>NC_064630.1:742902722-744292722 GCF_023864275.1 Schistocerca cancellata
GCTCTGACACACTAAATGGAAATGGAAAACCTAGACACTTTCTAACAGACACAAAATATTTAACAATTTACAATTACCATGGAATAAATAAAAAAGAATATAGCAAAGTGAACTGGATCCTTTCGTGACTGTGTAGCAGCCAGTGGCTTGTGGTTGCATACCAATCCTATTTACACTCAGTTCTTTTGAGGATTAAGCGCAGAAGATGTGGACACAGTCTTCAAACAGTAGACACGGGCCATTACGATATTAACTGAAACTACTAATGCGCATCACTGAAAGGAAGTATTTACAAAGTCATTAGTATCCTTGCGGAGACAAGTGAGTTCTTCTGCCAATCTTTCGTGCACTTCAGAAAAAAAGTTGAAAGAGGTAGCACGATTACATTAATTCAGAAAACAACAATTCCTACGTCTTAAATAAAGCATGCTATAAAATTAAAGATTAATTAAGAAAATTAGAGTAAAATAGCCGTATTACTTTATAACATTCGTCAGTAAAGTAACAGTTTTTTTGCAAAAATGTCATACACCCAAAGAGCGTAATACTAACGTCTCACCGTCTTCCTCAGCTCGATATCTCACTCGTCCTGGCAGAAGGCTGAACAGGAGTTCACAGAGAAGAACGGGAGACTTGAAGATGTAGCAGTGGTCCACCAACATCACCGGGGTCATGGTGATGAACTCTGAAAGTATGAAAAGACCAAATGGTATGTTACTATTTTTTGCATCATTAAGCTAACTTGTTCCAAGTTTGTACAAATATAAGACCATTGCATTTTTGGTATAGCCGAATAAGGCAGTGCATTGTCAAGATACTGGCGACGGTATGGACGGTCATGCTGTTGAAGATTTCCGTGGTTTCCACTTCAGGCGAATGCCAGTCACAGCCCTTAGACAAGTTTACAATCACCTGTCCTTTCCACGTTAAACACAGGAGTTTCTATACATGACTTATGTTTTCCTTGTATTAAATGGATAAATCGTATATCATTGACAGGTGACCTCAGAAAATGAGGGATCGTATAACATTTGCTCATTGTCAACGTGATGTGAGCTTTGTTTCTGTCCAGCGTTCGTTGTCGGATGCATCTAACTGTCATCTTCCTCTGTAGTCATTACTCTAAGGTGTACCAGTATTCAGTAACAGCTTTTATTTCTGGAACAGCTTTCGTGAAACAAAATAAAACGTAGCTCTGAATAAGCTCACTTCCATCGTCGCTCCCCTCTGATTCAGTAAACTACTTGTACATCTACATCTACACACACTGGGAGAAAAGAATCACAGCATCAAGAAGGAACTGTGCAACAGAAACGAAAGTTTGTAGGCATGTTTCAATATCTGAAAGATTATGTTTGCTCCAGTCTCGAGCCACTCGCATACGAGTGTCGCTAGTAGTGCCACTATGACGATGAAAATCAGGTTTGCTCTAAATATATGCTACAAAGGTCGTGAGCTTTACTTACCTTTGAGACTGGACGTGGTGAGTTGATGTTGTCAAAAATGCCCTTAAGCAGACAAAGACGACTTTATCAACAGCCCACAGAATTTCAAAGGTTTCGTGTAGCAGAACTATGAGAAGCTGGATGTTCCTTTGCGGTGTTGCAGGAAGACTTGGCAGGAATGCAGCCATTGTATATAATTGCGGATGCATAGTCACAAGAATGTACGGTCGCAACGAGAACGGTGTACCGGATGGCCAAGTAGCACTACCGAGAACGAATACCATCATGTTTGGCGTATGGCTCCGACGCACCATACTGCAACTGCAACAGTAATTTGGGAAGCAGCTGGCACCACAGTGGCACAATGAACTGTTACAAATCGGTTATTTCAAGGACAGTTCCGACCGAGACGCCCTGTAGCGTGCATTCCACTGACCGCAGACCACCCCAATTTGAGACTTCACTGCTGTCAAGTAAAAGCTCATTGGAGAGCAGGGAAGAGTTCTGTTGTGTATTCTAATGAAAGTTGGCTCTTGATCGGTGCCAATGACGGCTGTGTGTTGGTTAGAAGAAAGCCAGTTGACGGCCTGCAACCAATCTGCAGCGTGGTAGACATCCTGAATCTGCGCCTAGAGTTATTGCCTGTTGTGTGGCTTCCCATGGCAGCAGGAGTATTCGTGATGTAGTACCACGCACCCTGAGTATAAATTTTTACGTCAATCTGATGATTCGCACTGTTGAGGTGCCATTTATGAACAGAATTCCTGGCAGTGTTTTCCAACAGGATAACGCTCGCCCATATGCCGCTATTGTAACCCGACATGCTCTACGGTGTGTCGACATGTTGCCCTGGCCTGCTCCATCACCAAACTTGTCTTCAGTCAATCATTTGCTGTCCCTACTACAATCCTTACATGCACGGTCCATTTCATGCTGCTTTACAACGTTACGCCTGGATGATGAATGAATGTAATTCAGCACACTACTAATGCTGTATTCGATCAGTGCGGAATAATTTTTCTTGTTCACACACTTTAACCTACATTTTCTACGTTTTCCATCACTCCGTCTTCAGGCCACGAGTGGCCTACGGGGACCATCCGACCGCCGTGTCATCCTCAGAGGAGGATGCGGATTGGAGGGGCGTGGGGTCAGCACACCGCTCTCCCGGTCGTTATGATGGTATTCTTGACCGAGGCCGCTACTATTCGCTCAGGTAGCTCCTCTATTGGCCTCACAAGGCTGAGTGCACCCCTAAAAACGGCAACAGCGCATGGCGGCTGGATGGTCACCAATCCAAGTGCCGGCCACGTCCAACAGCGCTTAACTTCGGTGATCTCACGGGAACTGGTGCGTCCACTGAGGCAAGGCTGTTGCCCACATTCTTCCATCACACAAACAAAACATTTTGACAATGTTAGCCTGTATCCTACAACTGTCTCTCAGCGACGGCATCATTCAGTATGCCACAGCATCATCAGAAAACAGCCGCAGATTGCTGGTCACCCTTTCCGTGAGAGCATTATGTGTGCATAAGTAAAGGCGGTTCTATCTCACTTTCCTGGGGCACTCCCGACGATGTCCTTGGCTCTGCTGAACATTTGTCTAGAGGAGAACGTATAGTTTCTGCGTCCTACGAAGTCTTCGAGCTTCTCACGTACCCGGGTACCTAACCCGTATGCTCGTATCTTCTTTAACAGACCGCAGTGGGGCACTGTGCAAAACACTTATCGGAAGTCTAGGAATATGGAATCTGCCAGTTGCCGTTGATCCACGGTTCGCAGGATACCATGTCAGAAAAGGGTAAGCTAAGTTCCGCACGGACGATGCTTTCTAAAGTCATACTGATTCTTGGACAGGAGCTTTTTCATTTCATGGAAATATGTTTTATTCGAATAAAAAATATGTTCTCAAATTCTACAGATAATCGATATTAAGGGGGGGTTGATTTCCTGGCAGAGACCAGACAGCGAGGTTATCGGTCTCATCGGGTTAGGGAAGGATAGAGAAGGATATCGGCCGTGCCCTTTCAGTGGAAACATCCCGGCACCCGCCTGAAGCAATTTAGGGAAATCACAGAAAACCTAAATCTGGATGGCCGGACACGGGCTTGAACCGTCGTCCTCACGAATGCAAGTCCCGTGTGCGCCACCTCGCTCGCTCGATATTAAGGATATTGGTCTCTAATACGGCGGGTTCGGTCTTTTACCCTTCGTATATTTAGACGCCAACTGTGATTTTTCCATCGCTTTGGACTGTCACCGTGTGAAAAATTCGTGATAAATGTGATTCGTGATAGTATGGCGTCTGTGCTGTTAAGTACTCTTTGTTCAACTGAATTGGCATTCGTCCGGATCTTGAGTCTTATTTGCTTACATCTCTTGCAACTGTTTCTCTACGACAGAAGTGCTTATTACTATGACCTCCATACGAGAGTCTATGCGCTGGGCTATCTACAGGATGGTTGCACTACTCTCCATTTTACTATCTTCTACTGCCACACCAGACAGATCAACGACTGACAGGATACAAGCCTTGAACGGCTTAGCGATTGTACGTATGACCAGAATTTGCTCGAGTTCTCGGCAATATCTTTTGCTAACGCATGAGGCTGGTAGTCGACGCTTCGCGCATCGACATTTTACAGACGCAAGAACTTCTACTAACTTTTACCTCTACCTTCAGTGTGAACATAAATGTTGTTGTCATTTAGATATTTCCAGTAGCACGTTAGTTAGGTAATTTGTTTACTCACTTGTGACTAATTTTAATGCAAAAACTCGCTCCCTTTAATGATGCCAGATCTGTCAACAGGACGTAACGTAAGAACCAACGTCACAATATGCATGCATAATTATGTCTGCGTACTTATATGTTTTATCTTTATAAACCATAACAAATACAAAATGCCTGCATAATGCTAAAGCTAAAAGACTGCGGAGTGTTCCGTGTAGTTCGCGGCGGTTTTGCTTAGTAACTATCCCTGGGAACGTTCCTAACAATGGATGGTCGTTGGGAGGGACCTGTGTCGTTGCCTAGCATCACTGCGATTTCTGCCGAAGCTATAATAGTGTCGTTACGAAATCGTGCGCTTATTGAAACCCAGAAGAAACTATCTATTTTCGTTTTTGAAGTGATAGAGTTTTCTTTACAGCACAACAGCCGCTGCTAAAAGCTCTTTTCGGGCCTGTGAGCTTCGCAAGAAGCCTTAGCTCCAGCTTTGGGGGCACCGGAAGCATCAGCGCTAAGAGGTATGATCCATCAACTTGGTGTCACTCTTTATTCATCTAGTAGCACGAGATATTTAATGACAATCCGAACAACGTAGACACTTCTGTTTCATTATGTGTATAGGAAACTGGTACCGGTATATTAAGGTTTGTTTCCGGATGCTGATACAAGTTGCAGATACCTGGTTGGTGACTGGTTTCTCAATGACAGTATACTTCTGAGTCAGATTTTCGCATTCTAGCGCTTCTTGGTAACTTCTCACGCAGCTGAAGCCTCCGTTGCTTTAATTTTTGAGACTTGCTTATTGAATATGTGACGGTGTGTATGAAATGAATTTGAGTATTCTCAAAGTCAGTCAGACGTTTAATAGGGATTGTGGGGATTGTCATTTTATCGATCAGCGGTATAAGGATCAAGGCGGCTATGCGTCAGACTAGGTATTCAACACAACATCACATTTATGGCAATGTACTTAACTATTAATCAACGAGGAAGTTTTCATTACGTGAATTGTACATTGAGGTGACAAAATTCGAGAGATACCTCCTAATATCGTGTCGGACATTCTTTTGCACGGCATAGTGCAGTAGTTCGGCGTGGTGTGGACTCAAGAAGCCGTTGGAAGTCCCGTACAGTAATATTGAGTCATGTTACCCCTGCAGCCGTCCATAATTGCGGAAGTGTTGCGGCGCAGAAATTTTTGCATGAACTAACCTCGTGATTATGCCCTATAAATCTTCAACAGGATTCATGTCGGATGGTGTGGGTGGCCAAATCATCCACTCAAATTATCCAGAATGTTCTTCAAACTAATCGTAATCCGTTATGAGCCGGTGACATGGCGCCCAGCCATCCATAGAAATAAAGTCTATGAATGGCTGTAAATGGTCTCCAGAAAGCCGAGCGGTGGCCATTTCCAGTCAGTGATCGGTTCAATTGGACCAGAGAGTCCTGTACATTCCATGTAAACACAGCCCACACCTTAATGGATCTACAATAAGCTTACACAGTGCCTTGTTGATAACTTGGGTCCATGCCCTCGTGGGCTCCCCGTCATACTCAAACCCTACGATCAGCTCTTGCCAACTGAAATCGGGACTCATGTGAGCTCGCCATAGTTTTCCAGTCGTCTGGGATCCAACAGTTATGACCACGAGCCCAGAACAGGCACTTCAGCCATCGTAGCGCTGTTAGTGAAGGCAGTCGCGTCTGTCGTCTGCTACCGCAGACCATTAACGCCAAATTTCGCGGCTCTGTCCTAATGGATACGTTCGTCGTACGTCCCACATTGATTTCTGGTGTTACTTCGCGCACTGTCGCTTTACTATTAGTACCGACAACCATTCACAAACGCCGCTGCTCTCGGTCGTTAAGTGATGGGATGTCGGCCACTCCGTTGTCCTTGCTGAGACGTAACGTTTGAAATTTGGTATACACGGCACACTCTTCACACTGTGGATCTCGGAAAACCGAATTCCCTGATTTCCGAAGAGGAATGTCGCATGCATCTAGTACCAGCTAACATTCCTCGTTCAAGGTCTGTTAATTCTGATCGTGGATCCATAATCACGTCGGAAACTTTTTCACATGAATCACCTTACTACAAATGACAGCTCTGCCAACTCACTGCCCTTTTGCATCTTTCGTACGCGATACTATTGATTCCACAGCGATCTGTATATGTCCATATCACTATCGCGTGTCTTTTGGCGGCTCAGTGAATTAAGTAGTGAAAGATAAAACCAGTTACAAATACAATACTCAGCTGTAAATTAATAACACGAGGGAGAGAGAGAGAGAGAGGACGAATCGAGTATCTCTACGAAAGCTTTACAACGATACAGATTTCTACCACACAGCAGTATTGTTCCAGAGACGCCTCGCAGAGTGAAAAATAATTTATCTCGAAACCAGCAAAAATATGAAATCGGAAATTAGTGTAGAACAATTAAATTCGAAATGTACTCCAAGGCATGATGTCAAGGAAAGCATTACTATTAAGTCACAGGTCAAAGATGCCTCTATATTAGTATCGCAAATTCCTCTTTATCCATTTCACGTTGCCAAACTCTCACTAGACATTCTCCCTGGTCGATGATAAATAGTTAATCTCTGTGACCTTCGTTGCATCGTGATATTACCATTTTCTGCTATCTGTGAAGTGGTAGTTTTTCCGCTGTTTAGAGCCATGCTGAGTTGAACCGAAGTGATTTTTCTCCCGTCCAACTTTTGCGTTACAATTATCGTGGCTTCCTTGCCGTCTTTGGCAACGCGCTCATTAAATTTTCTTGATTACCACATTAGTGGGCATGTTCTCGTTGCGAAAACTGATTATAATGTTCCATGTGTAAATCTGCTTACGGGGTGGTGAGGATTTCACGTGAACCTAGGGTCGGAGTTATGTTATTTTTTAATATTGTGACAAAAGTTGTTGGAGTGAGGGTCACGGATCGCCATCAACGGTTTCACGCGTGCTCGACTCCTTAGACGCTACGAAGACGTTTGTCCCCACCCGTAGCTGCGTAGTTTCCTAACCGGCGAGTTCATGTCGCCACGACATGACTTACCAGCGCTATAATGTGTGGAAGTTATGATGATGGATACAATATTTTCACAAGCAACCAACATTATAGACCTTCTTGGGTTCCAAATAAAATAATTCGGCGGTCTCCAAATAGAGCTAAGTCTATAGTAGTATTATGTTTTTTTTTTAATGTGTTGTCAAGAAATATGTGGAATTTGTTAATCATAAGTAAAAAAGGCGAGTAGGTAGCAGAGGGCATCATTGCCTAAATTCCTGTATTATTTCAACTTCCGTCAATCCACTATAATTTTGATGCATTTTCTGCCAACCATTGTATCGCTTGCGACTCGGAGTAATTCCTTTTGGGTTGTCTTTTTAAATGCTTTTTCGTTGGCAATAAAAACACTAGAGCAATGTTAATACAATCAATCATTTTGATACTTACACTTAAAAATACACCCATGCTCATAAATTAAGGATAATGGCAGAATGTGGTGCCACACAACGTGGCGCTACACAAAACTGGCGCTAATAGCATAGGCACATAGGGAACACACACGCCACAGATCTGTAATTTCACGGTATTGGTGATAAGTTGAGAAAACCGTCCCGAAACACATGTGCCACAAAACGCCACTGTTTCCTGCCCTTGTGCCTCGACATCAATATGGGATATGATCACCATGCACACGTACACAGGCCGCTCAACGGGTTGGCATACTCTAGATAAGGTGGTCGAGTAGCTGCTGGGGGAAAGCCTCCCATTCTTGCACAAGTGCTTGTCGGAGCTTCTGAAGAGTCGTAGGGGTATGAAGGCGTGCAGCGATACGTCGACCGAGAGCTTCCCAGACGTGATCGAGGGGGTTTATGTTTGGAGAACAGGCAGGCCACTCCATTCGCCTGATATCTTCCGTTTCAAGGTACTCCTCAGCGATGGCAGCTCATTGGGGCTGTGCGTTATCATCCATCAGGAGGAAGGTGGGACACACTGCACCCCTGAAAAGGAGGACATACGTCCCGATACACCTGACCTGTTAGAGTTCCTCTGTCAAAGACATGCAGGGGTTTACGTACACAATCATAATCCCACCCCACACCATCAAAACACTACCTCCGTACAGGTCCCTTTCAAGTACATTAAGGGGTTGGTACCTGGTACGTGGTTCACGCCAGATGAAAACCCGACGAGAATTACTGTTCAGACTATACGTGGACTCGTCTGTGAACATAACCTGGGACCACTGTTCCAATGACCACGTACTGTGTTCTTGACACCAGGCTTTACGGGCTCTCCTGTGACCAGGGGTCAGTGGAATGCACCTTGCAGGTCATCGAGCGAATAAACCATGTCTGTTCAGTCGTCTGTAGACTGTGTGCCTGGAGACAACTGTTCCAGTGGCTGTGGTAAGGTCCCGAGCAGGGCTACCTGCAGTACTCCGTGGCCGTCTGCAGGCACTGCTGGTGAGATATTGGTCTTCTTGTGGTGTTGCATACTGTGGACGTCCTGTACTGTAGTGCCTGAACACGTTTCCTGTCTGCTGGAATCGTTGCCATAATCTTGAGATCACACTTTGTGGCACACGCAGGGCCCGTGCTACGACAGGCTGTGTTTGACCAGCCTCCAGTCGCCCTAGTATTCTACTCCTCATAACGTCGTAAGTGTGTGCTCTTTGAGACATTTTCAACACAGTCACCATTAGCACGTCTGAAAAGGTCTGCACACTTACTTGCTGCACCGTACTCAGAAATGCACCAACACACTGAAACGTCCCCTTTGAACAATTATACATGACTGTGCTAAAACTGACACACAATATTTTTTTTAGCGCAACGCAATCTGACTTTCAATAATCCCTACAAAAGAATGGCCCTGACTAACATTAACCTATACCTTTTACAAATCACTTACCTCACAAAAATCTTCCTTACTCGAACTACTGCAATACAGCGAGCGCCACTACTGCCAGCTAAATAAAAGATTCAAACTACGGAAGGCACTAACCAGTGATAGGCATAGTTAGCAAATGAAAGATTTTAGTAGAGAACAAACAATGTATTTACCTTAATAGTGTTGAAAAATCATAAAATACATAGCAGTTCATGACATCTAGTCTTACAAATTTCTAAACTCCGCCATTTCTCTCCCCACATCCAGCACTGCTGGCGGCTCACCTCCAACTGCGCAACGCTACGAGCTGTTAACAGCCAACTGCCCAACACTACAATGGTAGACAACAATGCAAACTAGCCACAGACTGTGCACACAGCACACACAGAGCGCTACGTGGCGTTACCAATATAAAAACTTAAACAGCCTACTTGCAACACCTCTGCGTATGTGGACTGCTACCAGCGCCACGGTGCGACGATCGCAGGTCGAATGCACAACATGGTCATACCCCGAGGTGATTTAAACCCCCAAACCACCCACCAGAGCGTTGTTTCACCATGTGTCAGCATTATCCTTAATTTATGAACATGCGTGTATTTAGAGTTCATGTAACCACACCCTGGTGCGTTGTTTTTCCTTAGTCTTGATAAGATTTGTTGAGTTCATATGTTGTTATCGGCTCTAAGAACGTTTTAAATCTGCTGTGTTATCCGTTCCTAAGGAATCTCGCTATTATTTAACCCATAAATTAGAACAGTATATTATAATACTTATTTAAAAATGCAGAATATGATTCTTAGGAATAGTGCTACGCAATGATGAGATACGTAATGAATATGATCCAACAATCATTCGGGCAAAATGAGATCTCACTAGCATGAAATAAATCACAGATGTCCACCTAGTACGAATACATTGTGGCTAGGTATGATTATGACCATGTCAAGCGATCCGTAGATAACAATTAATAAAAGTGAGGCTACTACTAATTTATTCACTGCAATTTTTTCCTGCAAAATAGTATTAGGTATAAATATCAACTTATCTCGGAGACAAATGATTAAGGCCGGTTGTGAGGGCAGGGAAGTATGTGAAATTTTCTACATAGCGTATTCGAAAATATTATTGAGAAGCTAATCAGACAACCGACTCCCGAAAAGAACGTACAGGATTTCCTGGCCACCAAGAGCAGAGAACTTTCTGTCTTAGTTGATCAGGAAAACAGTGATGATAAGGCCGCTGCAGCACCACTGTATAGGATTCTAAAATCGGTCAACGTGAAAATTACATATCCAGTACCGATAATGTTGAGCATCAATGTATAGAGTTCAAGACAATTGTTCAATACGCTTTAAAAACATATTTGTCGATCAAACTTGAGAGGAATGGAAAAGACGCGACTTCGTTCGACAGCTATGAAAGAAATTCCTATTAAAGGGAAGAGAACCCTACTGCAAATTGAAACGTAGGCAAAGCCTCGCGGACAAACAAAACCTAAACGAAGCCATAAGTAACTTAAGGAGAGGTACGCTTGAAGCGTTCAACGAACTCGAAAATAAAATTTTATCTACCGACTTGACAAAAACATACGAATCGAAGTCACCAGTCCAGATGCTCCCTGATAATAATGATATCGAAATGGGGGACGCCACAAGGAAAGCCAAATTACCAGAAGTCCTTTCGTCAAAACTGTTTCTCTGAGGAAGACTGGACTATAGTCCCTCCTCTGAATCGTCACACGAACGTCAAATCAACCTGAAATCACTCATCAGGGGGAAAGCCACTGGACCTGACAGGATTCCAAAACGTTTCTACATAGAGTACGCGAGAGAAGTTGCTCCTTTCCTAGCGGCTGTGTACCGTAGCTCGCTGGAGGAGCGGAGCATTCCTATTGACTGGCAGAAAACGAAAGTCATTCCCGTTCCGTAGCTCCCTGGAGGAGCGGAGAATTCCTATTGACTGGGAGAAAACGAAAGTCATTCCCGTTTTCAAGAAGGGTCATCGAACTGACGCATCAAATTATTGGCCCACACCTCTGACGTCGGTCTGCTGTAGTGTTTTGGAACATGTTTCATGATCGTTTGTTGTGATATTTCTGGAGACTGAAAATCTGCTCTATAGGCATCAGTTTGGATACCTAAAACAACACACCTTGCTCTGTTCGTCCACGAGCCCAAAATGAAGTATACATCGCCTCCCAAATTCATACGGTGTACCACGCAGTTCCGCACGGCAACCTGATGAAAAAAGTACAAGTCTACGGAATATCAGACCAACTGTGTAATAAGACTGAAGAATTTTTAGCGCACAGAAATTACGGCGTAAACCATGGAAGTGCTATTGGGCCTTTACTTTTCAGAATATGTACAGTGCTGTGTAAAACTGAAGGACGAAAGTAACGTTCGCACGATGAGTCATTACAGGAAACATCCCTTGGTGAAAATTTGACCGTACATAGAAAAAAATAGCTACAGGACAGGACAGTCCAGAAGGAAACAACAAGAAATATGCAGTGAGACCAACATGAATTGCACTTTCAGTCAAAGACTAAAATTACACTGCTATCACCACGATTTGTGATGGTCACCTGAACTTTACAAAAGGCAGGACATCGTTCTTAACAGCTTGTGTGATCACCGTGGACAGTAATGCATGCTGAGAGGCGCGTTCCCATCCAGGCCCCTAGACTGGTAAGGAATTATTGTCTTAGCACGATCCGCTTCTGCTGAACCGCCGTTGGTGTATACGAACGTGCTGCGGTATATCTCCGCAACACTCCTCGCACGTTCTCGATGAGATCTAAGTCGGGAGGACCGGGAAGTTAAGTACATTCGCCGAATATTCTCTCCCCCACCTGCCCTTTTCGATGAGGTCGCACATTGTTATATATGTGCAAGTCGTTCTATTGGGCGAGTTGCGTGTCCTCAACCGACCCCAGTTATGAAACAGTGGAATGGAGACGTGTAGTCTAACGTGTAGGCCGAACCAAGTGTTGTTTCTGGCTACACCACATATTGTTGAGAGCTGAAGATTAGGTTTAAACGAAAACTGAAAAATCCGTGATCCCTATGAGTTTAGTTCCCAATAGCTCTTTGTTTCCAAGCATGCCTTTTACCGCTAACCGTCCAGGGTCAACAGAATGTAGATAGTCCACCGTAGGTTTTGATGAAAGAGCTTACGAGAATCAAAATATGTGTCATATACGGCCGTATGTTTTGATCACATTGACTCAGAAGCTTAAATTAGTTACACTTCCAAGGAACCGCAGACTTTGGTATCTGACAAATTTTAACTGCATACCACTACCCGCTCCTGGGAGAAAGTGGTTTTAATTGATGGACAAGCAGACACACAGGCAACGCACTATAAAGTGATCCTATAAGGAATACATTGCTATCTATTGTGATACGGAACCCTAAATATGAAGTGAGAGCGCAGTGCACCCCAAAAATGCGCACATAGGAAATAAGTACAGTGCTACAATTACGTTGAGCAGGGACTGTACCATTTTCAAAGGTATATACTATGATGGTATCTGTTCTTTCGGGCATGTCCGGAAGAACAGATAACATCGGTGACCATGATGCTCGTTAGAATGAAATTACAATGAAATGAACACCCTTAGCAGCTTACAGGCGTTGACATACGTCAACAGGGACATATGAAAATGTGTGCCCCGACCGGGACTCGAACCCGGGATCTCCTACTTACATGGCAGACGCTCTATCCATCTGAGCCACCGAGAACACAGAGGCTCAGTTGGATAGAGCGTCTGCCATGCAAGCAGGAGATCCCGGGTTCGAGTCCCGGTCGGGGAACACATTTTTATCTGTCCCCGTCAACGCATGTAAGCAGCTAAGGGTGTTTATTTTATTGTAATTTTCAAAGGTTACGGCGTTTCTCTTTTTGGTCCCTGCGTCATTATGACTCCTCACACCACACTGTCTGGACCTCCAAAACGTTCATGTTCGACAGCGTTCCTGTATGAATTACGTGATGCCACCTCTCGCCATATGAGGGAATGTCGAGAATCAGTAACTCTGCTAGCATCCGAGAAGAGCAAGCGACCCTATTAATAGTTGGTGCAGTCCCTGGTGTCCTGTCACCATCGCAAATCTTTCAACATGGTACACTCAACGGTCAACGTTACTGTGAGAATATACTCTTTCCCCATGTCTGTCTTTTTAGGGAAACACTCGGTCCTTTCCCTTTTTAGTGGATGACAATGCCAACCGTATCGAACAATGCAGGTGGAGGAATTCTCGGAGCGAGAGTTTATTCGGCGAATGGACTGGTTTAGTTACCATTCCCTCTATTGAAAACCTATCGATCATGTGTGGGCTGCCTGGGGAGACGTACTGCGGCACTGCGACATAAAACAACGACCACCCAGCACTTGTCATCCGCGCTGGCTTACGAATGAAGCACCACACCACAGAGACTTCTTACCAACGCTGTGGCCAGGTGGCAGCACATTGCACATCGTGCATTACCTCCATCCTGATCACACGACCTATTAATAACCAAGTACCTCCTTTTGTAATGTCTAAGGGACTATCATACATCGCTATGACTTCAGTGTAATTATTGACTTTGAATAAAGGTGTAATTTCTTTTCGCCTTATTGCGAACTATTTTTAGTTACCTTTTATGTTGTACTGTACGGTTACTTCTACGGACGGTCCAATTTTCATTGAGGAATATTGGTTGGCAGTTAATCATATTTCGAAAGTTATTTTCGTTCTTAAATTTGGGAATCGTCCTTATAAACGACCTAGCGGATGACGTCGGAAGTTCCATACGGCTTTTCGCTTATGATGTTGTTATAAGAGAAGCCATAAAGGTAGAAAACAGTAGCGAAATGCAGAAAGACCTGCAGAGAATCGACACTTGGAGCAGGAAGTGCATAAACAGGTATAAAGACCCATTATTGTGTGCTATTTGAGGACAATCGCTGGAAGGAGTAACATCGATAAATGTCTATGAGTACGAGTAAGGGAGCCATTTAATATGGAAAGACGTCATAAAACCAAAGGCGGGTAAGGCAGATTGCATACAATTATTCATTGTAAGAACCGCCAGGGAGCCATTTAATATGGAAAGACGTCATAAAACCAAAGGCGGGTAAGGCAGATTTCATACAATTATTCATTGTAAGAACCGCCAGGAGCTTTAGTCCGTCATCAAAGGAAGTAGCTTACATAACAGTCGTTCGAGCAATGGAAAGAAGAGCAGCGTATTTCCTGAAGGGTTCACATAGTAAGCGCGAAAGACTACCAGAAATGCTCAGCCAACGCCAGTGGCAACCGCACGCAGTTGACGTCAACAAGTGTATGGGCCTCAAGATGACGTTGTTACAACAAGGAAACTAGTTGCCAAAATAAAATCGATACCTTAAATACAGCTGGAGGAATTACTTCATTTTTAATATAAATTTATACCAGCAGACGTCCCACTGTCCTCCATCTCAACTATGGATGTACGAAGATTGCAAGGAAAGCGTCCTGGAAAACCGTCTCCTTTAATTTTAAAGTTGCAGGAACGTATGCCCCTGAGAGATTCGACCTACAAGATATTGCTACCTGCTACGTGTATCTCGCCAAAAGACCACGAGGGTAAAATTAGATGGATTCAAGCCTATACATAGGGTGTTACCAGCTATCGTTCTTCCCACGAACCGTTCGCGACTGGAACAGAAGAAGGGGGAAATCACAGTGGTAGCCAGTGTACCCTCGCCCACACACCGTAAGTTGGCCTGTGGAAATATAGATGCAGCTGTGGGTGCAGTAGGCAGCTACAAGTGGAACACTGATGATAATTTACGTCACCCTGCAAACCACGTAACCTTGTGTGGCGGAGGGTACTTCTGGCAATATTAACTGACGCTCCCCTTCCCTTTTCCACTCACGATTGGTCCATGGGAAGAACGAATGTCGTTTAGTCTCGGAATTAGTTGTAATGTATCAAATTTTCAAGTCCTGGTCCTTTCGTGAGCTATATGTAGGGGATATGTTGCCTGACTTTTTCCAAAAATGCTCTCACGAAATTTCAATAGAAAGCCTCTCCTTGATGCACAACTCTTGACTTGTAGCGACTGCCAATGGGGTTTGTTGAGTATCTCTGTAACTCTTTCGCGTCGAGAAAACGAATCCATGACAAAGCGCGCAGCTCTTCGTTGGATCTTGTCTATCTCTCCTATCAGTCCGGCCTGGTAGGTATCCCACATTGATGAATGACACTTGTGGCTTCGTCCAAGAAGTGCCTTGTAAGCCATTTCCTTCCCCCGTGAGTTACATTTGGTGAAGAGTGCAGTAGTGGATTTCTTTTCCTCCGTATGCGCCATATGCTACATTTATTTACGTTCAGGATCAACTGCTAGAGCCTGCAAAATTCATCAATCCTCTGCAGGTAATTTTTTAAATGGGGACTATCTTCGGGCATTGTTACTTTCTTATAGACAACCGCATCATCTGCGAACAGTCTTAAGAGCTTCCAATGTTTTCTGCTACATAATTTATACACGCTGTAAACAGTAAAGTTCCCATCACGCTTGCTTGGAATACCCCAGAAATTGCCTTTAAAACGGTCAATATTTTCCTGTCAAGAGCGACTTATTGAGTTCTGTCAGCAGGGAAGTCCTGAATCCAAAAGCTCTACCAATGATTGATGATAGATTATTTCGATATATTGGGCCACCCTTTGCCTTGATGAAAGCTTCCTCTCTCGCAGGCATACGTTCAATCAGGTGCTGCAAGGTCTCTTGTGGAATGGTACCCCATTCTTCACGGAGTGCTACACTGAGAAGAGATATCGATGTCGGTCGGTGGGGCCTGGCACGAAGTTGGCATTCCAAAACATCCCAGAAGTGTTCTGTAGGATTCAGGTCAGGGCTCTGTGCAGGCTAGTCCATTACAGGGATGTTATTGTTGTGTAACCACTCTACCACAGGCCGTAAATTATGAAAATGTCCTTGATCGTGTTGAAAGATGCAGTCGCCATCCCCGAATTGCTCTTCAACAGTGAGAAGCAAGAAGGTGCTTAAAGCATCAATGTAGCCCTGTGCTGTGATAGCTCCACGCAAAACAACAACGGGTGCAAGCCTCCTCCACAAAAAACACGACCACACCATAACACTACCGCCTCCTAATTTTACTGCTGGCACTACACACCTTGGCAGATGACGTTCACCGGGCATTCGCCATATCCATACCCTGCCATCGGATCGCCACATTGTGTACCGTGATTCGTCATTCCACACAACGTTTTTGCACTGTTCAATCATCCAATGTTCACACTCTTTGCACCAAGCGAGGCGTCGTTTGGCATTTACCGGCGTGATGTGTGGCATATGAGCAGCCAAGTTTTCCCACCTCCCGCGGAACTGTCATAATACTTGCAGTGGATCCTGAAGCGGTTTGGAATTCCTGTGTGATGGTCTGGATAGATGTCTGCCTATTACACATTACGTCCCTCTTCAACTGTTAGTGGTCTCTGTCAGCCAACAGACGAGGTCGGCCTCTACGCTTTTGTGCTGTACGTGTCCCTTCATGTTTCCACTTCACTACCATCATCGGACGGAGTGTGGAAATCTCGCATACAGACGTATAATACAAGTGACACCCAATCACCTGACCCAGTTCGAAGTCCGTGAGTTCCGCGAAGCGCCCATTTTGCTCTCTAACGATGTCTAATGACTACTGAGGTCGCTGATATGGAGTACCTGGCAGTAGGTGGCAGCACTGCACCTAGTGTGAAAAACGTATGTTTCTGTGGGTGTCCAGATACATTTGGTCACATAGTGTACCTTTCATCGCATATGTTACATTGTAGATGGTATAAACGTACTTTATGGTAAATAAAGGTTTATGGTAAATTTCAAAGCTATGCTGTTTTTTCTTTTCTTTTTTATGGTTATAAACAAAAAAATTTTGTTTGGGTGTAATGTACTTTCTCTACTGTGAATTTTGTCTGTGTGTTGTGTTTATAGCTTCATCCAGCAGACTGATTTTTGGTGGTGGATATCGTCCATGTATCTCATCCAATAAAATATGTTGCAATTCCTAATGATAAAATCATGCCAATGGATACAACATTTTGAAAGTGACTCGAGAAATAACAGGCAATGAAAAAAGAATAGCTAGAAATAGTTTAAAAGGGAATATTAATTTTCCAAACAGAAATTACGGAGCATCTTTTCGTGGAGTGCTTTCCATTATATACCCATTATTTCATTTTGCACTTGAAGACAGAGTAGGTATGATTACTCAGCTTGAAACTGGCAAAATCTTACTGTCTGCAGTGGAAATGACTACAAATCTTTTATTACTCCTATATAAGTGTCATATTCATACCTCACATGTTCTTTCGTATGCATGCCTGTAACGGGCAATATATCAAAACGTACAGCGCCAAATATGTAGCTCCGAAATTCACTACGAAATGTCTAGTCGGTGGCGACGCATTCCTAACTTGACGGTGGATCTGTGTGTATTTATACAACAGTGGTTAAAATTCACTAAATCACGAGATGCACAGCAATACACTTCAAAAAAACACAGTCACAATTTGATCCCTAATTTCCTCGATATCATCAGTTTCTTTCTTTTTGCTACCCTTATGTTCATACGCAATTTGAAACACCTACTTCCGGTAGAATACAAAATTTTACAGTTCCGAATGTCAGTGTTGAGTCTAAATACTTACTTTTGAAATAACTGACATAACAAATGTTTCACATGTTTGCCTGACTGCGATAAGCTGCTACTAAATGGTTCAAATGGCTCTGAGCACTATGGGACTCAACTGCTGTGGTCATAAGTCCCCTAGAACTTAGAACTACTCAAACCTAACTAACCTAAGGACATCACACACATCCATGCCCGAGGCAGGATTCGAACCTGCGACCGTACTGGTCATGCGGTTCCAGACTGTAAGCTGCTACTACTACACAGCTTTTCGTTTCAGATACACATGAAACACGCGTTAACAATTAGAAACGTAAAATATGTAAAATTATATCGCGATTAGTGTGTGCTAAATAAAGTCCCACTCCACTGGCAAACATTAGTCTTCGTATGCCAAAACTGGAATATTCATGGTGAACATTTTACAGTTTGAATTGATTTGGAAATAATAAATCCATTTGCCAACATGAATGTTGCATTTATTGCAATTACTACTCGTTTTTCCCTCTAAGAAACTGTTTTAACTACGTTGTTACTTGATTTTCCAATTTTTTCTTGTTTCTTTTTTCTCTTCCAAAAGTTTCTTCATTCTGTGACTGTGTTCTTCTTTTCTTTGTTTCCTCCATATTTCCCCCTGTTTTTTTCCTTTATTTTATTTAAAATTAAGAGTTCATAATTTTGTTTCTGATTTTGACTCTTTCATTTATACTTTCCCCATTGATTTCTTTTTGATTTCGGTCTTCTTCTACTTGTTGAAAGCAACTGCGTTTGCGGTTGAGATGTTTACTGCATCAAAAACCCTCTTCATGAGTATCTTGTTGCTGATTAATGTGTGTGTCCGTGTAATGTCAGTAGGCGTTTTACGATTGTGACTATGAGTCTGTCTGTATGTTCTTACAATTCCTTGATAGCTTTCTTTATCAAAATAACGTGTATTGCTTCAAAAATATTTCTGAGACTTTTATGTTATATCTCTCAGTCTCTCTGATCAGACAGTAAACGTTTCTTGAACGTTTCTACTGTTTAGAGTGCTTCTGGCAACTGTGTTGTAGTTCCTGAATTTGGCATGCCTTTGGAATGTTTCTTTTAATTTAGTGCGTCCATTGAGTTTGTACGCTTTCTGAAATGTTTGTGTTCCTTCTATGTTGGATGGCTTGTGTGATCCTCTTATTTGTGCATATTCCCCTAGATACTTGAATTTTTCCAGTCTGCTAACCTCAACGTGTTTTGTGTGCATTACTTGTGTGTTGCATTTTCTTCCATGTGTTGCGTTTACTCATACATTATGTGTAGACCCGTTTTGGCGTAGAGTTTCGGCAAGTATTCCAGAGCTCCTTCTGCTTCGTGTCTATTATAGCTGAGTCTGCTGTGTAATCTGTGAATTCCAAACTTTTTATGAGTGTTTTGCTTGTACGTGTTCTTCCTAAATGAACCCCTTTGACTTTTGCTTCGCATTGTTCTATAATCTTGTCCTAAGCCAAGTAGAACAAAATATGGGCCATCTTTCCATGGACAGCATTTCAGAATCAAAATACCTACTCATTATTTTATGTTCCGTGTGAAGCAGTAGATACCGGCAGAATGGAAGCTTAGCTGGAAACTGGAGAAATCTTACTTTTTGCAATGGAAAACACTACGAGTCTATCATTACACACGTATTTCATCATCAACGGTACACTGTCCGTAGTTGTTCGGCAAAATATTTAGTGACGCTTATGTTGTAAACAGCGCGTGTGCGTAGGCGTGCCTGATGTAAAAACTGGTCCTTAAGGGCAAGAAGAAGACAAGGTTTATGTCACGTTTTAATGCAAACACACAAAAACGCTCACTGGTCCTCTCTTAAGGCAATTCGTTTACTTAGGAGTCAGCGACCTACAAGCAAAACGACATTATCGGCTACAAATAAACGTAATCGTTTGTCGAGAAGTGTACAAGTACTGAAATATATTTTATTTCAAAATATAATTACAATACTAGTTTTGAAGTGTCCTCTTAAGTGAATGTAAGAATGAAACAACCATGGTGCAATTAATGGGTAGCTGTGTGGTGATAATGTTTCACTTCCTCCAGTTCCAGTCAGCGGCAGCTTTGCACAAAACTGACATTTAGGTGCAGAGCTGTTTCAGTTACAGTATGCAATACAGATAAATGAATCCGTCTCCTTGTCTGAACCCTGTTCAAAATGGTTCAAATGGCTCTGAGCACTATGGGACTTAACATCTATGGTCATCAGTCCCCTAGAACTTTGAACTACTTAAACCTAATTAGCCTAAGGACATCACACAACACCCAGTCATCACGTCTGAACCCTGTGCGTACCTCGAATGGTACTGAGAAATGTCACAAACTATATTCTGGATGTTTCGTCCTTGATTGTCTCTTGTATGGGGGTCCTACTTTCTCTGTGCATTCTCCTAATGTGTCAAAGAGAATCTTCCTCTCTATGGAGTAGTAGGCTTTCTTAAAATCCAAAAATGTCATCACAGTGCTGTTCGTCTCTTCGAACTTCAGAAGTGTTCAGAGGCTCAAAGTCTGTTCAATACGTATTCATCCTATCAGTTGTGGTTCCTGTATTTTGAGTAAGGCCTTGTGAAGAGATTCGTAACTGACTGGTAATAAATGAGATACCTCTGTAATTATTAGAGTCTATCTTGACGGAGTCTTTGTGAATCGACGGGCATTTACATTCCAGTAGGATTTTATCTGTAATCTAATCTTTATATGTAAATTCATGCTAGAACATTATGAATGTTCTTATTGATGTTCTACTATTTGAGTTTCCACATATCGGTAATAGTACCATCTTCTTCATGGGCTCTGTTGCTTTTTAGTTGTTTGTAATCTTCTTCATTTCTGTTGTTATGAGATGTTTTTAATCTAAATCTGGTATTGTTTTCGTGAAGTTTAACTTTTCTTTAGGCTTCTCGCCATTGAAGAGTTTATCAAAGAATTGTTTTTTGAGGATTTAGTAATTTTCTTCAACATTTGTTTCTAGAGCTCTGTCTGATCCTTTGAACTAGTTATTTGAAGGGTGATAACCCTTTAATTATTCCTGAATGTTCTGCAGAATTTCAGATATTATTTTTTGTGAAGCCTTCCTCGATTTCAGTTAATCTAATCGACGTATGCGCTTTTCAATCTTCCAGTATCTTTTGAAGATTCTCTGGACTCTTTTGGAAATCCTCACTTGTTTCCGTTGTTCTGCTACTGTAACGTTATTCCACGCCAGGCTTCTTTGTTCAGTGGTCTGGTCACAATTTGCTTTCCACTATTTACGTTTGCGTTTCCAGAGAGGGTGACCCCTACACACCTCTTGTGAACTTTCTTCGAGAGGTCTGTCGATTTTTCAGTTGTGTTTTGATTAAATTCTTCAATAATTTTTCCAGTGTTTAAATACACGTATTCTGGGTGCAGTCTCATAAATTTATCCTGTATTGTCTTTCTGTTTCTTGTGACTAGCCTAATTTTCACCTGTTTGCAGTGATGGTCTGACTCGAGGAATCTTTTACTTGAAACATTCTGGCAGATGAAGACTGTACGCCAGACCGAGACGCTAATTCGGGACCTTTGCCTTTCGTGCAGTACTTAGCTACTCAAGCATAACGCTTGAATCGTCCTCACAGCTTTGCTTCCGCCCGTGCCTCGTTTCCAACCTTTCCAACTTCACAGATGTTTTCCTGCGAAACATGCAAGACCAACACTCATGGAGGAAAGGATGTTGCACAAAAATGGCTTAGCTGCAGACAGGAGGATGTTCACAGAATGAAATTTTCAATGTACAGCGGAGGGTGTCCCGATAGTGTTGAGACATAATTTTTATGTTAAAATTTTGACAATAATGCATAAAATGATCATTTTTTTCGTACGTTTGGGTACTATGTGAGAATCAGTACTCTGACAACTTTTTTCTTTGCCTAGTTGTGAAACCAGATGGCAGTTGTAAGAGTCGAGGGACAGGAAAGGGAAGCAGTGGTTGGAAAGGGAGAGAGACAGAGTTGTAGCTTATTCCAGATGTTATTCAGCCTGTATATTGAGCTAGTATTAGAGGAAACAAAAGAAAAAGTGGGAGCAGGAATTAACGTCTACGGAGAAGAAATAAAAAAATTGAGGATTGCCGATGACATTATAATTCTGTCGGAGAGAGTAAAGGACTTGGAAGAGCAGTTGAACGGAATGGGCGGCGTCTTGAAAAAAGATATAAGATGAACTACAACAAAAGCAAAATGAGGATAGTGGATTGTAATCGAATTAAATCAGGTGATGCTGAGGGAATTAGATTGGGAAATGAAACACTTAAAGTAGTAGACGAATTATGCTATTTGGGAAGCAAAATAATGGATGATGGTCGAAGTAGGGAGACTGGAAATGGCAAGAAAAGCATTTCTGAAGAAGAGAAGTTTGTTAGCAGCAAGTATAAATTTAAGTGTCAGGGAGTCCTTTCTGAAAGTATATGTGTGGAGTTTAGCCACGTATGGAGGTGAAACAGGGCCGATAAACAGGTCAGACAAGAGGAGAACTTCCGAAAAGCTTTCGACTTTATGTGGCTTCTTTCTATTGTGATCGTTTGTCGATGAATGTGGGTTGATGATTGTGTATATTTTGTTTCCTGATTTCAAGGTGGTTGTGAAGAAACTTTCTGATTTTGAAATGAAATGCTGGGTATTGTCTGTGAGTGATTTGTGTACTGCAAATCCTGTGCCAAAAACTGTCATTGCTCCCCTTCCGATATCAGATTTGCCTTTGTATTGTGCATGGTGGACAACAGACAGACAGAGTGGAAAGAGAATTTTATTCATCGTTTAACACTCACAATGCCAAACGTGGGCGGGGAGGGTGGGGGGCGGAAGTACCTGCTACACATCTTTAGAAAAGAGATCTAGTCAGTTACTTTATATTTGATTCGTGAAAAAATGTGTTGCTTTTAATGACTTATTCTAACAGATCCCATGTACATTTTAATCTTCTCTATTAAACTTCAGTGTAGTAACTACAGAAAAATCACAATTTCCCTAATGAATGAGGTATTTAATATTACAAGATTTGCAGCGAAATTGTTCCTGAAAATATAACGTCACCAGCTGTAATGTTTGTCCCTGTGTATTGCCTGGACTACACCTCACGTGATGCCTCCTCTGCACAGATGTTTTCTCGTGTGAGGGAGTGGTTCTGCTGCCTGTCAGCAGCGCCAGGGGAGGCGGAGGAGACGCGCGTGTGGGACGACGTCTCTCCAGAGGAAGACACCTTGCAGGTGAGTATCTTCGTGTTACATTGCTTCCGAGACCAAAACTTAAATTGTAGGGGATGACAATTGTTCATTCGTTTTTGTTTCGAGTCAGTTAGACTCTGCCGGGACGCAAACAGTTTAACGTAACTGAAAGAACTGAAGTGTCCAAAAGCACTCAACAACAAGCTACTTATGGCGTTGGCTACGAGTAACAAGACCGAATTGACAATGCGAAGGAACCTGATTACAGGGAACGTCAGAGTGGAGCAGCAGATAGTGATGTCGCAGCGTTTTGTGACAGAGGAATCTCATGTAAAAGACCTGCTGCATGACCTGGCGATGGAAGACACCATTGCAGCTCGTGTGGTTGATTAACGGTGTATCGCTTGCTCTGGTGATGTAGATAGAGAGAGCCTTATAGGCGTTAGGATGCACTGAATTTTGTATGAGACGGAAACTAAATGTAGTCAGTCCTCCGACTAGTTTGAGGCGGCCAGCAAGAACAAAAAAAGACTGTGCCCACCTCTTCGTCTCATAATACCTTTTAACATCATCGTCCTGAATTATTTGTTGAACGCATTGCAAGATGTGCTTTCAGCTAAATATTTGACACTCTGCGGCTCGCTGTGGTAAAATGGAATGTATTCCCTGATATAGTGACAGATTTAATTTAATGAAGATCATTATTCAAGTCCGTGTTTTTTCATATATTCCTTCTTTCTCACCGGAGGAACTCATTATTTCTTATCTCTCCAGTCCTCTGAATTTTAATGGAAGTCTCCAACAACACTTTCAAAACTCTACAGTTCTCTTCGTTTCAGATTTTCCCATGGCTCATAATGTGTTACAGACGTATAGACTTAAGACATTTAATCCCCGAATTAAGACCTGTGTTTGATATTAGCAGGCTCCATTTACCGGGAGATCACCGTCTTCATCTCTTCTGGTCTACTTCTTGAAGCTTTCTCGCTTTAACCGTCTTGTGTGATTTTACTTCCAACGTTGGAGAATTCTCCCGCCACCCACTCTCTTCTTTTGTTTATTCATTGTTTTCCTCAGTGGGCACATTGTCTGCTCATTACACTGCTCAGTTCACTCTACATGTTTAGTAAACCGTTCTCCCATTCACAGAGGGTTGAAACCTCATTTGCGAATTTTACCACTGCTATTCTTTCACGCCGAATTTTAATTGCTTCCTTGAACCTTTCTCTTATTTTCGTAATTGCTTCTTTGATGTACAGCAATGACAGTAGGGAAGGAAGACTGCATCCCGGTTTTACTACGCTTTTAATCAGAACACCTGTCTCTTACTTTTCCATTCTAACTCTTGCCCCTTGGTTCTTGTAAATACTGTGTATTACCAGTCTTTTACGAAAGTTTCCATGTAATTCCACATGCAAACAAGACTCGACAGCATCAGCTTTAAGATTCGGACTGACCAACGATAGCACGATGGCTCGAATATTCCTATTTTTTTTATTGTTATCAGACAACACAAATGTAAATATTTATCGAGTGCCTAGAAAGTGTGATTACTGATATAGCAGCGAACAGTCCAGATATGTTGAATATTACACCATCCCAACACTTCAACTAAATCTTCGTTGTCTACAGTCGTATTCTCTTCCCCAATAGGTGCGAGCTGTGACGCGGGACGAGTTCTTTCTTCTGTTGCTTGGAAACCGCCTGCATGGAGAGGAAGAGCGTGGTGCTGGAGGGGTGAGTACCGCAGATTCCGTACTCTTCCGTTATAGGAGTGGTCTGGAGGCAACTGCTGGATATATCCGCCAGTCATTACATGTTAGCAGTGCAGACGGCGTCTTGCACCTATACAACGTTTTTTTCCTGGCCTATTTGTTTTGCAGAGTAAACAGAATGCGCCCTCGTCACTTTTATTAAGTGTCTGAGAAACACACGCTTAGTTTGCAAATATCTTTGTGCAGTTAGTGTTGGAATTTACTTTACGACTCAGTGAGGTCATAATCCTGATTGCCTAGCGCCATCTACAGAAGAATGCTGAAGAATGGATGGGTAAGCTGGTCAGCTAATTAGGAGGTATTGCAACGAATCAGGAAGACACTTACAATACAGTTTAATGGTGGAACTAATTGCAAATTATTAAGCTATGATACCTGTGGTCATGTAGAAAAGAACGTGTGTGGAATGGGAAAGGAGCTAACCATTGTACAAGGAGAGCAAGATGTGACTACTAAAAACAGGTTAAAGCAAATGGGGCTCACCATGAGAGGCTTGCACATTTCTGTCTAGCTTTGAAAGTTGCATCGAACATGTATTCAAACTGAAGACAAATGAAACAATAATAACAGAGACACATACCCCACTGCATTACATAGCCGATCACTCACAAGTAAAGTGAAGCTAATAAAAATCACAGTGTTATAACTTCCAACAAAATTACACCCTAATAGTTTTTGTCTTGAAGTTAGTCCACGTCAGAAAAAAAGAAACTGACGCCAAGTTTCTCGTTTAGATTCGTATAGTCCGTAACACGAACCTTTCAATACTAAGGCAGCAACTATAGATTACCACTAATTCTTATGTCCTTGACATACACATCTGTCGAGCACACCATTGCAAGACGGCGCTATTTCAAACTTCACAATTTTCTTCTCCAGGACACTGGTGGCGCCTGGTCTGCCTGCTGGACTAGTCTGGACACCGAGCCGTCCCGCTCTTCAGAGACACCGCACCACGCTTCGCGTCCTCATCCTATTGGAGAGGGAAGACGATCTGGACACCACACGGTACGTCCCCAAACAGCCGCCATTACTATTCGAATGCAGAATTCCAGTTGCAGTATACACGTAGACTGAGACGATAGCTTGTTCTCACTTCTCAGTTGGTACGACGAAGGGGAAGATAAACTGTAGTAATGGCATTGTAGGGCGGAAGATGTCTAGTGTTTGTTGAGCCTACCGATTCGATGACGCAGAATATATAGAACTTTCATAACACAAGGTAATTGCTGCTTGCTAGTAACGCAGATGCAGTATCTGAAACTTCAACGTTTGTTTGTTCTGAAGGCTGCCAAACTATGGTTCCACACACTTTGCAAACAGTCAGGTGTTTTTCAGCAAAGAGGACGAAGCTCGTGATTCTTGCATTACCTGTACTGTAGAGCATCAGCAGCATGTATTAAATTGCGTTGCATTTCGCTTGCTCTGGCCACTGTCTCACACCTTGTTTTGTGTATGCAGATCTTCCAACGCATCAGGAATCTATGCTGCCTGGGCGCCGGATACCAGGAGATGGAGGAGGACGTGGAAGAGGAGGAGCAGAGCCGAGCTGCGGTCCCAGACACTCTGCAGGTGAGGCCTCTCGTGTTATGTAGCTAATGACAGGGCAAACGGAACAATGGCAACCTCATTGCATTTAACTCAGCCACTAGTTACAAAACTCTGTCGCGTTTCCCTGGAACTCCAATAAGGCTTTGCTAAAATAATTTATCCACTTGGATTTCACAAATTGTACGACTGGAGTGGCAACTGTCCTCGAAAGTGTTCTTATCGCACCATTTTTTATTCACAAATGTAATGTTGGGTGTAAGTATCGATCAGCTAAGTCAACTCTCTAATTTGCGTTTGTGTCCTAGAGACTTCAGTCTTGCTTTGTGTGTGGCAGGGAGTTCTTCTGGTACCATTATCGCTTCATTATATTCTGTGCTGCTTTGCGAATGAAGTGTGGATGGATTGAATATCTGGTAACCATTGAATCAGTTATATTTTTCCTAACTTTATCGCCCTTCTCATTTAGACCGGCGAGTGAGGCAGGAAAGCAAGAGAAAGTACTCACTACGTCAAAGATCTTACTAATTTGCAGAAAAAATAGTGGCATCGTCTATTTTATAAGCAATTCTTTAAGTTGAAGCTTCTGCTTAGCAGTTAGAGACTTAATGTGCGTATTCTTCGTAAGCTTTCAGTTTACATTCACTGCTGACAATAAGAAGTGGTAAATCTGCATTTATCAATATACTTCACAACCCAGAGTGTGGTACATGGTGGAGTGTTCTTCCTAACAATGTTAACGAATATCTGTGAAAATTCATTCTCGTGTTGAGTGAGGAAACGTGACTGTGTAGCCACCCCTGTGCCCTCCTAGTGTCTTGTTCTGATGTTCTCTTTGTGATGTTGACGACGGCAGTATAATGTCGTACACTCCTATTCAGATAAAGGATCTCTAAATTAGCCAACAAAGTTTCAGGTGAAGTGCACTTTCTTTCGTCCAAAGAGTGACATTAAAGTTAGGCGTGCATCTCTGTTACTCTTTTCGTATGGGCAAACCGACCTCTTCCCACCCTAGGAGTACGCTTCTGAATTCGTTGTATGCGAGCAGACGTTCCTACTTCATGAGAACTCCTTTAACGCAAGAACAATACCGCGGAACTGTTATATCTAGTGCCTTTCGTGCAATGTTCCTTATGTATGCAGTGTATTTTCGCAGAACCGTTCCAAGAAGGCTTTGACCTCCATTTTCGTTTACCTACATTTTCGTTTGTTGAAACTGATTGAAGTATTTATCCCACTCTGTATTGGTTCTTGTAATTACCTCTAAATTCTTTTCTGCCGAGACATGTCTAGTCGGGCAGAATTACGGCTACTTATCTATTATATAGACATTATCTTGTGTTTACGTTTAGTTAGAGAGTGCTGCCATTAGTACACCTAGTGGAAATTTTTTGTAATTATCTTTGCATTTCCTTAGGTTCACCACACGATGATAGTGGCTTGTAGACACCTGATGCTGTTGATACCAGGCAATAATTCGGTTAGGTATATTGACAACATTACAGGTGCTGTTACGTCTGCTTGATTGACAACCTATGTCAATTTCTGCGCAACATGATCCACACAGTATAAAGTACCAGGTTCCAGTAGTGAACTATTTAGCGAGTGAAAGACGTGTCTGCAAAACACTCCGTATGACCGTCTTGATAGTCAGCCATGTAGAACAGTGTCTTAACAGCCGCGAGCGCCAGTGAGCTGAACACACGAATGTCTGTGAACTGCCAAGTCGACTAACATGTGCTTTCGATAATTTGAAAATTAGAACAGCATTGTTACGACATTCAAGCTAACTGATAGCCTTTGGAATTAACGCAATTTTTTGTCATTTACTTTGAAACAATCCACTGAAGTACGTAGACTGTTGTTTGGTGGCGAAATTCTCAAGCTTCTTTATTCCGCCTACAGGACGCTGGAGAGCCCCTACCACCCACCGCTGCGGCTCTCCCCATCGAAGCGTCCGGCACTTCTGAGCAGCCGACACGCCCGATACATCTGCGAGGGCGTCGACGTTCTCGTCGTCAACGGCGCCTCGTGCGGAAGCGATCTGGACCCGTGGCACCTCGGCTGAGAAGTCGCCGCCATTACTGCCTGTTTTTGCGATTTCTGTTCTAGTAACCTTACAGTCAGTCTATTGTTGATGGGAGAAGATGTATGAAGGGAGGGGGGTTGTACTGCCTTACTATTTAATAAAGGGTGCTGCACATTTAATACCGTCTTTTACATATTATTTATTCATTCAATTATTTATGCTTGCATCAAGTGTTTAACGCATCTGCTGGATTTTGGTATTGATGCGTGTGACCACTATTGGATCTTGCTGGATGTTGTGCTTCAAGGACAAAGTACCAGAACGGCCTCGTGTTCATTGTCGTAGAAAATCTCCAAAAAAATTCGATCTAGGAAATGCAGGCCCGTGAGCTTTCTTAGGACAGCTAATGGTGATTGCTACATTATAATGGTTTAACACGAATCATTGATGAAATCTGGAAAAACAACCGTCTATCTCTCATTAATCATCGTAAGATAATGTCAGCTGCCACATAGCACATTGAGAAACCATTATCTGACACCCAAAAACATAGGACCTAAACTCTGTTGACCACAACCATGTTCACGCACGATATTGTTATTTTACACAAACAAAAGGGGATGCGTAACTGAAATAGATTTGTGACACCAGAAACTGACATTCTAACTCCCAAAAGGTGATAGTGTATGTGTCATTACTTGGCAGTGTTTGTTATTTGGTCTTAAGACAATTTTGTGTCAGCAATAGCTGTCAGTGTGTGGGTGTAATGGGTGACTACTGTTACCCTGAAAACACGCTTAATTTATGCCGCGTGGTAAAGAAGATCATTAATCAACCAAAATTGTAGTAAAAATTGTAACAGTGCATGTTACCGCAAAAATTGCTAGAACCTATGTCACAGCAAAAATTGTAACAGCCTATATTTGTAGTAAAAATTGTAACGATGCATGTTACCGCAAAAATTGCGAGAACCTATGTCACAGCAAAAATTGTAAAAGCCTATGTTAGAGCCAAGAAATGCCTCTTGATAATGCCAAACTTTAACCGTAGATATACATGTCAAACATACACATTTTAACAGAAAGATTTATAAAGCGTAACAGTTTCCCAGTGTAACTGCTTTATAGTGGAACCATTGTCCTGTGTAAAAGCTCGCAGGGTAATTATTTCGCAGTATAAACATTTTCATGTGTAAGTGTTTTCCAGTGTAAACATCTGCTAATGATACCACTACATGAAGCTAAAGTCAGTGAAACATCCGTGATATTAAGGCATCGCACTTAAGGGCTTCATGGTTAGTGCTCACCAGATAAGCGTGCTGACCTGAGGATATGACATCAGGAATCTGTATGTTTTGATTATTGGAACAAGTCTTGAGGAAACGGTTACACTGCAAAAGTTTAACCAGACTAAGTAAATCTTGAAAATACTTACAATGGCAAACGAATACATTCCAAAACAGTACCACTGGAAACGGCACACCATTTAATGGTTACACTGGAAAATGGTACACTGGAAAATGGTTGTACTAGATGAATCTTGCACTGGAAAATTGTTGCATTAGAAAGCAGTGACACTATAAAATAGTAACAATGCAAAAGTTTACACTGGAAAATGTTTTACCAGAAATGGTTACAATGAGAACCAGGTACACTGTCAATGGTTACGCTGGAAAATGATTACAGGAGAACAGTTACACTGGAAAATGGCTATGCTGGAAAATGTTTACACTGATAAAGGCTTTACCCTGGAAGATGTTTATGTGGAAAAGTGGGTATAATGGAAAATTTTTACACTGAATACAGTTACACTGGGAAACAGTTACACTACAAAATGGTTGCACCGGAAAATGATTGCACTGGAAAATGATTGCATTGGAAAATGGTTGCACTGGAGATTGATTGCACTGGAAATGGTTACACTGAAAATGTCTGCACGAAAATAGTTACAATGGAAAGTACTCATACTGGAAAATACCTAGACTAAATTACTGTTACACTGGAATACAGCCGCGCGAGAGTAGCCGAGCAGTCGGGGGCGCTGCAGTCGTGGACTGTGCGGCTGGTCCCGGCAGAGGTTCGAGTCCTCCCCCGGGCATGGGTGTGTGTGTTTGTCCTTAGGATAATTTAGATTAAGTACTGTGTAAGCTTAGGGACTGATGACCTTAGCAGTTAAGTCCCATAAGATTTCAAACACATTTGAACATTTTGAACTGGAATACAGCTTCCCTGGAGAACAGTTACACTGGAAAATAGTTAAAGTGGAAGTGGTTTACCAGACTAAAGGCAACATTGGAAATAAGGAACATGATTACACTGGAAATGGTAAAGCGGAAGAAATTTAGACTGGAAAATGGTTACACGGGAAAGGGGTACATCTGGAAATGTGACGTTTTAGAAACAGTCAGACTGGAAAACCATTACACTTTTAGCAAACAAAAAAATTAAAATAATTATAATAGTAGTAATATAATAGTAATACTTGTTTGTTTGCTTGTTTGGTTGAGTCAGTAATTGAGAGATTAAAATTTACGCCGTGAATTTATCGAACTTCGCACGTCCGAAGATGTACGGAACGTAGCCAGGGCTCATTATTTTTTGTAGACAAAGTGTAATATCTGACCTGAGCTTCAATCATGAAAATGGAGTGACTAAAATTAGTAAAATTATAGGTAAATAATTGCAGATCATTTACAAATGAGAGCGACTTATTAATTCTGCGCCTCTTTTCTGCAAATAAGTATGAAATGGCTAACTGTGGAGCCACACTAAATATTACGTCCTTCTAGGACAACGAATGACATAAGAGTGTGCTGATGCCTGCTGGCTGTGACAAGAGAGCGGTGTTAATTGCTTTATTTTGCATTCTCTTGTCTTTAAAAAATCGATACATATAATCTAAGTTAACTAAATTAAATATTGTCTGTGCTCGAGTGCAAATGGTTCCTTAAACTGCCCCCCAAATTGCGAAGGCAAAGGTGTACCACCTGCAGCTGAACAATTTGTTGACGTATTTTCTTTATTTATCATGTTATGAGTCATAAGTTGTTACGTATCATGTTTCACAGATTCAACATACGTAGAATATCAGAAATGTCATACATCTATATAAATACATAAATAATATTTACATACAAGATAAATGAAAGTGAAAAGAAAAAATAAAAATATTTGTTTCCGAGCGGTATTGAACATGGGAACTCCAGTACCAGAGTGCCGTGCACTGGCTCAGAGCTATCACTGCTCTCTTGAATTATGTACAGTTTTTCATAGATTATAACAAATTTCACAGTTCGTAATCACTTGTGCTGTTACCTTGTAATAAATTGTTGGGCATATAGTCCGTTGTTCTCTTTCACTTCAAAATGTTATTACACATGTTCATTCAATAAATAAAATTAATTAATGGTTTTGTGCATTTTCAGAGATATGTGAACATATTCTCTTCAGAATGTCACTTGTTAGTAAAGGCTTATACTGTGCTAAAGTCTTTGCACTTCAAAATAAATGTCACGTGTCACACGTTTTGTTTACATTGAGACGAAAGTTCTTTAAGAAACAAGTTGGAGATCAAGAATCTCGCAATGAAGCGTGCTTTGGAAGACGCAGTTAAAATGTGGTTTCGTCTTGGTAGGAATACATGGTGTCAGTGGTTCCGTACTGACCAGTCCGTGTTACGTCTACTCAATAACCTCCAATTTCGTCTTCCAAAAGGCGTATGTCGTCTCCTGGACATTGTGTCGTCGTTTCGTCGAAAAGTGTGCCGTGGTTTTGCGACTCACGTCACCTGTAGTGTCCCATTATGAGCGCAGTGAACCGTTTTTTTTTTTTTTTTTATATATTTGCACACAACTTGCTCATACATTGTTCGTTGCAAAACAAAATGTTCGTTCACAACAGAGAGCACAAACCATAACAAATATCACTTCACTTTGAGTACAGTTTTCTGTTACATGTTTACATAGATATAAAAAAAATTTTCTGTGAAACGTGTACGTATACATTTACATTACATTGTTTGGTAATACATATACATATTTTACATTTTTCAGTTGCATTAAACTAGATATTTACAAGTACATATGGGTCAGACATAGAAAAAATTATCTTATAGGTTCAGTGTATTGTGATACATTCAGAAAATCCATTTTCTTTTATAGGTCTCTTCCCCTTTTTAATAAAGTTTTCCTTTTAAGTATATTTTCCTTTACATCAGTACTACACAATAAGTGTTCTTCCTCATTAAATGTTTCCTGCAACAAACTTTCATAGTAGGTTAGAAAACATCTTGGAGGTGATCTGTCCTGAAAAGTCATGATTACAATAAGACACGACACGTCACATCCACAATCAATTCCAAATTAGCACATGCACAAAGTATCATTTACAATTAAAATAATATATATATATATATATATATATATATATATATATACATATATAGCCTTGCTCAATTAATCTCATGTCATTTCCTGTAGAGTGTTTTTTGTGCATGTTGTGTTCATGTGGATTGTGGTGTGAGTGTGAATAGCAAATCAAGTGTCTATCATGCCAATTAATATATCAGGTTCAGGGCAGGAATTGTCTCCGGCCATTTAGTCTGTCAGCTTGTCTGGAGGGTATTAATAAATATAATCTGTAACTGTGCTTTGCATGAAAATTGTTAGTTCTTCCTGTGTCTTATCTTCTTGCTGCTGCTGTTGTTGCTGGTGCTGTAATATGTAGATACTTAAGATTATAGCTTATATCTTCTTCTTCTTCCAGCTTGAAGTACCAGATGTGACTTACCTTGTTGATGTATCAGTATACTCTGCTAATGGCTAAAAGTTTTCAAATCTTTGTGAGGGTACAAACCTAAAATTCTCTTATTCTTGGGGTTTTGTAGCAGATATGCTCCAGGGTGTGGTATATCAATGATTGTGTAAGGACCTTCATATAATGGACGCCACTTGACATTACGTTTTAGAGGTGATGACGATTTGTAGTGGGTCTTAAGTAAAACTTGCATGCCTATTGTAAAGTTTTGCCTTCTTTTCAGATTAGCACCATAGTTCTTATTTCTAATGTCAGCTTGTTCAGTAATTGCAATGAGTACTTCCCTTACCTTTTCCTCGTGTGAAGGTTTGGTGTCAGAAAATTTTGGTAGCGGGTTGCTCCATTCATTAGTTTCCTTTGTGTCAAACATGATTTCTCTGGGAGTATAGGGTGTGTTGTATATATTTAAATTGTTGTGTATTTCCTCAAAAAGTGCTAGGTAATGTATCCAGTTTGTGTGCTGTGTTGAGGTATAAGTTCTCATGAATCTATTTAATTCTCTAAAAATTCTCTCACAAGGGTTGGCTGATGCATGAAACTTTGAAATAAAGATACTCTTAATGTTATTGTCCTTTAGAAATTTTCTCCAGATGAATCCTGCATAATACGTGGCATTATCTGATAGAATGGCTTTAGGTTTTCCACAGTATGGCATGTAATCATTTGTGAATCTTCTGATGATGGTGTTTGCTGTGGGTGACTTAATGGCAAAAAGTTTGATGTGCTTAGAAAATATGTCATAAAATGCTAGAATGTATTTACAACCACCGATGCTAGTTGGATGAGGTCCGCTAACATCTGTACAAAGTATCTCTCTAGGTCCAGTGGGTAAGATAGAGTGCAAATCTGTTTTGGTGGATTGATTTTGTGGCTTGGATTTTTGACATATGAGACATTTGCTGATGACATCATGTATTTTTCTTCTCATGTTTGGAAAATAGCAATACATTTGTAACTTGTTTAGACATTTCTTTGTTCCGTAGTGTCCCCAAACTGTGTGAGTGTGTACAATGAGTTTGTGCACCGAATCTTGTGGTATGCAAACGCACCAGTTAGTAGCATTTGTGTGTCTTTTGTAGAAAAGTATGTTGTTGTGTAACATGTATCTGTCTTGTAAAGTGTCATTGTGTTGTTGTACTATGATTTGTTTTACTTTGTACCAGTGTGGATCTGAATCTTGTAGTGTTGCCATGTTCTTGCATTGGTCTACGTAGTATTGTGTAAACTGTTTGTCTTGCATGAGTAGTATTCTGTAATCGTGTGTGTTCTCAAAGTCTGTATTGTTAAGGTGTAATCCTTGCGGTAGTCTTGAAAGTGTGTCAGCTATTATGTTGTCTTTTCCCTTGAAGTGCTTGATTTCAAAAGAGTAATTCTGTAATGCAAGTGCCCATCGTGTAAGTCTAGGATGAATGAGTTTACATGACAAAAGGAAGGTAAGTGCTTGGTGGTCAGTGTATAAAATGGTGTGTCTTCCATATAGATAATAATTAAACTTTTTAAATGCCCATACAATAGATAATGTTTCCAATTCTGTGGTGGAGTAAGATCTTTCACATTCCGTTAAAGTCCGACTGGCAAAACCAATGATCTTAATATGTTCCGAAGTTTCTGTTTTAACAAGTTGGAATAAACAACATCCCAAACCAATGTTTGATGCATCACAGGCAATACAAAAGTTCAAATTGAAGTCTGGATGTTCCAGCATGTTAAAATTTACTAGGCTTCTTTGATTTTAGTAAAGTCATTTTCACAGTCTTGGTTCCAAATCCATACCTGGTTCTTCTTTAATAAGTTTAGTAAGTATCTGCTATTGAGTAACTGTTTAGGTATGAATCGTCTGAAAAATGAGCATAGACCGAGAAATGATTTTAACTGTTTCTTATTAGTGGGACTGGGGAAATGTCTGATAGCATCTAATTTTGAAGGGTCAGGTTTAATGCCTTGTGTGTTGATGATGTGTCCTAGGTATTTGATCTCAGAACAAGCAAATCTAGATTTACAAATATTGGCAGTGAGACCAGCTTGTGTGAATCTGCATAGTAAAGTGTTCAGGGTATCAGTGTGTTCCTTCCAGGTTTTTGAGGCAATCAGTATGTCATCTACGTAGTGCGTAACAGTTTCTAGTAAATCATCACCGAGTACAGAGTTTAGTGCAGTAATGAATACTCCTGAGCTTACATTTAGGCCAAATGGTAATACACAAAATTCATAAGTTCTGCCACCAAACATAAAGGCTGTATATTTTCTGGATTCTTTGCTTATTGGCACCTGCCAAAACGAATTTTTAAGGTCTATTGTAGAGAAATATTTTGCATCCAAGAATTTCTGAAGTTGTTCGTCAAGATTTTCTGGTTGTGTCCTCACAGGTAAAATAATTTGGTTGATAGCTCTTGCATCTAATACTAACCTGATACTTCCATTGTGTCTTTTCACTACATGCAAAGGGCTACAATATGGAGATGTTGATGGTTCTATAATATTCCATGTAATCATTTTCTTTAGTTCTTCCCAAACTGCAGGTCGCAGAGCTAGAGGTACATTGTATGACTTGTGGTAATAGATTTGGTGAGGCTTGACTTCAATCGTATACATATATATGTTGATCCTACCTGGCTTACTAGTGAAAACATCCTTATTCTTAAGTAAAATATGTTTAAGCTGGGATCTCTCCTCTTCATTAATAGCATCACATTCTGATAACTTAGAATTAATTTGTGTAAGTACATCATTCACTATCTCACTGTGTGATACAGGTTGTTGTGTGGAATCTATGTCAGTCTCACGTATAATCTGTATCTTGTAGCCAGAACAGTGCTTGTTATGGTCTACTAGTCGAGTGTCCAAGTTCAAAACTATGTCTCTGCCTTCATACTTAAAATAACAAATGCCTTTGGAGAAGTCTATTGTACAGTCCTTCTCGCAAAGAAAATCAATACCCAATATACAATTGGCAGCAAGGCTTTGGACAACTAGGAAAGGCCATTGTACGATTCCATTTCCCATATTAACAGTCACAAATACCTGCTTATTAACTCTACTTGACTTATTACCTAATGCAGTTAATATTAAACAGTTTTGAACTGGGAACTCTGGTATCTTAGAAGTTTTCTTCATCATAGTATAAAAATTGTAAGAAATCACACTGACAGCAGCTCCTGTATCAATAATTATGTTAGTAGGTATATCTCCTACAATGCCTGAGGTGGAAGACAGTACAAATCTGTTCTTTACGTTGTGACATTGTGTGTTGTCATTTATCAGATCATCAGCTAAGTTTCCACTTTCATTATATCTTAAGAATAGTGTAGGCAACTCTTGTGGTGTAAATGTTAATTTTTCTTGTTTCACAGTTTCACTAGCAAGTGTGTATTCAAACATAGTTTCTAAATTGAAGTTGCCCCCCAAATGTTCCTCAGTCACGACCTGGGGCTCAGTAATGACTGGTTCTAGTTTACCTGGTTCGTCTGGTCATTGGCAAGTGTAGTTGTAGTTTCATTAGCTACCTCAATAATATTTACATTAGGATATTGTCTTTGCCAATCGCCTGTCTGTTTTCGGTTGGCTGAAGTCACTTGTTGGTTTGTGTTGCTTGTTTGCGCAAAATTCCCTTGTGGCATCTGAATATGATTTTGTGGTGGCGGTTGCTGTGTTTGCCACTGTCTCACATAATACTGGTTGTCGTTCTGGTTAAAGTGCTGTGAAGGTGTTCCATTTCTTGTGTAATCTGTGTTGTTGTTTCTTTGCCAGTGTTTCTGTTTGGCTTTGTGTCCGTTGTTGTTTCCATTATTCCTTCTTGAATTAAAATTGTCGTTTCTTCGTTTTTTGTACGGGTTATCTCCTTGTGTATAGTTACAGTTGTTGTTTGTATGCAGCTCTGAGTTTTGGTGATTGTTTTGCATGTTTACTGTGTGTTGTGAATTTTGCTGCGTGTTTGGTAATGTAGCAATGTAGACATGTTGATTCCTACTGCGTGAGTTGTGTGTTGGTTCTTGTTCTTCATATAGTAAATCAACAGCATCTAACTTTTCCAAAAAATATTCAGGATCGTCATCAGGTAAGTACAGTAATTTCTCTTTAATATTAAAAGGAAGTCTTGCTTTCAGTGATCGGATCACATCTTTTGGTTTCACTGGTTCATTAAGGAAGTGTGTCATGTTTAGGTACTTCTCGAAATATCTGCGCAGGTTGCCGTTTTTAGGATTGAAGTGTTCGGGTTCAGTGACTTGTTTGCGGATACGTTCCTGCACAGTGCGTGACCAAAACTTATTCAAGAAGGCGCGTTCAAACTGCTCGTATGTTACACATCTGTCGCTTTCATGGTAAGCCCAGACAGCAGCGTCCCCTTGAATGTAATCCACAACGTACGCAATGCGTTTGTGGTCGCTCCACGAACGTGGGAATGCGTTCCTAAAAGCTTTTAAGAAGATGACAGGGTGTACAGTGTTTTTGCCTGGTATAAAAGGTTGGAATTTACGGTGCTTGAATAGACTTTCTTCTTCTTCGTTGCGTGTTCGTCTGTTTCTTTCTGTGTAGTCATTGAATTCTTCCCTGTGTGTACATGGTTCTTCATCAGAATAATTGTATTGTATTTCAGGTGATGGGTATCTGTTGCTATGCGTGTCAGTGTATTGTGTATTTGAGTATTGAAATTCGTGTGTGTACATGTGTTCATTTCCGAATCGAGGTTTTCTTTTGTGTGTGTAAAAATGTGTAGTGGGTGTACTATTCTGTTGTGCTTGGCATTGAGTTGTCTTTGTTTGCATATCGTCATCGATTACTTGTCTATTGTTGTTCATGTATTCCACTACAGAATCGTGCACAATATGTGGCAATTTGTTTTGTATACATTCTTCAAAAATTTCGTCTTTGTGTGCCGTCCATTCTTTAAATTGTGAATTAATTCGAGACAAATGGGGTTCAGCCTCTATCTGTATTGTTGTGTGAATCTGTTTGTGAATGTCAGCTACGTTTGTTTCTATTGTATTCACCTTTAAATTAATTTCGTCACATGCGTGCGTGTTTGATTCTAATTTGCAATTAATAGTTTCACAGGTTTTTGTCAAGTCATGGATGTGATTGGCATTGTCGCTTTGTCGTAACTCTAAATTTTCGAATTTTTCCGTAATATCGTCGACCTGTTTGGAAAGACGTGTATTAATTTCATCTACCTTTTGAGTCAGTGTGGCGAAGTCTGATTTTATGTCATTTCTGAAGGCTGCATTGTCTGTCATTAATTGTGAGAATTTTTCGTCATTATCTTGCTTAATATTGGATATGCCTTCCAAAATTGAATTCAGTATAGCGGCAAAATTTTGATTGCAAAATAAACTTGCCCCCGCCGCGTCATTAGACGTGACGTGGTCTCTCAGGTTTGGTTCTGAATTGCTCCTTTCAGCATTTGTGTGTGTGTGTAGCAGGTTATTTTGATGTGTTTGCGTGTATGTATTGATTTCTGTGTCTGAATGTGTCTGTGTATCCATGTTTGCATTACTTGATTGTTGTTCCATTGTGTATTGGTGTCGAGTTTTTACCATATCGTGAATAAATTGTGTGCAAGAAAAAAAATTGTTTAAACGCGTAGTGTGAAAATGTGCTACCTATGTGTGTGTTTAAATGACTGAGAATGATTGAGAGATGACTTTAAAGATCGAAAGTAGCATACGTGTTAATGGTGACCAGCCATGTTGCTTGAATCTTGTACAATGTCGGCCATATTGTGCAATGTAACTTGCGTATTGTTGGATCGGAATGTAATCGTCTGAGTAATGAGATTTCGCGGAATTTGGAAAAATTTACTGAATGGAAACTGAATATTGAATTTAATGCTGAGAAAAATAATTTTGAATGAAAAATGTGCTTGGAATCAATTGTGGATGCGCGAGTGCTGCGTCTTACCGTACATGTCGTCTTGATGCGAAGATTGCATTTCCAGTCCAAATTGTCTCCAGATTTTATTCGCTTTCTACCATATTCTCGTCACATGGGTTGTTGCCGGTCAGGATGTACATGAAAAAGAACAATTAGTTGTAGTACAGATACAACAATGAGTCCTGGCACATAGTCGCCAGTTTAGCAAATAAAAAAATAATTAAAATAATAATAATAATAATAATAATAATACTTGTTTGTTTGGTTGAGTCAGTAATTGAGAGATTAAAATTTACGCCGTGAATTTATCGAACTTCGCACGTCCGAAGATGTACGGAACGTAGCCAGGGCTCATTATTTTTTGTAGACAAAGTGTAATATCTGACCTGAGCTTCAATCATGAAAATGGAGTGACTAAAATTAGTAAAATTATAGGTAAATAATTGCAGATCATTTACAAATGAGAGCGACTTATTAATTCTGCGCCTCTTTTCTGCAAATAAGTATGAAATGGCTAACTGTGGAGCCACACTAAATATTACGTCCTTCTAGGACAACGAATGACATAAGAGTGTGCTGATGCCTGCTGGCTGTGACAAGAGAGCGGTGTTAATTGCTTTATTTTGCATTCTCTTGTCTTTAAAAAATCGATACATATAATCTAAGTTAACTAAATTAAATATTGTCTGTGCTCGAGTGCAAATGGTTCCTTAAACACTGTAACACATATACAGAAAATGGCGGAAAAATCTACCTCAGTACTTATTTACACTGTAAAACAGTTACACTGGAAAATGCTTACACTGTGAATTAATTACTCTGGCAAATGTTTTGACTAGGAAAAAGTTACACTAAAAAATTGTTCACTGCAGAACGCTACATTGGAAAACAGTGATGTTGATATACAATTACAATGGAAAATGGCTGCATTGGAAATGGTTACACTGGGAGAGGACACAGTGGGAAAATGTTAGTGTAGAAACTGCTTCAGGGAAGACTGGTTACTCTGGAACTGATTAGACCGTAGAAAGGTTTACACTGACAATAATTATACTGGAAAATGTTTATACTTGAAATTGGTTACAGTAAAAAATGGTTAATCCAGAAGAGGTTACAATGGAAGAAGGTTACACTGTATAACATTAAAGGTATTTTTTTTAAAATTAGTGTAATATTATATTTATCGGTTTTGTTGGTGTCAAAGCTTCTGAAATGGTAAAATGGTGCATAGAAAATTTTTACTTGTGGATAATGAAATTAAATATTCCGCCAACCAGCATCAGATTTCCATCAGACCGACGAGAACGTTGACCGACGGCATTGTTTAGAGGCCAGTGATCGGTCTCAGATTTACACAGTTTGCGTAATTACACTGTGAGGAAACTGATAATGACGACCGCTGAAAGAAATCTCAGGGACGCTGAAATAATAGTCTGGTAAAAGCAGCATAATAATTTGATATGTGAAATTAATGAAAAAGGAAAGTAGGTTGTTAATTTAAATATGGTTATTGTAATTAAATTAGCGTAACTATTCAATCAAATATTATAGACGCGAGAGCGATTCATACGTTTTGTGAAACAGCCAGCGAAAACAAACGCGAGAGACTGAGAGCTCACTGCTCCTGCTTTTATACAATCCAAAAACAAATTACGTCGACTGCCTTCCACTTGCGTTACAGTATCGATACAAAAATATTTCTCTGGAACATTCTTTACTGTAACAGTAAATAAGTACCTTCCTTACATTAATCGTGACCATTTCGCCTTACTTTACAGATTTAATTACACAGAGAAAATTTATTGGTAATATAGTTTAGCCTTCATTAAAAGATTGGGCGTTATTTTATTAATTATTCAAGAAAGTGAATGTCATTGACTCCTCGAACATTTGTTTCTTATTTTGTCCTTAAAAATACAAAACGAGGGTTCAACTGGAGTAAGATTAGTATGCATTGTGAGGTGTAAATAAATATCATATTCCAACAGAATCACTAATAAAATACATTGTCCATTTGGCAGTTCTTTTAGAGAAAATGTTTGGTTCATACACTTTACACTTTATTGTCTTTGTGTACATGTTTTTTAAAGTTTATTCAAATACATTTGTCATTTAGAAAATATTCACATAGGTTTAGTCAATATACAGAAATTCAGTACTGCAGACATAAGTTCTGCCTGAGTTTGTTATCTCTTTTTCTTACTTACTGATTTTCTTTAAATAAAAATCTTTACAAAATTGTCTGTAGCTACGAAACACGCGCGGCGCTTCCGATTGTCACAACAGACTTTCTCGATCTGGCGCGCTCTGTTGAGGAGGCGGGACCGTCAGTTCGTGTGGTGACCTCTGGTGACGGTTCCAGAAAACCCGCTGCCCAGCAAATGCCCATCATAGCTGGAACGCGGGGTGCTCTGGTGGCTGGCCACGCCGCCATTCGTGCTTGCTCCACACAAGTGACGCCCGGCTGCGGCCGTTGATACATGCAGATCAAAGCAAAGCAGTATCAGCTCCACAAAAATTAGTACTGTATCGCAGATGTGCCCTACAGAAAAATTTGATTAGTACAATGGGTTTCACTTTCATTATTGTCTAGCATTTTTATTGTTCTTGCGATCCAGGTTTTAGGTTTATCTTTAGGGAACTTTATTTATCACTAGTTTGTAGTTGGCACCACTGTCTACAGATCATGGAGTATTTTCGAACTAAATGTGTTGAGTTCTTGACTGATGGCTTAACAAACAGTACTCGTCTAGGCTTTGTAGTGTTCACCACAGGTATTTCAAGAACGTCTCTGCAGAGCCACTGATTACAATTGTTAAAAAAAAAATCATTCAGTGTATAACTGTGAAGTTTGTGTGCAGCGACAATTAGGCATGCTTTCACACGTGTTTGTTTGTTGACGAGGAAGCTTTTTATTTGTTCATTATCTCCCCAGTGCAATAATATCTTTTATAAGTTCAGCACGTCGCTTTTGTGTGCGGATATGTGCGTCAACGTGTGTGTACACATCGAAGAAAAGTCACGTGCATCGGACTTCTCACTGCGTTGGCTGGGGTGCAGTTCACAACGGTGAGTTTGAAATATGGGGACTAGTGCAGCAGGGGATACAACCCGTCGGCTTTGAACAATGACGTCACAAGTCGCCAGAGAGCATGTATTACAGAGATGAAAGAGCTGAGGAGAATGTTGAGAAACAAAGGAATGCGAGAGAGATAAACATTGATCTTGTCAAAAGCATAAGTGTTTTTTGACTTAAAAAAAAATCTCACGAGATAGAATAAACTGATCCTACTTTATTAAGCAATATCTTGTCAAAAGTCGAGAAGCGATTGTTCTTAATGTTCTAGCTCCCTTCAGTACGTAATAAGTGTTTTTTGACTTAAAAAAAAAATCTCACGAGATAGAATAAACTGATCCTACTTTATTAAGCAGCTCCCTTCAGTACCTAATAAGTGTTTTTTGGCTTTAAAAAAAAATCTCACGAGATAGAATGAACTGATCCTACTTTATTAAGCAATATCCTGTCAAAAGCCGAGAAGCGATTCTTCTTAGTGTTCTAGCTCCCTTCAGTACGTAATAAGAGTTTTTTTGGCTTTAAAAAAAAAAAAAAACTCACGAGATAGAATAAACTGATCCTACTTCATTAAGCAATCAGTAAAGAAACGATTTTTTGACTTAAAAAAAAATCTCACGAGATAGAATAAACTGATCGTACTTTATTAAGCAGCTCCCTTCAGTACCTAATAAGTGTTTTTTGGCTTTAAAAAAAAAAATCTCACGAGATAGAATAAACTGATCCTACTTTATTAAGCAATATCTTGTCAAAAGCCGAGAAGCGATTCTTCTTAGTGCTCTAGCTCCCTTCAGTACGTAATAAGAGTTTTTTGGCTTTTTAAAAAAAAAAAAATCTCACGAGATAGAATAAACTGATCCTACTTCATTAAGCAATCAGTAAAATGATGCACCCAATATCAAGCGATCGCTTTTAGATTTACATTCAATTATTTTAATGATAGTGCTTATTAGAACACAGAACTGCTTTATTATCTATGCCTCGAAGTGAAGACATTACGATCTATGACTAAGGAATGACGTCATTGTTCAAAGCCGACGGGTTGTATCCCCTGCTGCACTAGACCCGAAATATGAACTGTTCACTTTGCATAACACTTATTTACTTTACACATTTTGGATCCACAACGTCACTCGCTTGAGTGTCCTATTGCGACCACTGTCCACCAATTTACGTCTGTACCTTCTTTCATAAAAACACTCAAAAATAAATGAGTCCCATTTTCTTATCGACACCAGTCTGTTCTTTCCCTGGATCGCATGTACTTCTTGTACAAACTGCTGATATAGTTTTTACATTTGTCTTTCTTATAAGTGGCGTACTGTATATGAGTAATGTGTCGCTTGTGTAGCTTTTTAATGTTAGCCATTTTCGTTACTATGCATTGCTCGTGGTTTGATATTCACAAAATTCTTTATTTCCCTCATTTTGTATTTCATAGATTGAGTACCATTACTTGGTTTGTCGTCATGTTACCATGTACTCATGAAATAACCCCGTTCTAGATACGAATCGTCAACGAGCAAAGCACAAACAAAATCCAAACAACACAAACCGCGATCACAAAATTAACACATGCCGCCGAAATCGCATGTGACCAAATTCTGAGCTCCTGCTCCGCATAAACTCACATAACTCACAGTCTCACATCATTTAACATATAATGGATCATGTTGATGAAATTGTGACAGTACACTTTTGCATAAGAAATTCTCTAATTCAAAATAAATTCATATCATCTCACATGAAATAGATAAACAAGAGATTAGCATACATATAAATATTCACATACAAAATAAAATATCAGTCCAATAGCACCTTGTACTAGCTTCTGCTTGACTTATATACTAGAAATGCTGTCTTTCATGCTGCTTGCATACTAATATTTACAGTATGAGTATAGTTATTACATGGCCTGTACATCTTTCTTTCAGTATATGATCAGCTCAGTTTAGTGTCACCCTACATAGCACAAGTGTGACCAGAGAATGCACTCTGTTTACATACAGTTCACTATCAGTTTTAACTAATTGTCATTTAGTTGGTAGTATTAAAAAATGGATGAAATGATTCTAAGCACTATGGGACTTAACTTCTGAGGTCATCAGTCCCCTAGATGTACAACTACTTAAACCTAACTAGCTTAAGGACATCACACACATCCATGCGCAAGCAGGATTCGTACCTGCAACCGTAGCAGCAGCGCTGTTCCGGACTGAAGCGCCTAGAACCGCTCGGCCACAACGGCCGGCTGGTGGTATTCAATGTATAAGTGCATCACATATTTATTCTATGGAAATTAAACTTGAAAAAAAAAAGATGTTTACCACAAGATTACTAGTTACACTGAATATTACTGTCTCTTACTCTATATACACTTAGTTGCAGGTAACAGTTCATCTGTTTATGCTTATACTGATGATGATGATGATGATGATGATGATGATGATGATGATGATGATGATGAAGTCCCATACCCCGTAATAGAGCGTAGGGGACAATGCGGGACACCTGCGCAGCTTACTAGGCAAGGTCCTAGTGGAGGTGGTTTGCCTGCCGTTGCCTTCCTCTGACTGTAATGGGAGTGAATGATGATGAATACGACACAACACCTATTCATCTCGAGGCAGGTGAAAATCCCTGACCCCACCAGGAATCGAACCCAGGTCCCCGTGCTCGGGAAGCGAGAACGCTATGACGAGCTGCGGACATGTTTATACTAGGCAACAAATAATGAAAACAGCTTTAGTTCTAATTTAGCCCTTTTTAATCACTTTCCCTTATCCTGTACATTAAATGATCTATACAGATGTATCTTCCATAATAAACTTGTCAAACTTCTAGACCTTATAACGATATGTTTACGTAATGTGTATACATAAACATACAGTTATAAACGTCCCCGTTCGTAGTCGCTAATTATAACAATATGTTTACTTTTGTGCTGTAACATATAGCTATAATCAGCGGTGGAAACATATTTGCGAACGCCGACTGTGTGCGGCTGTTTCTTGTTGGATCGTCTGATCAGTCGGAAGTTGCATTGCAGAGGAGAGTAAATGCCTATTCAAAATATAATTATTTTGGCTAGCTCAACATGAATTTCCTAAGGGACCGTAGTTTATCATGCATTTACCAGTAGAATATGGCGCGGAGAAAATATTTCGCCGCATGCAACTTCCGTCCGAACTCGACGAAAGAATTCGTGACTGTGAACTCTCTATTTGGCAGAAACATAAAGAAAATTAAATAATTTCATGAAGAAGTGAGACATAGATTCTATAGTAAATGAATAGTCCATACACCATTTCCATTTAACTCTGAATTTATGGCAAGTAATAGACAAACTTACACTGCAATGAAGGATTTAACTTGGATGCCGTTTTGACTGGCACTTCTCTTAATGATAACAATTCCTTTGACGTTTTCACATACACGTCGCACAATAAATCTACTGCTAGGCACTTTTAGTATTACACATTTACTTTTCACAAAAACAATATTATTTTTAACGATAATAATACGGCGGCAAGACATGCGCGTCCAACACAAGAGACAAGAGAAGAATGAGTAACTGTTCATCGAGAATATCTCGTACCTCAAAAAAAAATGTGTAAAAGTGTTCTCCTTCTGTCCGTTTTTCGCGCCGCGGTTTTCAAAGTCAATAACTCACTGCATCTCTGACGGCGCTTCGACAATAAACAAGTTACGTCACAGGTCGTTCACCTTTTACATTCTCGCAACATTATTTGCTAACTGTAGCTGTTGCCGAGTGACTGCTCGATTAGTGAATGATTTAAAATGATAAGAAAATCACATAATGTTACAACCTCATATAACTAATGCTGAAAATTGATTTTTTTTTACTGACAAAATACTCTGTCCTCAGTTTCACATTTCACAGTTTTGGTTGTGGTGGTTCTTTTCATGTAGGCCTATGTGTATTGGTGATATTTGTTATGTTATGAATATTTGCAGTTAGATATTACTCTGCCTGCTTCACAAGTTGAAAATTATTTACGTCAGTGACTCAGTTATGGTACTTCTCGCTGGTAGTTTGGCCGACACGTTGTTTTTGTATTAAAAGACACCACCAACACACAATATACCATATATACAGCTGCGCAATTAATTACTTGTTTTATTTTTATGCAATTTCAGTGCTGAGGAGATTCTCGCAACTTCCGTTAAGTGGGGATCAAAGAATTACTGAAATCATGTTACACAATTGTGATTCAATATTGTAAAAACTGACTACTATTATTGCATCAAAGGAAGAACCGCCAATCAACAGAAATATCCTACATTTACATTTATTTTTATTTGTCAAAGTTAGCAAATAGTAAAATATTTATGACAGCTTTGGGTCGTTATCATTTAGAATAATGGCGTTGACATCTGCGCGAATATTGCATGAATGATTCTCATATATAGCTTCATGAATGTACAGTAAAATATTGGCGACACTTTTAAGTAATATTTGATTATATTTAGTCTAAATATTGCAAGAAACTTAAATGTTTTCGTGCCTCGTCACATACTGGCTTCTTACACTACCAAGAAACAAAAGGGAAGAGAGTCGACCCTTTTTCAGAAGGAACAGAGATTAAAATAACTTTTGCAGATCATATTAACTGATAGACGTCAGTTTTGTTAAATTTGCGAAATACTTCAGTATTATTTTTTCACGTTATATGGCGTACTGCCACGTAGTGATGTAGTGACACTTTCTCATTACACAGTCACTTCTGGCAACATAAACATACTTCAATGAAAACACACAGGAAAACTTCCTAATTACTACTTTAATTCAGCAAATACTTAAAACTAAAAGATCATTATTCCTTCTAATGTCACACAAACGCCACCAGTTTTATAGCCTTCTAATGATATCTTTATATCACTGGTAATATTTATGTCAATTAGTTATGGTACATTAGTACACATTCTTTATGGTGCAATGGACTTTCACAGTATGACAGGTTCAGCATAAAATTTCAAATAGTGTATATATTCACAGTGCAGAGTGGTGGATAACATGTAAAAGAGAAAATACTTTGGCATCTGTGCAAGTACCCTTATTGAACATATTGCTTCAGATCCGTTTGGAGATAATAAAACTTCTCGTCTGGATCTTACGGGAACAATTATTTTGTTGATAGACTGTGCATCAAGAACATGGAGCACTCCTTCGCCAGCTTTGCCCACAGCTAATAATGAGCTGCTGTATGGCTAAACAGAAGGCTCTGTACCACGCCACTGTATCATAATCTGAAGCTCCGGTTTGACAGCCTCCCTTTTGGACCACGGGACAGAATAGGTTGCTTGGCAGCAAGTTTTATGCGATAGTACTTCCATCCGGTAAACATAATCCTTAATCACGCCAGGCTTTAATGAAAATACCTCGATCTATTTCTTGAGTAATACACATAATCCCTTTTTCTGTTCATCCGATAAGATTTTTGGTTCATCGTATTTGCATCATATGAACGAAGAATTATTTCGTTTTGCCCGCTGTTCTTTAGTTCAGGCCCAAGTTTCGTATACTGTGAATAGTCTTGCTGCTACGGTCACAGGTTCGAATCCTGCCTCGGGCACGGATGTGTGTGATGTCCTTAGGTTCGTTAGGTTTAAGTAGTTCTAAGTTCTAGGGGACTAATGACCACATCAGTCGAGTCCCATAATGCTCAGAGCCATTTGAACCATTTTTTTGAATAGTCTTGCACCCACAGTATTGTGTTCATGATAATTTTAACTTGCATTCCTTGACAAAGTCTGCTGTATTTTGCTTTTGTCTTTCTCAGATTCAGAACAAACTCCTCACCTTATATGGCATTTAAAACGTGGGAGGCCGATCATTACGTCCCGTTCCAGCATGAATTCCATGCCTACGGGACAGGACACGGTTAAATTTTCACGACGAGAAACGTGCATTGATCCGCTCCGTTCCCGAATTCTATACCCATCCGTGCCTGCAGCGTAACAGTCTGGCCTCTGGCACCAATGGCACCAGATACCACGCAGTTTTGAACTGGCAAAGTCGGAATCTTCACAGACTGCGCTATTTTCTTAAAGAAATTGGCTTCTATCACGTTTACACTTGCACCGGTATCTAAAATCAATGTCGTGGGAATACCTCCCACAACTGCTTGAACGGCGGCTTGTATGTACTCCAAGGGACCTTCAATATTATTGTCTACCTCATTAAATAACTCTTGACAGATGTCAGTCTCATCGTTGTATCGGAGCATGTCTATCTGTTCATTCAAACTATTGCCCCCATTCCGTCCCGCGGGAGCTTGATACAGTCGCGTTTAGTTTGACACCCCGGACGTTGTCGGTGGCGCATCAGCCACCTCAACATCTGGACGTCCCGATTGTAGTTATTCCTACTTTGTTTTACCGGCGTACACTGCTCTTGATTATTTTGCGACCAGTGATTATTGTGGACTTGATTCTTATTATTATTTTGTCGGTTCCCGCTTCGATTATTTTGATAACCGGGATGGTACCGATTACTATTTCGACTCTGCCTTTGAAAGAATGCCTGACCGCTCTGTGGACCACCATTGTTGCCGTTCTGATGTGCGTGTCCGGTTTGCGACGTACTTCGTTACTTCGCGACGCACCGTTACGGCTATTGTTTTGGCCGTGGCCGTTCCTATTAGCGGACTGCGAGCCATTGTTGGCAGTGCTGGTTTTCGCATCTTCTTGTATTAGGTCCACGGTATCAAACACTGACAAAAAGTATTCACGGTCAAAATCAGGGACTGTTAATAAATTTTCCGTTATGTGCAGAGGAAACTATGCCTTTAAGATTCGCAATACTTCTTTGTGCTCTACCAGTTCGTCCCTTAATAACCTCTTTAAATGAACGAATTTTTCGAAGTACTTCCGAAGTCCACCCTGCTTTTGGGTTGTAAATTTGTGGGCTGAATACCTGCTTTCTAAGGCGTTATTGTATGCCCACTGACCAGTACTTAGCCAGAAAAACCTTTTTCAAATTGTTCATAATGTATACAGTTCTCTGCGGCTTCGGTAGCCCATGAATAGGGTGACCAGATGCAATTGTTTAAAAAGGAGGACAAACAGCTTCAAAAAGGAGGACAAAAAAGAAGAAAAAAGAGGACACATTAAACGGGTCAAATGCAGATGAGGATACCACCTGTCAGCTTTGGACAAGTCACGTGACTGCCGGGAATACCGGCAAAACTAGTAGTTAATTGTTACTGATGGTCAGGTGGTGGTTAACGGAGCAATATAAAAAATTAAAAACATTGATTGTGGTGCCAATTTTTTTGTTATGTCAACAACACGGAATTGTTTACAAAAGCGAAAACGTATGACCATTCACCTCCCTTCATTCGACGCACCGCTACCAACATCTACAATTCGAACAGCAGCTGACGACATGTAAACTGTACTTTAACCTTCCGAATACTAATAAATTGAATGACTATGAAACAATGAAATAAAATCATGACAGTTAATCTGTCGAGTTATTTCTTACCTTCCTTGGCCACTCACTAAGACGTGCGTTCCAGCTCCACATATCTTACATTCCGCTTCAAATTCATTTCTCCCTTTCTTGAAAGCCGGATATTTGCAGGAAAGGAATCAGAAAACGTACACTTTCGTTTAGACGTAGCCAAATACTTTATGTAACTCACTCGGTTAAAAATTACACTCACAAATCACACGTGGACTACAGGAAGCTAAGCCAATACAAAGCGAAGATACGAAACGAAAATTTTAAATAATCGATATATGCATTCGCTTATAGGTCGATCAACGATATCATCGACGACCCTGGTGCCACCTACTAACACCGCCTTGGTACGTGTTTATCACGAAGACTGTGCCAATAGTTAAAGTATGTAAGAAAAGAGCAATAGAACGGGACGAATTGTAAATTTAACTGTATTACGCTCAGCTTTGCGAAAAAGCGGGACACTGTAAAAATCCGACCGGACCCTGGCCAAAGAGCTAAAAAGAAGAACATGTCCGGATTAATACGGACGTCTGGTCATCCTACCCATAAAGCACTGTCTCCTTGTATATTGGAGGCAACGAATTGTATTCTCTGCCTCTCATTCCATGACGTGGGCAACACTTTGCGGGATGAACGTATAAAAACTACAGGATGGACTTGTCTTATTTGTGGAATTAGGACCTGAAATTGTCTGTGTTTCAACAGGCTTTCTTCCTGAAAGTTCTCTGTTAAGGTTGCACCTGCCCCAATCTCATCACACGATTGTTGTACATTGGGGTTTACAGGCTGATATGCTTCAAAGTATGTCCGTGAACTGCAATGTACGCGTCCTGCATATGCGTATCGACAGTCGGTGCTTCTCTTGATATTGTTCCCACCGCACGCCGCACTTCTCTCACCTGTGACAAAACTTCATCTCGCCACTGTGGAAGGTCTTGATGTATCATGTGCTTTATGTGCTCTTTTTCCGAGCGGAGCGTTTGTTTTGAGGTGCCGAGTTCGGCCATCGCTTCGCTCCCAGCCCTTTGTATTGCGCTTTTCCACTCTGAATCTATTATATGCTGTGTATCTTGTCTTTCTCCTCAACCCACTTGGAGAATTCGGTATTTAATTTTTCACTCTGCTCATGTAACCTGATTTTTAACACTTATTCTTTTGTTTCTACAGACAGGCTGTCGACACGTTGTGTTAATTCGCGCATCCCATCTTCCATCATCTCTGCTGATTGCATTGTTTCCACAACTGTTGATAGTTTGGCAACCGTTGCTGGTAAATTCTTATATGCCTCCTTTAGGCTGGTAATTTCGGATGCTATTGCTGCTAAACCAGTGTTTAACTCGTTTACTAATTCCTCATTTACCTGAGAAATTTAGCGCTACATCTCTCTCAACAAGAGTAGTATTTATGCGTGAAGCAAGCGCTTAATCGCGTGCATTAACTGTCTTCAACAGTTCCTTATCGCGAGCATTAACCATCTCAGAAATTTTATTGAATAACAGAGAAAAAGGATCTACAGCGGCAGGAGGTATTTGTTCGGAACTTTCAATTGCTTGTGCCTGCGTATTACCTTCTGCCTCCACATTTTCAGCATCGGATTCTGCCACCGTTGCATCCGTACTGTTGTTACCGCCATCGACGCTATTTTCAGATACACTATCATTTGCAGAATCCTTGTTTTCAGGTTTACCTATCTTCGTCGTAACACAAATTGAAAATACACTTTGAAATAAAATCTCTTGACAAAACATTGAATAATTAGCGTAAATTGACCAGCAACTAATTGTTGTATTACCAAAATGGGAATAAGGATGCTTCAAACTAAAACAATCCACTATCACTCGTTTTCATTTCATTTGAGCGCAGCGGAACACGAGCCATCTTAGTATAGCGCTTAGCAACAACGTTCAGTCTGGAACCGCACGACCGCTACGGTCGCAGGTTCGAATCCTGCCTCGGGCATGGATGTGTTTGATGTCCTTAGGTTAGTTAGTTTTAAGTAGTTCTAAGTTCTAGGGGACTGATGACTTCAGTCCCATAGTGCTCAGAGCCATTTGAACCATTTAGCAACATTGCCTACTGCAATTACAAACTACGCCCAAGGCAGAAAATCCAAAACTAACCATGAATTAAACGAGCTACACGTTGCAGACTACGAAAGCAGAGGCAACTGGTAAGATGTTGATAAACATGCTTTTTTTCGTGTTTCTACTTGCAGTCCGCACTAATTCCCGTTACACGAGTTAATTTCAATTATTTTTCGTGTACCTGTCATTTTCTTCTTGACTCCAGCAATATAGTTGATTCACGAAAAACAGAACAAACAAGCATCAACTAACATCATACAGTTTTTTTTTCTAACCCCACGCTGGTTGCGCAAATTAATATTACTGGTATTTTTTTTTAAAAAAAAGTAGTGTAATATTATATTTATCGCTTTCGCTGGTGGCAAAGCTTCTGAAATGGTTAAATGGTGCATAGAAAATTTTTACTTGTGGATAATGAAATTATATATTCCGCCAACCGTCATCAGATTCAGATTACACCGCTGAGACGTTGACCGAAGGTATTGTCTAAAGGCCAGTGACCGATCTCCTAATTACGGAGTTTGCGTCATTACGTTGCCTGGATACTTATAGAGACGAACGGTATAAGAGACTTCAGGAACGCTAAAATAAAAGTCTGGAAAAGTAAAATCACACTGAACACTAGCAGAGTTCGGCTGTGGCCACCATACATTTCGTCGGCAGCTCTCCTTCACTGCAGCCTGAAAAAGTTCTAAAATGCAGCACAATAATTTGATACGTGGAATTAGTGAAAAAGAAAAGTAGATTGTTAATTTAATCACAGTTATTTTAATAAAATTAGTGTAATTATTGAACCAAAAGTTATAGATACGATAGCGACTCTTACATCTTGTGAAACAGCTATCGAAAACAAACGAGAGAGAGAAAGCTCACAGCTCCTGCTTTTATAAAATACAAAAACAAATTACGGCGACTGCCTTCAACTTGCGTTACTGTTTCGATTGAAAAACATTTCTCTGGAACATTCGTCACCGGAACAGCAAAAAAATACATTCCTTAGATTTAATCGTGACCTATTCTCCTTACTTCAGAGATTTATGTACACAAAGAAGTCCGTCTGCTTAGCTGACTGCTAACGTGCTTAACTCCCACAGCCCGGGTACGAATCGCGGTCGGGCTGGAGATTTTCTCCGCTCGTGGACTGGGTATTGTGTTGTCCTCATAATTATTTCATCCTCATCAACGGCAGGCGAGTCACCCAAAGTGGCGTCGACTGCAATAAGAGTCGCACGCGGCGGCCGAACTTCCTCAGATAAGGCCTCCCGGCCAAAAATGCCATTTTCAATGCATAATTGTTATACTGCAAACAGTTAACACGGAAACCAGTTACACTGGAAATAGTTACACTATAAAACAGAATGGAAAATGGTTACGCTGGGAATGGTCACACTGGAAATTGTTATAATGGAAAAGAGTTGCACTGGGAATGCTTACAAAGGAGACTGGTTACAGTGGAAATGGTTCGACTGGAAGATGATTCCAACGGAAACCGTTATCCTGGGAAATGGTTACACCAGAAAATGGTTGATCAGTAGGTGTTTGCACTAGAAACAGTTTAGACTGGATGTAGTTACAAGCTGAAAGGTAGCATTAGAATCAGTTGCATTGGAAAATGGTTGCATTGAAACAGATACACTTCAAAATTGGTATTCTGGAGGATGATTCAACTGGATAATCCTAACACTGGAAATGGTTACGCCGCAACCAGTTATACAGGGAAATGGTCTACCTGGAAAACTCTTACACTGTAAAATAGTTACACAGATAAATTGTTACTTTAGAAAACTCTTCTCAATAGAAAACAGTCTTACCACTAAGGTATAAAGAATGAATCACTACTGATGACACGCATGTGCTGAAATATGCTCGGGAAATATTAAGAACAGTTGTCTGCATAATCAGGTGAAACCGATTCTGATGATATAGAAATATGGTAGGAAATTTGGAGCAATTACAGTAACACTAACATGATGTTGTTTGTGATGACATTAGAGTGTCAGTAAGGTTGCAGAAGGGATGAGTGTTGTAACATTAGTAGCATGGTCCCTGCTGACCTACCCATTTGGAGTTATCTCCTCCACAGTCATCCAATCGACCGTCTGAAACGTGTATCTTGCCTACGGTTAATCCATGAATCTTGCTTAGCAATGCTGTGTGGCGCGGTTTTACACCAAGCTAAAAAATACAGTCTATAATAAATATTTTCAAGTATTTATGTTTTCACTATTAAGTGAAACAATGCACATAGAGAAAATTGAAACCAATGTTTTTCATTTTTTCACGAGACACTGCTGAGTGAAATGCTAAATTAACTAATGATGACTGAATTCAGACATTACGAGAAACATTTGTAAAGAACGATTAAGTTAAACCGTGTTCAATTGAAATCGAGTCGCTGGCCGGATGTGAAATTACATTCCTATGGTCTCGATTATTGAGTCCTTATCTACGCTTCTCCATGTTGAGTGTATTTATGGAAATTGATTGTTTAGTGAATTGCGGAAAGATATGGCTTCCCAACAGTATGTGGACAGCAGCTCTCCCAAGGATATGCGCCAATTGACAAACTATAGAAAAAGCTTACGAAACTGAAACATCACTCAATAAGTCTAAGGTCTGTGTTGTGATGCGCGTCTCAGATGCTTCCTAAATCTTTACTGGAGGCTGACGGTAAGCGCGATCTGCGATGACCATGCTGTGCTCCACCGACGTTGACAATACTTTATGAGGCACTGAATAAGTAGTGGCAGTCCTCTGATATGCATGGGGCACGGCTGAAAGTAAATCTTATTTAATATTAAAACTATCAATAATGTTTTCAGCTTTATTATTACTCTTGCTGCATGTCCTTTTATTTGCTCGCCATCTTGTGTCATGCTTACATCATGACAACTGATACAGAATAAAATATTGCATTTCAGACGTTATCACAGAACAGCCCTTTAGTGTCTTAGCTTATGCAATTTCTGTGAACACTCATTTGTTAACCAAGAAGAGTCAAACTTCCAAGATAACAGAAGGAGAGCGTCGGTCATTACAGAGTCTACAAATGTACTAGTACCCACTTCTGACGAGGTAAATACTCTGGCCAGAGAAGCGCTCTGCACTGGTATAGTGGAACACAATAAGGTCGTTCCTGAGTATATCCAACATGTCACAAGGAGAAGAAACAATGGTCGCCAAAGCAATGACCTGCTCCAATCTTATGAAATGAAAGTGAGATACTATTGTGCCATTGCGGTACCTAATCTCCCATCACGTCCTTGCTACCGAAATTCCGGTTAGAGTAGAGACTTTATGGTGAGAACGACACGTTTTGGGAGTCTCGAATACACCTCTTTCGCCTCAACATCATCCTTCATTTGAATACCACAGTGAAGAAGGAGTTAACCTAATTATCGCCATCGACCACGACAGATGTTAAGAAACCACGAAACCATGGCAGCGAATAATGTCTTCTGGCATTACCAACGAACATTAAAGTTCTTTTACAGACAGAAGACCTGAAAATATGGATCTGCTATAAGATTCCATAGTAGAAGCGGAAATACGAATGAAGGAAAAGCGATTTTTTGCACTATAATATAGTAAATATGTAGTAAATATGATTATTCATACGGACTCTCATTTCTTTATTAATGAAAGCGTTTTGATGGGCTAAATATGTAATAAGTATCTGTGATTAATTATATGAACCCTAATATTTTATTAATGAATGCATTTTCTTACACCAGTGGCTTAATTTGGGGTTATAGCATGTTTCGTACAAATGGTTTGAGGCTGTGATACATTTCAATATTAAAAAAGTCATTCTGACGCTAGCTGTATGGGCGATGTCGCAAATGTAAAGGAAGCCTCTGGGTTTGGATGACAGTGCTACTGCAATATCATTACATCTGTCCAAGGTTTTTGAGATGTCTGTATGAACCATTAGTTTCTTGACAGCTTTGATGAGGCACTCCAAGACCTCCTCCACTGAGTAAACATTTCATCTCAGACTAGCAGCTGCATCCAACGCCATCAGTTATTCGTTTTCAGTATTGTCAATCTTCTTATTTGTAATAAAAACTGTTAATGTGATTTTGCTTGAAATGTTGTATAGCATTCCGAGAATGCAGCATTCCTTAGGTACCCTATGTGAGACGAGTCGACGAGATCCCACAGTTTTCATAAGCCCAGATAGGCTTGCTTGTTATAGCGCCGCTTCCAGGACTGAAAAGTGCGACAGCCACGGATATGATCCGGCCGGCGGATTAACGACGTGTGTGAATGTTCTCTTGGATGTGTTGTTTAGCCGGATTCCCATATCCCAGCAGGTGAATACTCAGCTGGTACCCACCCCTCTCCCCTTCCCCTTCAGTCACAACAATCGCAAAGTAGTTACAAACCTACCGTTCACTTTCACACGAATAAAAGTGCAATCAGACAGCTGGAGTACTCATATTCCATCCTGGGGATTAGGGACTTGTTGTACGATTCAGTACGTTCTGGGATACTCCCTTACGTTCACTGAAGATGTCAATGTCACCAGTCAATGATGTCACTGAGGCTCTTCAGCTCTGAATTTTAATCCCAAGCCCGACTGTTTCTTTTATCTCCGACATCGCTTTTCTGACGTACGTGTTGGTCACTCTTGACAGTAAAATATTCCAAAAAAACTGTTAGCATTTGGAATAAGTAGAATAGCTAACTGATAGTCTAGCCATGCCAAAAAAATAGGATGACCGCGACTAGATTGTGTTTAATTGGTAGTGAAACAAATATCAAACTGAAAACATGAACATGGGAAATATTCACGAACGTAAATTATCTTCTGTTCTGTTCGTAATATGTATCAATGATTTCCAGAACCTTTGAAGACATGGACCGAAAATTTTGCTTGAAGAAGACAGCAACATTCTAATCACTGGTAAACACCAAACTTCCTGGCTGAAAAAGCACACGAATCGTCAAGGGAGCTGGATTTGAAACTTTGATACCGCCTAGCGTTTTTGGGTCGTGATGTGGTGTCATTGTGTTTGGTGCTATCGTTCGTTACCAAGCATACGCTACTAACACAGACGTACTCGATCATTACTAAATTGGTGAAGCGCATCTGGTTACCGAAGCTTGATACTGCCATCCGACCTCATCTAACGTCAAGAACTTAATGAATAGTACAAATATGTTTTGAAGCGAAATAACGTTTTAAACTTTACGAGGTAGTTTGATTACGTTCTGAATATGAGATAACACACAAAGGAATAAAAACAACTTTTTATCAAAGAGAAACAGCGCGATATCTATCTAAGAGCACTTTTATTACTAGGATAACATTTTTCGAAATGTCGAAGTTGATCAAAACTAATAAAAGAGTAACAAATACATAAACACTACTATTGCAGCACGAGTTATTACAGTACGAATCAGAACGTGATGAATAATAAAGAATAAAAGAAGGTTTTGGCGGTTATTTTTTATTTACACTTTCATAACCATCTTCGTTAAAGACCTCGTCTTTGAGAAGTACATCAACAATATCCCTGTCAGTCTGTATTCTCTTCTCATTTCACCTACTATGCTGCATAGGATTTCCTTTTTCTTTGCTTTGCACTGATTAACTGTATCTTTCTTCTCAGCTCTTCGATTGTTTTTCTGTTTCTTAATGACAGATTTTCAATACAACGCTCATCTTAATATGGTGATAAACGCACATTTCGAATTTTGTCACCAACATTTCCACGAACGTGAGGCCTCCTTGAGGGGTCCATTTTCTAAAAATGCGATGGCTGCGAAAGGAAAACAGAGGGAACAGGTGCTTCTTGAAGTCTCCTAGTCTGACCGATAAATTCCATGTCTTCTTCACGAAACTGCTGGGATCGTGCTTTAGTAGAAGGCACGTTCTCCTTGCCAGCTACTTTTACCGACTCCTTTTTGAAAATCTGAAGTATCTTAATAATCACCAGAAATGAGCTACTAATAACATTACTAACAACAGTGTATTGAGGTGATCCAAAAATTAGAAAAATATTTTTCAAATTCTTAACAACAGCTTGTGTCGTCGCTGCTATCACGGGGTAAAGCTAGATAGACTTATCATTTATTCCCAATCGTGACTATTTCTTCTATTTACGACATCGTTTTTGTGATGTACGTGTTGGCCACTCTTGACAATTAACTATTGCTAAACAAACTGTGAGCATTTGAAATAAGTAGAACAGCTAACAAATAGTACAGCCATGCCTAGAGAGATACAATGATCCACATTCCAGATGATGTTTAATTGTTAGTGAAACAAATATCGGCGTGAAAATATTAACATGGGAAATATTCACGAACGTATATTATGATCTGTTCTGTTCGTAATATGTATCAATGACTTCCCAGACAGTTGAACACATGGAGTGAAAATTCTGTTTAATGATGAGAGAAATTCTCTACTCACTGGTAAACACCATAACTCCTAGCTGAGGAAGCACACGATATCGAGAAAGGAGCTGAATTCGAAAGTTCGATACCCTGTAGCTGTTTTAAGCTATGATGTTGTACCATTGAGTTCGATGCTGTCATTCGTTAACTAGCGTACGATGATTACACTGACATACTCGTACATTACTACTCTGGTTGAGGCGTATCTGTTACTGAAGCTTGAAGCCGCCATCTGACCTCACCTAACGTCAAAAACTTTATGATTTTGTACTACTGCGATTTTCCAAAAAAACAAAAGTGCCGTTGTGAGTTTTGCGAGGTGTCTGAAAAAATTCTGCACCTGAGACAATATTAGAATACTAATTGTGTTCAGCACATACATTACAGTACCTTATCATGAGAACACCAAGTTATGTGTAGGTTTAAAGTAGACCATGGTTTTAGATAGAACACGCAAAGCAATAAAGGCACATTTTAACAGACAAATAACACGTTCTAGTTCAAGGGCACTTTTATAACGAGCATAATACTTGAAGCAAGTTCGAAGTTGATCAAAATTACTAAAAGATTAACAAATTCAGTAGCACCAGTAAAGCAGCGTGATTAGTTAATGCATGTATGAGAAATTGAAGAATAATAAAAAAAATTAAAAAAGGTTTTTCTACTTATATTTAGTTTATGCCTCTTCGTTAGTCACCTTTCCTTTGAGAGGTAAATAAGTGCATCCCGATCAGTTTGTATTCCGTCCTCATTTCGCCTAAACTGCTGCTATAGGACATTAGGTTTTTTCTTTGCGCTCATTAACTATTTTTTTCTCTCAACTCCTCCATTGGCTTTCATTTTCGTTGTGACACGTTCGCTAAGCAACACTCATCTCAACTCGGTGACGAACTCTTATAAGACACTTTCCACATTTCATCACATTTTCAAGAACAGGAATCTTGCTTCTGGTGATCACTTGCTAAGAATGTGACAGATACGAAAGGAATACGGAGAAAGAGCGTCTTCTTGGAGCCTTCCCGTCTGACCAGTTAAGTTCATCTGTTCTTCACGAAACTTCTGGGAATACACGCATAAGACATTTGTAGGAGACCCGTACTCCTTGCAAACTGCTTTTACCCAGGTATGCCCTCTCCCTTTGTGGAAAAGTGAAAAATTGTAATAATTAAGAGATACTAGGAACCAAAAACATAATTAACAGCAATGAAATGGGGTGGCCCAAAATGAAAAAAACAATTATTTTTCGGATTCTTAACCACAGCTTGTGTTGTTGCTGCTTTGATGGGGCAAAACTAAGTAAACATGGGTAAATGCATCAACGCACAGCATTACGTATTGGTAGCCTCCTTTTAGATCTCCATTAGCGTCCCACAAAATCAATGAGATCTTCAAAACGATCAGTTTATCAGAACTTGTATTTTTATTAAAAGCAACAAATCAGGTCATCCTTATCTAAGTAAAGGATTAATATATTATTAAGGCTGACCAATGCCCTCATAACGCTTCTTAATTAAAACTCAAACCCTGCAACAACACCAAAGACCAAAGAGCTAATATAAAATAAGGAGAAGGATTAACCATATTAACATATAATAACGATTCTGTTGTATCAATCTTTCTTACAGAAATCGTGTACTAATTCACTTTGGGAGTGTCGCAGGTCGGGATCTATTGCTTTCGTTTATCCACATCAAAAAGAAGCTGAGTCTTTGGCCGTCTCCCTTATACACACGAACAAGACTGTTTTCTTACTTAAGTGCAGAAATTTCTCTGAAACATATGTTCTATTGCAATTACTCAAATGACTAATGACTGGCTTACACAAACACACAACACTGATTCATACACCATTTATGCTCGACAGTCTCCCAAGATTCCACTCAGGGGACTCATGCCGCTCCTTGTGTGTATCACACTGCTTCCACCCAGAAGACGTTTAACTTCGTACCATATAGTCTCCTCAGAAACATGGGTGACTCATATAGGCAAGTGTCCAGCTGCCGCAGTCGAGAGCGTCAACCGTACCATGCGACTGCTCGGAAGTAACTAACTTCCCTCTTCACTCCACCCACACGAACGCCGCCAGTCACTCCACATCCCTCCTTCACCGATGCTATTGAACGGTGATGCCAGCCTTTGGCGCGATAACAGTGCCATTGATCACGAATACATCATTAGGCTACGTCTGTTAATACTCTTTCTGTTCAGACCCCTAAAATACGGATGAACTACTTAGGAGTGGCGGTACGTCAGTTAAGACAATTTGTAATGTAATTTTTAGGCTTACATACAGTACAAAAGCAAAAATACGTAAGATGTTTCTATTTGTTCATGCATTGAGATGTTTTTCTTTCATTCCATCTTCCGTCTTCTGCACGAAAAAATAGAAGCAAACACGACACGATCATTGATCACTATGTTAAAACTGTAAAGGAAATATAGTTATATCGGTTTATCCAATTTCTTACGACTGTGTTATCTCAACACACAGTCGTTTACGAGCATTTTAAAATCGTAATATAGTGGCGAGCGCAAAGTGACACCAACGATAATGTATACAGTATTACTAGCTATTATTGCCAGTGCAATAACGTATTCCCGTGGCTGCCAATCATTCACATTTTAAACATTATCTTTGGTTATCGAAGTAACGAGCGAAACAGTGATTACAATTTACATGATCCTGACATTATTGAGTGATATATTTTCTTTGCAATATATGAGTCTTATTCGCCGTCCTACTTGCTTTGGGAGATAGAGGCTCCGTTTCTGTGTTATTGTCAGTTTAACATATGAACCTATAGTTTCATGTCTTTGATCTCTAACATTGGTTTAGTCGTTTCATTTATTTGTTCCCCGCGCTGTATTTTTTTGCTGCGCGGATACACCCGCTACATTTTAATATCCGTTTGTTTTGGCAGGAGGCAGTGATTCAGAAGTCTGCTATTCAATTTTTTGAGAGCTTTCATATACTCCGAAAATATTGCAAATTGCAGTCGACTTGCTAAATTTCCTACTTTTTTGCGTCATGGAAAGCAACAGTCACAACTTTTCGTTTTTCTCTGGCTTTTTCGATTAGCGGATTTCATTACTTTCGTTCTTTTGCAGAGGATATTTTTTACACCTAAAAAACGTAATTTCCCACTTTCGTCTCATCAGCTCTATATTTTGTATTTCTAATTTATATGACTCATTATTGGTTTACATTATTGCGACATGAGAACGGACTATCTACTTGTTCGTCATTTTTATATTTTATTTGTGTTGAATTTTAGGAGTTGTTATGACCGCTTTGGTCAGATCGACGGACTGCATCGAGCACTTTGGTTTATCTCTCAGCGATGTTTACAATTGGCAATACATAACACGCCGACAGTGAACACGAAGATATCAGAAGTGTTCAGTTCAATTTAAAGAGAGAAAATAACTCTCACACATTCAACGTAAATGATAAGATTGTGTATGAAACAGAAAATTTTTACGGATGAATAATGAACTAACAGTTGACATGGATTAAACAAAGGAAAATTCTAGCAAAGAGAATAAGTCACTTGCCATGAATGTGTAACAGCCAGTGGCCTGTTATTACATACTAGTGGTACTAATAAACAGTTTAGAACTATGAGATTGTCTTCAAATGATTAAATACAGGAAACACCGGAATAGTTTTAGAACTGCAGGCAAGGGCCGTTACAATATTAACGAAAGTACCACGAGTCCATTGTGACGAAACAGTTAAAAGATATTAGTGTCCTTACCGAACCAAATGAATTCATCTACAAGTGTTTTCTGCACATCAGAAAAAAGTAGGCAGAGAAATGTCGAATACATTCTTCACAAGGGCACCAAAGTCTAGATCTTAATTAATGCATGCCGTAGAATTACTGATTAAGTAAGTTACTCACTCTATCGTTTAATAAAATAAGCTATAACTAATACAAATGTTTGACTTAATAACATACGTCGGCAAAGTAACGCTATTGGGAGGAAAGTCTTACACCCAAGGAGTGTAATACTAATGTCTCACCGTCTGCCTCAGCTCGATGTCTCACTCATCCTGGCAGAACGCTGGCCCTGCACTTCAGAGAGGCAGCAGCGAGGACTTGGAGATGTAGCAGCGGAGCTTCAGCGTGGTCGTGGTCTTTAAGTCTTCTGCAGGTGCGTGTGGCTTTGGGCAGCGAGAAGAATGGAGGCAATGAATGGTATGTTATTATTTTTATGTTATTATTTTTTGTGTTATTAAACTTACATGTTCCAAGTATCTACAATTGTAAGAGCACTGTATATTGGGTGTAGCCGGTTGAGACGGTGCATTTGTATAATCACTGGCGCTAGATTGGGAAGGATCGATTTTCATGCTCATTAAAGTATTCCAAGTTTTTCAATTCAGGAAATTACCGAAACCATTCTTTGAACAAATATACTGCCGACCTCCTGCCCTGTCATCGTTAAACACACGTGTATATAATTGTATTATTTTATTTGACCTATGTATTCCTTTATTGTATTGAGAAAATTTATATCACTTCGAGGGTATCCTCAGGCAGATAAATTATTTATCGTAATGTTAATAACATATGTTCGTCGTATTTAAATTCCTTTTATAGCGTTATCCGTCAATGCTCAAGTGTTGTTAAGGCATCCAAGAATCCCCGAAAATGACAGATCACGTTCTTCTTTCATTAGTGAGTAATTAGACACATTTAACAGCTGTAAGTGATTAATTGGTTAAGAAGTATTCTCAACAATTCTACCCATCGCTTTACTTATGTATGAATGGAATTACATGTTTATAATAGCGTCACTTTGGAGCAGTGATGATGGTATCTAATAAACCTTTTACATGACCTTAGTACTATATATCAGAGAGAGTATTACGCTTCCTCATTGTCTCCACGATGTTAGGTTACTTTCTGATGAAGGTTCTTCGTCGTGTGTAACTAGATATGATCTTCCTTTGTGGTTATTTCTTTATAAATTCTGGTTTTAATGATAAGTAACAGTTTGGCGATATTTGGAATAACATTAATATACCTTTTTCACATATAACGTGCTTGGATAAAAAACAACTAATTGAACATAGGGTAACGGCTATATTATTGTTAAAAAAATATGTGGATCATGTATACAGGTATATAAACAGTCTGCACATCATGTAACAACAAGCTATAAAAACAAGTAACTCTCAGCACTGTTCCTTAATTTCTTTTCTTAACTCTTCGAACACCTTATGACTCAGTGGTTGAGACAGTAAGTCAATATGTTGGCCTGGCCTTCCTAGAAGTTTAATTTTTATAGTCATTCTATTATCCTGCTAGATAAACTTCCGTGGAATTTCTATATGTTACTTCTCCCTGTCATTTTTTTTTTCATAGGTGTTCTTTAACGTATGTATGACAGCTTGATTGTCAGCGCATTGTTGTCACAATTCTTTCAGAGCTGAAATTCGAAGTTCTTGTCCAATGTTTGGTATCCAGCATATAGACAGATCGAGGAGACGGTGAATTGGTATTCTGTTTCAGCTATTGAAGTTGTCATTAGACGTTCCTTTCGAGCATGCCATACAATAGGTCCCTTTTCCAAGATAAGAACTCCATTGGTGGAGCATCTAGTTAGGATATCATCTCTATAATTAGAATAACAATAGGAAGGTGGTGTGTAATGTTCATCAAAGAATATAGCACAACTGATAATTAATTTTACGTACTGAAAAATTCCTTCTACCATTTTACAGTGACTATCCATTGATTTATATCCAAATCGTTCTGAGTAATTAATAATAAAATCAAATGTATTGGCGAGATGTTGTTGCAATGTACAGCAGACTCCCCATAGTTTCTAATTAGTGCTAAGTCTTTACCAATGGCTCATCGCTGACGAGATTTTGTTCATCTGTCACCATTATATGCTCCGTAGCCGTACCTGCTGCTTTTAAACAGTAAAACTAAAACTGTCTTGAGAATTTCTTTCTATACATAGGTTGATATCCTAAAATTCCCGATGAACTTATTTTAATTTACGTTTCAAGATATGACAAATGTTATTTCAAACTTCTGGTTCAGCTTGTTCAGAACACCAGGAAAACCATCTGTACTCCTTCCAGTAAACAGCCCATCATCAAGAAAAAATGTTATGATGATACTTCAGACTTCTTTAAATCTGACGTAAAGATCACTGTCAGTGGTAACAAAACTTAATGTCATTACATAACTTGAGAATTTCTCATTCTAGCTGCCACTTCACCTAATGGTATTCCGCTGAGTAGATACTCTCTGAACAGCATCCCATATCAACAAACCTGTTGTGAGTTTAATTGATGTTGCTCTCACCTTAGGTAATTTGGCTATCCGCGTCTCTGTTTAAAAACATTTGGTGGAAGCAGTCATAAGGTCTATCAGCGCACGTTTGCTTTCACCCCCAGCAACTAACTCGCTGCAAAAAAAAATCTTTAGCTGTGAACCTTCACTTATACCTTCCATGCGTTGGCTAGAATGCCAGTTAATAAAATGCACAGTATTATTAAATAAAAGATAAACGAAAAACTTACAAAATCTTCCTCAAGTTCTGAAGGAAAAGTCCTCAGAATCGGTCACTTGAGCGCACCACTCAAAAAGTATGTGTCTCCACTTGATCTGACTCAACCTGACCACTTCACAAACTTAACTAGTATATTACAATAATATTTAAATAAGGAATTACTCGCCTACATACGGGATACGTTACATACCTGCATTTAATGTGGCACATTAGTTCGATAACTTGGTACATTCAGTCACTTCGTATCTAAGATACATAACATAATAAATAAATACATACTATAATAAACAAAATTTATTACTTACATGTCAGAACCATAATGTAAGCATCTTCTTAGTTGTGTATTGAACACCATGTATCTGCTAGTGTGTCATAATCTATCATCAGTTTAAATTTACTAACTGTAACAAGAATTATATAAAAAACTGAATATTTATTAAATTAGCAGATAAACATAAATCATATAAATTTAGCAAACATTCGAGACAACTCGACTTACACTCACTTGAAATCACATTTTGCATGGAGCATTTCTTCGTAGCACCTCACTATCACAAAAACAGCGCACGATCGATGTTCTGTCATCAAATTTTAGATCCTTCGCGGAAATTCATGATCCACTTTGCCGGCCGGTGTGTCCGAGCGGTTCTAGGCGCTTCAGTCTGAGACCGCGCGACCGCTACGGTCGCAGGTTCGAATCCTGCCTCGGGCATGGATGTTTGTGATACCCTTAGGTTAGTTAGGTTTAAGTAGTTGTATGTTCTAGGGGACTGATGACTTCAGATGTTATGTCCCATAGTGCTCAGAGCCATTTAAACCATTTTGAACCATAATCCACTTGGCCGCGTACTGTGTCGAACGATGCGTCAATCTGCGGCTCCCGTCAGTGCTGGAGGTTGATAGCTATCGAAATACATCTGTGGTGTGGCTGCCAACAATGGTATAGCTTCCCTAATGCCTATAGATTAGGCGCTGAACTCCCTTCCCAGTAGAATCGATTCATTCACAGATAGTTTAGCAAGAAAAAAATTGATTTATAGTACTAGCCAAACACACTTAATTCATACTTGTCTTGTAAATCAAACTGCCTTTCCCTGCTGCTATAGCCAAATACCAATTGCTATAGCAGCAGGAAAAGACAGTTTGATTTACAAAACGAGTATTTATATGCTTGCTGCGGAGGATGGCCACACAAACAAACGTGTCACACTTAATTCAGTTCGGCAATTCAAACACCTTGTCTATGCTCCCACTAGAAAACATGTCTTTCGTACCATTAAATGTGTTCAGCACCGTAAGTCAGCTAAAATTTTATCTTAAAATTTTATTATTTCTTTGGTTTCTTAAGTCTCTAAACCAACCAACCAATCCTTTACTGTATGTAAAAAGAATTTCTAAAGAAAACTGAAATTACTCTGGACATAATTCTCCCTTTTGATTTTAAGTCAGCGGTTAGCTGTATCATGAAATCAGCAAATGCTTACTGACATTTGCGCTGAAATACCATTTATCCCTAGAGCTTGACTCTCGTGAACACATTCTAACATTCTGCGTGGAGTCTCTCTATATAGTGTCTCCCTACCACTTTCGCGCAACGACGCTATGAGCGTGTTTTTTAGGGAATTGGCTAGTTTGAACCTGGGACCTGTTGCTGGTAAGGAGACGCCAGACCACCCGTGACATGTAGAGTTCAGAAGAGTTCAGTGAGACTAGCTATGATATAACCAAATACTTAATGATTTCAGCGTCAGCTCCACTGCACTCCCTGTAAAAGAATCTTGATACTAACTAAATTTAGTGGAAGGGGTTCAAGGCTTTCCTGTTTTTAGTTAGCTGGTAAAATAAGTTTACCACTGGAAATTTTATTCTACTCACAAAACATTGTTTATAAATTGCACTATTTATAAAAGGAAATGTTTTAATGCAGGATGGAAAAAAACCAACTGCGTTCAACAAAAATGTGAACAAATATTCTCTGAGTAGGTTTCCAAGTTCTACAATCGATCGAAGGATGACCTATGCCATATCACATCTATAATCTAGGTTTAAATTAAGTTTCACAAGAGAGGTTCCAGTCCGGAACCACGCTGCTGCTACTGTCGCAGGTTCGAATCCTACCTCAGGCATGGATGTGTCTGTGATGTGCTTAGTTTGGTTGGGCTTAAGTAGTTCTATGGGACTGATGACCTCAGATGTTAAGTCCCATAGTGCTCAGAGCCAATAATATAATTATGGTTCAAATGGCTCTGAGCACTGTGGGACTTAACATCTGAGGTCATGAGTCCCCTAGATTTAGAACTACTTAAGCCTAACTAACCTAAGGACATCATACACATCCATGCTCGAGTCAGGATTCTAACCTGCGACCATAGCTGCTGAAGCGCCTAGAACCGACGGCCAGCACAGCCGGCTGAGTAACATAATTATGTGATATTGTTTGATGGACTGAAACCTACATATGAATCGAATAGCATGTACTGGCTCGTAATCAAACAAGAGAGATGAATCGATGTGCCCATGTGTTAGCGACTGTGGATGCGAATGGGACTACGAATTCCTGAAATGAATCAGCGTGCAGTATAATTGTGGAGTACCCATGGTCTAGGGTAGCGTCTTTGATTCATAATCAAAACGTCTTCGGTCCCGGGTTCGATCCCCGCCACTGCCTAAATTTTGATAAATAATCAGCATTGGCGGCCGAAAACTTCCGGCATAAGAAGTCAGCCTCATTCTTCCAACGGCCTTGTCAAAGAGGGCGGAGGAGCGGATAGAGGTTCAGTGCACTCTCTTGTCGCAGGGGTGGGAAATTGCCCCTAAAGGCCGAAGATTCAGCAATGATCAACGACATGAGGATGCAGAAGGCAATGGAAACCACTGCATTAAAGACAAGTAACGTGTATCCACAGGACATGTGGCCTGTAATTGAAGAAGTGTCATGATGATCTCTCCATTGGCAAAAGATTCCGGAATAGTCCCCCATTCGGATCTCCGGGAGGGGACTGTCAAGGGGGAGGTTACCATTAGAAAAAGATTGAATAATATACGAAAGGATAACGTTCTACGAGTCGGGGCGTGGAATGTCAGAAGCTTGAACGTGGTAGGGAAACTAGAAAATCTGAAAAGGGAAATGCAAAGGCTCAATCTAGATATAGTAGGGGTCAGTGAAGTGAAGTGGAAGGAAGACCAGGATTTCTGGTCAGGTGAGTATCGGGTAATATCAACAGCAGCAGAAAATGGTATAACAGGTGTAGGATTCGTTTTGAATAGGAAGGTAGGGCAGAGGGTGTGTTATTGTGAACAGTTCAGTGACTGGGTTGTTCTAATCAGAATCGACAGCAGACCAACACCGACAACGATAGTTCAGGTATACATGCCGACGTCGCAAGCTGAAGATGAACAGATAGAGATAGTGTATGAGGATATTGAAAGGGTAATGCAGTATGTAAAGTGGGACGAAAATCTAATAGTCATGGGCGACTGGAATGCAGTTGTAGGGCAGGGGGAAGAAGAAAAGGTTACAGGAGAATATGGGCTTGGGACAAGGAATGAAAGAGGAGAAAGACTAATTGAGTTCTGTAACAAGTTTCAGCTAGTAATAGCGAATACCCTGTTCAAGAATCACAAGAGGAGGAGGTATACTTGGAAAAGGCCGGGAGATACGGGAAGATTTCAATCAGATTACATCATGGTCAGACAGAGATTCCGAAATCAGATACTAGATTGTAAGGCGTACCCAGGAGCAGATACAGACTCAGATCACAATATAGTAGTGATGAATAGTAGGCTGAAGTTCAAGACATTAGTCAGGAAGAATCAATACGCAAAGAAGTGGGATACGGAAGTACTAAGGAATGACGAGATACGTTTGAAGTTCTCTAACGCTATAGATACAGCAATAAGGAATAGCGCAGTAGGCAGTACAGTTGAAGAGGAATGGACATCTCTAAAAAGGGCCATCACAGAAGTTGGGAAGGAAAACATTGGTACAAAGAAGGTAGCTACGAAGAAACCATGGGTAACAGAAGAAATACTTCAGTTGATTGATGAAAGGAGGAAGTACAAACATGTTCCACGAAAATCAGGAATACAGAAATACAAATCGCTGAGGAATGAAATAAATAGGAAGTGCAGGGAAGCTAAGACGAAATGGCTGCAGGAAAAATGTGAAGACATCGAAAATGATTGTCGGAAGGACAGACTCAGCATACAGGAAAGTCAAAACAACCTTCGGTAACATTAAAAGCAACGGGAATTCCACTGTTAAATTCAAAGGAGATAAGAGATAAGAATACATTGAAAGCATCTATGAGGGTGAAGATTTGTCTGATGTAATAGAAGAAGAAACAGGAGTCGATTTTGAAGAGATAGGGGATCCAGTATTAGAATCGGAATTTAAAAGCGCTTTGGAGGACTTACGGTCAAATAAGGCAGAAGAGATAGATAACATTCCATCAGAATTTCTAAAATCATTGGGGGAAGTGGCAACAAAACGACTATTCACGTTGGTGTGTAGAATATATGAGTCTGGCGATATACCATCTGACTTTCGGAAAAGCATCATCCACACAATTCCGAAGACGGCAAGAGCTGACAAGTGCGAGAATTATCGCACAATCAGCTTAACAGCTCATGCATCTAAGCTGCTTACAAGAATAATATACAGAAGAATGGAAAACAAAATTGAGAATGCGCTAGGTGACGATCAGTTTGGCTTTAGGAAAAGTAAAGGGACGAGAGAGGCAATTCTGACGTTACGGCTAATAATGGAAGCAAGGCTAAAGAAAAATCAAGACACTTTCATAGGATTTGTCGACCTGGAAAAAGCGTTCGACAATATAAAATGGTGCAAGCTGTTCGAGATTCTGAAAAAGTAGGGGTAAGCTATAGGGAGAGACGGGTCATATACAATATGTACAACAACCAAGAGGGAATAATAAGAGTGGACGACCAAGAACGAAGTGCTCGTATTAAGAAGGGTGTAAGACAAGGCTGTAGTCTTTCGCCCCTACTCTTCAATCTGTACATCGAGGGAGCAATGATGGAAATAAAAGAAAGGTTCAGGAGTGGAATTAAAATACAAGGTGAAAGGATATCAATGATACGATTCACTGATGACATTGCTATTCTGAGCAAAAGTAAAGAAGAATTAAATGATCTGCTGAGCGGAATGAACAGTCTAATGAGTACACAGTATGGTTTGGGAGTAAATCAGAGAAAGACGAAGATAATGAGAAGTAGTAGAAATGAGAACAGCGAGAAACTTAACATCAGGATTGTAGGTCATGAAGTCAATGAAGTTAAGGAATTCTGCTACCTAGGCAGTAAAATAACCAATGACGGACGGAGCAAGGAGGACATCAAAAGCAGACTCGCTATGGCAAAAAAGGCATTTCTGGCCAAGAGAAGTCTACTAATATCAAATACCGGCCTTAATTTGAGGAACAAATTTCTGAGGATGTACGTCTGGAGTACAGCATTGTACGGTAGTGAAACATGGACTGTGGGAAAACCGGAACAGAGGAGAATCGATGCATTTGAGATGTGGTGCTATAGACGAGTGTTGAAAATTTGGTGGACTGATAAGGTAAGGAATGAGGAGGTTCTACGCAGAATCGGAGGGGAAAGGAATATGTGGAAAACACTGATAAGGAGAAGGGACAGGATGATAGGACATCTAAGACATGAGGGAATGACTTTCATGGTACTAGAGGGAGCTGTAGAGGGCAAAACCTATAGAGGAAGACAGAGATTGGAATACGTCAAGCAAATAATTGAGGACGGTAGGTTGCAAGTGCTACTCTGAGATGAAGAGGTTAGCACAGGAAAGGAATTCGTTTCGGGCCGCATCAAACCAGTCAGTAGACTGATGACCAAAAAAAAAAAAATTGTGGACCATACGTAGAATTTCGAAACCCATTTTATACGACAGGTACGTAAGTACGAAGACCCAGGGCGTCCTAACAGTAGGTAATGTAAGCAAGAACATGTCCTGCAGCCACATAATCAAGTTACTTACCGACAATACTCGAAGTCCAAAAGACTACAGAACTTAGGTATTAATTGTTTGCGGCTGTGATATTCTTTGACCTACGTCGGGCTGCATGGTTATTATCTCATTATATCACTATCATCAGATGATACAACATTAGTTCAGATTTCACGTGTAATGTGTTATCGAACCCGCCGATTCCACATGTGACCCAACCGCCTTTTAATTTTGCACTACAGAAATCTCGTGCAATCAAACTTTTTAATCTTTTCGAAGCAGGGAAAATATTTCTTTCTGACTAAAAAGCTACCATTTTTCAACTATTGTAAATGCTATGCTTACTTTCTGTGATGTCAAATATGGTACAGAATAATGTTTTAAGCTGCTGGAAAGAAAATGCTTCGACACTTACGGAGCCACGAAGAAACGGGCTGCTGTCCCGCCCGGTATAACGGAAGCACGGCCCTTTACCCAGTCCGCCCCCAGGGGCTCAGCATTCATTTGCTGGGTACGGGCTTGGCGACCCCGGGGTTCCTGAGCTGGGGACTGGTAAGCGCCACCAGTCCCCTGTCACCGTAAGCTCTGAGCATACTTCAGCGACCACCGTGCGGCGCGGCGGTGGAACGTTGTGTGTCTCAGGGAATGGGGATCTTGGCTTGACCGCCCGGATCGCGAGGATGGAATAAACCTCTATAAAAACCCCTCAATCTCAAGGTGTGCTGTGCGCTGATGAGATGCATGGCTGTTGAGGTGGAACAGTCGATAGCGGGCAACCTCTGGGGAACCTGCCGCACCTCAGTTGTATAAGGCTTACCTAGGCACGCGGGGCTCTGTCTAGGTGGACTTCTAGTTCCCTAGCTGCTCGTGGGACCGAGATGGATCCTTCGAAATCCTCTTTTCTTCCTCCCAGCGGAAAGGGTGGGCCGCTGGAAGGTTCTAACACCCAGTCTCTTAAGAGGGCCCGTGCAGTCAGTCCCCCTGACTCCGGCGCTTCTTTGAACAGTCCAGTCTTAGGTAACAGAATGCATTCTGGTAATCCGAATGTGTTTCTCATTGTGAAACGGAAGGAGGGTAGTTTCGAGAAGGTTTCGCCCTTCTATATACAAAAGGGATTGGAGGGAATCTGTGGCTCCTTAAAATCGGTGAAGCGCTTACGTAATGGGACCTTGCTAGTGGAAACTTCCACTTCCCAGCAAGCAACTAACCTCCAATCTGCTAAAAGCCTTGGAGAGTATGCCATAGACACTGAACTGCACAGCACCTTGAACTACAGCAAAGGTGTTGTGACATGCCGGGATCTAGTTGACATTCCCAAGGAAGAACTGCAACGTGAGTGGGCTCCAGAAGGTATCGTTGATGTCCAACACATAATGAAGAGGGTTGATGGCACTCTTGTCAAATCCGACTCCTTTATTCTGACCTTCAGTAGCACAAAGCTTCCTGAACATGTTAAAGCTGGCTTCCTTCGCCTTAGTGTGAGGCCTTATTTCCCGACCCCAATGCGCTGTTTCAAATGCCAGCGTTTTGGTCATACCACCTTAGGCTGTAAAGGCGAAGCGACTTGTGGAAACTGTGGTCAGGCTGCTCATGAAGAAGTTGGTTGCTCGTCTCCGGCTAAATGTATTAATTGCTCTGGGAACCACCCTGTTTGGAGTAGGGACTGCCGAATATTTTTAGAGGAACGCAAGGTACAGGAAATAAAAACAACCAAGCGTATCCCCTATGGTGAGGCCAAGAAGATCTATAAGTCGATGCAACCTCCCACATTTGCTACATCTTTTGCATCCCTGGTTCAGAAGCCTACTCCAAAAGTCGATGCCTCAACGCAGACTGAGGTGGTGAGTGTTGGCACTAACACCTGCAGCTGTCAGTGCACTTGCAACGCAGCCAGTGTTTCAGAGCCAGTAGCCCCTACTCGAACGGCAGACAAAGGTACAGTGGCGAACTTGGGCCAGGCCCTGGCACCTCCAACAGGTGAGGCTGTTCCCAAGCCCAGTGCGCCAATTACCACACCCACATAGGCTCCCCCAAAATCCACCAAACCACAGAAAGCCATTGTACAGCAGCAACAGCGCGTCAAATCCCGTGGTAAACCATCTGACCATGCGGATGTTGTTTTAGGTGAGGCTTCATCTGACTCTTCCCCAGAGTTGATGGAGTACGATGTATGTGTGGGGCAATCATCTCGTCCCACGCCTGCCCCTCCACCTGCTGCGGTCTCCCCGCCCCGTCGGAGAGACAGGATGAAGGTGCTACCCCCAACATAGATGGCTTCCATACTCCAGTGGAACTTGCAAGGGTTCAGGACGCATGTGGAGGAACTTCGTCTACCCTCTCAGGGTAGACCACTGTGTCTCTGTCTCCAGGAGACGTATTTCCATCCATCATACTCCCCTGAGATACGAGGCTACACACTCCACAAAAAGGACGACCTGCGTGGAGAGAGAGCTAGAGGAGGCGTAGGTATTTTCGTCAGGGCGGACTACCACTCCTCGCCTCTCTCACTTACGACGACTTTACAGGCCGTCGCTGTGTCCGTGCACGTGCGTCATCCATTGACTGTATGTTCACTTTACTTGCCCCCAAATGATGCTCTTGATGAAGCGGCCCTCACTGACCTTCTTACCCAGCTCCCCCAGCCATTCATTATTTGTGGTAATTTTAATGCCCACAATGTGCTTTGGGGCTCTGCAATTACCTGCCCCAGGGGTAGAGCAATTGAGAGGCTTCTCCTGTCATCCTGTGCCTCCTTGCTTAATGGAGGACAGAGTACTCATTTCTCCACAGCGACTGGGTCGTTCTCTGCCATTGATCTCTCGCTTTGCTCTCCAGCTCTTGCCGCCAGTGCTCACTGGGAAGTGGTCGCTGAGTTGCACGGCAGTGATCATTTCCCAATCTGGATTCACCTGCCAGATGGCGTGGGCCCCGAAAGGAGACCACCACGATGGGTGCTCAGTGGAGCTGACTGGACGCTTTATAGCCAATTGGCCCAATTCGAACACTGTGTCAATGTTGAGGTGTGGGTGGATCACATCACCAAAATGGTCCACCACGCCGCTGCAGCATCCATTCCACAGTCCACAGGCCACCGGAAGAGGCCACCTGTGCCTTGGTGGAGTGCCGAATGCCGCTCTGCAATCAGGATGAGGCGTGCAGCTCTGCGTCAGTTCAAGTGTCGGCCGACTGCTGAGAATCTTGCAGCCTTTCGGGTGGCGAGGGCAAGATGTCGCCGCGTTATTCGTGAGAGCAAGAAGAGGTCATGGCAACAGTTCCTGAACACCATTAATCGTTCCACCAAAAGTTCCATTGTGTGGGACACCATCAGGAGAATTTCTGGCAGAGGAGGGAGGTGTCCCATAGCTGCTGTAATGAATAATGGCACTCTCCATACGGATCCGCGAGACATTGCCCAGACTATGGCAGCGTATTTCGCCACAGTTACTGCAACAACCAGTCAGGATCCAGGTTTCCAGCGCCATAGAGCCGTTGCTGAGAGATGTAGTCTGGACTTCCATTCCACCTCTCATGAAGTTTACAACTGCCCATTTTCTATGTGGGAGCTGGATTCTGCGTTGTCTGGAGCTCGTGACACATCCCCTGGCCACGACAGGATCCATTACAGTATGCTATGGCACCTCACATTGCGCAACAAAGAAATCCTCCTCGCACTTTTTAATGCCATTTGGGCGTCGGGTCACTTTCCTGACGCGTGGCGTGAGGCAGTTTTAATCCCTTTTTTAAAACCTGGGAAAGACCGCACAAGCCCAAGTAGCTACCGCAGTATTGCCCTCACTAGTTGCATAGGGAAGACCTTGGAGCGGATGGTCAATCGCCGCCTTGTCTGGATGTTAGAATCCCGGCAACTCCTTAGTCGCTTTCAGTGTGGGTTCAGGAGGTTTCGTTCCACCTTCGATAACCTTGCCCTCCTGGAGGCGGCTATACAACAGGCTTTCCTACGCCGTCACCACCTTCTAGGTGTATTTTTCGACATCGAGAAGGCCTACGATACTACTTGGAGGCGTCTCATCCTGGAGCAGCTTCACGAATGGGGTTTTCGTGGTTGTCTTCCTCTTTTTATTCAGTCTTTCCTCTCGCCACGATATTTTAGATACCGGATTGGTGACGTCCTGTCTGATCGCTTTGAGCAGGAGAACGGTGTCCCTCAGGGTAGCGTTTTAAGTGTGACTCTCTTTGCCATCGCTATTAATAGCATTACGTCCATAGTGAAAAGTCCTGTCCAGTGTTCTTTGTTTGTGGACGATTTCTCTTTGTTTTGCTCTTCTTCAAGCCTTGCAACGACAACTCGTCAGTTGCAACTTACGATTAGGCGTTTGGATGACTGGTCGCAGAAGAGTGGTTTTAAGTTTTCCACCGAGAAGTCTGTATGTGTTCTTTTTAACCGTTCTCGTTCGATTTTAACCTTTCCTGAGTTGAGGATGAGGGACACTATACTTACTTTTAAGGACACGGTGAGATTTCTGAGGCTCATTTTTGACTCGAAGCTCACGTGGTTACCTCATCTTAAAGACCTGAAACGGCGGTCACTTAAGGCTGTAAGTATTTTAAAATGTCTTAGCCACAGTACATGGGGAGCTGACAGGACCTGTCTGCTCCAGTTTTACAGGGCGTTTGTGCGATCTCGGCTCGATTATGGGTGCACGGTGTATGGGTCTGCGAGGCCTTCTTACTTAAAGTTGTTGGATGTTGTGCACCATGAAGGGCTTCGGTTGGCCACTGGGGCATTCCGAACTAGCCCCATACCAAGCCTCTGTGCAGAGGCTGGTGAACCGCCACTTCATATGCGGCGACGGCTACTTACAGTGCGCCAGGCGTATAAAACTTTGTCCACACCATACACCCCTGCATACCATACCGTTGCTCAGCCTCCTCTGGCACGATTGTTTCATAACCGGCAACGTGCGACGCAGCCCTATGGGATTCGCGCACAGGATTGCCTCGGTGCGATGCCTATGGCTGGTCTTCGTGTTTTATGTCGCGGTTGGAGCAGATCTCCACCTTGGCTCCTCCGGAGACCCAAACTTATTTTAGATTTGACTAATTTTAAGAAAGCTGGCACGCCAAATTTTACGTTCCAATCTCTGTTTTTTAACATTTTAGATGTGCATCATGGTTTCACTGTCGTTTATACTGATGGCTCCAAACAGGAGACTTTCCTTGGCTGTTCTGTGGTGTTCCCTGATCGTGTTACCCGGATTCGCCTCCCTGCTGAATATACCGTTTTCGCAGCGGAGCTCCACGCGATCCTGACGGCACTGGAGCAGATGCATCGTGTTCGGGGCGATCGATTTCTTCTCTGCAGAGATTCTCTTAGTGCCTTACAGTCACTGCAGAACCTGTACCCGACTGAAGAGATGGTCCAGCTGATACATGACCAACTGTACTTGCTCCAACGGCGGGGTAAAGAGGTATCCTGCTGGGTGCCTGGTCATGTCGGCATATGGGGCAATGAACAGGCTGATCGGGCTGCCAAGGAGGCCTGCAGAGAGCAGGATGTGGTCCAGTGTCCCATCCCCTTGCAGTCAGTCATCGCTGCACTCCCCAGGAAGTGCATGGAGTTGTGGGAGGACGAATGGCTGGCGGTGACGGCCAATAAACTGCGGTCGGTAAAGTCAACCACTCGGCCGTGGCGTTCCTCCTGCCGGCTGCTCAGGCGGGAAGAGGTGGCCCTCACACGTCTTCGGATCGGGCACTGTCCTCTGACACATAGCTATTTATTACGGCGGGAGGATCCTCCGTTTTGTGATGCTTGTGGTGTGCACATCTCTGTCCGGCACATTTTAACAGACTGCATTTTATACCGTGATGCAAGGGCAGAAGCACAAGTTGATGGGGATCTGCCCTATGTTTTAGCTAACGATGAGACGTGTGTGTCTAGGGTTTTTAAGTTTTGTGATGCGTCTCGACTCTGGCCTAAACTTTTAGGCTGGAGGTGTTAGTGTATTGCAGAGTGGCTGACTCCTCCCTTTTTTCCTTGCGGTCAGCCAGCCACCTCCATCTGCTACATTGTTTTAGCACCCTCTACATTTTTCTTCCCGTGTTGTCCATGTTTTACTGTTGACGCCCTGCTTCATCCCACGCTTCGGTGTGGGTGAGCACAAGTTTTTCAATGATTGTTCCCCGTGTTTTCTGTTCCGTTATATGTAAATGTTCTGAGTTTTTTTCTTGACACCCGTCTCACTATGATACTGAACGGGCGCTGAAGACCTTGCTGTCGTGCGCCCACACAACCCTTCTACTACTACTACTACTACTACTTTACCCAGTCCCTGCTTCGCGTATCGTCACAAAAAATGGCCTCACTGAGTACCCTGTTTCTCTTCCCTGAAAACTAATGCCTCCTGTTCACTCAAGTGAGCACTGACATTTAAAACTCTTAGTACTTTTACTCACTCTAACAATATACGATTACTGATTTGACCTTGTGAAACCTACCGGGTTTTTGCAATTTCCTGGCAACTTATTCTCTGTTGGACCTGTGTCAGAAGCGCGATGAGGATCACGGGGCTCGATTTGCAATAATTTCGCCACACATGAAATTATATTACACTGGATACGCTCCACTTCCTTCCTTGTAGTTTTATATTCACCGCAGTAGCAATCGAAATTTAGAACGGTATTATCTTACAGTGCGATAGTCCCTCTAAAAAAAAGATACTAAGTCTACTAGGAACTGTGGTTACCAGCCCTGAAGGGCCAATATAACTTAATTACTTCAGGAGTTATTACTGATATGAATTAACTGTTACACATTCAATTTTGAATGTTCAACTTGAGATAGTGGTGGATACAAGTTAGGAGATACTTATGTAGCCTAATGGCTACCTTCTTAAAAATTTGCAATTACGTACTACTGAAAATTAAATAACTGAAAATTAAGTGAAAGTAATCTCAAGGTCTGCAGCATTAAGTGAATCAGCAATGCCACCAGATGGTATTATATCTACACAAATAAATTTAAAGCTGTATTTTCCAGGTAAATACACTTATGACAATCTCGCGTTGTCGCAACTCTGAAATAATTTTTATACAATCTTTTGACGGTTTATATTTACTCAAAATTGTTTAACCAGAATAACAAGGATATTGGCATTCACTTTGTGACTTTAAAATAGTGACTTAAACAGACACTTTTTAAAAAATTCACGCTATGCAATAATTAAATATGAAGTATTTCATTATACTTATTTTAATGTAGGTATTGTCTATGGTAGTTGTGGTGCTGTAGTTGAAGACTGTTTAATGATAAGTATCTAGGTTCTTCACGTCTCCACTAACATGGAATTAATTTATTATTATTTATTATTATTGCAGTAGCCATTTTCTTGCAAGTTACGTCGGCTCCATACTCCATGATAGATCAGTGTTGTATTTTCTTATTCTTTCCAGAAACTACAATTTATGCAGACACAAAAACCGCTGCAATACAAACTTTCACTTGATTATGCACGGTTTTAGCACCAACAGAATATTGACATCGCTAGACATGGCACAACTACGTACACACACCAGGCTAACTTGACTGCTGCCGCTGTCTATTCATGTCGTTACGTTCTTTCCGCGACACTTGGCGCCAGCGTTATCCACAGAACCACGGGTTCAAAACCCAAAATGGAATCCCGATTTCCTTATAATCATAGAAACTATTCTTTATTATGCTTTGAGTTTCTTTAAACAACACCTATTACTCCATTTACCTTTAACGGATTGTCAAAGACATTTGACTTCTTTAGAAAACTTGATAAATTTAAGATTATTTGAAAAATCGATCCTTTCATGTTTGGACCTTTATAGGCACAGTTTAATCGAAAAATTTTATTAAACTTTCGGTCAAATTTGAGTTGCTACATTACAACTGCAAGGCCGTTGAGTCACATGAGATTAAAATGCTGATTTGTGATGCTATGTTACCACACTCCTATAACAGTGGGGTATGGCAGAAAGGGCAAAATCCAGATCTGCGTTTCGTCAGTCTTGAGCGAGACCACTGTTGAAACAAGTTATAGCCAACCTCAGCCAATAAATACAGCATCGACCTATCAGTCTCCAGATTTTTGCTGCACTAAACACAGCAAGAGCCCCTACGGAAGAAAGGTGAGCTTCCAAAAAGCCAATTGGAAAGACTATGCTATATTTATTTTTCTTCGGCCTATTTCGGTTGAACAATTCGGAATTTTTTTGTGGAATATTCCCCCTTCAGTCCCTATAATTTCAAGAAGTTTCGATACGTGGTGGCACTATACGTATTCATTCCAATTGGCGTCAGTAACAGAGGTGCGTTCCTAGCAGAGAGCTGTCATTGAGCTTATTTTGTCGAAAAATAAGAGCATCGCAAATACTCGTAGATGCCTGAAGAATATCTAGGGATACGTGGCAGAAAACAAAAGCACGGTGACCCGTCGGGCGAGGCGTCTGTCATCAACGCAACAAAGTCGGGTAAACCTGTCCGGTCGCTCAAAGCTGTGACCCCCACATTGTTGGCAAGTGCGGATGTTCTCATTCGATGTGAACGACGGATCACAAACACCTCGCTGCACGTTTTTGTTGTTAGCGCTGGCCAACACCCCAACCAGTTGGGGTACCTAAAAGTGTGTAGTCGCTGGTTTCCTCGCCACAGAAGGCCAGAACGAGCAACGAAGGACCATCTGTGCGGAATTGATTGTGCTCTGTGAGGTCGATCGTGACAATTTCTTGTAGAACGTAGTCACTGGCGATGAAACGTGGGTCCCTCACTTCGAACTGGAAACAGAACGGGAGTCCATAGAGCGGCGCCACATCTACTGATTAATTAATAATTTTAATAATTACGATGGATATTTATTGGCGCCGCAAAAGAGGAACAACAATACTAAGTTCACTCGGGAGAATGTCTCTCTACAGCGACGCACACTCCAGACAGACAGGTTTATGATTTTTCGTACACGCGAAAAACCTGAAACCTATTATATTTGACTATTAGATGATGGTTCTTCGAGCCTTGAAGACAGCGTTCAGCTTTCAGCTTGCTCTGCTTAAATTTATTGATTCTCCGAAGTATTACAGATACCGATAACGCAGATAGATCAGGTGAAATAAGGAACTAGTAAATGAAGTTAACTTTGTACTGTAAGAATTAACGTATGTCACATTATAAATGAACTAAACAAAAATCCACATCCTCTCTCCATCACGGACGGAAAAAGAGAGACAGTAAAATATCGATGAAACATCCCATAGGAGTTTTTACAAACATAGTAAAATTAATGTTCTTCACTTTTCCTCACTTCATCCACACAGGCGCGAATACCGCGTTTTAATCTGTACCGTAAACTACTTAGGCGAGTGAATGGATAAAAACGTAAAAAAATAAAACATATACCTATATGGGTTGGTTTAAATGGCTCTGAGCACTATGGGACTTAACCTCTGAGGTCATCAGTCCCCTAGAACTTAGGACTACTTAAACCTTACTAACTTAAGGACATCATACACATCCATGCTCGAGGCAGGATTCGAACCTGCTACCGTAGCGGTCTCGCGGTGCCAGACTGGGAGAGCCTATATGGGTAAACCAGCATATGTTCTAATTTAACTCTCTACTCTATACTGGCTGAATACTGGCGTGTATACTCGTACGATAACATACAGCAGTGGCGCTATTTCTACGTACAATAATAACATATTAAAATTTGTTTTCAGTTATAACATATAAGTCACGGATGCCAAATATTAACGCGAAATCTTTACAGACGAATGGAAAATCTGGTAGAAGCCGACCTCGGGGAAGATAAGTTTGGATTCCGTAGAAATATTCGATCACGGGAGGCAATACTGACCCTAAGACTTATCTTAGAAGCTGGATTAAGGAAAGTCAAACCTACGGTTCTAGGATTTGCAGACTTAGAGAAAGATTATGACAATGTTGACTGAAATACTCTCTTTAAAATTCTGAAGCTGGCAGGTTTAAAATACAGGGAGCGAAAGGCTATTTACAATTTGTACAGAAACCAGATGGCAGTTATAAGAGTCGAGGGGCATGAAAGGGAAGCAGTGGTTGGGAAGGGAGTGAGACAGGGTTGTAGCCTATCACCGATTTTATCTGTCTATTGAGCAAGCAGTGAGGGAAACAAAAGAAAAATTCGGAGTTGGTATTAAAATCCATGGAGAAGAAATAAAAACTTTGAGGTTCGCCGATGACATTGTAATTCCTTCAGAGACAGCAAAGGACTTGGAAGAGCAGTTGAACGGAATGGACAGTGTCATGAAAGGAGGGTATAAGATGAACATCAACAAAAGCATAACGAGGATAATGGAATGTAGTCAAATTAAGTCGGGTGATGCTGAGGGAATTAGATTAGGAAATGGGACACTTAAAGTAGTAAAGGAGTTTTGCTATTTTGGGAGCAAAATAACTGATGATGGTCGAAGTAGAGAGGAAATAAAATGTAGAATGACAATGGCAAGGAAAGCGTTTCTGAAGAAGAGAAATTTGTTAACATCGAGTATAGATTTAAGTGTCAGGAAGTCGTTTCTGAAAGTATTTGTATGGAGCGTAGCCATGTATGGAAGTGAAACATGGACGATAACTAGTTTGGACAAGAAGAGAATAGAAGCTTTCGAAACGTGGTGCTACAGAAGAATGCTGAAGATTAGATGGGTAATTCATATAAATAATGAGGAGGTATTGAATAGGATTGGGGGAGAAAAGAAGTTTGTGGCACAACGTGGCTAGAAGAAGGGATCGGTTGGTAGGACATGTTCTGAGGCATCAAAGGATCACGAATTTAGTATTGGAGGGCAGCGTGGAGGGTAAAAATCGTAGAGGGTGACCAAGAGATGGATACACTAAACAGATTCAGAAGGATGTAGGTTGCAGTAGGTATTGGGAGATGAAGAAGCTTGCACAGGATAGAGTAGCATGGAGAGCTGCATCTAACCAGTCTCAGGACAGAAGACCAAAACAACATCAACAACATAACTTATATTGTATCTTTGGCCTGAACTGGATTTAAAACATCTTTATTTACTGCGAATCTTATTTTAATGTATACCCTAGACGTGCCAGCTCTCTCATTTTACATTTTTATCTATATATTCTAAAAATTTAATCTTCCATGACCAAGCAGCATCAAATATACTCCATTATTGCCGGGTAGCCACTATACGCCTCTTGCAGGGCTATGCTCACACACGTTAAGCAATGTTTGTTGCGATCACACCTCATAACTCCGTTGGTAGAACACAGCGTAGCTATACAAGTATAAAGTAGCCTATTACGGCGGACAAGCGGCCAAGCTTCCCACAGTGCCCCTCGCGCTATGACGTCATCAGGTAGACAGCCGGCAGTGTGCGAATGCCGCGTGTGCACTGTAGACGCAACGTGAGGCTCAATAAGCGAGCTCTACGCTATAAAAGTAGAGATCTGCGAAAGAGGGCAGTTGGAGTCTAGACTAATAGTACGCGATGCAGCCCTGAAAAGGATCAAAGTTGTCAACCGCGTCTTGTTCAAAAAGAGAAACGCAAGAAGGTAGAAAACGTATTATCTAAATGTACAATTTGGAATAAATTCGCTGTTTGTTACGAGGCAAAAGGCGGATGAAACGGAGTCCCCAGGATACTGCCACCGAGCTTACTTTAAAGGTCCTATCTCGAAAAGCTTATACGTATTTGAGAAAGCACAATATTCCTTTGCCCCATCGTTCAAAGCTTCAAAATTAGACTAATATTTTAGGCGCAATCCAGGTATTTCGGAAGAAATTTGGACAATTTTGAGAGAAATGTCTCATATTTACTGTGATAGAAAAGAAAACTATGTTTTGAGAAATAAACATTGACTGCCGCACCTGTTACGATGCGACGGAGGACAAGATTTTAGGACAATGTAAAAGTTGTGATGATTCGTGGCTTATGTAAGTCTGGGATGAAACGAGTTTATTATGATTTTTATGTGACAGTGAACAGCAACCAACTCCAAGATATAATAATGAAAGGTGAACGTCCAGAGCTAGGCAAAGCATTCGGCTTCTTATTTAACAGAAAATGCAGACGATGTGCATTGGTTACTCATGGGAGAATGAGTACAGCTGCTGCAGACACTTAAACGCACGATAACGATTTCATGAAATATGTAACCAGTGAACTTTGTGTTGACGTGAGAGAGGAAAACCAAGTGAAAGCCCAGTGTGCAAGTAGTTGTGACGTTGCACACATTATGGAAGAGGAAGAAGCATTCCTGAGAACAGTCAACAAAATAGAGGAAAAAAATTCTGATGCAGAGGACGTTACGCCTGACTGTTCGTTATATGGCAGACTATCTACGTTTATGTGTTGAGCCACTGACCAAATCCTTGGGATCACAAACGGAAATGTGCTCAATTCCTGGTGCGGATTCTGATTTCTACTTTTCTTCGAGGTGGTCTTTTGAATCAGATTGGGTGAACGCAGTCAAACAGTTTGAAATTATATATCCTGGATTTCATGGATATATCGTATCTTAGTTTGAAGATGTAGTTAAATTTTTGACGTTAATCATTGAAGCAAAGTTCCTTCTGGTGCACGAAGATTCAATTAGTTTGTAAGCTAGAAAGAGAACATTTATCTGGTTTAGCTTTTGAATAAAAAGAAGTAGTTGCAAGCATGGAAGATGAACGAAGTAAAGAAGAATTTTAAGTGGGCAGCACCTCGACCATGTAAAAATTGAGGATTCGCTCCTATCAGTCGAGTCATACACTTAAAAATTACAGAATGCAGGTATATTCGTTTATCGAATTGAATTATCGCATCTACTGTGGAGTCATTTTTAGTTACGTATTTATTGGGGCCTATTTATTTATCTCTGTTTCCCTGACACATTTTAAAAGCGTTTAAATCACTCACGGAAGGCACATGCTGTTTAAACATTCCCGCGACCTTGATTTCATGCAACGAACTGTCTGGTGCGGCCTGCGGTTGCCTACCTGCTGACGTCAAGCGAGAGTGACCAGTCGCGGTTCCTTTGTTGGATTGCCCCCCACCCCCTCCCCCACACCCCATCCCCATCTCAGGGCGCCACATGGCTAGGCGATACAGTTCGTTTTCACAATTTTTAGGTAACGACGAACTTCACGTCGTCAAAATGTCCTAGAGCTGCTCCGTAGGATAGTGTCTGTAGGCGAGTGTGCGATCAGAGTTTCCGACGCTGCAACGGAAAGGCCCGTCATTTCCGACCTGTGTTACTGGAACCACATATTTCTGTGTCCAAGTCCAGTCAGTTCATTCAGCGTCATGTCGAGATCTCACCAACTTTCAGGTAAGTCCATAAGCGTTTCCACCTTCTATGGCCGATTGTAGCGAAGTCTAGCATCCCTTACCGCTACAAACGTACCGAAAACGTATTAGATTAGATTAGATTAGATTAGATTAGATTAATACAAGTTCCATGGATCATGAATACGATATTTCATAATGGTGTGGAACGAGTCAAATTTTCCAATACATGACATAATTAAGTTAATTTAATAACATACTTAAGTTAATATAACAACTCTTTCATTTTTTGTGTTTTTTATTTTTATTTTTTTATTTTTTATTTTTTTATTTTTTTTAATTTTTTTGAAATTTATATCTAAAAATTCCTCTATGGAGTAGAAGGAGTTGTCATTCAGAAATTCTTTTAATTTCTTCTTAAATACTTGTTGGTTATCTGTCAGACTTTTGATACTATTTGGTAAGTGACCAAAGACTTTAGTGCCAGTATAATTCTACATCTACATCTTACGGTGCGTGGCGGAGGGTACTGATTGTACCACTATCTGATCCCCCCTTCCCTGTTCCATTCACGAATTGTGCGTGGGAAGAACGACTGCTTGTAAGTCTCCGTATTTGCTCTAATTTCTCGGATCTTTTCGTTGTGATCATTACGCGAGATATATGTGGGCGGTAGTAATATGTTGCCTATCTCTTCCCAGAATGTGCTCTCTCGTAATTTCGATAATAATTCACCCCTTTCTGTGCCAAAGTTAGATTTAATCTTGAATAGTGAAGATCATCCTTTCTCCTAGTATTGTAGTTATGCACACTGCTATTACTTTTGAATTGGGTTTGGTTGTTAATAACAAATTTCATAAGAGAGTATATATACTGAGAAGCTACTGTGAATATCCCTAGATCCTTAAATAAATGTCTGCAGGATGCTCTTGGGTGGACTCCAGCTATTATTCTGATTACACGCTTTTGTGCAATAAACACTTTATTCCTCAGTGATGAATTACCCCAAATTATGATGCCATATGAAAGCAACGAGTGAAAATAGGCGTAGTAAGCTAATTTACTAAGATGTTTATCACCAAAATTAGCAATGACCCTTATTGCATAAGTAGCTGAACTCAAACGTTTCAGCAGATCATCAATGTGTTTCTTCCAATTTAATCTCTCATCAGTGGACACACCTAAAAATTTGGAATATTCTACCTTAGCTATATGCTTCTGATTAAGGTCTATATTTATTAATGGCATCATACCATTCACTGTACGGAACTGTATGTACTGTGTCTTATCAAAATTCAGTGAGAGTCCGTTTACAAGGAACCACTTAGTAATTTTCTGAAAGACGGTATTGACAATTTCATCAGTTAATTCTTGTTTGTCAGGTGTGATTACTATACTTGTATCATCAGCAAAGAGAACTAACTTTGCCTCTTCATGAATATAGAATGGCAAGTCATTAATATATATTAAGAACAACAAAGGACCCAAGACTGACCCTTGTGGAACCCCATTCTTGATAGTTCCCCAGTTTGAGGAATGTGCTGATCTTTGCATATTATGAGAACTACTTATTTCAACTTTCTGCACTCTTCCAGTTAGGTACGAATTAAACCATTTGTGTACTGTCCCACTCATGCCACAATACTTGAGCTTGTCTAGCAGAATTTCATGATTTACACAATCAAAAGCCTTTGAGAGATCACAAAAATCCCAATGGGTGGTGTTCGGTTATTCAGATCATTCAAAATTTGATTGGTGAAAGCATATATGGCATTTTCTGTTGAAAAACCTTTCTGGAAACCAAACTGACATTTTGTTAGTACTTCATTGTTACAGATATGTGAAGCTACTCTTGAATACATTACTTTCTCAAAAATTTTGGATAAAGCTGTTAGAAGGGAGATTGGACGGTAATTGTTGACATCAGATCTATCCCCCTTTTTATGCAAAAGTATAACAATAGCATGTTTCAGTCTATCAGGGAAAATGCCCTGTTCCAGAGAGCTATTACACAGGTGGCTGAGAATCTTACTTATCTGTTGAGAACAAGCTTTTAGTATTTTGCTGGAAATGCCATCAATTCCATGTGAGTTTTTGCTTTTAAGCAAGTTTATTATTTTCCTAATTTCAGAGGGAGAAGTGGGTGAGATTTCAATTGTACCAAATTGCATAGGCATGGCCTCATCCATTAACAGCCTAGCATCTTCTAATGAACACCTGGATCCTACTATATCCACAACATTTAGAAAATGATTATTAAAAATATTTTCAACTTCTGACTTTTTGTTCGTAAAGTTTTCATTCAATTTGATGGTAATACTGTATTCCTGTGCTCTTGGTTGACCTGTTTCTCTTTTAATAATATTCCAAATTGTTTTAATTTTATTATCAGAGTTGCTGATTTCAGACATGATACACATACTTCTGGATTTTTTAATAACTTTTCTTAATATAACACAGTAGTTTTTATAATGTTTGATAGTTTCTGGGTCACTACTCTTTCTTGCTGTCAGATACATTTCCCTTTTTTGCACATTGCAAGCACCCTCATCTTCAATCACTGTAACACACGTAAATGTAACCTTTTTACAGCACTCGCCAAACGTTTGATAATTGAATAGTTCCTCTTCACATCTGTTTCCTCAATACACATATGGTCTCACATACCATGTACAAAATAAGCAGTACAGTTAAATGTTATGTGATATAACCCTAGCGTACATAAGCCTATATCTACGTGATTCTGACACGTTGTGTGCATATATCGTACAATTTATGCATATTAAATCTAGATTCATTATAATGTGTATATCTTGCGCAGAAAGAAAAATTTCAAGACCACTGTATGTTCTTCAAAAGATTTCATTTTCTCCCTTAGGACGTCTATAACAACATCCCATGACATTTTAAATACACAGTAGGATGTATATAACATCATCTTATGACATTTTAAACACACGATAACTGACATTTTCTCTCATCATTCAAAGGCTACTTGTCTCTTACAGATTTGTCTTGAGTAGGTAACTCTCTTAATCTATGAGTTCATGCATAGTATTACCTCACATAGAATAAAAATCAAAATAATTTTCTTTAATTGCAGGGTTGAAAGGACAATAAACACACATACAGCGTGATCAGATGCATAAACCACTGTCCCGACAATTTGTCTGACTCAGGCGCCAGTAAATCCAGATTGCTAACGAAAGAGAAGAAAATCATTATTATGCATTCATCAACACAAGCAATCATAGCTACTCTTAGCCCTGCATCACTCAAGTCTACTGGATATGGGGCTACTAATCTACAGGAAAGGGTGACGGAATGGACAGTAGCGTTTTTTTTCTATCTGCTGTTGAAATCAATCGTCTACACCCCATGGAATAATTGTGCGAACTCTTGTTCATACTTATTTTTATCTTTGTGAAACTACTTTATTAGTGTCTGCTGAACTAAGTGCAGAACTTTGACAGTGCAATGTCATATAAGTTGTCAACATTAATAATTTGAAAGTACCAGTAGTGAGTGTAATTCAGTGTACCTAACTGATGTATATCCGTATCTTAAGGATACCACGCCTGTGTATACAATATACTTAAATATGTCACTAGAGGAACATTTCTTCAAATTCTCGTCGTTATTTTCAGACAGTTACGACCTCATCTTTTTTCGTCACATGTCACTCTATTGCAATTTCTCCACACTCTTACGCATCTATACGTTATATTTTCGTTGCGTCTTGTCCTGTATAAGCAGAACCCTAATTTCAGAATCCTGTACTGTAAGTTCTAAGAATTCCTCAAGCCCCTGAGATAACATTGACAAGGTGTCTGAGATTATTTTTTGTTTACCCCTGATGTGCACGATATCAAAACTGAATTCCAGCAAGCATATACACCATCTGGCTAACCTCCGATGTCATAATTTGCATGTCAACAGGAAAGAAAGTGCTTGATGGTCACAGTCGATATTGGTGTGCATAAACAGTACTCAAATTTCATAAATGCCCATATAAGCCTGATAACCACGGACTCTGTCACAAAATATGACAGCTTGGATTCAGAAAGTGTCCGACTTGCAAAACTGATTACCATGGGTTTTAATTCCGCATCATCACCATCAATGCTCTGACTGAAGCATTGAAGCATGCATCTGTGAAGATGCATCTGTTCTCAGGAAAAATTCTGTGGTGGGTCAGGATGGTGCAGTACGTGTGCTTATAGTAAGGCTTCCTTTATTTTGTCGAAGTTTGCTTGAAACTAATCAGTACACATCCATGGACTGTTTTTCTTCAAAAGATCCAGCAATGTGTCACTACTCAGTAACTGAACTGAAACGAATTTCCTAAGAAATGAAACCAAACCCAAATATGCCTTGAACTGTTTTTTATTCTGTGGTGGTGGGAAATGTTTGAGCGCTTCAAGTTTTCCTGGATTAGGTCGCATACCACGTGGCGTGATAATTTGACCCAGAAATTTGACGTTTTCTTTTCCAAACTTCGATATCGTTAAATTAACTTTGACTTCACATGTAGAAGTAGCTTTTAACAGGTCATCAACATAGAAAGTGGCTCTGCAGAGGATTTCTGGTGCCAAAACTTTGCCCAGTGCGGAAATGAAAACACCCGCGCTCACGATCAAGCCAAACAGGAAAACACAAAATTCACTTCCTACTCTATTCAAGTAATGCTATTTGCCAATATAGTGAGGTATTTAACATTGTGAAGTTTCAGTATCTGTTCTTCAAGAGTGTCAGGCTGTTTCTTGATACGAATAATCATTTAGTTTATACTTCGGGCGTCAAGTACAAGTCTGACGCCACCATCGAGCTTGACGACAGCTAAAATGGGGCTACAATATGGGGTATAGAATGATCTTCCAATTTCTCATTCTTTAAATTTCATTCCTCACAGCTTCTCCTTTGGCAAAGGAATTGGATTTAAGGAAAAGCTAAATGTGTCGTGCGGGAAAATATCTACTTTATACACGTATACTATACTCTGAAATCAGCACTTGGTTTGAGTGTATTTTCAGCTATGTTGGTTTTAATTAAATTTACTGTTAACTCTGTTCATTGATTGTAAAAGAACATTTCCTTGCCCTGTGTCTCTCTGTACTTTGTATTATCTAAAGGTATCCATTCCAATAAGACAGTTTACCACAAGTTTTTCCACTACCAAAAAATACAAGTTAGAGAAAAATTGCTGATGTTAGTGGGTATTAATGCCTGAGATTTCACTCCTTTTGACTTTCTCCCCATTGTAGTCTGAATATGACAACTCTGTTGTTGAAAAGAGGATATATGACATCGCCTACGCAGATTGTTAAGATTGTTACATAGACCTTGTGATATTATATATGTCGATGCACATGTGTCAAGTATCACTGGTACATCTAGATGACATATCTGTGCATTAATTACAGTTTGCACTGTCTCCCCATTATCTCTGTCTGAAACATCTCCCCGACACAGTTCTTCTTCCATATCTACCCCTTTGTCACAGTTGAGAGGGTAATTTAGAATACATTGCATGCTCCCCCCCCCCCCCCTCATTTTATTGGTCTGCGCATAGGGGCTTATCGCAGCTTGTTCGAGTTTTCCTGGTTGGTTGGGGGGTTAGAGTCTTCATTATGAGTAACTTCAACTATCTACACGCCGTGAGTTTGACCTCGGCATTTCGCTTCCTGTATTGTCCTGCAATTAAACTCTCCTTGAGCTTAACCCTCCTCCCCCCCCCCTCTGGATACATAATCGTTATTCTGTTGATTGTGATTACAGGGTGGAGGTTTGTCGGATGGTCTACTTGCGACCGGTTCCTGCCAATTACTGTATTGGTTACTGGCTCCTGCTGGGGACGGCTTGGGGATGCGTTGCGCACTTGTTAGCCATAGCCTCCCTGTTCGGTATAAGCCGGTCTATTGTAATTCTGATCGTGATTTCCTTTGAAATCTCGTTTGTACTTTTGATTTCCCCCTTTACCATAGTAATTTCTTGCATTATTGTTGTTGCATTGGGCATACTGGTGCCAACCATGTTCGTTTTTACCGCCGTTGCGACTCTGCTGTTGCGGAGGTGTACGCTGTGTAGTAATATTGCGTGGTTGCTACGGTATTAATGATCCATCGAGTCGAGTGCAGATAAAAAAATAATCTACATCGTTTTCGCCCGATGTAGCGATCAGATTTTCCCAAATATGGGCGGGCAGGCGACTTTTCGGTATTTTCAATACATCCACGTGGGAACTCGATTTGTCCAAAACCTGGTTTTGTTAAGTGTTCTTCGAAGTACTTCCACAGTCCCCATGTTCACTACTGCATGGTGATGCTGGTTTACCTACATGGGTATATGTCTTATTTCTTTCTTTTTGTCTCTGGTTTTGAAAACCTGTCGACATAACCTTTATTAAACTGCTGTTGAACAGCAAGAAAGTCGGTTCAAATTGCTCATAGATTTGGGATCGTTCAGCCATATGAAACATCGCCCTGTGTGTACCCAACAACGAACCAAATGTTAGATGCTTCTGTCCAGTTCTAGGGTAACATTCCGATAAACTGCGTTGAACACAACGGGCTTGTTCTCTCATCCTCTCTTTAAAAAAGTCGGGACCTTCGTATGACGGAACAGACCCTCGTCTGCTAATCAAGTAGACAAACAGATCCTGTAGTTCTTCCGGCAAATCCTTGCCTGAAGATTGCAACTCACTAACAGTACCTGTCATAATCTGTAAGTTTTTGCAAGTTTCTGACCTCTTGCATCTGAGTCCGGTCGTCACTCAAGATCCTCTTGTGCCTCGTTTATAGATATCACTTTTTGTCTAGGTGGTTTATGCGATGAAAAAAATCGGTAAATAACTCCACCTTTAAGTTCTTCCCCATATCTGCAGGTTTGCAAATCATAAGAAAAGCCAGTGCGTAGATTTTGATTTAAAATATTGAACTTCTATAATGCGTAATTCTTAAAGCCATCAAATGTTTGCTTTTGTTCATTTTTAGAATCATGAAACTTTTAATCAAGTTTTTCGATCTGTGGTGTAGAAAAATTATTACATAAATTCCTCATTAGGTCAGTGAGGTCGTTATAGATGTACTGCATTGAATATAGTGATGACGCAATATCGTATTGTATCCTCGCCGTGTCTTGTTCCATCTCATTCGAACAAGTTCTCGTGACATGGAAAATTGTAATTTACTGATTCCGCACTATCGCGCCTTCACCGTCTTCATGAGAGTGAATGCTACCCGGTGAGTTTTGGTATTAGTCTCGTCTACAGGGTTCGTGGTAGTCTCATCAGTTAAGACATTATTGTAATAATCATAAACTGAATTTTTGTAAAATTCCTGGATGTCGTTGATATGATCGACATTTCCTGTGTCACTATCACTTTTCTTCGCACCCACTACGGTGATATTTTGCATCTGTACACTATTTTCATTATTCGACACAAGCTTTCAACTGATTCCATTTACTAAATCTTTTTGAATGCTATAAATACGAAATAAAAGTGAATTTTATTCTTAAACCATTGCGAGAATTTTCCTGATCAGTGCATTACGTACTCTACGCCAGTATTGCACCTAATTGTTGCTGTTCACAATTTTTGCATCTACATTCCAAAAAATAAAAATATAGTGAAACCAACTCTAAGGCTTTAAGAGAAATCCTTTAAATTTATGACTGCATAGGGTAAGGTACTGATACTACTTGTTATCTAGGAAATTCCAAGTGCAGTCATGTGAGCTATAAGTTGCAGTTCTTTCCTACCTTCTTTCCTACCTTCTTAAATGTTGTTGGTACATTCCTCTGGTTAAGAAATAGTAATTTACGCATACAATTTGATGTTTGTACTAGGTTTTCTCTAAACAGTGTTAATCCAATCATGAAACAAAGTTGAAAAAAATGAAAACGATTAGTACTATAGTATGTTACGCAACATGATTTATATCATTTAATTATTACACCTGATTAATCTATCTGGCACCGTCCGGGGAACGTTTGCCAGTTCTACTGATTAATTAATAATTTCAAGAATAATAACAGAACGTGGAGGTCACTGATTTACCCACTCTGTGAAGTGGGACAGGTGGGATCTGTGGTAGATCTGACGACGGAGTACAATGCTGCTGCAGTGTCAGGCATTTCTGAACACACTGTGCAGTGCAAGTAGTTGAACATGTGGTTGTAGTGCTGACGACCCCAGCGTGTTTTCGTGTTAAATAGTTGTCTCTGAGAACTAGCCTGCGTTCGTTCGGCCGCCAAATGAAAGTCCTTCTATTTGATGCCAGTTCGGCGACTTGTAAGTCTTTGATAAGAGAGTGAGAATAAAAGATCAGGACAGTACAAAGACCCAGTTCCCAAGCAATGAAAATCTCCATCTTGACTGAGGGTCGGATCTGGGACTCCGCGATCTAGCGGCAACAATGCCAACTTATAGACCACGGGCTGTGAACGTTCCTATGTTGATCCAATGACATCGTCAGTTGCAAATGCAGTGGGCATAGCATCACCGAGATTAGACGGATGACTAGTAGAAACTTACCGCCTGGACGGACGCATTACGTTTCTGGTTGCAACAGATACACGATCTGCCAGGTGAATGGCTGCTCGGAATATGCATCGGGCTAAAGACGCTGTTCGGTGGGACCTATTGTGCGATGAAGAACATTCACCAGGCCTTCCATGGGACCTGAGGTAGTAGATGGAGGCACCATGGCAGCTGTGAATTACGTATATGTTATTGCGGACCCCCTGCATTCCTTCAAGATTGGTATTTTGGTGCACGAGTATCACATCGTCCAACAGAATAACTTTCCCTTTCACAGGGTCAGAATTCACATGATCAGAATCCAATAGAATGTGGAATATATCCGAGACGCTTCGGTCCCTTGCTCCGATCACATACAACCCGGCTTGTAATTTAAAGGAATGTGCGTAGACACTGATGTTATATACCACCAGATACCTATCAAGGCCTTATTGCATACACGCCACGCAGAATCGATTATATACTGCATTCCGAATGTGGAACAAGCAGGTGATCATAAACAACACGCTCATCAGTGGATGTCGCCTCCATAGCTGAGCGGTCAGCTCGGCAGAATGCCGTGCTAAGGGCCCGGGTTCGATTCCCTGCTGGGTTGGAGATTTTCTCAGCTTGGGGACTGGGTTTTCTTCATTATAACATCATCCTCAGTGATATGCAAGTAGCCGAAATGGCGGCACCTAAGGAGACTTGCACCAGCCTACCGGTCTGCCTGACGGGAGGCCCTTGCCACACGACATTCCTTCAGGTGATGTGTTTTTGTGTGACAGAAAGAGAGAGAGAGAGAGAGAGAGAGAGAGAGAGAGAGAGAGAGAGAGAGAGAGAAGAGGCCTCACAAGTACCTATAAACAAGAGTATAAAGTAATTACCCGCATTACTTGATCAGAATTCCAGTAGTAATTTGTTTTTCAAAACAGCAAATTTTGTCCAGGAAAAGTTCCGTCTGCGTTAAATGAGACCGTGAATTAAGGCTATTGCCTCACTAACTTCTTTCAAAACAGAGCTATGGTATATTGCACGAAACATTGGCTAATTACTAGCATAAAATACAGTTAGCTGGTTATTCAGGGTGTGCACCACAGCACTACTAAGCAGTCCAGCGTTCGTATCTGTGCTCCTCTTGTTGTTGCCCTCGTAAGCATATAATTTTCTGTGGTCTCATGTTATGTACGCCATTTGTACACTGAGGTGACAAGGATAGCGATATGCACATATAGATTTGGCTGACGCATCGCTAATACAAGATGTAAAAGGGCGGTGAATTGTCGGAGCAGTCAGCTGTACACAGGTAGTTCACGTGGAAAGGTTTTCGAAGTGATTACAGCCACACAACTGGAATTAACAGACTCCGAACGTGGAATGGTAGTTGGAGCTAGACGCATGGGACAATCCATTTCGGAAGTAGTTAGAGAATTCAAAATACTGACATCCGCAATCTTAAGAGTGCACCAAAATTATGAAATTTCAGGCATTGCCACTCAAAACGGACAAAGTGGCTTTTACGTAACGACCAAGAGCAACAACACTGAGTAGAGTTGTCAGGGCGAAAAGACAAGCAACACTGCGTGAAATAACCAAGAAGTCAATGTTGGACGTGCAACGAACATATCCGTGAGGACAATGAGGCGAAATTTGGCGTTAATGGGCCATTGCAGCAGAAGACGGACGCGAGTGCCTTTACCAACAGCACAACATCGCCTGCAGCGCCTTTCCTGGGCTCTTCATCATGTCGGTTGCACCCTAGATGACTGGAAAGCCGTGGCCTGGTCAGATGAGCCGTGACTTCAGTTTGTAAGAGCTGACGGTAAGGTTCGCGTGTGGAGCAGACCCCACGAAGCCATGGACCCAAGTTGTCAAGAAGGCGTTGTGCAAGTTGGTGGGGGCTCCATTCATGGAATGAACTGCGTCCTCTTGTCCAGCTAAATCGATCATTAACTGGATTTGTTATTTTCCACAACTTGGGGACCATTTGCAGCCTTTCATGTTCCCAAAAGACGATGGAATTTTTATGGACAACAATGCGCCATGTCACCGGGACACAGTTGTTAGCGATTGGTGTGAAGAACAGAAAATTGGAGCTAATAGTTTGCCCATCCAGGTCACACGATGTGAGTCCCGTTGAACATTTATGGGGGATAATCGGGAGCCGCGCGGGATTAGCTGAGCGGTCTAGGGGCGCTGCAGTCATGGACTGTGCGGCTGGTCCCGGCGGAGGTTCGAGTCCTCCCTCGGGCATGGGTGTGTGTGTTTGTCCTTAGAATAATTTAGCGCCCGCCGTTGTTTTGTAGAATTCCGCCTTCGAGGGTTTTAAAAATATATGTTAGACTACAGGCAAATTTGAACGTGTTCGGACCTTCATGTGGTTGCGAGCTTAGCGTTATATTGTGCTGGAGTGTGACACTTGATATCTTCGTGTGAAGTGTAGTTAACCGCTCTCAGAGCGTTTGAAGTGAAGATTGTGCTTCACAATCCAATTGATATGGGTTTTACTCTTATTGCTTACGTAAGACATCCAATCTCCAGCTCCATTTTTCTATACAGTTTGTATGCATGAACTGACAAAAAAAAATCCCATATTTTAGGAAATGTAGATAATTGATATCGCCATCTGCCGCTTGTACGAAACAGAGGATACTTTTTCTCTCTGCAGATGATCGGAAAACATCTGAGCACTACGATAAACCGTGGTGAAACAGTTGCTTTGTGGAAATTTACCAGAAATCTGGTGTCGTGAGAATAGTGGATCGGTAGTTTGTACGTCAGTTCGGCGTTAGGTGCTAAGTTATGGGATCATTTTGTCATCCAGGGCGTTTCCGTGAGCATGACACTAAGTTTGGGACATGATAGATAGCGATAAATGTAACGAATTGTGATGGGAAATCATGATCTGGAATCCAATAAGACATAAGTCAGTAATGAAATAGAGAGCCCATATTTACCATTGGCTTTCTGGCGATGATAAAAAACCATAAGAAACAATTTTTTTTATTAGTTCTTTCTTATCTCTAGAACTTGAATTCAGGACAGTATTTCAAAGCACGCATGACAAATATCTGTCGCACCCGATGTTATTCTACGTATGTCGAAACAACGATATTTCTAATCAGGACATCTTCTTCGTGCTCAACAAGTCATACACAAGACATTTTATACGACACAATTAGAAGCTAGCAGAAGTGTTTCAGAAGAAGTCAGATGGCCATAAAATTTAACCTTTCACTCCGTACATATTTCAGTGGGCGTTTTCCTAGGGGTTCACGAAGAAGATGAGCAAAGTAAGATGAGGCCACAATACGTTGGACAGACTTACGAACACAAAGATCGAGTCGTTTGCAGCGCATTAAAGTAATTTAGTACCTCCACCACTTATGATGATATACTTCGTCTTTCTTGCAATGTTTACAATAACGTACGCAATGTCACTACAGTTTCGTACAAACGACGATACCTAGTTTCCTACCAGTTCGGCTTCGTGTAAGGGCTCCATATATCATGGCCCTTTCCCATCGTCCATGAAAACTGTGTGTCATAGCGATCCACATACAACCGGTCCTATTGGAAATACTGCCTGTTCAAGAGGAGAAAATTCTGAATCCACAGTTATTTTTCCCTTACGTATGTGGCCTTTCCAAAGAGAATTGACCGTATTCTGACGAAACATTATGAGAAGCATTGTGTGAAGTGCCTTTACCGCACACTACGCAAAATGAGGCTCGTTTTACTGTACGTAAAGAAAGGATGGTCTTGGTTTGCGTAAGGCAGGTGCCTACGATATCTTGCGCAGTTGTTGCAGGTATCACATCGGTGCCGCGATCAGGATTATAGAGGACCGGTATACAGACCAGAAGCGTCACACACATTTACATTAGCCGAGCAAACCTGTGATTGCAGAAAATGGCTTCCGTATCTGTCGCACAGTAGAATAAAACAATACACCTCTGGCGCACACTTACAAATGGTTCAAATGGCTCTGAGCACTCTGGGACTTAACATCTGAGGTCATCAGTCCCCTAGAACTTAGAACTACTTAAACCTAACTAACCTAAGGACATCACACACATCCGTGCCCGAGGCAGGTTTGAACCTGCGACCGTAGCAGACGCGCGGTTCCCGGCTGAAGCGCCTAGAATCGCTCGGCCACCGTGGCCGGCACACACTTACAGCTACTGGTATAGTGTTATTGAGGACACCGTTGAGATGACACGAGCTCGTGCCCTAATAAACAGAGATGGAGATCAATATTTCAATTCTGCTTTTTCCCTGGTAAAAACTTAGCAGTCCAGGTTCTTGACTATTATGTAGTCATCCAAGAACGCAAGATGTCGAGTATGGGTGGCCTCAGGAGATGATGACGGATCCGTGGCGACTGCGAAGTCAGAGAACTCCCTCAGAAGTTAAACAGCTTTTATTGGCAACGCATATTTTACAGTGTAGTTGGTCAGTGCCGGAGGCTGAGGCGGTGATACGTATCCACTCAGTGGTGGTCCAAGGAAAATTTTAGCAGTGTGCTACAATTTGGTGGTATACAGCCTTTGGACATACAAGGGTGGCAATCATAACTAAATTGAATATATTAATTTTACTGAACTGTTTAAAGATATTTAAATTTTATAATCAATCGCTTAACATCGCAGAGACTAAACAAAAATGAAAGAAAGGTGATAGAAGTGGAAACCAATTCAAGCCGACGAATTACTAATCGGTGTGTTTGACTACTGGTCTGCCACGACAATAAGTGAACTGCTGCTCAAAAACCGCTCATAATCTACGAGTGAGCGTTTTACATTTTCGTACAGTCACTCACGTGAAATACTCTAGGAACCTGGACGGGGCGTCTTCGTACTTCTACTCACATAGTCCGCGCCAAATCACAGGGCCTCAGCCCATTTCCTCTTCTAGTTAGATTTGCATTTGGAGTAGATCTAAATCCTACAGTCTCCTCCAAAAATCTGCCTCTTTAGCAAATCATCTACAGAAAACGCTTTCATACAAAATTACCTTTCATACTAATTACCTAGAAAATACTGACAACAGTCTGTAGGGGATGCTGTGCGTCACATACCTATTGTTGTTGTTGTAGTCTTCAGTCCTGAGACTGGATTGATGTAGCTCTCCATGCTAATCTATCCTGAGCAAGCTTCTTCATCTCCCTGTACCTACTGCAACCCACATCCTTCTGAATCTGCTTAGTGTATTCATCTCTTGGTCTCCCTCTACGATTTTTACCCTCCACGCTGCCCTCCAATGCTAGATTTGTTATCCCTTGATGCCTCAGAACAACCGGTCCCTCCTTCTTGTCAAGTTGTGCAACAAACTTCTCTTCTCCCCAGTTCTATTCAGTACCATCACATTAGTTATGTGATCTACCCATCGAATCTTCAGCATTCTTCTGTAGCACCACAATTCGAAAGCTTCTCTTCTCTTCTTGTCCAAACTGTTTATCGTCCATGTTTCACTTCCATACATGGCTACACTCCATACAAATACTTTCAGAAACGACTTCCTGACACTTAAATCTATACTCGATGTTAACAAATTTCTCTTCTTCAGAAACGCTTTCCTTGCCATTGCCAGTCTACATTTTATATCCTCTCTACTTCGACCATCATCAGTTATTTTGCTCCCCAAATAGCAAAATTCCTTTACTACTTTAAGTGTCTTATTTCCTAATCTAATTCCCTCAGCATCACCCGACTTAATTCGACTACATTCCATAATCCTAGTTTTGCTTTTATTGATGTTCATCTTATATCCTCCTTTCAAGACACTGTCCATTCCGTTCAACTGCTCTTCCAAGTCCTTTGCTGTCTCTGACAGAATTACAATGTCATCGGCGAACCTCTAAGTTTTTTATTTTTTCTCCATGGACTTTAATACCTACTCCGAATTTTACTTTTGTTTCCTTTACTGCTTGCTCAATATACAGATTGAATAACATCGGGGAGAGGCTACAACCCTGTCTCACTCCCTTCCCAACCACTGCTTCCCTTTCATGTCCCTCGACTCTTATAATTGCCATCTGATTTCTGTACAAATTGTAAATAGCCTTTCCCTCCCTGTAATTTACCCCTGCCACTTTTAGAATTTGAAAGAGAGTATTCCAGTCAATATTGTCAAAGGCTTTCTCTAAGTCTACAAATGCTAGAAACGTAGGTTTGCCTTTCCTTAATCTTTCTTCTAAGATAAGTCGTAAGGTCAGTATTGCCTCAAGTGTTCAAACATTTCTACGGAATCCAAACTGGTCTACCCCGAGGTCGGCTTCTACCAGGTTTTCCATTCGTCTGTAAAGAATTGGTGTTAGTATTTTGCAGCTGTGACTTATCAAACTGATAGTTCGGTAATTTTCACATCTGTCAACACCTGCTTTCTTTGGTAGTGGAATTATTTTATTCTTCTTGAAGTCTGAGGGTATTTCGCCTGTCTCATACATATTGCTCACCATATGGTAGAGTTTAGTCACGACTGGCTCTCCCAAGTCCGTCAGTAGTTCTAATGAAACGTTGTCTACTCCCGGGGCCTTGTTTCGACTCCGGTCTTTCAGTGCTCTGTCAAACTCTTCACGCAGTATCGTATCTCCCATTTTATCTTCATCTACACCCTCTTCCATTTCCATAATATTGTCCTCATGAACATTGCCCTTGTATAGACCCTCTATATACTCCTTCCACCTTTCTGCTTTCCCTTCTTTGCTTAGAACTAGGTTTCCATCTGAACTCTTCATATTCATAGAACTGGTTCTCTTATCTCCAAAGGTCTCTTTAATTTTCCTGTAGACAGTATCTATCTTACCCCTAGTGAGATAAACCTCTACATCCTTACATTTGTCCTCTAGCCATCCCTGCTTAGCCATTTTGCACTTCCTGTCGATCTCATTTTTGAGAAGTTTGTATTCCTTTTTGCCTGCTTCACTTACTGCATTTTTATATTTTCTCCTTTCATCAATTAAACTGAATATTTCTTCTGTTACCCAAGGAATTGTACTAGCCCTCGTCTTTTTACCTACTTGCTCCTCTGCTGCCTTCACTACTTCAACCCTCAGAGCTACCCATTCTTCTTCTATTGTACACTCCTGGAAATGGAAAAAAGAACACATTGACACCGGTGTGTCAGACCCACCATACTTGCTCCGGACACTGCGAGAGGGCTGTACAAGCAATGATCACACGCACGGCACAGCGGACACACCAGGAACCGCGGTGTTGGCCGTCGAATGGCGCTAGCTGCGCAGCATTTGTGCACCGCCGCCGTCAGTGTCAGCCAGTTTGCCGTGGCATACGGAGCTCCATCGCAGTCTTTAACACTGGTAGCATGCCGCGACAGCGTGGACGTGAACCGTATGTGCAGTTGACGGACTTTGAGCGAGGGCGTATAGTGGGCATGCGGGAGGCCGGGTGGACGAACCGCCGAATTGCTCAACACGTGGGGCGTGAGGTCTCCACAGTACATCGATGTTGTCGCCAGTGGTCGGCGGAAGGTGCACATGCCCGTCGACCTGGGAACGGACCGCAGCACGCACGGATGCACGCCAAGACCGTAGGATCCTACGCAGTGCCGTAGGGGACCGCACCGCCACTTCCTAGCAAATTAGGGGCACTGTTGCTCCTGGGGTATCGGCGAGGACGATTCGAAACCGTCTCCATGAATCTGGGCTACGGTCCCGCACACCGTTAGGCCGTCTTCCGCTCACGCCCCAACATCGTGCAGCCCGCCTCCAGTGGTGTCGCGACAGGCGTGAATGAAGGGACGAATGGAGACGTGTCGTCTTCAGCGATGAGAGTCGCTTCTGCCTTGGTCCCAATGATGGTCGTATGCGTGTTTGGCGCCGTGCAGGTGAGCGCCACAATCAGGACTGCATACGACCGAGGCACACAGGGCCAAAACCCGGCATCATGGTGTGGGGAGCGATCTCCTACACTGACCGTACACCACTGGTGATCGTCGAGGGGACACTGAATAGTGCACGGTACATCCAAACCGTCATCGAACCCATCGTTCTATCATTCCTAGACCGGCAAGGGAACTTGCTGTTCCAACAGGACAATGCACGTCCGCATGTATCCCGTGCCACCCAACGTGCTCTAGAAGGTGTAAGTCAACTACCCTGGCCAGCAAGATCTCCGGATCTGTCCCCCATTGAGCATGTTTGTGACTGGATGAAGCGTCGTCTCACGCGGTCTGCACGTCCAGCACGAACGCTGGTCCAACTGAGGCGCCAGGTGGAAATGGCATGGCAAGCCGTTCCACAGGACTACATCCAGCATCTCTACGATCGTCTCCATGGGAGAATAGCAGCCTGCATTGCTGCGAAAGGTGGATATACACTGTACTAGTGCCGACATTGTGCATGCTCAGTTGCCTGTGTCTATGTGCCTGTGGTTCTGTCAGTGTGATCATGTGATGTATCTGACCCCAGGAATGTGTCAATAAAGTTTCCCCTTCCTGGGACAATGAATTCACGGTGTTCTTATTTCCATTTCCAGGAGTGTAGAATACGATCATTCGTCTTCCAGTGGGTGTTTTGGATTAAACGTTGCTTTTATAAAGAAAAACTTTTACTTCTTCTGTGCAACTAATTGAAGGCAGTTTGTTTACTGCCATATGCGTTTCGCTTCATTTACTTAGGAAGCATCATCCGTGGCGATGGCACATATGTTGATCACGAAATAGAAAGTGCAAGTGATATATGCAACGTGACAAATGTGGGTAGAAGAACGCCAGAAATCGTCCAGCTGCGGTATGGAAACCAACGAATACATCCCCAGGAACACACACGTGAGTTAACAGCTCTGAAACTCACCACTGAAGATGCATCCCAAATAAATGAAGCGAAACGCGTATGGCAATAAAAACTGTCTTTAATTATGTGCGTAGACGGTAAATACCTCCACGAATTTACGCAACTAAGGGAAAGGCGGAAAACAGAAAAAAATGACGAAAAGTCTTGTAATTTAATATGAATATTTTGTAACTGTTTCTTTGTTCATACCTCATAAAATATTCGAATTAGCCATATGAGTTGGTCGCCAAAGAAAATTATTTTATTCCGCTATGCTCTGCAGTTGCTGCAGATCCTCAATTAGTGGCCGCAAAGTATCGGTTCATGAATTAAACTGATTTAAGAGGCAGTAATATGGATTTCTTATAAGGATCTTAAACCACCATTTCGGATGTATTTTTTAAATATGTCTCGTGTATACTGAAAATGCTATTTACACGATAAAAAATTTGATTAAGTTGAAAGAATTCAGCGTTAGGTGTTGCTATCGACTTTGTTTCGATAATCCATTACGAAATTATATTAGAAGTGAGAGAATTATACCGTAATGAAAAAGAAATTTTGCGAGACTGCGTATGTGGTCAGTTGAATGAATGGTAGACTGACGTATGAAGTTCCTCGTTATGTCCCGAGAGGTAGGGAAAGAACAAGATGACGGCCTCTAGGAAGCTACTAGCTTTGTATGAAAAATATTTTGTCCATATCTGGAAAAAATTATTGTTAATATGTCTAACAAATGAAAATTCTCCAAAAATGCGTAGCTCCAGCTGTTACAAAAAATCTAAATTTTGACCATAGCAGTTTTAGTCCGAGGATTACGGGAAGTAATGCCTTAACTGCGTATAGCCGGTAACAGAATTTCGAATAAATCTCTATAGAGTCAAAAATAGCAATAAAAAGGCAGCTGTACCTGTACACGCCATCCAAGCTCTGTGTGACTCAATGCCCAGGCGTATCAAGGCCGTTATTATGGCCAGAGGTGGTTGTTGTGGGTACTGATTTCTCAGGATCTATGTACCCAAATTGCGTGAAAATGTAATTACATGTCAGTTCTAGTATAATATATTTGTCCAATGAATACCCGTATATCATCTGCATTTCTTCCTGGTGTAGCAATTTTAATGGCCAGTAGTGTACATTTCATACATGATTCTATGACATATCATACCTTAAACGTGGTGTCTTTAAATGCCTTTCTGGTTGATGCCAGGCGTCACATCAGAGTAAGTTAATCTTAAGGTATGCTCCGTAGACGTGCAATATCTTTAATTTTTCTGAATACCCCAAAGTTCGGGACGTGAAATCTATGGTGGAGGGTGACTGGCCGCTAGTGTACCAGAATTGAGTACCATTTCCCCAACTCGACGTGAGCGCAGTGGTAGGGCTGGTAAAGACTGACCGCTTAGAACAGAAACCGGTAGTTTAGTTCTGAATAATAGCTATTTTTCGGTATTGTTTGGAAAATTTGGAAATTTTTGGTACATTCTTGTGGGACCAAACTGCTGAGGTCCTCGGCCCCTAAGCTTACGCACTACTTAATCGAACTCAAACTAACTTATACGAGTACTAAGGACAACACACGCACCCGAGCCCGACGGGGGACTCGAACCTCCGACGGCGGCAGCCGCGCGGCCCGGGACAAGGCACCTCAGACCACGCGGCTACCTTATTGTTTGGTGTCGTCTTGTCGTCTGTAATAGGTGCTTTTTTTATTTTTTTACCCATAAACTAGTAAAATAACCGAAATTTCACTAACCATAGGAGCAGTGGTAAAATTTTTCGTTTTCAAATAATTTTTTTTTAAGTATAGTTTTCATTCGTAAAATTTGTATTGGTTTGAAACATAGCGTCACTATAGAAAATGGGAAAAGTGACTAGTGCTATTTTAATAACAATGCCAACAGAAAAGAGCAACAAACAATTATCATACGTGTTGGTACAGCATTGCTGAGACGGTATCATGCAGAGCGCAAGACTTGCCCTCACCTGGTCTATAGAGTAGATGTACGCCTCTGTAGCGTAGCGGTCGCGTTGCCATCTACCACGCAGGAGACCCGAGTTCGATTCCCGGCAGGGGTCTCGTTGTGGTATGTCTTTCATCATCATTGACTCACAAGTCCCCGATGTGGCGTCACCTAAAAAGGACTTGCAATACGGCGGCCGAACTCCGACGAATGGGGCCTCTCGGCCAACAATGTCATACGGTGATTTCCGTTTGTAGAGTAGATTCTCGCTGTCGTCGCCTGTCATCCGTTGTATTGCAACCCTAGTCAGGAAATTCTTTTATGAAATATCATAGGAATGACGTATAATGCTTCATTTGCTTTAAAATATTAACGATTTGTCTGCCATTTCTATGACATAATGAAAGAGGAAAGTAATTATGCTAACACTAATAAATCAAAAACTTAAATTCGTTCACAATACACCGTAAAAATAGAAAGCGACTGATCTGCTGCATGTGTCTACACAATATGACTTTATCCGCTTTCCTCTTGTAGCCCTTGGAACGGACACGAAAAACAGAGTTCTTTAGCCTCAGTTTTCTCTCTTTAGCACTGATGATTAGAATACTTGGATGATCCCAGATTACGACATGATATTCAAGAAAATTTTTAAAAAATTAGCCTCAGTAGATACTGCTGATTTTTTGTAGTATTCAGCTAGTTATTTCCCGAGAAAAGCAGCGAACGGTGGACGGACTAAGTTTTCCTTTCTCTGCCTATTTAATTCATTATTTTGATTCTATGTATCTGGATATTGAGTCAAAATTTCTCAATCTATGTTCTGTTTCTACGTTTATTACAGGAAATAACAGGAGTAAAAACCTAAAATCAGTTACTTCTGATACCGGTTGTTCTGAGCGGCTTTAACAATCATTTTAAACCGGCGTAAAAGAAGCCGATATCACCAAACAGCGATAACTGTCATCCCTTACGCAGTAGAGATGGTGAGCTGGAGGTATATGGCGAACCATCAGTAGAATATCGCTGCTTAAGATCGACTTTTATTCATGACAATTAGAGAGATGTCATCATAGCTGGAGAGGAGGCCGGTGGAGGGTGAAGGCGTCAGCGGTAATTCGCCGGCGTGTCAGGCGGAACAGTATTCTTGTGTCACTGCAGCAACAAATAGATGACATAAGGTAGCGCGTAGTTAGCGATGGACGACAGAGGTCAGCCCAATTTGTTTGGCCGTACAAGACGCTAGACAGGTGGTTTACTCGATAGCTCAAAGTTCACTGCATTGAGGTTTCGCCTCAGGCAGAGGATTTCAGTTATGGACAGCGAAGTCTGTCAACGCCAGATAGCTGCTTCATCTTGAAAAGTAAGCGGTCTTCTTCTCGTAGTAGACGTCGTCGCTTGGTAAACTGTACAACCCTGGATACGACTGAGCACAGCCTGAGAAAGAGGGTCTGATCTGGACGGTATATGTGTGAATCTGCTTGTGTTTCTGTTATGGCAACACTCCCACCTCAGATCTCATGGCTTGGTGTCAGCTGGGCTACGATGATTCCAATTGCACAGGTTTTCTTGTCTACTTAGTTTCTTCAGAAATCCTACTTGAGCTCTACGATGCCATAACTTTGGCTTTCAGAGGGTGTGGCTGGCATCTTCAGATTCACCAGCGTCCTGATTGAGTATTCGCGCCTACTAAATAAGCGCTGTTGTTCCACGGCACCTGGTCATCAATGAGTGCTTCTCTATCTACGACGTCGGTCTCATGACAGACGGAGAAAAAGCTCATCTCCCCCAGTGAAGCTGTGGTACAACATTCATCCTCCTTCGAAAAATTCCGGTCTCTGGATTGAGAGTTCATTGACTTTCTGGACAAAAGAATTTTAACACGTGTTTCAACAACTGACATTAAAAAGTACAGTATCCTCTGCTGTTCCTTGCCACTATTCAGCGTAAACCACATCGTTAGTTGGCTGCTTAATAATTGAAAACGCTGTTTGCCATGAGTAATCGGTTTTGTTGGTCGCTGGCGCTTGAGGTAGATACACGTTACCCAAAGTCCGAACCACAATGGTACCTTAAGCAGGGTCACTCGTTCTTATGATTGTACTGTACTGCTTATGATGTCATTGCCACACTTAGTGGAACATCTGTTCAATGGTAATGCATCAATTCCACGTATCTATAAGTTCATTCAGCAAATGGAGAAGGTCAGGTTTCAAGTTTGTTGTTTAGGTAAATTAGGCTCTGTGTTTTTTATTCTGGCCGGTAGAATGAGGGCTGTCTGATATTTATTACAAAGACCCCAATAATAGTAGCAGAAAGGTGAAAAGTAAATATTGATGTATAGCAGGTAGTGTCATTAATTAATGACACAATATGCTGCGTTGCAGTCTCGTCATACCTTGGGTCGTCCATTTGTAACCATTTATAATCACTATTTCAGGTGTAAAATGAAGATATTTCTTAGAAATAAGGCTGAGGCACCAGGATTTCCCTTTTACATGTTACTGCATTTGCTTTACTTGTAAGAAACCGTATCAAACATGCTTTTTTGTTGGTCTAGATCATCCTAGTTGTGCCTGTATGATCTCCTTCCTTCGACTTGCTCGTTCCACAGTGCCTCCACCAATCGCCCATTGAAGATATGCAGAGCAGCCTCCGAATTACAGCACACGTCAAAGTTTTCCTCGGTGGAATCCACATCACTCTCCCTTGCTGTTAGAAAAACCAGAGTCTTATACTCCACTGTCACACACATCAGCGACACACTTAGTCAGTTACCTACGGCCCATCTACATCTACATCTACTTCCATACTCCGCAAGCCACCTGACGGTGTGTGGCGGAGGGTACCTTCAGTACCTCTATCGGTTCTCCCTTCTATTCCAGTCTCGTATTGTTCGTGGAAAGAAGGATTGTCGGTATGCCTCTGTGTGGGCTCTAATCTCTCTGATTTTATCCTCATGGTCTCTTCGCGAGATATACGTAGGAGGGAACAATATACTGCTTGACTCTTCGGTGAAGGTATGTTCTCGAAACTTTGACAAAAGCCCGTACCGAGCTACTGAGCGTCTCTCCTGCAGAGTCTTCCACTGGAGTTTATCTATCATCTCCGTAACGCTTTCGCGATTACTAAATGATCCTGTAACGAAGCGCGCTGCTCTCCGTTGGATCTTCTCTATCTCTTCTATCAACCCTATCTGGTACGGATCCCACACTGCTGAGCAGTATTCAAGCAGTGGGCGAACAAGCGTACTGTAACCTACTTCCTTTGTTTTCGGATTGCATTTCCTTAGGATTCTTCCAATGAATCTCAGTCTGACATCTGCTTTACCGACGATCAACATTATATGATCATTCCATTTTAAATCACTCCTAATGCGTACTCCCAGATAATTTATGGTATTAACTGCTTCCAGTTGCTGACCTGCTATTTTGTAGCTAAATGATAAAGGATCTATCTTTCTGTGTATTCGCAGCACATTACACTTGTCTACATTGAGATTCAGTTGCCATTCCCTGCACCATGCGGCAATTCGCTGCAGATCCTCCTGTATTTCAGTACAATTTTCCATTGTTACAACCTCTCGATACACCACAGCATCATCTGCAAAAAGCCTCAGTGAACTTCCGATGTCATCCACCAGGTCATTTATGTATATTGTGAATAGCAACGGTCCTATGGCACTCCCCTGCAGCACACCTGAAATTACTCTTACTTCGGAAGACTTCTCTCCATTGAGAATAACATGCTGCGTCCTGTTATCTAGGAACTCCTCAATCCAATCACACAATTGGTCTGATAGTCCATATGCTCTTACTTTGTTCAATAAACGACTGTGGGGAACTGTATCGAACGCCTTGCGGAAGTCAAGAAACACGGCATCTACCTGTGAACCCGTGTCTATGGCCCTCTGAGTCTCGTGGACGAATAGCGCGAGCTGGGTTTCACATGACCGTCTTTTTCGAAACCCATGCTGATTCCTACAGAGTAGATTTCTAGTCTCCAGAAAAGTCATTATACTCGAACACAATACGTGTTCCAAAATTCTACAACTGATCGACGTTAGAGACGTACCATGCTACCTACCAAACCTGTTATTACATAACAGATCGAAATAAAAACACAAAAATAAAAAAAATGCAGCAACCCCAAACAATATAATGCAAGAATATGAACATAAAATAATACCCCTCAAAGCTGCGTCACATACTCTGTAAGTCTCAACACTTGATGGCGTGACCTAAGAGCATAAGGTATCTCGCGTGTGGCCTGCGCGCAAGTGTCTGTTTCCTTTCTTCCCTTCTTGCTTGCTACCCTCTTCGTTGGCGGTGGTACTGGCACTTGTGGTAAAGCATCTGGAACACCTTTAAAAGGTCTAACAGGCACCAGTTGGACAATGGAAGTCCTCGTAGGACTTAACACTGACTAACCATGACAATTCTATGCTTTAATACTACCCTTGATATTGTGCAATAAGTTTCTTCGTTTCACCAATTTACCATTCGTTGTGTATGGGATAGCTGATGTTTATCCACTGACCAACAATTCGGTGCTTGCACACAGGTCCAAATGTCACCCGTAGTAGCTAGCAGCAGCCAGTGACTTGTGCTGATACAGCGGAATACTGTGGCAGCAAAACATTGGCTGCCGACGACGGTGATGGTTCAAATGGCTGTGAGCACTATGGGACTTAACATCCTAGATCATCAGTCCCCTATAACTCAGAACTACTTAAACCTAACTAACCTAAGGACATCACAAAAAACCATGCCCGAGGCAGAATTCGAACCTGCGACCGTGGCGGTCGCGCGGTTCCAGATGGAAGCGCCTAGAACCGCTCGGCCACACCGGCCGGCACCAACTCTGTATTCCAGCTACTTAACAGTAGACTGTCCCATCGTTTCTTGCCATTCAAGTGCCTTAGTATTCGTCTTTTTCACTCACTTCCATACTTCTCCTAAAGCTTGAGCAAATATTGAATCAGTTCGCTGTTTTCCCATTTCAGATGGAATAATTTCAAAAAGTGATGACATCTTCCTTCGCAAACCACCCCATATAGCAAACGCCTAATGCTAGAATGTATCTTTCCATTGTCTGCAACCACGACATATGATAGGTAAACGACCCAGACATTTGGATGACTATTTACGTAACAGCTTAACATTTTACCGATGCTGCAGTCCTCCCATTAGCTTGTGGAGACTAGTTCCTATTTCCCAGATTCGTAAAAGATGATTCAAATGGCTCTGAGTACTATGGGATTGAACTTCTGAGGTCATCAGTCCCCTAGAACTTAGAACTACTTAAACCTAACTAACCTAAGACATCACACACATCCATGTCCGAGTCAGGATTCGAACCTGAGACCGTAGCGGTCGCGCGGTTCCAGACTGCAGTGCCTAGAACCGCTCGGCCACTCCAGCCGTCTCGTAAAAGATGACATAGTTGTTTCGATAGTTCTGACACTGAGTTAATGACCTGAATAGAAATTGTGTTGAAGACGACAAACTCCAGTAACCAGTTACACATCATTGCTTGTCCTATGGTACACGCTTATTCATTTGGAATGGTAACCATATGATGTAATACCAAAAATGTTCTATAATAGTTAACATATAATAGTCACCTGCTGGTGCTTGGCTAAATAGACCCAAGATATCCATTCCTAACATTGCAGTTACTTTGGGTGCCTCAGGTAATCTTTGAAGTGTTATTTGTTGATCAATTAAATCGGCAATTGTACATACAGACCAAAGTCAACGTCTTGTCTTCGTGTTATCTACCAGAAACATTCAGCTATCGTATGATCTGTTGTTCTTCGTCTTTTTTGTACCAATAGCATGTGGTCATGAGATTCTTTAATTCCCGATAATCAATCACTGGTCGGTATTTTCCATTTTAGTTGGGTGGTAAGAAAATGGGAGCCGTGTATGGAGACATGAATGGCTGAATTAGTCTCTGTACCAGTATTTGTTCAATTCATGATTTTAAGGCCTTATCCTAGGAAAGGCCAAGAAATATGGTGATCTTCCAAACAGATAATTCAATATTATATTGTACCAATGAAGCAACCCCTAATGTCAGTGTCAGCACGCCCGAGAATTCCGAATAGAAGCTTTTCATTTCCTTCTGCATCTCGGGACCCATGTTCCCCTGCTGTACACCTAAACTCTCTTGTTATTTCCCTTTCCCTCCTACAACGCCTCCACTATTTTCTATTACAGTGACTCACCGGTCCTTATGATTGCAAAAGGGAAAACTTCCTTGTGGTCAGAACTTGAAAGAAATCTTTCTGGCCTCTCAATTGGTTGCCAAACCAAACCTACCACTAACGTCTGTCCCTAAAATGCAAGTGGTTCCCAATTTGTCAACATCCCGCATTCTCACCATCCAAGGAAAATCTTTTACCCTAACCTTCACCAACACTAGTTATCTTGAATGTAAGACTAATTAACACCAGTTATTGTCCGTTACTTTCTATCCATTGCCCTCATTTTCAGAGCCTCTTATTTGAACATAACCATGTATCGCCGAAATAGCACTCCCTGAATATATCAAAGCGCATGAAGGTTCATAGTTAATAATGCAACACACAAATTGTATGTTTCGTAACTGAAGTGTCTTCTCCGCTGATGACTTTGTGCTCATCCCCTCTTTCTTACAGCAACTGTCACACCTTTCCTTGTCTCATAATCCCTATTTATGTGTCCCACTTCGCTACAATAAGAACACCTTATCGTCTAGCTTTCTGTTGGAATTCTACAACGTAATACAAAAACCTAATAACTTCCTCAATCGACTCCAACGATAAATCCCCGCACACGGTCAAACATCCTTGCAGTGCGTTCGGTAGCTTGGTAAGTGGTTTATGTGACATTGCACGCTCCTTTAGCTGACACTGCTCGACTAGACCCACTACACCGCCCGGCCTACGTTAGAAATCCGGCCATCAACCTTTCTTACGTTGCTTTTCAACTACGCTCTCTCCTATCAATTTTGTGGCGGTACTGAGACGAGACCTTATTGTCAGTGGCTGATTAGGGAAAAGAACAGACAGAGAACCAGGTTACAACAATTCGTTTTTAAAAAAGAAAACAGTAAAACATTCATTCTTTGAAATGCAGTAACTTTTGTGGAATAGCAATACATTACTACAAATTCGTCATAATTAGTTAAAAAGACAAGGAAGTCTACTGGAATTTTTTGCATCAGATAGTCATAACGACCATCTTACAGGAATTTTACTTTCGTAGAAAAGATCAATATAAGTCAACCATGTGAAAGTAATACGATTAAGATATTTTGGATGCTGACCAGTGTCTTTAATGTCACCTCGTAATTAATACTTGAAGCCACCAGAAAAAATCAAGAGGAGAATAGCTACATTAGAATACATAAACAACTGATAAAATTCCGTAGAAGCAATACCTCTTACAGAAATTCCTATAAATTTGATTAGTAAGCTATGCACGTCGGCATCAATTACTTTCGGTTATCCACACCAACCCTTGCACCCCTTGTACACATGAACAAGATTGTTTTCTTAATAAATTGCAGTAAATTTCTCTGGAACATAAGTACCACAGGAATTACTCAATTGATTGGCTTACACAAATACGCAACACAAATTGTCAGCCACTACTCTCAACCTAGACATAAAAAACCAATAGTCGTTCGTTACGACCAGAGCAAATCCAGGTAGATATTCCCGAAAAAAATCACTTATAGTTGGTAGTTTTTCTAGTCTGACAAGGCGGCATCCATATCGGAAGCTTCCATAACTTGCACTGCCCTGCATATACAAACTGCCATCAATGCTTAATGTACAGAATGTACTATGAAAATACTGAGTCACGTTGAGTCCACTTCATTATGAAAAGACTGAGTTAAGTTGAGTCCACATCACTATAAGATGCGTCGGTATGGTACACGATGGAGGACACATGAACCATGCTCGACGGAGGCTCCTAACGCTCCGCTGAAGGACAAATACGCGTATGACTCACGACCTTCCATGTGCGTGTTATACTGCTTCCACCCGGAAGACGTCCCACTCCGTACCATACAATACAGTAATTTCCGAAACATAGGCGACTCATGTAAACGATTATCCAGCCACCGAAGTCGAGAGCGTCAATCGTACCATGCGACTGTACAGAAGTAACTAACTTTTCTCTTCACTCCACATACACGGCCTGCCTCCAGTCACATGAACCAATCTACATCTCTGGTCCAGCGATGTTAATGAGCGATTGTGATAACCACTGACACAGTAACTATGGCTTTGCTTAAAACCACATCATTAAACTATGTACGTTAAAACTAGTTATGCTGAAAGCCGTAAAATGTATATAAACTCTTCAAACACTGTGATGTAATTACTTAGCTTTACATACAGTACAAAAGAAAATACACGTAACCAGTCATTGAGACATTTTCCTTTCCTTGTCTCTTCCATCTGTTGTACGAAAAAATGCAGCCCAACGCGACGCTTGTATTGACCATTATGTCTAAATTCTAAAGGAAACGTAGTTATATCAGTTCATACCTATTTCTTAGGACTGTCTTGTCAGAACGATACAGTTGTTTACACGTTCCTTGGAATCATAATACGGCGGCGAGTGCAAAGTGACATCATTGACACTGGACACAGTATTGTCAGTCTAGTAACGTACGTCCGTGGCTACTAATCGGTCATACATTAAACGTTATCTTTGGTTGACCTAGTAACGAGCGTAATCAGTAATTAAATTTTACGTGACCTTGGCATTCTTGATTAATATATTTTCTTTTCGAATATAAAACTCTTTCCAGGCGTACAACTCGCTTTGAGAGTTAGAGGCTCTGTATTTGTGCTACAGTGATATTACCCTATCAATCGTTTATATCATCTCCTTCTTTTATACCTTTATTTTCGTCTGCTTTATTTGTTCCTCGCGTTGTAGATTTTGCTGAATGGATCCTATCGTTACATTTAAAATTCATTTGTTGTGGCGGGAGGTGGTGTTTCTGAAGTAGACTATCATATTTTTGAAGAAGTTGCTTTACTGGGAAAATACTGAAAATGTTATGTTACAACCGGTTTGCTACAATTTATTATCGTCCTGAAAATCAACCATTGCATCGTGTTTCTCTAGCTGTTTCGTTTTGTGTATTTTATTATTTTCGTAATTTTGTGCTTGTTATATTTTCTTCCCACTCAGAATCCTAATTTTCCGTTGTCTAGTGCAATTAGCTTCTGTATTTTTTATTAAGAATTTTTATGATTCCATATTTGAAGTTTATACAATACCGGAAAAAATTTGTACACTCTTTAAGAGTTTTCTAGTTCATTCATGATTTATTGTTGCGACAGTGCATATGGAGTACATGAAACGATTATATTTACAGATCAGTAGTACAAGCGGTTTTGAAGTACCAGTTATTGACCCACGCTGAAATACCCATATTAGTTCGTTTTATTATTATATTAGTTAGTTTTAGCTTATCGCAGCCCAGACCGTAAGGCCACAATTCGACTCCTTTTAGACTCGCTCACTTGACTACCGGAAGGAGAAGCGGGTCTCCGTGGTATGATTGCCTCCTTGCTTTGCCCGTTTGCGCCACAGTGATGCTTCTAGATGTGAGCACTCCCTACTAAAGGGTAGACACAGATGGCGCACTGATGGCTACGCCACTACGCTGTCTCTTGGTGGACGATGTCGAAACCGTTATTACTACACGTACTGTCCCCATGTGGCGTACACCGTTATCGGATCAAAGTCGAACTCATACTTGCAGGTGTACTACTCTTTCATCAGGCAGTGTATTTCCGCGTCATCTGAACGAGCAGTCTCACTGCTCGTCGTTTTGAAATTTGGTTTGTGCTGCGTTTGCGGGCTTTTTATGACGACATTGGTCGGATCGACTGATGGTATCGAACACTCTGGTTAATGCATCAAGGATGTTTGCAGTTGGGCAGCATGTAATACACTGACAGTGAACGTAAAGAGATCAAAAAGCATTAAACTCAATTAAGTCAACATCGTAGCCTTGTAGCGAGACTGGTAGGGCTTTTGTGGCCAACTTTCCTCTATTTTGCGGTATTTTAATATACTTCTTGTCTTGATGTTCATTCCCGTATTGTTGTTCTAGTATTCACAGCCGTATTAATCTGATCCAGCAGTCTTTTTCTGGATCGTCCTACCGGTATTTTTCCTGCACATTTCTGTCCAAATATTGGTCTTGCAGGCGGTTATCCTTCACCCTCTTCATATGTCCAAATCACTTGAGCCGTGTAGTTATCAGTCACTGACTTCTCTCATGTCTTCATTCATAATTTTATTTCGTCTAGTCTTCCACACGTCTGATCACAGAAACGCCATCTGTCATGCTCGTACACAGCACTCCAAACTATATGTCATATTCGACTGGAGATACGTTTTAAACAAGGCCTGTTTGGCTCTCAAACGAACTCCTGGCTGTGCCTTATTACTGTGTACTGTACTTCCAGTTGGCAGTTCCATTCCTTGATATTGTACTTGCCACAAATTAGGAAGGTTCCGCACATTCCATTTCTCTCCGTCTAGCATATCTCTGCCCAGGGCAGGTATCCTCTTAATAATCATTTCTACAGTTTAGCTTTTGCTTATTGACAGCTGGTACATTTTAAACTTGGAGCGCCATTCATCTAATCTTCCCTGCAATTCTATTTCTGCTTCTTCACAAATGGCTTTATCATCATCATATCTAATTGATTTCCTTTATATTCACATCCAAAAATGCAACAAAACTTGATGGAGAGTGTGCACTCTCCTGTTGCACTCCTCCCTCTCTCCTGAAATTCAGTTTAGAATGACAATACAGCTCTGACACACTAAATGGAAATGGAAAACCTAGAGACTTTCTAACAGACACAAAATATTTAACAATTTACAATTAACATGGAATAAATAAAAAAGAATATAGCAAAGTGAACTGGATCCTTTCGTGACTGTGTAGCAGCCAGTGGCTTGTGGTTGCATACCAATCCTATTTACACTCAGTTCTTCTGAGGATTAAGCGCAGAAGATGTGGACACAGTCTTCAAACAGTAGACACGGGCCATTGCGATATTAACTGAAACTACTAATGCGCATCACTGAAAGGAAGTATTTACAAAGTCATTAGTATCCTTGCGGAGACAAGTGAGTTCATCTGCCAATCTTTCGTGCACTTCAGAAAAAAAGTTGAAAGAGGTAGCACGATTACATTAATTCAGAAAACAACAATTCCTACGTCTTAAATACAGCATGCTATAAAATTAAAGATTAATTAAGAAAATTAGAGTAAAATAGCCGTATTACTTTATAACATTCGTCAGTAAAGTAACAGTTTTTTTGCAAAAATGTCATACACCCAAAGAGCGTAATATTAACGTCTCACCGTCTTCCTCAGCTCGATATCTCACTCGTCCTGGCAGAAGGCTGACACAGGAGTTCATAGAGAAGAACGGGAGACTTGAAGATGTAGCAGTGGTCCACCAACATCAGCGGGGTCATGGTGATGAACTCTTCTGAACTGCGCGTGATTGCGGGCAGCTGAAAGTATGAAAAGACCAAATGGTATGTTACTATTTTTTGCATCATTAAGCTAACTTGTTCCAAGTTTGTACAAATATAAGACCATTGCATTTTAGGTATAGCCGAATAAGGCAGTGCATTGTCAAGATACTGGCGACAGTATGGACGGTCATGCTGTTGAAGATTTCCGTGGTTTCCACTTCAGGCGAATGCCAGTCACAGCCCTTGGACAAGTTTACAATCACCTGTCCTTTCCACATTAAACACAGGAGTTTCTATACATGACTTATGTTTTCCTTGTATTAAATGGATAAATCGTATATCATTGACAGGTGACCTCAGAAAATGAGAGGTCACGTAACAGTTGCTCATTGTCAACGCGATGTGAGCTTTGTTTCTGTCCAGCGTTCGTTGTCGAATGCATCTAACTGTCATCTTCCTCTGTAGTCATTACTCTAAGGTGTACCAGTATTCAGTAACAGCTTTTATTTCTGGAACAGCTTTCGTGAAACAAAATAAAACGTAGCTGTGAATAAGCTCACTTCCATCGTCGCTCCCCTCTGATTCAGTAAACTACTTGTACATCTACATCTACACACACTGGGAGAAAAGAATCACAGCATCAAGAAGGAGCTGTGCAACAGAAACGAAAGTTTGTAGGCATGTTTCAATATCTGAAAGATTGTGTTTGCTCCAGTCTCGAGCCACTCGCATACGAGTGTCGCTAGTAGTGCCACTATGACGATGAAAATCAGGTTTGCTCTAAATATATGCTACAAAGGTCGTGAGCTTTACTTACCTTTGAGACTGGACGTGGTGAGTTGATGTTAGTCAAAAATGCCCTTAAGCAGACAAAGACGACTTTACCAACAGCCCACAGAGTTTCAAAGATTTCGTGTAGCAGAACTATGAGAATCTGGATGTTCCTTTGCGGTGTTGCAGGAAGACTTGGCAGGAATGCAGCCATTGTATATAATTGCGGATGCATAGTCACAAGAATGTACGGTCGCAACGAGAACGGTGTACCGGATGGCCAAGTAGCACTACCGAGAACGAATACCATCATGTTTGGCGTATGGCTCCGACGCACCATACTGCAGCTGCAGCAGTAATTTGGGAAGCAGCTGGCACCACAGTGACACAATGAACTGTTACAAATCGGTTATTTCAAGGACAGTTCCGACCGAGACGCCCTGTAGCGTGCATTCCACTGACCGCAGACCACCCCAATTTGAGACTTCACTGCTGTCAAGTAAAAGCTCATTGGAGAGCAGGGAAGAGTTCTGTTGTGTATTCTAATGAAAGTTGGCTCTTGATCGGTGCCAATGGCGGCTGTGTGTTGGTTAGAAGAAAGCCAGTTGACGGCCTGCAACCAATCTGCAGCGTGGTAGACATCCTGAATCTGCGCCTAGAGTTACTGCCTGTTGTGTGGCTTCCCATGGCAGCAGGAGCATTCGTGAGGTAGTACCACGCACCCTGAGTATAAATTTGTACGTCAATCTGATGACTCGCACTGTTGAGATGCCATTTATGAACAGAATTCCTGGCAGTGTTTTCCAACAGGATAACGCTCGCCCATATGCCGCTATTGTATGATGATGATGATGATGTTTGGTTTGTGGGGCGCTCAACTGCGTGGTTATCAGCGCCCGTACAATTATCCAATCTTTGCTCAGTCCAATTTCGCCACTTTCCTGGATGATGATGAAATGATGAGGACAACACAAACACCCAGTCATCTCGAGGCAGGTGAAAATCCCTGACCCCGCCGGGAATCGAACCCGGGACTCCTTGCTCGGGAAGCGAGAACGCTATCGCGAGACCACGAGCGGCGGACCCGCTATTGTAACCCGACATGCTCTACGGTGTGTCGACGTGCTGCCCTGGCCTGCTCCATCACCAAACTTGTCTTCAGTCAATCATTTGCTGTCCCTACTACAATTCTTACATGCACGGTCCATTTCATGCTGCTTTACAACGTTACGCCTGGATGATGAATGAACGTCATTCAGCACACTACTAATGCTGTATTCGATCAGTGCGGAATAATTTTTCTTGTTCACACACTTTAACCTACATTTTCTACATTTTCCATCACTCCGTCTTCAGGCCACGAGTGGCCTACTGGGACCATCCGACCGCCGTGTCATCCTCAGAGGAGGATGCGGATTGGAGGGGCGTGGGGTCAGCACATCGCTCTCCCGGTCGTTATGATGGTATTCTTGACCGAGGCCGCTACTATTCGGTCAAGTAGCTCCTCAATTGGCATCACAAGGCTGAGTGCACCCCTAGGAACGGCAACAGCGCATGGCGGCTGGATGGTCACCCATCCAAGTGCCGGCCACGTCCAACAGCGCTTAACTTCGGTGATCTCACGGGAACTGGTGCGTCCAATGCGGCAAGGCCGTTGCCCACATTTTTCCCTCACACAAACAAAACGTTTGACAATGTTAGCCTGTATCCTCCAACTGTCTCTCAGCGACGGCATCACTCAGTATGCCACAGCATCATCAGAAAACAGCCGCAGATTGCTGTTCACCCTTTCCGTGAGAGCATTATGTGTGCATAAGTAAAGGCGGTTCTATCTCACTTTCCTGGGGCACTCCCGACGATGTCCTTGGCTCTGCTGAACATTTGTCTAGAGGAGAACGTATAGTTTCTGCGTCTTACGAAGTCTTCGAGCTTCTCACGTACCTGGGTACATAACCCGTATGCTCGTATCTTCTTTAACAGACCGCAGTGGGGCACTGTGCAAAACACTTATCGGAAGTCTAGGAATATGGAATCTGCCAGTTGCTGTTGATCCACGGTTCGCTGGATACCATGTCAGAAAACGGTAAGCTAAGTTCCGCACGGACGATGCTTTCTAAAGTCATACTGATTCTTGGACAGGAGCTTTTTCATTTCATGGAAATATGTTTTATTCGAATAAAAAATATGTTCTCAAATTCTGCAGATAATCGATATTAAGGGGGGTTGATTTCCTGGCAGAGACCAGACAGCGAGGTTATCGGTCTCATCGGATTAGGGAAGGATAGAGAAGGGTATCGGCCGTGCCCTTTCAATGGAAACATCCCGGCACCTGCCTGAAGCAATTTAGGGAAATCACAGAAAATCTAAATCTGGATGGCCGGACACGGGCTTGAACCGTCGTCCTCACGAATGCAAGTCCCGTGTGCGCCACCTCGCTCGGTCGATATTAAGGATATTAGTCTCTAATGCGGCGGGTTCGGTCTTTTACCCTTCGTATATTTAGATGCCAACTGTGATTTTTCCATCGCTTTGGACTGTCACCGTGTGAAAAATTCTTGATAAATGTGATTCGTGATAGTATGGCGTCTGTGCTGTTAAGTACTCTTTGTTCAACTGAATTGGCATTCGTCCGGATCTTGAGTCTTATTTGCTTACATCTCTTGCAACTGTTTCTCTACGACAGAAGTGCTTATTACTATGACCTCCATACGAGGGTCTATGCGCTGGGCTATCTACAGGATGTTTGCACTACTCTCCATTTTACTATCTTCTACTGCCACACCAGACAGATCAACGACTGACAGGATGCAAGCCTTGAACGGCTTAGCGATTGTACGTATGACCTGAATTTGCTCGAGTTCTCGGCAATATCTTTTGCTAACGCATGAGGCTGGTAGTCGACGCTTCGCGCATCGACATTTTACAGACGCAAGAACTTCTACTAACTTTTACCTCTACCTTCTGTGTCAACATAAATGTTGTTGTCATTTAGATATTTCCAGTAGCACGTTAGTTAGGTAATTTGTTTACTCACTTGTAACTAATTTTAATGCAAAAACTCGCTCCCTTTAATGATGCCAGATCTGTCAACAGGACGTAACGTAAGAACCAACGTCACAATATGCATGCATAATTATATCTGCGTTCTTATATGTTTTATCTTTGTAAACCATAACAAATACAAAATGCCTGCATAATGCTAAAGCTAAAAGACTGCGGAGTGCTCCGTGTAATTCGCGGCGGTTTTGCTTAGTAACTATCCCTGGGAACGTTCCTAACAATGGATGGTCGTGGGGAGGGACCTGTGTCGTTGCCTAGCATCACTGCGATTTCTGCCGAAGCTATAATAGTGTCGTTACGAAATCGCGCGCTTATTGAAACCCAGAAGAAACTATCGATTTTCGTTTTTGAAGTGATAGAGTTTTCTTTTCAGCACAACAGCCGCTGCTAAAAGCTCATTTCGGGCCTGTGAGCTTCGCAAGAAGCCTTAGCTCCAGCTTTGGGGGCACCGGAAGCATCAGTGCTAAGAGGTATGATCCATCAACTTGGTGTCACTCTTTATTCATCTAGTAGCACGAGATATTTCATGACAATCCGAAGAACGTAGACACTTCTGTTTCATTATGTGTATAGGAAACTGGTACCGGTATATTAAGGTTTGTTTCCGGATGCTGATACAAGTTGCAGATACCTGGTTGGTGACTGGTTTCTCAATGACAGTATACTTCTGAGTCAGATTTTCGCATTCTAGCGCTTCTTAGTAACTTCTCACGCAGCTGAAGTCTCCGTTGCTTTAATTTTTGAGACTTGCTTATTGAATATGTGACGGTGTGTATGAAATGAATTTGAGTATTCTCAAAGTCAGTCAGACGTTTAATAGGGATTGTGGGGATTGTCATTTTATCGACCAGAGGTATAAGGAGCAAGGCGGCTATGCGTCAGACTAGGTATTCAACACAACATCACATTTATGGCAATGTACTTAACTATTAATGAACGAGGAAGTTTTCATTACGTGAATTGTACACTGAGGTGACAAAATTCGAGAGATACCTCCTAATATCGTGTCGGACATTCTTTTGCACGGCATAGTGCAGTAGTTCGGCGTGGTGTGGACTCAAGAAGCCGTTGGAAGTCCCGTACAGTAATATTGAGTCATGTTACCCCTGCAGCCGTCCATAATCGCGGAAGTGTTGCGACGCAGAAATTTTTGCATGAACTAACCTCGTGATTATGCCCTATAAATCTTCTACAGGATTCATGTCGGATGGTGTGGGTGGCCAAATCATCCACTCAAACTATCCAGAATGTTCTTCAAACTAATCGTAATCCGTTATGAGCCGGTGACACGGCGCCCAGCCATCCATAGAAATAAAGTCTATGATTGGCTGTAAATGGTCTCCAGAATGCCGAGCGGTGGCCATTTCCAGTCAGTGATCGGTTCAACTGGACCAGGGAGTCCTGTACATTCCATGTAAACACAGCCCACGCCTTAATGGATCTACAATAAGCTTACACAGTGCCTTGTTGATAACTTGGGTCCATGCCCTCGTGGGCTCCCCGTCATACTCAAACCCTACGATCAGCTCTTGCCAACTGAAATCGGGACTCATGTGAGCTCGCCATAGTTTTCCAGTCGTCTGGGATCCAACAGTTACGACCTCGAGCCCAGAACAGGCACTTCAGCCATCGTAGCGCTGTTAGTGAAGGCAGTCGTGTCTGTCGTCTGCTACCGCAGGCCATTAACGCCAAATTTCGCGGCTCTGTCCTAATGGATACGTTCGTCGTACGTCCCACATTGATTTCTGGTGTTACTTCGCGCACTGTCGCTTTACTATTAGTACTGACAACCATTCACAAACGCTGCTGCTCTCGGTCGTTAAGTGAAGGGATGTCGGCCACTCCGTTGTCCTTGCTGAGACGTAATGTTTGAAATTTGGTATACACGGCACACTCTTCACACTGTGGATCTCGGAAAACCAAATTCCCTGATTTCCGAAGAGGAATGTCGCATGCATCTAGTACCAGCTAACATTCCTCGTTCAAGGTCTGTTAATTCTGATCGTGCGTCCATAATCACGTCGGAAACTTTTTCACATGAATCACCTTACTACAAATGACAGCTCTGCCAACTCACTGCCCTTTTGTATCTTTCGTACGCGATACTATTGATTCCACAGCGATCTGTATATGTCCGTATCACTATCGCGTGTCTTTTGGCAGCTCAGTGAATTAAGTAGTGAAAGATAAAACCAATTACAAATACAATACTCAGCTGTAAATTAATAACACGAGGGAGAGAGAGAGAGAGAGGACGAATCGAGTAGCTCTACGAAAGCTTTACAACGATAGAGATTTCTACCACACAGCAGTATTGTTCCAGAGACGCCTCGCAGAGTGATAAATAATTTATCTCGAAACCAGCAAAAATATGAACTCGAAAATTAGTGTAGAACAATTAAATTCGAAATGTACTCCAAGGCATGATGTCAAGGAAAGCATTACTATTAGGTCACAGGACAAAGATGCCTCTATATTAGTATCGCAAATTCCTCTTTATCCATTTCACGTTGCCAAACTCTCACTAGACATTCTCCCTGGTCGATGATAAATACGAGTAGTTAATCTCTGTGACTTTCGTTGCATCGTGATATTGCCAGTTTCCGCTATCTGTGAAGTGGTAGTTTTCCCGATGCTTAGAGCCATGCTGAGTTGAACCGAAGTGTTTTTTCTCCCGTCCAACTTTTGCGTTACAATTATCGTGGCTTCCTTGCCGTCTTTGGCAAAGCGCCCATTAAATTTTCTTGATTACCACATTAATGGGCATGTTCTCGTTGCGAAAACTGATTATAATGTTCCATGTGTAAATCTGCTTACGGGGTGGTGAGGATTTCACGTGAACCTAGGGTCGGAGTTATGTTATTTTTTAATATTGTGAGAAAAGTTGTTGGAGTGAAGGTCACGGATCGCCATCAACGGTTTCACGCGTGCTCGACTCCTTAGACGCTACGAAGACGTTTGTCCCTACCCGTAGCTGCATAGTTTCCTAACCGGCGAGTTCATGTCGCCGCGACATGACTTACCAGCGCTATAATGTGTGGAAGTTATGATGAGGGATACAATATTTTCACAAGTAACCAACATTATAGACCATCTTGGGTTCCAAATAAAATAATTCGGCGGTCTCCAAATAGAGCTAAGTCTATAGTAGTATTATGTTTTTTTTTTAATGTGTTGACAAGAAATATGTGGAATTTGTTAATCATAAGTAAAAAAGGCGAGTAGGTAGCAGAGGGCATCATTGCCAAAATTCCTGTATTATTTCAAATTCCGTCAATCCACTATAATTTTGATGCATTTTCTGCCAACCATTGTATAGATTGCGACTCGGAGTAATTCCTTTTGGGTTGTCTTTTTAAATGCTTTTTCGTTGGCAATAAAAACACTAGAGCAATGTTAATACAATCAATCATTTTGATACTTACACTTAAAAATACACCCATGCTCATAAATTAAGGATAATGGCAGAATGTGGTGCCACACAATGTGGCGCTACACAAAACTGGCGCTAATAGCATAGGCACATAGGGAACACACACGACACAGATCTGTAATTTCACGGTATTGGTGATAAGTTGAGCAAACCGTCCCGAAACACATGTGCCACAAAACGCCACCGTTTCCTGCCCTTGTGCCTCGACGTCAATATGGGATATGATCACCATGCACACGTACACAGGCCGCTCAACGGGTTGGCATACTCTAGATAAGGTGGTCGAGCAGCTGCTGGGGTAAAGCCTCCCATTCTTGCACAAGTGCTTGTCGGAGCATCTGAAGAGTCGAAGGGGTTTGAAGGCGTGCAGCGATACGTCGACCGAGAGCTTCCCAGACGTGATCGAGGGGGTTTATGTTTGGAGAACAGGCAGGCCACTCCATTCGCCTGATATCTTCCGTTTCAAGGTACTCCTCAGCGATGGCAGATCATTGGGGCTGTGCGTTATCTTCCATCAGGAGGAAGATGGGACACACTGCACCCCTGAAAAGGAGGACATACGTCCCGATACACCTGACCTGTTAGAGTTCCTCTGTCAAAGACATGCAGGGATTTACGTACACCAATCATAATCCCACCCCACACCATCAAAACACTACCTCCGTACAGGTCCCTTTCAAGTACATTAAGGGGTTGGTACCTGGTACGTGGTTCACGCCAGATGAAACCCCGACGAGAATTACTGTTCAGTCTATACGTGGATTCGTCCGTGAACATAACCTGGGACCACTGTTCCAATGACCATGTACTGTGTTCTTGACACCAGGCTTTACGGGCTCTCCTGTGACCAGGGGTCAGTGGAATGCACCTTGCAGGTCTCCGAGCGAATAAACCATGTCTGTTCAGTCGTCTGTAGACACTGTGCCTGGAGACAACTGTTCCAGTGGCTGTGGTAAGGTCCCGAGCAGGGCTACCTGCAGTACTCCGTGGCCGTGTGCAGGCACTGCTGGTGAGATATTGGTCTTCTTGTGGTGTTGCATACTGTGGACGTCCTGTACTGTAGCGCCTGAACACGTTTACTGTCTGCTGGAATCGTTGCCATAATCTTGAGATCACACTTTGTGGCACACGCAGGGCCCGTGCTACGACAGGCTGTGTTTGACCAGCCTCCAGTCGCCCTAGTATTCTACTCCTCATAACGTCATCAGTGTGTGCTCTTTGAGACATTTTCAACACAGTCACCATTAGCACGTCTGAAAAGGTCTGCACACTTACTCGCTGCACCGTACTCAGAAATGCACCAACACACTGAAACGTCCGCTTTGAACAATTATACATGACTGTGCTTAAACTGACACACAATATTTTTTTAGCGCAACGCAATCTGATTTCAATAATCCCTACAAAAGAATGGTCCTGACTAACATTAACCTATAACTTTTACAAATCACTTACCTTACAAAAATCTTCCTTACTCGAACTACTGCAATACAGCGAGCGCCACTACTGCCAGCTAAATAAAAGATTCAAACTACGGAAGGCACTAGCTACTGATAGGCATAGTTAGCAAATGAAAGATTTTAATAGAGAACAAACAATGTATTTACCTTAATAGTGTTGAAAAATCACAATATACATAGCAGTTCATGACATCTAGTCTTACAAATTTCAAAACTCCGCCATTTTTTCTCTCCCCACATCCAGCACTGCTGGCGGCTCACCTCCAACTGCGCAACGCTACGAGCTGTTAACAGCCAACTGCCCAACACTACAATGGCAGACAACAATGCAAACTAGCCACAGACTGTACACAGCACACACAGAGCGCTACGTGGCGTTACCAATATAAAAACTTAAACAGCCTACTTGCAACACCTCTGCATATGTGGACTGCTACCGGCGCCACCGTGCGACGATCGCAGGTCGAATGCACAGCATGGTCATACCCCGAGGTGATTTAAACCCGCAAACCACCCACCAGAGCGTTGTTTCACCATGTGTCAGCATTATCCTTAATTTATGAACATGAGTGTATTCAGAGTTCATGTAACCACACACTGGTGCGTTGTTTTTCATTACTCTTGATAAGATTTGTTGAGTTCATATGTTGTTATTGGCTCTAAGAATGTTTTAAATCTGCTGTGTTATCCGTTCCTAAGGAATCTCGCTATTATTTAACCCATAAAATAGAACAGTATATTATAATACTTATTTAAAAATGCAGAATATGATTCTTAGGAATAGTGCTACGCAATGATGAGATACGTAATGAATATGATCCAACAATCATTCAGGCAAAATGATATCTCTCTAGCATGAAATAAATCACAGATGTCCACCTAGTACGAATACATTGTGGCTAGGTATGATTATGACCATGTCAAGCGATCTGTAGATAACAATTAATAAAAGTGAGGCTACTACTAATTTATTCACTGCAATTTCTTCCTGCAAAATAGTATTAGGTATAAATATCAACTTATCTCGGAGACAAATGATTAAGGCCGGTTGTGAGGGCAGGGAAGTATGTGAAATTTTCTACATAGCGTATTCGAAAATATTATTGAGAAGCTAATCAGACAACCGACTCCCGAAAAGAACGTACTGGATTTCCTGGTCACCAAGAGCAGAGAACTTCCTGTCTTAGTTGATCAGGAAAACAGTGATGATAAGGCCGCTGCAGCACCACTGTATAGGATTCTAAAATCGGTCAACGTGAAAATTACATATCCAGCACCGATAATGTTGAGCATCAATGTATAGAGTTCAAGAGAATTGTTCAATACGCTTTAAAAACATATTTGTCGATCAAACTTGTGAGGAATGGAAAAGACGCGACTTCGTTCGACAGCTGTGACAGAAATTCCTATTAAAGGGAAGAGAACCCTACTGCAAATTGAAATGTTGGCAAACCCTCGCGGACAAACAAAACCTAAACGAAGCCATAAGTAACTTAAGGAGAGGTACGCTTGAAGCGTTCAACGAACTCGAAAATAAAATTTTATCTACCAACTTGACAAAAACATACGTATCGAAGTCACCAGTCCAGATGCTCCCTGATAATAATGATATCGAAATGGGGGACGCCACAAGGAAAGCCAAATTACCAGAAGTCCTTTCGTCAAAACTGTTTCTCTGAGGAAGACTGGACTATAGTCCCTCCTCTGAATCGTCACGCGAACGTCAAATCAACCTGAAATCACTCATCAGGGGGAAAGCCACTGGACCTGACGGGATTCCAAAACGTTTCTACATAGAGTACGCGAGAGAAGTTGCTCCTCTCCTAGCGGAGCATTCCTATTGACTGGGAGAAAACGAAAGTCATTCCCGTTTTCAAGAAGGGTCATCGAACTGACGCATCAAATTATAGGCGCACACCTCTGACGTTGGTCTGCTATAGTGTTTTGGAACATGTTTCATGATCGTTTGTTGTGATATTTCTGGAGACTGCAAATCTGCTCTATGGGCATCAGCATGGATACCTAAAACAACACACCTTGCTCTGTTCGGCCACGAGCCCAAAACGAAGTATACATCGCCTCCCAAATTCATACGGTGTACCATGCAGTTCCGCACGGCAACCTGATGAAAAAATTACAAGTCTAAGGAATATCAGACCAACTGTGTAATAAGACTGAAGAATTTTTAGCGCACAGAAATTACGGCGTAAACCATGGAAGTGCTATTGGGCCTTTACTTTTCAGAATATGTACAGTGCTGTGTAAAACTGAAGGACGAAAGTAACGTTCGCACGATGAGTCATTACAGGAAACATCCCTTGGTGAAAATTTGACCGTACATAGAAATAATAGCTACAGGACAGGACAGTCCAGAAGGTAACAACAAGAAATATGCAGTGAGACCAACATGAATTGCACTTTTAGTCAAAGACTAAAATTACACTGATATCACCACGATTTGTGATGGTCACCTGAACTTTACAAAAGGCGGGAGATCGTTCTTAACAGCTTGTGTGATCACCATGGACAGTAATGCATGCTGAGAAGCGTGTTCCCATCCAGGCCCCTAGACTGGTAAGGAATTCTTGTCTTAGCACGATCCATTTCTGCTGAACCGCCGTTGGTGTATACGGACGTGCTGCGGTATATCTAAGTCGGGGGGACCGGGAAGTTAAGTACATTCGCCGAATATTCTCTCCCCCACCTGCCCTTTTCGACGAGGTCGCACATTCTTATATATAAAATAAAAAAACCTTGATAAGTGCAGTTAAGTGTCGGGCACTTAGAGATTCGTACAGACTTAATTACGTATACAGATAATAATAATAATAATAATAATAATAATTTGGCGTTACTCATTGACTTGGTGCAAGTCGTTCTATTGGGCGAGTTGCGTGTCCTCAACCGACCCCAGTTATGAAACCGTGGAATGGAGACGTGTAGTCTAACGTGTAGGCCGAACTACGTATTGTTTCTGGCGACACCACATATTGTTGAGAGCTGAAGATTAGGTAAAAACGAAAACTGAAAAATCCGTGATCCCTACGAGTTTAGTTCCCAACAGCTCTTTGTTTCCAAGCATGCCTTTTACCGCTAACCGTCCAGGGTCAACAGAATGTAGATAGTTCACCGCAGGTTTTGATGAAAGAGCTTACGAGAATCAAAATATGTGTCATATACGGCCGTATGTTTTGATCACATTGACTCAGAAGCTTAAATTACTTACACTTCCAAGGAACCGCAGACTTTGGTATCTGACAAATTTTAACTTCATACCACTACCCGCTCCTGGGAGAAAGTGGTTTTAATTGATGGACAAGCAGACACACAGGCAACGCACTATAAAGTGATCCTATAAGGAATACATTGCTATCTATTGTGATACGGAACCCTAAATATGAAGTGATAGCGCAATGCACCCCAAAAATGCGCACATAGGAAAGAAGTACAGTGCTACAATTACGTTGAGCAGGGACTGTACCATTTTCAAAGGTATATACTATGATGGTATCTGTTCTTTCGGGCATGTCCGGAAAAACAGATACCATCGGTGACCATGATGCTCGTTAGAATGAAATTACAATGAAATGAACACCCTTAGCTGCTTACAGACGTTGACATACGTCAACGGGGACAGATGAAAATGTATGCCCCGACCGGGACTCGAATCCGGGATCTCCTACTTACATGGCAGACGCTCTATCCATCTGAGCCACCGAGAAGACAGAGGCTCAGTTGGACAGAGCGTCTGCCATGGAAGCAGGAGATCCCGGGTTCGAGTCCCGGTCGGGGAACACATTTTATCTGTTCCCGTCAACGCATGTAAGCAGCTAAGGGTGTTTATTTTATTGTAATTTTCAAAGGTTACGGCGTTTCTCTTTTTGGTCCCTGCGTCATTATGACTCCTCACACCACACTGTCTGGATCTCCAAAACGTTCATGTTCGACAGTGTTCCTGTATGAATTACGTGATGCCACCTCTCGCCATATGAGGGAATGTCGAGAATCAGTAATTCTGCTAGCATCCGAGAAGAGCAAGCGACCCTATTAATAGTTGGTGCAGTCCCTGGTGTCCTGTCACCATCGCAAATCTCTCAACATGGTACACTCAACGGTCAACGTTACTGTGAGAATATACTCTTTCCCCATGACTGTCTTTTTAGGGAAACACTCGATCGTTTCCCTTTTTAGTGGATGACAATGCCAACCGTATCGAACAATGCAGGTGGAGGAACTCTCGGAGCGAGAGTTTATTCGGCGAATGGACTGATTTAGTTACCATTCCCTCTATTGAAAACCTATCGATCATGTGTGGGCTGCGTGGGGAGACGTACTGCGGCACAACGACATAAAAGAACGACCACCCAGCACTTGTCATCCGCGCTGGCTTACGAATGAAGCACCACACCACAGAGACTTCTCACCAACGCTGTGGCCAGGTGGTAGCACATTGCACATCGTGCATTACCTCCATCCCGATCACACGACCTATTAATAACCAAGTACCTCCTTTTGTAATGTCTAAGGGACTATCATACATCGCGATGACTTCAGTGTAATTATTGACTTTGAATAAAGGTGTAATTTCTTTTCGCCTTATTGCGAACTATTTTTAGTTACCTTTTATGTTGTACTGTACGGTTACTTCTACGGACGGTCCAATTTTCATTGAGGAATATTGGTTGGCAGTGAATCATATTGCGAAAGTTACTTTCGTTCTTAAATTTGGGAATCGTCCTTATAAACGACCTAGCGGATGACGTCGGAAGTTCCATACGGCTTTTCGCTTATGATGTTGTTATAAGAGAAGCCATAAAAGTAGAAAACAGTAGCGAAATGCAGAAAGACCTGCAGAGAATCGACACTAGGAGCAGGAAGTGCATAAACAGGCATAAAGACCCATTATTGTGTGGTTTTGGAGGACAATCGCTGGAAGGAGTAACATCGATAAATGTCTATGAGTACGAGTAAGGGAGCCATTTAATATGGAAAGACGTCATAAAACCAAAGGCGGGTAAGGCAGATTTCATACAATTATTCATTGTAAGAACCGCCAGGAGCTTTAGTCCGTCATCAAAGGAAGTAGCTTACATAACAGTCGTTCGAGCAATGGAAAGAAGAGCAGCGTATTTCCTGAAGGGTTCACATAGTAAGCGCGAAAGACTACCAGAAATGCTCAGCCAACGCCAGTGGCAACCGCACGCAGTTGACGTCAACAAGTGTATGGGCCTCAAGATGACGTTGTTACAACAAGGAAACTAGTTGCCAAAATAAAATCGATACCTTAAATACAGCTGGAGGAATTACTTCATTTTTAATATAAATTTATACCAGCTGACGTCCCACTGTCCTCCATCTCAACTATGGATGTACGAAGATTGCAAGGAAAGCGTCCTGGAAAACCGTCTCCTTTAATTTTAAAGTTGCAGGAACGTATGCCCCTGAAAGAGTCGACCTACAACATATTGCTACCTGCTACGTGTATCTCGCCAAAAGACCACGAGGGTAAAATTAGATGGATTCAAGCCTATACAGAGGGTGTTACCAGCTATCGTTCTTCCCACGAACCGTTCGCGACTGGAACAGAAGAAGGGGGAAATCACAGTGGTAGCCAGTGTACCCTCGGCCACACACCGTAAGGTGGCCTGTGGAAATATAGATGCAGCTGTGGGTGCAGTAGGCAGCTACAAGTGGAACACTGATGATAATTTACGTCACCCTGCAAACCACGTAACCTTGTGTGGCGGAGGGTACTTCTGGCAATGTTAACTGACGCTCCCCTTCCCTTTTCCACTCACGATTGGTCCATGGGAAGAACGAATGTCGTTAAGTCTCGGAATTAGTTGTAATGTATCAAATTTTCAAGTCCTGGTCCTTTCGTGAGCTATATGTAGGGGATATAGTGCGTTGCCCGACTTTTTCCAAAAATGCTCTCACGAAATTTCAATAGAAAGCCTCTCCTTGATGCACAACTCTTGACTTGTAGCAACTGCCAATGGTGTTTGTTGAGTATCTCTGTAACTCTTTCGCGTCGAGAAAACGAATCCATGACAAAGCGCGCAGCTCTTCGTTGGATCTTGTCTATCTCTCCTATCAGTCCGGCCTGGTAGGTATCCCACATTGATGAATGATACTTGTGGCTTCGTCCAAGAAGTGCCTTGTAAGCCATTTCCTTCCCCCGTGAGTTACATTTGGTGAAGAGTGCAGTAGTGGATTTCTTTTCCTCCGTATGCGCCATATGCTACATTTATTTACGTTCAGTCTCAACTGCTAGAGCCTGCAAAATTCATCAATCCTCTGCAGGTAATTTTTTAAATGGGCACTATCTTCGGGCATTGTTACTTTCTTATAGACAACCGCATCATCTGCGAACAGTCTTAAGAGCTTCCAATGTTTTCTGCTACATAATTTATACACGTTGTAAACAGTAAAGTTCCCATCACGCTTACTTGGGATACCCCAGAAATTGCCTTTAAAACGGTCGATATTTTCCTGTCAAGAGCGACTTATTGAGTTCTGTCAGCAAGGAAGTCCTGAATCCAAAAGCTCTACCAATGATTGATGATAGATTATTTCGATTAGGACCGTATTTATCGCTGCTAAACCAACACTAAATTAGTCTCGGAAGCCGATGAAGTGGCACGTTTGCACGAGATAACTAGACTGATCAGTGTGAATGCATTTCTAGAATCACTGGAACGTTTGTTGTTCCTACCAGGCTTAAGTTTCAAGTTCTTCCGCCGGAAGTTCAAGAGTATGTACAAATTAAACGGTATAGTGACGGATCCATACAGGTGTGAGATTTATGCTGTTATCATGTAAATTTTTGAACTGACTCTTCCATCTATGTACACCACGCAATGTCGTTAAATTCTGATGACTAAAATGACATCCTTTATGAACTTAATGCAGGAGGAACCTCAAAAAGATTTACACGAATGGTTCAAAGCAAGAAGAAACAAAAGGTTGCGTTTATGCAGATATTGAAACGTGGTCGGGAGGGCTGTACAAACTACTGTAAGAGTTCCTATTGACAATGACTTCGGAATTGGCTGCACAATTAAAGCTCTTAGAAACGTGGAACGGTACCGGGGAAACACAATCGTTTTTGTCGGAGAACTCGCGCCCTGCCTGACGCTACCAGAGACCCACTCTAAGCAATGACAAAATCAGTTTTCTTGTGGAGGCCATTTATGCACATTTTGCTACGATTACAGCCGTCTGGAAGAAAAACACCTATAGCTTGCAGCACGTTAAGTTTTTTTTATGTATCTTATGCACCCAAACAGGTTTCGCCTTATTTACAATCCATCCGCAGCGGGTGTCATGAAATATTACAGGAACGATTTTTTCGTTTGCACATTTAGGTTTTTGTTTGTACAAATGGGTTAAGTACAAATTTGAAACAGTTCATTGAAATTTTTACAGTAAAATGGAAAGGCACTTATATTTCAACGCCCAAATCATTGTTTGTTGACGAAACACCTTTCTCTCAGGCGAAAAACTAGTGTATATTTTTGCGGTTTTCCTAGCGGTCACTCTGTTTTCGACTTACTGCCTTGTAACTGCCAATATCCATGTCTAGAGTGTAGCTGTTTCCCGTAAGCATTGCCAAATATCCCAATTTTTTGTTTCCATTTTTTTTTGTTTGACTGTATGTATGTAGATGTGAGTTTTGTGTGTTTGTGTGTATATGTCTTTCTACGCATTTTATTCTTATTTTCTTATTTACCAATTTCCTGCATTAGTAAATATTTTTGTTTTTAATATTTATATTTTTCTTTAATTTAATTTTTTATTTTTATTTTCCATTTTAATTTTACCATACATAGGAGGGAAGTGGAACTTGTGATCATTCATTGGAAATTTCTGTCTGTTATATGATCAGTCAGTCTAAACAGTGAGTGGTTAGTCATATCCACACGGTAATTTAGTGGTAGCTTCATTTCAGTCTTTGTTTTGTCTATGTGATAATTATCTTCTAACGTTTAGCGCGTCTTTCATTATTTATTCTGACTTTTTTCATGTCTTTCTCTCTTGTAGTAAATTGGTGACTATTTTCTCTTAAATGATCTGCAAAAGCTTAATGGTTTGTCCGATATTTCCATGCACTGATATGTTCTTTGTGCCAAGTGTAAAATGTTCTGCTGGTTTGCCCTCATACACTATGTGATCAAACGTATCTGGCCTCCTGGCTGAAAATGACTTGCAAGTTCGTGGTCATCCTGGAATTCAGTATGGTGTTGGGCCACCCTTAGCCTTGATGAAAGCTTCCTCTCTCGCAGGCATACGTTCAATCAGGTGCTGCAAGGTCTCTTGGGGAATGGTACCCCATTCTTCACGGAGTGCTACACTGAAAAGAGATATCGATGTCGGTCGGTGGGGCCTGGCACGAAGTTGGCATTCCAAAACATCCCAGAAGTGTTCTGTAGGATTCAGGTCAGGACTCTGTGCAGGCTAGTCCATTACAGGGATGTTATTGTTGTGTAACCACTCTACCACAGGCCGTAAATTGTGAAAATGTCCTTGATCGTGTTGAAAGATGCAGTCGCCATCCCCGAATTGCTCTTCAAGGTGCAGGGTGCTTAAAGCAAGAAGGTGCTTAAAGCATCAATGTAGCCCTGTGCTGTGATAGCTCCACGCAAAACAACAACGGGTGCAAGCCTCCTCCACAAAAAACACGACCACACCATAACACCACCGCCTCCTAATTTTACTGCTGGCACTACACACCTTGGCAGATGACGTTCACCGGGCATTCGCCATATCCACACCCTGCCATCGAATCGCCACATTGTGTACCGTGATTCGTCATTCCACACAACGTTTTTGCACTGTTCAATCATCCAATGTTTACACTCTTTGCACCAAGCGAGGCGTCGTTTGGCATTTACCGGCGTGATGTGTGGCATATGAGCAGCCAAGTTTTCCCACCTCCCGCGGAACTGTCATAATACTTGCAGTGGATGCTGAAGCGGTTTGGAATTCCTGTGTGATGGTCTGGATAGATGTCTGCCTATTACACATTACCTTTGAAGACATGGACCGAAAATTTTGCTTGAAGAAGACAGCAACATTCTAATCACTGGTAAACACCAAACTTCCTGGCTGAAAAAGCACACGAATCGTCAAGGGAGCTGGATTTGGAACTTTGATACCGCCTAGCGTTTTTGAGTCGTGATGTGGTGTCATTGTGTTTGGTGCTATCGTTCGTTACCAAGCATACGCTACTAACACAGACGTACTCGAACATTACTAAATTGGTGAAGCGCATCTGGTTATCTGGTTATCGAAGATTGATACTGCCATCCGACCTCATCAAACGTCAAGAACTTTATGAATTGTACAAATATGATGTTTCGAAGCGAAATAACGTTTTAAACTTTACGAGGTAGTTTGATTACGTTCTGAATATGAGATAACACACAAAGGAATAAAAAACAACTTTTTATCAAAGAGAAACAGCGCGATATCTATCTAAGAGCACTTTTATTACTAGGATAACATTTTTCGAAATGTCGAACTTGATCAAAACTAATAAGAGTAACAAATACATAAACACTACTATTGCAGCACGAGTTATTACAGTACGAATCAGAACGTATGAATAATAAAGAATAAAACAAGGTTTTGGCGGTTATTTTTTATTTACACTTTCATAACCATCTTCGTTAAAGACCTCGTCTTTGAGAAGTACATCAACAATATCCCTGTCAGTCTGTATTCTCTTCTCATTTCACCTACTCTGCTGCATAGGACTTCCTTTTTCTTTGCTTTGCACTGATTAACCGTATCTTTTTTCTCAGCTCTTCGATTATTTTTCTGTTTCTTAATGTTAGATTTTCAATACAACGCTCATCTCAATATGGTGATAAACGCACATTTCGAATTTTGTCACCAACATTTCCACGAACGTGAGGCTTCCTTGAGGCGTCCATTTTCTAAAAATGCGATGGATGCGAAAGGAAAACAGAGGGAACAGGTGCTTCTTGAAGCCTCCTAGTCTGACCGATGAATTCCACGTCTTCTTCACGAAACTGCTGGGATCGTGCTTTAGTAGAAGGCACGTTCTCCTTGCCAGCTACTTCTACCGACTCCTTTTTGAAAATCTGAAGTATCTTAATAATCACGAGAAATGAGCTACTAATAACATTACTAACAACAGTGTATTGAGGTGATCCAAAAATTAGAAAAATATTTTTCAAATTCTTAACAACAGCTTGTGTCGTCGATGCTATCACGTGGTAAAGCTAGATAAACTTATCATTTATTCCCAATCGTGACTATTTCTTCTATTTACGACATCGTTTTTGTGATGTACGTGTTGGCCACTCTTGACAATTAACTATTGCTAAACAAACTGTGAGCATTTGAAATAAGTAGAACAGCTAACAAATAGTACAGCCATGCCTAGAGAGGTACTATGATCAACATTCCAGATGATGTTTAATTGTTAGTGAAACAAATATCGGCGTGAAAATATTAACATGGGAAATATTCACGAACGTATATTATGATCTGTTCTGTTCGTAATATGTATTAATGACTTCCCAGACAGTTGAACACATGGAGTGAAAATTCTGTTTAATGATGACAGCAATTCTCTACTCACTGGTAAACACCATAATTCCTAGCTGAGGAAGCACACGATATCGAGAAAGGAGCTGAATTCGAAAGTTCGATACCCTGTAGCTGTTTTAAGCTATGATGTTGTAACATTGAGTTCGATGCTGTCATTCGTTAACTAGCGTACGATGATTACACTGACATACTCGTACATTACTACTCTGGTTGAGGCGTATCTGTTACTGAAGCTTGAAGCCGCCATCTGACCTCACCTAACGTCAAAAACTTTATGAATTGTACTACTGCGATTTTCCAAAAAACAAAAAAAAAAAAGTGCCGTTGTGAGCTTTGCGAGGTGGTCTGAACAAATTCTGCACCTGAGCAAATATTAGAATACTAATTGTGTTCAGCACATACATTACAGTACCTTATCATGAGAACACCAAGTTATGTGTAGGTTTAAAGTAGACCATGGTTTTCGAAAGAACACGCAAAGCAATAAAGACACATTTTATCAGACAAATAACACGTTCTAGTTCAAGGGCAGTTTTATAACGAGCATAATACTTGAAGCAAGTTCGAAGTTGATCAAAATTACTAAAAGATTAATAAATTCAGTAGCACCAGTAAAGCAGCGTGATTAGTTAATGCATGTATGAGAAATTGAAGAATAATAAAAAAATTAAATAAGGTTTTTGTAGTTACATTTAATTTATGCCTCTTCGTTAGTCACCTTTCCTTTGAGAGGTAAATAACTGCATCCCGATCAGTCTGTATTCCGTCCTCATTTCGCCTAAACTGCTGCTATAGGACATTAGGTTTTCTCTTTGCGCTCATTAACTATTTTTTTCTCTCAACTCCTCCATTGGCTTTCATTTTCGTTGTGACACGTTCGCTAAGCAACACTCATCTCAACTCTGTGATGAACTCTTATAAGACACTTTCCAAATTTCATCACATTTTCAAGAACAGGAATCTTGCTTCTGGTGATCACTTGCTAAGAATGTGACAGATACGAAAGGAATACGGAGAAAGAGCGTCTTCTTGGAGCCTTCCCGTCTGACCAGTTAAGTTCATCTGTTCTTCACGAAACTTCTGGGAATACACGCATAAGACATTTGTAGGAGACCCGTACTCCTTGCGAACTGCTTTTACCCAGGTATGCCCTCTCCCTTTGTGGAAAAGTGAAAAATCGTAATAATTAAGAGATACTAGGCACCAAAAACATAATTAACAGCAATGAAATGGGGTGGCCCAAAATGAAAAAAAAATATTTTTCGGATTCTTAACCACAGCTTGTGTTGTTGTTGCTGCTTTGATGGGGCAAAACTAGGTAAACATGGTAAATGCATCAACGCACAGCATTACGTATTGGTAGCCTCCTTTTAGATTTCCATTAGCGTCCCACAAAATCAATGAGATCTTCAAAACGATCAGTTTATCAGAACTTGTATTTTTATTAAATGCAACAAATCAAGTCATCCTTATCTAAGTAAAGGATTAATATATTATTAAGGCTGACCAATGCCCTCATAACGCTTCTTAATTAAAACTCAAACCCTGCAACAACACCCAAGACCAAAGAGTTAATATAAAATACGCAGAAAGATTAACCATATTAACATATTAATAACGATTCTGTTGTATCAGTCTTTCTCACAGAAATCGTCTACTAATTCACTTTGCGAGTGTCGCAGGTCGGGATCTATTGCTTTCGTTTATCCACACCTAAAAGAAGCTGAGTCCTTGGCCGTCTCCCTTATACACACGAGTAAGACTGTTTTCTTACTTAAGTGCAGAAATTTCACTGAAACATATGTTCTATTGCAATTACTCAAATGACTAATGACTGGCTTACACAAACACACAACACTGATTCATACACCATTTATGCTCGACAGAGTCTCCCAAGATTCCACTCAGGGGACTCACGCCGCTCCTTGTGTGTATCACACTGCTTCCACCCAGAAGACGTTTAACTTCGTACCATATAGTCTCCTCAGAAACATGGGTGACTCATATAGGCAAGTTTCCAGCTGCCGCAGTCGAGAGCGTCAACCGTACCATGCGACTGCTCGGAAGTAACTAACTTCCCTCTTCACTCCACCCACACGAACGCCGCCAGTCACTCCACATCCCTCCTTCACCGATGCTATTGAACCGTGATGCCAGCCTTTGGCACGATAACAGTGCCATTGATCACGAATACATCATTAGGCTACGTCTGTTAATACTCTTTCTGTTCAGACCCCTAAAATACGTATGAACTACTTAGGAGTGGCGGTACGTCAGTTAAGACAAATTGTAATGTAATTTTTAGGCTTACATACAGTACAAAAGCAAAAATACGTAAGATGTTTCTATTTGTTCATGCATTGAGATGTTTTTCTTTCATTCCATCTTCCGTCTTCTGCACGAAAAAATAGAAGCAAACACGACACGATCATTGATCACTATGTCAAAACTGTAAAGGAAATATAGTTATATCGGTTTATCCAATTTCTTACGACTGTGTTATCTCAACACAAACAGTCGTTTACGAGCATTTTAAAATCGTAATATAGTGGCGAGCGCAAAGTGACACCAACGATAATGTATACAGTATTACTAGCTATTATTGCCAGTGCAATAACGTATTCCCGTGGCTGCCAATCATTCACGTTTTAGACATTATCTTCGGTTATCGTAGTAACGAGCGAAACAGTGATTACAGTTTACATGATCCTGACGTTATTGAGTGATATATTTTCTTTGCAATATATGATTCTTATTCGCCGTACTACTTGCTTTGGGCGATAGAGGCTTCGTTTCTGTGTTATTGTCAGTTTAACATATGAACCTATAGTTTCATGTCTTTGATCTCTAACATTGATTTAGTCGTTTCATTTATTTGTTCCCCGCGCTGTATTTTTTTGCTGCACGGATACACCCGCTACATTTTAATATCCGTTTCTTTTGGGAGGAGGCAGTGATTCAGGAGTCAGCTATTCAATTTTTTGAGAGCTTTCATGTACTCCGAAAATATTGCAAATTGCAGTCGACTTGCTAAATTTTCTACTTTTTTGCGTCATGGAAAGCAACAGTCACAACTTTTCGTTTTTCTCTGGCTTTTTCGATTAGCGGATTTCATTACTTTCGTTCTTTTGCAGAGGATATTTTTTACACCTCAAAAATCTAATTTCCCACTTTCGTCTCATCAGCTTCTATATTTTGTACTTCTAATTTATATGACTCATTATTGGTTTACATTATTGCGACATGAGAACGGACTATCTACTTGTTCGTCATTTTTATATTTTATTTGTGTTGAATTTTAGGAGTTGTTATGACCGCTTTGGTCAGATCGACGGACTGCATCGAGCACTTTGGTTTATCTCTCAGCGATGTTTACAATTGGCAATACATAACACGCCGACAGTGAACACGAAGATATCAGAAGTGTTCAGTTCAATTTAAAGAGAGAAAATAACTCTCACACATTCAACGTAAATGATAAGATTGTGTATGAAGCAGAAAATTTTTACGGATGAATAATGAACTAACAGTTGACATGGATTAAACAAAGGAAAATTCTAGTAAAGAGAATAAGTCACTTGCCATGAATGTGTAACAGCCAGTGGCCTGTTATTACATACTAGTGGTATTAATAAACAGTTTAGAACTATGAGATTGTTTTCAGATGATTAAATACAGGAAACACCGGAATAGTTTTAGAACTGCAGGCAAGGGTCGTTACAATATTAACGAAAGTACCACGAGTCCATTGTGAGGAAACAGTTAAAAGATATTAGTGTCCTTACCGAACCAAATGAATTCATCTACAAGTGTTTTCTGCACATCAGAAAAAAGTAGGCAGAGAAATGTCGAATACATTCTTCACAAGGGCACCAAAGTCTAGATCTTAATTAATGCATGCCATAGAATTACTGATTAAGTAAGTTACTCACGCTATCGTTTAATAAAATAAGCTATAACTAATACAAATGTTTGACTTAATAACATACGTCGGCAAAGTAACGATATTGGGAGGAAAGTCTTACACCCAAGGAGTGTAATACTAATGTCTCACCGTCTGCCTCAGCTCGATGTCTCACTCATCCTGGCAGAACGCTGGCCCTGCACTTCAGAGAGGCAGCAGCGAGGACTTGGAGATGTAGCAGCGGAGCATCAGCGTGGTCGTGGTCTTTAAGTCTTCTGAAAGTGCGTGTGGCTTTGGGCAGCGAGAAGGATGGAGACAATGAATGGTATGTTATTATTTTTATGTTATTATTTTTTGTGTTATTAAACTTACATGTTCCAAGTATCTACAATTGTAAGAGCACTGTATATTGGGTGTAGCCGGTTGAGACGGTGCATTTGTATAGTCACTGGCGCTAGATTGGGAAGGATCGATTTTCATGCTCATTAAAGTATTCCAAGTTTTTCAATTCAGGAAATTACCGAAACCATTCTTTGAACAAATATACTGCCGACCGCCTGCCCTGTCATCGTTAAACACACGTGTATATAATTATATTATTTTATTTGACCTATGTATTCCTTTATTGTATTGAGAAAGTTTATATCACTTCGAGGGTATCTTTCAGGCAGATAAAATATTTATCGTAATGTTAATAACGTATGTTCATCGTATTTAAATTCCTTTTATAGCGTTATCCGTCAATGCTCAAGTGTTGTTAAGGCATCCAAGAATCCCCGAAAATGACAGATCACGTTCTTCTTTCATTAGTGAGTAATTAGACACATTTAACAGCTGTAAGTGATTAATTGGTTAGGAAGTACTCTCAACAATTCTACCCATCGCTGTACTTATGTATGAATGGAATTACATGTTTATAATAGCGTCACTTTGGAGCAGTGATGATGGTATCTAATAAACCTTTTACATGACCTTAGTACTATATATCAGAGAGAGTATTAAGCTTCCTCATTGTCTCCACGATGTTAGGTTACTTTCTGATGAAGGTTCTTCGTCGTGTGTAACTAGATATGATCTTCCTTTGTGGTTATTTCTTTATAAATTCTGGTTTTAATGATAAGTAACAGTTTGGCGATATTTGGAATAACATTAATATACCTTTTTCACATATAACGTGCTTGGATAAAAAACAACTAATTGAAGATAGGGTAACGGCTATATAATTATTAAAAAATTATGTGGAACATGTATACAGGTATATAAACAGTCTGCACACCATGTAACAACAAGCTATAAAAACATGTAACTCTCAGCACTGTTCCTTAATTTCTTTTCTTAACTCTTCGAACACCTTGTGACTCAGTGGTTGAGGCAGTAAGTCAATATGTTGGCCTGGCCTTCCTAGAAGTTTAATTTTTATAGTTATTCTATTATCCTGCTAGATGAACTTCCGTGGAATTTCTATATGTTACTTCTCCCTGTCATTTTTTCTTCATAGGTGTTCTTTAACGTATGTATGACAGCTTGATTGTCAGCGCATTGTTGTCACAATTCTTTCAGAGCTGAAATTCGAAGTTCTTGTCCAAAGTTTCGTATCCAGCATATAGACAGATCGAGGAGACGGTGAACTGGTATTCTGTTTCAGCTATTGAAGTTGTCATTAGACGTTCCTTTCGAGCATGCCATACAATAGGTCCCTTTTCCAAGATGGAACTCCATTGGTGGAGCATCTAGTTAGGATATCATCTCTATAATTAGAATAACAGTAGGAAGGTGGTGTGTAACGTTCATCAAAGAATATAGCACAACTGATAATTAATTTTACGTACTGAAAAATTCCTTCTACCGTTTTACAGTGACTATCCATTGATTTATATCCAAATCTTTCTGAGTAATTAATAATAAAATCAAATGTATGGGCGAGATGTTGTTGCAATGTACAGCAGACTCCCCATAGTTTCTAATTAGTGCTAAGTCCTTACCAATGGCTCATCGCTGACGAGATTTTGTTCATCTGTCACCATTATATGCTCCGTAGCCGTACCTGCTGCTTTTAAACAGTAAAACTAAAACTGTCTTGAGAATTTCTTTCTATACATAGGTTGATATCCTAAAATTCCCGATGAACTTATTTTAATTTACGTTTAAAGATATGACAAATGTTATTTCAAACTTCTGGTTCAGCTTGTTCAGAACATCAGGAAAACCATCTGTACTCCTTCCAGTAAACAGCCCATCATCAAGAAAAAATGTTATGGCGATACTTCCGACTTCTTTAAATCTGACGTAAAGATCACTGTCAGTGGTAGCAAAACTTAATGTCATTACATAACTTGAGAATTTCTCATTCTAGCTGCCACTTCACCTAATGGTTTTCCGCTGAGTAGATACTCTCTGAACAGCATCCCATATCAACAAACCTGTTGTGAGTTTAATTGATGTTGCTCTCACCTTAGGTAATTTGGCTATCCGCGTCTCTGTTTAAAAACATTTGGTGGAATCAGTCATAAGGTCTATCAGCGCACGTTTGCTTTCATCCCCAGCAACTAACTCGCTGCAAAAAAAATCTTTAGCTGTGAACCTTCACTTATACATTCCATGCATTGGCTAGAATGCCAGTTAATAAAATGCACAGTATTATTAAATAAAAGATAAACGAAAAACTTACAAAATCTTCCTCAAGTTCTGAACGGAAAGTCCTCAGAATCGGTCACTTGAGCGCACCACTCAAAAAGTATGTGTCTCCACTTGATCTGACTCAACCTGACCACTTCACAAACTTAACTAGTATATTACAATAATATTTAAATAAGGAATAACTCGCCTACATACGGGATACGTTACATACCTGCATTTAATGTGGCACATTAGTTCGATAACTTGGTACATTCAGTCACTTCGTATCTAAGATACATAACATAATAAATAAATACATACTATAATAAACAAAATTTATTACTTACATGTCAAAACCATAATGTAAGCATCTTTTTAGTTGTGTATTGAACACCATGTATCTGCTAGTGTGTCATAATCTATCATCAGTTTAAATTTACTAACTATAACAAGAAGTATATAAAAAACTGAATATTTATTAAATTAGCAGATAAACATAAATCATATAAATTTAGCAAACATTCGAGACAACTCGACTTACACTCACTTGAAATCACATTTTGCATGGAGCATTTCTTCGTAGCACCTCACTATCACAAAAACAGCGCACGATCGATGTTCTGTCATCAAATTTTAGATCGTTCGCGGAAATTCATGATCCACTTTGCCGGCCGGTGTGTCCGAGCGGTTCTAGGCGCTTCAGTCTGAGACCGCGCGACCGCTACGGTCGCAGGTTCGAATCCTGCCTCGGGCATGGATGTTTGTGATACCCTTAGGTTAGTTAGGTTTAAGTAGTTGTATGTTCTAGGGGACTGATGACTTCAGATGTTATGTCCCATAGTGCTCAGAGCCATTTAAACCATTTTGAACCATAATCCACTTGGCCGCGTACTGTGTCGAACGATGCGTCAATCTGCGGCTCCCGTCAGTGCTGGAGGTTGATAGCTATCGAAACACATCTGTGGTGTGGCTGCCAACAATGGTATAGCTTCCCTAATGCCTATAGATTCGGCGCTGAACTCCCTTCCCAGTAGAATCGATTCATTCACAGATAGTTTAGCAAGAAAAAAATTGATTTATAGTACTAGCCAAACACACTTAATTCATAATTGTCTTGTAAATCAAACTGCCTTTCCCTGCTGCTATAGCCAAATACCAATTGCTATAGCAGCAGGAAAAGGCAGTTTGATTTACAAAACGAGTATTTATATGCTTGCTGCGGAGGATGGCCACACAAACAAACGTGTCACACTTAATTCAGTTCGGCAATTCAAACACCTTGTCTATGCTCCAACTAGAAAACATGTCTTTCGTACCATTAAATGTGTTCAGCACCGTAAGTCAGCTAAAATTTTATCTTAAAATTTTATTATTTCTTTGGTTTCTTAAGTCTCTAAACCAACCAACCAATCCTTTACTGTATGTAAAAAGAATTTCTAAAGAAAACTGAAATTACTCTGGACATAATTCTCCCTTTTGATTTTAAGTCAGCGGTTAGCTGTATCATGAAATCAGCAAATGCTTACTGACATTTGCGCTGAAATACCATTTATCCCTAGAGCTTGACTCTCGTGAACACATTCTAACATTCTGCGTGGAGTCTGTTTGTTCTATATAGTGTCTCCCTACCACTTTCGCGCAACGACGCTATGAGCGTGTTTTTTAGGGAATTGGCTAGTTTGAACCTGGGAGCTGTTGCTGGTAAGGAGACGCCAGACCACCCGTGACATGTAGAGTTCAGAAGAGTTCAGTGAGACTAGCTATGATATAACCAAATACTTAATGATTTCAGCGTCAGCTCCACTGCACTCCCTGTAAAAGAATCTTGATACTAACTAAATTTAGTGGAAGGGGTTCAAGGCTTTCCTGTTTTTAGTTAGCTGGTAAAATAACTTCGAAAAAGAAGTTAAGTTTACCACTGGAAATTTTATTCTACTCACAAAACATTGTTTATAAATTGCACTATTTATAAAAGGAAATGTTTTAATGCAGGATGGAAAAAAACCAACTGCGTTCAACAAAAATGTGAACAAATATTCTCTGAGTGGGTTTCCAAGTTCTACAATCGATCGAAGGATGACCTATGCCATATCACATCTATAATCTAGGTTTAAATTAAGTTTCACAAGAGAGGTTCCAGTCCGGAACCACGCTGCTGCTACTGTCGCAGGTTCGAATCCTACCTCAGGCATGGATGTGTCTGTGATGTGCTTAGTTTGGTTGGGCTTAAGTAGTTCTATGGGACTGATGACCTCAGATGTTAAGTCCCATAGTGCTCAGAGCCAATAATATAATTATGGTTCAAATGGCTCTGAGCACTGTGGGACTTAACATCTGAGGTCATGAGTCCCCTAGATTTAGAACTACTTAAGCCTAACTAACCTAAGGACATCATATACATCCATGCTCGAGTCAGGATTCTAACCTGCGACCATAGCTGCTGAAGCGCCTAGAACCGACGGCCAGCACAGCCGGCTGAGTAACATAATTATGTGATATTGTTTGATGGACTGAAACCTACATATGAATCGAATAGCATGTACTGGCTCGTAATCAAACAAGAGAGATGAATCGATGTGCCCACGTGTTAGCGACTGTGGATGCGAATGGGACTACGAATTCCTGAATTGAATCAGCGTGCAGTATAATTGTGGAGGACCCATGGTCTAGGGTAGCGTCTTTGATTCATAATCAAAACGTCTTCGGTCCCGGGTTCGATCCCCGCCACTGCCTAAATTTTGATAAATAATCAGCATTGGCGGCCGAAAACTTCCGGCATAAGAAGTCAGCCTCATTCTTCCAACGGCCTTGTCAAAGAGGGCGGAGGAGCGGATAGAGGTTCAGGGCACTCTCTTGTCGCAGGGGTGGGAAATTGCCCCTAAAGGCGGAAGATTCAGCAATGATCAACGACATGAGGATGCAGAAGGCAATGGAAATCACTGCATTAAAGACAAGTAACGTGTATCCACAGGACATGTGGCCTGTAATTGAAGAAGTGTCATGATGATCTCTCCATTGGCAAAAGATTCCGGAATAGTCCCCCATTCGGATCTCCGGGAGGGGACTGTCAAGGGGGAGGTTACCATTAGAAAAAGATTGAATAATATACGAAAGGATAACGTTCTACGAGTCGGGGCGTGGAATGTCAGAAGCTTGAACGTGGTAGGGAAACTAGAAAATCTGAAAAGGGAAATGCAAAGGCTCAATCTAGATATAGTAGGGGTCAGTGAAGTGAAGTGGAAGGAAGACCAGGATTTCTGGTCAGGTGAGTATCGGGTAATATCAACAGCAGCAGAAAATGGTATAACAGGTGTAGGATTCGTTTTGAATAGGAAGGTAGGGCAGAGGGTGTGTTATTGTGAACAGTTCAGTGACTGGGTTGTTCTAATCAGAATCAACAGCAGACCAACACCGACAACGATAGTTCAGGTATACATGCCGACGTCGCAAGCTGAAGATGAACAGATAGAGATAGTGTATGAGGATATTGAAAGGGTAATGCAGTATGTAAAGTGGGACGAAAATCTAATAGTCATGGCCGACTTGAATGCAGTTGTAGGGCAGGGGGAAGAAGAAAAGGTTACAGGAGAATATGGGCTTAGGACAAGGAATGAAAGAGGAGAAAGACTAATTGAGTTCTGTAATAAGTTTCAGCTAGTAATAGCGAATACCCTGTTCAAGAATCACAAGAGGAGGAGGTATACTTGGAAAAGGCCGGGAGATACGGGAAGATTTCAATCAGATTACATCATGGTCAGACAGAGATTCCGAAATCAGATACTAGATTGTAAGGCGTACCCAGGAGCAGATACAGACTCAGATCACAATATAGTAGTGATGAATAGTAGGCTGAAGTTCAAGACATTAGTCAGGAAGAATCAATACGCAAAGAAGTGGGATACGGAAGTACTAAGGAATGACGAGATACGTTTGAAGTTCTCTAACGCTATAGATACAGCAATAAGGAATAGCGCAGTAGGCAGTACAGTTGAAGAGGAATGGACATCTCTAAAAAGGGCCATCACAGAAGTTGGGAAGGAAAACATTGGTACAAAGAAGGTAGCTACGAAGAAACCATGGGTAACAGAAGAAATACTTCAGTTGATTGATGAAAGGAGGAAGTACAAACATGTTCCACGAAAATCAGGAATACAGAAATACAAATCGCTGAGGAATGAAATAAATAGGAAGTGCAGGGAAGCTAAGACGAAATGGCTGCAGGAAAAATGTAAAGACATCGAAAAAGATATGATTGTCGGAAGGACAGACTCAGCATACAGGAAAGTCAAAACAACCTTCGGTAACATTAAAAGCAACGGGAATTCCACTGTTAAATTCAAAGGAGAGAGCAGATAGGTGGAAAGAATACATTGAAAGCATCTATGAGGGTGAAGATTTGTCTGATGTAATAGAAGAAGAAACAGGAGTCGATTTTGAAGAGATAGGGGATCCAGTATTAGAATCGGAATTTAAAAGTGCTTTGGAGGACTTACGGTCAAATAAGGCAGAAGAATAGATAACATTCCATCAGAATTTCTAAAATCATTGGGGGAAGTGGCAACAAAACGACTATTCACGTTGGTGTGTAGAATATATGAGTCTGGCGATATACCATCTGACTTTCGGAAAAGCATCATCCACACAATTCCGAAGACGGCAAGAGCTGACAAGTGCGAGAATTATCGCACAATCAGCTTAACAGCTCATGCATCTAAGCTGCTTACAAGAATAATATACAGAAGAATGGAAAACAAAATTGAGAATGCGCAAGGTGACGATCAGTTTGGCTTTAGGAAAAGTAAAGGGACGAGAGAGGCAATTCTGACGTTACGGCTAATAATGGAAGCAAGGCTAAAGAAAAATCAAGACACTTTCATAGGATTTGTCGACCTGGAAAAAGCGTTCGACAATATAAAATGGTGCAAGCTGTTCGAGATTCTGAAAAAGTAGGGGTAAGCTATAGGGAGAGACGGGTCATATACAATATGTACGCCGGCCGAAGTGGCCGCGCGGTTCTGGCGCTACAGTCTGGAACCGCGAGACCGCTACGGTCGCAGGTTCGAATCCTGCCTCGGGCATGGATGTGTGTGATGTCCTTAGGTTAGTTAGGTTTAACTAGTTCTAAGTTCTAGGGGACTAATGACCTCAGCAGTTGAGTCCCATAGTGCTCAGAGCCATTACAATATGTACAACAACCAAGAGGGAATAATAAGAGTGGACGACCAAGAACGAAGTGCTCGTATTAAGAAGGGTGTAAGACAAGGCTGTAGTCTTTCGCCCCTACTCTTCAATCTGTACATCGAGGGAGCAATGATGGAAATAAAAGAAAGGTTCAGGAGTGGAATTAAAACACAAGGTGAAAGGATATCAATGATACGATTCACTGATGACATTGCTATTCTGAGCAAAAGTAAAGAAGAATTAAATGATCTGCTGAGCGGAATGAACAGTCTAATGAGTACACAGTATGGTTTGGGAGTAAATCAGAGAAAGACGAAGATAATGAGAAGTAGTAGAAATGAGAACAGCGAGAAACTTAACATCAGGATTGAAGGTCATGAAGTCAATGAAGTTAAGGAATTCTGCTACCTAGGCAGTAAAATAACCAATGACGGACGGAGCAAGGAGGACATCAAAAGCAGACTCGCTATGGCAAAAAAGGCATTTCTGGCCAAGAGAAGTCTACTAATATCAAATACCGGCCTTAATTTGAGGAACAAATTTCTGAGGATGTACGTCTGGAGTACAGCATTGTACGGTAGTGAAACATGGACTGTGGGAAAACCGGAACAGAAGAGAATCGATGCATTTGAGATGTGGTGCTATAGACGAGTGTTGAAAATTTGGTGGACTGATAAGGTAAGGAATGAGGAGGTTCTACGCAGAATCGGAGGGGAAAGGAATATGTGGAAAACACTGATAAGGAGAAGGGACAGGATGATAGGACATCTAAGACATGAGGGAATGACTTTCATGGTACTAGAGGGAGCTGTAGAGGGCAAAACCTATAGAGGAAGACAGAGATTGGAATACGTCAAGCAAATAATTGAGGACGTAGGTTGCAAGTGCTACTCTGAGATGAGGTTAGCACAGGAAAGGAATTCGTTTCGGGCCGCATCAAACCAGTCAGTAGACTGATGACCAAAAAAAAATAATTGTGGACCATACGTAGAATTTCGAAACCCATTTTATACGACAGGTACGTAAGTACGAAGACCCAGGGTGTCTTAACAGTAGGTAATGTAAGCAAGAACATGTCCTGCAGCCACATAATCAAGTTACTTACCGACAATACTCGAAGTCCAAAAGACTACAGAACTTATGTATTAATTGTTTGCGGCTGTGATATTCTTTGACCTACGTCGGGCTGCATGGTTTTAATCTCATTATATCACTATCATCAGATGATACAACATTAGTCTCAGATCTCACGTGTAATGTGTTATCGAACCCGCCGATTCCACATGTGACCCAACCGCCTTTTAATTTTGCACTACAGAAATCTCGTGCAATCATACTTTTTAATCTTTTCGAAGCAGGGAAAATATTTCTTTCTGACTAAAAAGCTACTATTTTTCAACTATTGTAAATGCTATGCTTACTTTCTGTGATGTCAAATATGGTACAGAATAATGTTTTAAGCTGCTGGAAAGAAAATGCTTCGACACTTACGGAGCCACGAAGAAACGGGCTGCTGTCCCGCCCGGTATAACGGAAGCACGGCCCTTTACCCAGTCCGCCCCCAGGGGCTCAGCATTCATTTGCTGGGTACGGGCTTGGCGACCCCGGGGTTCCTGAGCTGGGGACTGGTAAGCGCCACCAGTCCCCTGTCACCGTAAGCTCTGAGCATACTTCAGCGACCACCGTGCGGCGCGGCGGTGGAACGTTGTGTGTCTCAGGGAATGGGGATCTTGGCTTGACCGCCAGGATCGCGAGGATGGAATAAACCTCTATAAAAACCCCTCAATCTCAAGGTGTGCTGCGCGCTGATGAGATGCATGGCTGTTGAGGTGGAACAGTCGATAGCGGGCAACCTCTGGGGAACCTGCCGCACCTCAGTTGTATAAGGCTTACCTAGGCACGCGGGGCTCTGTCTAGGTGGACTTCTAGTTCCCTAGCTGCTCGTGGGACCGAGATGGATCCTTCGAAATCCTCTTTTCTTCCTCCCAGCGGAAAGGGTGGGCCGCTGGAAGGTTCTAACACCCAGTCTCTTAAGAGGGCCCATGCAGTCAGTCCCCCTGACTACGGCGCTTCTTTGAACAGTCCAGTCTTAGGTAACAGAATGCATTCTGGTAATCCGAATGTGTTTCTCATTGTGAAACGGAAGGAGGGTAGTTTCGAGAAGGTTTCGCCCTTCTATATACAAAAGGGATTGGAGGGAATCTGTGGCTCCTTAAAATCGGTGAAGCGCTTACGTAATGGGACCTTGCTAGTGGAAACTTCCACTTCCCAGCAAGCAACTAACCTCCAATCTGCTAAAAGCCTTGGAGAGTATGCCATAGACACTGAACTGCACAGCACCTTGAACTACAGCAAAGGTGTTGTGACATGCCGGGATCTGGTTGACATTCCCAAGGAAGAACTGCAACGTGAGTGGGCTCCAGAAGGTATCGTTGATGTCCAACACATAATGAAGAGGGTTGATGGCACTCTTGTCAAATCCGACTCCTTTATTCTGACCTTCAGTAGCACAAAGCTTCCTGAACATGTTAAAGCTGGCTTCCTTCGCCTTAGTGTGAGGCCTTATTTCCCGACCCCAATGCGCTGTTTCAAATGCCAGCGTTTTGGTCATACCACCTTAGGCTGTAAAGGCGAAGCGACTTGTGGAAACTGTGGTCAGGCTGCTCATGAAGAAGTTGGTTGCTCGTCTCCGGCTAAATGTATTAATTGCTCTGGGAACCACCCTGTTTGGAGTAGGGACTGCCGAATATTTTTAGAGGAACGCAAGGTCCAGGAAATAAAAACAACCAAGCGTATCCCCTATGGTGAGGCCAAGAAGATCTATAAGTCGATGCAACCTCCCACATTTGCTACATCTTTTGCATCCCTGGTTCAGAAGCCTACTCCAAAAGTCGATGCCTCAACGCAGACTGAGGTGGTGAGTGTTGGCACTAACACCTGCAGCTGTCAGTGCACTTGCAACGCAGCCAGTGTTTCAGAGCCAGTAGCCCCTACTCGAACGGCAGACAAAGGTACAGTGGCGAACTTGGGCCAGGCCCTGGCACCTCCAACAGGTGAGGCTGTTCCCAAGCCCAGTGCGCCAATTACCACACCCACATCGGCTCCCCCAAAATCCACCAAACCACAGAAAGCCATTGTACAGCAGCAACAGCGCGTCAAATCCCGTGGTAAACCATCTGACCATGCGGATGTTGTTTTAGGTGAGGCTTCATCTGACTCTTCCCCAGAGTTGATGGAGTACGATGTATGTGTGGGGCAATCATCTCGTCCCACGCCTGCCCCTCCACCTGCTGCGGTCTCCCCGCCCCGTCGGAGAGACAGGATGAAGGTGCTACCCCCAACATAGATGGCTTCCATACTCCAGTGGAACTTGCAAGGGTTCAGGACGCATGTGGAGGAACTTCGTCTACCCTCTCAGGGTAGACCACTGTGTCTCTGTCTCCAGGAGACGTATTTCCATCCATCATACTCCCCTGAGATACGAGGCTACACACTCCACAAAAAGGACGACCTGCGTGGAGAGAGAGCTAGAGGAGGCGTAGGTATTTTCGTCAGGGCGGACTACCACTCCTCGCCTCTCTCACTTACGACGACTTTACAGGCCGTCGCTGTGTCCGTGCACGTGCGTCATCCATTGACTGTATGTTCACTTTACTTGCCCCCAAATGATGCTTTTGATGAAGCGGCCCTCACTGACCTTCTTACCCAGCTCCCCCAGCCATTCATTATTTGTGGTGATTTTAATGCCCACAATGTGCTTTGGGGCTCTGCAATTACCTGCCCCAGGGGTAGAGCAATTGAGAGGCTTCTCCTGTCATCCTGTGCCTACTTGCTTAATGGAGGTCAGAGTACTCATTTCTCCACAGCGACTGGGTCGTTCTCTGCCATTGATCTCTCGCTTTGCTCTCCAGCTCTTGCCGCCAGTGCTCACTGGGAAGTGGTCGCTGACTTGCACGGCAGTGATCATTTCCCAATCTGGATTCACCTGCCAGATGGCGTGGGCCCCGAAAGGAGACCACCACGATGGGTGCTCAGTGGAGCTGACTGGACGCTTTATAGCCAATTGGCCCAATTCGAACACTGTGTGAATGTTGAGGTGTGGGTGGATCACATCACCAAAATGGTCCACCACGCCGCTGCAGCATCTATTCCACAGTCCACAGGCCACCGGAAGAGGCCACCTGTGCCTTGGTGGAGTGCCGAATGCCGCTCTGCAATCAGGACGAGGCGTGCAGCTCTGCGTCAGTTCAAGTGTCGGCCGACTGCTGAGAATCTTGCAGCCTTTCGGGTGGCGAGGGCAAGATGTCGCCGCGTTATTCGTGAGAGCAAGAAGAGGTCATGGCAACAGTTCCTGAACACCATTAATCGTTCCACCAAAAGTTCCATTGTGTGGGACACCATCAGGAGAATTTCTGGCAGAGGAGGGAGGTGTCCCATAGCTGCTGTAATGAATAATGGCACTCTCCATACGGATCCGCGAGACATTGCCCAGACTATGGCAGCGTATTTCGCCACAGTTACTGCAAAAACCAGTCAGGATCCAGGTTTCCAGCGCCATAGAGCCGTTGCTGAGAGATGTAGTCTGGACTTCCATTCCACCTCTCATGAAGTTTACAACTGCCCATTTTCTATGTGGGAGCTGGATTCTGCGTTGTCTGGAGCTCGTGACACATCCCCTGGCCACGACAGGATCCATTACAGTATGCTATGGCACCTCACATTGCGCAACAAAGAAATCCTCCTCGCACTTTTTAATGCCATTTGGGCGTCGGGTCACTTTCCTGACGCGTGGCGTGAGGCAGTTTTAATCCCTTTTTTAAAACCTGGGAAAGACCGCACAAGCCCAAGTAGCTACCGTAGTATTGCCCTCACTAGTTGCATAGGGAAGACCTTGGAGCGGATGGTCAATCGCCGCCTTGTCTGGATGTTAGAATCCCGGCAACTCCTTAGTCGCTTTCAGTGTGGGTTCAGGAGGTTTCGTTCCACCTTCGATAACCTTGCCCTCCTGGAGGCGGCTATACAACAGGCTTTCCTACGCCGTCACCACCTTCTAGGTGTATTTTTCGACATCGAGAAGGCCTACGATACTACTTGGAGGCGTCTCATCCTGGAGCAGCTTCACGAATGGGGTTTTCGTGGTTGTCTTCCTCTTTTTATTCAGTCTTTCCTCTCGCCACGATATTTTAGATACCGGATTGGTGACGTCCTGTCTGATCGCTTTGAGCAGAAGGACGGTGTCCCTCAGGGTAGCGTTTTAAGTGTGACTCTCTTTGCCATCGCTATTAATAGCATTACGTCCATAGTGAAAAGTCCTGTCCAGTGTTCTTTGTTTGTGGACGATTTCTCTTTGTTTTGCTCTTCTTCAAGCCTTGCAACGACAACTCGTCAGTTGCAACTTACGATTAGGCGTTTGGATGACTGGTCGCAGAAGAGTGGTTTTAAGTTTTCCACCGAGAAGTCTGTATGTGTTCTTTTTAACCGTTCTCGTTCGATTTTAACCTTTCCTGAGTTGAGGATGAGGGACACTATACTTACTTTTAAGGACACGGTGAGATTTCTGGGGCTCATTTTTGACTCGAAGCTCACGTGGTTACCTCATCTTAAAGACCTGAAACGGCGGTCACTTAAGGCTGTAAGTATTTTAAAATGTCTTAGCCACAGTACATGGGGAGCTGACAGGACCTGTCTGCTCCAGTTTTACAGGGCGTTTGTGCGATCTCGGCTCGATTATGGGTGCACGGTGTATGGGTCTGCGAGGCCTTCTTACTTAAAGTTGTTGGATGTTGTGCACCATGAAGGGCTTCGGTTGGCCACTGGGGCATTCCGAACTAGCCCCATACCAAGCCTCTGTGCAGAGGCTGGTGAACCGCCACTTCATATGCGGCGACGGCTACTTACAGTGCGCCAGGCGTATAAAACTTTGTCCACACCATACACCCCTGCATACCATACCGTTGCTCAGCCTCCTCTGGCACGATTGTTTCATAACCGGCAACGTGCGACGCAGCCCTATGGGATTCGCGCACAGGATTGCCTCGGTGCGATGTCTATGGCTGGTCTTCGTGTTTTACGTCGCGGTTGGAGCAGATCTCCACCTTGGCTCCTCCGGAGACCCAAACTTATTTTAGATTTGACTAATTTTAAGAAAGCTGGCACGCCAAATTTTACGTTCCAATCTCTGTTTTTTAACATTTTAGATGTGCATCATGGTTTCACTGTCGTTTATACTGATGGCTCCAAACAGGAGACTTTCCTTGGCTGTTCTGTGGTGTTCCCTGATCGTGTTACCCGGATTCGCCTCCCTGCTGAATATACCGTTTTCGCAGCGGAGCTCCACGCGATCCTGACGGCACTGGAGCAGATGCATCGTGTTCGGGGCGATCGATTTCTTCTCTGCAGCGATTCTCTTAGTGCCTTACAGTCACTGCAGAACCTGTACCCGACTGAAGAGATGGTCCAGCTGATACATGACCAACTGTACTTGCTCCAACGGCGGGGTAAAGAGGTATCCTGCTGGGTGCCTGGTCATGTCGGCATATGGGGCAATGAACAGGCTGATCGGGCTGCCAAGGAGGCCTGCAGAGAGCAGGATGTGGTCCAGTGTCCCATCCCCTTGCAGTCAGTCATCGCTGCACTCCACAGGAAGTGCATGGAGTTGTGGGAGGACGAATGGCTGGCGGTGACGGCCAATAAACTGCGGTCGGTAAAGTCAACCACTCGGCCGTGGCGTTCCTCCTGCCGGCTGCTCAGGCGGGAAGAGGTGGCCCTCACACGTCTTCGGATCGGGCACTGTCCTCTGACACATAGCTATTTATTACGGCGGGAGGATCCTCCGTTTTGTGATGCTTGTGGTGTGCACATCTCTGTCCGGCACATTTTAACAGACTGCATTTTATACCGTGATGCAAGGGCAGAAGCACAAGTTGATGGGGATCTGCCCTATGTTTTAGCTAACGATGAGACGTGTGTGTCTAGGGTTTTTAAGTTTTGTGATGCGTCTGGACTCTGGCCTAAACTTTTAGGCTGGAGGTGTTAGTGTATTGCAGAGTGGCTGACTCCTCCCTTTTTTCCTTGCGGTCAGCCAGCCACCTCCATCTGTTACATTGTTTTAGCACCCTCTACATTTTTCTTCCCGTGTTGTCCATGTTTTACTGTTGACGCCCTGCTTCATCCCACGCTTCGGTGTGGGTGAGCACAAGTTTTTCAATGATTGTTCCCCGTGTTTTCTGTTCCGTTATATGTAAATGTTCTGAGTTTTTTTCTTGACACCCGTCTCACTATGATACTGAACGGGCGCTGAAGACCTTGCTGTCGTGCGCCCACACAACCCTTCTACTACTACTACTACTACTTTACCCAGTCCCTGCTTCGCGTATCGTCACAAAAAATGGCCTCACTGAGTACCCTGTTTCTCTTCCCTGAAAACTAATGCCTCCTGTTCACTCAAGTGAGCACTGACATTTAAAACTCTTAGTACTTTTACTCATTCTAACAATATACGATTACTGATTTGACCTTGTGAAACCTACCGGAATTTTGCAATTTCCTGGCAACTTATTCTCCGTTGGACCTGTGTCAGAAGCGCGATGAGGATCACGGGGCTCGATTTGCAATAATTTCGCCACACATGAAATTATATTACACTGGATACGCTCCACTTCCTTCCTTGTAGTTTTATATTCACCGCAGTAGCAATCGAAATTTAGAACGGTATTATCTTACAGTGCGATAGTCCCTCTAAAAAAAAGATACTAAGTCTACTAGGAACTGTGGTTACCAGCCCTGAAGGGCCAATATAACTTAATTACTTCAGGAGTTATTACTGATATGAATTAACTGTTACACATTCAATTTTGAATGTTCAACTTGAGATAGTGGTGGATACAAGTTAGGAGATACTTATGTAGCCTAATGGCTACCTTCTTAAAAATTTGCAATTACGTACTACTGAAAATTAAATAACTGAAAATTAAGTGAAAGTAATCTCAAGGTCTGCAGCATTAAGTGAATCAGCAATGCCACCAGATGGTATTATATCTACACAAATAAATTTAAAGCTGTATTTTCCAGGTAAATACACTTATGACAATCTCGCGTTGTCGCAACTCTGAAATAATTTTTATACAATCTTTTGACGGTTTATATTTACTCAAAATTGTTTAACCAGAATAACAAGGATATTGGCATTCACTTTGTGACTTTAAAATAGTGACTTAAACAGACACTTTTTAAAAAATTCACGCTATGCAATAATTAAATATGAAGTATTTCATTATACTTATTTTAATGTAGGTATTGTCTATGGTAGTTGTGGTGCTGTAGTTGAAGACTGTTTAATGATAAGTATCTAGGTTCTTCACGTCTCCACTAACATGGAATTAATTTATTATTATTTATTATTATTGCAGTAGCCATTTTCTTGCAAGTTACGTCGGCTCCATACTCCATGATAGATCAGTGTTGTATTTTCTTATTCTTTCCAGAAACTACAATTTATGCAGACACAAAAACCGCTGCAATACAAACTTTCACTTGATTATGCACGGTTTTAGCACCAACAGAATATTGACATCGCTAGACATGGCACAACTACGTACACACACCAGGCTAACTTGACTGCTGCCGCTGTCTATTCATGTCGTTACGTTCTTTCCGCGACACTTGGCGCCAGCGTTATCCACAGAACCACGGGTTCAAAACCCAAAATGGAATCCCGATTTCCTTATAATCATAGAAACTATTCTTTATTATGCTTTGAGTTTCTTTAAACAACACCTATTACTCCATTTACCTTTAACGGATTGTCAAAGACATTTGACTTCTTTAGAAAACTTGATAAATTTAAGATTATTTGAAAAATCGATCCTTTCATGTTTGGATCTTTATAGGCACAGTTTAATCGAAAAATTTTATTAAACTTTCGGTCAAATTTGAGTTGCTACATTACAACTGCAAGGCCGTTGAGTCACATGAGATTAAAATGCAGATTTGTGATGCTATGTTACCACACTCCTATAACAGTGGGGTATGGCAGAAAGGGCAAAATCCAGATCTGCGTTTCGTCAGTCTTGAGCGAGATCACTGTTGAACCAAGTTATAGCCAACCCCAGCCAAGATATACAGCATCGACCTATCAGTCTCCAGATTTTTGCTGCACTAAACACAGCAAGAGCCCCTACGGAAGAAAGGTGAGCTTCCAAAAAGCCAATTGAAAAGACTATGCTATATTTATTTTTCTTCGGCCTATTTCGGTTGAACAATTCGGAATTTTTTTGTGGAATATTCCCCCTTCAGTCCCTATAATTTCAAGAAGTTTCGATACGTGGTGGCACTATACGTATTCATTCCAATTGGCGTCAGTAACAGAGGTGCATTCCTAGCAGAGAGCTGTCATTGAGCTTATTTTGTCGAAAAATAAGAGCATTGCAAATACTCGTAGACGCCTGCAGAATATCTAGGGATACGTGGCAGAAAACAAAAGCACGGTGACCCGTCGGGCGAGGCGTCTGTCATCAACGCAACAAAGTCGGGTAAACCAGTCCGGTCGCTCAAAGCTGTGACCCCCACATTGTTGGCAAGTGCGGATGTTCTCATTCGATGTGAACGACGGATCACAAACACCTCGCTGCACGTTTTTGTTGTTAGCGCTGGCCAACACCCCAACCAGTTGGGGTACCTAAAAGTGTGTAGTCGCTGGTTTCCTCGCCACAGAAGGCCAGAACGAGCAACGAAGGACCATCTGTGCGGAATTGATTGTGCTCTGTGAGGTCGATCGTGACAATTTCTTGTAGAACGTAGTCACTGGCGATGAAACGTGGGTCCCTCACTTCGAACTGGAAACAGAACGGGAGTCCATAGAGCGGCGCCACATCTACTGATTAATTAATAATTTTAATAATTACGATGGATATTTATTGGCGCCGCAAAAGAGGAACAACAATACTAAGTTCACTCGGGAGAATGTCTCTCTACAGCGACGCACACTCCAGACAGACAGGTTTATGATTTTTCGTACACGCGAAAAACCTGAAACCTATTATATTTGACTATTAGATGATGTTTCTTCGAGCCTTGAAGACAGCGTTCAGCTTTCAGCTTGCTCTGCATAAATTTATTGATTCTCCGAAGTATTACAGATACCGATAACGCAGATAGATCAGGTGAAATAAGGAACTAGTAAATGAAGTTAACTTTGTACTGTACGCAGATAGATCAGGTGAAATAAGGAACTAGTAAATGAAGTTAACTTTGTACTGTAAGATTTGTAAGATTATGTCACATTATAAATGAACTAAACAGAAATCCACATCCTCTCTCCATCACGGACGGAAAAAGAGAGACAGTAAAATATCGATGAAACATCCCATAGGAGTTTTTACAAACATAGTAAAATTAATGTTCTTCACTTTTCCTCACTTCATCCACACAGGCGCGAATACCGCGTTTTAATCTGTACCGTAAACTACTTAGGCGAATGAATGGATAAAAACGTAAAAAAATAAAACATATACCTATATGGGTTGGTTTAAATGGCTCTGAGCACTATGGGACTTAACCTCTGAGGTCATCAGTCCCCTAGAACTTAGGACTACTTAAACCTTACTAACTTAAGGACATCATACACATCCATGCTCGAGGTAGGATTCGAACCTGCTACCGTAGCGGTCTCGCGGTGCCAGACTGGGAGAGCCTATATGGGTAAACCAGCATATGTTCTAATTTAACTCTCTACTCTATACTGGCTGAGTACTGGCGTGTATACTCGTTCGATAACATACAGCAGTGGCGCTATTTCTACGTACAATAATAACATATTAAAATTTGTTTTCAGTTATAACATATAAGTCACGGATGCCAAATATTAACGCGAAATCTTTACAGACGAATGGAAAATCTGGTAGAAGCCGACCTCGGGGAAGATAAGTTTGGATTCCGTAGAAATATTCGATCACCGGAGGCAATACTGACCCTAAGACTTATCTTAGAAGCTGGATTAAGGAAAGTCAAACCTACGGTTCTAGGATTTGCAGACTTAGAGAAAGATTATGACAATGTTGACTGAAATACTCTCTTTAAAATTCTGAAGCTGGCAGGTTTAAAATACAGGGAGCGAAAGGCTATTTACAATTTGTACAGAAACCAGATGGCAGTTATAAGAGTCGAGGGGCATGAAAGGGAAGCAGTGGTTGGGAAGGGAGTGAGACAGGGTTGTAGCCTATCACCGATTTTATCTGTCTATTGAGCAAGCAGTGAGGGAAACAAAAGAAAAATTCGGAGTAGGTATTAAAATCCATGGAGAAGAAATAAAACTTTGAGGTTCGCCGATGACATTGTAATTCTGTCAGAGACAGCAAAGGACTTGGAAGAGCAGTTGAACGGAATGGACAGTGTCATGAAAGGAGGGTATAAGATGAACATCAACAAAAGCATAACGAGGATAATGGAATGTAGTCAAATTAAGTCGGGTGATGCTGAGGGAATTAGATTAGGAAATGGGACACTTAAAGTAGTAAAGGAGTTTTGCTATTTTGGGAGCAAAATAACTGATGATGGTCGAAGTAGAGAGGAAATAAAATGTAGAATGACAATGGCAAGGAAAGCGTTTCTGAAGAAGAGAAATTTGTTAACATCGAGTATAGATTTAAGTGTCAGGAAGTCGTTTCTGAAAGTATTTGTATGGAGCGTAGCCATGTATGGAAGTGAAACATGGACGATAACTAGTTTGGACAAGAAGAGAATAGAAGCTTTCGAAACGTGGTGCTACAGAAGAATGCTGAAGATTAGATGGGTAATTCATATAAATAATGAGGAGGTATTGAATAGGATTGGGGAGTAAAGAAGTTTGTGGCACAACGTGGCTAGAAGAAGGGATCGGTTGGTAGGACATGTTCTGAGGCATCAAAGGATCACGAATTTAGTATTGGAGGGCAGCGTGGAGGGTAAAAATCGTAGAGGGTGACCAAGAGATGGATACACTAAACAGATTCAGAAGGATGTAGGTTGCAGTAGGTATTGGGAGATGAAGAAGCTTGCACAGGATAGAGTAGCATGGAGAGCTGCATCTAACCAGTCTCAGGACAGAAGACCAAAACAACATCAACAACATAACTTATATTGTATCTTTGGCCTGAACTGGATTTAAAACATCTTTATTGACTGCGAATCTTATTTCAATGTATACCCTAGACGTGCCAGCTCTCTCATTTTACATTTTTATCTATATATTCTAAAAATTTAATCTTCCTTGACCAAGCAGCATCAAATATACTCCATTATTGCCGGGTAGCCACTATACGCCTCTTGCAGGGCTATGCTCACACACGTTAAGCAATGTTTGTTGCGATCACACCTCATAACTCCGTTGGTAGAACACAGCGTAGCTATACAAGTATAAAGTAGCCTATTACGGCGGACAAGCGGCCAAGCTTCCCACAGTGCCCCTCGCGCTATGACGTCATCAGGTAGACAGCTGGCAGTGTGCGAATGCCGCGTGTGCACTGTAGACGCAACGTGAGGCTCAATAAGCGAGCTCTACGCTATAAAAGTAGAGATCTGCGAAAGAGGGCAGTTGGAGTCTAGACTAATAGTACGCGATGCAGCCCGGAAAAGGATCAAAGTTGTCAACCGCGTCTTGTTAAAAAAGAGAAACGCAAGAAGGTAGAAAACGTATTATCTAAATGTACAATTTGGAATAAATTCGCTGTTTGTTACGAGGCAAAAGGCGGATGAAACGGAGTCCCCAGGATACTGCCACCGAGCTTACTTTAAAGGTCCTATCTCGAAAAGCTTATACGTATTTGAGAAAGCACAATATTCCTTTGCCCCATCGTTCAAAGCTTCTAAATTAGACTAATATTTTAGGCGCAATCCAGGTATTTCGGAAGAAATTTGGACAATTTTGAGAGAAATGTCTCATATTTACTGTGATAGAAAAGAAAACTGTGCTATGTTTTGAGAAATAAACATTGACTGCCGCACCTGTTACGATGCGACGGAGGACAAGATTTTAGGACAATGTAAAAGTTGTGATGATTCGTGGCTTATGTAAGTCTGGGATGAAACGAGTTTATTATGATTTTTATGTGACAGTGAACAGAAACCAACTCCTAGATATAATAATGAAAGGTGAACGTCCAGAGCTAGGCAAAGCATTCGGCTTCTTATTTAACAGAAAATGCAGACGATATGCATTGGTTACTCATTGGAGAATGAGTACAGCTGCTGCAGACACTGAAACGCACGATAACGATTTCATGAAATATGTAACCAGTGAACTTTGTGTTGACGTGAGAGAGGAAAACCAAGTGAAAGCCCAGTGTGCAAGTAGTTGTGACGTTGCACACATTATGGAAGAGGAAGAAGAATTCCTGAGAACAGTCAACAAAATAGAGGAAAAAAATTCTGATGCAGAGAACGTTACGCCTGACTATCTACGTTTATGTGTCGAGCCACTGACCAAATCCTTGGGATCACAAACGGAAATGTGCTCAATTCCTGGTGCGGATTCTGATTTCTACTTTTCTTCGAGGTGGTCTTTTGAATCAGATTGGGTGAACGCAGTCAAACAGTTTGAAATTATATATCCTGGATTTCATGGATATATCGTATCTTAGTTTGAAGATGTAGTTAAATTTTTGACGTTAATCATTGAAGCAAAGTTCCTTCTGGTGCACGAAGATTCAATTAGTTTGTAAGCTAGAAAGAGAACATTTATCTGGTTTAGCTTTTGAATAAAAAGAAGTAGTAGCAAGCATGGAAGATGAACGAAGTAAAGAAGAATTTTAAGTGGGCAGCACCTCGACCATGTAAAAATTGAGGATTCGCTCCTATCAGTCGAGTCATACACTTAAAAATTACAGAATGCAGGTATATTCGTTTATCGAATTGAATTATCGCATCTACTGTGGAGTCATTTTTAGTTACGTATTTATTGGGGCCTATTTATTTATCTCTGTTTCCCTGACACATTTTAAAAGCGTTTAAATCACTCACGGAAGGCACATGCTGTCTAAACATTCCCGCGACCTTGCTTTCATACAACAAACTGTCTGATGCGGCCTGTGCCGGCCGAAGTGGCCGTGCGGTTAAAGGCGCTGCAGTCTGGAACCGCAAGACCGCTACGGTCGCAGGTTCGAATCCTGCCTCGGGCATGGATGTTTGTGATGTCCTTAGGTTAGTTAGGTTTAACTAGTTCTAAGTTCTAGGGGACTAATGACCTCAGAAGTTGAGTCCCATAGTGCTCAGAGCCATGCGGCCTGCGGTTGCCTAGCTGCTGACGTCAAGCGAGAGTGACCAGTCGCGGTTCCTTTGTTGGATTGCCCCCCACCCCCTCCCCCACACCCCATCACCATCTCAGGGCGCCACATGGCTAGGCGATACAGTTTGTTTTCACAATTTTTAGGTAACGACGAACTTCACGTCGTCAAAATGTCCTAGAGCTGCTCCGTAGGATAGTGTCTGTAGGCGAGTGTGCGATCAGAGTTTCCGACGCTGCAACGGAAAGGCCCGTCATTTCCGACCTGTGTTAATGGAACCACATATTTCTGTGTCCAAGTCCAGTCAGTCCGTTCAGCGTCATGTCGAGATCTCACCAAATTTCAGGTAAGTCCATAAGCGTTTCCACCTTCTATGGCCGATTGTAGCGAAGTCTAGCATCCCTTACCGCTACAAACGTACCGAAAACGTATTGCACATTGCAAGCACCCTCATCTTCACTCACTGTAACACACGTAAATGTAACCTTTTTACAGCACTCGCCAAACGTTTGATAATTGAATAGTTCCTCTTCACATCTGTTTCCTCAATACACATATGGTCTCACATACCATGTACAAAATAAGCAGTACAGTTAAATGTTATTTGATATAACCCTAGCGTACATAAGCCTATATCTACGTGATTCTGACACGTTGTGTGCATATATCGTACAATTTATGCATATTAAATCTAGATTCATTATAATGTGTATATCTTGCGCAGAAAGAAAAATTTCAAGACCACTGTATGTTCTTCAAAAGATTTCATTTTCTCCCTTAGGACGTCTATAACAACATCCCATGACATTTTAAATACACAGTAGGATGTATATAACATCATCTTATGACATTTTAAACACACGATAACTGACATTTTCTCTCATCATTCAAAGGCTACTTGTCTCTTACAGATTTGTCTTGAGTAAGTAACTCTCTTAATCTATGAGTTCATGCATAGTATTACCTCACATAGAATAAAAATCAAAATAATTTTCTTTAATTGCAGGGTTGAAAGGACAATAAACGCACATACAGCGTGATCAGATGCATAAACCACTGTCCCGACAATTTGTCTGACTCAGGCGCCAGTAAATCCAGATTGCTAACGAAAGAGAAGAAAATCATTATTATGCATTCATCAACACAAGCAATCATAGCTACTCTTAGCCCTGCATCACTCAAGTCTACTGGATATGGGGCTACTAATCTACAGGAAAGGGTGACGGAATGGACAGTATCGTTTTTTTTTTCTATCTGCTGTTGAAATCAATCGTCTACACCCCATGGAATAATTGTGCGAACTCTTGTTCATACTTATTTTTATCTTTGTGAAACTACTTTATTAGTGTCTGCTGAACTAAGTGCAGAACTTTGACAGTGCAATGTCATATAAGTTGTCAACATTAATAATTTGAAAGTACCAGTAGTGAGTGTAATTCAGTGTACCTAACTGATGTATATCCGTATCTTAAGGATACCACTCCTGTGTATACAATATACTTAAATATGTCACTAGAGGAACATTTCTTCAAATTCTCGTCGTTATTTTCAGACAGTTACGACCTCATCTTTTTTCGTCACATGTCACTCTATTGCAATTTCTCCACACTCTTACGCATCTATACGTTATATTTTCGTTGCGTCTTGTCCTGTATAAGCAGAACCCTAATTTCAGAATCCTGTACTGTAAGTTCTAAGAATTCCTCAAGCCCCTGAGATAACATTGACAAGGTGTCTGAGATTATTTTTTGTTTACCCCTGATGTGCACGATATCAAAACTGAATTCCAGCAAGCATATACACCATCTGGCTAACCTCCGATGTCATAATTTGCATGTCAACAGGAAAGAAAGTGCTTGATGGTCACAGTCGATATTGGTGTGCATAAACAGTACTCAAATTTCATAAATGCCCATATAAGCCTGATAACCACGGACTCTGTCACTAAATATGACAGCTTGGATTCAGAAAGTGTCCGACTTGCAAAACTGATTACCATGGGTTTTAATTCCGCATTATCACCATCAATGCTCTGACTGAAGCATTGAAGCATGCATCTGTGAAGATGCATCTGTTCTCAAGAAAAATTCTGTGGTGGGTCAGGATGGTGCAGTACGTGTGCTTATAGTAAGGCTTCCTTTATTTTGTTGAAGTTTGCTTGAAACTAATCAGAACACATCCATGGACTGTTTTTCTTCAAAAGATCCAGCAATGTGTCACTACTCAGTAACTGAACTGAAACGAATTTCCTAAGAAATGAAACCAAACCCAAATATGCCTTGAACTGTTTTTTATTCTGTGGTGGTGGGAAATGTTTGAGCGCTTCAAGTTTTCCTGGATTAGGTCGTATACCAGGTGGCGTGATAATTTGACCCAGAAATTTGACGTTTTCTTTTCCAAACTTCGATATCGTTAAATTAACTTTGACTTCACATGTAGAAGTAGCTTTTAACAGGTCATCAACATAGAAAGTGGCTCTGCAGAGGATTTCTGGTGCCAAAACTTTGCCCAGTGTGGAAATGAAAACACCCGCGCTCACGATCAAGCCAAACAGGAAAACACAAAATTCACTTCCTACTCTATTCAAGTAATGCTATTTGCCAATGAAACACTTTTAAATCAATTATAGTGAGGTATTTAACATTGTGAAGTTTCAGTATCTGTTCTTCAAGAGTGTCAGGCTGTTTCTTGATACGAATAATCATTTAGTTTATACTTCGGGCGTCAAGTACAAGTCTGACGCCACCATCGAGCTTGACGACAGCTAAAATGGGGCTACAATATGGGGTATAGAATGATCTTCCAATTTCTCATTCTTTAAATTTCATTCCTCACAGCTTCTCCTTTGGCAAAGGAATTGGATTTGAGGAAAAGCTAAATGTGTCGTGCGGGAAAATATCTACTTTATACACGTATACTATACTCTGAAATCAGCACTTGGTTTGAGAGTATTTTCAGCTATGTTGGTTTTAATTAAATTTACTGATAACTCTGTTCATTGATTGTAAAAGAACATTTCCTTGCCCTGTGTCTCTCTGTACTTTGTATTATCTAAAGGTATCCATTCCAATAAGACAGTTTACCACAAGTTTTTCCACTACCAAAAAATACAAGTTAAAGAAAAATTGCTGATGTTAGTGGGTATTAATGCCTGAGATTTCACTCCTTTTGACTTTCTCCCCATTGTAGTCTGAATATGACAACTCTGTTGTTGAAAAGAGGATATATGACATCGCCTACGCAGATTGTTAAGATTGTTACATAGACCTTGTGATATTATATATGTCGATGCACATGTGTCAAGTATCACTGGTACATCTAGATGACATATCTGTGCATTAATTACAGTTTGCACTGTCTCCCCATTATCTCTGTCTGAAACATCTCCCCGACACAGTTCTTCTTCCATATCTACCCCTTTGTCACAGTTGAGAGGGTAATTTAGAATACATTGCATGCTCCCCCCCCCCCTCATTTTATTGGTCTGCGCATAGGGGCTTATCGCAGCTTGTTCGAGTTTTCCTGGTTGGTTGGGAGGTTACAGTCTTCATTATGAGTAACTTCAACCATCTACACGCCGTGAGTTTGACCTCGGCATTTCGCTTCCTGTATTGTCCTGCAATTAAACTCTCCTTGAGCTTAACCCTCCTCCCCCCCCCCCCTCTGGATACATAATCGTTATTCTGTTGATTGTGATTACAGGGTGGAGGTTTGTCGGATGGTCTACTTGCGACCGGTTCCTGCCAATTACTGTATTGGTTACTGGCTCCTGCTGGGGACGGCTTGGGGATGCGTTGCGCACTTGTTAGCCATAGCCTCCCTGTTCGGTATAAGCCGGTCTATTGTAATTCTGATCGTGATTTCCTTTGAAATCTCGTTTGTACTTTTGATTTCCCCCTTTACCATAGTAATTTCTTGCATTATTGTTGTTGCATTGGGCATACTGGTGCCAACCATGTTCGTTTTTACCGCCGTTGCGACTCTGCTGTTGCGGAGGTGTACACTGTGTAGTAATATTGCGTGGTTGCTACGGTATTAATGATCCATCGAGTCGAGTGCAGATAAAAAAATAATCTACATCGTTTTCGCCCGATGTAGCGATCAGATTTTCCCAAATATGGGCGGGCAGGCGACTTTTCGGTATTTTCAATACATCCACGTGGGAACTCGATTTGTCCAAAACCTGGTTTTGTTAAGTGTTCTTCGAAGTACTTCCACAGTCCCCATGTTTACTACTGCATGGTGATGCTGGTTTACCTACATGGGTATATGTCTTATTTCTTTCTTTTTGTCTCAGGTTTTGAAAACCTGTCGACATAACCTTTATTAAACTGCTGTTGAACAGCAAGAAAGTCGGTTCAAATTGCTCATAGATTTGGGATCGTTCAGCCACATGAAACATCGCCCTGTGTGTACCCAACAACGAACCAAATGTTAGATGCTTCTGTCCAGTTCTAGGGTAACATTCCGATAAACTGCGTTGAACACAACGGGCTTGTTCTCTCATCCTCTCTTTAAAAAAGTCGGGACCTTCGTATGACGGAACAGACCCTCGTCTGCTAATCAAGTAGACAAACAGATCCTGTAGTTCTTCCGGCAAATCCTTGCCTGAAGATTGCAACTTACTAACAGTACCTGTCATAATCTGTAAGTTTTTGCAAGTTTCTGACCTCTTGCATCTGAGTCCGGTCGTCACTCAAGATCCTCTTGTGCCTCGTTTATAGATATCACTTTTTGTCTAGGTGGTTTATGCGATGAAACAAATCAGTAAATAACTCCACCTTTAAGTTCTTCCCCATATCTGCAGGTTTGCAAATCATAAGAAAAGCCAGTGCGTAGATTTTGATTTAAAATATTGAACTTCTATAATGCGTAATTCTTAAAGCCATCAAATGTTTGCTTTTGTTCATTTTTAGAATCATGAAACTTTTAATCAAGTTTTTCGATCTGTGGTGTAGAAAAATTATTACATAAATTCCTCATTAGGTCAGTGAGGTCGTTATACATGTCCTGCATTGAATATAGTGATGACGCAATATCGTATTGTATCCTCGCCGTGTCTTGTTCCATCTCATTCGAACAAGTTCTCGTGACATGGAAAATTGTAATTTACTGATTCCGCACTATGGCGCCTTCACCGTCTTCATGAGAGTGAATGCTACCCGGTGAGTTTTGGTATTAGTCTCGTCTACAGGGTTCGTGGTAGTCTCATCAGTTAAGACATTATTGTAATAATCATAAACTGAATTTTTGTAAAGTTCCTGGATGTCGTTGATATGATCGACATTTCCTGTGTCACTATCACTTTTCTTCGCACCCACTACGGTGATATTTTGCATCTGTAAACTATTTTCATTATTCGACACAAGCTTTTAACTGATTCCATTTACTAAATCTTTTTGAATGCTATAAATACGAAATAAAAGTGAATTTTATTCTTAAACCATTGCGAGAATTTTCCTGATCAGTGCATTACGTACTCTACGCCAGTATTGCACCTAATTGTTGCTGTTCACAATTTTTGCATCTACATTCCAAAAAATAAAAATATAGTCAAACCAACTCTAAGGCTTTAAGAGAAATCCTTTAAATTTATGACTGCATAGGGTAAGGTACTGATACTACTTGTTATCTAGGAAATTCCAAGTGCAGTCATGTGAGCTATAAGTTGCAGTTCTTTCCTACCTTCTTTCCTACCTTCTTAAATGTTGTTGGTACATTCCTCTGGTTAAGAAATAGTAATTTACGCATACAATTTGATGTTTGTACTAGGTTTTCTCTAAACAGTGTTAATCCAATCATGAAACAAAGTTGAAAAAAATGAAAACGATTAGTACTATAGTATGTTACGCAACATGATTTATATCATTTAATTATTACACCTGATTAATCTATCTGGCACCGTCCGGGGAACGTTTGCCAGTTCTACTGATTAATTAATAATTTCAAGAATAATAACAGAACGTGGAGGTCACTGATTTACCCACTCTGTGAAGTGGGACAGGTGGTAGATCTGACGACGGAGTACAGTGCTGCTGCAGTGTCAGGCATTTCTGAACACACTGTGCAGTGCAAGTAGTTGAACTTGTGGTTGTAGTGCTGACGACCCCAGCGTGTTTTCGTGTTAAATAGTTGTCTCTGAGAACTAGCCTGCGTTCGTTCGGCCGCCAAATGAAAGTCCTTCTATTTGATGCCAGTTCGGCGACTTGTAAGTCTTAGGTAAGAGAGTGAGAATAAAAGATCAGGACAGTACAAAGACCCAGTTCCCAAGCAATGAAAATCTCCATCTTGACTGAGGGTCGGATCTGGGACTCCGCGATCTAGCGGCAACAATGCCAACTTATAGACCACGGGCTGTGAACGTTCCTATGTTGATCCAATGGCATCGTCAGTTGCAAATGCAGTGGGCATAGCATCACCGAGATTAGACGGATGACTAGTAGAAACTTACCGCCTGGACGGACGCATTACGTTTCTGGTTGCAACAGATACACGATCTGCCAGGTGAATGGCTGCTCGGAATATGCATCGGGCTAAAGACGCTGTTCGGTGGGACCTATTGTGCGATGGAGAACATTCACCAGGCCTTCCATGGGACCTGAGGTAGTAGATGGAGGCACCATGGCAGCTGTGAATTACGTATATGTTATTGCGGACCCCCTGCATTCCTTAAAGATTGGTATTTTGGTGCACGAGTATCACATCGTCCAACAGAATAACTTTCCCTTTCACAGGGTCAGAATTCACATGATCAGAATCCAATAGAATGTGGAATATATCCGAGACGCTTCGGTCCCTTGCTCCGATCACATACAACACGGCTTGTAATTTAAAGGAATGTGCGTAGACACTGATGTTATATACCACCAGACACCTATCAAGGCCTTATTGCACACACGCCACGCAGAATCGATTATATACTGCATTCCGAATGCGGAACAAGCAGGTGATCATAAACAGCAGGCTCATCAGTGGATTTCGCCTCCATAGTTGAGCGGTCAGCTCGGCAGAATGCCGTGCTAAGGGCCCGGGTTCGATTCCCTGCTGGGTTGGAGAATTTCTCAGTTTGGGGACTGGGTTTTCTTCATTATAACATCATCCTCAGTGATATGCAAGTAGCCGAAATGGCGGCACCTAAGGAGACTTGCACCAGCCTACCGGTCTGCCTGACGGGAGGCCCTTGCCACACGACATTTCTTCAGGGGATGTGTTTTTGTGTGACAGAAAGAGAGAGAGAGAGAGAGAGAGAGAGAGAGAGAGAGAGAGAGAGAGAGAGAGAGAGAAGAGGCCTCACAAGTACCTATAAACAAGAGTATAAAGTAATTACCCGCATTACTTGATCAGAATTCAAGTAGTAATTTGTTTTTCAAAACAGCAAATTTTGTTCAGGAAAAGTTCCGTTTGCGTTAAATGAGACCGTGAATTATGGCTATTGCCTCACTAACTTCTTTCAAAACAGAGCTATGGTATATTTCACGAAACATTGGCTAATTACTAGCATAAAATACAGTTATCTGGTTATTCAGGGTGTGCACCACAGCACTACTAAGCAGTCCAGCGTTCGCTTCAGTGCTCCTCTTGTTGTTGCCCTCGTAAGCATATAATTTTCTGTGGTCTCATGTTATGTACGCCATTTGTACACTGAGGTGACAAGGGTAGCGATATGCACATATACATTTGGCTGACGCATCGCTAATACAAGATGTAAAAGGGCGGTGAATTGTCGGAGCAGTCAGCTGTACACAGGTAGTTCACGTGAAAAGGTTTTCGGAGTGATTACAGCCACACAACTGGAATTAACAGACTCCGAACGTGGAATGGTAGTTGAAGGTAGACGCATGGGACATTCCATTTCGGAAGTAGTTAGAGAATTCAAAATACTGACATCCGCAATCTTAAGAGTGCACCAAAATTATGAAATTTCAGGCATTGCCACTCAAAACGGACAAAGTGGCTTTTACGTAACGACCGAGAGCAACAACATTGAGTAGAGTTGTCAGGGCGAAAAGACAAGCAACACTGCGTGAAATAACCAAGAAATCAATGTTGGACGTACAACGAACATATCCGTGAGGACAATGAGGCGAAATTTGGCGTTAATGGGCCATTTCAACAGATGACGGACGCGAGTGCCTTTACTAACAGCACAACGTCGCCGGCAGCGCCTTTCCTGGGCTCTTCATCATATCGGTTGCACCCTAGATGACTGGAAAGCCGTGTCCTGGTCAGATGAGCCGTGACTTCAGATTGTAAGAGCTGACGGCAAGGTTTGCGTGTGGAGCAGACCCCACGAAGCCATGGACCCAAGTTGTCAAGAAGGCATTGTGCAAGTTGGTGGGGGCTCCATTCACGGAATGAACTGCGTCCTCTTGTCCAGCTAAATCGATCATTAACTGGATTTGTTATTTTCCACAATTTGGAGACCATTTGCAGCCTTTCATGTTCCCAAAAGACGATGGAATTTTTGTGGACAACAATGCGCCATGTCACCGGGACACAGTTGTTAGCGATTGGTGTGAAGAACAGAAAATTGGAGCTAATAGTTTGCCCATCCAGGTCACCCGATGTGAGTCCCGTTGAACATTTATGGGGGATAATCGAGAGCCGCGCGGGATTAGCTGAGCGGTCTAGGGGCGCTGCAGTCATGGACTGTGCGGCTGGTCCCGGCGGAGGTTCGAGTCCTCCCTCGGGCATGGGTGTGTGTGTGTTTGTCCTTAGGATAATTTAGCGCCCGTCGTTGTTGAAGAATTCCGCCTTCTAGGGTTTTAAAAATATATGTTAGACTACAGGCAAATTTGAACGTGTTCGGACCTTCATGTGGTTGCGAGCTTAGCGTTATATTGTGCTGGAGTGTGACACTTGATATCTTCGTGTGAAGTGTAGTTAACCGCTCTCAGAGCGTTTGAAGTGAAGATTGTGCTTTACAATCCAATTGATATGGGTTTTACTCTTATCGCTTAGGTAAGACATCCAATCTCCAGCTCCATTTTTCTATACAGTTTGTATGCATGAACTGACAAAAAAAAAATCCCATATTTTAGGAAATGTAGATAATTGATATCGCCATCTGCCGCTTGTACGAAACAGAGGATACTTTTTCTCTCTGCAGATGATCGAAAAACATCTGAGCACTAAGATAAACCGTGGTGAAACAGTTGCTTTGTGGAAATTTACCAGAAATCTGGTGTCGTGAGAATAGTGGATCGGTAGTTTGTACGTCAGTTCGGCGTTAGATGCTAAGTTATGGGATCATTTTGTCATCCAGGGCGTTTCCGTGAGCATGATACTAAGTTTGGGACATGATAGATAGCGATAAATGTAACGAATTGTGATGGGAAATCATGATCTGGAATCAAATAAGACATAAGTCAGTAATGAAATAGAGAGCCCATATTTACCATTGGCTTTCTGGCGATGATAAAAAACCATAAGAAACAATTTTTTTTATTATTTCTTTCTTATCTCTAGAACCTGAATTTCAGACAGTATTTCAAAGCACGCATGACAAATATCTGTCGCACCCGATGTTATTCTACGTATGTCGAAACATCGATATTTCTAATCAGGACATCTTCTTTGTGCTCAACAACTCATACACAAGACAGTTTATACGACCCAATTAGAAGCAACCAGAAGTGTTTCAGAAGAAGTCAGATGGCCATAAAATTTAACCTTTCACTCCGTACATATTTCAGTGGACGTTTTCCTAGGGGTTCACGAAGAAGATGAGCAAAGTTAGATGAGGCCACAATACGTTGGACAGACTAACGAACACAAAGATCGAGTCGTTTGCAGCGCATTAAAGTAATTTAGTACCTCCACCACTTATGATGATATACTTCGTCTTTCTTACAATGTTTACACAGCGGACGCAATGTCACTACAATTTCGTACAAACGACGATACCTAGTTTCCTACCAGTTCGGCTTCGTGTAAGGGCTCCATATATCATGGCCCTTTCCCATCGTCCATGGAAACTGTGTGTCATAGCGATCCACATACAGCCAGTCCTATTGGAAATACTGCCTGTTTGAGAGGAGAAAATTCTGAAACCACAGTTATTTTTCCCTTACGTTTGTGGCATTTCCAAAGAGAATTGATCGTATTCTGACGAAACATTATGAGAAGCATTGTGTGAAGTGCCTTTACCGCACACTATGCAAAATGAGGCTCGTTTTACTGTACGTAAAGAAAGGATGGTCTTGGTTTGCGTAAGGCAGGTGCCTACGATATCTTGCGCAGTTGTTGCATGTATCACATCGGTGCCGCGATCAGGATAATAGAGGACCGGTATACAGACCAGAAGCGTCACACACATTTACATTAGCCGAGCAAACCTGTGATTGCAGAAAATGGCTTCCGTATCTGTCGCACAGTAGAATAAAACAATACACCTCTGGCGCACACTTACAAATCGTTCAAATGGCTCTGAGCACTCTGGGACTTAACATCTGAGGTCATCAGTCCCCTAGAACTTAGAACTACTTAAACCTAACTAACCTAAGGACATCACACACATCCGTGCCCGAGGCAGGTTTGAACCTGCGACCGTAGCAGACGCGCGGTTCCCGGCTGAAGCGCCTAGAATCGCTCGGCCACCGTGGCCGGCACACACTTACAACTACTGGTATAGTGTTATTGAGGACACCGTTGAGATGACATGAGCTCGTGACCTTATAAACAGAGATGGAGATCAATATATCAATTCTGCTTTTTCCCTGGTAAAAACTTAGCAGTCCAGGTTCTTGACTATTATGTAGTCAGACTTTTATCCATTGTGGATGTGGAACACTGCGACTGTGGTGTGAAAAGGTTTTCAGAAATTACTGCAACCAGTCGCCTTTTATGTAGATGTATTTTATTTAACCATGACCGGTTTCGAGCTGCCTAGCAACTCATCATCAGATGGTATATACATTTAGTGCTTTTTTGTACCCATTGTGTGGGTGGTTGAGTATCTGTGGAGATAAATCTTTCTGCAGGTATATATATCTCTTTTAGGACGTATTTTTGAAACCATTGTGTCTTGTTTTTCACAATTACACAAGTTAAAACTTTCACTAGATGTGCCTCATAAAAGTAATATACATCTAGTGAAAGTTTTAACTTGTGTAATTGTGAAAAACAAGACACAATGGTTTCAAAAATACGTCCTAAAAGAGATATATATACCTGCAGAAAGATTTATCTCCACAGATACTCAACCACCCACACAATGGGTACAAAAAAGCACTAAATGTATATACCATCTGATGATGAGTTGCTAGGCAGCTCGAAACCGGTCATGGTTAAATAAAATACATCTACATAAAAGGCGACTGGTTGCAGTAATTTCTGAAAACCTTATTATGTAGTCATCCAAGAACGCAAGATGTCGAGTATGGGTGGCCTCAGGAGATGATGACGGATCCGTGGCGACTGCGAAGTCAGAGAACTCCCTCAGAAGTTAAACAGCTTTTATTGGCAACGCATATTTCACAGTGTAGTTGGCCAGTGCCGGAGGCTGAGGCGGTGATACGCATCCACTCAGTGGCGGTCCAAGGAAAACTTTAGCAGTGTGCTACAATTTGGTGGCCTATAGCCTTTGGACATACAAGGGTGGCAATCATAACTAAATTGAATATATTAATTTTACTGAACTGTTTAAAGGTATTTAAATTTTATAATCAATCGCTTAACATCGCAGAGAGTAAACAAAAATGTAAGAAAGGTGGTAGAAGTGGAAACCAATTCAAGCCGACGAATTACTAATCGGTGTGTTTGACTACTGGGCTGCCACGACAATAAGTGAACTGCTGCTCAAAAACCGCTCATAATCTACGAGTGAGCGTTTTACATTTTCGTACAGTCACTCACGTGAAATACTCTAGGAACCTGGACGGGCCGTCTTCGTACTTCTACTCACATAGTCCGCGCCAAATCACAGGGCCTCAGCCCATTTCCTCTTCTAGTTAGATTTGCATTTGGAGTAGATCTAAATCCTACTGTCTCCTCCAAAAATCTGCCTCTTTAGCAAATCATCTACAGAAAACGCTTTCATACAAAATTACCTTTCATTCTAATTACCTAGAAAATACTGACAACAGTCTGTAGGGGATGCTGTGCGTCACATACCTATTGTTGTTGTTGTAGTCTTCAGTCCTGAGACTGGATTGATGCAGCTCTCCATGCTAATCTATCCTGTGCAAGCTTCTTCATCTCCATGTACCTACTGCAACCTACATCCTTCTGAATCTGCTTAGTGTATTCATCTCTTGGTCTCCCTCTACGATTTTTACCCTCCACGCTGCCCTCCAATGCTAGATTTGTTATCCCTTGATGCCTCAGAACATGTCCTACCAACCGGTCCCTTCTTCTTGTCAAGTTGTGCAACAAACTTCTCTTCTCCCCAGTTCTATTCAGTACCATCACATTAGTTATGTGATCTACCCATCGAATCTTCAGCATTCTTCTGTAGCACCACAATTCGAAAGCTTCTATTCTCTTCTTGTCCAAACTATTTATCGTCCATGTTTCACTTCCATACATGGCTACACTCCATACAAATACTTTCAGAAACGACTTCCTGACACTTAAATCTATACTCGATGTTAACAAATTTCTCTTCTTCAGAAACGCTTTCCTTGCCATTGCCAGTCTACATTTTATATCCTCTCTACTTCGACCAGCATCAGTTATTTTGCTCCCCAAATAGCAAAATTCCTTTACTACTTTAAGTGTCTTATTTCCTAGTCTAATTCCCTCAGCATCACCCGACTTATTTCGACTACATTCCATAATCCTAGTTTTGCTTTTATTGATGTTCGTCTTATATCCTCCTTTCAAGACACTGTCCATTCCGTTCAACTGCTCTTCCAAGTCCTTTGCTGTCTCTGACAGAATTACAATGTCATCGGCGAACCTCAAAGTTTTTATTTTTTCTCCATGGATTTTAATACCTACTCCGAATTTTACTTTTGTTTCCTTTACTGCTTGCTCAATATAAAGATTGAATAACATCGGGGAGAGGCTACAACCCTGTCTCACTCCCTTCCCAACCACTGCTTCCCTTTCATGTCCCTCGACTCTTATAATTGCCATCTGATTTCTGTACAAATTGTAAATAGCCTTTCCCTCTCTGTATTTTACCCTGCCACTTTTAGAATTTGAAAGAGAGTATTCCAGTCAACATTGTCAAAGGCTTTCTCTAAATCTACAAATGTTAGAAACGTAGGTTTGCCTTTCCTTAATCTTTCTTCTAAGATAAGTCGTAAGGTCAGTATTGCCTCACGTGTTCCAACATTTCTACGGAATCCAAACTGGTCTTCCCCGAGGTCGGCTTCTACCAGTTTTTCCATTCGTCTGTAAAGAATTCGTGTTAGTATTTTGCAGCTGTGACTGATCATACTGATAGTTCGGTAATTTTCACATCTGTCAACACCTGCTTTCTTTGGGGTTGGAATTATTTTATTCTTCTTGAAGTCTGAGGGTATTTCGCCTGTCTCATACATATTGCCCACCATATGGTAGAGTTTTGTCATGACTGGCTCTCCCAAGGCCATCAGTAGTTCAAATGGAATGTTGTCTACTCCCGGGGCCTTGTTTCGACTCAGGTCTTTCAGTGCTCTGTCAAACTCTTCACGCAGTATCTTATCTCCCATTTCGTCTTCATCTACATCCTCTTCCATTTCCATAATATTGTCCTCAAGTACATCGCCCTTGTATAAACCCTCTATATACTCCTTCCACCTTTCTGCTTTCCCTTCTTTGCTTAGAACTAGGTTTCCATCTGAACTCTTCATATTCATAGAACTGGTTCTCTTATCTCCAAAGGTCTCTTTAATTTTTCTGTAGACAGTATCCATCTTACCCCTAGTGAGATAAACCTCTACATCCTTACATTTGTCCTCTAGCCATCCCTGCTTAGCCATTTTGCACTTCCTGTCGATCTCATTTTTGAGACGTTTGTATTCCTTTTTGCCTGCTTCACTTACTGCATTTTTATATTTCCTCCTTTCATCAATTAAACTGAATATTTCCTCTGTTACCCAAGGATTTGTACTAGCCCTCGTCTTTTTACCTACTTGATCCTCTGCTGCCTTCACTACTTCATCCTTCAGAGCTACCCATTCTTCTTCTATTGTATGTTTACATACCTGCAAACTCTGCTTTTACTGCTGTTTAATTTCCGGAATGCTGTGAGCGGTGCTACTTTGGTAGCCTTACGTTAAGTTATTTTCGTTTTGTAGCACGAGAAACTGAACTACGGTAATCGAATTTACTGTCTATAATCTATGTATTTAGGAGAAGTATTTAAAACTGAAGAAAATAAACATATTAGATGTACCAATTGCAAAAATGTGGTGAAAGTAGTTCCTACGAACATCATAAATGTTTTACTACCATAAGATTCATTTGTTTTAAACCATGCCCATAGTATAGTTGGCCTGAACAAAATTACTCACTAACTGACCTCGAAGAAAATAACACCAGAAATTCAACTCAGAGTCGCCTTCCTGAATGTTTCTTAGTTCTATTCCAGCAAGAAATGTGCTACGTTGCCGTGAGAGTTCTTGTGCGTTTGGGTTCGTGCGTTTCATTATCAGATGGTGCATTCCCAGTGTTGGTGTTGCTGTGAATTTCTTGAATGGCAGACATTGCTTTTACTAAGGTGGCTCAAAAGGGTTGCACTAATGTTTCAACATCGATCATTTGAACGCTTTGTTCTCTCATGAGCGAGTGAACTTCTACCATAGGTACAGATGTTGACAACTTTCGTTACTCTCGAGTAACATAGCATTTTCCGACGTTCAGAGATTGTAGTTGCCAAACCATTTCCCTTCTAATGACTTTTTTGTCACCCTTAGGTTTCCAGCACCTCCAACAGATTTTGCACACACCATCATTCATGAAATCACAAACAAATCTTGTAAGATCCTTGGACTGATGGCTCCATTGGGTTTATCATCTTGACGTGCATGTAACACAAGTAACTACTGACGACCACTTCTTCAGTGTAATCCTAACTTATGGGAATAGAGCCGGGAACCATCCTCGACCATCGCCAATATTTCGTCATCTGGGCACACATTCATTTTCAAGCAACAAATGGTACGAGAGACAGTTGTGCACAACTGTTTAAAGATTCGTTTTCTGGTGGTTGAGCGGGAAAGGGGAGCGAGGGGAGGGGGGCGGGATATCGTAAACCAAAAGACGGTCTATCCAGAAGTATAACACACACTGTAAGTACCTAGCGCTACCAAGGAACCGAATGTAACCAAAGCCGAATGATACCGACACTCAAACATTAAGCAACAACAGGCAAGCAAGCAGCGTTAACTCTCTCTCTCTAATGTATCGCAGCATCAGCTCGAGAGGACCACGTCTGTCGTTCAAGTGGACGGCCAGTTTGATGTTACAGGGGCAGGCACTGCTGCCTCAGCATCCTCAACTCCGCAAACTGCATTATAACGAGCCACGTTGCTACACATCATCTGGGACAGCGTTTTTCAGGTGAATCTGGCAACAAGAGGGACTTCTTGTTACAACACTGCCAACCAGACGAGTATATCTGGGCCTTCAGCCCAGCAGAAGAACACTTGCAAAATTAAAAAATGGTTCAAATGGCTCTAAGCATTATGGGACTTAACATCTGAGGTCATCAGTCCCCTACACTTAGAACTAATTAAACCTAAGAACATCACACACATCCATGCCCCAGGCAGGATTCGAACCTGCGACCGTAGCAGCAGCGCGGTTACAGACTGAAGCGCCTAGAACCGCTCGGCCACATCTTCGTGGTGTAGTAATTTTAATCGCCAGTGGGGTATATGATAGAACAATTAAGATGCCAGACGGCTAGCTCTATTTTCATTGATATTAGTATTGATTTAAAAAGTTTGTCACGTTCGCTTGGCTGGGCGAGGCGGCGCGAATCGCCGGAAGCCACAGTCACTGCGCCCATTGTCCGGACGCGTGGCTTCTTCGGCGCCCTCTCCTCGAGCTGCCTGCGCCTCCTGCTAGCCGCAGGCGCCTGTTGTGACAAGGCTGTTTAGCTGAGCGGGTGATAGTTCCAACTAGCGCTAGTACATCACCTATTGCTATAGAGACATGTAAGGTGAGGGTGACTTTCGCTTTACTTTCCATGTTGCTCATTATCTGGTGCAAGCGTTCTGAGTTGCCGACATTTCACCTCTATAGCATCCAGTGTGTGATTTACGTAAATGTGCACTTGTAGCACATCGGAGCCTTTTCACGCCTCTCGGTTATTGCTGATCGGTGCTGTGAGTGCCAACAATAGTTTTCCGGTTCCCGGAGACGGAACCCGTATAAGGCCACACTGTGGCGGAGATGAGGTTTTAAAAATGATGCGTAAATGAAGACGGCAGGGCCGGTTCGACAAAATTTATCGTTTGGTGTCCCCCGCCACACCTTCCCCCGTTTTTCAAAAAATAGTCCAAATGGCTCTGAGCACTATGCGACTTCTGAGGTCATCAGTCGCATAGAACTTAGAACTAATTAAACCTAACTAACCTAAGGACATCACACACATCTATGTGCGAGGCAGGATTCGAACCTGCGACCGTTGCGGTCGCTCAGCTCCAGACTGTAGCGCCTAGAACCACACGGCCACTACGGCCGGCCCCCGTTTTTCCTCGCACACTCTCACCAGCATCAGTTTTCACTACTGATTGTGGTACGCGCTTTATCACATCTCCCACTAGGGTGCTCCTGGCGCCCTCTCAGCTTGGCTCCCCAAGCACCCTCTGCTCATTATGACACATCCTGTCCAGAAATCTTACACCTGCGTCGTCTCTAGCGGCCCTGCCTGCTTGGCGCCCCTAGTGGCGGCTTGTGTTGCTTTGGTCGTAAGGCGTCCCTGGAAGTCACGAGTGTATCATCCATACTTATCAATATAGTTCTTTTTCGATTTTTAAAGAAAGTGAGCGACTTGCTACCCAAGCATTTTCTACGAAGCCAGATACAACATATTAGAACATGGAGACGTGAGCGGGCTGGAGGTAGTAGTGCTGTAGATTTGGTTATGTCTCATACGAGAACATAAATTCCATTTGTTCCAGAGAAAACTTTTGCTATTTGTGTACTTCTCCAGTTTAACTCTAGAGTACATTTTTTTTTTTTTTTTGTAAAAAGCAGATGCCATAAACTGCTTCGTGACTCTTTTTGGTGTAAATTTTCAAATACAATGACCGAATCTCAGAGTTTTTCCAAACCAGCTGGATGCTACAGGGCATTGATTAGTAGTACAGAAGAAATGAAGTCTCGCCGCTCAGAACGACGGTGGCGTATCTTATTTAGCATGATACAATAATGAGACAGAACTTTATGACCAGCTATCTACTATCGATAAAAAACCCGATCCGTCCAGGATATAGGAGTGTCACGTGGTGAGAAATGACTACCTGTCTGGCACACGCACGGTGCATGTAAAATCACTGAACGTGCCGTGTCAAGGCCAACATTTATCGCTTTGCAGCTACAGACAGAAGTTATTTTGGAGGTGGAAGAATTCTGCAGTGTTCACACTAGAGCACTTTCAAAGGTAAAATTTCTGAAACTCAATTTTTTACGGAGCACAAAGACATTTGAGACTATTATAACCTTTCGATTGGATTCCAAACTACTAATATTTTCTACAACATATTTCTTCAACACTAGTGTAAATGAAAATAGAATAAACTGAATAAAGCGGCTGGATGGTCGAACAAATCATCCTAGATCACAATCAGTTCTTCTAATTCTGAAACATTATTCACTGTCCAAGTTGTAGGCAACTATTACCCTATTAGCCATTACAATTGCTACACCACGAAGATGACGTGCTACAGACGCGAAATTTAACCGATAGGTAGAAGATGCTGTGATATGCAAATGATTAGCTTTTCAGAGCATTTACACAAGGTTGGCGCCGGTGGCGATACCTATATCGTGCTGACATGACGGAAGTTTCCATCCAATTTCTCAAACACAAACTGCAGTTGACCGGCGTTGCCTGGTGAAAAGTAGTTGTGATGCCTCGTGTAAGGAGGAGAAATGCGTACCACCACGTTTCCGACTTTGATAAAGGACGGATTGTACCATATCGCGATTGCGGTTTATTTCGACATTGCTGCTCGCGTTGGTCGAGATCCAATGACTGTTAGCTGAATATGGAATCGGTGGGTTCAGGAGGGTAATACGTAACGCCGTGCTGGATCCCAACGGCCTCGTATCACTAGCAGTCGAGACAGGCATCTTATCCGCATGGCTGTAACGGATCGTGCAGCCACGTCTCGATGCCTGGGTCAACAGATGGGGACGTTTGCAAGACAACAACCATCTGCACGAAGAGTTCGACGACGTTTGCAGCAGCATGGACTATGAGCTCGGAGACCACGGCTGCGGTTACCCTTGATGGTGAATCACAGGCAGGAGTGCCTGCGATGGTGTACTCAACGACGAACCTCGGTGCACGAATGGCAAAACGTCATTTTTTCGGATGAATCCAGGTTCTGTTTACAGGATCATGATGGTCGCATCCGTGTTTGGCGACATCGCGGTGAACGCACATTGGAAGCGTGTATTCGTCATCGCCATACTGGCGTATCACCCGGCGTGATGGTACGGGGTGCCATTGGTTACGCGTCTCGGTTTCCTCTTGCTCGCATTGATGGCACTTTGAACAGTGGACGTTACATTTCAGATATGTTACACCCGTGGCCCTACCCTTCATTCGATCCCTGCGAAACCCTACATTTCAGCAGGATAATGCTCGACCTCATGTTGCAGGTTCTGTACGGGCCTTTCTGGATACAGAAAATGTTAGACTGCAGCCATGGCCAGCACATTCTCTCACCAATTGAAAACGTCTGTTCAATGGTGGCCGAGCAACTAGCTCATCACAATACGCCAGTCACTACTCTTGAAGAACTGTGGTGTTGAAGCTGCCTGGGCAGCTGTACCTGTACACGCCATCGAAGCTCTGTTTGACTCAATGCCCTGGCGTATAAAGGCCGTTATTACGGCCAGAGGTGGTTGTTCTGAGTACTGATTTCTCAGGATCTATGTACCCAAATTGCGTGAAAATGTAATTACATGTCAGTTCTAGTATAATATATTTGTCCAATGAATACCCGTTTATCATCTGCATTTCTTCCCGGTGTAGCAATTTTAATGGGCAGAAGTGTACATTTCATACATGATTCTATGACATATCATACCTTAAACGTGGTGTCTTTAAATGCCTTTCTGGTTGATGCCAGGCGTCACATCAGAGTAAGTTAATCTTAAGGTATGCTCCGTAGACGTGCAATATCTTTAATTGTTCTGAATACCCCAAAGTTCGGGACGTGAAATCTATGGTGGAGGGTGACTGCCCGCTAGTGTACCAGAATTGAGTACCATTTCCCCAACTCGACGTGCGCGCAATGGTAGGGCTGGTAAAAACTGACCGCTTAGAACAGAAACCGATAGTTGAGTTCTGAATAATAGCTATATTTCGGTATTGTTTGGAAAATTTGGAAATTTTTGCTACATTCTTGTGGGACCAAACTGCTGAGGTCCTCGGTCCCTAAGCTTACGCACTACTTAATCAAACTTAAACTAACTTACACTAAGGACAACACACGCACCCAAGCCCGACGGGGGACTCGAACCTCGGACGGGGGCAGCCGCGCGGCCCGTGACAAGGCACCTTCAGACCATGCGGCTACCTTATTGTTTGGTGTCGTCTTGTCGTCTGTAAAAGGTGCTTTTTTTATTTTTTACCCATAAACTAGTAAAATAACCGAAATTTCACTAACCATAGGAGCAGTGGTAAAATTTTTCGTTTTCAAATAATTTTTTTTTTAAGTATAGTTTTCATTCGTAAAATTTGTATTGGTTTGAAACATAGCGTCACTATAAAAAATGGGAAAAGTGACTAGTGCTATTTTAATAACAATGCCAACAGAAAAGAGCAACAAACAATTATCATACGTATTGGTACAGCATTGCTGAGACGGTATCATGCAGAGCGCAAGACTTGCCCTCACCTGGTCTATAGAGTAGATGTACGCCTCTGTAGCATAGCGGTCGCGTTGCCACCTACCACGCAGGAGACCCGAGTTCGATTCCCGGCAGGGGTCTCGTTCTGGTATGTCTTTCATCATCATTGACTCACAAGTCCCCTATGTGGCGTCACCTAAAAAGGACTTGCAATACGGCTGCCGAACTCCGACGAATGGGGCCTCTCGGCCAACAATGCCATACGGTGATTTCCGTTTGTAGAGTAGATTCTCGCTGTCGTCGCCAGTCATCCGTTGTATTGCAGCCCTAGTCAGGAAATTCTTTTATGAAATATCATAGGAATGACGTATAATGCTTCGTTTGCTTTAAAATATTAACGATTTGTCTGCCATTTCTATGACATAATGAAAGAGGAAAGTAATTATGGTAACACTAATAAATTAAGAACTTAAATTCATTCACAATACACCGTAAAAATAGAAAGCGACTGATCTGCTGCCTGTGTCTACACAATATGACTTTATCCGCTTTCCTCTTGTAGCCCTTGGAACGGACACGAAAACCAGAGTTCTTTAGCCTCAGTTTTCTCTCTTTAGCACTGATGATTAGAATACTTGGATGATCCCCGATTACGACATGATATTCAAGAAAATTTTTAAAAAATTAGCCTCAGTAGATTACTGTTGATTTTTTGTAGTATTCAGCTAGTTATTTCCCGAGAAAAGCAGCGAACGGTGGACGGACTGAGTTTTCCTTTCTCTGCCTATTTCATTCATTATTTTGATTCTATGTATCTGGATATTGAGTCAAAATTTCTCAATCTATGTTCTGTTTCTACGTTTATTACAGGAAATAACAGGAGTAAAAACCTAAAATCAGTTACTTCTGATACCGGTTCTTCTGAGCGGCTTTAACAATCATTTTAAACCGGCGTAAAAGAAGCCGATGTAACCAAACAGCGATAACTGTCATCCCTTACGCAGTAGAGACGCTGAGCTGGAGGTATATGGCGAACCATCAGTAGAATATCGCCGCTTAAGATCGACTTTTATTCATGACAATGAGAGAGATGTCATCATAGCTGGAGAGGAGGTCGGTGGAGGGTGAAGGCGCCAGCGGTAATTCGCCGGCGTGTCAGGCGGAACAGTATTCTTGTGTCACTGCAGCAACAAATAGATGACATAAGGTAGCGCGTTGTTAGCGATGGACGACAGAGGTCAGCCCTACTTGTTTGGCCGTACAAGACGCTAGACAGGTGGTTTACTCGATGGCTCAAAGTTCACTGCATTGAGGTTTCGCCTCAGGCAGAGGATTTCAGTTATGGACAGCGAAGTCTGTCAACGCCAGATAGCTGCTTCATCTTGAAAAGTAAGCGGTCTTCTTCTCGTAGTAGACGTCGTCGCTTGGTAAACTGTACAACCCTGGATACGACTGAGCACAGCCTGAGAAAGAGGGTCTGATCTGGACGGTATACGTGTGAGTCGGCTTGTGTTTCTGTTATGGCAACACTCCCACCTCAGATCTCATGGCTTGGTGTCAGTTGGGCTACGATGATTCCAATTGCACAGGTTTTCTTGTCTACTTAGTTTCTTCAGAAATCCTACTTGAGCTCTACGATGCCATAACTTTGGCTTTCAGAGGGTGTGGCTGGCATCTTCAGATTCACCAGCGTCCTGATTGAGTATTCGCGCCTACTAAATAAGCGCTGTTGTTCCACGGCACCTGGTCATCAATGAGTGCTTCTCTGTCTACGACGTCGGTCTCCTGACAGACGGAGAAAAAGCTCATCTCCCCCAGTGAAGCTGTGGTACAACATTCATCCTCCTTCGAAAAATTCCGGTCTCTGGATTGAGAGTTCATTGACTTTCTGGACAAAAGAATTTTAACACGTGTTTCAACAACTGACATTAAAAAGTACAATATCCTCTGCTTTTCCTTGCCACTATTCAGCGTAAACCACATCGTTAGTTGGCTGCTTAATAATTGAAAACGCTATTTGCCATGAGTAATCGGTTTTGTTGGTAGCTGGCGCTTGAGGTAGATACACGTTACCCAAAGTCCGAACCACAATGGTACCTTAAGCAGGGTCACTCGTTCTTATGATTGTACTGTACTGCTTATGATGTCATTGCCACACTTAGTGGAACATCTGTTCAATGGTAATGCATCAATTCAACGTATCTATAAGTTCATTCAGCATATGGAGAAGGTCAGGTTTCAAGTTTGTTGTTTAGGTAAATTAGGCTCTGTGTTTTTTATTCTGGCCGGTAGAATGAGGGCTGTCTGATATTTATTACAAAGACCCCAATAATAGTAGCAGAAAGGTGAAAAGTAAATATTGATGTATAGCAGGTAGTGTCATTAATAAATGACACAATATGTTGCGTTGCAGTCTCGTCATACCTTGGGTCGTCCATTTGTAACCATTTATAAGCACTATTTCAGGTGTAAAATGAAGATATTTCTTAGAAATAAGGCTGAGGCACCAGGATTTCCCTTTTACATGTTACTGCATTTGCTTTACTTGTAAGAAACCGTATCAAACATGCTTTTTTGTTGGTCTAGATCATCCTAGTTGTGCATGTATGATCTCCTTCCTTCGACTTGCTCGTTCCACAGTGCCTCCACCAATCGCCCATTGAAGATATGCAGAGCAGCCTCCGAATTACAGCACACATCAAAGATTTCCTCGGTGGAATCCACATCACTCTCCCTTGCTGTTAGAAAAACCAGAGTCTTATACTCCACTGTCACACACATCAGCGACACACTTACTCAGTTACCTACGGCCCACATACGTACCATGCTACCTACCAAACCTGTTATTACATAACAGATCGAAATAAAAACACAAAACTAAAAAAATGCAGCAACCCCAAACAATATAATGCAAGAATATGAACATAAAATAATACCCCTCAAAGCTGCGTCACATACTCTGTAAGTCTCAACACTTGATGGCGTGACCTAAGAGCATAAGGTATCTCGCGTGTGGCCTGCGCGCAAGTGTCTGTTTCCTTTCTTCCCCTCTTACTTGCTACCCTCTTCGTTGGCGGTGGTACTGGCACTCGTGGTAAAGCATCTAGAACACCTTTAAAAGGTCTAACAGGCACCAGTTGGACAATGGAAGTCCTCGTAGGACTTAACACTGACTAGCCATGACAATTCTATGCTTTAATACTACCCTTGATATTGTGCAATAAGTTTCTTCGTTTCACCAATCTACCATTCGTTGTGTATGGGATAGCTGATGTTTATCCACTGACCAACAATTCGGTGCTTGCACACAGGTCCAAATGTCGCCCGTAGTAGCTAGCAGCAGCCGGTGACTTGTGCTGATACAGCGGAATACTGTGGCAGCAAAACATTGGCTGCCGACGACGGTGATGGTTCAAATGGCTGTGAGCACTATGGGACTTAACATCCTAGATCATCAGTCCCCTATAACTCAGAACTACTTAAACCTAACTAACCTAAGGACATCACAAAAAACCATGCCCGAGGCAGAATTCGAACCTGCGACCGTGGCGGACGCGCGGTTCCAGATGGAAGCGCCTAGAACCGCTCGGCCACACCGGCCGGCACCAACTCTGTATTCCAACTACTTAACAGTAGACTGTCCCATCGTTTCTTGCCATTCAAGTGCCTTAGTATTCGTCTTTTCCACTCACTTCCATACTTCTCCTAAAGCTTGAGCAAATATTGAATCAGTTCGCTGTTTTCCCATTTCAGATGGAATAATTTCAAAAAGTGATGACATCTTCCTTCGCAAACCACCCCATATAGCAAACGCCTAATGCTAGAATGTATCTTTCCATTGTCTGCAACCACGACATATGATAGGTAAACGACCCAGACATTTGGATGACTATTTACGTAACAGCTTAACATTTTACCGATGCTGAAGTCCTCCCACTAGCTTGTGGGGACTAGTTCCTATTTCCCAGATTCGTAAAAGATGATTCAAATGGCTCTGAGTACTATGGGATTGAACTTCTGAGGTCATCAGTCCTCTAGAACAGAACTACTTAAACCTAACTAACCTAAGACATCACACACATCCATGTCCGTGTCAGGATTCGAACCTGCGACCGTAGCGGTCGCGCGGTTCCAGACTGCAGCGCCTAGAACCGCTCGGCCACTCCAGCCGTCTCGTAAAAGATGACATAGTTGTTTCGATAGTTCTGACACTGAGTTAATGACCTGAATAGAAATTGTGTTGAAGACGACAAACTCCAGTAACCAGTTACACATCATTGCTTGTCCTATGGTACACGCTTATTCATTTGGAATGGTAACCATATGATGTAATGCCAAAAATGTTCTATAATAGTTAACATATAATAGTCACCTGCTGGTGCTTGGCTAAATAGACGCAAGATATCCATTCCTAACATTGCAGTTAATTTGGGTGCCTCAGGTAATCTTTGAAGTGTTATTTGTTGATCAATTAAATCGGCAATTGTACATACAGACCCAAGTCAACGTCTTGTCTTCGTGTTATCTACCAGAAACATTCAGCTATCGTATGATCTGTTGTTCTTCGTCTTTTTTGTACCAATAGCATGTAGTCATGAGATTCTTTAATTGCCGATAATCAATCACTGGTCGGTTTTACTTGGGTGGTAAGAAAATGGGAGCCGAGTATGGAGACATGAATGGCTGAATTAGTCTCTGTACCAGTATTTGTTCAATTCATGATTTTAAGGCCTTATCCTAGGAAAGGCCAAGAAATATGGTGATCTTCCAAACAGAAAATTCAATATTATATTGCACCAATGAAGCAACCCCTAATGTCTGTGTCAGCACGCCCGAGAATTCCGAATAGAAGCTTTTCATTTCCTTCTGCATCTCGGGACCCATGTTCCCCTGCTGTACACCTAAACTCTCTTGTTATTTCCTTTTCCCTCCTACAACGCCTCCACTATTTTCTATTACAGTGACACACCGGTCCTTATGATTGCAAAAGGGAAAACTTCCTTGTGGTCAGAACTTGAAAGATATCTTTCTGGCCTCTCAATTGGTTGCCAAACCAATCCTACCACTAACGTCTGTCCCTAAAATGTAAGTGGTTCCCAACTTGTCAACATCCCGCATTCTCACCATCCAAGGAAAATCTTTTACCCTAACCTTCACCAACACTAGTTATCTTGAATGTTAGACTAATTAACACCAGTTATTGTCCGTTACTTTCTATCCATTGCCCTCATTTTCAGAGTCTCTTATTTGAACATAACCATGTATAGCCGAAATAGCACTCCCTGAATATATCAAAGCGCATGAAGGTTCATAGTTAATAATGCAACACAGAAATTGTATGTTTCGTAACTGAAGTGTCTTCTCCGCTGATGACTTTGTGCTCATCCCCTCTTTCTTACAGCAACTGTCACACCTTTCCTTGTCTCATAATCCCTATTTATGTGTCCCACTTCGTTACAATAAGAACACCTTATCGTCTAGCTTTCTGTTGGAATTCTACAACGTAATACAAAAACCTAATAACTTCCTCAATCGACTCCAACGATAAATCCTCGCACACGGTCAAACATCCTTGCAGTGCGTTCGGTAGCTTGGTAAGTGGTTTATGTGACATTGCACGCTCCTTTAGCTGACACTGCTCGACTAGACCCACTACACCGCCCGGCCTACGTTAGAAATCCGGTCATCAACCTTCCTTACGTTGCTTTTCAACTACGCTCTCTGCTATCAATTTTGTGGCGGTACTGAGACGAGACCTTATTGTCAGTGGCTGATTAGGGAAAAGAACAGACAGAGAACCAGGTTACAACAATTCGTTTTTAAAAAAGAAAACAGTAAAACATTCATTCTTTGAAATGCAGTAACCTTTGTGGAATAGCAATACATTACTACAAATTCGTCATAATTAGTTAAAAAGACAAGGAAGTCTACTGGAATTTTTTGCATCAGATAGTCATAATGATCATCTTACAGGAATTTTACTTTCGTAGAAAAGATCAATATAAGTCAACCATGTGAAAGTAATACGATTAAGATATTTTGGATGCTGACCAGTGTCTTTAATGTCACCTCGTAATTAATACTTGAAGCCACCAGAAAAAATCAAGAGGAGAATAGCTACATTAGAATACATAAACAACTGATAAAATTCCGTAGAAGCAATACCTCTTACAGAAATTCCTATAAATTTGGTTAGTAAGCTATGCACGTCGGCATCAATTACTTTCGGTTATCCACACCAACCCTTGTGTCCCTTGTACACATGAACAAGATTGTTTTCTTAATAAATTGCAGCAAATTTCTCTGGAACATAAGTACCCCAGGAATTACTCAATTGATTGGCTTACACAAATACGCAACACAAATTGACGGCCACTACTCTCAAACTAGACATCAAAAACCAACAGTCGTTCGTTACGACCAGAGCAAATCCAGGTAGACATTCCCGAAAAAAATCACTTATAGTTGGTAGTTTTTCTAGCCTGACAAGGCGGCATCCATATCGGAAGCTTCCATAACTTGCACTGCCCTGCATATACAAACTGCCATCAATGCTTAATGTACAGAATGTACTATGAAAATACTGAGTCACGTTGAGTCCACTTCATTATGAAAAGTTGAGTCCACATCACTATAAGATGCGTCGGTATGGTACACGATGGAGGACACATGAACCATGCTCCATGCTCGACGGAGGCTCCTAACGCTCCGCTCAAGGACAAATACGCTTATGACCCACGACGTTCCATGTGCGTGTCATACTGCTTCCACCCGGAAGACGTCCCACTCCGTACCATACAATACAGTAATTTCCGAAACATAGGCGACTCATGTAAACGATTATCCAGCCACCGAAGTCGAGAGCGTCAATCGTACCATGCGACTGTACAGAAGTAACTAACTTTTCTCTTCACTCCACATACACGGACTGCCTCGTCACATGAACCAATCTACATCTCTGGTCCAGCGATGTTAATGAGCGATTGTGCCAACCACTGACACAGTAACTATCGCTTTGCTTAAAACCACATCATTAAAGTATGTATGTTAAAACTAGTTTTGCTGAAAGCCGTAAAATGTATATAAACTCTTCAAACACTGATGGCACTTCGGGTAAGAGAAACTGTGATGTAATTACTTAGTCTTACATACAGTACAGAAGAAAATACACGTAACCAGCCATTGAGACATTTTCCTTTCCTTGTCTCTTCCATCTGTTGTACGAAAAAATGCAGCCCAACGCGACGCTTGTATTGACCATTATGTCTAAATTCTAAAGGAAACGTAGTTATATCAGTTCATACCTATTTCTTGCGACTGTCTTGTCAGAACGATACAGTTGTTTACACGTTCCTTGGAATCATAATACGGCGGCGAGTGCAAAGTGACATCATTGACACTGGACACAGTATTGTCAGTCTAGTAACGTACGTCCGTGGCTACTAATCGGTCATACATTAAACGTTATCTTTGGTTGACCTAGTAACGAGCGAAATCAGTAATTAAATTTTACGTGACCTTGGCATTCTAGATTAATATATTTTCTTTTCGAATATAAAACTCTTTCCAGGCGTACAACTCGCTTTGAGAGTTAGAGGCTCTGTATTTGTGCTACAGTGATATTACCCTATCAATCGTTTATATCATCTCCTTCTTTTATACCTTTATTTTTGTCTGCTTTATTTGTTCCTCGCGTTGTAGATTTTGCTGAATGGATCCTATCGTTACATTTAAAATTCATTTGTTGTGGCGGGAGGTGGTGTTTCAGAAGTAGACTATCATATTTTTGAAGAAGTTGCTTTACTGGGAAAATACTGAAAATGTTATGTTACAATCGGTTTGCTACAATTTATTATCGTCCTGAAAATCGACCATTGCATCGTGTTTCTCTAGCTGTTTCGTTTTGTGTATTTTATTATTTTCGTAATTTTGTGCTTGTTATATTTTCTTCCCACTCAGAATCCTAATTTTCCGTTGTCTAGTGCAATTAGCTTCTGTATTTTTTATTATGAATTTTTATGATTCCATATTTGAAGTTTATACAATACCGGAAAAAATCTGTACACTCTTTAAGAGATTTCTAGTTCATTCATGATTTATTGTTGCGACAGTGCATATGGAGTACATGAAACGAATATATTTACAGATCAGTAGTACAAGCGGTTTTGAAGTACCAGTTACTGACCCACGCTGAAATACCCATATTAGTTCGTGGTGTAGCCTCCAAGGGTTGCAATGCATGCGCTGATTCTGGCATCCAGTCGATCATGCAGATGGCAAATACTATGCTGGGATAAGGTACGCCATGCCTGCTCGACCTGTTCACTTAGTTCAGTAATAGTAGTTGGTTGACGAGTCTCACGAATCACTTCTCACATCCCACACGTGCTCGTCTGGAGATCAGCCTGGAGATCTTGCTGGCCAGGGAAGTTGCTGCACGCCTCGCAGAGTCTACCGAGTTTCACGGATAGTGTGTGGGCAAGCATCGCGCAATTGGTACAACACATCGCCAACCTGTTGCAAGAATGGCAAAAGAACGGGTCTAACAACATTCTGCAGGAACCGAGAGTTGGTTAGGATCCTCTCCAGAAACACCAAAGGCGAATGAGAGTTTTAGCTTATCGCAGCCCAGACCGTAAGGCCACAATTCGACTCCTTTTGGACTCGCTCACTTGACTACCGGAAGGAGAAGCGGGTCTCCGTGGTATGATTGCCTCCTTGCTTTGCACGTTTGCGCCACACTGATCCTTCTAGATGTGAGCACTCCCTACTAAAGGGTAGACACAGATGGCGCACTGATAGATACGCCACTACGCTATCTCTTGGTGGACGATGTCGAAACCGTTATTACTACACGTACTGTCCCCGTGTGGCATACACCGTTATCGGATCAAAGTCGAACTCATACTTGCAGGTGTACTACTCTTTTATCAGGCAGTGTATTTCCGCGTCATCTGAACGAGCAGTCTCACTGCTCGTCGTTTTGAAATTTGGTTTGTGCTGCGTTTGCGGGCTTGTTATGACGACATTGGTCGGATCGACTGATGGTATCGAACACTCTGGTTAATGCATCAAGGATGTTTACAGTTGGGCAGCATGTAATACACTGACAGTGAACGTAAAGAGATCAAAAAGCATTAAACTCAATTAAGTCATCATCGTAGCCTTGTAGCGAGACTGGTAGGGCTTTTGTGGCCAACTTTCCTCTATTTTGCGGTATTTTAATATACTTCTTGTCTCGATGTTCATTCCCGGATTGTTGTTCTAGTATTCACAGCCGTATTAATCTGATCCAGCAGTGTTTTTCTGGATCGTCCTACCGGTATTTTTCCTGCACATTTCTGTCCAAATATTGGTCTTGCTGGCGGTTATCCTTCACCCTCTTCATATGTCCAAATCACTTGAGCCGTGTAGTTATCAGTCACTGACTTCTCTCATGTCTTCATTCATAATTTTATTTCGTCTAGTCTTCCACACGTCTGATCACAGAAACGCCATCTGTCATGCTCGTACACAGTACTCCAAGCTGTATGTCATGTTCGACTGGAGATACGTTTAAAACAAGGCCTGTTTGGCTCTCAAACGAACTCCTGGCTGTGCCTTATTACTCTGTACTGTACTTCCAGTTGGCAGTTCCATTCCTTGATATTGTACTTCCCACAAATTAGGAAGGTTCCGCACATTCCATTTCTCTTCGTCTAGCGTATCTCTGCCCAGGGCAGGTATCCTCTTAAAAATCATTTCTACAGTTTAGCTTTTGCTTATTGACAGCTGGTACATTTTAAACTTGGAGCGCCATTCATCTAATCTTCCCTGTAATTCTATTTCTGCTTCTTCACAAATGGCTTTATCATCATCATATCTAATTGGTTTCCTTTATATTCACATCCAAAAATCCAACAAAACTTGATGGAGAGTGTGCACTGTCCTGTTGTACTCCTCTCTCTCTCCTGAAATTCAGTTTAGAATGACAATACAGCTCTGACACACTAAATGGAAATGGAAAACCTAGAGACTTTCTAACAGACACAAAATATTTAACAATTTACAATTAACATGCAATAAATAAAAAAGAATATAGCAAAGTGAACTGGATCCTTTCGTGACTGTGTAGCAGCCAGTGGCTTGTGGTTGCATACCAATCCTATTTACACTCAGTTCTTCTGAGGATTAAGCGCAGAAGATGTGGACACAGTCTTCAAACAGTAGACACGGTCCATTACGATATTAACTGAAACTACTAATGCGCATTACTGAAAGGAAGTATTTACAAAGTCATTAGTATCCTTGCGGAGACAAGTTAGTTCATCTGCCATTCTTTCGTGCACTTCAGAAAAAAAGTTGAAAGAGGTAGCACGATTACATTAATTCAGAAAACAACAATTCCTACGTCTTAAATAAAACATGCTATAAAATTAAAGATTAATTAAGAAAATTAGAGTAAAATAGCCGTATTACTTTATAACATTCGTCAGTACAGTAACAGTTTTTTGCAAAAATGTCATACACCCAAAGAGCGTAATACTAACGTCTCACCGTCTTCCTCAGCTCGATATCTCACTCGTCCTGGCAGAAGGCTGACACAGGAGTTCACAGAGAAGAACGGGAGACTTGAAGACAGTGGTCCATCAACATCAGCGGGGTCATGGTGATGAACTCTTCTGAACTGCGCGTGATTGCGGGCAGCTGAAAGTATGAAAAGACCAAATGGTATGTTACTATTTTTTGCATCATTAAGCTAACTTGTTCCAAGTTTGTACAAATATAAGACCATTGTATTTTAGGTATAGCCGAATAAGGCAGTGCATTGTCAAGATACTGGAGACAGTATGGACGGTCATGCTGTTGAAGATTTCCGTGGTTTCCACTTCAGGCGAATGCCAGTCACAGCCCTTAGACAAGTTTACAATCACCTGTCCTTTCCACGTTAAACACAGGAGTTTCTATACATGACTTATGTTTTCCTTGTATTAAATGGATAAATCGTATATCATTGACAGGTGACCTCAGAAAATGAGGGGTCATATAACAGTTGCTCATTGTCAACGCGATGTGAGCTTTGTTTCTGACCAGCGTTCGTTGTCGAATGCATCTAACTGTCATCTTCCTCTGTAGTCATTACTCTAAGGTGTACCAGTATTCAGTAACAGCTTTTATTTCTGGAACAGCTTTCGTGAAACAAAATAAAACGTAGCTGTGAATAAGCTCACTTCCATCGTCGCTCCCCTCTGATTCAGTAAACTACTTGTACATCTACATCTACACACACTGGGAGAAAAGATTCACAGCATCAAGAAGGAGCTGTGCAACAGAAACGAAAGTTTGTAGGCATGTTTCAATATCTGAAAGATTATGTTTGCTCCAGTCTCGAGCCACTCGCATACGAGTGTCGCTAGTAGTGCCACTATGACGATGAAAATCAGGTTTGCTCTAAATATACGCTACAAAGGTCGTGAGCTTTACTTACCTTTGAGACTGGACGTGGTGAGTTGATGTTAGTCAAAAATGCCCTTAAGCAGACAAAGACGACTTTATCAACAGCCCACAGTGTTTCAAAGATTTCGTGCCGCAGAACTATGAGAAGCTGGATGTTCCTTTGCGGTGTTGCAGGAAGACTTGGCAGGAATGCTGCCATTGTACACTCCTGGAAATTAAAATAAGAACACCGTGAATTCATTGTCCCAGGAAGGGGAAATTTTATTGACACATTCCTGGGGTCAGATAAATCACATGATCACACTGACAGAACCACAGGCACATAGACACAGGCAACAGAGCATGCACAATGTCGGCACTAGTACAGTGTATATCCACCTTTCGCAGCAATGCAGGCTGCCATTCTCCCATGGAGACGATCGTAGAGATGCTGGATGTAGTCCTGTGGAACGGCTTGCCATGCCATTTCCACCTGGCGCCTCAGTTGGACCAGCGTTCGTGCTGGACGTGCAGACCGCGTGAGACGACGCTTCATCCAGTCCCAAACATGCTCAATGGGGGACAGATCCGGAGATCTTGCTGGCCAGGGTAGTTGACTTACACCTTCTAGAGCACGTTGGGTGGCACGGGATACATGCGGACGTGCATTGTCCTGTTGGAACAGCAAGTTCCCTTGCCGGTCTAGGAATGGTAGACCGATGGGTTCGATGAAGGTTTGGATGTACCGTGCACTATTCAGTGTCCCCTCGACAATCACCAGTGGTGTACGGCCAGTGTAGGAGATCGCTCCCCACACCATGATGCCGGGTGTTGGCCCTGTGTGCCTCGGTCGTATGCAGTCCTGATTGTGGCGCTCACCTGCACGGCGCCAAACACGCATACGACCATCATTGGCACCAAGGCAGAAGCGACTCTCATCGCTGAAGACGACACGTCTCCATTCGTCCCTCCATTCACGCCTGTCGCGACACCACTGGAGGCGGGCTGCACGATGTTGGGGCGTGAGCGGAAGACGGCCTAACGGTGTGCGGGACCGTAGCCCAGCTTCATGGAGACGGTTGCGAATGGTTCTCGCCGATACCCCAGGAGCAACAGTGTCCCTAATTTGCTGGGAAGTGGCGGTGCGGTCCCCTACGGCACTGCGTAGGATCCTACGGTCTTGGCGTGCATCCGTGCGTCGCTGCGGTCCGGTCCCAGGTCGACGGGCACGTGCACCTTCCGCCGACCACTGGTAACAACATCGATGTACTGTGGAGACCTCACGCCCCACGTATTGAGCAATTCCGCGGTACGTCCACCCGGCCTCCCGCATGCCTACTATACGCCCTCGCTCGAAGTCCGTCAACTGCACATACGGTTCACGTCCACGCTGTCGCGGCATGCTACCAGTGTTAAAGACTGCGATGGAGCTCCGTATGCCACGGCAAACTGGCTGACACTGACGGCGGCGGTGCACAAATGATGCGCAGCTAGCGCCATTCGACGGCCAACACCGCGGTTCCTGGTGTGTCCGCTGTGCCGTGCGTGTGATCATTGCTTGTACAGCCCTCTCGCAGTGTCCGGAGCAAGTATGGTGGGTCTGACACACCGGTGTCAATGTGTTCTTTTTTCCATTTCCAGGAGTGTATATAATTGCGGATGCATAGTCACAAAAATGTACGGTCGCAACGAGAACGGTGTACCGGATGGCCAAGTAGCACTACCGAGAACGAATACCATCATGTTTGGCGTATGGCTCCGACGCACCATACTGCAACTGCAGCAGTAATTTGGGAAGCAGCTGGCACCACAGTGACACAATGAACTGTTACAAATCGGTTATTTCAAGGACAGTTCCGACCGAGACGCCCTGTAGCGTGCATTCCACTGACCGCAGACCACCCCAATTTGAGACTTCACTGCTGTCAAGTAAAAGCTCATTGGAGGGCAGGGAAGAGTTCTGTTGTGTATTCTAATGAAAGTTGGCTCTTGATCGGTGCCAATGACGGCTGTGTGTTGGTTAGAAGAAAGCCAGTTGACGGCCTGCAACCAATCTGCAGCGTGGTAGACATCGTGAATCTGCGCCTAGAGTTATTGCCTGTTGTGTGGCTTCCCATGGCAGCAGGAGCATTCGTGAGGTAGTACCACGCACCCTGAGTATAAATTTGTACGTCAATCTGATGATTCGCACTCTTGAGATGCCATTTATGAACAGAATTCCTGGCAGTGTTTTCCAACAGGATAACCCTCGCCCATATGCCGCTATTGTAACCCGACATGCTCTACGGTGTGTCGACATGTTGCCCTGGCCTGCTCCATCACCAAACTTGTCTTCAGTCAATCATTTGCTGTCCCTACTACAATCCTTACATGCACGGTCCATTTCATGCTGCTTTACAACGTTACGCCTGGATGATGAATGAACGTATTTCAGCACACTACTAATGCTGTATTCGATCAGTGCGAAATAATTTTTCTTGTTCACACACTTTAACCTACATTTTCTACATTTTCCATCACTCCGTCTTCAGGCCACGAGTGGCCTACCGGGACCATCCGACCGCCGTGTCATCCTCAGAGGAGGATGCGGATTGGAGGGGCGTGGGGTCAGCACACCGCTCTCCCGGTCGTTATGATGGTATTCTTGACCGAGGCCGCTACTATTCGGTCAAGTAGCTCCTCAATTGGCATCAAAAGGCTGAGTGCACCCCCAAAAACGGCAACAGCGCATGGCGGCTGGATGGTCACCCATACAAGTGCCGGCCACGTCCAACAGCGCTTAACTTCGGTGATCTCACGGGAACTGGTGCGTCCACTGCGGCAAGGCCGTTGCCCGCATTGTTCCATCACACAAACAAAACGTTTGACAATGTTAGCCTGTATCCTCCAACTGTCTCTCAGCGACGGCATCACTCAGTATGCCACAGCATTATCAGAAAACAGCCGCAGATTGCTGGTCACCCTTTCCGTGAGAGCATTATGTGTGCATAAGTAAAGGCGGTTCTATCTCACTTTCCTGGGGCACTCCCGACGATGTCCTTGGCTCTGCTGAACATTTGTCTAGAGGAGAACGTATAGTTTCTGCGTCTTACGAAGTCTTCGAGCTTCTCACGGACCTGGGTACCTAACCCGTATGCTCGTATCTTCTTTAACAGACCGCAGTGGGGCACTGTGCAAAACACTTGTCGGAAGTCTAGGAATATGGAATCTGCCAGTTGCTGTTGATCCACGGTTCGCAGGATACCATGTCAGAAAAGGGTAAGCTAAGTTCCGCACGGACGATGCTTTCTAAAGTCATTCTGATTCTTGGACAGGAGCTTTTTCATTTCATGGAAATATGTTTTATTCGAATAAAAAATATGTTCTCAAATTCTGCAGATAATCGATATTAAGGGGGGTTGATTTCCTGGCAGAGACCAGACAGCGAGGTTATCGGTCTCATCGGATTAGGGAAGGATAGAGAAGGATATCGGCCGTGCCCTTTCAGTGGAAACATCCCGGCACATGCCTGAAGCAATTTAGGGAAATCACAGAAAACCTAAATCTGGATGGCCGGACACGGGCTTGAACCGTCGTCCTCACGAATGCAAGTCCCGTGTGCGCCACCTCGCTCGGTCGATATTAAGGATATTGGTCTCTAATACGGCGCGTTCGGTCTTTTACCCTTCGTATATTTAGATGCCAACTGTGATTTTTCCATCGCTTTGGACTGTCACCGTGTGAAAAATTCGTGATAAATGTGATTCGTGATAGTATGGCGTCTGGGCTGTTAAGTACTCTTTGTTCAACTGAATTGGCATTCGTCCGGATCTTGAGTCTTATTTGCTTACATCTCTTGCAACTGTTTCTCTACGACAGAAGTGCTTATTACTATGACCTCCATACGAGAGTCTATGCGCTGGGCTATCTACAGGATGTTTGCACTACTCTCCATTTTACTATCTTCTACTGCCACACCAGACAGATCAACGACTGACAGGATACAAGCCTTGAACGGCTTAGCGATTTTACGTATGACCAGAATTTGCTCGAGTTCTCGGCAGTATCTTTTGCTAACGCATGAGGCTGGTAGTCGACGCTTCGCGCATCGACATTTTACAGACGCAAGAACTTCTACTAACTTTTACCTCTACCTTCTGTGTGAACATAAATGTTGTTGTCATTTAGATATTTCCAGTAGCACGTTAGTTAGGTAATTTGTTTACTCACTTGTAACTAATTTTAATGCAAAAACTCGCTCCCTTTAATGATGTCAGATCTGTCAACAGGACGTAACGTAAGAACCAACGTCACAATATGCATGCATAATTATATCTGCGTACTTATATGTTTTATCTTTATAAACCATAACAAATACAAAATGCCTGCATAATGCTAAAGCTAAGAGACTGCGGAGTGCTCCGTGTAATTCGCGGCGGTTTTGCTTAGTAACTATCCCTGGGAACGTTCCTAACAATGGATGGTCGTTGGGAGGGACCTGTGTCGTTGCCTAGCATCATTGCGATTTCTGCCGAAGCTATAATAGTGTCGTTACGAAATCGCGCGCTTATTGAAACCCAGAAGAAACTATCGATTTTCGTTTCTGAAGTGATAGAGTTTTCTTTACAGCACAACAGCCGCTGCTAAAAGCTCATTTCGGGCCTGTGAGCTTCGCAAGAAGCCTTAGCTCCAGCTTTGGGGGCACCGGAAGCATCAGTGCTAAGAGGTATGATCCATCAACTTGGTGTCACTCTTTATTCATCTAGTAGCACGAGATATTTAATGACAATCCGAACAACGTAGACACTTCTGTTTCATTATGTGTATAGGAAACTGGTACCGGTATATTAAGGTTTGTTTCCGGATGCTGATACAAGTTGCAGATACCTGGTTGGTGACTGGTTTCTCAATGACAGTATACTTCTGAGTCAGATTTTCGCATTCTAGCGCTTCTTGGTAACTTCTCACGCAGCTGAAGTCTCCGTTGCTTTAATTTTTGAGACTTGCTTATTGAATATGTGACGGTGTGTATGAAATGAATTTGAGTATTCTCAAAGTCAGTCAGACGTTTAATAGGGATTGTGGGGATTGTCATTTTATCGACCAGCGGTATAAGGAGCAAGGCGGCTATGCGTCAGACTACGTATTCAACACAACATCACATTTATGGCAATGTACTTAACTATTGATGAACGAGGAAGTTTTCATTACGTGAATTGTACATTGAGGTGACAAAATTCGAGAGATACCTCCTAATATCGTGTCGGACATTCTTTTGCACGGCATAGTGCAGTAGTTCGGCGTAGTGTGGACTCAAGAAGCCGTTGGAAGTCCCGTACAGTAATATTGAGTCATGTTACCTCTGCAGCCGTCCATAATTGCGGAAGTGTTGCAACGCAGAAATTTTTGCATGAACTAACCTCGTGATTATGCCCTATAAATCTTGTACAGGATTCATGTCGGATGGTGTGGATGGCCAAATCATCCACTCATATTATCCAGAATGTTCTTCAATCTAATCGTAATCCGTTATGAGCCGGTGACACGGCGCCCAGCAATCCATAGAAATAAAGTCTATGAATGACTGTAAAAGGTCTCCAGAAAGCCGAGCGGTGGCCATTTCCAGTCAGTGATCGGTTCAACTGGACCAGAGAGTCCTGCACATTCCATGTAAACACAGCCCACACCTTAATGGATCTACAATAAGCTTACACAGTGCCTTGTTGATAACTTGGGTCCATGCCCTCGTGGGCTCCCCGTCATACTCAAACCCTACGATCAGCTCTTGCCAACTGAAATCGGGACTCATGCGAGCTCGCCATAGTTTTCCAGTCGCCTGGGATCCAACAGTTATGACCACGAGCCCAGAACAGGCACTTCAGCCATCGTAGCGCTGTTAGTGAAGGTAGTCGCGTCTATCGTCTGCTACCACAGACCATTAACGCCAAATTTCGCGGCTCTGTCCTAATGGATACGTTCGTCGTACGTCCCACATTGATTTCTGGTGTAACTTCGCGCACTGTCGCTTTACTATTAGTACTGACCACCATTCACAAACGCTGCTGCTCTCGGTCGTTAAGTGAAGGGATGTCGGCCACTCCGTTGTCCTTGCTGAGACGTAATGTTTGAAATTTGGTATACACGGCACACTCTTCACACTGTGGATCTCGGAAAACCGAATTCCCTGATTTCCGAAGAGGAATATCGCATGCATCTAGTACCAGCTAACATTCCTCGTTCAAGGTCTGTTAATACTGATCGTGCGTCCATAATCACGTCGGAAACTTTTTCACATGAATCACCTTACTACAAATGACAGCTCTGCCAACTCATTGCCCTTTTGTATCTTTCGTACGCGATTCTATTGATTCCACAGCGATCTGTATATGTCCATATCACTATCGCGTGCCTTTTGGCGGCTCAGTGAAATTATTAGTGAAAGATAAAACCAGTTACAAATACAATACTCAGCTGTAAATTAATAACACGAGGGAGAGAGAGAGAGAGAGAGAGAGGACGAATCGAGTATCTCTACGAAAGCTTTACAACGATACAGATTTCTACCACACAGCAGTATTGTTCCAGAGACGCCTCGCAGAGTGAAAAATAATTTATCTCGAAACCAGCAAAAATATGAAATCGAAAATTAGTGTAGAACAATTAAATTCGAAATGTACTCCAAGGCATGATGTCAAGGAAAGCATTACTATTAAGTCACAGGTCAAAGATGTCTCTATATTAATATCGCAAATTCCTCTTTATCCATTTCACGTTGCCAAACTCTCACTAGACATTCTCCCTGGTCGATGATAAATAGTTAATCTCTGTGACCTTCGTTGCATCGTGATATCGCCATTTTCTGCTATCTGTGAAGTGGTAGTTTTCCCGCTGCTTAGAGCCATGCTGAGTTGAACCGAAGTGTTTTTTCTCTCGTCCAACTTTTGCGATACAATTATCGTGGCTTCCTTGCCGTCTTTGGCAACGCGCCCACTAAATTTTCTTGATTACCACATTAGTGGGCATGTTCTCGTTGCGAAAACTGATTATAATGTTCCATGTGTAAATCTGCTTACGTGGTGGTGAGGATTTCACGTGAACCTAGGGTCGGAGTTATGTTATTTTTTAATATTGTGAGAAAAGTTGTTGGAGTGAAGGTCACGGATCGCCATCAACGGTTTCACGTGTGCTCGACTCCTTAGACGCTACGAAGACGTTTGTCCCTACCCGTAGCTGCGTAGTTTCCTAACCGGCGAGTTCATGTCCCCACGACATGACTTACCAGCGCTATAATGTGTGGAAGTTATGATGAGGGATACAATATTTTCACAAGCAACCAACATTATAGACCTTCTTGGGTTCCAAATAAAATAATTCGGTGGTCTCCAAATAGTCTATAGTAGTATTATGTTTTTTTTTAAATGTGTTGACAAGAAATATGTGGAATTTGTTAATCATAAGTAAAAAAGGCGAGTAGGTAGCAGAGGGCATCATTGCCTAAATTCCTGTATTATTTCAAATTCCGAAATCCACTATAATTTTGATGCATTTTCTGCCAACCACTGTATCGCTTGCGACTCGGAGTAATTCCTTTTGGGTTGTCTTTTTAAATGCTTTTTCGTTGGCAATAAAAACACTAGAGCAATGTTAATACAATCAATCATTTTGATACTTACACTTAAAAATACACCCATGCTCATAAATTAAGGATAATGGCAGAATGTGGTGCCACACAACGTGGCGCTACACAAAACTGGCGCTAATAGCATAGGCCCATAGGGAACACACACGACACAGATCTGTAATTTCACGGTATTGGTGATAAGTTGAGAAAACCGTCCCGAAACACATGTGCCACAAAACGCCACTGTTTCCTGCCCTTGTGCCTCGACATCAATATGGGATATGATCACCATGCACACGTACACAGGCCGCTCAACGGGTTGGCATACTCTAGATAAGGTGGGCGAGCAGCTGCTGGGGTAAAGCCTCCCATTCTTGCACAAGTGCTTGTCGGAGCTTCTGAAGAGTCGTAGGGGTTTGAAGGCGTGCAGCGATACGTCGACCGAGAGCTTCCCAGACGTGATCGAGGGGGTTTATGTTTGGAGAACAGGCAGGCCACTCCATTCGCCTGATATCTTCTGTGTCAAGGTACTCCTCAGCGATGGCAGCTCATTGGGGCTGTGCGTTATCATCCATCAGGAGGAAGGTGGGACACACTGCATCCCTGAAAAGGAGGACATACGTCCCGATACACCTGACCTGTTAGAGTTCCTCTGTCAAAGACATGCAGGGATTTACGTACACCAATCATAATCCCACCCCACACCATCAAAACACTACCTCCGTATAGGTCCCTTTCAAGTACATTAAGGGGTTGGTACCTGGTACGTGGTTCACGCCAGATGAAACCCCGACGAGAATTACTGTTCAGACTATACGTGGATTCGTCCGTGAACATAACCTGGGACCACTGTTCCAATGACCATGTACTGTGTTCTTGACACCAGGCTTTACGGGCTCTCCTGTGACCAGAGGTCAGTGGAATGCACCTTGCAGGTCTCCGAGCGAATAAACCATGTCTGTTCAGTCGTCTGTAGACACTGTGCCTGGAGACAACTGTTCCAGTGGCTGTGGTAAGGTCCCGAGCAGGGCTACCTGCAGTACTCCGTGGCCGTCTGCAGGCACTGCTGGTGAGATATTGGTCTTCTTGTGGTGTTGCATACTGTGGACGTCCTGTACTGTAGCGCCTGAACACGTTTACTGTCTGCTGGAATCGTTGCCATAATCTTGAGATCACACTTTGTGGCACACGCAGGGCCCGTGCTACGACAGGCTGTGTTTGACCAGCCTCCAGTCGCCCTAGTATTCTACTTCTCATAACGTCATAAGTGTGTGCTCTTTGAGACATTTTCAACACAGTCACCATTAGCACGTCTGAAAAGGTCTGCACACTTACTTGCTGCACCGTACTCAGAAATGCACCAACACACTGAAACGTCCGCTTTGAACAATTATACATGACTGTGCTAAAACTGACACATAATATTTTTTTTTAGCGCAACGCAATCTGACTTTCAATAATCCCTGCAAAAGAATGGCCCTGACTAACATTAACCTATACCTTTTACAAATCACTTACCTCACAAAAATCTTCCTTACTCGAACTACTGCAATACAGCGAGCGCCACTACTGCCAGCTAAATAAAAGATTCAAACTACGGAAGGCACTAACTACTGATAGGCATAGTTAGCAAATGAAAGATTTTAATAGAGAACAAACAATGTATTTACCTTAATAGTGTTGAAAAATCATAATATACATAGCAGTTCATGACATCTAGTCTTACAAATTTCAAAACTCCGCCATTTCTCTCCCCACATCCAGCACTGCTGGCGGCTCACCTCCAACTGCGCAACGCTACGAGCTGTTAACAGCCAACTGCCCAACACTACAATGGCAGACAACAATGCAAACTAGCCACAGACTGCACACAGCACACACAGAGCGCTACGTGGCGTTACCAATATAAAAACTTAAACAGCCTACTTGCAACACCTCTGCATATGTGGACTGCTACCAGCGCCACCGTGCGACGATCGCAGGTCGAATGCACACCATGGTCATACCCCGAGGTGATTTAAACCCGCAAACCACCCACCAGAGCGTTGTCTCACCATGTGTCAGCATTATCCTTAATTTATGAACGTGAGTGTATTTAGAGTTCATGTAACCACACCCTGGTGCGTTGTTTTTCCTTAGTCTTGATAAGATTTGTTGAGTTCATATGTTGTTATTGGCTCTAAGAACGTTTTAAATCTGCTGTGTTATCCGTTCCTAAGGAATCTCGCTATTATTTAACCCATAAATTAGAACAGTATATTATAATACTTATTTAAAAATGCAGAATATGATTCTTAGGAATAGTGCTACGCAATGATGAGATACGTAATGAATATGATCCAACAATCATTCAGGCAAAATGAGATCTCACTAGCATGAAATAAATCACAGATGTCCACCTAGTACGAATACATTGTGGCTAGGTATGATTATGACCATGTCAAGCGATCTGTAGATAACAATTAATAAAAATGAGGCTACTACTAATTTATTCACTGCAATTTCTTCCTGCAAAATAGTATTAGGTATAAATATCAACTTATCTCGGAGACAAATGATTAAGGCCGGTTGTGAGGGCAGGGAGGTATGTGAAATTTTCTACATAGCGTATTCGAAAATATTATTGAGAAGCTAATCAGACAACCGACTCCCGAAAAGAACGTACTGGATTTCCTGGTCACCAAGAGCAAAGAAATTTCTGTCTTAGTTGATCAGGAAAACAGTGATGATAAGGCCGCTGCAGCAACACTGTATAGGATTCTAAAATCGGTCAACGTGAAAATTACATATCCACTACCGATAAAGCATCAATGTATAGAGTTCTAGAGAATTGTTCAATACGCTTTAAAAACATATTTGTCGATCAAACTTGTGAGGAATGTTTAAGACGCGACTTCGTTCGACAGCTATGACAGAAATTCCTATTAAAGGGAAGAGAACCCTACTGCAAATTGAAACGTAGGCAAAGCCTCGCGGACAAACAAAACCTAAACGAAGCCATAAGTAACTTAAGGAGAGGTACGCTTGAAGCGTTCAACGAACTCGAAAATAAAATTTTATCTACCGACTTGACAAAAACATACGAAACGAAGTCACCAGTCCAGATGCTCCCTGATAATAATGATATCGAAATGAGGGACGCCACAAGGAAAGCCAAATTACCAGAAGTCCTTCCGTCAAAACTGTTTCTCTGAGGAAGACTGGACTATAGTCCCTTCTCTGAATCGTCACACGAACGTCAAATCAACCTGAAATCACTCATCAGGGGGAAAGCCACTGGACCTGACGGGATTCCAAAACGTTTCTACATAGAGTAGGCGAGAGAAGTTGCTCCTCTCCTAGCGGCTGTGTACCGTAGCTCGCTGGAGGAGCGGAGCATTCCTATTGACTGGGAGAAAACGAAAGTCATTCCCGTTTTCAAGAAGGGTCATCGAACTGACGCATCAAATTATAGGCCCACACCTCTGACGTCGGTCTGCTGTAGTGTTTTGGAACATGTTTCATGATCGTTTGTTGTGATATTTCTGGAGACTGAAAATCTGCTCTTTAGGCATCGGCATGGATACCTAAAACAACACACCTTGCTCTGTTCGTCCACGAGCCCAAAATGAAGTACACATCGCCTCCCAAATTCATACGGTGTACCATGCAGTTCCGCACGGCAACCTGATGAAAAAATTACAAGTCTACGGAATATCAGACCAACTGTGTAATAAGACTGAAGAATTTTTAGCGCACAGAAATCACGGCGTAAACCATGGAAGTGCTATTGGGCCTTTAATTTTCAGAATATGTACAGTGCTGTGTAAAACTGAAGGACGAAAGTAACGTTCGCACGATGAGTCATTACAGGAAACATCCCTTGGTGAAAATTTGACCGTACATAGAAATAATAGCTACAGGACAGGACAGTCCAGAAGGTAACAACAAGAAATATGCAGTGAGACCAACATGAATTGCACTTTTAGTCAAAGACTAAAATTACACTGATATCACCACGATTTGTGATGGTCACCTGAACTTTTCAAAAGGCGGGACATCGTTCTTAACAGCTTGTGTGATCACCATGGACAGTGATGCATGCTGAGAGGCGTGTTCCCATCCTGGCCCCTAGACTGGTAGGGAATTCTTGTCTTAGCACGATCCATTTCTGCTGAACCGCCGTTGGTGTATACGGACGTGCTGCGGTATATCTCCGCAACACTCCTCGCACGTTCTCGATGAGATCTAAGTCGGGGGGACCGGGAAGTTATGTACATTCGCCGAATATTCTCTCCCCCACCTGCCCTTTTCGACGAGATCGCACATTGTTATATATAAAATAAAAAACCTTGATAAGTGCAGTTAAGTGTCGGGCACTTAGAGATTCGTACAGACTTAATTACGTATACAGATAATAATAATAATAATAATAATAATAATAATAATAATAATAATAATTTGGCGTTACTCATTGACTTGGTGCAAATCGTTCTATTGGGCGAGTTGCGTGTCCTCAACCGACCCCAGTTATGAAACCGTGGAATCGAGACGTGTAGTCTAACGTGTAGGCCGAACCACGTGTTGTTTCTGGCGACACCACATGTTGTTGAGAGCTGAAGATTAGGTTAAAACGAAAACTGAAAAATCCGTGATCCCTACGAGTTTAGTTCCCAATAGCTCTTTGTTTCCAAGCATGCCTTTTACCGCTAACCGTCCAGGGTCAACAGAATGTAGGTAGTTCGCCGTAGGTTTTGATGAAAGAGCTTACAAGAATCAAAATATGTGTCATATACGGCCGTACGTTTTGATCACATTGACTCAGAAGCTTAAATTACTTACACTTCCAAGGAACCGCAGACTTGGGTATCTGACAAATTTTAACTTCATACCACTACCCGCTCCTGGGAGAAAGTGATTTTAATTGATGGACAAGCAGACACACAGGCAACGCACTATAGAGTGATCCTATAAGGAATACATTGCTATCTATTGTGATACGGAACCCTAAATATGAAGTAAGAGCGCAATGCACCCCAAAAATGCGCACATAGGAAAGAAGTACAGTGCTACAATTACGTTGAGCAAGGACTGTACCATTTTCAAAGGTATATACTATGATGGTATCTGCTCTTTCGGGCATGTCCGGAAGAACAGATACCATCGGTGACCATGATGCTCGTTAGAATGAAATTAAAATGAAATGAACACCCTTAGCTGCTTACAGGCGTTGACATACGTCAACGGGGACGGATGAAAATGTGTGCCCCGACCGGGACTCGAACCCGGGATCTCCTACTTACATGGCAGACGCTCTATCCATCTGAGCCACCGAGAAGACAGAGGCTCAGTTGGATAGAGCGTCTGCCATGCAAGCAGGAGATCCCGGGTTCGAGTCCCGGTCAGGGAACACATTTTTATCTGTCCCCGTCAACGCATGTAAGCAGCTAAGGGTGTTTATTTTATTGTAATTTTCAAAGGTTCCGGCGTTTCTCTTTTTGGTCCCTGCGTCATTATGACTCCTCACACCACACTGTCTGGACCTCCAAAACGTTCATGTTCGACAGTGTTCCTGTATGAATTACGTGATGCCACCTCTCGCCATATGAGGGAATGTCGAGAATCAGTAACTGTGCTAGCATCCGAGAAGAGCAAGCGACCCTATTAATAGTTGGTGCGGTCCCTGGTGTCCTGTCACCATCGTAAATCTTTCAACATGGTACACTCAACGGTCAACGTTACTGTGAGAATAACCTCTTTCCCCATGTATGTCTTTTTAGGGAAACACTCGGTCCTTTCCCTTTTTAGTGGATGACAATGCCAACCGTATCGAACAATGCAGGTGGAGGAACTCTCGGAGCGAGAGTTTATTCGGCGAATGGACTGGTTTAGTTACCATTCCCTCTATTGAAAACCTATCGATCATGTGTGGGCTGCGTGGGGAGACGTACTGCGGCACAACGACATAAAACAACGACCACCCAGCACTTGTCATCCGCGCTGACTTACGAATGAAGCACCACACCACAGAGACTTCTTACCAACGCTGTGGCCAGGTGGTAACACATTGCACATCGTGCATTACCTCCATCCTGATCACACGACCTATTAATAACCAAGTACCTCCTTTTGCAATGTCTCGCTTCCCACGCCCGGGTTCCTGGGTTCGATTCCCGGCGTGGTCAGGGATTTTCTCTGCCTCGTGATGGTGGGTGTTGTGTGCTGTCCTTAGGTTAGTTAGGTTTAAGTAGTTCTAAGTTCTAGGGGACTTATGACCACAGCAGTTGAGTCCCATAGTGCTCAGAGCCATTTGAACCATTTGAATCCTTTTGTAATGTCTAAGAGACTATCATACATCGCGATGACTTCAGTGTAATTATTGACTTTGAATAAAGGTGTAATTTCTTTTCGCCTTATTGCGAACTATTTTTAGTTACCTTTTATGTTGTACTGTACGGTTACTTCTACGGACGGTCCAATTTTCATTGAGGAATATTGGTTGGCAGTGAATCATATTGCGACAGTTATTTTCGTTCTTAAATTTGGGAATCGTCCTTATAAACGACCTAGCGGATGACGTCGGAAGTTCCATACGGCTTTTCGCTTATGATGTTGTTATAAGAGAAGCCATAAAAGTAGAAAACAGTAGCGAAATGCAGAAAGACTTGCAGAGAATCGACACTTGGAGCAGGAAGTGCATAAACAGGCATAAAGACCCATTATTGTGTGCTATTGGAGGACAATCGCTGGAAGGAGTAACATCGATAATTGTCTATGAGTACGAGTAAGGGAGCCATTTAATAAGGAAAGACGTCATAAAACCAAAGGCGGGTAAGGCAGATTTCATACAATTATTCATTGTAAGAACCGCCAGGAGCTTTAGTCCGTCATCAAAGGAAGTAGCTTAGAAAACAGTCGTTCGAGCAATGGAAAGAAGAGCAGCGTATTTCGTGAAGGGTTCACATAGTAAGCGCGAAAGACTACCAGAAATGCTCACCCAACGCCAGTGGCAACCGCACGCAGTTGACGTCAACAAGTGTATGGGCCTCAAGATGACGTTGTTACAACAAGGAAACTAGTTGCCAAAATAAAATCGATACCTTAAATACAGCTGGAGGAATTACTTCATTTTTAATATAAATTTATACCAGCTGACGTCCCACTGTCCTCCATCTCAACTATGGATGTACGAAGATTGCAAGGAAAGCGTCCTGGAAAACCGTCTCATTTAATTTTTAGTTGCAGGAACGTATGCCGCTGAAAGAGTCGACTTACAAGATATTGCTACCTGCTACGTGTATCTCGCGAAAAGACCACGAGGGTAAAATTAGATGGATTCAAGCCTATACAGAGGGTGTTACCAGCTATCGTTCTTCCCACGAACCGTTCGCGACTGGAACAGAAGAAGGGGGAAATCACAGTGGTAGCCAGTGTACCCTCGGCCACACACCGTAAGGTGGCCTGTGGAAATATAGATGCAGCTGTGGGTGCAGTAGGCAGCTACAAGTGGAACACTGATGATAATTTACGTCACCCTGCAAGCCACGTAACCTTGTGTGGCGGAGGGTATTTCTGGCAATATTAACCGACGCTCCCCTTCCCTTTTCCACTCACGACTAGTCCATGGGAAGAACGAATGTCGTTAAGTCTCGGAATTAGTTGTAATGTATCAAATTTTCAAGTCCTGGTCCTTTCGTGAGCTAAGGGGATATAGTGTGTTGCCCGACTTTTTCCAAAAATGCTCTCACGAAATTTCAATAGAAAGTCTCTCCTTGATGCACAACTCTTGACTTGTAGCGACTGCCAATGGGGTTTGTTGAGTATCTCTGTAACTCTTTCGCGTCGAGAAAACGAATCCATGACAAAGCGCGCAGCTCTTCGTTGGATCTTGTCTACCTCTCCTATCAGTCCGGCCTGGTAGGTATCCCACATTAATGAATGATACTTGTGGCTTCGTCCAAGAAGTGCCTTGTAAGCCATTTCCTTCCCCCGTGAGTTACATTTGGTGAAGAGTGCAGTAGTGGATTTCTTTTCTTCCGTATGCGCCATATGCTACATTTATTTACGTTCAGTCTCAACTGCTAGAGCCTGCAAAATTCATCAATCCTCTGCAGGTAATTTTTTAAATGGGCACTATCTTGGGGCATTGTTACTTTCTTATAGACAACCGCATCATCTGCGAACAGTCTTAAGAGCTTCCAATGTTTTCTGCTACATAATTTATACACGCTGTAAACAGTAAAGTTCCCATCACGCTTGCTTGGGATACCCCAGAAATTGCCTTTAAAACGGTCAATATTTTCCTGTCAAGAGCGACTTATTGAGTTCTGTCAGCAAGGAAGTCCTGAATCCAAAAGCTCTACCAATGACTGATGATAGATTATTTCGATTAGGACCGTATTTATCGCTGCTAAACCAACAATAAATTAGTCTCGGAAGCCGATGAAGTGGCACGTTTGCACGAGAGAACTAGACTGATCAGTGTGAATGCATTTCTAGAATCACTGGAACGTTTGTTGTACCTACCAGGCTTAAGTTTCAAGTTCTTCCGCCAGAAGTTCAAGAGTGTGTACAAATTAAACGGTATACTGACGGATCCATACAGGTGTGAGATTTATGCTGTTATCATGTAAATTTTTGAACTGACTCTTCCATCTATGTACACCACGCAATGTCGTTAAATTCTGATGACTAAAATTACATCCTTTATGAACTTAATGCAGGAGGAACCTCAAAAAGATTTACGCGAATGGTTCAAAGCACGAAGGAACAAAAGGTTGCGTTTATGCAGATACTGAAACGTGGTCAGGAGGGCTGTACAAACTACTGTAGGAGTACCTATCGACAATGACTTCGGAATTGGCTGCACAATTAAAGCTCTTAGAAACGTGGAACGGTACCAGGGAAACACAATCGTTTTTGTCGGCGAACTCGCGCCCTGCCTGACGCTACCAGAGACCCACTCTAAGCAATGACAAAATCAGTTACCTTGTGGATGCCATTTATGCACATTTTGATACGAATTACAGCCGTCTGGAAGAAAAACACCTATACCTTGCAGCACGTTAAGTTTTTTTTATGTATCTTATGCACCCAAACAGGTTTCGCCTTATTTACAGTCCATCCGCAGCGGGTGTCATGAAATATTACAGGAACGATTTTTTCGTTTGCACATTTAGGTTTTTGTTTGTACAAATGGGTTAAGTACAAATTTGAAACAGTTCATTGAAATTTTTACAGTAAAATGGAAAGGCACTTATATTTCAACGCCCAAATCATTGTTTGTTGACGAAACAGCTTTCTCTCAGGCGAAAAACTAGTGTATATTTTTGCGGTTTACCTAGCTGTCACTCTGTTTTCGACTCACAGCCTTGTAACTGCCAATATCCATGTCTAGAGTGTAGCTCTTTCCCGTAAGCATTGCCAAATATCCCAATTTTTTTGTTTCCATTTTTTTTGTTTGACTGTATGTATGTTGATGTGAGTTTTGTGTGTTTGTGTGTATATGTCTTTCTACGCATTTTATTCTTATTTTCTTATTTACCAATTTCCTGCATTAGTAAATATTTTTGTTTTTAATATTTATATTTTTCTTTAATTTAATTTTTTATTTTTATTTTCCATTTTAATTTTACCATACATAGGAGGGAAGTCGAACTTGTGATCATTCATTGGAAATTTCTGTCCGTTATATGATCAGTCAGTCTAAACAGTGAGTTGTTAGTCATATCCACATGGTAATTTAGTGGTAGCTTCATTTCAGTCTTTGTTTTGTCTATGTGATAATTATCTTCTAACGTTTAGCGCGTCTTTCATTATTTATTCTGACTTTTTTCATGTCTTTCTCTCTTGTAGTAAATTGGTGACTATTTTCTCTTAAATGTTCTGCAAAAGCTTAATGGTTTGTCCGATATTTCCATGCACTGATATGTTCTTTGTGCCAAGTGTAAAATGTTCTGCTGGTTTGCCCTCATACACTATGTGATCAAACGTATCCGGCCTCCTGGCTGAAAATGACTTGCAAGTTCGTGGTCATCCTGGAATTCAGTATGGTGTTGGGCCACCCTTAGCCTTGATGAAAGCTTCCTCTCTCGCAGGCATACGTTCAATCAGGTGCTGCAAGGTCTCTTGGGGAATGGTACCCCATTCTTCACGGAGTGCTACTCTGAGAAGAGATATCGATGTCGGTCGGTGGGGCCTGGCACGAAGTTGGCATTCCAAAACATCCCAGAAGTGTTCTATAGGATTCAGGTCAGGACTCTGTGCAGGCTAGTCCATTACAGGGATGTTATTGTTGTGTAACCACTCTACCACAGGCCGTAAATTATGAAAATGTCCTTGATCGTGTTGAAAGATGCAGTCGCCATCCCCGAATTGCTCTTCAACAGTGAGAAGCAAGAAGGTGCTTAAAGCATCAATGTAGCCCTGTGCTGTGATAGCTTCACGCAAAACAACAACGGGTGCAAGCCTCCTCCACAAAAAACACGACCACACCATAACACCACCGCCTCCTAATTTTACTGCTGGCACTACACACCTTGGCAGATGACGTTCACCGGGCATTCGCCATATCCACACCCTGCCATCGGATCGCCACATTGTGTACCGTGATTCGTCATTCCACACAACGTTTTTGCACTGTTCAATCATCCAATGTTTACACTCTTTGCACCAAGCGAGGCGTCGTTTGGCATTTACCGGCGTGATGTGTGGCATATGAGCAGCCAAGTTTTCCCACCTCCCGCGGAACTGTCATAATACTTGCAGTGGATGCTGAAGCGGTTTGGAATTCCTGTATGATGGTCTGGATAGATGTCTGCCTATTACACATTACGTCCCTCTTCAACTGTTAGTGGCCTCTGTCAGCCAACAGACGAGTTCGGCCTCTACGCTTTTGTGCTGTACGTGTCCCTTCATGTTTCCACTTCACTACCATCATCGGAAGGAGTGTGGAAATCCCGCATACAGACGTATAATACAAGTGACACCCAATCACCTGACCAAGTTCGAAGTCCGTGAGTTCCGCGGAGCGCCCATTTTGCTCTCTAACGATGTCTAATGACTACTGAGGTCGCTGATATGGAGTACCTGGCAGTAGGTGGCAGCACTGCACCTAGTGTGAAAAACGTATGTTTCTGTGGGTGTCCAGATACATTTGGTCGCATAGTGTACCTTTCATCGCATATGTTACATTGTAGATGATATAGACGTACTTTATGGTAGATATAGGTTTACGGTAAATTTCAAAGCTATGCTGTTTTTTCTTTTCTTTTTTTATGGTTATAAACAAAAAAATTTGTTTGGGTGTAATGTTCTTTCTCTACTGTGAATTTTGTCTGTGTGTTGTGTTTATAGCTTCATCCAGCAGACTGATTTTTGGTGGTGGATATCGTCCATGTATCTCATCCAATAAAATATGTTGCAATTCCTAATGATAAAATCATGCCAACGGATACAACATTTTGAAAGTGACTCGAGAAATAACAGGCAATGAGAAAAGAATAGCCAGAAATAGTTTAAAAGGGAATATTAATTTTCCAAACAGAAATTACGGACCATCTTTTCGTGGAGTGCATTCCATTATATACCCATTATTTCATTTTGCACTTGAAGACAGAGTAGGTATGATTACTCAGCTTGAAACTGGCAAAATCTTACTGTCTGCAGTGGAAATGACTACAAATCTTTTATTACTCCTATATAAGTGTCATATTCATACCTCACATGTTCTTTCGTATGCATGCCTGTAACGGGCAATATATCAAAACATACAGCGCCAAATATGTAGCTCCGAAATTCACTACGAAATGTCTAGTCGGTGGCGACGCATTCCTAACTTTACGGTGGATCTGTGTGTATTTATACAACAGTGGTTAAAATTCACTAAATCACGAGATGCACAGCAATACACTTAAAAAAAAACAGAGTCACAATTTGATCCCTAATTTCCTCGAAATCATCAGTTTCTTTCTTTTTGCCACCCTTATGTTCATACGCAATCTGAAACACCTACTTCCGGTAGAATACAAAATTTTACAGTTCCGACTGTCAGTGTTGAGTCTAAATACTTACTTTTGCAATAACTGACTTAACAAATGTTTCACATGTTTGCCTGACTGCGATAAGCTACTACTACTACACAGCTTTTCGTTTCAGATACACATGAAACACGCGTTAACAATTAGAAACGTAAAATGTGTAAAATTATATCGCCATTAGTGTGTGCTAAATAAAGTCCCACTCCACTGGCAAACATTAGTCTTCGTATGCCAAAACTGGAATATTCATGGTGAACATTTTACAGTTTGAATTGATTTGGAAATAATAAATCCATTTGCCAACATGAATGTTGCATTTATTACAATTACTACACGTTTTTCCCTCTAAGAAACTGTTTTAACTACGTTGTTACTAGATTTTCCTAGTTTTTTTGTTTCTTTTTTCTCTCCCAAAAGTTTCTTCATTCTTTGACTGTGTTCTTCTTTTCTTTGTTTCCTCCATATTTCCCCCTGTTTTTTTCCTTTATTTGATTTAAAATTAAGAGTTCATAATTTTGTTTCTGATTTTGACTCTTTCATTTATACTTTCCCCATTGATTTCTTTTTGATTTCGGTCTTCTTCTACTTGTTGAAAGCAACTGCGTTTGCGGTTGAGATGTTTACTGCATCAAAAACCCTCTTCATGGGTATCTTGTTGCTGATTAATGTGTGTGTCCGTGTAATGTCAGTAGGCGTTTTACGATTGTGACTATGGGTCTGTCTGTATGTTCTTACAATTCCGTGATCGCTTTCTTTATCAAAATAACGTGTATTGCTTCAAAAATATTTCTGAGACTTTTATGTTCCATCTCTGTCTTTCTGATCAGACAGTGAACGTTTCTTGAACGTCTCTACTGTTTAGAGTGCTTCTGGCAACTGTGTTGTAGTTCCTGAATTTGGCATGTCTTTGGAATGTTTCTTTTAATGTAGTGCGTCCATTGAGTTTGTACGCTTTCTGAAATGTTTGTGTTCCTTCTATGTTGGATGGCTTGTGTGATCCTCTTATTTGTGCGTATTCCCCTAGATACTTGAATTTTTCCAGTCTGCTAACCTCAACGTGTTTTGTGTGCATTACTTGTGTGTTGCATTATCTTCCATGTGTTGCGTTTACTCATACATTATGTGTAGACCCGTTTTGGCGTAGAGTTTCGGCAAGTATTCCAGAGCTCCTTCTGCTTCGTGTCTATTATAGCTGAGTCTGCTGTGTAATCTGTGAATTCGAGACATTTTATGAGTGTTTTGCTTGTACGTGTTATTCCTAAATGAACCCCTTTGACTTTTGCTTCCCATTGTTCGATAATCTTGTCCTAAGCCAAGTAGAAAAAAATATGGGCTATCTTTCCATGGACAGCATTTCAGAATCAAAATACCTACTCATTATTTTATGTTCCGTGTGAAGCAGTAGATACTGGCAGAATGGAAGCTTAGCTGGAAACTGGAGAAATCTTACTTTTTGCAATGGAAAACACTACGAGTCTATCATTACACACGTATTTCATCATCAACGGTACACTGTCCGTAGTTGTTCTGCAAAATATTTAGTGACGCTTATGTTGTAATCAGCGCGTATGCGTAGGCGTGCCTGATGTAAAAACTGGTCCTTAAGGGCAAGAAGAAGACAAGGTTTATGCCACGTTTTAATGCAAACACACAAAAACGCTCACTGGTCCTCTCTTAAGGCAATTCGTTTACTTAGGAGTCAGCGACCTACAAGCAAAACGACATTATCGGCTACAAATAAACGTAATCGTTTGTCGAGAAGTGTACAAGTACTGAAATATATTTTATTTCAAAATATAATTACAATACTAGTTTTGAAGTGTCCTCTTAGGTGACTGTAAGAATGAAACAACAATGGTGCAATTAATGGGTAGCTGTGTGGTGATAATGTTTCACTTCCTCCAGTTCAAGTCAACGGCAGCTTTGCACAAACTGACATTTAGGTGCAGAGCTGTTTCAGTTACAGTCTGCAATACAGATAAATGAATCCGTCTCCTTGTCTGCACCCTGTTCAAAATGGTTCAAATGGCTCTGAGCACTATGGGACTTAACATCTATGGTCATCAGTCCCCTAGAACTTAGAACTACTTAAACCTAATTAGCCCAAGGACATCACACAACACCCAGTCATCACGTCTGAACCCTGTGCGTACCTCGAATGGTACTGAGAAATTTCACAAACTATATTCTGGATGTTTCGTCCTTGATTGTCTCTTGTATGGGTGTCCTACTTTCTCTGTGTATTCTCCTAACGTGTCAAAGAGAATCTTCCTCTCTATGGAGTAGTAGGCTTCCTTAAAATCCACAAATGTCATCACAGTGCTGTTCGTCTCTTCGAACTTCAGAAGTGTTCAGAGGCTCAAAGTCTGTTCAGTACGTATTCATCCTATCAGTTGTGGTTCCTGTATTTTGAGTAAGGTCTTGTGAAGAGATTCGTAACTGACTGCTAATAAATGAGATACCTCTGTAACTATTAGAGTCTATCTTGACGGAGTCTTTGTGAATCGACGGGCATTTACATTCCAGTAGGATTTTATCTGTAATCTAATCTTTATCTGTAAATTCATGCTAGAACATCATGAATGTTCTTATTGATGCTCTACTATTTGAGTTTCCACATATCGGTAATAGTACCATCTTCTTCATGGGCTCTGTTGCCTTTTAGTTGTTTGTAATATTCTTCATTTCTGTTGTTATGAGATGTTTTTAATCTAAATCTGGTATTGTTTTCGTGAAGTTTAATTTTTCTTTAGGCTTCTCGCCATTGAAGAGTTTATCAAAGAATTGTTTTTTCAGGATTTAGTAATTTTCTTCAACATTTGTTTCTAGAGCTCTTTCTGATCCTTTGAACTAGTTATTTGAAGGGTGATAACCCTTTAAATATTCCTGAATGTTCTGCAGAATTTCAGATATTATTTTTTTCTGAAGCCTTCCTCGATTTCAGTTAATCTAATCGACGTATGCGCTTTTCAATCTTCCAGTATCTTTTGAAGATTCTCTGGACTCTTTTGGAAAGCCTCACTTGTTTCCGTTGTCCTGCTACTGTAACGTTATTCCACGCCAGGATTCTTTGTTCAGTGGTCTGGTCACAATTTGCTTTCCACTATTTACGTTTGCGTTTCCAGAGAGGGTGACCCCTACACACCTCTTGTGAACTTTCTTCGAGAGGTCTGTCGATTTTTCAGTTGTGTTTTGATTAAATTCTTCAATAGTTTTGCCAGTGTTTAAATACACGTAATCTGGGTGCAGTCTTATAACTTTATCCTGTATTGTCTTTCTGTTTCTTGTGACTAGCCTAATTTTCACCTGTTTGCAGTGATGGTCTGACTCGAGGAATATTTTACTTGAAACTTTCTGGCAGATGAAGACTGTACGCCAGACCGAGACGCTAATTCGGGACCATTGCCTTTCGTGCAGTACTTAGCTGCTCAAGCATAACGCTTGAATCGTCCTCACAGCTTTGCTTCGGCCCGTGACTCGTTTCCAACCTTTCCAACTTCACATACGTTTTCCTGCGAAACATGCAAGACCAACACTCGTGGAGGAAAGGATGTTGCACAGAAATGGCTTAGCTACAGACAGGAGGATGTTCACAGAATGAAATTTTGAATGTACAGCGGAGGGTGTCCCAATAGTGTTGAGACATAATTTTTATGTTAAAATTTTGACAATAATGCATAAAATGATCATTTTTTTCGTACGTTTTGGTCTATGTGAGAATAAGTACTCTGACTACTTTTTTCTTTGCCTAGTTGTGAAACCAGATGGCAGTTGTAAGAGTCGAGGGGCATGAAAGGGAAGCAATGGTTGGAAAGGGAGAGAGACAGAGTTGTAGCTTATTCCAGATGTTATTCAGCCTGTATATTGAGCTAGTATTAGAGGAAACAAAAGAAAGAGTGGGAGCAGGAATTAACGTCTACGGAGAAGAAATAAAAAAAATTGAGGTTTGCCGATGACATTATAATTCTGTCGGAGAGAGTAAAGGACTTGGAAGAGCAGTTGAACGGAATGGGCGGCGTCTTGAAAAAAGATATAAGATGAACTACGACAAAAGCAAAATGAGGATAGTGGATTGTAATCGAATTAAATCAGGTGATGCTGAGGGAATTAGATTGGGAAATGAAACACTTAAAGTAGTAGACGAATTATGCTATTTGGGAAGCAAAATAATGGATGATGGTCGAAGTAGGGAGACTGGAAATGGCAAGAAAAGCATTTCTGAAGAAGAGAAGTTTGTTAGCAAAAGTATAAATTTAAGTGTCAGGGAGTCCTTTCTGAAAGTATATGTGTGGAGTTTAGCCACGTATGGAGGTGAAACATGGCCGATAAACAGGTCAGACAAGAGGAGAACTTCCGAAAAGCTTTCGACTTTATGTGGCTTCTTTCTGTTGTGATCGTTTGTCGATGAATGTGGGTTGATGATTGTGTATATTTTGTTTCCTGATTTCAAGGTGGTTGTGAAGAAACTTTCTGATTTTGAAATGAAATGCTGGGTATTGTCTGTGAGTGATTGGTGTACTGCAAATCCTGTGCCAAAAGCTGTCATTGCTCCCCTTCCGATATCAGATTTGCCTTTGTATTGTGCATGGTGGACAACAGACAGACAGAGTGGAAAGAGAATTTTATTCATCGTTTAACACTCACAATGCCAAACGTGGGCGGGGATGGTGGGGGGCAGAAGTACCTGCTACACATTTTTAGAAAAGAAATCTAGTCAGTTACTTTATATTTGATTCGTGAAAAAATGTGTCGCTTTTAATGACGTATTCTAACAGATCCCATGTACATTTTAATCTTCTCTATTAAACTTCAGTGTAGTAACTACAGAAAAATCACAATTTCCCTAATGAATGAGGTATCTGATATTACAAGATTTGCAGCGAAATTGTTCCTGAAAATATAACGTCACCAGCTGTAATGTTTGTCCCTGTGTATTGCCTGGACTACACCTCACGTGGTGCCTCCTCTGCACAGATGTTTTCTCGTGTGAGGGAGTGGTTCTGCTGCCTGTCAGCAGCGCCAGGGGAGGTGGAGGAGACGCGCGTGTGGGACGACGTCTCTCCAGAAGAAGACACCTTGCAGGTGAGTATCGTCGTGCTACATTGCTTCCGAGAGCAAAACTTAAATTGTAGGGGATGACAATTGTTCATTCGTTTTTGTTTCGAGTCAGTTAGACTCTGCCGGGACGCAAACAGTTTAACGTAACTGAAAGAACTGAAGTGTCCAAAAGCACTCAACAACAAGCTACTTATGGCGTTGGCTACGAGTAACAAGACCGAATTGACAATGCGAAGGAACCTGATTACAGGGAACGTCAGAGTGGAGCAGCAGATAGTGATGTGACAGAGGAATCTCATGTAAAAGACCTGCTGCATGACCTGGCGATGGAAGACACCATTGCAGCTCGTGTGGTTGATTAACGGTGTATCGCTTGCTCTGGTGATGTATATAGAGAAAGCCTTATAGGCGTTAGGATGCACTGAATTTTTTATGAGACGGAAACTAAATGTAGTCAGTCCTACGACTAGTTTGAAGCAGCCAGCAAGAACAAAAAAAGACTGTGCCCACCTCTTCGTCTCATAATACCTTTTAACATCATCGTCCTGAATTATTTGTTGAACGCAATGCAAGATGTGCTTTCAGCTAAATATTTGACACTCTGCGGCTCTGAGCGCTAATGACCATAGCAGTTTTGCGCCCTAAAACCACAAAAAAAAAAAAAAAAAAAAAACACTCTGCGGCTCGCTGTGGTAAAATGGAATGTATTCCCTGATATAGCGACAGATTTCATTTAATGAAGATCATTATTCAAGTCCGTGTTTTTTCATATATTCCTTCTTTCTCACCGGAGAAACTCATTATTTCTTATCTCTGCAGTCCTCTGAATTTTAATGGAAGTCTCCAACGACACTTTCAAAACGCTACAGTTCTCTTCGTTTCAGATTTGTCCCATGGCTCATAATGTGTTACAGACGTATAGACTTAAGACATTTAATCCCCGAATTAAGACCTGTGTTTGATATTAGCAGGCTCCATTTACCGGGGGATCACCGTCTTCATCTGTTCTGGTCTACTTCTTGAAGCTTTCTCGCTTTAACCGTCATGTGTGATTTTGCTTCCAACGTTGGAGAATTATCCCGCCACCCACTCTCTTCTTTTGTTTATTCATTGTTTTCCTCAGAGGGCACATTGTGTGCTCATTACACTGCTCAGTTCACTCTACATGTTTAGTAAAGCGTTCCCCCATTCACTGAGAGTTGAAACCTCATTTGCGAATTTTACCACTGCTATTCTTTCACGCCGAATTTTAATTGCTTCCTTGAACCTTTCTCTTATTTTCGTCATTGCTTCTTTGATGTACAGCAATGACAGTAGGGAAGGAAGACTGCATCCCGGTTTGACTACGCTTTTAATCAGAACACCTGTCTCTTACTTTTCCATTCTAACTCTTGACCCTTGGTTCTTGTAAATAATGTGTATTATCAGTCTTTTACGAAAGTTTCCATGTAATTCCACATGCAAACAAGACTCGACAGCATCAGCTTTAAGATTCGGACTGACCAACGATAGCACGATGGCTCGAATATTCATTTTTTTTTATTGTTATCAGACAACACCAATGCAAATATTTATCGAGTGCCTAGAAAGTGTGATAACTGATACAGCAGCGAACAGTCCAGATATGTTGAATATTACACCATCCCAACACTTCAACTAAATCTTCGTTGTCTACAGTCGTATTCTCTTCCCCAATAGGTGCGAGCTGTGACGCGGGACGAGTTCTCTCTTCTGTTGCTTGGAAACCGCCTGCGTGGAGAGGAAGAGCGTGGTGCTGGAGGGGTGAGTACCGCAGATTCCGTACTCTTCCGTTATAGGAGTGGTCTGGAGGCAACTACTGGATATATCCGCCAGTCATTACATGTTAGCAGTGCAGACGCCGTCTTGCACCTATACAACGTTTTTTTCCTGGCCTATTTGTTTTGCAGAGTAAACAGAATGCGCCCTCGTCACTTTTATTAAGTGTCTGAGAAACACACGCTTAGTTTGCAAATATCTTTGTGCAGTTAGTGTTGGAATTTACTTTACGACTCAGTGAGGTCATAATCCTGATTGCCTAGCGCCATCTACAGAAGAATGCTGAAGAATGGATGGGTAAGCTGGTCAGCTAATTAGGAGGTATTGCAACGAATCAGGAAGACACTTACAATAGAGTTTAATGGTGGAACTAGTTGCAAATTATTAAGTTATAATAACTGTGGTCATGTAGGAAAGAACGTGTGAGGAGGGGGAAAGGAGGTAACCATTGTACAAGGAGAGCAAGATGTGACTACTAAAAACAGGTTAAAGCAAATGGGGCTCACCATGAGAGGCTTGCACATTTCTGTCTAGCTTTGAAAGTTGCATCGAACATGTATTCAAACTGAAGACAAATGAAACAATAATAACAGCGACACATACCCCACTGCATTACATAGCCGATCACTCACAAGTAAAGTGAAGCTAATAAAAATCACAGTGTTATAACTTCCAACAAAATTACACCCTAATAGCTTTTGTCTAGAAGTTAGTCCACGACAGAAAAAAAGAAACTGACGCCAAGTTTCTCGTTTAGATTCATATAGTCCGTAACACGAACCTTTCAATACTGAGGCAGCAGCTTTAGATTACCACCAATTCCTATATCCTTGACATACACATCTGTCGAACACACCATTGCAAGACGGCGCTATTTCAAACTTCGTAATTTTCTTCTCCAGGACACTGGTGGCGCCTGGTCTGCCTGCTGGACCAGTGTGGACACCGAGCCGTCCCGCTCTGCAGAGACACCACACCACGCTTCACGCCCTCATCCTATTGGAGAGGGAAGACGATCTGGACGCCACACGGTACGTCCCCAAACAGCCGCCATTACTATTCGAATGCAGAATTCCAGTTGCAGTATACACGTAGACTGAGACGATAGCTTGTTCTCACTTCTCAGTTGGTACGACGAAGGGGAAGATAAACTGTAGTAATGGCATTGCAGGGCGGGAGATATCTAGTGTTTGTTGAGTCTACCGATTCGATGACGCAGAATATATAGAACTTTCTTAACACAAGGTAATTGCTGCTTGCTAGTAACGCAGATGCAGTATCTGAAACTTCAACGTTTGTTTGTTCTGAAGGCTGCCAAACTATGGTTCCACACACTTTGCAAACAGTCAGATGTTTTTCAGCAAAGAGGACGAAGCTCGTGATTCTTGCATTACCTGTACTGTAGAGCATCAGCAGCATGTATTAAATTGCGTTGCATTTCGCTTGCTCTGGCCACTGTCTCACACCTTGTTTTGTGTATGCAGATCTTCCAACGCATCAGGAACCTATGCTGCCTGGGCGCCGGATACCAGGAGATGGAGGAGGACGTGGAAGAGGAGGAGCAGAGCCGAGCTGCGGTCCCAGACACTCTGCAGGTGAGGCCTCTCGTGTTATGTAGCTAATGACAGGGCAAACGGAACAGTGGCAACCTCATTGCATTTAACTCATCCACTAGTTACTAAACTCTGTCGCGTTTCCCTGGAACTCCAATAAGGCTTTGCTAAAATAATTTATCCACTTGGATTTCACAAATTGTACGACTGGAGTGGCCACTGTCCTCGAAAGTGTTCTTATCGCACCATTTTTTATTCACAAATGTAATGTTGGGTGTAAGTATCGATCAGCTAAGTCAACTCTCTAATTTGCGTTTGTGTCCTAGTCACTTCAGTCTTGCTTTTTGTGTGGCAGGGAGCTCTTCTGGTACCATTATCGCTTCATCATATTCTGTGCTGCTTTGCGAATGAAGTGTGGATGGATTGAATGTCTGCTAACCATTGAATCAGTTATATTTTTCCTAACTTTATCGCCCTTCTCATTTAGACCGGCGAGTGAGGCAGGAAAGCAAGAGAAAGTACTCACTACGTCAAAGATCTTACTAATTTGCAGAAAAAATAGTGGCATCGTCTATTTTATAAGCAATTCCTTAAGTTGAAGCTTCTGTTTTGCAGTTAGAGACTTAATGTGCGTATTCTTCGTAAGCTTTCAGTTTACATTCACTGCTGACAATCAGAAGTGGTAAATCTGCATTTATCAATATACTCCACACCCAGAGTGTGGTACATGGTGGAGTGTTCTTCCTAACAATGTTAACGAATATCTGTGAAAATTCATTCTCGTGTTGAGTGAGGAAACGTGACTGTGTAGCCACCCCTGTGCCCTCCTAGTGTCTTGTTCTGATGTTCTCTTTGTGATGTTGACGACGGCAGTATAATGTCGTACACTCCTATTCAGATAAAGGATCTCTAAATTAGCCAACAAAGTTTCAGGTGAAGTGCACTTTCTTTCGTCCAAAGAGTGACATTAAAGTTAGGCGTGCATCTCTGTTACTCTTTTCGTATGGGCTAAACCGACCTCTTCCCACCCTAGGGGTACGCTTCTGAATCCGTTGTATGCGAGCAGACGTTCATACTTCATGAGAACTCCTTTAACGCAAGAACAATACCGCGGAACTGTTATATCTACTGCCTTTCGTGCAATGTTCCTTATGTATGCAGTGTATTTTCGCAGAACCGTTCCAAGAAGGCTTTGACCTCCATTTTCGTTGACCTACATTTTCGTTTGTTGATACTGATTGAAGTATTTATCCCACTCTGTATTGGTTCTTGTAATTACCTCTAAATTCCTATATGCCGAGACATGTCTAGTCGGGCAGAATTACGGCTACTTATCTTTTATATAGACATTATCTTGTATTTACGTTTAGTTAGAGAGCGCTGCCATTAGTACACCTAGTGGAAATTTTTTGTAATTATCTTTGCATTTCCTTAGGTTCACCACACGGTGATAGTGGCTTGTAGACACCTGATGCTGTTGATACCAGGCAATAATTCGGTTAGGTATATTGACAACATTACAGGTGCTGTTACGTCTGCTTGAATGACAACCTATGTCAATTTCGTTTCTGCGCAACATGATCCACACAGTATAAAGTACCAGGTTCCAGTAGTGAACTATTTAGCGAGTGAAAGACGTGTCTGCTAAACACTCCGTATGACCGTCTTGATAGTCAGCCATGTAGAACAGTGTCTTAACAGCCGCGAGCGCCAGTGAGCTGATCACACGAATGTCTGTGAACTGCCAAGTCGACTAACATGTGCTTTCGATAATTTGAAAATTAGAACAGCATTGTTACGACATTCAAGCTAACTGATAGTCTTTGGAATTAACGCAATTTTTTGTCATTTACTTTGAAACAATCCACTGAAGTACGTAGACTGTTGTTTGGTGGCGAAATTCTCAAGCTTCTTTATTCCGCCTACAGGACGCTGGAGAGCCCCTACCACCCACCGCTGCGGCTCTCCCCATCGAAGCGTCCGGCACTTCTGAGCCGCCGACACGCCCGATACATCTGCGAGGGCGTCGACGTTCTCGTCGTCAACGGTGCCTCGTGCGGAAGCGATCTGGACCCGTGACACCTCGGCTGAGAAGTCGCCGCCATTACTGCCTGTTTTTGCGATTTCTGTTCTAATAACCTTACAGTCAGTCTATTGTTGATGGGAGAAGATGTATGAAGGGAGGGGGGTTGTACTGCCTTACTATTTAATAAAGGGTGCTGCACATTTAATACCGTCTTTTACATATTATTTATTCATTCAATTATTTATGCTTGCATCAAGTGTTTAACGCATCTGCTGGATTTTGGTATTGATGCGTGTGACCACTATTGGATCTTGCTGGATGTTGTGCTTGAAGGACAAAGTACCAGAACGGCCTCGTGTTCATTGTCGTAGAAAATCTCCAAAAAAATTCGATCTAGGAAATGCAGGCCCGTGAGCATTCTCAGGACAGCTAATGGTGATTGCTACATTATAATGGTTTAACACGAATCATTGATGAAATCTGGAAAAACAACTGTCTATCTCTCATTAATCATCGTAAGATAATGTCAGCTGCCACATAGCACATTGAGAAACCATTATCTGACACACAAAAACATAGGACCTAAACTCTGTTGACCACAACCATGTTCACGCACGATATTGTTATTTTACACAAACAAAAGGGGATGCGTAACTGAAATAGATTTGTGACACCAGAAACTGACATTCTAACTCCCAAAATGTGATAGTGTATGTGTCATTACTTGGCAGTGTTTGTTATTTGGTCTTAAGACAATTTTGTGTCAGCAATAGCTGTCAGTGTGTGGGTGTAATGGGTGACTACTGTTACCCTGAAAACACGCTTAATTTATGCCGCGTGGTAAAGAAGATCATTAATCAACCAAAATTGTAGTAAAAATTGTAACAATGCATGTTACCGCAAAAATTGCTAGAACCTATGTCACAGCAAAAATTGTAACAGCCTATATTTGTAGTAAAAACTGTAACAATGCATGTTACCGCAAAAATTGCGAGAACCTATGTCACAGCAAAAATTGTAAAAGCCTATGTTAGAGCCAACAAATGCCTCTTGATAATGCCAAACTTTAACCGTAGATATACATGTCAAACATACACATTTTAACAGAAAGATTTATAAAGCGTAACAGTTTCCCAGTGTAACTGCTGTATAGTGGAACCATTGTCCTGTGTAAAAGCTCGCAGGGTAATTACTTCGCAGTATAAACATTTTCATGTGTAAGTGTTTTCCAGTGTAAACATCTGCTAATGATACCACTACATGAAGCTAAAGTCAGTGAAACATCCGTGATATTAAGGCATCACACTTAAGGGCTTCATGGTTAGTGCTCACCAGATAAGCGTGCTGACCTGAGGATATGACATCAGGAATCTGTATGTTTTGATTATTGGAACAAGTCTTGAGGAAACGGTTACACTGCAAAAGTTTAACCAGACTAAGTAAATCTTGAAAACACTTACAATGGCAAACGAATACATTCCAAAACAGTACCACTGGAAACGGCACACCATTTAATGGTTACACTGGAAAATGGTACACTGGAAAATGGTTGTACTAGATGAATCTTGCACTGGAAAATTGTTGCACTAGAAAGCAGTGACACTATAAAATAGTAATAATGCAAAAGTTTACACTGGAAAATGTTTTACCAGAAATGGTTACAATGAGAACCAGGTACACTGTCAATGGTTACGCTGGAAAATGATTACAGGAGAACAGTTACACTGGAAAATGGCTATGCTGGAAAATGTTTACACTGATAAAGGCTTTACCCTTGAAGATGTTTATGTGGAAAAGTGGGTATAATGGAAAATTTTTACACTGAATACAGTTACACTGGGAAACAGTTACACTACAAAATGGTTGCACTGGAAAATGATTGCACTGGAAAATGATTGCATTGGAAAATGATTGCACTGGAGATTGATTGCACTGGAAATGGTTACACTGAAAATGTGTGCACGAAAATAGTTACAATGGAAAGTACTCATACTGGAAAATACCTAGACTAAATTACTGTTACACTGGAATACAGCCGCGCGAGAGTAGCCGAGCAGTCGGGGGCGCTGCAGTCGTGGACTGTGCGGCTGGTCCCGGCAGAGGTTCGAGTCCTTCCCCGGGCATGGGTGTGTGTGTTTGTCCTTAGGATAATTTAGATTAAGTACTGTGTAAGCTTAGGGACTGATGACCTTAGCAGTTAAGTCCCATAAGATTTCAAACACATTTGAACATTTTGAACTGGAATACAGCTTCCCTGGAGAACAGTTACACTGGAAAATAGTTAAAGTGGAAGTGGTTTACCAGACTAAAGGCAACATTGGAAATAAGGAACATGATTACACTGGAAATGGTAAAGCGGAAGAAATTTAGACTGGAAAATGGTTACACGGGAAAGGGGTACATCTGGAAATGTGACGTTTTAGAAACAGTCAGACTGGAAAACCATTACACTGTAACACATATACAGAAAATGGCGGAAAAATCTACCTCAGTACTTATTTACACTGTAAAACAGTTACACTGGAAAATGCTTACACTGTGAATTAATTACTCTGGCAAATGTTTTGACTAGGAAAAAGTTACACTAAAAAATTGTTCACTGCAGAACGCTACATTGGAAAACAGTTATGTTGATATACAATTACAATGGAAAATGGCTGCATTGGAAATGGTTACACTGGGAGAGGACACAGTGGGAAAATGTTAGTGTAGAAACTGCTTCAGGGAAGACTGGTTACTCTGGAACTGATTAGACCGTAGAAAGGTTTACACTGACAATAATTATACTGGAAAATGTTTATACTTGAAATTGGTTACAGTAAAAGATGGTTAATCCAGAAGAGGTTACAATGGAAGAAGGTTACACTGTATAACATTAAAGGTATTTTTTTTAAATTAGTGTAATATTATATTTATCGGTTTTGTTGGTGTCAAATCTTCTGAAATGGTAAAATGGTGCATAGAAAATTTTTACTTGTGGATAATGAAATTAAATATTCCGCCAACCAGCATCAGATTCCCATCAGACCGACGAGAACGTTGACCGACGGCATTGTTTAGAGGCCTGTGATCGGTCTCAGATTTACACAGTTTGCGTAATTACATTGTGAGGAAACTGATAATGACGACCGCTGAAAGAGATCTCAGGGACGCTGAAATAATAGTCTGGTAACAGCAGCATAATAATTTGATATGTGGAATTAATGAAAAAGGAAAGTAGGTTGTTAATTTAAATATGGTTACTGTAATTAAATTAGCGTAACTATTCAATCAAATATTATAGACGCGAGAGCGATTCTTACGTTTTGTGAAACAGCCAGCGAAAACAAACGCGAGAGACTGAGAGCTCACTGCTCCTGCTTCTATACAATCCAAAAACAAATTACGTCGACTGCCTTCCACTTGCGTTACAGTATCGATACAAAAATATTTCTCTGGAACATTCTTTACCGTAACAGCAAATAAGTACCTTCCTTACATTAATCGTGACCATTTCGCCTTACTTTACAGATTTAATTACACAGAGAAAATTTATTGGTAATATATTTTAGCCTTCATTAAAAGATTGGGCGTTATTCTATTAATTATTCAAGAAAGTGACATGTCATTGACTCCTCGAACATTTGTTGCTTATTTTGTCCTTAAAAATACAAAACGAGGGTTCAACTGGAGTAAGATTAGTATGCATTTTGAGGTGTAAATATCGTATTCCAACAGAATCACTAATAAAATACACTGTCCATTTGGCAGTTCTTTTAGAGAAAATGTTTAGTTCGTACACTTTACACTTTATTGTCTTTGTGTGCATGTTTTTTAAAGTTTATTCAAATACATTTGTCATTTAGAAAATCTTCATAAAGGTTTAGTCAATATACAGAAATTCAGTACTGCAGACATAAGTTCTGCCTGAGTTTATTATCTCTTTTTCTTACTAACTGATTTTTTTAAATAAAAATCTTTACAAAATTGTCTGTAGCTACGAAACACGCGCGGCGCGTCCGATTGACACAACAGACTTTCTCGATCTGGCGCGCTCTGTTGAGGAGGCGGGACCGTCAGTTCGTGTGGTGACCTCTGGTGACGATTCCAGAAAACCCGCTGCCCAGCAAATGGCCATCATAGCTGGAACGCGGGGAAAGGGCTCTGGTGGCTGGCCACGCCGCCATTCGTGCTTGCTCCACAAATGTGACGACCGGCTGCGGCCGTTGATACATGCAGATCAAAGCAAAACAGTGTCAGCTCTACAAAAATTAGTACTGTATCGCAGATGTGCCCTACAGAAAAATTTGATTAGTACAATGGGTTTCACTTTCATTATTGTCTAGCATTTGTATTGTTCTTGCGATCCAGGTTTTAGGTTTATCTTTAGGGAACTTTATTTATCACTAGTTTGTAGTTGGCTCCACTGTCTACAGATCATGGAGTATTTTCGATCTAAATGTGTTGAGTTCTTGACTTCTGGCTTAACAAACAGTACTCGTCTAGGCTTTGTAGTGTTCACCACAGGTATTTCAAGAACGTCTCTGCAGAGCCACTGATTACAATCGTAAAAAAAAATCATTCAGTGTATAACTGTGAAGTTTGTGTGCAGCGACAATTAGGCACGCTTTCACACGTGTTTGTTTGTTGACGAGGAAGCTTTTTATTTGTTCATTATCTCCCCAGTGCAATAATATCTTTTATAAGTTCAGCACGTCGCTTTTGTGTGCGGATATGTGTGTCAACCTGTGTGTACACATCGAAGAAAAGTCACGTGCATCGGACTTCTCACTGCGGTGGCTGGGTTGCAGTTCACAACGGTGAGTTTGAAATATGAACTGTTCACTTTGCATAACACTTATTTACTTTACACATTTTGGATCCACAACGTCACTCGCTTGAGTGTCCTATTGCGACCACTGTCCACCAATTTACGTCTGAACCTTCTTTCATAAAATCACTCACAAATAAATGAGTCCCATTTTCTTATCGACACCAGTATGTTCTTTCCCTGGATCGCATGTACTTCTTGTACAAACTACTGATATAGTTTTTACATTTGTCTTTCTTATAAGTGGCGTACTGTATATGAATAATGTGTCGCTTGTGTAGCTTTTTAATGTTAGCCATTTTCGTTACTATGCATTGCTCGTGGTTTGATATTCACAAAATTCTTTATTTTCCTCATTTTATATTTCATAGATTGAGTACCATTACTTGGTTTGTCGTCATGTTACCATGTACTCATGAAATAACCCCGTTCTAGATACGAATCGTCAACGAGCAAAGCACAAACAAAATCCAAACAACACAGACCGCGATCACAAAATTAACACATGCCGCCGAAATCGCATGTGGCCAAATTCTGAGCTGCTGCTCCGCATAAACTCACATAACTCACGGTCTCACATCATTTAACATATAATGGATCATGTTGTTGAAATTGTGACAGTACACTTTTGCATAAGAAATTCTCTAATTCAAAATAAATTCATATCATCTCACATGAAATAGATAAACAAGAGATTAGCATACATATAAATATTCACATACAAAATAAAATATCAGTCCAATAGCACCTTGTACTAGCTTCTGCTTGACTTATATACTAGAAATGCTATCTTTCATGCTGCTTGCATACTAATATTTACAGTATGAGTATAGTTATTACATGGCCTGTACATCTTTCTTTCAGTATATGATCAGCTCAGTTTAGTGTCACCCTACATAGCACAAGTGTGACCAGAGAACGCACTCTGTTTACATACAGTTCACTATCAGTTTTAACAAATTGTCATTTAGTTGGTAGTATTAAAAAATGGATGAAATAATTCTAAGCACTATGGGACTTAACTTCTGAGGTCATCAGTCCCCTAGATGTACAACTACTTAAACCTAACTAGCCTAAGGACATCACACACATCCATGCGCAAGCAGGATTCGTACCTGCGACCGTAGCAGCAGCGCTGTTCCGGACTGAAGCGCCTACAACCGCTCGGCCACAACGGCCGGCTGGTGGTATTCAATGTATAAGTGCATCACATATTTATTCTATGGAAATTAAATTTGAAAAAAAAAATGTTTACCACAAGATTACTAGTTACACTGAATATTACTGTCTCTTACTCTATATACACTTAGTTGCAGGTCACAGTTCATCTGTTTATGCTTATACTGATGATGATGATGATGATGATGATGATGATGATGATGATAATGGTGATGATGATAATGAAGTCCCATACCCCGTAATAGAGCGTAGGGGACAATGCGGGACACCCGCACCACTTACTAGGCAAGGTCCTAGTGGAGGTGGTTTGCCGTTGCCTTCCTCTGACCGTAATGGGAATGAATGATGATGAAGACTACACAACACCTAGTCATCTCGAGGCAGGTGAAAATCCCTGACCCCGCCAGGAATCGAACCTGGGTCCCCGTGCTCGGGAAGCGAGAACGCTATGACGAGCTGCGTATATGTTTACTAGGCAACAAATAATGAAAACAGCTTTAGTTCTCATTTAGCCCTTTTTAATCACGTTCCCTTATCCTATACATTAAATGATCTATACAGAAGTATCTTCCATAATAAACTTGTCAAACTTCTAGACCTCATATAACTAATGCTGAAAATTGATTTTTTTTTACTGACAAAATACTCGGTCCTCAGTTTCACATTTCACAGTTTTGGTTGTGGTGGTTCTTTTCATGTAGGCCTATGTGTATTGGTGATATTTGTTATGTTATGAATAGTTGCAGTTAGATATTATTCTGCCTGCTTCACAAGTTCAAAATTATTTACGTCAGTGACTCAGTTATGGTACTTCTCGCAGGTAGTTTGGCCGACACGTTGTTTTTGTATTAAAAGACACCACCAACACACAATATCCCATATATACAGCTGCGCAATTAATTACTTGTTTTATTTTTATGTAATTTCAGTGCTGAGGAGATTCTCGCAACTTCCATTAAGTGGGGATCAAAGAATTACTGAAGTCATGTTACACAATTGTGATTCAATATTGCAAAAACTGACTACTATTATTGCATCAAAGGAAGAACCGCCAATCAACAGAAATATCCTACATTTACATTTATTTTTATTTGTCAAAGTTAGCAAATAGTAAAATATTTATGACAGCTTTGGGTCGTTATCATTTAGAATAATGGCGTTGACCTCTGCGCGAATATTGCATGAATGATTCTCATATATAGCTTCATGAATGTACAGTAAAATATTGGTGACACTTTTAAGTAATATTTGATTACATTTAGTCTAAATATTGCAAGAAACTTAAACGTTTTCGTGCCTCGTCACATACTGGCTTCTTACACTACCAAGAAACAAAAGGGAAGAGAGTCGACCCTTTTTCAGAAGGAACAGAGATTAAAATAACTTTTGCAGATCATATTAACTGATAGACGTCAGTTTTGTTAAATTTGCGAAATACTTCAGTATTATTTTTTCACGTTATATGGCGTACTGCCACGTAGTGACATAGTGACACTTTCTCATTACACAGTCACTTCTGACGACATAAACATACTTTAATGAAAACACACAGGAAAACTTCCTAATTACTACTTAAATTCAGCAAATACTTAATACTAAAAGATCATTCTTCCTTCTAATGTCACACAAACGCCACCAGTTTTATAGTCTTCTAATGATATCTTTATATCACTGGTAATATTTATGTCAATTAGTTATGGTACATTAGTACACATTCTTGATGGTGCAGTGGACTTTCATAGTATGACAGGTTCAGCATAAAATTTCAAATAGTGTATATATTCACAGTGAAGAGTGGTGGATAACATGTAAAAGAGAAAATACTTTGGCATCTGTGCAAGTACCCTTATTGAACATATTGCTTCAGATCCGTTTGGAGATAATAAAACTTCTCGTCTGGTTCTTACGGGAACAATTATTTTGTTGATAGATTGTGCATCAAGAACATGGAGCACTCCTTCGCCAGCTTTGCCCACAGCTAATAATGAGCTGCTGTATGGCTAAACAGAAGGCTCTGTACCACGCCACTGTATCATCATCTGAAGCTCCTGTTTGACAGCCTCCCTTTTGGACCACAGCACATTATAGGTTGCTTGGCAGCAAGTTTTATGCGATAGTACTTCCATCCGGTAAACATAATCCTTAATCACGCCAGGCGTTAATGAAAATACCTCGATCTATTTCTCGAGTAATACACACAATCCCTTTTTCTGTTCATCCGATAAGGTTTTTGGTTCATCCTATTTGCATCGTATGAAGGAAGAATTATTTAGTTTAGCCCACTGTTCTTTAGTTCAGGCCCAAGTTTCGTATACTGTGAATAGTCTTGCTGCTACGGTCGCAGGTTCGAATCCTGCCTCGGGCATGGATGTGTATGATGTCTTTAGGTTCGTTAGGTTTAAGTAGTTCTAAGTTCTAGGGGACTAATGACCACAGCAGTTGAGTCCCATAATGCTCAGAGCCATTTGAACCATTTTTTTGAATAGTCTTGCACCCACAGTATTGTGTTCTTGATAATTTTAACTTGCATTCCTTGACAAAGTCTGCTGTATTTTGCTTTTCTTTCTCAGATTCAGAACAAACTCCTCACTTTATATGGCATTTCAAGCGTGGGAGGTCGATCATTACGTCCCGTTCCAGCATGATTTCCATGCCTACGGGACAGGACACGGTTAAATTTTCACGACGACAAACGTGCATTGATCCGCTCCGTTCCCGAATTCTATACCCATCCGTGCCTGCAGCGTAATAGTGTGGCCCCTGGAACCAATGGCACCAGATACCACGCAGTTTTGAACTGGCAAAGTCGGAATCTTCACAGACTGCGCTATTTTCTTAAAGAAATTGGCTTCTATCACGTTTACACTTGCACCGGTATCTGAAATCAATGTCGTGGGAATACCTCCCACAACTGCTTGAACGGCGGCTTGTATGTACTCCAAGGGACCTTCAATATTATTGTCTACCCCATTAAATAACTCTTGACAGATGTCAATCTCATCGTTGTATCGGAGCATGTCTATCTGTTCATTCAAACTATTGCCCCCATTCCGTCCCGCGGGAGCTTGATACAGTCGCGTTTAGTTTGACACCCCGGACGTTGTCGGTGGCGCTTCAGCCACCTCAATATCTGGACGTCCCGATTGTAGTTATTCCTACTCTGTTTTACCGGCGTACACTGCTCTTGATTATTTTGCGACCAATGATTATTGTGGACTTGATTCTTATTATTATTATTATTATTATTATTATTTTGTCGGTTCCCGCTTCGATTATTTTGATAACCGGGATGGTACCGATTACTATTTCGACTCTGCCGTTGAAAGAATGCCTGTCCGCTCTGTGGACCACCATTGTTGCCGTTCTGATGTGCGTGTCCGGTTTGCGACGTACCTCCGTTACTTCGCGACCCACCGTTACGGCTATTATTTTGGCCGTGGCCGTTCCTACTAGCGGACTGCGAGCCATTGTTGGCAGTGCTGGTTTTCACGGTCAAAATCAGGGACTGTTAATAAATTTTCCGTTATGTGCAGAGGAAACTATGCCTTTAACATTCGCAATACATCTTTGTCCTCTACCAGTTCGTCCCTTAACCTCTTTAAATGAACGAATTTTTCGAAGTACTTCCGAAGTCCACCCTGCTTTGGGTTGTAAATTTGTGGGCTGAAGACCTGCTTTCTAAGGCGTTATTGTATGCCCACTGACCAGTACTTAGCCAGAAAAACCTTTTTCAAATTGTTCATAATGTATACAGTTCTCTGCGGCTTCGGTAGCCCATGAATAGGGTGACCAGATGCCATTGCTTAAAAAGGAGGACAAACAGCTTCAAAAAGGAGGACAAAGGAAGAAAAAAGAGGACACATTAAACGGGTCAAATGCAGATCAGGATACCACCTGTCAGCTTTGGACAAGTCACGTGACTGCCGGGAATACCGGCAAAACTAGTAGTTAATTGTTACTGATGGTCAGGTGGTGGTTAACGGAGCAATATAAAAAATTAAAAACATTGATTGTGGCGCCAATTTTTTTGTTATGTCAACAACACGGAATTGTTTACAAAAGCGAAAAACGTATGACCATTCACCTCCCTTCATTCGACGCACCGCTACCAACATCTACAATTCAAACAGCAGCTGGCGACATGTAAACTGTACTTTAACCTTCCGAATACTAATAAATTGAATGACTATGAAACAATGAAATAAAATCATGACAGTTAATCTGTCGAGTTATTTCTTACCTTCCTTGGCCACTCACTAAGACGTGCGTTCCAGCTCCACATATCTTACATTCCGCTTCAAATTCATTTCTCCCTTTCTTGAAAGCCGTATATTTGCAGGAAAGGAATGAGAAAACGTACACTTTTGTTTAGACGTAGCCAAATACTTTATGTAACTCACTCGGTTAAAAATTACACTCCCAAATCACACGTGGACTACAGGAAGCCAAGCCAATACAAAGCGAAAATACGAAACGAAAATTTTAAATAATCGATATATGCATTCGCTTATAGGTCGATCAACGATATCATCGACGACCCTGGTGCCACCTACTAACACCGCCTTGGTACGTGTTTATCACGAAGACTGTGCCAATAGTTAAAGTATGTAAGAAAAGAGCAATAGAACGGAACGAATTGTAAATTTAACTGTATTACGCTCAGCTTTGCGAAAAAGCGGGACACTGTAAAAATCCGCCCAGACCCTGGCCAAAGAGCTAAAAAGGAGAACATGTCCGGATTAATACGGACGTCTGGTCATCCTATCCATAAAGCACTGTCTCCTTGTATATTGGAGGCAACGAATTGTATTCTCTGCCTCTCATTCCATGACGTGGGCAACAGTTTGCGGGATGAACGTATAAAAACTACAGGATGGACTTGTCTTATTTGTGGAATTAGGACCTGAAATTGTCTGTGTTTCAACAGGCTTTCTTCTTGAAAGTTCTCTGTTAAGGTTGCACCTGCCCCATTCTCATCACACGATTGTTGTACATTGGGGTTTACAGGCTGATATGCTTCAAAGTATGTCCGTGAACTGCAATGTACGCGTCCTGCAGATGCGTATCGACAGTCGGTGCTTCTCTTGATATTGTTCCCACCGCACGCCGCACTTCTCTCACCTGTGACAAAACTTCGTCTCGCCACTGTGGAAGGTCTTGATGTATCATGTGCTTTGTGCTCTTTTTCCGAGCGGAGCGTTTGTTTTGAGGTGCCGAGTTCGGCCATCGCTTCGCTCCCAGCCCTTTGTATTGCGCTTTTCCACTCTGAATCTTAAATATGCAGTGTATCTTGTCTTTCTCCTCAACCCACTTGGAGATTTCGGTATTTAATTTTTCACTCTGCTCATGTAACCTGATTTTTAACACTTCTTTTGTTTCTACAGACAGGCTGTCGACACGTTGTGTTAATTCGCGCATCCCATCTTCCATCATCTTCCCTGCTGATTGCATTGTTTCCACAACTGTTGATAGTTTGGCAACCGTTGCTGGTAAATTCTTATATGCCTCCTTTAGGCTGGTAATTTCGGATGCTATTGCTGCTAAACCAGTGTTTAACTCGTTTACTAATTCCTCATTTACCTGAGAAATTTAGCGCTACATCTCTCTCAACAAGAGTAGTATTTATGCGTGAAGCAAGTGCTTAATCGCGTGCATTAACTGTCTTCAACAGTTCCTTATCGCGAGCATTAACCATCTCAGAAATTTTATTGAATAACAGAGAAAAAGGATCTACAGCGGCAGGAGGTATTTGCTCGGAACTTTCAATTGCTTGTGCCTGCGTATTACCTTCTGCCTCCACATTTTCAGCATCGGATTCTGCCACCGTTGCATCCGTACTGTTGTTACCGCCATCGACGCTATTTTCAGAAACACTATCATTTGCAGAATCCTTGTTTTCAGGTTTACCTATCTTCGTCGTAACACAAATTGAAAATACACTTTGAAATAAAATCTCTTGACAAAACCTTGAATAATTAGCGTAAATTGACCAGCAACTAATTGTTGTATTACCAGAATGGGAATAAGGATGCTTCAAACTACAACAATCCACTATCACTCGTTTTCATTTCATTTGAGCGCAGCGGAACACGAGCCATATTAGTATAGCGCTTAGCAACAACGTTCAGTCTGGAACCGCACGACCGCTACGGTCGCAGGTTCGAATCCTGCCTCGGGCATGGATGTGTTTGATGTCCTTAGGTTAGTTAGTTTTAAGTAGTTCTAAGTTCTAGGGGACTGATGACCTCAGTCCCATAGTGCTCAGAGCCATTTGAACCATTTAGCAACATTGCCTACTGCAATTACAAACTACGCCCAAGGCAGAAAATCCAAAACTAACCATGAATTAAACGAGCTACACGTTGCAGACTACGAAAGCAGAGGCAACTGGTAAGATGTTGATAACCATGCTTTTTTTTTCGTGTTTCTACTTGCAGTCCGCCCTAATTCCCGTTACACGAGTTAATTTCAATTATTTTTCGTGTACCTGTCATTTTCTTCTTGACTCCAGCAATATAGTTGATTCACGAAAAACAGAAAAAACAAGCATCAACTAACATCATACAGTTTTTTTTTCGAACCCCACGCTGGTTGCGCAAATTAATATTGCTGTTTTTTTTTTTAAATAGTGTAATATTATATTTCGCTGGTGGCAAAACTTCTGAAATGGTTAAATGGTGCATAGAAAATTTTTACTTGTGGATAATGAAATTATATATTCCGCCAACCGTCATCAGATTCCGATTACACCGCTGAGACGTTGACCGAAGGTATTGTCTAAAGGCCAGTGACCGATCTCCAAATTACGGAGTTTGCGTCATTACGTTGCCTGGATACTTATAGAGACGAACGGTATAAGAGATTTCAGGAACGCTAAAATAAAAGTCTGGAAAAGTAAAAGCAGACTGAACACTAGCAGAGTTCGGCTGTGGCCACCATACATTTCGTCGGCAGCTCTCCTTCACTGCAGCCTGAAAAAGTTCTAAAATGCAGCACAATAATTTGATACGTGGAATTAGTGAAAAAGAAAAGTAGATTGTTAATTTAATCACAGCTATTTTAATAAAATTAGTGTAATTATTGAACCAAAAGTTATAGATACGATAGCGACTCTTACATCTTGTGAAACAGCTATCGAAAACAAACGAGAGAGAGAAAGCTCACAGCTCCTGCTTTTATAAAATACAAAAACAAATTACGGCGACTTCCTTCAACTTGCGTTACTGTTTCGATTGAAAAACATTTCTCTGGAACATTCGTCACCGGAACAGCAAAAAAATACAAGCCTTACATTTAATCGTGACCTATTCTCCTTACTTCAGAGATTTATGTACACAAAGAAGTCCGTCTGCTTAGCTGACTGCTAACGTGCTTAACTCCCATAGCCCGGGTACGATTTGCGGTCGGGCTGGAGATTTTCTCCGCTCGTGGACTGGGTGTTGTGTTGTCCTCATAATTATTTCATCCTCATCAACGGCAGGCGAGTCACCCAAAGTGGCGTCGACTGCAATAAGAGTCACACGCGGCGGCCGAACTTCCTCAGATAAGGCCTCCCGGCCAAAAATGCCATTTTCAATGCATAATTGTTATACTGCAAACAGTTAACACGGAAACCAGTTACACTGGAAATAGTTACACTATAAAACAGAATGGAAAATGGTTACGCTGGGAATGGTCACACTGGAAATTGTTATAATGGAAAAGAGTTGCACTGGGAATGCTTACAAAGGAGACTGGTTACAGTGGAAATGGGTCGACTGGAAGATGATTCCAACGGAAACCGTTATCCTGGGAAATGGTTACACCAGAAAATGGTTGATCAGTAGGTGTTTGCACTAGAAACAGTTTAGACTGGATGTAGTTACAAGCTGAAAGGTAGCATTAGAATCAGTTGCATTGGAAAATGGTTGCAATGAAACAGATACACTTCAAAATTGGTATTCTGGAGGATGATTCAACTGGATAATCCTAACACTGGAAATGGTTACGCCGCAACCAGTTATACAGGGAAATGGTCTACCTGGAAAACTCTTACACTGTAAAATAGTTACACAGATAAATTGTTACTTTAGAAAACTCTTTTCAATAGAAAACAGTCTTACCACTAAGGTATAAAGAATGAATCACTGCTGATGACACACATGTGCTGAAATATGTTCGGAAAATATTAAGAACAGTTGTCTGCATAATCAGGTGAAACCGATTCTGATGAAATAGAAATATGGTAGGAAATTTGGAGCAATTACAGTAACACTAACATGATGTTGTTTGTGATGACATTAGAGTGTCAGTAAGGTTGCAGAAGGGATGAGTGTTGTAACATTAGTAGCATGGTCCCTGCTGACATACCCATTTGGAGTTATCTCCTCCACAGTCATCCAATCGACCGTCTGAACGCGTATCTTGCCTACGGTTAATCCATGAATCTTGCTTAGCAATGCTGTGTGGCGCGGTTTTACACCAAGCTAAAAAATACAGTCTATAATAAATATTTTCAAGTATTTATGTTTTCACTATTAAGTGAAACAATGCACATAGAGAAAATTGAAACCAATGTTTTTCATTTTTTCACGAGACATTGCTGAGTGAAATACTAAATTAACTAATGATGACTGAATTCAGACATTACGAGAAACATTTGTAAAGAACGATTAAGTTAAACCGTGTTTAATTGAAATCAAGTCGCTGGCCGGATGTGAAATTACTTTCCTATGGTCTCGATTATTGAGTCCTTATCTACGCTTCTCCATGTTGAGTGTATTTATGGAAATTGATTTTTTAGTGGATTGCGGAAAGATATGGCTTCCCAACAGTATGTGGACAGCAGCTCTCCCAAGGATTTGCGCCAATTGACAAACTATAGAAAAAGCTTACGAAACTGAAACATCACTCAACAAGTCTAAGGTCTGTGTTGTGGTGCGCGTCTCAGATGCTTCCTAAATCTTTACTGGAGGCTGACGGTAAGCGCGATCTGCGATGACCATGCTGTGCTCCACCAACGTTGACAATACTTTATGAGGCACTGAATAAATAGTGGCAGTCCTCTGATATGCATGGGGCACGGCTGAAAGTAAATCTTATTTAATATTAAAACTATCAATAATGTTTTCAGCTTTATTATTACTCTTGCTGCATGTCCTTTTATTTGCTCGCCATCTTGTGTCACGCTTACATCATGACAACTGATACAGAATAAAATATTGCATTTCAGACGTTATCACAGAACAGCCCTTTAGTGCCTTAGCTTATGCAATTTCTGTGAACACTCATTTGTTAACCAAGAAGAGTCAAACTTCCAAGATAACAGAAGGAGAGCATCGGTCATTACAGAGTCTACAAATGTACTAGTACCCACTTCTGACGAGATAAATACTCTGGCCAGAGAAGCGCTCTGCACTGGTATAGCGGAACACAATAAGGTCGTTCCTGAGTATATCCAACATGTCATAAGGAGAAGAACCAATGGTCGCCAAAGCAATGACCTGCGCCACTCTTATGAAATGAAAGTGAGATACTATTGTGCCACTGCGGTACCTAATCTCCCATCACGTCCTTGCTACCGAAATTCCGGTTAGAGTAGAGACTTTATGGTGAGAACGACACGTTTTGGGAGTCTCGAATACACCTCTGTCGCCTCAACATCATCCTTCATTTGAATACCACAGTGAAGAAGGAGTTAACCTAATTATCGCCATCGACCACGACAGATGTTAAGAAACCACGAAACCATGGCAGCGAACAATGTCTTCTGGCATTACCAACGAACATTAAAGTTCTTTTACCGACAGAAGACCTGAAAGTATGGATCTGCTATAAGATTCCATAGTAGAAGTGGAAATACGAATGAAGGAAAAGCGATTTTTTGCACTATAATGTAGTAAATATGTAGTAAATATGATTAGTCATACGGACTCTCATTTCTTTATTAATGAAAGCGTTTTGATGGGCTAAATATGTAATAAGTATCTATGATTAATTATATGAACCCTAATATTTTATTAATGAATGCATTTTATTTTTCTTACACCATTGGCTTAATTTGGGGTTATAGCATGTTTCGTACAAATGGTTTGAGGCTGTGATACATTTCAATATTAAAAAAGTCATTCTGACGCTAGCTGTATGGGCGATGTCGCAAATGTAAAGGAAGCCTCTGGGTTTGGATGACAGTGTTACTGCAATATCATTAGATCTGTCCAAGGTTTTTGAGATGTCTGTATGAACCATTAGTTTCTTGACAGCTTTGATGGGGCACTCCAAGACCTCCTCCACTGAGTAAACATTTCATCTCAGACTAGCAGCTGCATCCAACGCGCTCAGTTATTCGTTTTCAGTATTGTCAATCTTCTTATTTGTAATAAAAACTGTTAATGTCATTTTGCTTGAAATGTTGTATAGCATTCCGAGAATGCAGCATTCCTTAGGTACCCTATGTGAGACGAGTCGACGAGATCTCACAGTTTTCATCTGCCCAGATGCTTGTTATAGCGCCGCTTCCAGGACTGAAAAGTGCGACAGCCACGGATTTGATCCGGCCGGCGGATTAACGACGTGGGTGAATGTTCTCTTGGATGTGTTGTTTAGCCGGATTCCCATATCCCAGCAGGTGAATACTCAGCTGGTACCCACCCCCCTCCCCTTCCCCTTCAGCCACAACAATCGCAAAGTAGTTACAAACCTACCGTTCACTTTCACACGAATAAAAGTGCAATCAGACAGCTGGAGTTCTCATATTCCATCCTGGGGGTTAGGGACTTGTTGTACGATTCAGTACGTTCTGGGATACTCCCTTACGTTCACGTTCACGTTCAATGTCACCAGTCAATGATATCACTGATGCTCTTCAGCTCTGAATTTTAATCCCAAGCCCGACTGTTTCTTTTATTTCCGACATCGCTTTTCTGACGTACGTGTCGGCCACTCTTGACAGTAAAATATTCCAAAAAAACTGTTAGCATTTGGAATAAGTAGAATAGCTAACTGATTGTCTAGCCATGCCTAAAAAATAGGATGACCGCGACTAGATTATGTTTAATTGGTAGTTAAACAAATATCAAACTGAAAACATGAACATGGGAAATATTCACGAACGTATTTTATCTTCTGTTCTGTTCGTAATATGTATCAATGATTTCCAGAACCTTTGAAGACATGGACCGAAAATTTTGCTTGAAAAAGACAGCAACATTCTAATCACTGGTAAACACCAAACTTCCTGGCTGAAAAAGCACACGAATCGTCAAGGGAGCTGGATTTGAAACTTTGATACCACCTAGCGTTTTTGAGTCGTGATGTGGTGTCATTGTGTTTGGTGCTATCGTTCGTTACCAAGCATACGCTACTAACACAGACGTACTCGATCATTACTAAATTGGTGAAGCGCATCGGGTTACCGAAGCTTGATACTGCCATCCGACCTCATCTAACGTCAAGAACTTTATGAATAGTACAAATATGATGTTTTGAAGCGAAATAACGTTTTAAACTTTACGAGGTAGTGTGATTACGTTCTGAATAAGAGATAACACACAAAGGAATAAAAAACAACTTTTTATCAAAGAGAAACAGCGCGATATCTATCTAAGAGCACTTTTATTACAAGGATAACATTTTTCGAAATGTCAAAGTTGATCAAAACTAATAAGAGTAACAAATACATAAACACTACTATTGCAGCACGAGTTATTACAGTACGAATCAGAACGTGTCGAATAATAAAGAATAAAACAAGGTTTTGGTGGTTATTTTTTATTTACACTTTCATAACCATCTTCGTTAAAGACCTCGTCTTTGAGAAGTACATCAACAATATCCCTGTCACTCTGTATTCTCTTCTCATTTCACCTACTCTGCTGCATAGGACTTCCTTTTTCTTTCCTTTGCACTGATTAACTGTATCTTTTTTGGGCAGTCTGTGGCTAGTTTGCATTGTTGTCTGCCATTGTAGTGTTGGGCAGCGGCAGCTGAATGTGAACAGCGCGTAGCACAGTTGGAGGTGAGCCGCGTGGCTTTCAGCCCAGTATAAATATGTTAAATTAATGCTCTTGTCTAGCCCTTAAGGCATGAGATTGTTATGCACTACTTGCAACTAAAGTTGTTGCACCACGAAGATGACGTGCTACATACCAAGAAGATGCTGTGATATGCAAATGATTGGCTTTTCAGAGCATTCACACAAGGTTGGCGCCGGTGGCGACACCTACAACGTGCTGACATGAGGAAAGTTTCCAACCGATTTCTCATACACAAACAACAGTTGACCGGCGTCGCCTGGTCAAACGTTGTTGTGATGCCTCGTGTAAGGAGGAGAAGTGCGTACCATCACGTTTCCGACTTTGATAAATGTCGGATTCTAGCCTACCGCGATTGCGGTTCATCGTATCGCGACATTGCTGCTCGCGTTGGTCGAGACCGAATGACTGTTAGCAGAATATGGAATCGGTGGGTTCAGGAGGGTAATACGGAACGCCGTGCTGGATTCCAATGGCCTCGTATCACTAGCAGTCGAGATGACAGTCATTTTATCCGCATGGCTGTAACGGATCGTGCTGCCACGTCTCGATCCCTGAGTCAGCAGATGGGGACATATGCAAGACAACAAGGATCTGCACGAACAGTTCGACGACGTTTGCAGCAACATGGACTATCAGCTCGGAGACCATGACCGCGGTTACCCTTGACGCTGCATCACAGGCAGGAGCGCTTGCGATGGTTTACTCAACGACGAACCTGGGTGCACCAATGGCAAAACGTCATTTTTTCGGATGAATCCAGGTTCTGTTTACAGCATCGTATCCGTGTTTGGCGACATCGCGGTGAACTCACATTGGAAGCGTGTATTCGTCATCGCCATACTGGCGTATCACCTGGCGTGATGGTGTGGGCTGCCATTGGTTACAAGTCTCGGGCACCTCTTGTTCGCATTGACGGCACTTTGAACAGTGGGCGTTACATTTCAGATGTGTTACGACCAGTTGCTCTACCCTTCATTTGATCCCTGCGAAACCCTACATTTCAGGAGGATAATGGACGACCTGATGTTGCAGGTCCTGTATGGGCCTTTATGGATATAGAAAATGTTCAACTGCTGCCCTGGTACGCACATTCTCCAGATGTCTCACCAATTGAAAACGTCTGTTCAGTGGTGGGCGAGCAACTGGCTCGTCACAATACGCCAGTCACTACTCTTGATGAACTGTGGTATCGTGTTGAAGCGGCATGGGCAGCTGTACCTGTACACGCCGTCCAAGCTGTGCTTGACCCAATGCCCCATTTTAAAGGCCAGTTGTGTACAACGTGTCGTCCCAATCTGCGAAGCACAACTACGGTGAGGTTGTAACTTTCTCGAAGCTCCGATATACATCCTGCCTTGCTATACTGGCAAGCAAAATTTCGTTTTCCCATGTTCCCGCATGGAGGTTGACGTGACATGCTTTGAAACCTAAAGCGCACGTCATCATTGTCGGTTGCCGTCGTCTGCTGTTGTTATTAATGATAGCGATGTACTGTTACACGCCTTATTCAATGAGAGAGACGGGAAACCATTGAGTTTCATACTATCCTCCTTCCGATTAAGATCGGTATGTTTAGTAATCTCTATGGCCTTTATGTGTAGTCTTTAGTAGTATCCGCTTGTGGCTGCCAGTGCCTTAGTCTTATCAGATCGACTCTGGTGGTCTCCTGGGAGCAAAGCACGTTCTCCAAGAGCTGACCTGTAGGATTCCTCCCTCATGCAGCTGTTCTTATGTTCATCTAGTAATTTTTCGTTCGTTGTTTAAACATTATCTCATGATCACTTACTTCAGATGCAACGATGATTTTTACGGAGAGACGCGTTGCATGGCTATGGGAAGTCCTTTAAATAAGTTCAGTGATAGAAAATTTCTTTGAGCAAAAATTCGAAGAACAGCCAACAGGAACCCCAGAAAAAACAGAACGTATAGCTGTGTTACATAAATCATATATTTGTGTCGTGGGAGAAAAGCAGAGAGAAACTAGAGCCCTTTTACGAACATTTCAATCAGATTAATCTGAAGACTGAATTCACTATAGCGGAGGAGGTGGACTACATATGGCATTTCTTTTAAACGCTAGTTTTCAAGAGAGAAAGTGGCAGCTTGGCCCACACAATACGCCAATTACCCACGCTCTTGGACGATTACAATGGATTTCAAATACCACAAATCACACAAACGAGTTGGAAAGAGAAAGAAAATTCTTTGAAGTGAGCTGCACTAGGCGCAATTGTAATATTTCATCAATACACTGCTGAAAAATCAATATCCGCCTACTGAGATAAAAAGATCTTTTCGATGTACAGTCGTTTGCGAGATCAATATTTGTCCTGCCCTTAATTACTGACGTTAAGAACTGCAAGTGGATGATATTGACAAAACAGTGGTAATGGAGCAATGGGTATACAAGCGCAATTTATGACTTTTTAATTGGCTTTATTAGCTGTGACAAATTCCCACCACTCCTCATTCCATCCCCTTTGTTGGGCCTTTGGGTGGAGGTAACACATCACTAAATATGGTGAACTATGACGTCACTATCAATCATCTCTGCCCGCAACTCTAAAAAACAGTTCGTGACTCAAAAATGGCGGTAAAGCGACAGTCCGTATTTTACACATCCACATGCAGTAAACTTGTCCCAACATTAAAATAACCCACGTTTCAGTCTTGCCAGAAAAGAATTATAATACACCAGTAGCCACAGCAGTAGAACTGCCTTATACATTTATTTGCAGTGAAATTATCATTTTCAATGGGTTTTGGGATTCACATTTACGATCTTGAGAATATTATCCTAAACCTAAAGAACTTAGGTTGGGCATGTGTACACCGGTAAGAAGATGAAAGACACTGTTACATCTTTTACAACTGAAAATCGGAAAAAATGCATGAAACAATTACTGTTATAATATCGTCACATACACCGAGGTGAAACAGTCATGGGATGCCTTCTAATTTCCTGTAGATCTTCTTTTGCCTGACCTAGTGCAGCGTCTCGATGTTACATGCTGACAAAAAGTCGTTAGGAGTCCCTTTCCGAAATACTAAGCCATGCTGCCTAAGCAACCGTCCATAGTTACGAAAGCTTGCCGGTGCAGGGTTTTGTGCACGAACAGACCTCTCCATTACGTCCCATAAATGTTGGATGGGATTCATGTCGGGCGATATGGGTGGCCAGATCATTCGCTCTAGCTGTTTAGAATGTTCCTGAAACCAATCGTGAACAACTGTGGCCTGGTGACATGGCGCATTGTCATACAGAAAAATTGCATCGTAGTTTGGGAACAGAAGTTCATGAATGGCTGCAGAGGATCTCCAAGTAGATGAACATAAAAATTTCCAGTCACTGACCGATTCAGTTGGACCAGAGGGCCAGTCCCTCCCGTGTACACACAGCCCACACTATTGTAGAGCCACCACCAGTTTGAATAGTATCTTGGATCCATGGCTTCGGGGGCGGGGGGTGCCCACACTCTAACCTTACCATCAGTTCTTGCCAATCGATATCGGCGGGACTTACCTGAATAGGCCACAGTTTTCCAGTCGTTTGGGCTGCAACCGATATTGTCACGAGACAGGAGAGCCGCTGTAGGCGATGTTGCACTGTTAGCACAGGCACTTACGTCGGTCGTTTGCTGCCATAGCCCATTAACGCCAAATTTCGCTGCACTGTGCTAACGGATACTTTCATAATATATCATTTTTTCGCAAATAATAAAGACTAGGAATGAGTCCCTCGAAAATAGATGGGTCCAATTGATCTAACACATCTCACAAATTAAGCTGTGAAAGCCATTTACACCTGACATGTGATGCCATACAGTGTATCTAGTACACTCTTCTCTTCTCAACGTTTTTTTTTCTCCAAATTTAAAATGCAATATAGCCCCTGTGTCTAAAACCAAATGCCCTTGCCTTCTACCTACACACTCATATGTACATGTACACACACAAAACTCTAGGTGCTGAACATATATACCACATCACTGATTTCCCATGTTTATCCTGCTGGAAGATATTGCAGGAACTGATTAGAGAACAATGACTATGCTTTTATTACTAATAGAAAATACAACAACCAGTAATCCCACATGCGGACGGTCTGTGGGGCGGCACACACGAGGTGGCATCTCCCTCTTGTTAGCATCTTGAGTACGAATCTCGTGTGCCTGGAGTGCTTTCTACACATGCAGACAGCTAGAGGTCAGGTGAGGCTGCAACCACTGGACAGACCAAGCAGCACTGACAGTTCATTCAGTCTTACTTTAATCAACATCAACCGCTGGCAGCACAACAAATGCAAATGTCGACTTGCAGGTGGTGGCCTTCAATCAGTTAATGCAGATAGATGTCAGATGCAGTCATACCGTATTACACTGTCTGCTATTCAGGGAGGCTAGTGCAACATATCACGATTCATTAACACTTTCTCACACAAGCAGTATCTCAATTGCAATGCCCCATGTCGGCAGGAAGCGAAACATCTGTACCAAATACACTTCACGATATCTGGTACTTCACTTTTACAAAAGTACGTAAGTACCGTGAGAAATACATGCTTGAATACCAGTACAGAAGCCAGTCAAGCCTGCATCATATTATTGTATTATTTCCAGTTACTCCTCTAATTATTTAGTTCTTTCACACATCTCACTCAGCATAACCTTGTGCTATGTGTTGTGTTATATCATTAGAATCTGCATAAACCATGCTATGCTAAGTAGCTCTGGAAACCATAAGGAATCCATTGTAGCACTAGTTTCCTACTACACACAATCTTCTGACTATCCCTAGATACTATAGATAGTTTAGTGTAAGCCACGACAGCAGACCTCTCTATCAAGGTTATCGCCAAACTTGGTCAGCAAAATGAGTTTTCACATAAGCGCTTTGTTGAAGGAATGGAATCTATATTCATTGGAAATGACTTAGAAAATGTTGTGAGGGGCGGATTTGTTTATGCAATAACTGTAGATGTGTATCGACTAACGTAAAGCAGCTAGTACTATTGCTCATTAGAAATATTTGTGGCCGTTACGTTGTCCTAGCTGTGCCAGTTTTGAGTCGGTGGCAGAGGTGAGGATACCCTTCACGTGATAAATTATGGAAATCCACAACTACAGAACTTGGAACAGACATGAATTTTGTAAATAACAAATTTTACATACTTCCGGAATCTTGCCACAATCTTGTGTCATGCAGAATCACCGTTGCATTAGACGATTTCGGCACATTATTGGCCAATTTCAGCACAAAACTTGTCATTTTTTTTCCTGTTATGCACGCAGTCTCCTGTAATACTCATCAAGATGGAGGTGCTATGTATCGTGGATAGGTTTTGCTGTTGAATATTCGAAGACAATAGATCACGCTATCAGGAATTCTGGGAATCGGTGGTACTTGACGGGTAGTGTCGCACAGACGTGGAAATAATGTTATGACAGGTTATTTACCTTGCACACAGAAGCTTTGGTTTGATGTTAGGCAATAATTATACATCTCCATTTTGTCCACCACTTGTCTAATTTTCCATGTCAGTGCCTCTAAAATCTGGAAATTTGTGGTAAGGTCTTAAGGGACCAAAAATTCTTAGGACATCTGTCCCTAAGCCTACACACTACTTACTCTAACTTAAACGAACTTACGCCACGAACAACACCCACATCCATGTCCGATGGAGGACTCGAACTTCCTACTTGGTTACTGAACGCTGAATTATGCCAGAGAATGCATAACAGGTATTCATATAAAATAACCGAAGCTGTAGGCATACCTTTCCTTATATTCACGTGCGTGGAACTAGAAGAGACTTTTGAAGATCCATCTTTTCTTTCTTTCCTCCTTTCCCGCAGGACAATGAATAAGAAAACATACATCCAGATACAAAATAATTACAGTATTTTTTTCATTTACGCTCAGAAAACAACACTTTCTATTCCCTTTGTTTGGTGTAGTTTTAATAACATAGAGATTAATAGTTTAACTTGTAATTAAATGTAGAAATGAGTGAAATAATGTCTCCAACCAATTACGGTACATTCTTGAATTCTACCAGCTTGTTGTTTGAGTTTTTAAAAATTCTACATTGATTAGTATTTATGTTGTTTTCAGTATCAAGGTGCAAGGCGCATGTCTGCGTTCAAGATTCTGGCAGTTACACTGATTACGAATGTAACTACAATTCACTTGTGAAATGGCTTATCTCGCTCTTACATCAACCTGTGATCTGAAATTTTAGTTCTCTAAGTTAGTAGGTTTTTAGTATTGCGATTTTTTTACATCAGTGTTTAATTAAAAGTGAAGAGAATCGAAAAGAATGTAGCTGAAGGGCTTATCACATTTCTTAATATTTTCACGTGTGTGCTGATATAGGATGTGATATCCAAACGTGGTTACAATTCCACTGCACGTAAATGTGAAATACACTTCTATTTTGGGGGCTATTTTTGTGTTTGTTTATGCTCTTCCACACTGTGTTATGTGCCTAGAGGAAAGCAGCCACAAATCATGGGTTACTTGAAACTTGTGACGAGTGGTAAGAGGCAGTTGTACAGGATATATATGTACAAAACACCTCAGCTGACTCTCTCTCTCTCTCTCTCTCTCGTTCCCTCAGTGTGTGTGTGTGTGTGTGTGTGTGTGTGTGTGTGTGTGTGTGTGTGTGTGTGTGTGTGTGTGTCAGATTTGATGAGAGTTATTGGAAGCCAAAATTGGATATTGGCAATGGCTAGAGTCCATAGGGACGTATTTGTAATCTGAAGAAGGATGTGAAACAGAATGGCGTTTGAATTCCAGTGGTGGAAAAGGTTTCTACCAGTCTTCCACCGTATGACGGTAGCACAACGAATGACAACAACTGATAAACGTGGATATGTGCTCGAGTTTTCAATAAATCTGATGTCACGCCTCAGCACGAGAGCACGCGAAGACGGAATTTCACATAAGTCAGTTGCAAAGCAGTGTGTGCGTTGAACTTGGGGAAAAAACTACATCTCCCTTAAAGAACGTTGCGTTTCAAAAATAAATTCATCCCTCAGTGGCATAATAACCCGGAATATTATATTAAGTGAGATAGTCCATTGTTTTATAATTTTCGTAGAGTGATTGTGTGGAATACATTTTGAAATATTTTAAAATATTTTATACACCTTAACATGGCGGTTTGTGGTGTGTGTGTGTGTGTGTGTGTGTGTGTGTGTGTCTGTGTGTGTGTGTGTGTGTGGGCGTGGTGGGGGGGTGGAGGGGTTCTTTTGAAATATGGTTGCAGAAGGTACGGGTTAGAGGAGTGGCCTTAAGTATCTCGCTTACGACACTGCCAACCCCAGCATGCAGTTGCACACCAGCCGCTTCCAAATCCACTTTGCTTTCTGTTGTGAGTTCTTCGTTATTTGCTTTCTTATGTTGATCTGAATAAAAAGCTATAGCAAATCGATCATGAGGTTGGAATACTACTTGCACAGTTCAACGAAGAATCATCCCTCGGTATTCCTATATAAAGATTCTGCTTTTGTAGAATCATAAAACAAAGGTGCATGTAGGCCGGCAGCCGTGAAAGAGACAGGCGGGGCACGCTCCTCAGACCACTTCCCTCCCCTCAGCAGTCTGACTTCACTATTGTTTGTGCCTGCGGCTGTTTGCCAGGTTAAAACATCAGAGCTATGCGCGACTGGTTGACGACGTTCATTAGAATGACTTATGTCGATAACTGTTGTGGAACGCAAGCTAAACTTAAATATTCGTTGGACAACGGTCTAGCCTCAGTATCGAAACTAATTGTCAGTTGTATAACGGGACTCTCTACAACCTTTACCTGCTGCATATAATAAATACTTACTGTAGTAATGAAAGGTGTCAAAAGACATATTTACTGTCTAACATTAGTAAAAATATAATCTGGTTGCTCATACAGAATATCAAACAAAGTTACGTACGTTCTGAAACTTTAATAAATGTACGGTATCTGATAATAAAATGAAACCATTTATAGGTAAATTTGGCACTTATATTTTACTTTCGTCCAAAAGTATGCGTATATCATTATAGAGAGTAATTTAGCAATTGATATAATTCAATTATCAGTAAATTCAGTCCCACTGCGTTGATAATAATATGGTAACATGCAACAGATATGAATATGTAATTACAGTCAGTTCTTACTATTATAGAGAGATAGATATAAAAAGAGGAGGATACCTACCACAGTAAAATTAACAGGCCTATAATGTCCATTGACTATATGTATCAGTTGAATACGGAGGGAATATTTTCGGGAGAAATACATGGTACGATCAATAAAGACGTGCTCTGTCATATCTGACATTAGTGGAAATGACTAACCACAAAGTCACACAACATTAAATGAGCTGTCTCTTACTTCTTAACGTGCAACTCTTCAGCTATAAGATCCTACTCTATTGTAGCCTATCTTTTCAATAATATTTGTTCATGCAACATTTTAAGGAACTTTAAAAGTAGCAATGCGATACGGGGTGTTTTATCGCAGTTCTTAATACAGACTTCCTCATATTTTATGGGGATAATACAGCAATTTCGTTTTATGTACCTATTACTGGTGTGTATTTTTACATAATAGCAAAGTTCATAATAGTAAAGTTCATAATTAGTTACAAATAATGGGACGTGAAACTTTATATATTGTGTTACGATTATATGTCCTTACCATATAAGGCGATGTGGTGGCACAGGAGAGTTCTCCATTGCGTGAGAGAGCGTGACAGGAAAAACAGTTACTGCTGGGCTCTCGCCGAAATTGTGCTGACAGTAGATCCAGTAACGTCACAAACACTGGATATTCAGTGTGGGATATAGCACTCATGTCATTATGTTGTTGTACGTACGAGACCGTCACAGTAACTGAGAATTATTGGAAAGGATGTATTGTCTTATTTTTCACGTTATTCCACGTACTTGAAACACATTTCGTTTTGTGTGGGAAGTATGTGGTTTGCAGGAAAATTCACTATAGTCAACAGCGAGGAAGTTTCTGGCAAAATGTTAGGATATAAATTTTAATAGCATATCCTGTCAATGTTTCTCCAACACAGCAGTCATTCGGTCCAGATTTGTTGTAAATATGTTTCTGTGTTGACTTTTTCCTTTCAATTTATTTCTTTTCTGCCACAATAAAATAACAGCAGTTGAATATAACGTGAATCCCCATAACGATGCTGACGTAGGTATCTAGTTCTCAAGGGCGCTATTATCAGATCTCTCTCTAGAACATGCCAAAATGGATGTAGCTACAATGTTTCAAATACTAAAATTTACAAGACAAAGTCTTCGTTAACCGTTCATCCACTCACACCCTGTCACTCTTAAGTTCATGTTTACCATTTACCGCCAAGTGCACAAAACCTGACTCTATTAATACTGATTTTTGTTAAATGGCGAACTCACAAACGGAGAACACCAGAGCTGCACTTTATGGTACTTTTTGAATCTATCGTATACCCAGAAAACGCACTGATATCTTCTGCTTAATGATTTGTGTGGACAATTACACAGCGTGTAACAACAATGTACGGCACAAATTGCAGGATACATTCCTCACATGCACAGGCATAAATTATTTTATATTAACATGGATCTGAAAACGCTTTGTTTCTGTCTTACAACTCATTTTCTCCGACGAGTTCCAGCGAGATCAGAGTGTAAATTTTCACAATAGGCATGTATGGGCGGACGTGAATCCCCACGCATCTGTGGAAGCAAGTTATCAACAAAGATTTTCTGTCAACGTTTGGGCCGGCATAGTTGATGACAGTTTGGAAGGGCCTCACTTTCTTCCACTCAGGATCAACGGCCAACGTTATCATTATTTCGTAGAGAATGTTCTACCTGATCTGTTAGTGGCCTCTAACGTGGTCCAGTCAGTGGGCGTAATGTGAATAACAATTATATTACCGACGTTTCAAACCTACTAAAGCTGTCCAAGGGGTGTTGTGTATGTGATTGTTAAGTGGAAACGTGAAAGAGCAACCACAATTACTAAACCAAGAGTTAAAAGTACGTATGGAGGAATTGGATTCTTTCCTAAATTATTCTTCCTATTAGTAATGGTGGTGCTCATGCAAAATAATCTTACAAAATTTTGATTGACTAGGTGAGAACTAAGTGCATTCTGACTAGCACCAAAACGGCTTCCAGCAAACAGTAACTGTCATTGCACATCTAACCAGCTACAGTAATGTACATTTTACAGTGCTGCAAGGATCAGAAATCCAAGACTATCAAACAAGGGATGGATTTCATCTTGTCCGAAGAGTAGACGTTTATACTGTTCCTTACTGTTGTGCGCATATAGAAAAGAGAACGTCAGAAGAAACGTGCAATCCATAGTGGCGTTTCTGTAATGGTATACATGGCAATAGCTTTATCCACACAGAAGTAAGTGGTTAAGTAGGAGGGAAAGGTACCCATTGAAGTGTTTCATTAATTTTTTGTTATGTCATATAATCATTTGCAATGGCTCCCATAGCCATATAGAAAGAAAAGGGCTCATCGAAACCTGATGATAATATTTTAGGTAACCTTTTCGTTCAATAAGACATGCATTGTTCATAGCACGAAATATCATTGTTCAGGTGCCAACGCCCTTACTAAGAAAAATAACAGTACATGTAATCTACTAGACGTATATTTAAATGAAACTAAATGTCGTATTTGCCTTTCACAACAGTTACATTCAAAGCACTGTAGCCAGTTCTGGGAAAAAATAGTATCTGTTACGGAACTAAGCTTTTTAATCTCTCTCTCTCTCTCTCTCTCTCTCTCTCTCTCTCTCTCTCTCTCTCTGTGTGTGTGTGTGTGTGTGTGTGTGTGTGTGTGTGAAGAATCGTTAGCATATATTCAGAGTTTATACAGACCAATGCACACACGCTTTCGACCTGCTTTAAACCACCTGGATGTTCAAGTTAATTTATGTGTGCTCACGTTATTACGTCCCCCACTTTCCTTTCAGTATCAGCAATGAACTATAAGAACAGCCATTAGTATTTTAGTTTGTTTCATTTGTGAAAAATTTAGTCTTTCTTCTGTAGAACATTTACAGTGGAGGTTCTCTTCCAGGTGTCGCAGCCAACACTAAGACACTGAACCCTGAGAAGTAAGTTACTTGGATGAGGAGGACGCCTTGAAAGTTACCACCGGACGCCATTTTAGTCAGTTGAAATTTGTCATACTAACTAAGCTGACGTCACACTGGAACATTTTTATATCGTCATGAAACTGCTGTGGAACACAGCACTAACGCTTCAACTTCTTTGCTGTAAAGGTGCCGCATTGTCTACAAATTCTTCAAACCAAACGAATATTACAGTGAGTGATATTAGATTATTTTAAAAAGTTATAGTCTTTCTGTAAAGAGGGAAATTCTCGTAATGAATTCTGCCACGATCCGTGTTGACCATTTGACAAGATAAGAGCTGTTGGAGGTATTTAATGAAAGAAAGAACAGAAAACCATCTGGAACTGATAATAAAAACATGGAGCTCGATTAATATACAATACCGTAGTATCTTCTACACACAGATTAATACATTCTATAAAAATATGTTAGTTGAATACTGAAGAATGGAGGAAGCTTAGTCAGTTTTTAAGAATGGTAGCGGAAGCCATACTCCGCTTTCATAGACATAAGATTACTGAACTTTTACTATGAAGTATGTTCTAAAATACTGATAAGCAGATACTATCAATTACTTAAAGTTTATAACTAACAAACGCAACAAAATAGTTGACTAAGTCTCGGAGTTCACGTATTTGTGGTTTTACATAACGTATGCCACAAAACAGGCCCCATACATCAAACTTGGCAGATTTATACACTTCATGGATACACTAGAGTTCTGACTGTTCCACAAAGTATGGGAAGAATTTCTGTTTAGTTTGTATAATGTAATTATGTAACCATTATTACTGTATGGGAGCGAAACTTTAACTATTAGATCCAACCAAGGTATGCACATATAGGAGAAAAATGCTCTTGGTATTCATAAGACAAGCAAGAAGATCTGGGAGTTTAAGGCATAATTGGTGGAATGATGAGACACGAAAACAACTAACTTGTTATAGTACTTGCAACGGAAGTTCTAATCTAGACTACCCAAGACAGCTCCGGTTGTACAAAACGATAGACCAACGAAGTAAGGGGCACACTTAGAAAAGATGGCAGAACTTGTCGAAATAGATCTAAGCCTTACACCCTGAAGCTGATGACCTTCACTGAGGAATCTATGTGGAATACATACTTCTTACGTTTCAACTAGGATGCCTATGCTCTCAGTACGCATATATGTAAATAGAACCACTTTATGCCGAATATGTTTTCTTTGCGTATAAGTTAATGGAGGGAACATAAGTCCTTACGGTATGATCGTGGATGTTCACAGTAGGAATATTTGTCAGAGAGATGTGGCTAGGTGTTTTGTAGCTTTGCTATTCTCTAGATGAAACGTTAGAAGAATTGTAGACTTGAGAATTTAGCCGGTGTTCAGTGAAGACCTGTAAAGCGTATTGTGCAAAAAAATCTCCTACTTAACCACTGTAAGCGACTTTCGTTGCTGCTCGCAAACAGAAGTCAGTTGCAGAATCATACGTCGAGAAAACACAGAACATGATTTTAAAACGTACAGCGACACCTATGTCAACTACTCACAAGAAAGACTGTGTGACGTTGATTTGGGTGATCAGACCACGTCATCATCGCTCTGAGTAACAATGGAAGAAAATTGTACAGTCCATGGGCTTTCGCATTTTTGTAGCACCAAATTTGTCGCCAACACTACTTCTAATCTGTACTTACAGGACTCGGTTGGTTGGTTCCACTTACGTTAGAGATTAACAAGCCATGTACGATGCTTTGGTAACTGACCGTACCAAGATAAATGCCAGTGCAATATATAGTGTGAATTGTCTAAGTATTAAAGACGATCTTTCGTTATAATTAATACAGATTGCCCTAAACAGCTCATTGTTATGCAGAAAGCAGATTACTCTTTGTTACGAGTGTGCTGTAGATAACTAAAGGATGAAAATTTTTTAATAAATATCTGTAGAAAATATCTCTTCTTGATTGTTTCAATACTATACCAGTGTATCAGGTGTGTATACACATAGCAAAGATTCAGCTAGACGAATTAACCACGTATTACAAAATGCTGGCGTTTGATTTATATACCATAAATGAACCTCCGTGACAATGTACACTTGGGACACCCCCAAAAACATAGGTTTTTCATGTTAGGTGCATTGTGCTGCCATGTACCGCCAGGTACTCCAAGCAACAGTCGGTATTGTAGTTGTAAATTTTCGTAGCTGTGTTGGAAAACTACCAGAGCTTCAAGCGCTGATGTAAAACACTGAAGCTGAAATCGTTATAGGAACAGAAAGCTGGCTAAAGGCGGAGATGAATTCTGCCGAAATTTTTACAAAGACGCAAACCGTGTTCAGAAACGATAGATTAAATGAAGTAGGTGGTAGTGTGTTTGTGTCTGTTGGTAGTATTTACCCCAGATTTGTTGGCGAAAGTACACGTTGAAAGCCGGTAGAAGACAGAAAACATCTTCCGAAATTGTACTAAACACTTTCTCTGAGAATTACTTTGCACAATTAGTTCATGAGCGCACACGAATTGTAAATGTTTGAGAAAACACACTTGACATCTTAGCGACAAATAACCCTGATCTAACAGAGAGCGTCATGACGGATACAGGGATTAGTAAACACAAGGTCATTGCAGCGAGGCTTAAAAACATATCAACGAAAACCACTAAAAATAAACCCAAAATATATCTCTTTAAAACAGCAGATAAAATTCAGTCGATGTCTTCCTAAGAGAGAGTCTCCATTCCTTCCAAGCTAATTATGTAAGTGTAGACCAGATATGGCTCAAATTCAAAGATACAGTATCTACAGCAGTACATAGATTCATACTGAATAAGTTAATAAGAGACGGGATTGATCCACCACAGTACACAAAAAACGTCAGAACACTGTTGTAGAAGCAACGAAAACAGCATGCCAAATTCAGAAGAAAGCAAAATCCCCAAGACTGGCTAAGTTTCACGGAAGCTCGAAATTTAGTGCGGACGTCAATGCGAGATGCTTTTAATAGTTTCCACAATGAAACATTGACTCAAAAAATGGTAGAAAACTCAAAGAGATTCTGGTCGTATGTAAAGCACACCAGTGGGAAAAAAGTCAATACCGTCATTCCGCGATAGCGATGGAAATGTTACCGATGATAGTGTCACTAAAGAGGAGTTAATGAATACAATTTTCCGTTACTCCTTCACGAAAGAAGACGCAGTAAATGTTCCAGAATTTGAACCAGAACAGTTGTTAGCATGAGTGACTTAAAAGTAGACATCTTAGGTGTTGCGAAACACGTAAAATCACTTAAGAAAGACACGTCTTCCGGTCCAGATGGTATACCAGTCAGGTTCCTTTCAGAGTATGCAGGCAAAATAGTGCTTTTCTTATCAGTCATATACAACAGCTCACTTGACGAAAGGTCTGTTCCTAAAGACTGGAAAGTAGCACAGGTCACACCAATATTCAAGAAAGGAAATAGGACCAACCCATCGAATTACAGACCCATATCACTGACCTAAATTTGCAATACGATTTTGGAGCATATACTGTACTCGAACATTATGAATCACCGTGAAGAAAATGACTTAAAGATACATAATCAACACGGACACAGAAAATATCGTTCTTGTGCAACGCAATTAGCTCTTTATTCCCATGAAATACTGTGTGCTATTGACAAGGGATCTTAGAAATATTTTGTACCGCTCCTCACAAGCGACTATAAATCACATGGCGTGCGTATGGAGTATCGTCTCAGTTGTGTGGCTGAATTCGTGATTTCCTCTCAGAGAGGTCACAGTTTGTAGTGATAGACGGTAAATCATAGAGTAAACAGAAGTGATATCTGGCATTCCGCAAGATAGTGTCGTAGGCCCTCTGCTGTTCCTGATTTACATAAATGATCTAGGTGATAATCTGAGCAGCCCGCTTAGATTGTTTGCAGATGACACTGTAATTTACCATCTAGTAAAATCATCAGACGATAAATTCCAACTACAAATGATCTAGAGAGAATTTCTGTATGCTGCGAAAAGTGGCAATTGGCACTGAACAAAGAAAAGTGCGAAGTCATCCACATGGGTGCTAATGGAAATCCGACAAATTACGGGTATACGATAAATCGAACAAATCTAAGGGCTGTCAATTCGACTAAATACCTATTAATTAAAATTAAGAGCAACTTAAATTGGAAAGACCACATAGATAATATTGTGGGGAAGGCGAAACAAACACTGCGCTTTGATGGCAGAACACTCAGAAGATGCGACAAACCCACTAAAGACACAGCCTACATTACACTTGTCTGTCTCCTGCTGGAATATTGCTGCGCGGTATCGAATATTTATCAGGTAGGATTGACGGAGGACAGCGAAAAAGTGAAAAGAAGGGCAGCTCGTTTCGTGTTATCGCGCAATAGGGGTGAGAGCGTCACTGATATGATACAAGAGTTGGGGTGGCAGTCACTGAAACAAAGGCAGTTTTCTTTACGGCGAGATCTATTTATGAAATTTCAATCACCAACTTCCTCTTCCGAATGCGAAAATATTTTGTTGACACCCGCCTACGTAGGGAGAAATGAACATCATAATAAAATAAGAGAAACCAGAGCTCGAACGGAATTGTCCGCCGCTCGTGGTCTCGCGGTAGCGTTCTCGCTTCCCGAGCACGGGGTCCCGGGTTCGATTCCCGGCGGGGTCAGGGATTTTCACCTGCCTCGAGATGACTGGGTGTTTGTGTTGTCCTCATCATTTCATCATCATCCAGGACAGTGGCGAAATTGGATTGAGCAAAGATTGGGTAATTGTACGGGCGCTGATAACCACGCAGTTGAGCGCCCCACAAACCAAACATAATCATCATCCTCAGCTCGAACGGAAAGATTTAGGTGTTCCTTTTTTCCACGCACCTTTCGAGAGTGGAATTTTAGAGAAGTAGTATGAAAATGGTTCGATGAACCTCTTCCAGGCACTTAAGAGTGAAATGCAGAGTAACCATGTAGACGTAGATGTAGATCAGCAATCTCGGTACTCTCCGACATCGTGAGAGAGCAGAATGGGGAGCTCCATGGAACTCATGGAATTCGAACGTGGTCAGGTGATTGGGTGTCACTAGTGTCATACGTCTGCACGAGAGATTTCCACACTCCTAAACATCTCTAGCTCCACTGTTTCCGATGTGACAGTGAAGTGGAAACGTGAAGGGACTTGTACAACAGAAAAGCGGACAGGCCGACCATCTCTGTTGACTGACAAGAGACTGCCGACAGTTGACGAGGGTCGTAATGTGTAATAGGCAGGCATCTATCCAGACCATCACACAAGAATTCCAAACTGTGTCGGGATCCAATGCAAGTACTATGTCAGTTAGGCGGGAGGTGAGAAAACTTGGATTTCATGGTTGAGTGGCTGCTCATTAGCCACACATCACGTCAGTAAGAGAAATAGGCCGGTGCGGCCCCACTGACGTCATCCAAGGTGGAGGCCGTGACGTCAACTGATGACGCGAGTATCGTTATCCAAGATAGAGGCCTTGACGTTAGCTGATGACGTGAGTACCATTATTGAAGATGGCGGCTTTTGGCGGGAAAGTGCCACGGCCCCCTCTGCTGGGAAACTTGAATAATGGCAGGGAATTCTACAGGTCCTTCCTTTCCGACTTTTTTGCATGATGTGCGCTATCCTCTTGCAAAATGGGAGGGAATTTCGAACTTGGAGGGAATTTTGCTCTAAGATATTTCTCCTGCAGCTGTAGAGGGGTTAATGTAGTGTTGCCTGCACAAGAGACTGCTCATGATGCCATTAAATTCCAATATAATTTGCTTAAATTTGTATAAATTTGATGAAATTTATTTAAATTTTTGAAGTTTGTTTAAATTTATTATCTGCCTACAGCATTAGTGGCTTTGTGTAGTGCTATCGTCACAACAGGCTATCAGTTGTCGGCGTGGAAGGAGCATGAGGAAATGTTAGTGCCAGACAGGGGAGTTTTAATAGCTGTATTCGATGCACTCATTCAGTCGGCGAGTGCACCCATAGCCTCCTACACTAAAAATGGAAGCGAGCAGTAAATCGACTTTATCCGACATCTAGTCCGTCTATGAACCAGCTCACATTTTCCAAGCTGTTCAAATCGGAGGTTGAGGCTGAAACGCACGTCTGAAGGGTTGATACTAGTCCGGCATAACGTGTGTGCTCGATTTCTATTCAATTTAGTTCATAACGAATCTCTTGAAACAGGAATGCTGGCGCATTGCGTGTCAGCTCCGAGAGTGTTACCGCAGCGCCATCAGTTTCCTTAAATGTGCAGTCCAGATGTAAGGAGCTCTTGCAAGGTAGTGTTAAAGTGTCCTGGTGTTGAATAACAGTCCTAATTTCATAATTTTTGTTAAATGTTTTTGAGGTGTAGCGCTTACGCGACGGGAATTCATGACGTATAATCCCATCATCATACTTGACTGACAGCGGTACGTTGAAAACATCATCTCACGGCTTGGGACCAAATGAAATAAGGAACTCGTAATTAATGCATGTTATCACCTTTTGATGCTGTGACACAATGACTATGAGCCCTGCGTGCTAGCTTTATATCTTACCCCCATCTTGTCTTAGATGTAGACGTAGAATGATTTCTCCACCCAGAAAGTCGACAAATCGATCATTCTGATCCACAATACGTAACTCAAGGTAGTCCAAAGTCTAAACTTTCACCGGGAGGTACATGGCGTTTGTGTAGCTCTGAACTATCTTATACCCAGTTCCAACTGTAGGGAAGAATCCGTAAATAGAGTGAATCAACTTATCGTTGTGATATGAGTTTGCATCTATGTTACACTCAACGTGGATTGTGCTGACTGGTAGTATTACCACAGCCTAATGTGATGAGTAAAATGTACTGGAATCCTTCACCAAAACACGGTCTTTCGCAAAACCTAACAGAGAACCTTTTGAATCTTTCTGCCTAAAGTCGATCGTCGCATTCTCTGTTCGTATTTAAGATTTAAGAGTATTGATGTACGTGCTTAGTTCAATTCCTTTTTCAGAGTGTTGTAAGACTTCGTTTAAATCATCAATGTCGTAGGCACCAGTTCATCTTTCTAGAATCTCCTTCTGACCGTCAATTTCCTGATACACTTCATTGTTTGCCTTTGTGACATTTGAGATACTGTTATACGTCTGCCTTGCCGCAGTGGATACACCGGTTCCCATCAGATCACCGAAATTAAGCGCTGTCGCTGATGGGTGACCATCCAGAAAGGCCCTTTAAGGAACCATTTGCACTCGAGCACAGACAATATTTAATTTAGTTAACTTAGATTATATGTATCGATTTTTTAAGACAAGAGAATGCAAAATAAAAGCAATTAACACCGTTCTCTTGTCACAGCCAGTAGGCATCAACACTCTTATGTCATTCGTTGTCCTAGAAGGACGTAATATTTTGTGTGGCTCCACAGTTAGCCATTTCATACTTATTTGCAGAAAAGAGGCGCAGAATTAATAAGTCGCTCTCATTTGTAAATGATCTGCAATTATTTCCCTATAATTTTACGTAAGTGTAATTTATATCGTAATGTATATGTTAAAATGAATATATGTTTTATTTAATCGTATGCTTTCTTTGTTTTAGTAATTTTAGTCTCTCCATTTTCATGATTGAAGCTCAGGTCAGATATTAGACTTTGTCTACAGAAAATATATAATGAGCCCTGGCTACGTTCCGTACATCTTCGGACGTGCGAAGTTCGATAAATTCACGGCGTAAATTTTAATCTCTCAATTACTCAAACAACCAAACAAACAAGTATTATTACTATTATTATTATTTTAATTTTTTTTATTTGCTAAACTGGTGACTATGTGCCAGGACTCATTATTGTATCTGTACTACAACTAATTGTTCTTTTTCATGTACATCCTGACCGGCAACAACCCATGTGACGAGAATATGGAAGAAAGCGAATAAAATCTGGAGACAATTTGGACTGGAAATGCAATCTTCGCATCAAGACGACATGTACGGTAAGACGCAGCACTCGCGCATCCACAATTGATTCCAAGCACATTTTTCATTCAAAATTATTTTTCTCAGCATTAAATTCAATATTCAGTTTCCATTCAGTAATTTTTTTCCAAATTCCGCGAAATCTCATTATTCAGACGATTACATTCCGATCCAACAATACGCAAGTTACATTGCACAATATGGCCGACATTGTACAAGATTCAAGCAACATGGCTAGTCACCATTAATACGTATGCTACTTTCGATCTTTAAAGTCATCTCTTAATCATTCTCAGTCATTTAAACACACACATAGGCAGTACATTTTCACACTACGCGTTTAAACAATTTTTTTTTTGCACACAATTTATTCACGATATGGTAAAAACTCGACACCAGTGCACAATGGAACAACAATCAAGTAATGCAAACATGGATACACAGACACATTCAGACACAGAAATTAATACAGACACGCAAACACATCAAAATAACCTGCTACACACACACACAAACGCCGAAAGGAGCAATTCAGAACCAAACATGAGAGACCACGTCACGTCTAATGACGCGGCGGGGGCAAGTTCATTTTGCAATCAAAATTTTGCCGCTATATTGAATTCAATTTTGGAAGGCATATCCAATATTAAGCAAGATAATGACGAAAAATTCTCACAATTAATGACAGACAATGCAGCCTTCAGGAATGAGATAAAATCAGACTTCGCCACACTGACTCAAAAGGTAGATGAAATTAATACACGTCTTTCCAAACAGGTCGACGATCTTACGGAAAAATTCGAAAATTTAGAGTTACGACAAAGCGACAATGCCAATCACATCCATGAATTGACAAAAACCTGTGAAACTATAAATTGCAAATTAGAATCAAACACGCATGCATGTGACGAAATTAATTTAAAGGTGAATACAATAGAAACAAACGTAGCTGACATTCACAAACAGATTCACACAACAATACAGATAGAGGCTGAACCCCATTTGTCTCGAATTAATTCACAATTTAAAGAATGGACGGCACACAAAGACGAAATTTTTGAAGAATGTATACAAAACAAATTGCCACATATTGTGCACGATTCTGTAGTGGAATACATGAACAACAATAGACAAGTAATCGATGACGATATGCAAACAAAGACAACTCAATGCCAAGCACAACAGAATAGTACACCCACTACACATTTTTACACACACAAAAGAAAATCTCGATTCGGAAATGAACACATGTACACACACGAATTTCAACACTCAAATACACAATACACTGACACGCATAGCAACAGATACCCATCACCTGAAATACAATACAATTATTCTGATGAAGAACCATGTACACAGAGGGAAGAACTCAATGATTACACGGAAAGAAACAGACGAACACGTAACAAAGAAGAAGAAAGTCTATTCAAGCACCGTAAATTCCAACCTTTTATACCAGGCAAAAACACTGTACACCCTGTCATCTTCTTAAAAGCTTTTAGGAACGCATTCCCACGTTCGTGGAGCGACCACAAACGCATTGCGTACGTTGTGGATTACATTCAAGGGGACGCTGCTGTCTGGGCTTACCGTGAAAGCGACAGATGTGTAACATACGAGCAGTTTGAACGCGCCTTCTTGAATAAGTTTTGGTCACCCACTGTGCAGGAACGTATCCGCAAACAAGTCACTGAACCCGAACACTTCAATCCTAAAAACGGCAACCTGCGCAGATATTTCGAGAAGTACCTAAACATGATACACTTCCTTAATGAACCAGTGAAACCAAAAGATGTGATCCGATCACTGAAAGCAAGACTTCCTTTTAATATTAAAGAGAAATTACTGTACTTACCGGACGACGATCCTGAATATTTTTTGAAAAGTTAGATGCTGTTGATTTACTGTATGAAGAACAAGAACCAACACACAACTCACGCAGTAGGAATCAACATGTCTACATTGCTACATTACCAAACACGCAGCAAAATTCACAACACACAGTAAACATGCAAAACAATCACCACAAATCACAGCTGCATACAAACAACAACTGTAACTATACACAAGGAGATAACCCGTACAAAAAACGAAGAAACGACAATTTTAATTCAAGAAGGAATAATGGAAACAACAACGGACACAAAGCCAAACAGAAACACTGGCAAAGAAACAACACAGATTACACAAGAAATGGAACACCTACACCACACTTTAACCGGAACAACAACCAGTATTATGTGAGACAGTGGCAAACACAGCAACCGCCACCACAAAATCATATTCAGGTGCCACAAGGGAATTTTGCACAAACAAGCAACACAAACCAACAAGTGATTTCAGCCAACCAAAAACAGACAGGCGATTGGCAAAGACAATATCCTAATGTAAATATTATTGAGGTAGCTAATGAAACTACAACTACACTTGCCAATGACCAGACAAATCAGGTAAACTAGAACCAGTCATTACTGAGCCCCAGGTTGTGACTGAGGAACATTTGGGGGGCAACTTCAATTTAGAAACTATGTTTGAATACACACTTGCTAGTGAAACTGTGAAACAAGAAAAATTAACATTTACACAACAAGAGTTGCCTACACTATTCTTAAGATATAATGAAAGTGGAAACTTAGCTGATGATCTGATAAATGACAACACACAATGTCACAATGTAAAGAAAAGATTTGTACTGTCTTCCACCTCAGGCACTGTAGGAGGTATACCTACTAACATAATTATTGATACAGGAGCTGCTGTCAGTGTGATTTCTAACAATTTTTATACTATGATGAAGAAAACTTCTAAGATACCAGAGTTCCCAGTTCAAAACTGTTTAATATTAACTGCATTAGGTAATAAGTCAAGTAGAGTTAATAAGCAAGTATTCGTGACTGTTAATATGGGAAATGGAATCGTACAATGGCCTTTCCTAGTTGTCCAAAACCTTGCTGCCAATTGTATATTGGGTATTGATTTTCTTTGCGAGAAGGACTGTACTATAGACTTCTCCAAAGGCATTTGTTATTTTAAGTATGAAAGCAGAGACATAGTTTTGAACTTGGACACTCGACTAGTAGACCATAACAAGCACTGTTCTGGCTACAAGATACAGATTATACGTGAGACTGACATAGATTCCACACAACAACCTGTATCACACGGTGAGGTAGTGAATGACGTACTTACACAAATTAATTCTAAGTTGTCAGAATGTGATGCTATTAATGGAGAGGAGAGATCCCAGCTTAAACATATTTTACTTAAGAATATGGATGTTTTCACTAGTAAGCCAGGTAGGATCAACACATATATGTATACGATTGAAGTCAAGCCTCACCAAATCTATTACCACAAGTCATACAATGTACCACTAGCTCTGCGACCTGCAGTTTGGGAAGAACTAAAGAAAATGATTACATGGAATATTATAGAACCATCAACATCTCCATATTGTAGCCCTTTGCATGTAGTGAAAAGACACAATGGAAGTATCAGGTTAGTATTAGATGCAAGAGCTATCAACCAAATTATCTTACCTGTGAGGACACAACCAGAAAATCTTGACGAACAACTTCAGAAATTCTTGGATGCAAAATATTTCTCTACAATAGACCTTAAAAATTCGTTTTGGCAGGTGCCAATAAGCAAAGAATCCAGAAAATATACAGCCTTTATGTTTGGTGGCAGAACTTATCAATTTTGTGTATTACCATTTGGCCTAAATGTAAGCTCAGGAGTATTCATTACTGCACTAAACTCTGTACTCGGTGATGATTTACTAGAAACTGTCACACACTATGTAGATGACATACTGATTGCCTCAAAAACCTGGAAGGAACACACTGATACCCTGAACACTTTACTATGCAGATTCACACAAGCTGGTATCACTGCCAATATTTGTAAATCTAGATTTGCTTGTTCTGAGATCAAATACCTAGGACACATCATCAACACACAAGGCATTAAACCTGACCCTTCAAAATTAGATGCTATTAGATATTTCCCCAATCCCACTACAAAGAAACAGTTAAAATCATTTCTCGGTCTATGCTCATTTTTCAGACGATTCATACCTAAACAGTTACTCAATAGCAGATACTTACTAAACTTATTAAAGAAGAACCAGGTATGGATTTGGAACCAAGACTGTGAAAATGACTTTACTAAAATCAAAGAAGCCTTAGTAAATTCTAACATGCTGGAACATCCAGACTTCAATTTGAACTTTTGTATTGCTTGTGATGCATCAAACATTGGTTTGGGATGTTGTTTAATCCAACTTGTTAAAACAGAAACTTCAGAACATATTAAGATCATTGGTTTTGCCAGTCGGACTTTAACGGAATGTGAAAGATCTTACTCCACCACAGAATTGGAAACATTATCTATTATATGGGCATTTAAAAAGTTTAATTATTATCTGTATGGAAGACACACCATTATATACACTGACCATCAAGCACTTACCTTCCTTTTGTCATGTAAACTCATTCATCCTAGACTTACACGATGGGCACTTGCATTACAGAATTACTCTTTTGAAATCAAGCACATCAAGGGAAAAGACAACATAATAGCTGACACACTTTCAAGACTACCACAAGGATTACACCATAACAATACAGACTTTGAGAACACACACGATTACAGAATACTACTCATGCAAGACAAACAGTTTACACAATACTACATAGACCTATGCAAGAACATGGCAACACTACAAGATTCAGATCCACACTGGTACAAAGTAAAACAAATCATAGTACAACAACACAATGACACTTAACAAGACAGATACATGTTACACAACAACATACTTTTCTACAAAAGACACACAAATGCTACTAACTGGTGCGTTTGCATACCACAAGATTCTGTGCACAAACTCATTGCACACACTCACACAGTTTGGGGACACTACGGAACAAAGAAATGTCTAAACAAGTTAGAAATGTATTGCTATTTTCCAAACATGAGAAGAAAAATACATGATGTTATCAGCAAATGTCTCATATGTCAAAAATCCAAGCCACAAAATCAATCCACCAAAACAGATTTGCACTCTATCTTACCCACTGGACCTCGAGAGATACTTTGTACAGATGTTAGCGGACCTCATCCAACTAGCATTGGTGGTTGTAAATACATCCTAGCATTTTATGACATATTTTCTAAGCACATCAAACTTTTTGCCATTAAGTCACCCACAGCAAACACCATCATCAGAAGATTCACAAATGATTATATGCCATACTGTGGAAAACCTAAAGCCATTCTATCAGATAATGCCACGTATTATGCAGGATTCATCTGGAGAAAATTTCTAAAGGACAATAACATTAAGAGTATCTTTATTTCAAAGTTTCATGCATCAGCCAACCCTTGTGAGAGAATTTTTAGAGAATTAAATAGATTCATGAGAACTTATACCTCAACACAGCACACAAACTGGATACATTACTTAGCACTTTTTGAGGAAATACACAACAATTTAAATATATACAACACACCCTATACTCCCAGAGAAATCATGTTTGACACAAAGGAAACTAATGAATGGAGCAACCCACTACCAAAATTTTCTGACACCAAACCTTCACACGAGGAAAAGGTAAGGGAAGTACTCATTGCAATTACTGAACAAGCTGACATTAAAAATAAGAACTATGGTGCTAATCTGAAAAGAAGGCAAAACTTTACAATAGGCATGCAAGTTTTACTTAAGACCCACTACAAATCGTCATCACCTCTAAAACGTAATGTCAAGTGGCGTACATTATATGAAGGTCCTTACACAATCATTGATATACCACACCCTGGAGCATATCTGCTACAAAACTCCAAGAATAAGAGAATTTTAGGTTTGTACCCTCACAAAGATTTGAAAACTTTTAGCGCTTAGCAGAGTATGCTGATACAACAACAACGTAAGTCACATCTGATACTTCAAGTTGAAGAAAAAGAAGATGTAAGCTATAATCTTAAGTAGGCTATTTACATTTTACAGCACCAGCACCAGCACCAGCACCAGCAGCAGCAGCAAGAAGATAAGACACAGGAAGAACTAACAATTTTCATGCAAAGCACAGTTACTGATTATATTTATTAATACCCTGCAGACAAGCTGACAGACTAAATGACCGGAGACCTGAACCTGATACATTAATTGGCATGATAGACACTTGATTTGCTATTCACACTAACACCTCAATCCACATGAATACAACATGCACAAAAAACACTCTACAGGAAATGACAAATGAGATAAATTGAGCAAGGCTATATACTTTATTTTATTTGTAAATGATACTTTGTGCATGTGCTAATTTGGAATTGATTGTGGATGTGACGTGCCGTGTCTTATTGTAATCATGACTTTTCAGGACAGATCATCTCCAAGATGTTTTCTAACCTACTATGAAAGTTTATGTTGCAGGAAACATTTAATGAGGAAGAACACTTATTGTGTAGTACTGATGTAAAGGAAAATATACTTAAAAGGAAAACTTTATTAAAAAGGGGAAGAGACCTATAAAAGAAAATGGATTTTCTGAATGTATCACAATACACTGAACGTATAATTTTTTCTATGTCTGACACATATGTACTTTTAAATATCTAGTTTAATGCAACTGAAAAATGTAAAATATGTATATGTATTACCAAACAATGTAATGTAAATATATAGGTACACGTTTCACAGAAAAATTTTTATATCTATGTAAACATGTAACAGAAAACTGTACTCAAAGTGAAGTGATATTTGTTATGTTTTGTGCTCTCTGTTGTGAACGAACATTTTGTTTTGCAACGAACAATGTATGAACAAGTTGTGTGCAAATATTTAAAAAAAAAACGGTTCACTGCGCTCATGATGGGACACTATAGGTGACGTGAGTCGCAAAACCACGGCACACTTTTCGACGAAACGACGACACAATATCCAGAAGACGACATACGCCTTTTGGAAGACGAAATTGGAGGTTATTGAGTAGACGTAACACGGACTGGTCAGTACGGAACCACTGACACCATGTATTCCTACCAAGACGAAACCACATTTTAACTGCGTCTTCCAAAGCGCGCTTCATTGCGAAATTCTTGATCTCCAACTTGTTTCTTCAAGAACTTTTGTCTCAATGTAAAGTGTAAACAAAACGTGTAACACGTGACATTTATTTTAAAGTGCAAAGACTTTAGCACAGTATAAACCTTTACTAAGAAGTGACATTCTAAAGAGAATATGTTCACATATCTCTGAAAATGCACAAAACCATTAATTAATTTTATTTATTGAATGAACATGTGTAATAACATTTTGAAGTGAAAGAGAACAACGGACTATATGCCCAACAATTTATTACAAGGTAACAGCACAAGTGAATACGAACTGTGAAATTTGTTACAGTCTATGTAAATTGTAAGTATGAGAGCAGTGATAGCTCTGAGCCAGAGCACTTTACTCTGGTACTGGAGTTCCTAGGTTCAATGCCACTCGGAAACAAATATTTTTATTTTTTCTTTTCACTTTCATTTATCTTGTATGTAAATATTATTTATGTATTTGTATAGATGTATGACATTTATGATATTATATGTATGATGAAACATGATACGTAACAACTTATGATTCATAACATGATAAATAAAGAAAATACGTCAACAAATTGCTCAGCTGCAGGTGGTACACCTTTGCCTTCGCAATTTGGGGGGCAGTTTAAGGAACCATTTGCACTCGAGCACAGACAATATTTAATTTAGTTAACTTAGATTATATGTATCGATTTTTTAAGACAAGAGAATGCAAAATAAAAGCAATTAACACCGTTCTCTTGTCACAGCCAGTAGGCATCAACACTCTTATGTCATTCGTTGTCCTAGAAGGACGTAATATTTTGTGTGGCTCCACAGTTAGCCATTTCATACTTATTTGCAGAAAAGAGGCGCAGAATTAATAAGTCGCTCTCATTTGTAAATGATCTGCAATTATTTCCCTATAATTTTACGTACGTGTAATTTATATCGTAATGTATATGTTAAAATGAATATATGTTTTATTTAATCGTATGCTTTCTTTGTTTTAGTAATTTTAGTCTCTCCATTTTCATGATTGAAGCTCAGGTCAGATATTAGACTTTGTCTACAGAAAATATATAATGAGCCCTGGCTACGTTCCGTACATCTTCGGACGTGCGAAGTTCGATAAATTCACGGCGTAAATTTTAATCTCTCAATTACTCAAACAACCAAACAAACAAGTATTATTATTATTACATATTATTACTATTATTACTATTACTATTACATTATTATTATTTTAATTTTTTTTTATTTGCTAAAGCCCTTACAGGATCTGCAACATGCTGTCGTGCATTATCCTGCTGAAATGTAGGGTTTCGCAGGGATCGAATGAAGGATAGAGCCACGGGTCGTAACACATCTGAAATGTAACGTCCACTGTTCAAAGTGCCGTCAGTGCGAATAAGAGGTGATCGAGACGTGTAACCAGAGGCACCCAATACCATCACGCCTGGTGATACACCAGTATGATCATGACGAATACACGCTTCCAATGTGCGTTCACCGCGAAGTCGCCAAACACTGATGCGACTATCATAATGCTGTAAACAGAACCTGAATTCATCCGAAAAAATGACGTTTTGCCATTGGTGCACCCAGGTTTGTCGTTGAGTACACCATCGCAGGCGCTCCTGTCTGTGATTGAGCGTCAAGGGTAACCGGAGCCACGGTCTCCGAGCTGATAGTCCATGTTGCTGCAAACGTCGTCGAACTGTTCGTGTTGATGGTTGTTGTCTTGCAAACGCCCCCATCTGTACACTCAGGGACCAAGACGTGGCTGCATGATCCGTTAGAGCCATGCGAATAATATGCCTTTCATCTCGACTGCTAGTAATACGAGGCCGTTGGGATCCAGCACGGCGTTCCGTATTACCCTCCTGAACCCACCGATTCCATATTCTGCTAACAGTCATTGGATCTCGACCAACACGAGCAGCAGTGTCGCGATACGATAAGCCGCAATCGCGATAGGCTGCAATCCGACTTTTATGAAAGTCGGAAACGTGATTATACGCATTTCTCCTCTTTACACGCGGAATCACAACAACGTTTCACCAGGCAACGGTGGTCAGCTGCTGTTTGTGTATGAGAAATCGGTTGGAAACTTTCCTCATGTCAGCACGTTGTAGGTGACACCACAGGTGCCAACCTTGTGTGAATGCTCTGAAAAGCCAATCACTTGCATATCACAGCATCTTCTTGGTATGTAGCACGTCATCTTCATGGTGCAACAACTTTAATTGCCAGTAGTGCATAACAATCTCATGCCTTAAGGGCAAGGCAAGAACATTGATTTAACAGAAACTGGTACTCGGCTGAAAGTCACACATCAACCAAATAACTGAAATCCAAACTAGGAAATTACTACATAACACACAAGGAACGGCGCTCAGAAGTTTCCAAGGTTCAGCCTGGCATTGTAACACTAACACCTGTTTAGGTGAGACAGGCGGGCTCTTCAAATCACTGTCATACACAGTGAGCTGTGTGACACGTTGAATTTTCCAACAGGCGGATGCCAGTGAGCCGAGGAAGAACGAGCTGCGTGCAACGGTGGATGCGGTTCCCTAGGTCAGATGCAAACTTGTGTTCCTTCTGTGGGCTCGAGGCGCTGGCTTCCATCCCCCGCCAGGAGATTATTGCCCCGAACCGGTGCGTAGCAGGGATGAACCAAGTTTCCGCACGAAACGAACGTCGGTATTATTGGATGCCTGAGAACCAGCTCAGTATACTAGCATTTACTGAGTATAATTTGCGATTATTTTGATCTATAAGAATGGAAGAACAAATGTATGTAATGTGTTGAAAAACTGATCACTGCCCAGTAGATCCGATTGTTCGCTACATTCAGTTTGTCTGAACGGGCCTCACTGCACTATCCAGTCACATTAATGTTACCAAATGTTGGAAGCCTGGATAACCACTTTTAGCAGCGCAGACCACAGGAAGAAAGTCAGTGAGGGTGTGGGAGGTACCGACAGGAATGTGGAACCATCCTGACTCCAGTCTCGGGGCCCGCTGCTGTAGGCTTCTTTTCGTCGCGAAGGACCGTTCGTGGTTGTTCCACGGATTCTCGAAGGGTTAGATCCGGGGAGTTTCGTGGCCAGGGGTTTACAATAAACTAATCCTGGTGCTCTTCAGATCTCGCTCACACACAGTGAGCTGTGTGAATTTTCCAGACGCCAGTGTGCCGAGGAAGAACAAGCTGCGTGCAACTGTGGACGCTGTCCCCTAGGACAGATGCAAACTTGTGTTGTCGACTATGCCTTCCAGAATGTCGAGATCATCCAGGGAATGCATCAGCCACACTACCCAGACCATAACGTTATTACAGGATGTCTGCTTTCAGATCTCCCACCCTGTACGCGCCAATGCCATCTGCACAATGGAACATAAAACCTGATTCACCTCGAAAGGCCACGTATCGCCTACAGTGGCTTCCAGTAGCGGTTCTGGCGTGCGATTTCGATCTTCCGTTGTCGATGAGCATCAGTCAGCACGGGTGTGTGAACCAGGCACCTGCTGCGGAGGCCCAAACACACCATCATTCGCTGAACGGTCGTTGAGGACGCACTCTTGATAGCCCCTTGGTTCGTCTGGGCGGTCAGCTGTTCTACAGCAGCATGTCCACTATCCTGTACAAATCTCCGCAGGAATCGTTCACCCCTATCATCTACTGTCTTTCGTGCACCACTATTTCCTCAGCGTCGTTTTGGGTAGCATTTTGCGATGCACGGCCTACTTTAACAACTCGAACTTCTCACAACCTTAGCCGTTTCGGAAATGTTTGCACCTTTGGTCCGAAAGCCAATAACAATGACCTTTCGGACGTCAGTTAAATAGCTCCCCTTTCTAATTACAGAGACGACAGCACTGTTTTCCACATATGCCGTCACGTAGTGTATACCCTCCACTGCTGGTGCTGACACATGCCGCCTGTGGGTGGTTATGCATGTTGACGTAGAACACAGGCCATCATTTTGAGTGGATTGTGTATAAGTCTGCTGTGTTAGTCTGGGAAATGTATTGGAAGTTCATATTACTGTGTCGTGTGAACAAGACACAGCCAGGGAAAAAGCACCACAGGTCCAAAGATGCTAGCTGATGCCATTGCCATAGAGACTCGCCTCTTGCGCGAGTTCCACCTGCACCACGGGCGGCGCTGATGAACATACCGGCTTCGCCTCGGAGAGCTGCCGGCCGAGTACAATCCGCCAGAAGCCTTCAAGAAAGACAGAAAAGCAGCTGTCCCCCAACTGTTTATAGATCACCATCCAGGACTGATTTACACAGGGAACGTCGTTTAGTGAACTATCAGAAGTTGTAAATTGCATATGCTCTATACTGTGAAGTTTACCTACGATTATTTGCACTTAGCCATTGAGCGCTTTTTTGTGTTACATAACATGCGGTGTTGCAGACTTCATTATTCAGCAAATCACAAAGATAAATAAACGTTTTAACGCGTTGGTGTGATTTTGTTACTAATTTGGTGGAGTGCCTTAGAGCCTTCGTCCTCCTATCATGTTACCTGACCCTGAGGCGTAGCTGTGTAACAGTGGCAGGGAGAAATTATCTTCGCGGGGTGCGGTGTACCGCACCAGAAGCCGTTTCAGGAACTCATAAACTCGACCTACCGTATCAACAGTGGCAACTCGGTCTCCACTGGAGTAGCGACGAGGCCTTTACAAAACTAGCGTCGAGGGTTTACAAAATGTGGTGTCACCGCCAGACACCACACTTGCTAGGTGGTAGCCTTTAAATCGGCCGCGGTCCGTTAGTGTACGTCGGACCCGCGTGTCGCCACTATCAGTGATTGCAGACCGAGCGCCGCCACACGGCAAGTCTAGAGAGACTTCCTAGCACTCGCCCCAGTGGTACAACCGACTTTGCTAGCGATGGTTCACTGACAAACTACGCTCTCATTTGCCGAGACGATAGTTAGCATAGCCTTCAGCTACGTCATTTGCTACGACCTAGCAAGGCGCCATGTTCAGTTACTATTGATATTGTGAATAATGTACAGTCAAGAGCGACGCTCATCATTAATGGATTAAAGTTAAGTATTCCACCAGCTACGTCCGTTTTTCTAAATTCTAATTTCCTTGTCCTGTGCCAGACCTCACGCCAGCCTGCGTGAGCTAAAACGCGTGCCTTTCGGCTTCCTCTAATAACACGGTGTTGGCTCTCCTGCCAACCCACAACACAAAATATATTACTTTAAGTAACTTGATATGAAAGGTGTCATTACACAAAGCAACTGATCTCGAGCCTAAACCGTAGCAAAATTAGCTCCTGCTGTAATGACCTCATGATTGTTCCTAAACTTTTAGCTGTGTCCTGAGAGTGTGCAGTTGTCAACTGTGTACCTGAATACTTACGCCGTTATTGGCGTATTGGTTAAACTTATGAGGGACAGACTGTTGAAAGAGGTTTCCCGTGCCAACTCGCACAAGGGCTTGGACAAATATGTTATCCTGTTCGAGTGAATGTGGCTCGTATTTTGTGTCTGATGGATTGATCTGACACTCTTATGCTAACAAGGAATCCCTTGAGTGTCAGGTCGCAAAGGCCAATGATGTTTACAGTATTCCACGAGCCACGTAGCGTCTATCACGCAACCACAATATAGGCTGCTAAATGAAACAGTGGGCGGGACTGGAGGTATCCAATGGTGAGCACCGTATGAGGCTACGGAGCGTACTAGTTTAACTTGCTGGTTGACGAGTATCTCATAACAATGTTACAATGCTAGTGGTGTTGATACAAAGCAGAGCAACGGCAACGATAAACAAAGCAAACATTGCATCATACCTACAACGACAGTTGCTGAAGTTGACATTTCGGCAAGAAGGAACCCAAGGAATTTCGCAGGGAGAGAAAGTGGTAGTATACGAAATATTAACGTTTGTGCAAGATAGGTCAGTAAAATCTGGGGTGTCGTATACGCTCGGGTGTGCAGACAATGTACGTGAGGAGTCAATGATGACGGTATGTGCTTAACAAGTGAAAGTGATACTGAAACAGGTGTTGAGCCATCATGTCACACACGGTGCCATAAACCCTGTCTTCAGTGAGACGTAGCAAAGGACGATCATTGGCCAAGGAGCGCGTACTAAACGTAATTACGTACATGGAAGATAAATCAGGGCATAATAAGAAAAGAACAACTAACAGATTACGCCCGGGTTCCTGGGTTCGATTCTACATCTACATCTACATCTACATTTATACTCCGCAAGCCACCCAAGGGTGTGTGGCAGAGGGCACTTTACGTGCCACTGTCATTACCTCCCTTTCCTGTTCCAGTCGCGTATGGTTCGCGGGAAGAACGACTGTCTGAAAGCCTCTGTGCGCGCTCTAATCTCTCTAATTTTACATTCGTGATCTCCTCGGGAGGTATAAGTAGGGGGAAGCAATATATTCGATACCTCATCCAGAAACGCACCCTCTCGAAATCTGGCGAGCAAGCTACACCGCGATGCAGAGCGCCTCTCTTGCAGAGTCTGCCACTGGAGTTTGTTAAACATCTCCGTAACGCTATCACGGTTACCAAATAACCCTGTGACGAAACGCGCCGCTCTTCTTTGGATCTTCTCTATCTCTTCCGTCAACCCGATCTGGTACGGATCCCACACTGATGAGCAATACTCAAGTATAGGTCGAACGAGTGTTTTGTAAGCCACCTCCTTTGTTGACGGACTACATTTTCTAAGGACTCTCCCAATGAATCTCAACCTGGTACCCGCCTTACCAACAATTAATTTTATATGATCATTCCACTTCAAATCGTTCCGCACGCATACTCCCAGATATTTTACAGAAGTAACTGCTACCAGTGTTTGTTCCGCTATCATATAATCATACAATAAAGGATCCTTCTTTCTATGTATTCTCAATACATTACATTTGTCTATGTTAAGGGTCAGTTGCCACTCCCTGCACCAAGTGCCTATCCGCTGCAGATCTTCCTGCATTTCGCTACAATTTTCTAATGCTGCAACTTCTCTGTATACTACAGCATCATCCGCGAAAAGCCGCATGGAACTTCCGACACTATCTACTAGGTCATTTATATATATTGTGAAAAGCAATGGTCCCATAACACTCCCCTGTGGCACGCCAGAGGTTACTTTAACGTCTGTAGACGTCTCTCCGTTGAGAACAACATGCTGTGTTCTGTTTGCTAAAAACTCTTCAATCCAGCCACACAGCTGGTCTGGTATTCCGTAGGCTCTTACTTTGTTTATCAGGCGACAGTGCGGAACTGTATCGAACGCCTTCCGGAAGTCAAGAAAAATAGCATCTACCTGGGAGCCTGTATCTAATATTTTCTGGGTCTCATGAACAAATAGAGCGAGTTGGGTCTCACACGATCGCTGTTTCCGGAATCCATGTTGATTCCTACATAGTAGATTCTGAGTTTCCAAAAACGACATGATACTCGAGCAAAAAACATGTTCTAAAATTCTACAACAGATCGACGTCAGAGATATAGGTCTATAGTTTTGCGCATCTGCTCGACGACCCTTCTTGAAGACTGGGACTACCTGTGCTCTTTTCCAATCATTTGGAACCTTCCGTTCCTCTAGAGACTTGCGGTAAACGGCTGTTAGAAGGGGGGCAAGTTCTTTCGCGTACTCTGTGTAGAATCGAATTGGTATCCCGTCAGGTCCAGTGGACTTTCCTCTGTTGAGTGATTTCAGTTGCTTTTCTATTCCTTGGACACTTATTTCGATGTCAGTCATTTTTTCGATTGTGCGAGGATTTAGAGAAGGAACTGCAGTGCGGTCTTCCTCTGTGAAACAGCTTTGGAAAAAGGTGTTTAGTATTTCAGCTTTACGCTTGTCATCCTCTGTTTCAATGCCATCATCATCCCGGAGTGTCTGGACATGCTGTTTCGAGCCACTTACTGATTTAACGTAAGACCAGAACTTCCTAGGATTTTCTGTCAAGTCGGTACCTAGTATTTTACATTCGAATTCACTAAACGCTTCACGCATAGCCCTCCTTACGCTAACTTTGACATCGTTTAGCTTCTGTTTGTCTGAGAGGTTTTGGCTGCGTTTAAATTTAGAGTGAAGCTCTCTTTGCTTTCGCAGTAATTTCCTAACTTTGTTGTTGTACCACGGTGGGTTTTTCCCGTCCCTCACAGTTTTACTCGGCACGTACCTGTCTAAAACGCATTTTACGATTGCCTTGAACTTTTTCCATAAACACTCAACATTGTCAGTGTCGGAACAGAAATTTTCGTTTTGATCTGTTAGGTAGCCTGAAATCTGCCTTCTATTACTCTTGCTAAACAGATAAACCTTCCTCCCTTTTTTTATATTCCTATTAACTTCCATATTCAGGGATGCTGCAACGGCCTTATGATCACTGATTCCCTGTTCTGCGCTTACAGAGTCGAAAAGTTCGGGTCTGTTTGTTATCAGTAGGTCCAAGATGTTATCTCCACGAGTCGGTTTTCTGTTTAATTGCTCGAGGTAATTCTCGGCGGGGTCAGGGATTTTCTCTGCCTCGTGATGGCTGGGTGTTGTGTGCTGTCCTTAGGTTAGTTAGGTTTAAGTAGTTCTAAGTTCTAGGGGACTTGTGACCACAGCAGTTGAGTCCCATAGTGCTCAGAGCCATTTTTTTGAACTAACAGATTACAATAAATCCGCAGCAACATGACGTGTAGTGCCTTAAAAAGCTGCCGATATTGAACGGAGGACAAGGCGCAGTTGTTACAAAAAACGTTGTTTACACGTGTCAAGGATGCTCGATACAGTTTACAGGATGTGCTTATGCAGATGAAATGGCGCGTGACGTAGATTACAGTGATTTCGAGGGAAGCAGCGGGTGGTTACGTAGCTAGAAATACTGCTTCAGAATTGGAAGACATAAGATAACTAAATGGCAAACAAAGCGTCAACTTGGCGATGCACAGCAAACTGCGATATCGGCCCACAGATTTATAAGTGACATAAATAAACGTATCCCAACGTTCAATGACGAATTTGAAGAGGAAATGCGTATGAAAGGAGCCCTAGAAATTAGAGGCACTAGACAGTTGTATCAAGTTCAACTAACTTCAGTGCTTCAGCGCATTCTTACACAATAATGCTAACTGTTAATCTAGATGGTAAACTGACTTGATAGTTATTTATTGTGCTACGAGAAGTTGGAGGGGCTCTGCCATCTACGTTTTTTTCCTCGTGTTCGTGATCTTGCAAGGGCAGTAGGGAATATTTACGTCACTGCAAAGTAGAGTGAGAAAGTGGCCGCACGAGAACTACACCTATGGTATGAACACTGATTTTGGCCAACAACTGGTCAAAATAACTTTCTTCGATTGATTCCTGGCCTGCGTATAAAAATCATACTCTTTTAGAGTGACATTGCAGTTCATACTACCTTGAACCACTGGACAAATTCTACCGCTCGATGTCTGCTTTTTCCATGCTGATTAAATATACTATTACCCTATCTGCAGCTATGCCTCAGAGGATAGCCAGTTTCACAATAAGCTCTACAGTAGACTGTTTCGCATGCAGTTGCATGCCATCACATTCCATCTGTTCTCATCTCACCGTTACACAAGTATGAGTCTATATGCATTCTTCGGGAGTGTATTCCTAGCTGAACGTCCTGTACCGTCGGTAACTCCGAAGGTGTTTGCCCTCTATCTTTATGGTGTGTACTTTCGTGATCACTGTAGGGCGCCATTTATAATACAGTATCATGGTGCAACGTAACGGTCGCTATGGAATGTCGACGATGTCTACTTTGTGAAGTGTAACACATACATTTCGGAGAAGTTGATCTCTTCACCTCCTGGACATTCATTTTCTTTCGCATCCTGGTGCATATGGTGAGTCAGTAGCAGCTAATATATGTATGTGTGTGTGTGTGTGTGTGAGGGAGAGAGACAAAAAGAGAGAGAGAGAGAGGGAATGTATGCTCGTGTGTATGGGCGATTACACCGACGAGCCACAACACTGTCACCGCAAACCACCAGGAGACGGAATGACTCGTGCCACTTCGGGCAGGTGACTCGGTATATTTACATGTTCATGACTATTCTGCAGTTTACAACTAAGTGTCTGGCGGAAGGTTGATCGAACCACCTATTTCTCTACCTTTCCACTCTCGACCAGCACGCGCGAAAAACGAACACATTAATCTTTCCGTTCCAGCTCTGATTTCTCTTATTTTCTTATGACGAACATTCCTCTCTGTATAGGACAGCGCCAACAAAATGGTTTCGTAATCGGACAAAGTTGGAGACTGAAAATTCATGAGGAGAATGCAGAAAATAAAATTTATTTGCAGCGTGTAATTGACCTCAGGGGATTCATTACGCTTTAATGAATATGTGCCGTAGCGTGCACATGGCCCCGAGCCGTAGTAGTGCTGTTTTATCTTTAGTTTTCTGCACTGCTGCCTTCCCTTCTACTATCCTTTATATCTATTAAAACAGCTCTTCAACTATCGATCTATCTCTAATTATGAACGTGTAAAGAAAACCTGATATGACAAATTTTACCGAAAGTAACAATTTCATTAGACGCTCCAGAAATGACAACCACGAGAACTTTAATAACAGACAAAATTTTAATTATCAGTATCGTCAAAATTATCAGCAACAGGAACCACATTTTGGTAACAATAGACGTTTTTCGTCGCAACAGCATGAAAGCCAGCCGGTTAGCATACCTAACCAACAATGTAATGTACAAGGTCAACCAAGCTTTAATGTTTCGTCGCCTACACGCATGGCGTCAGCTCCAACAAATAGTAACGCACAGCAACAAGGAAAACAGTACGTACAGAAAACACACCATTTCAATTCTTATCGCAATGCACCATATAGCAATGACTATCATGACAGACGTAAAAATAATGAGCACAATTTTCAGTGTACGTTTAATAACAGTCGGTCTTACCAACAGCAGACTCATCCACAACAACAGATTATCATGAATGAACCAGACAGTAGATATCATCCCGAACGTAATACGTCAGGAAGAAATAACAGTTCAAATAGTGGAAATGCCACAGCATCCTCGCGAAAATAACAGCTCGTCATATAGAATTTGACTCGATACAGTACAGGTTGCATCTTCCAGCAACGCAAGCAATACTTTTGACACGCAGAATCTTGTTCACGAAAATGTTATTACTTTTGACGACATCCGAGACACTCTTTTGCAGGAAAGACCAGTTATTCAAAAAACCATTTCACACCCTGTCATTGAAGTAAAAATTGGATCATCGAAATACTCAGCAGTGATCGATTCTGGATCTCCTATGTCAGTCATAAATGAGGAAACTTTCAAAGAATGTAACAAAGAGAATACCTATCCTACGTTACCATTAGGCAAAACTAAAGTAAAAGGAGCAGTATCTGGTAAAGGAGTAGATGTAAAATTACAGACACATTTATCATTTTGTATTGCAGGTCATACATTTCACTCAAATTTTTGGATTGTTCCCTTATTGACAACAGACGTTATTTTAGGTACGAATTTTCTGGTACAACACGACGCAATTATTGACTTTCAAAACTCCTATTTAATGTTAAAGGATGAAAATGTACAACTGGCTTTAGAATTTCAGCAATCTTTATCTGCAGAAGAACAAACAATTAATCGTACAGAGGTCATTTCCACATTACGTAACATAGACTGTCATTCCACATTGTTCACAGATACGTACTTACACAACTATAATACTCCAGACGAAGCCGACTATGACGTTATACAGATGATTTCTGATAAAGTTAAACGGAGCACTGCAAATACAGACGACGAACGTACGCAACTACGCAAAATTCTTTTACAGCAAGCTCCAATTTTGGACAACGTTTCTGGTACTATGTCCGGTTTTATGTATGAATTTCAAGTTAAACAGCACGACACATTTAAAGCCAAACATTGTCCCATTCCGTATATTCACAGAGAACAAGTTGAGAAAGAATTGCAAGCTATGCTTGACCAAGGAATTATTGAACCGGCAGTTAGTCCGTACATAAACCCGCTCCATATTGTTAAGAAAAAGGATGGTTCACTTCGCCTCGTACTTGATTCGCGGCACATCAATGACATTATTATTAATGAAACGGATCGCCCACAGACAGTAGAAGAACTTCTACAGAAATTTCATGGTACTGCTATTTATTTCACATTGGATTTGAAATCGGGATTTTGGCAAATTCAACTCCATCCGGACTGCAGAAAGTACACGGCATTTCTCTGTTTTGGTGACTGTTATCAATTTTGTAATTTACCATTCGGTTTAACTATTTCTTCAGCAGCATTTATTCGCGGTTTGAATACAATACTTCCGACAGAACTTAAAGACAGAATCGCAACGTATGTAGACGACATTCTTATTGCAGAAGCTAACTGGTCTGAACACAATCTGATTCTTGAACAACTGTTACGAACTTTTCGTGCACAAGGACTCACAGTTAATCTCAGTAAATCGCACTTTGGCAAAACTTCTATAAAATTTCTTGGACATGTAATTTCAGCAGAGGGCATTGCGCCTGACCCGGAAAAACTTCAAGCTTTACGTGACATTACTGTTCCTACGACGAAGAAACAACTACGCAGCTTTTTGGGTTTAGTTAAATTTTTTCGTAAATTTATTCATTACCCTGCTTTAGACACCCCTAGATTATGTCAATTGACAGGTAAAAACACTATTTGGTCCTGGGATAGGCAAGCACATTCTGAATATATGAACCTGAAAGAAGCTTTGTTGAATGCACCAGTTTTGTCACACCCAGATCTTACTAGAAATTTTTCCATTGCCACCGACAGTTCTAACACCGCTTTAGGCGTACACATTTTTCAGGGAACTGAAGAAGATGGTAGTACAGTAATTAAAAACATCACCTTTGCGAGTCGCATTCTGTCACCTGCTGAACGCAATTATTCTGTTACAGAACTTGAAACATTATGTGTTGTATGGGCATTTACGAGATTTCGGCATTTTCTTTATGGAAGACATACGACCGTTTACACAGATCATAGAGCTATAGAGTTTTTACTTTCCGCTAAATTTACACACGACAGATTAAGCAGATGGAAACTTTATATGCAGGAATTTAATTTTACAATTGTTCACATTCCTGGTACACAAAATATTGTAGCAGACGCACTATCCCGTTCTCTCAGCAACAATCAGCAAGACATCGCAACCAACTTCTGCAAAGCAAATTTCAGCGTCATGTACATTCAACAAGTTGCATTTGAGAATTTCATTTCGTCGTCATTACAAGACATAGCACAAGAGCAGAGTAAAGACAACGTATGGAAAGAAATTAAACACCTTTGGCAAGATAGGAATAATGTTACCATTAGAAACCATTACACTGTACGCAATAACATTCTGTTTTGCCGCTCTCACCCTGACAACAACAATTGGTTATTATGCATTCCTGACGAGCTTGTTAACAAATTAAGTTGGTATACTCATTTAAGTTACGCACATTACGGAGCCAGAAAATGTTTTCTTATACTGAGACATAACTGTTATTTTACCAACATGGAGAAACGTATTCGACGAGTTTTAGCGTCATGTAAAATCTGCCAAGAAAGCTAAGTCAGATACGACATCACATATTTCTCCATTACATCCCATTGTACCTGTTAAATTGAGACACATGGCCGCTGTAGACATTTTTGGTCCGATTCCCAGAAGTAATAGAGGTTTTTGCCACATATTTGTCGCTGTTGAACTCACTTCAAAATTTGTTACATTCACTCCGTTACGCAAAGCTACTGCTAAAACTGTTTCGAAAGCATTTGTAAAACATTTTCTATTTCATATAGGGCATGTGTTGAAAGTAATTTCCGACAATGGACCACAGTTTCGATCTGCTATATGGACACGTATGGTACGAGCTAGAAACATTTCTCCGATCTATATATCCAGGTACCATGCTTCTTCGAACCCTTGTGAACGACTAATGAAAGAAATTGGTAAACTATGTAGAATATACCGTCATAAAAAACATACTGATTGGGACACACACATATTCTCATTCCAGGATGTAATTAATTCCGTACCAAATGAATCTACTATGCTATCTCCGACTGTTATACTGAGAAATGTTGAACCACCTAACAAAATTAAAGAATTAGTAACCTTTCCTACATCTCGTCGACTACGACACCATGAAATAATTGACATTACGCTGAACAACATCAAACGTGCCGCAGAGCGCCGGAGAAGACAGCAAAAACAGGTTTGTTCACTCCGTGACTTTCACATTGGACAGAAGATATTAGTACGTACGCACTATTTATCCAACAGAGGCTTTTCTTGTCGTTACACATCAGACCGTGCACATTTTTTCCAGATGAACTTACACTTTTTATGACCACTTACGCAATTATATTTATGTGATTACTTACTGATGATTATCGTATTTTTTCTTGGCAAGTGCCCAGCAAGGTAAGGTTAACAGGTCGCATTTCTTGTCGTTACACATCAGACCGTGCACATTTTCCTTTTTTCATGCATGTATGATTGTTTTACCGTTTTGTTTGTACGCACTATAAAATATTAAAGATGTAACAAACACCAGTTGACTTTGACATTATGCCTTATGATAGCTCAACATCGTGACTATTTTCCTTTTTTTTTCTTTTTTTACTGCCATATTGAGATATTCTGTGTACTCTTTTGCATCTGAACACTGTCTATGTTTTTGACATATTACGTTTTCTGTCATGCTATGCTGTATGCTCAATTATATCACTATAAACCAGCTTTTATTTAATGAGTATATGATTTAATGCAAGACATTAATCATTGTTCATCATTTTCAGAAAGAAATAACGTGTAAAAGAAATAAATTATGGGAATTTCACCTACGGAATGAACGAAAGAAGATGCAATACCTCGTCACGAAGAGTAATGGATCAGAATTAACAAGCATTAACAAGAATATACTATACACATCGTATGATAGCAGTCTTAACTAATTTTTTATTTCAGAATACGAGGCGATTGGTACAGGCTGTCAGACAGAACTACACATCTTAGTTTTAGTGATGAAATATGCTAGAAATAAGGAACTCTATACTATGAATAGTTGTATAATGAAGTGACTTTTTTGCAGATGATAATGAATGATGAATAGTGATGCAGAATATGCTAATATGGGTAATGAATTTTTGCTTTACAGGTGATGATAATAATGGAATTATGGTGATATGGATAATGAAGTTTTTCTTTGCAGGTGATGATAGTAATGATAATGAAGTTTTTCTTTGCAGATGAAGTTTATATATTTACTGTTAGTTAAGAAATGATTCTAAAGGTGGCAGGGGTAAAATACAGGGAGCGAAAGGCTATTTACAATTTGTACAGAAACCAGATGGCAGTTATAAGAGTCGAGGGACATGAAAGGGAAGCAGTGGTTGGGAAGGGAGTAAGACAGGGTTGTAGCCTCTCTCCGATGTTATTCAATCTGTATATTGAGCAAGCAGTAAAGGAAACAAAAGAATAATTCGGAGAAGGTATTAAAATCCATGGAGAAGAAATAAAAACTTTGAGGTTCGCCGATGACATTGTAATTCTGTCAGAGACAGCAAAGGACTTGGAAGAGCAGTTGAACGGAATGGATGGTGTCTTCAAGGGAGGATATAAGATGAACATCAACAAAAGCAAAACAAGGATAATGGAATGTAGCCGAATTAAGTCGGGTGATGTTGAGGGTATTAGATTAGGAAATGAGACACTTAAAGTAGTAAAGGAGTTTTGCTATTTGGGGAGCAAAATAACTGATGATGGTCGAAGTAGAGAGGGTATAAAATGTAGACTGGCAATGGCAAGGAAAGCGTTTCTCAAGAAGAGAAATTTGTTAATATCGAGTATAGATTTAAGTGTGAGGAAGTCATTTGTGAAAGTATTTGTATGGAGTGTAGCCATGAATGGAAGTGAAACATGGACAGTAAATAGTTTGGACAAGAAGAGAATAGAAGCTTTCGAAATGTGGTGCTTCAGAAGAATGCTGAAGATTAGATGGGTAGATCACGTAACTAATGAGGAAGTATTGAATAGGATTGGGGAGAAGAGAAGTTTATGGCACAACTTGAACAGAAGAAGGGATCGGTTGGTAGGACATGTTCTGAGGCATCAAGGGATCACCAATTTTGTATTGGAGGGCAGCGTGGAGGGTAAAAATCGTAGGGGGGGACCAAGAGATGAATACACTAAGCAGATTCAGAAGGATGTAGGTTGCAGTAGGTACTGGGAGATGAAGAAGCTTGCACAGGATAGAGTAGCATGGAGAGCTGCATCAAACCAGTCTCAGGACTGAAGACCACAACAACAACAACAAGAAATGATATGTAGTTATTTAAGTATTTGTTGCAGTTCGTTTTGACAGTATGTCTTATGTCGCATGGTATGATGACTGAAGGTTTTGGAAAGAACAGCTAGAGAACATATATATTTAATACACATTTCATTACCTGTTAATTCAAAGTTCACTACTTTTCAGCATAGTATGCGTTTCTTCTTTCAGCTTAATAATCCATTTTGTATTTTTTGCAGGAGAAATTATTCATGAAATTATTGTGCTATAAGCAGTTGGTCATTAAACGTGTGTCATTCATGAATGTGATCACATATATTCTATTTGTTTCATAACCTTGCTACAGGATCATTACGTATACATTTTGTGATTTGCTGATATATTCTGAACTACAGTGCGTGTGCACTTTTGTCATTTGTTAATATGTTTTGTACTCATTGTGTATATATTTTGTCATTGCTTGATATGTTCTGTACTCAGTGCATGTGCACTATATTCTATTTCATGTTCTGCACTTATATATATGTATATATTCTGTGATTGTAAACTTAGTTAATTAAGAAAAATTTGTTGCTCATGGCAAGTCCAATTGACTCACCATCGCTGCCAAATTTTTGCCCCCCAGTGGAGGGTTATGTGAGAGGTATGCGCTATATGCGCTGCCTGCAACAGGCAAGACTTAGGAGGGTCTCTGACCAGAGAGCAGTTAGTTGTTGCTTGTCGCTAGTCGGCATTAGTCTGTGCTGGTATGCAGTACTCTGCGTGAGTCGACAGTAGTCTTGAGTAGTCTTCAGTAGTCGGCGGTAGTCTGCGCGTGTCTGCGCGTGTCGGCAGTCTGCTCTGGTCGCGACTCTGGAGGGTGAGTATTATTGTAGAAGGTAAAGAAGCAGCCTTGCGCATATCTAGTAATGTATGTTAACTGTCATCCAATTTCTGTTAAAAAAATGCCCCAATAATAATTTTTATAATATAAAGTATTTTTTTAAAAAAAAAATTCATTTCAATTTAAAGAATATGTCCAATGCATGATCATTCCTTTCAAGAATCACAAAAATATAGGCCAGCATTGCACGAAGCTTCTACCAGTTTTTCCATTCGTCTGTAAAGAATTCGTGTTAGTATTTTGCAGCTGTGACTTATCAAACTGATAGTTCGGTAATTTTCACATCTGTCAACACCTGCTTTCTTTGGGATTGGAATTATTTTATTCTTCTTGAAGTCTGAGGGTATTTCGCCTGTCTCATACATATTGCACACCAGATGGTAGAGTTTAGTCACGACTGGCTCTCCCAAGGCCGTCAGTAGTTCTAATGAAACGTTGTCTACTCTCGGGGCCTTGTTTCGACTCAGGTCTTTCAGTGCTCTGTCAAACTCTTCACGCAGTATCGTATCTCCCATTTTATCTTCATCTACATCCTCTTCCATTTCCATAATATTGTCCTCATGAACATTGCCCTTGTATAGACCCTCTATATACTCCTTCCACCTTTCTGCTTTCCCTTCTTTGCTTAGAACTAGGTTTCCATCTGAACTCTTCATATTCATAGAACTCGTTCTCTTATCTCCAAAGGTCTCTTTAATTTTCCTGTAGACAGTATCTATCTTACCCCTAGTGAGATAAACCTCTACATCCTTACATTTGTCCTCTAGCCATCCCTGCTTAGCCATTTTGCACTTCCTGTCGATCTCATTTTGAGACGTTTGTATTCCTTTTTGCCTGCTTCACTTACTGCATTTTTATATTTTCTCCTTTCATCAATTAAACTGAATGTTTCTTCTGTTACCCAAGGATTTGTACTAGCCCTCGTCTTTTTACCTACTTGATCCTCTGCTGCCTTCACTACTTCATCCGTCAGAGCTACCCATTCATCTTCTATTGTATGTTTACATACCTGTAAACTCTGCTTTTACTGCTGTTTAATTTCCGGAATGCAGTGAGCGGTGCTACTTTGGTAGCCTTACGTTAAGATATTTTCGTTTTGTAGCACGAGAAACTGAATTACGGTAATCGAATTTACTGTCTATAATCTATGTATTTAGGAAAAGTATTTAAAACTGAAGAAAATAAACATATTACATGTACCAATTGCAAAAATGTGGTGAAAGTAGTTCCTACGAACATCATAAATGTTTTACTACCATAGGATTCATTTGTTTTAAACCATGCCTATATTATAGTTGGCCTGAACAAAATTACTCACTAACTGACCTCGAAGAAAATAACACCACAAATTCAACTCAGAGTCGCCTTCCCGAATGTTTCTTAGTTCTATTCCAGCAAGAAATGTGCTACGTTGCCGTGAGAGTTCTTGTGCGGTTGGGTTCATGCGTTTCATTATCAGATGGTGCATTCACAGTGTTGGTGTTGCTGTGAATTTCTTGAATGGCAGACATTGCTTTTACTAAGGTGGCTCAAAAGGGTTGCACTAATGTTTCAACATCGATCATTTGAACGCATTGTTCTCTCATGAGCGAGTGAAATTCTACCATAAGTACAGATGTTGACAACTTTCGTTACTCTCGAGTAACATAGCATTTTCCGACGTTCAGAGATTGTAGTTGCCAAACCATTTCCCTTCTAATGACTTTTTTGTCACCCTTAGGTTTCCAGCACCTCCAACAGATTTTGCACACACCATCATTCATGAAATCACAAACAAATCTTGTAAGGTCCTTGGACTGATGGCGCCATTGGGTTTATCATCTTGACGTGCATGTAACACAAGTAACTATTGACGACCACTTCTTCACTGAAATCCTAACTTATGGGAATAAAGCCGGGAACCATCCTCGACCGTCGCCAATATTTCGTCATCTGAACACACATTCATTTTCAAGCAACAAATGGTACGAGAGACAGTTGTGCACAACTGTTTAAAGATTCGTTTTCTGGTGGTTGAGAGGGAAAGGGGTGCGAAGGGAGGGGGGCGGGATATCGTAAACCAAAAGACGGTCTATCCAGAAGTATAACACACACTGTAAGTACCTAGCGCTACCAAGGAACCGAATGTAACCAAAGCCGAATGATACCGACACTCAAACATTAAGCAACAACAGGCAAGCAAGCAGCGTTAACTCTATCTCTCTAATGTATCGCAGCATCAGCTCGAGAGGAGCACGTCTGTCGGTCAAGTGGACCGCCAGTTTGATGTTACAGGGGCAAGCACTGCTGCCTCAGCATCCTCAACTCCGCAAACTGCTGTATAACGAGCCACGTTGCTACACATCATCTGGGACAGCGTTTTTCAGGTGAATCTGGCAACAAGAGGGAATTCTTGTCACAACACTGCCAACCAGACGAGTATATCTGGGCCTTCAGCCCAGCAGAAGAGCACTTGCAAAATTAAAAAATGGTTCAAATGGCTCTAAGCATTATGGGACTTAACATCTGAGGTCATCAGTACCCTACACTTAGAACTAATTAAACCTAAGAACAATACACACATCCATGCCCCAGGCAGGATTCGAACCTGCGACCGCAGCAGCAGCGCGGTTACAGACTGAAGCGCCTAGAACCGCTCGGCCACATCTTCGTGGTGTAGTAATTTTAATCGCCAGTGGGGTATATGATAGAACAATTAAGATGCCAGAAGGCTAGCTCTATTTTCATTGATATTAGTATTGATTTAAAAAGTTTTTCAGTTAAATTTATTTGAATGTATATTAATGCCACAGCAAGTATATTTGAATCCACTATTACATCCGCAAACCTGCCTGTCATCTTATTAGCATAAAATTCGTCATATTTTTCTAAAAATTAGAATACGATCATTCGTCTTCCAGTGGGTGTTGATTAAACGTTGCTTTTATAAAGAAAAACTTTTACTTCGTCTGTGCAACTAATTGAAGGCAGTTTGTTTACTGCCATATGCGTTTCGCTTCATTTACTTAGGAAGCATCATCCGTGGCAATGGCACATATGTTGATCACGAAATGGAAAGTGCAAGTGATATATGCAACGTGACAAATGTGGGTAGAAGAACGCCAGAAATCGTCCAGCTGCGGTATGGAAACCAACGAATAGATCCCCAGGACCACACACGTGAGTTAACAGCTCTGAAAATCACCACTGAAGATGCTTCCCAAATAAATGAAGCGAAACGCGTATGGCAATAAAAACTGTCTTTAATTATGTGCGTAGACGGTAAATACCTCCACGAATTTACGCAACTAAGGGAAAGGCGGAAAACAGAAAAAAATGACGAAAAGTCTTTTAATTTAATATGAATATTTTGTAACTGTTTCTTTGTTCATACCTCATAAAATATTCGAATTTGCCATATGAGTTGGTTGCCAAAGAAAATTATTTTATTCCGCTATGCTCTGCAGTTGCTGTAGATCCTCAGTTAGTGGCCGCAAAGTATCGGTTCATGCATTAAACTGATTTAAGAGGCCGTAATATGGATTTCTTATAAGGATCTTAAACCACCATTTCGGATGTATTTTATAAATATGTCTCGTGTATACTGAAAATGGTATTTACACGATAAAAAATTTGATTAAGTTGAAAGAATTCAGCGTTAGGTGTTGCTATCGACTTTGTTTCGATAATCCATTACGAAATTATATTAGAAGCGAGAGAATTATACCGTAATGAAAAAGAAATTTTGCTAGACTGCATATGTGGTCAGTTGAATGAATGGTAGACTGACGTATGAAGTTCTTCGTTATGTCCCGAGAGGTATGGAAAGAACAAGATGACGGCCTCTAGGAAGCTACTAACTTTGTATGAAAAATATTTTGTCCATATCTGGAAAAAATTATTGTTAATATGTCTAACAAATGAAAATTCTCCAAAAATGCGTAGCTCCAGCTGTTACAAAAAATCTAAATTTTGACCATAGCAGTTTTAGTCCGAGGATTACAGGAAGTAATGCCTTAACTGCGTATAGCCGGTAACAGAATTTCGAATAAATCTGTATAGAGTCAAAAATAGCAATAAAAAGGGGTTCTAATAACAAGATAAGGGTGCACATGGCCAAACACTAAAAGCACACAAGCGCGACCATGTATTATCGAAATTGCAGGCCTCTCTAACTTAGATAAAAATTATGGTTAAAAATGCTTTGAGGAACACAATGAGAAAGGGTGTAAGGGATTATAAACAAAAAGTATGGGAAGCAGGAACGTCCATGTGGACCAGAATACATGTCGAATTGCCGATCACTCGTTATAAAGCTACGATTCGTGAAAAACAACTACCCGAAATTCTGCGACCATAATATGCCCCGAAAATGGTTTTACTTTTAATGACGGACGTTTCGTTAACCACACCTCGCAGCGGACCGCTTACGGATTTAATGTGTTGTTTTAGAGCCTCTGCGTGCGACCGAAAGTTTCCGTCACATTATTTCACAAGCGTAATCAAACAAAGAGTGTACGCGAGTCGTGTACCCACACGTCCCGTCAGTGTAGTTTTGTTTCAGCTATTGTTTCGTCTACTGAAGTCTGACGAAATACTGATGATGACAGTTAATGCCCTGAATGTTTTTGCCACACATATAAATTAATCAGCAATTTTCTGTCAAATGACTGGTGATAATGATAAACTAATAAACGTTAAGGAAATGTACACGTATGCACAAAAATAATCATTTGTGGTGCCAAATTTCATCAGCCCACTAGTACCTCGTCAGCTTTCAGCAAACGAAATATTTTCTGAAGGATAAATATGCTGACAGATGAAGCAGGAAACTCTTTCGGTACAAGTCATACGCCAATATTTTCTTGAGTTGGTCGGGGTGTGTCACTAAAACTTATGACTACGCAGAAATAGCTATAACGCGTTGTGTGAGCCAGCACATTCCTCGTGAGCGTGAGACAGAGACGACTTACTCCGCATGAACTTCATACAAACCAACGGGAACGAAACCTCACGTATTTCGAATAAAACACTCGAGCTTCCGATACCTTTCTCCGCCAACGTCATAAGGAGCTGAAATCACTAACTACCGGGGCTAGCACAGCGTTCTGCTTGTGCTGATGTAATGGCAACATCTAGAACCTTCCAGAGAAGTCCGAAGGCAATTTGGGCATCTCCTAGCTGTTCCGTTCCGCCGCGGGACCGAGTGACGTCACACGGCGCGAGCGGTCGGCGCCATGTTTAAAACTGCCGCTCCCGCGTCCCTACAAGCGTCAAGAACACGTCTTTGCTTTCGCTCAATGTCCAAAGCGCGTTCCCATGCCCTACTAAGTGTGTAGTTCTGGTATGTGTTAAAACCGTTGCTGTTTACTCTAATTTCGACCGCTTCTTTCACAACGAAATCCCAGTAAGGTGATGTTTTTAAAATTGTATTTCATGCCTGTTTTCTAGGCAATGTTCAGCCACTGCTGACACCTTTGATTGGAGAGAAGTCATATTATATGTTTCCAGATCAGCCGTAGTGGTATTCCACCGGTGTCCTGCATTTGCCCAGTGGAATCTCCGTGCAAGTCGTGAGTCGAATGTGTGGGCAACCTGCGGCAGCGCCATCGAGCAACGTCGTGTGCTAGGCAAAGCCGCCAATCTACGAGTCATCAACTAGTACCGATAACTCTGAGATTCGAAATGGGTCCAAGGAGACGAGGCTCCTCCCCAGCTGGTACCATCGCCTGAGACTGCGATGGTCCTAGACATTCCAGTCAGCCACAATGGGCTGCATGCAGTGCACGTCACCCGAGCAGCAATACTCCATATACTGCAGAGGTGCTCCCTGACTAGCGTCAGCAAGATCACCGTCGTCGGCAGCCAATGTTTTGGTGCTACAGCATTCCACTGCCTCAGCAGACGTCACCGGCTGTTGCTAGCTACAACGTCGATCTCCTGTGTGCAAGTACCGAATTATAAAGAATGATATTGCTGAGTATTCGTTCTGTACTGTGCGCTCGACGCGGTACTGCGGATCCCATCCCAAAGCTTCCCCTCATACGTCTTTACCCATGAGGCGTGTATAGAAGTCCTGCTATGCCTTCCGTAGGTATTATGGACACTTATCCTGAGCAGCTCGGGTTTTCCTACAGTGCTGTGGACGTCTGAATGCGTCCTGAGCGGCCGACATCTCACTGCTGCGGACGGGTTATTTCCATGTCTCGTTGAACACAATATTTAGAAAGTATTTACCATATAACCAATGAACCTCATTGCATGCTACCATTTCGTATCGATATCTTGAATCGTTTATGAGATATGACGATTGTTGAGACCACATGATTCGCGATTGGCTAGGACGTGAATGGGCAAGTCGCGCACGACCCTCCTTCAGCTATAAAACCCAATAACTCGAGAATGAAATGAGATATTCTTCTTCTCTCAGTTTCATATAAAGTTTCGCTATCTCATCTACATTTCATTCCTGCGATGTATGAGCTAAAATGAACCATACGATTAGTTTACGCAATGCGTCTTTAGCTCTGCAAAGTCTTTAAAATTTCGGGCAATGTCATACGCCTCAGCGCAGAATGCAAAGAGCACCTCTGTAGCAGCGAAAGCGTTAGTCAGAGGTGGCCACCCCGCTACACCGCCTTTCCGCTCGGCTGCAACACACTGAACTGTCCAGTTTTCTTCTTGATAGGAGGGTGGGGTTGCAGGAAGCGGCCGTCACGCGCCCGCTTAGCAGATGGGCCTCAGACTGGCGGCCTTTCAGGCGGCAGGACAATCGCAGCGGCCGTATCTCAAATTGGTCAATTTTGAGCCAGTCGCGCCGCGCCGCTCCGCGCTGTCCGTCACGTTCGCGTGGCTGGGCGAGGCGGCGCGAACCGCCGGAAGCCACAGTCACTGCGCCCATTGTCCGGACGCGTGGCTTCATCGGCGCCCTTTCCTCGAGCTGCCTGCGCCTCTTGCTAGCCGCAGGCGCCTGTTGTGACAAGGCTGTTTAGCTGAGCGGGTGAAGATAGTTCCAACTAGCGCTAGTACAGGGTGCTTCAAAAATGACCGGTATATTTGAAACGGCAATAAAAACTAAACGAGCAGCGATAGAAATACACCGTTTGTTGCAATATGCTTGGGACAACAGTACATTTTCAGGCAGACAAACTTTCGAAATTACAGTAGTTACAATTTTCAACAACAGATGGCGCTGCGGTCTGGGAAACTCTATAGTACGATATTTTCCACATATCCACCATGCGTAGCAATAATATGGCGTAGTCTCTGAATGAAATTACCCGAAACCTTTGACAACGTGTCTGGCGGAATGGCTTCACATGCAGATGAGATGTACTGCTTCAGCTGTTCAATTGTTTCTGGATTCTGGCGGTACACCTGGTCTTTCAAGTGTCCCCACAGAAAGAAGTCACAGGGGTTCATGTCTGGCGAATAGGGAGGCCAATCCACGCCGCCTCCTGTATGTTTCGGATAGCCCAAAGGAATCACACGATCATCGAAATATTCATTCAGGAAATTAAAGACGTCGGCCGTGCGATGTGGCCGGGCACCATCTTGCATAAACCACGAGGTGTTCGCAGTGTCGTCTGAGGCAGTTTGTACCGCCACAAATTCACGAAGAATGTCCAGATAGCGTGATGCAGTAATCGTTTCGGATCTGAAAAATGGGCCAATGATTCCTTTGGAAGAAATGGCGGCCCAGACCAGTACTTTTTGAGGATGCAGGGACGATGGGACTGCAACATGGGGCTTTTCGGTTCCCCATATGCGCCAGTTCTGTTTATTGACGAAGCCGTCCAGGTAAAAATAAGCTTTGTCAGTAAACCAAATGCTGCCCACATGCATATCGCCGTCATCAATCCTGTGCACTATATCGTTAGCGAATGTCTCTCGTGCAGTAATGGTAGCGGCGCTGAGGGGTTGCCGCGTTTGAATTTTGTATGGATAGAGGTGTAAACTCTAGCGCATGAGACGATACGTGGACGTTGGCGTCATTTGGACGCAGCTGCAACACGGCGAACGGAAACCCGAGGCCGCTGTTGGATCACCTGCTGCACTAGCTGCGCGTTGCCCTCTGTGGTTGCCGTACGCGGTCGCCCTACCTTTCCAGCACGTTCATCCGTCACGTTCCCAGTCCGTTGAAATTTTTCAAACAGACCCTTTATTGTATCGCTTTTCTGTCCTTTGGTTACATTAAACCTCCGTTGAAAACTTCGTCTTGTTGCAACAACACTGTGTTCTAGGCGGTGGAATTCCAACACCAGAAAAAATTCTCTGTTCTAAGGAATAAACCATGTTGTCTACAGCACACTTGCACGTTGTGAACAGCACACGCTTACAGCAGAAAGACGACGTACAGAATGGCGCACCCACAGACTGCGTTGTCTTCTATATCTTTCACATCACTTGCAGCGCCATCTGTTGTTGAAAATTGTAACTACTGTAATTTCGAAAGTTTGTCCGCCTGAAAATGTACTGTTGTCCCAAGCATATTGCAACAAACGGTGTATATCTATCGCTGCTCGTTTAGTTTTTATTGCCGTTTCAAATATACCGGTCATTTTTGAAACACCCTGTACGTCACCTATTGCTATCGAGACATGTAAGGTGAGGGTGACTTTCGCTTTACTTTCTATGTAGCTCATTATCTGGTGCAAGCGTTCTGAGTTGCCGACATTTCACCTCTATAGCATCCAGTGTGTGATTTACGTAAATGTGCACTTGTAGCACATCGGAGCCTTTTCACGCCTCTCGGTTATTGCTGATCGGTGCTGTGAGTGCCAACAATAGTTTTCCCGTTCCCGGAGACGGAACCCGTATAAGGCCACACTGTGGCGGAGATGAGGTTTTAAAAATGATGCGTGAATAAAGACGGCAGGGCCGGTTCGACAAAATTTATCGTTTGGTGCCCCCCGCCACACCTTCCCCCGTTTTTCAAAAAATGGTCCTAATGGCTCTGAGCACTATGCGACTTTTGAGGTCATCAGTCGCATAGAACTTACATCTAACTAAACCTAACTAACCTAAGGACATCACACACATCTATGTGCGAGGCAGGATTCGAACCTGCGACCGTTGCGGTCGCTCAGCTCCAGACTGTAGCGCCTAGAAGCGCACGGCCACTACGGCCGGCCCCCGTTTTTCCTCGCACACTTTCACCAGCATCAGTTTTCACTACTAATGGTGGTACGCGCTTTATCACATCTCCCACTAGGGTGCTCCTGGCGCCCTCTCAGCTTGGCTCCCCAAGCACCCTCTACTCATTATGACACATCCTGTCCAGAAATCTCACACCTGCGTCGTCTCTAGCGCCCCTGGCTGCTTGGCGCCCGCAGTGGCGGCTTGTGTCGCTTTGGTCGTAAGGCGTCCCTGGAAGTCACGAGTGTATCATCCACAGTTATCAATGTAGTTCTTTTTCAATTTTTAAAGAAAGTGAGCGACTTGTTACCCAAGCATTTTCTACGAAGCCAGATACAACATATTAGAACATGGAGACGTGAGCGGGCTGGAGGTAGTAGTGCTGTAGATTTGGTTATGTCTCATACGAGAACATAAATTCCATTTGTTCCAGAGAAAACTTTTGCTATTTGTGTACTCCTCCAGTTTAACTCTAAAGTACATTTTTTTTTGGAAAAAAGCAGATGCCATAAACAGCTTCGTGACTCTTTTTGGTGTACATTTTCAAATACAATGGCCGAATCTCAGAGTTTTTCCAAACCAGCTGGATTGCCACAAGGCATTGATTAGTAGTACAGAACAAATGAAGTCTCGCCGCTCAGAACGACGGTGGCGTATCTTATTTAGCATGATACAATAATGAGACAGAACATTATGACCAGCTATCTACTATCGATAAAAAACCCGATCCGTCCAGGATATAGGAGTGTCACGTGGTGAGAAATGACTACCTGTCTGGCACACGCCCGGTGCATGTAAAATCAGTGAACGTGCCGTGTCAAGGCCAACATTTATCGCTTTGCAGTTACAGACAGCAGTTATTTTGGAGGTGGAAGAATTCTGCAGTGTTCACACTAGAGCACTTGCAAAGATAAATTTCGGAAACTCAATTTTTAACGGAGCACAAAGACATTTGAGACTGTTATAACCTTTCGATTGGATTCCAAACTACTAATATTTTCTACAACATATTTCTTCAACACTAGTGTAAATGAAAAGAGAATAAATTGAATAAAGCGGTTGGATGGTCGAACAAATTATCCTAGATCACAATCAGTTCTTCTAATTCTGAAACATTATTCACTGTCCAAGTTGTAGGCAACTATTACACTATTGGCCATTACAATTGCTACACCACGAAGATGACGTGCTACAGACGCGAAATTTAACCAATAGCAAGAAGATGCTTTGATATGCAAATGATTAGCTTTTCAGAGCATTTACACAAGGTTGGCGCCGGTGGCGATACCTATATCGTGCTGACATGACGGAAGTTTCCAACCAATTTCTCAAACACAAACTGCAGTTGACCGGCGTTGCCTGGTGAAAAGTTGTTGTGATGCCTCGTGTAAGGAAGAGAAATGCGTACCACCACGTTTCCGACTTTGATAAAGGACGGATTGTACCCTATCGCGATTGCGGTTTATTTCGACATTGCTGCTCGCGTTGGTCGAGATCCAATGACTGTTAGCTGAATATGGAATCGGTGGGTTCAGGAGGGTAATACGTAACGCCGTGCTGGATCCCAACGGCCTCGTATCACTAGGAGTCGAGATAGGCATCTTATCCGCAGGGCTGTAACGGATCGTGCAGCCACGTCTCGATGCCTGGGTCAACAGATGGGGACGTTTGCAAGACAACAAGCATCTGCACGAAGAGTTCGACGACGTTTGCAGCAGCATGGACTATGAGCTCGGAGACCACGGCTGCGGTTACCCTTGATGGTGCATCACAGACAGGAGTGCCTGCGATGGTGTACTCAACGACGAACCTCGGTGCACGAATGGCAAAACGTCATTTTTTCGGATGAATCCAGGTTCTGTTTACAGGATCATGATGGTCGCATCCGTGTTTGGCGACATCGCGGTGAACGCACATTGGAAGCGTGTATTCGTCATCGCCATACTGGCGTATCACCCGGCGTGATGGTATGGGGTGCCATTGGTTACACGTCTCGGTTTCCTCTTGCTCGCATTGACGGCACTTTGAACAGTGGACGTTACATTTCAGATGTGTTACACCCGTGGTTCTACCCTTCATTCGATCCCTGCGAAGCCCTACATTTCTGCAGGATAATGCTCGACCTCATGTTGCAGGTTCTGTACGGGCCTTTCTGGATACAGAAAATGTTAGACTGCAGCCATGGTCAGCACATTCTCTCACCAATTGAAAACGTCTGTTCAATGGTGGCCGAGCAACTAGCTCATCACAATACGCCAGTCACTACTCTTCATGAACTGTGGTGTTGAAGCTGCCTGGGCAGCTGTACCTGTACACGCCATCGAAGCTCTGTTTGACTCAATGCCCAGGCGTATCAAGGCCGTTATTACGGCCAGAGGTGGTTGTTCTGGGTATTGATTTCTCAGGATCTATGTACCCAAATTGCGTGAAAATGTAATTACATGTCAGTTGTAGTATAATATATTTGTCCAATGAATAACCGTTTATCATCTGCATTTCTTCCTGGTGTAGCAATTTTAATGGCCAGTAGTGTACATTCCATACATGATTCTATGACATATCATACCTTAAACGTGGTGTCTTTAAATGCCTTTCTGGTTGATACCAGGCGTCACATCAGAGTAAGTCAACCTTAAGGCATGCTCCGTAGACGTGCAATATCTTTAATTTTTCTGAATACCCCAAAGTTCGGGACGTGAAATCTATGGTGGAGGGTGACTGGCCGCTAGTGTACCAGAATTGAGTACCATTTCCCCAACTCGACGTGAGCGCAGTGGTAGGGCTGGTAAAAACTGACCGCTTAGAACAGAAACCGGTAGTTTAGTTCTGAATAATAGCTATTTTTCGGTATTGTTTGGAAAATTTGGAAATTTTTGGTACATTCTTGTGGGACCAAACTGCTGAGGTCCTCGGTCCCTAAGCTTACGCACTACTTAATCGAACTTAAACTAACTTACACTAAGGACAACACACGCACCCAAGCCCGAAGGGGGACTCGAACCTCGGACGGGGGCAGCCGTGCGGCCCGTGACAAGGCACCTCAGACCATGCGGCTACCTTATTGTTTGGTGTCGTCTTGTCGTCTGTAATAGGTGCTTTTTTTATTTTTTTACCCATAAACTAGTAAAATAACCGAAATATCACTAACCATAGGAGCAGTGGTAAAATTTTTCGGTTTCAAATAATTTTTTTTTAAGTATAGTTTTCATTCGTAAAATTTGTATTGGTTAGAAACATAGCGTCACTATAAAAATGGGAAAAGTGACTAGTGCTATTTTAATAACAATGCCAACAGAAAACAACAACAAACAATTATCATACGTGTTGGTACAGCATTGCTGAGACGGTATCATGCAGAGCGCAAGACTTGCCCTCACCTGGTCTATAGAGTAGATGTACGCCTCTGTAGCGTAGCGGTCGCGTTGCCACCTACCACGCAGGAGACCCGAGTTAGATTCCCGGCAGGGGTCTCGTTGTGGTATGTCTTTCATCATCATTGACTCACAAGTCCCCGATGTGGCGTCACCTAAAAAGGACTTGCAATACGGCGGCCGAACTCCGACGAATGGGGCCTCTCGGCCAACAATGTCATACGGTGATTTCCGTTTGTAGAGTAGATTCTCGCTGTCGTCGCCAGTCATCCGTTGTATTGCAACCCTAGTCAGGAAATTCTTTTATGAAATATCATAGGAATGACGTATAATGCTTCATTTGCTTTAAAATATTAACGATTTGTCTGCCAGAGGAAAGTAATTATGGTAACACTAATAAATTAAAAACTTAAATTCGTTCACAATACACCGTAAAAATAGAAAGCGACTGATCTGCTGCCTGTGTCTACACAATATGACTTTATCCGCTTTCCTCTTGTAGCCCTTGGAACGGACACGAAAAACAGAGTTCTTTAGCCTCAGTTTTCTCTCTTTAGCACTGATGATTAGAGTACTTGGATGATCCCCGATTACGACATGATATTCAAGAAAAACTTTAAAAAATTAGCCTCAGTAGATTACTGCTGATTTTCTGTAGTTTTCAGCTAGTTATTTCCCGAGAAAAGCAGCGAACGGTCGACGGACTAACTTCTCCTTTCTCTGCCTATTTAATGCATTATTTTGATTCTATGTATCTGGATATTGAGTCAAAATATCTCAATCTATGTTCTGTTTCTACGTTTATTACAGGAAATAACAGGAGTAAAAACCTAAAATCAGTTACTTCTGATACCGGTTGTTCTGAGCGGCTTTAAGAATCATTTTAAACCGGCGTAAAAGAAGCCGATATAACCAAACAGCGATAACTGTCATCCCTTACGCAGTAGAGATGGTGAGCTGGAGGTATATGGCGAACCATGAGTAGAATATCGCTGCTTAAGATCGACTTTTATTCATGACAATTAGAGAGATGTCATCATAGCTGGAGAGGAGGTCGGTGGAGGGTGAAGGCGTCAGCGGTAATTCGCCGGCGTGTCAGGCGGAACAGTATTCTTGTGTCACTGCAGCAACAAATAGATGACATAAGGTAGCGCGTTGTTAGCGATGGACGACAGAGGTCAGCCCAACTTGTTTGGCCGTACAAGACGCTAGATAGGTGGTTTACTCGATGGCTCAAAGTTCACTGCATTGAGGTTTCGCCTCAGGCAGAGGATTTCAGTTATGGACAGCGAAGTCTGTCAACGCCAGATAGCTGCTTCATCTTGAAAAGTAAGCGGTCTTCTTCTCGTAGTAGACGTCGTCGCTTGGTAAACTGTACAACACTGGATACGACTGAGCACAGCCTGAGAAAGAGGGTCTGATCTGGACGGTATATGTGTGAGTCGGCTTGTGTTTCTGTTATGGCAACACTCCCACCTCAGATCTCATGGCTTGGTGTCAGTTGGGCTACGATGATTCCAATTGCACAGGTCTTCTTGTCTACTTAGTTTCTTCAGAAATCCTACTTGAGCTCTACGATGCCATAACTTTGGCTTTCAGAGGGTGTGGCTGGCATCTTCCGATTCACCAGCGTCCTGAATGAGTATTCGCGCCTACTAAATAAGCGCTGTTGTTCCACGGCACCTGGTCATCAATGAGTGCTTCTCTATCTACGACGTCGGTCTCCTGACAGACGGAGAAAAAGCTCACCTCCCCCAGTGAAGCTGTGGTACAACATTCATCCTCCTTCGGAAAATTCCGGTCTTTGGATTGAGAGTTCATTGACTTTCTGGACAAAAGAATTTTAACACGTGTTTCAACAACTGACATTAAAAAGTACAATATCCTCTGCTTTTCCTTGCCACTATTCAGCGTAAACCACATCGTTAGTTGGCTGCTGAATAATTGAAAACGCTATTTGCCATGAGTAATCGGTTTTGTTGGTAGCTGGCGCTTGAGGTAGATACACGTTACCCAAAGTCCGAACCACAATGTACCTTAAGCAGGGTCACTCGTTCTTATGATTGTACTGTACTGCTTATGATGTCATTGCCACACTTAGTGGAACATCTGTTTAATGGTAATGCATCAATTCAACGTATCTACAAGTTCATTCAGCAAATGGAGAAGGTCAGGTTTCAAGTTTGTTGTTTAGGTAAATTAGGCTGTGTGTTTTTTATTCTGGCCGGTAGAATGAGGGCTGTCTGATATTTATTACAAAGACCCCAATAATAGTAGCAGAAAGGTGAAAAGTAAATATTGATGTATAGCAGGTAGTGTCATTAATAAATGACACAATATGTTGCGTTGCAGTCTCGTCATACCTTGGGTCGTCCGTTTGTAACCATTTATAATCACAATTTCAGGTGTAAAATGAAGATATTTCTTAGAAATAAGGCTGAGGCACCAGGATTTCCCTTTTACATGTTACTGCATTTGCTTTACTTGTAAGAAACCGTTTCAAACATGCTTTTTTGTTGGTCTAGATCATCCTAGTTGTGCATGTATGATCTCCTTCCTTCGACTTGCTCGTTCCACAGTGCCTCCACCAATCGCCCATTGAAGATATGCAGAGCAGCCTCCGAATTACAGCACACATAAAAGTTTTCCTCGGTGGAATCCACATCACTCTCCCTTGCTGTTAGAAAAACCAAAGTCTTATACTCCACTGTCACACACATCAGCGACACGCTTACTCAGTTACCTACGGCCCACATACGTACCATGCTACCTACCAAACCTGTTATTACATAACAGATCGAAATAAAAACACAAAACTAAAAAAATGCAGCAACCCCAAACAATATAATGCAAGAATATGAACATAAAATAATACCCCTCAAAGCTGCGTCACATACCCTGTAAGTCTCAACACTTGATGGCGTGACCTAAGAGCATAGGGTATCTCGCGTGTGGCCTGCGTGCAAGTGTCTGTTTCCTTTCTTCCCTTCTTGCTTGCTACCCTCTTCGTTGGCGGTGGTACTGGCACTTGTGGTAAAGCATCTAGAACACCTTTAAAAGGTCTAACAGGCACCAGTTGGACAATGGAAGTCCTCGTAGGACTTAACACTGAGTAGCCATGACAATTCTATGCTTTAATACTACCCTTGATATTGTGCAATAAGTTTCTTCGTTTCACCAATCTACCATTCGTTGTGTATGGGATAGCTGATGTTTATCCACTGACCAACAATTCGGTGCTTGCACACAGGTCCAAATGTCGCCCGTAGTAGCTAGCAGCAGCCGGTGACTTGTGCTGATACAGCGGAATACTGTGGCAGCAAAACATTGGCTGCCGACGACGGTGATGCTTCAAATGGCTGTGAGCACTATGGGACTTAACATCTGAGGTCATCAGTCCCCTATAACTTAGAACTACTTAAACCTAACTAACCTAAGGACATCACAAAAAACCATGCCCGAGGCAGAATTCGAACCTGCGACCGTAGCGGTCGCGCGGTTCCAGATGGAAGCGCCTAGAACCGCTCGGCCACACCGGCCGGCACCAACTCTGTATTCCAGCTACTTAACAGTAGACTGTCCCATCGTTTCTTGCCATTCAAGTGCCTTAGTATTCGTCTTTTTCACTCACTTCCATACTTCTCCTAAAGCTTGAGCAAATATTGAATCAGTTCGCTGTTTTCCCATTTCAGATGGAATAATTTCAAAAAGTGATGACATCTTCCTTCGCAAACCACCCCGTATAGCAAACGCCTAATGCTAGAATGTACCTTTCCATTGTCTGCAACCACGACATATGATAGGTAAACGACCCAGACATTTGGATGACTATTTACGTAACAGCTTAACATTTTACCGATGCTGCAGTCCTCCCATTAGCTTGTGGGGACTAGTTCCTATTTCTCAGATTTGTAAAAGATGATTCAAATGGCTCTGAGTACTATGGGATTGAACTTCTGAGGTCATCAGTCCCCTAGAACTTAGAACTACTTAAACCTAACTAACCTAAGACATCACACACATCCATGTCCGAGTCAGGATTCGAACCTGCGACCGTAGCGGTCGCGCGGTTCCAGACTGCAGTGCCTAAAATCTCTCGGCCACCCCAGCCGTCTCGTAAAAGATGACATAGTTGTTTGGATAGTTCTGACACTGAGTTAGTGACCTGAATAGAAATTGTGTTGAAGACGACAAACTCCATTAACCAGTTACACATCATTGCTTGTCCTATGGTACACGCTTATTCATTTGGAATGGTAACCATATGATGTAATGCCAAAAATGTTCTATAATAGTTAACATATAATAGTCACCTGCTGGAGCTTGGCTAAATAGACCCAAGATATCCATTCCTAACATTGCAGTTAATTTGGGTGCCTCATGTAATCTTTGAAGTGTTATTTGTTGATCAATTAAATCGGCAATTGTACATACAGACCCAAGTCAACGTCTTGTCTTCGTGTTATCTACCAGAAACATTCAGCTATCGTATGATCTGTTGTTCTTCGTCTTTTTTGTACCAATAGCATGTGGTCATGAGATTCTTTAATTGCCGATAATCAATCACTGGTCGGTATTTTCCATTTTAGTTGGGTGGTAAGAAAATGGGAGCCGTGTATGGAGACATGAATGGCTGAATTAGTCTCTGTACCAGTATTTGTTCAATTCATGATTTTAAGGCCTTATCCTAGGAAAGGCCAAGAAATATGGTGATCTTCCAAACAGAAAATTCAATATTATATTGCACCAATGAAGCAACCCCTAATGTCTGTGTCAGCACGCCCGAGAATTCCGAATAGAATCTTTTCATTTCTTTCTGCATCTCGGGACCCATGTTCCCCTGCTGTAGACCTAAACTCTCTTGTTATTTCCCTTTCCCTCCTACAACGCCTCCACTATTTTCTATTACAGTGACACACCGGTCCTTATGATTGCAAAAGGGAAAACTTCCTTGTGGTCAGAACTTGAAAGAAATCTTTCTGGCCTCTCAATTGGTTGCCAAACCAATCCTACCACTAACGTCTGTCCCTAAAATGCAAGTGGTTCCCAACTTGTCAACATCCCGCATTCTCACCACCCAAGGAAAATATTTTACCCTAACCTTCACCAACACTAGTTATCTAGAATGTAAGATTAATTAACACCAGTTATTGTCCGTTATTTTCTATCCATTGCCCTCATTTTCAGAGCCTCTTATTTGAACATAACCATGTATCGCCGAAATAGCACTCCCTGAATATATCAAAGCGCATAAAGGTTCATAGTTAATAATGCAACACACAAATTGTATGTTTCGTAACTGAGGTGTCTTCTCCGCTGATGACTTTGTGCTCATCCCCTCTTTCTTACAGCAACTGTCACACCTTTCCTTGTCTCATAATCCCTATTTATGTGTCCCACTTCGTTACAATAAGAACACCTTATCTTCTAGCTTTCTGTTGGAATTCTACAACGTAATACAAAAACCTAATAACCTCCTCAATCGACTCCAACGATAAATCCCCGCACACGGTCAAACATCCTTGCAGTGTGTTCGGTAGCTTGGTAAGTGGTTTGTGTGACATTGAACGCTCCTTTAGCTGACACTGCTCGACTATACCCACTACACCGCCCGGCCTACGTTAGAAATCGGGCCATCAACCTTTCTTACGTTGTTTTTCAACTACGCTCTCTGCTATCAATATTGTGGCTGTACTGAGACGAGACCTTATTGTCAGTGGCTGATTAGGGAAAAGAACAGACAGAGAACCAGGTTACAACAATTCGTATTTAAAAAGAAAACAGTAAAACATTCATTCTTTGAAATGCAGTAACCTTTGTGGAATAGCAATATATTACTACAAATTCGTCATAATTAGTTAAAAAGACAAGGAAGTCTACTGGATTTTTTGCATCAGATAGTCATAATGATAGTCATAATTGATAGCAGAGAGCGTAGTTGAAAAGCAACGTAAGAAAGGTTGATGGCCCGATTTCTAACGTAGGCCGGGCGGTGTAGTGGGTATAGTCGAGCAGTGTCAGCTAAAGGAGCGTTCAATGTCACACAAACCACTTACCAAGCTACCGAACACTCTGCAAGGATGTTTGACCGTGTGCGGGGATTTATCGTTGGAGTCGATTGAGGAGGTTATTAGGTTTTTGTATTACGTTGTAGAATTCCAACAGAAAGCTAGAAGATAAGGTGTTCTTATTGTAACGAAGTGGGACACATAAATAGGGATTATGAGACAAGGAAAGGTGTGACAGTTGCTGTAAGAAAGAGGGGATGAGCACAAAGTCATCAGCGGAGAAGACACCTCAGTTACGAAACATACAATTTGTGTGTTGCATTATTAACTATGAACCTTTATGCGCTTTGATATATTCAGGGAGTGCTATTTCGGCGATACATGGTTATGTTCAAATAAGAGGCTCTGAAAATGAGGGCAATGGATAGAAAATAACGGACAATAACTGGTGTTAATTAATCTTACATTCTAGATAACTAGTGTTGGTGAAGGTTAGGGTAAAATATTTTCCTTGGGTGGTGAGAATGCGGGATGTTGACAAGTTGGGAACCACTTGCATTTTAGGGACAGACGTTAGTGGTAGGATTGGTTTGGCAACCAATTGAGAGGCCAGAAAGATTTCTTTCAAGTTCTGACCACAAGGAAGTTTTCCCTTTTGCAATCATAAGGACCGGTGTGTCACTGTAATAGAAAATAGTGGAGGCGTTGTAGGAGGGAAAGGGAAATAACAAGAGAGTTTAGGTCTACAGCAGGGGAACATGGGTCCCGAGATGCAGAAAGAAATGAAAAGATTCTATTCGGAATTCTCGGGCGTGCTGACACAGACATTAGGGGTTGCTTCATTGGTGCAATATAATATTGAATTTTCTGTTTGGAAGATCACCATATTTCTTGGCCTTTCCTAGGATAAGGCCTTAAAATCATGAATTGAACAAATACTGGTACAGAGACTAATTCAGCCATTCATGTCTCCATACACGGCTCCCATTTTCTTACCACCCAACTAAAATGGAAAATACCGACCAGTGATTGATTATCGGCAATTAAAGAATCTCATGACCACATGCTATTGGTACAAAAAAGACGAAGAACAACAGATCATACGATAGCTGAATGTTTCTGGTAGATAACACGAAGACAAGACGTTGACTTGGGTCTGTATGTACAATTGCCGATTTAATTGATCAACAAATAACACTTCAAAGATTACATGAGGCACCCAAATTAACTGCAATGTTAGGAATGGATATCTTGGGTCTATTTAGCCAAGCTCCAGCAGGTGACTATTATATGTTAACTATTATAGAACATTTTTAGCATTACATCATATGGTTACCATTCCAAATGAATAAGCGTGTACCATAGGACAAGCAATGATGTGTAACTGGTTAATGGAGTTTGTCGTCTTCAACACAATTTCTATTCAGGTCACTAACTCAGTGTCAGAACTATCCAAACAACTATGTCATCTTTTACGAGACGGCTGGGGTGGCCGAGAGATTTTAGGCACTGCAGTCTGGAACCGCGCGACCGCTACGGTCGCAGGTTCGAATCCTGACTCGGACATGGATGTGTGTGATGTCTTAGGTTAGTTAGGTTTAAGTAGTTCTAAGTTCTAGGGGACTGATGACCTCAGAAGTTCAATCCCATAGTACTCAGAGCCATTTGAATCATCTTTTACAAATCTGAGAAATAGGAACTAGTCCCCACAAGCTAATGGGAGGACTGCAGCATCGGTAAAATGTTAAGCTGTTACGTAAATAGTCATCCAAATGTCTGGGTCGTTTACCTATCATATGTCGTGGTTGCAGACAATGGAAAGATACATTCTAGCATTAGGCGTTTGCTATACGGGGTGGTTTGCGAAGGAAGATGTCATCACTTTTTGAAATTATTCCATCTGAAATGGGAAAACAGCGAACTGATTCAATATTTGCTCAAGCTTTAGGAGAAGTATGGAAGTGAGTGAAAAAGACGAATACTAAGGCACTTGAATGGCAAGAAACGATGGGACAGTCTACTGTTAAGTAGCTGGAATACAGAGTTGGTGCCGGCCGGTGTGGCCGAGCGGTTCTAGGCGCTTCCATCTGGAACCGCGCGACCGCTACGGTCGCAGGTTCGAATTCTGCCTCGGGCATGGTTTTTTGTGATGTCCTTAGGTTAGTTAGGTTTAAGTAGTTCTAAGTTATAGGGGACTGATGACCTCAGATGTTAAGTCCCATAGTGCTCACAGCCATTTGAAGCATCACCGTCGTCGGCAGCCAATGTTTTGCTGCCACAGTATTCCGCTGTATCAGCACAAGTCACCGGCTGCTGCTAGCTACTACGGGCGACATTTGGACCTGTGTGCAAGCACCGAATTGTTGGTCAGTGGATAAACATCAGCTATCCCATACACAACGAATGGTAGATTGGTGAAACGAAGAAACTTATTGCACAATATCAAGGGTAGTATTAAAGCATAGAATTGTCATGGCTACTCAGTGTTAAGTCCTACGAGGACTTCCATTGTCCAACTGGTGCCTGTTAGACCTTTTAAAGGTGTTCTAGATGCTTTACCACAAGTGCCAGTACCACCGCCAACGAAGAGGGTAGCAAGCAAGAAGGGAAGAAAGGAAACAGACACTTGCACGCAGGCCACACGCGAGATACCCTATGCTCTTAGGTCACGCCATCAAGTGTTGAGACTTACAGGGTATGTGACGCAGCTTTGAGGGGTATTATTTTATGTTCATATTCTTGCATTATATTGTTTGGGGTTGCTGCATTTTTTTAGTTTTGTGTTTTTATTTCGATCTGTTATGTAATAACAGGTTTGGTAGGTAGCATGGTACGTATGTGGGCCGTAGGTAACTGAGTAAGCGTGTCGCTGATGTGTGTGACAGTGGAGTATAAGACTCTGGTTTTTCTAACAGCAAGGGAGAGTGATGTGGATTCCACCGAGGAAAACTTTTATGTGTGCTGTAATTCGGAGGCTGCTCTGCATATCTTCAATGGGCGATTGGTGGAGGCACTGTGGAACGAGCAAGTCGAAGGAAGGAGATCATACATGCACAACTAGGATGATCTAGACCAACAAAAAAGCATGTTTGAAACGGTTTCTTACAAGTAAAGCAAATGCAGTAACATGTAAAAGGGAAATCCTGGTGCCTCAGCCTTATTTCTAAGAAATATCTTCATTTTACACCTGAAATTGTGATTATAAATGGTTACAAACGGACGACCCAAGGTATGACGAGACTGCAACGCAACATATTGTGTCATTTATTAATGACACTACCTGCTATACATCAATATTTACTTTTCACCTTTCTGCTACTATTATTGGGGTCTTTGTAATAAATATCAGACAGCCCTCATTCTACCGGCCAGAATAAAAAACACACAGCCTAATTTACCTAAACAACAAACTTGAAACCTGACCTTCTCCATTTGCTGAATGAACTTGTAGATACGTTGAATTGATGCATTACCATTAAACAGATGTTCCACTAAGTGTGGCAATGACATCATAAGCAGTACAGTACAATCATAAGAACGAGTGACCCTGCTTAAGGTACATTGTGGTTCGGACTTTGGGTAACGTGTATCTACCTCAAGCGCCAGCTACCAACAAAACTGATTACTCATGGCAAATAGCGTTTTCAATTATTCAGCAGCCAACTAACGATGTGGTATACGCTGAATAGTGGCAAGGAAAAGCAGAGGATATTGTACTTTTTAATGTCAGTTGTTGAAACACGTGTTAAAATTCTTTTGTCCAGAAAGTCAATGAACTCTCAATCCAAAGACCGGAATTTTCCGAAGGAGGATGAATGTTGTACCACAGCTTCACTGGGGGAGGTGAGCTTTTTCTCCGTCTGTCAGGAGACCGACGTCGTAGATAGAGAAGCACTCATTGATGACCAGGTGCCGTGGAACAACAGCGCTTATTTAGTAGGCGCGAATACTCATTCAGGACGCTGGTGAATCGGAAGATGCCAGCCACACCCTCTGAAAGCCAAAGTTATGGCATCGTAGAGCTCAAGTAGGATTTCTGAAGAAACTAAGTAGACAAGAAGACCTGTGCAATTGGAATCATCGTAGCCCAACTGACACCAAGCCATGAGATCTGAGGTGGGAGTGTTGCCATAACAGAAACACAAGCCGACTCACACATATACCGTCCAGATCAGACCCTCTTTCTCAGGCTGTGCTCAGTCGTATCCAGTGTTGTACAGTTTACCAAGCGACGACGTCTACTACGAGAAGAAGACCGCTTACTTTTCAAAATGAAGCAGCTATCTGGCGTTGACAGACTTCGCTGTCCATAACTGAAATCCTCTGCCTGAGGCGAAACCTCAATGCAGTGAACTTTGAGCCATCGAGTAAACCACCTGTCTAGCGTCTTGTACGGCCAAACAAGTTGGGCTGACCTCTGTCGTCCATCGCTAACAAAGCGCTACCTTGTGTCATCTATTTGTTGCTGCAGTGACACAAGAATACTGTTCCGCCTGACACGCCGGCGAATTACCGCTGACGCCTTCACCCTCCACCGACCTCCTCTCCAGCTATGGTGACATCTCTCTAATTGTCATGAATAAAAGTCGATCTTAAGCAGCGATATTCTACTCATGGTTCGCCATATACCTCCAGCTCACCATCTCTACTGCGTAAGGGATGACAGTTATCGCTGTTTGGTTGTATCGGCTTCTTTTACGCCGGTTTAAAATGATTGTTAAAGCCGCTCAGAACAACCGGTATCAGAAGTAACTGATTTTAGGTTTTTACTCCTGTTATTTCCTGTAATAAACGTAGAAACAGAACATAGATTGAGAAATTTTGACTCAATATCCAGATACATAGAATCAAAATGATGAATTAAATAGGCAGAGAAAGGAAAACTTTGTCCGTCCACCGATCGCTGCTTTTCTCGGGAAATAACTAGCTGAATACTACAAAAAATCAGCAGTAATCTACTGAGGCTAATTTTTTAAACATTTTCTTGAATATCATGTCGTAATCGGGGATCATTCAAGTATTCTAATCATCAGTGCTAAAGAGAGAAAACTGAGGCTAAAGAACTCTGTTTTTCGTGTCCGTTCCAAGGGCTACAAGAGGAAAGCGGATAAAGTCATATTGTGTAGACACAGGCAGCAGATCAGTCGCTTTCTATTTTTACGGTGATTTTGAACGAATTTAAGTTTTTAATTTATTAGTGTTACCATAATATTTCCTCTTTCATTATGTCATAGAAATGGCAGACAAATCGTTAATATTTTAAAGCAAATGAAGCATTATACGTCATTCCTATGATATTTCATAAAAGAATTTCCTGACTAGGGTTGCAATACAACGGATGACTGGCGACGACAGCGAGAATCTACTCTACAAACGGAAATCACCGTATGACATTGTTGGCCGAGAGGCCCCATTCGTCGGAGTTCGGCCGCCGTATTGCAAGTCCTTTTTAGGTGACGCCACATCGGGGACTTGTGAGTCAATGATGATGAAAGACATACCACAACGAGACCCCTGCCGGGAATCGAACTCGGGTCTCCTGCATGGTAGGTGGCAACGCGACCGCTACGCTACAGAGGCGTACATCTACTCTATAGACCAGGTGAGGGCAAGTCTTGCGCTCTGCATGATACCGTCTCAGCAATGCTGTACCAATACGTATGATAATTGTTTGTTGCTCTTTTCTGTTGGCATTGTTATTAAAATAGCACTAGTCACTTTTCCCATTTTTTATAGTGACGCTATGTTTCAAACCAATGCAAATTTTACGAATGAAAACTATACTTAAAAAAAAATTATTTGAAAACGAAAAATTTTACCACTGCTCCTATGGTTAGTGATATTTCGGTTATTTTACTAGTTTATGGGTAAAAAAATAAAAAAAAGCACCTATTACAGACGACAAGACGACACCAAACAATAAGGTAGCCGCATGGTCTGAGATGCCTTGCCACGGGCCGCGCGACTGCCCCCGTCGGAGGTTCGAGTCCCCCGTCGGGCTTGGGTGCGTGTGTTGTCCTTAGCGTAAGTTAGTTTAAGTTCGATTAAGTAGTGCGTAAGCTTGGGGACCGAGGACCTCAGCAGTTTGGTCCGACAAGAATGTACCAAAAATTTCCAAATTTTCCAAACAATACCGAAAAATAGCTATTATTCATAACTAAACTACCGGTTTCTGTTCTAAGCGGTCAGTTTTTAAAAGCCCTACCACTGCGCTCACGTCGAGTTGGGGAAATGGTACTCAATTCTGGTACACTAGCGGCCAGTCACCCTCCACCATAGATTTCACGTCCCGAACTTTGGGGAGCATACCTTAAGATTAACTTACTGTGATGTGACGCCTGGCATCAACCAGAAAGGCATTTAAAGACACCACGTTTAAGGTATGATATGTCATAGAATCATGTATGAAATGTACACTACTGGCCATTAAAATTGCTACACCAGGAAGAAACGCAGATGATAAACGGGTATTCATTGGACAAATATATTATACTAGAACTGACATGTAATTACATTTTCACGCAATTTGGGTACATAGATCTTGAGAAATCAGTACCCAGACCAACCACCTCTGGCCGTAATAACGGCCTTGATACGCCTGGGCATTGAGTCAAACAGAGCTTCGATGGCGTGTACAGGTACAGCTGCCCAGGCAGCTTCAACACCACAGTTCATCGAGAGTAGTGACTGGCGTATTGTGATGAGCTAGTTGCTCGGCCATTATTGAACAGACGTTTTCAATTGGTGAGAGAATGTGCTGGCCATGGCTGCAGTCTAACATTTCCTGTATCCAGAAAGGCCCGTACAGAAACTGCAACATGAGGTCGAGCATTACTCTGCTGAAATGTAGGGTTTCGCTGGGATCGAATGAAGGGTAGGGCCACGGGTGTAACACATCTGAAATGTAACGTCCACTGTTCAAAGTGCCGTCAATGCGAGCAAGAGGAAACCGAGACGTGTAACCAATGGCACCACATACCATCACGCCGGGTGATACGCCAGTATGGCGATGACGAATACACGCTTCCAATGTGCGTTCACCGCGATGTCGCCAAACACGGATGCGACCATCATGATACTGTAAACAGAACCTGGATTCATCCGAAAAAATGACGTTTTGCCATTCGTGCACCGAGGTTCGTCGTTGAGTACACCATCGCAGGCACTCCTGTCTGTGATGCACCATCAAGGGTAACCGCAGCCATGGTCTCCGAGCTGATAGTCCATGCTGCTGTAAACGTCGTCGAACTCTTCGTGCAGATGGTTGTTGTCTTGCAAACGTCCCCATCTGTTGACCCAGGCATCGAGACGTGGCTGCACGATCCGTTACAGCCATGCGGATAAGATGCCTATCTCGACTGCTAGTGATACGAGGCCGTTGGGATCCAGCACGGCGTTACGTATTACCCTCCTGAACCCACCGATTCCATATTCAGCTAACAGTCATTGGATCTCGACCAACGCGAGCAGCAATGTCGAAATAAACCGCAATCGCGATAGGGTACAATCCGTCCTTTATCAAAGTCGGAAACGTGGTGGTACGCATTTCTCCTCGTTACACGAGGCATCACAACAACTTTTCACCAGGCAACGCCGGTCAAGTGCAGTTTGTGTTTGAGAAATTGGTTGGAAACTTCCGTCATGTCAGCACGATATTGGTATCGCCACCGGTGCCAACCTTGTGTAAATGCTCTGAGAAGCTAATCATTTGCATATGACAGCATCTTCTTGCTATCGGTTAAATTTCGCGTCTGTAGCACGTCATCTTCGTGGCGTAGCAATTTTAATGGCCAATAGTGTAATAGTTGCCTACCACTTGGACAGTGAATAATGTTTCAGAATTAGAAGAACTGATTGTGATCTAGGATGATTTGTTCGACCATCCAGCCGCTTTATTCCTATTCTCTTTTCATTTACACTAGTGTTGAAGAAATATGTTGTAGAAAATATTAGTAGTTTTGAATCCAGTCGAAAGGTTATAACAGTCTCAAATGTCTTTGTGCTCCGTTAAAAATTGAGTTTCAGAAATTTTACCTTTGAAAGTGCTCTGGTGTGAACACTGCAGAATTCTTCCACCTCCAAAATAACTGCTGTCTGTAACTGCAAAGCGATAAATGTTGGCCTTGACACGGCACGTTCACTGATTTTACATGCACCGTGCGTGTGCCAGACAGGTAGTCATTTCTCACCACGTGACACTCCTATATCCTTGACGGATCGGGTTTTTTATCGATAGTAGATAGCTGGTCATAATGTTCTGTCTCATTATTGTATCATGCTAAATAAGATACGCCACCGTCGTTCTGAGCGGCGAGACTTCATTTGTTCTGTACTACTAATCAATGCCTTGTGGCAATCCAGCTGGTTTGGAAAAACTCTGAGATTCGGCCATTGTATTTGAAAATGTACACCAAAAAGACTCACGAAGCAGTTTATGGCATCTGCTTTTTACCAAAAAAATGTACTCTAGAGTTAAACTGGAGAAGTACACAAATAGCAAAAGTTTTCTCTGGAACAAATGGCATTTATGTTCTCGTATGAGACATAACCAAATCTACAGCACTACTACCTCCAGCCCGCTCACGTCTCCATGTTCTAATATGTTGTATCTGGCTTCGTAGAAAATGCTTGGGTAACAAGTCGCTCACTTTCTTTAAAAATCGAAAAAGAACTATATTGGTAAGTGTGGATGATACACTCGTGACTTCCAGGGACGCCTTACGACCAAAGCAGCACAAGCCGCCACTAGGGCCGCCACGCAGGCAGGGGCACTAGAGACGACGCAGGTGTGAGATTTCTGGACAGGATGTGTCATAATGAGTAGAGGGTGCTTGGGGAGGCAAGCTGAGAGGGCGCCAGGAGCACCCTAGTGGGAGATGTGATAAAGCGCGTACCACAGTTAGTAGTGAAAACTTATGCTGGTGAAAGTGTGCGAGGAAAAACGGGGGCCGGCCGTAGTGGCCGTGTGGTTCTAGGCGCTACAGTCTGGAGCTGAGCGACCGCAACGGTCGCAGGTTCGAATCCTGCCTCGCACATAGATGTGTGTGATGTCCTTAGGTTAGTTAGGTTTAATTAGTTCCAAGTTCTATGCGACTGATGACCTCAGAAGTCGCATAGTGCTCAGAGCCATTTGGACCATTTTTTGAAAAACGGGGGAAGGTGTGGCGGGGGGCACCAAACGATAAATTTTGTCGAACCGGCCCTGCCGTCTTCATTCACGCATCATTTTTAAAACCTCATCTCCGCCACAGTGTGGCCTTATACGGGTTCCGTCTCCGGGAACCGGAAAACTATTGTTGGCACTCACAGCACCGATCAGCAATAACCGAGAGGCGTGAAAAGGCTCCGATGTGCTACAAGTGCACATTTACGTAAATCACACACTGGATGCTATAGAGGTGAAATGTCGGCAACTCAGAACGCTTGCACCAGATAATGAGCTACATGGAGAGTAAAGCGAAAGTCACCCTCACCTTACATGTCTCGATAGCAATAGGTGATGTACAGGGTGTTTCAAAAATGACCGATATATTTGAAACGGCAATAAAAACTAAACGAGCAGCGATAGAAATACACCGTTTGTTGCAATATGCTTTGGACAACAGTACATTTTCAGGCGGACAAACTTTCGAAATTACAGTAGTTACAATTTTCAACAACAGATGGCGCTGCAAGTGATGTGAAAGATATAGAAGACAACGCAGTATGTGGGTGCGCCATTCTGTACGTCGTCTTTCTGCTGTAAGCGAGTGCTGTTCACAACATGCAAGTGTGCTGTAGACAACATGGTTTATTCCTTAGAACAGAGGATTTTTCTGGTGTTGGAATTCCACCGCCTAGAACACAGTGTTGTTGCAACAAGACGAAGTTTTCAACGGAGGTTTAATGTAACCAAAGGACCGAAAAGCGATACAATAAAGGATCTGTTTGAAAAATTTCAACGGACTGGGAACGTGACGGATGAACGTGCTGGAAAGGTAGGGCGACCGCGTACGGCAACCACAGAGGGCAACCCGCAGCTAGTGCAGCAGGTGATCCAACAGCTGCCTCGGGTTTCCGTTCGCCGTGTTGCAGCTGCGGTCCAAATGACGCCAACGTCCACGTATCGTCTCATGCGCCAGAGTTTACACCTCTATCCATACAAAATTCAAACGCGGCAACCCCTCAGCGCCGCTACCATTGCTGCACGAGAGACATTCGTTAACGATATAGTGCACAGGATTGATGACGGCGATATGCATGTGGGCAGCATTTGGTTTACTGACGAAACTTATTTTTACCTGGACGGCTTCGTCAATAAACAGAACTGGCGCATATGGGGAACCGAAAAGCCCCATGTTGCAGTCCCATCGTCCCTGCATCCTCAAAAAGTACTGGTCTGGGCCGCCATTTCTTCCAAAGGAATCATTGGCCCATTTTTCAGATCCGAAACGATTACTGCATCACGCTATCTGGACATTCTTCGTGAATTTGTGGCGGTACAAACTGCCTTAGACGACACTGCGAACACCTCGTGGTTTATGCAAGATGGTGCCCGGCCACATCGCACGGCCGACGTCTTTAATTTCCTGAATGAATATTTCGATGATCGTGTGATTGCTTTGGGCTATCCGAAACATACAGGAGGCGGCGTGGATTGGCCTCCCCATTCGCCAGACATGAACCCCTGTGACTTCTTTCTGTGGGGACACTTGAAAGACCAGGTGTACCGCCAGAATCCAGAAACAATTGAACAGCTGAAGCAGTACATCTCATCTGCATGTGAAGCCATTCCACCAGACACGTTGTCAAAGGTTTCGGGTAATTTCATTCAGAGACTACGCCATATTATTGCTACGCATGGTGGATATGTGGAAAATATCGTACTATTGAGTTTCCCAGACCGCAGCGCCATCTGTTGTCGAAAATTGTAACTACTGTAATTTCGAAAGTTTGTCTGCCTGAAAATGTACTGTTGTCCCAAACATATTGCAACAAACGGTGTATTTCTATCGCTGCTCGTTTAGTTTTTATTGCCGTTTCAAATATACCGGTCTTTTTGAAACACCCTGTACTAGCGCTAGTTGGAACCATCACCCGCTCAGCTAAACAGCCTTGTCACAACAGGCGCCTGCGGCTAGCAGGAGGCGCAGGCAGCTCGAGGAGAGGGCGCCGATGAAGCCACGCGTCCGGACAATGGGCGCAGTGACTGTGGCTTCCGGCGATGCGCGCCGCCTCGCCCAGCCACGCGAACGTGACGGACAGCGCGGAGCGGCGCGGCGCGACTGGCTCACAATTGACCAATTTGAGATACGGCCGCTGCGATTGCCCTGCCGCCTGATAGGCCGCCAATCTGAGGCCCATCTGCTAAGCGGGCGCGTGACGGCCGCTTGCTGCAACCCCACCCTCCTATCAAGAAGAAAACTGGACAGTTCAGTGTGTTGCAGCCGAGCGGAAAGGCAGTGTAGCGGGGTGGCCACCTCTGACTAACGCTTTCGCTGCTACAGAGGTGCTCTTTGCATTCTGCGCAGAGGCGGTTTTTTTTTTTTTTTTTTTTTACGACTGAACGGCTCGCCAAATGGTGGTGCCTGTGCTGAGAGACGTCGCAGAGGCCGATATGAAATACTTATCATCCGATTTTTCGATAACTATTACGTAAAATTTTTGATTTTTGCTCATCTTACAATATGATATTTACACGCCATAAAAAACAGAGTTTTGGTTTCGTTACCCGTCGAACTAACTGTGCAGCGTAGAATTAAGTAAGACATTGCCCGAAATTTTAAAGACTTTGCAGAGCTAAAGACGCATTGCGTAAACTAATCGTATGGTTCATTTTAGCTCATACATCGCATGAATGAAATGTAGATGAGATAGCGAAACTTTATGTGAAACTGAGAGAAGAAGAGTATCTCATTTCATTCTCGAGTTATTGGGTTTTATAGCTGAAGGAGGGTCGTGCGCGACTTGCCGATTCACGTCCTAGCCAATCGCGAATCATGTGGTCTCAACAATCGTCATATCTCATAAACGATTCAAGATATCGATACGAAATGGTAGCATGCAATGAGGTTCATTTGTTATATTGTAAATACTCGAAATATTGTGTTCAACGAGACATGGAAATAACCCGTCCGCAGCAGTGAGATGTCGGCCGCTCAGGACGCATTCAGACGTCCACAGCACTGTAGGAAAACCCGAGCTGCTCAGGATAAGTGTCCATAACACCTACGGAAGGCATAGCAGGACTTCTATACACGCCTCATGGGTAAAGACGTATGAGGGGAAGCTTTGGGATAGGATCCGCAGTACCGCGTCGAGCGTACAGTACAGAACGAATACTTAGCAATATCATTCTTTATAATTCGGTACTTGCACACAGGAGATCGACGTTGTAGCTAGCAACAGCCGGTGACGTCTGCTGAGGCAGTGGAATGCTGTAGCACCAAAACATTGGCTGCCGACGACGGTGATCTTGCTGACGCTAGTCAGGGAGCACCTCTGCAGTATATGGAGTATTGCTGCTCGGGTGACGTGCACTGCATGCAGCCCATTGTGGCTGACTGGAATGTCTCGAAGGCGATGGTACCAGCTGGGGAGGAGCCTCGTCTTCTTGGACCCATTTCGAATCTCAGAGTTATCGGTACTAGTTGATGACTCGTAGATTGGCGGCTTTGCCTAGCACACGACGTTGCTCGATGGCGCTGCCGCAGGTTGCCCACACATTCGACTCACGACTTGCACGGAGATTCCACTGGGAAAATGCAGGACACCGGTGGAATACCACTACGGCTGATCTGGAAACATATAATATGACTTCTCTCCAATCAAAGGTGTCAGCAGTGGCTGAACATTGCCTAGAAAACAGGCATGAAATACAATTTTAAAAACATCACCTTACTGGGATTTCGTTGTGAAAGAAGCGGTCGAAATTAGAGTAAACAGCAACGGTTTTAATACATACCAGAACTACACACTTAGTAGGGCATGGGAACGCGCTTTGGACATTGAGCGAAAGCAAAGACGTGTTCTTGACGCTTGTAGGGACGCGGGAGCGGCAGTTTTAAACATGGCGCCGACCGCTCGCGCCGTGTGACGTCACTCGGTCCCGCGGCGGAACGGAACAGCTAGGAGATGCCCAAATTGCCTTCGGACTTCTCTGGAAGGTTCTAGATGTTGCCATTACATCTGCACAAGCAGAACGCTGTTCTAGCCCCGGTAGTTAGTGATTTCAGCTCCTTATGACGTTGGCGGAGAAAGCTATCGGAAGCTCGAGTGTTTTATTCGAAATACGTGAGGTTTCGTTCCCGTTGGTTTGTATGAAGTTCATGCGGAGTAAGTCGTCTCTGTCTCACGCTCACGAGGAATGTGCTGGCTCACACAACGCGTTATAGCTATTTCTGCGTAGTCATAAGTTTTAGTGACACACCCCGACCAACTCAAGAAAATATTGGTGTATGACTTGTGCCGAAAGAGTTTCCTGCTTCATCTGTCAGCATATTTATTCTTCAGCAAATATTTCGTTTGCTGAAAGCTGACGAGGTACTAGTAGGCTGATGAAATTTGGCACCACAAATGATTATTTTTGTGCATACGTGTACATTTCCTTAACGTTTATTAGTTTATCATTATCACCAGTCATTTGACAGAAAATTGCTGATTAATTTATATGTGTGGCAAAAACATTCAGGGCATTAACTGTCATCATCAGTATTTCGTCAGACTTCAGTAGACGAAACATTAGCTGAAACAAAACTACACTGACGGGACGTGTGGGTACACGACTCGCGTGCACTCTTTGTTTGATTACGCTTGTGAAATAATGTGACGGAAACTTTCGGTCGCACGCAGAGGCTCTAAAACAGCACATTAAATCCGTAAGCGGTCCGCTGCGAGGTGTGGTTAACGAAACGTCCGTAATTAAAAGTAAAACCATTTTCGGGGCATATTATGGTCGCAGAATTTCGGGTAGTTGTTTTTCACGAATCGTAACTTTATAACGAGTGATCGGCAATTCGACATGTATTTTGGTCCACATGGACGTTCCTGCTTCCCATACTTTTTGTTTATAATCCCTTACGCCCTTTCTCATTGTGTTCCTCAAAGCATTTTTAACCATAATTTTTATCTAAGTTAGAGAGTCCTGCTATTTCGATAATACATGGTCGCGCTTGTGTGCTTTTAGTATTTGGCCATGTGCACCCTTATCTTGTGATTAGAACCCCTTTTTATTGATATTTTTGACTCTATAGAGATTTATTCGAAATTCTGTTACCGGCTATACGCAGTTAAGGCATTACTTCCCGTAATCCTCGGACTAAAACTGCTATGGTCAAAATTTAGATTTTTTGTAACAGCTGGAGCTACGCATTTTTGGAGAATTTTCATTTGTTAAACATATTAACAATAATTTTTTCCAGATATGGACAAAATATTTTTCATACAAGGCTAGTAGCTTCCTAGAGGCCGTCATCTTGTTCTTTCCCTACCTCTCGGGACATAACGAGGAATTTCATATGTCAGTCTACCATTCATTCAACGGACCACATATGCAGTCTAGCAAAATTTCTTTTTCATTACGGTATAATTCTCTCACTTCTAATATAATTTCGTAATGGATTATCGAAACAAAGTCGATAGCAACACCTAACGCTGAATTCTTTCAACTTAATCAAATTTTTTATCGTGTAAATACCATTTTCAGTATACACGAGACATATTTATAAAATACATCCGAAATGGTGGTTTAAGATCCTTATAAGAAATCCATATTACGGCCTCTTAAATCAGTTTAATTCATGAACCGATACTTTGCGGCCACTAACTGAGGATTACAGCAACTGCAGAGGATAGCGGAATGAAATAATTTTCTTTGGCGACCAACTCATATGGCTAATTCGAATATTTTATGAGGTATGAACAAAGAAACAGTTACAAAATATTCATATTAAATTAAAAGACTTTTCGTCATTTTTTTCTGTTTTCCGCCTTTCCCTTAGTTGCATAAATTCGTGGAGGTATTTACCATCTACGCACATAATTAAAGACAGTTTTTATTGCCATACGAGTTTCGCTTTATTTATTTGGGAAGCATCTTCAGTGGTGATATTCAGAGCTGTTAACTCACGTGTGTGGTCCTGGGGATGTATTCGTTGGTTTCCATACCGCCGCTGGACGATTTCTGGCGTTCTTCTACCCACATTTGTCACGTTGCATATATCACTTGCACTTTCCATTTCGTGATCAACATATGTGCCATCGCCACGGATGATGCTTCCTAAGTAAATGAAGCGAAACGCATATGGCAGTAAAGAAACTGCCTTCAATTAGTTGCACAGACGAAGTAAAAATTTTTCTTTATAAAAGCAACGTTTAATCAACACCCACTGGAAGACGAATGATCGTATTCTAATTTTCATAAAAATATGACGAATTTTATGCTAATAAGATGACAGGCAGGTTTGAGGATGTAATAGTGGATTCAAATATACTTGCTGTGCATTAATATACATTCAAATAAATTTAACTGAAAAACTTTTTAAATCAATACTAATATCAATGAAAATAGAGCTAGCCTTCTGGCATCTTAATTGTTCTATCATGTACCCCACTGGCGATTAAAATTACTACACCACGAAGATGTGGCCGAACGGTTCTAGGCGCTTCAGTCTGTAACCGCGCTGCTGCTACGGTCGCAGGTTCGAATCCTGCCTGGGGCATGGATGTGTGTGATGTTCTTAGGTTTAATTAGTTCTAAGTGTAGGGGACTGATGACCTCAGATGTTAAGTCCCATAATGCTTAGAGCCATTTGAACCATTTTTTAATTTTGCAAGTGCTCTTCTGCTGGGCTGAAGGACAAGATATACTCGTCTGGTTGGCAGTGTTGTGACAAGAATTCCCTCTTGTTGCCAGATTCACCTGAAAAACGCTGTCCCAGATGATGTGTAGCAACGTGGCTCGTTATACAGCAGTTTGCGGAGTTGAGGATGCTGAGGCAGCAGTGCCTGCCCCTGTAACATCAAACTGGCGGTCCACTTGACCGACAGACGTGGTCCCCTCGAGCTGATGCTGCGATACATTAGAGAGAGAGAGTTAACGCTGCTTGCTTGCCTGTTGTTGCTTAATGTTTGAGTGTCGGTATCATTCGGCTTTGGTTACATTCGGTTCCTTGGTAGCGCTAGGTACTTACAGTGTGTGTTATACTTCTGGATAGACCGTCTTTTGGTTTACGATATCCCGCCCCCCTCCCTTCGCTCCGCTTTCCCGCTCAACCACCAGAAAACGAATCTTTAAACTGTTGTGCACAACTGCCTCTCGTACCATTTGTTGCTTGAAAATGAATGTGTGTTCAGATGACGAAATATTGGCGATGGTCGAGGATGGTTCCCGGCTCTATTCCCATAAGTTAGGATTTCAGTGAAGAAGTGGTCGTCAATAGTTACTTGTGTTACATGCACGTCAAGATGATAAACCCAATGGAGCCATCAGTCCAAGGATCTTACAAGATTTGTTTGTGATTTCATGAATGATGGTGTGTGCAAAATCTGTTGGAGGTGCTGGGAACCTAAGGGTGACAAAAAAGTCATTAGAAGGGAAATGTTTTGGCAACTACAATCTCTGAACGTCGGAAAATGCTATGTTACTCGAGAGTAACGAAAGTTGTCAACATCTGTACTTATGGTAGAAGTTCACTCGCTCATGAGAGAACAATGCGTTCAAATGATCGATGTTGAAACATTAGTGCAACCCTTTTGAGCCACCTTAGTAAAAGCAATGTCTGCCATTCAAGAAATTCACAGCAACACCAACACTGGGAATGCACCATCTGATAATGAAACGCACGAACCCAACCGCACAAGAACTCTCACGGCAACGTAGCACATTTCTTGCTGGAATAGAACTAAGAAACATTCGGGAAGGCGACTCTGAGTTGAATTTGTGGTGTTATTTTCTTCGAGGTCAGTTAGTGAGTAATTTTGTTCAGGCCAACTATAATATGGGCATGGTTTAAAACAAATGAATCTTATGGTAGTAAAACATATATGATATTCGTAGGAACTACTTTCACCACATTTTTGCAATTGGTACATCTAATATGTTTATTTTCTTCAGTTTTAAATACTTCTCCTAAATACATAGATTATAGACAGTAAATTCGATTACCGTAATTCAGTTTCTCGTGCTACAAAACGAAAATAACTTAACGTAGGGCTACCAAAGTAGCACCGCTCACTGCATTCCGGAAATTAAACAGCAGTAAAAGCAGAGTTTACAGGTATGTAAACATACAATAGAAGAAGAATGGGTAGCTCTGAGGGGTGAAGTAGTGAAGGCAGCAGAGGATCAAGTAGGTAAAAAGACGATGGCTAGTACAAATCCTTGGGTAACAGAAGAAATATTCAGTTTAATTGATGAAAGGAGGAAATATAAAAATGCAGTAAGTGAAGCAGGCAAAAAGGAATACAAACGTCTCAAAAATGAGATTGACAGGAAGTGCAAAATGGCTAAGCAGGGATGGCTAGAGGACAAATGTAAGGATGTAGAGGCTTATCTCACTAGGGGTAAGATAGATACTGCCTACAGGAAAATTAAAGAGACCTTTGGAGAAAAGAGAACCACTTGCATGAACATCAAGAGCTCAGATGGAAACCCAGTTCTAAACAAAGAAGGGAAAGCAGAAAGGTGGAAGGAGTATACAGAGGGTCTATATAAGGGCAATGTTCATGAGGACATTATTATGGAAATGGAAGAGGATGTAGATGAAGATAAAATGGGAGATACGTACTGCGTGAAGAGTTTGACAGAGCACTGAAAGACCTGAGTCGAAACAAGGCCCCGGGAGTAGACAACGTTTTATTAGAACTACTGACGGCCTTGGGAGAGCCAGTCGTGACTAAACTCTACCATATGGTGAGCAATATGTATGAGACAAGCGAAATACCCTCAGACTTCAAGAAGAATAAAATAATTCCAATCCCAAAGAAAGCAGGTGTTGACAGATGTGAAAATTACCGAACTATCAGTTTGATAAGTCACAGCTGCAAAATACTAACACGAATTCTTTACAGACGAATGGAAAAACTGGTAGAAGCAGACCTCGGGAAAGACCAGTTTGGATTCCGTAGAAATGTTGGAACACGTGAGGCAATATTGACCTTACGACTTATCTTAGAACAAAGACTAAGGAAAGGCAAACTTACGTTTCTAGCATTTGTAGACTTAGAGAAATCCTTTGACAATGTTGACTGGAATACTCTCTTTCAAATTTGAAAAGTGGCAGGGGTAAAATACAGGAAGGGAAAGGCTATTTACAATTTGTACAGAAATCAGATGGCAGTTATAAGAGTCGAGGGACATGAAAGGGAAGCAGTGGTTGGGAAGGGAGTGAGACAGGGTTGTAGCCTCTCCCCGATGTTATTCAATCTGTATATTGAGCAAGCAGTAAAGGAAACAAAAGTAAAATTCGGAGTAGGTATTAAAGTCCATGGAGAAAAAATAAAAACTTTGAGGTTCGCCGATGACATTGTAATTCTGTCAGAGACAGCAAAGTACTTGGAAGAGCAGTTGAACGGAATGGACATTGTCTTGAAAGGAGGATATAAGATGAACATCAATAAAAGCAAAACTAGGATTATGGAATGTAGTCGAATTAAGTCGGGTGATGCTGAGGGAATTAGATTAGGAAATAAGACACTTAAAGTAGTAAAGGAATTTTGCTATTTGGGGAGCAAAATAACTGATGATGGTCGAAGTAGAGAGGATATAAAATGTAGACTGGCAATGGCAAGGAAAGCGTTTCTGAAGAAGAGAAATTTGTTAACATCGAGTATAGATTTAAGTGCAGGAAGTCGTTTCTGAAAGTATTTGTATGGAGTGTAGCCATGTATGGGAGTGAAACATGGACGATAAATAGTTTGGACAAGAAGAGAAGAGAAGCTTTCGAATTGTGGTGCTACAGAAGAATGCTGAAGATTCGGTGGGTAGATCACATAACTAATGTGATGGAACTGAATAGAACTGGGGAGAAGAGAAGTTTGTTGCACAACTTGAGAAGAAGAAGGGACCGGTTGGTAGGACATGTTCTGAGGCATCAAGGGATAACAAATCTAGCATTGGAGGGCAGCGTGGAGGGTAAAAATCGTAGAGGGAGACCAAGAGATGAATACACTAAGCAGATTCAGAAGGATGTAGGTTGCAGTAGGTACAGGGAGATGAAGAAGCTTGCACAGGATAGAGTAGCATGGAGAGCTGCATCAATCCAGTCTCAGGATTGAAGACTACTAAAACAACAATAGGTATGTGACGCACAGCATCCCCTACAGACTGTTGTCAGTATTTTCTAGGTAATTAGTATGAAAGGTAATTTTGTATGAAAGCGTTTTCTGTAAATGATTTGCTAAAGAGGCAGATTTTTGGAGGAGACAGTAGGATTTAGATCTACTCCAAATGCAAATCTAACTAGAAGAGGAAATGGGCTGAGGCCCTGTGATTTGGCGCGGACTATGTGAGTAGAAGTACGAAGACGCCCCGTCCAGGTTCCTAGAGTATTTCACGTGAGTGACTGTACGAAAATGTAAAACGCTCACTCGTAGATTTTGAGCAGCAGTTCACTTATTGTCGTGGCAGCCCAGTAGTCAAACACACCGATTAGTAATTCGTCGGCTTGAATTGGTTTCCACTTCTACCACCTTTCTTTCATTTTTGTTTAGTCTCTGCGATGTTAAGCGATTGATTATAAAATTTAAATATCTTTAAACAGTTCAGTAAAATTAATATATTCAATTTAGTTATGATTGCCACCCTTGTATGTCCAAAGGCTATAGGCCACCAAATTGTAGCACACTGCTAAGATTTTCCTTGGACCACCACTGAGTGGATGCGTATCACCGCCTCAGCCTCAGGCACTGGCCAACTACACTGTAAAATATGCGTTGCCAATAAAAGCTGTTTAACTTCTGAGGGAGTTCTCTGACTTCGCAGTCGCCACGGATCCGTCATCATCTCCTGAGGCCACCCATACTCGACATCTTGCGTTCTTGGATGACTACATAATAGTCAAGTACCTGGACTGCTAAGTTTTTACCAGGGAAAAAGCCGAATTGAAATATTGATCTCCATCTCTGTTTATAAGGTCACGAGCTCGTGTCACCTCAACGGTGTCCTCAATAACACTATACCAGTAGCTGTAAGTGTGTGCCGGCCACGGTGGCCGAGCGATTCTAGGCGCTTCGGCCGGGAACCGCGCGTCTGCTATGGTCGCAGGTTCAAACCTGCCTCGGGCACGGATGTGTGTGATGTCCTTAGGTTAGTTAGGTTTAAGTAGTTCTAAGTTATAGGGGACTGATGACCTCAGATGTTAAGTCCGAGAGTGCTCAGAGCCATTTGAACCATTTGTAAGTGTGCGCCAGAGGTGTATTGTTTTATTTTACTGTGCGACAGATACGGAAGCCATTTTCTGCAATCACAGGTTTGCTCGGCTAATGTAAATGTGTGTGACGCTTCTGGTCTGTATACCGGTCCTCTATTGTCCTGATCGCGGCACCGATGTGATACATGCAACAACTGCGCAAGATATCGTAGGCACCTGCCTTACGCAAACTCTTTACGTACAGTAAAACGAACCTCATTTTTCATAGTGTGCGGTAAAGGCACTTCACACAATGCTTCTCATAATGTTTCGTCCGAATACGATCAATTCTCTTTGGAAATGCCACATACGTAAGGGAAAAATAACTGTGGATTCAGAATTTTCTCCTCTTAAACAGGCAGTATTTCCAATAGGACTGGTTGTATGTGGATCGCTATGACACACAGTTTTCATGGACGATGGGAAAGGGCCATGATATATGGAGCCCTTACACGAAGCCGAACTGGTAGGAAACTAAGTATCGTCGTTTGTACGAAATTGTAGTAACATTGCGTCCGTTGTTGTAAACATTGTAAGAAAGACGAAGTATATCATCATAAGTGGTGGAGGTACTAAATTACTTTAATGCGCTGCAAACGACTCGATCTTTGTGTTCGTAAGTCTGTCCAACGTATTGTGGCCTCATCTCACTTTGCTCATCTTCTTCGTGAACCCCTAGGAAAACGCCCACTGAAATATGTACGGAGTGAAAGGTTAAATTTTATGGCCATCTGACTTCTTCTGAAACACTTCTGGTTGCTTCTAATTGTGTCGTACAAAATGTCTTGTGTATGACTTGTTGAGCACGAAGAAGATGTCCTGATTAGAAATATCGTTGTTTCGACATACGTAGAATAACATGCGTGCTTTGAAATATTGTCTGAAATTCAAGTTCTAGAGATAAGAAAGAAATAATAAAAAAATTGTTTCTTATGGTTTTTTATCATCGCCAGAAAGCCAATGGTAAATATGGGCTCTCTATTTCATTACTGACTTATGTCTTATTCGATTCCAGATCATGATTTCCCATCACAATTCGTTACATTTATCGCTATCTATCATGTCCCAAACTTAGTATCATGCTCACGGAAACGCCCTGGATGACAAAATGATCCCATAACTTAGCACCTAACGCCGAACTGACGTACAAACTACCGATCCACTATTCTCACGACACCAGATTTCTGGTAAATTTCCACAAAGCAACTGTTTCACCACGGTTTATCTTAGTGCTCAGATGTTTTCCGATCATCTGCAGAGAGAAAAAGTATCCTCTGTTTCGTCCAAGCGGCAGATGGCGATATCAATTATCTACATTTCCTAAAATATGGGATTTTTTTTGTCAGTTCATGCATACAAACTGTATAGAAAAATGGAGCTGGAGATTGGATGTTTTACGTAAGCAATAAGAGTAAAACCCATATCAATTGGATTGTAAAGCACAATCTTCACTTCAAACGCTCTGAGAGCGGTTAACTACACTTCACACGAACATATCAAGTGTCACACTCCAGCACAATATAACGCTAAGCTCGCAACCACATGAAGGTCCGAACACGTTCAAATTTGCCTGTAGTCTAACATGTATTTTTAAAACCCTCGAAGGCGGAACTCTTCAACAACGACGGGCGCTAAATTATCCTAAGGACAAACACACACACCCATGCCCGAGGGAGGACTCGAACCTCCGCCGGGACCAGCCGCACAGTCCATGACTCCAGCGCCCCTAGACCGCTCGGCTATTCCCGCGCGGCTCTCGATTATCCCCCATAAATGTTCACGGGACTCACATCGGGTGACCTGGATGGGCAAACTATTAGCTCCAATTTTCTGTTCTTCACACCAATCGCTAACAACTGTGTCCCGGTGACATGGCGCATTGTTGTCCACAAAAATTCCATCGTCTTTTGGGAACATGAAAGGCTGCAAATGGTCTCCAAGTTGTGGAAAATAACAAATCCAGTTAATGATCGATTTAGCTGGACAAGAGGACGCAGTTCATTCCATGAATGGAGCCCCCACCAACTTGCACAATGCCTTCTTGACACCTTGGGTCCGTGGCTTCGTGGGGTCTGCTCCACACGCGAACCTTACCGTCAGCTCTTACAAACTGAAGTCGCGGCTCATCTGACCAGGCCACGGCTTTCCAGTCATCTAGGGTGCAACCGATATGATGAAGAGCCCAGGAAAGGCGCTGCAGGCGATGTTGTGCTGTTAGTAAAGGCACTCGCGTCCGTCTTCTGCTGCAATGGCCCATCAACGCCAAATTTCGCCTCATTGTCCTCACGGATATGTTCGTTGTACGTCCAACATTGATTTCTTGGTTATTTCACGCAGTGTTGCTTGTCTTTTCGCCCTGACAACTCTACTCAATGTTGTTGCTCTCGGTCGTTACGTAAAAGCCACTTTGTCCGTTTTGAGTGGCAATGCCTGAAATTTCATAATTTTGGTGCACTCTTAAGATTGCGGATGTCAGTATTTTGAATTCTCTAACTACTTCCGGAATGGAATGTCCCATGCGTCTAGCTTCAACTACCATTCCACGTTCGGAGTCTGTTAATTCCTGTTGTGTGGCTGTAATCACTTCGAAAACCTTTTCACGTGAACTACCTGTGTACAGCTGACTGCTCCGACAATTCACCGCCCTTTTACATCTTGTATTAGCGATGCGTCAGCCAACTGTATATGTGCATATCGCTATCCTTGTCACCTCAGTGTACAAATGGCGTACATAACATGAGACCACAGAAAATTATATGCTTACGAGGGCAACAACAAGAGGAGCACAGATGCGAACGCTGGACTGCTTAGTAGTGCTGTGGTGCACACCCTGAATAACCAGCTAACTGTATTTTATGCTAGTAATTAGCCAATGTTTCGTGCAATATACCATAGCTCTGTTTTGAAAGAAGTTAGTGAGGCAATAGCCTTAATTCACGGTCTCATTTAACGCAAACGGAACTTTTCCTGAACAAAATTTGCTGTTTTGAAAAACAAATTACTACTTGAATTCTGATCAAGTAATGCGGGTAATTACGTTATACTCTTGTTTATAGGTACTTGTGAGGCCTCTTCTCTCTCTCTCTCTCTCTCTCTCTCTTTCTGTCACACAAAAACACATCTCCTGAAGAAATGTCGTGTGGCAAGGGCCTCCCGTCAGGCAGACCGGTAGGCTGGTGCAAGTCTCCTTAGGTGCCGCCATTTCGGCTACTTGCATATCACTGAGGATGATGTTATAATGAAGAAAACCCAGTCCCCAAGCTGAGAAAATCTCCAACCCAGCAGGGAATCGAACCCGGGCCCTTAGCACGGCATTCTGCCGAGCTGACCGCTCAGCTATGGAGGCGACATCCACTGATGAGCCTGCTGTTTATGATCACCTGCTTGTTCCACATTCGGAATGCAGTATATAATCGATTCTGCGTGGCGTGTATGCAATAAGGCCTTGATGGGTGTCTGGTGGTACATAACATCAGTGTCTACGCACATACCTTTAAATTACAAGCCGGGTTGTATGTGATCGGAGCAAGGGACCGAAGCGTCTCGGATATATTCCACAATCTATTGGATTCTGATCATGTGAATTCTGACCCTGTGAAAGGGAAAGTTATTCTGTTGGACGATGTGATACTCGTGCACCAAAATACCAATCTTGAAGGAATGCATGGGGTCCGCAATAACATATACGTAATTCACAGCTGCCATGGTGCCTCCATCTACTACCTCAGGTCCCATGGAAGGCCTGGTGAATGTTCTCCATCGCACAATAGGTCCCACCGAACAGCGTCTTTAGCCCGATGCATATTCCGAGCAGCCATTCACCTGGTAGATCGTGTATCTGTTGCAACCAGAAACGTAATGCGTCCGTCCAGGCGGTAAGTTCCTACTAGTCATCCGTCTAATCTCGGTGATGCTATGCCCACTGCATTTGCAACTGACGATGTCATTGGATCAACATAGGAACGTTCACAGCCCGTGGTCTATAAGTTCGCATTGTTGCCGCTAGATCGCGGAGTCCCAGATCCGACCCTCAGTTAAGATGGAGATTTTCTTTGCTTGGGAACTGGGTCTTTGTACTGTCCTGATCTTTTATTCTCACTCTCTTATCAAAGACTTACAAGTCGCCGAACTGGCATCAAATAGAAGGACTTTAATTTGGCGGCCGAACGAACGCAGGCTAGTTCTCAGAGACAACTATTTAACACGACAACACGCTGGGGTCGTCAGCACTACAACCACATGTTCAACTACTTGCACTGCACAGTGTGTTCAGAAATGCCTGACACTGCAGCAGCATTGTACTCCGTCGTCAGATCTACCACAGATCCCACCTGTCCCACTTTACAGAGTGGGTAAATCAGTGACCTCCACGTTCTGTTTCGCAGTTGGAACGCCAACAACTTGTCGACTACTTGTGCTTTTACCGTCCTTGAACAACATACCATTGACAGCAGCAAAAACAGCCGACCCTTTTCGCCGTTTCCGAGATCCCCATTCCCAGTCGCCTGACCAAAGCAATCCGCCCCTTACAAAAGTCGCTTATGTAAGTGATTTTTCCCTTTTGCGGCCCATAGCGTCTATCTAATATGTTGACAAAAGCAATAACAGAAGAATGGAAAAGAAAACTTAGGACCTTTTACATGACGATCAGTTTCGATTTAGGAAAGGTAAAGGCAGCAGAGGTGCAGAAACTTCCTGCCAGATTAAAACTTTGTGCTGGACCGAGACTCGAACTCGGGATCTTTGCCTTTCGCAGGCAAGTGATCTACCGTCTGAGCTACCGCAGCTCAACACACGACGCCTCCTAACAGCTACAATTCTGCCTGTACCTCGTCCCCTACCTTCCAAACTTCACAGATACTCTTCTGGGAACCTTGCAGAACTAGCACTCCTGGAAGAACAGTTTTAATCAGCCAGGAAATTTAATATCAGCGCACACTCCGCTGCAGAGTGAAAATCTCATTCTTGAAGCATCCTCCAGGCTGTGGCTTAGCCATGTCTCCGCAATATCCATTCTTCCAGGAGTGCTAGTTCTGCACGGTTCGCAGAAGATCTTCTGTGAAGTTTGGAAGATAGGAGAAGAGGTACTGGCACAAATGAGGCTGTGAGGACGTGTCGTGAGTCGCACTTGTGTAGCTCAGACGGTAGAGCACAGGCCCGCGAAAGGTAAAAGTGCCGAGTTCGAGTCTCGGTCAGGCACACAGTTTTAATCTGCCAAGAAGTTTCATATCAGCGCACACTGCGCTGCAGAGTGAAAATCTTACTCTAGCAAAGATGCAGTTCTGCCAGTGCACTTCATAATGGAAAAAAGTTGTAAGAAAAATCGAGGAACGTGTTTAGGATTTGTCGACCAGTGTTGGACAATGCTAAATGGTACAAGATGTTTAAATCTCTGAAAAAAGTAGGGATAAGCTTCAGGGAAAGATGAATAATTATATGAAAGGAACAAGAACCAAGAGGGAATAATAAGAAATTCAATCCTGAAATTCATTTTAACTGGAAGAGGTATAGGGGTAATCAGTAAAGCGACATATGAAAATTAGTGCCAGACCAGGATTCCAAGCCGGATTTGTTACATATCGCGAGTGGTCGTCTTACCGCTTAGAATACTCGAGAACGCTCCTCGGACCGACCCGGAGTTCCATGTGCCACTCACGTATCTATTTCTTCTCATAGATTATTAACGCCTTTACCAGTACACTGGTAGCGTAAGTAGTAAGGTGACCGCTCACGTAAGTGGGAAATTTGGGTTCGAGTCCCGTTCCGGCCGCTGTAGGTAGTGTATTTATACCTACTATAGTTAGTTTGAATTCCAGGAATAAACTTCAGCATTCGAAGCTCTACATCCACATCAAATAGGAATAATAAGAATGGAAGACCAAGAACGAAGTGATACGATTAAAAATGCTGTATGGCAGGGATGCACTTCTTCGTTCTTACTGTTCAGTCTACAAGGGCATGCTGAGAAGTACTGTCTCCAAATGTTTTATTCTGTTCTCAGTATTGGCTGAAGTATTACATTTCATCAATAATACACGGTCGACTTTCCTGCTTTTCTGATGCATATCTTGGCGCTAGACGGCTCCGAATTATAACGTGTAATATGGCGGTGTGTACTTCAAAACGTCGTTGCTGTGATGCAGTGTCTAACCGCAGAAGACTTTCTCCACATAAGGAGCACCGTCTCTTTCAACATGACAATGCCAGAACACACAAGAGGGCTGCGGCATCTGGAACAATCCGACGCCTTGGCTTCAGGCCCCATCCGACTTTCATCACTTTCTAAAACTTAAAGACCAATTTCGAGGACTTCACTTTGATTGCGCTGCAGTGGTGCAACCAGAGGTGGGGTAGTGTCACCATCAACAAAGTCAAACAGTCTACAGTGACGGCATCAGGAAACTAGTCTCTTGTTGGGAGACGCGTGTACGTCTCGATGGTGACTCTTGAAGAATAAATACACTACTGGACACTAAAATTGCTACACCACGAACATGACGTGCTACAGACGCAAAATTTAACCCACAGGTAGAAGACGCTGTGATATGCAAATGATTAGCTTTTCAGAGCATTCATACAAGATTGTCGCCGGTGGTGAAACCTACAACGTGCTGACATGAAGAAAGTTTCCAACCGATTTCTCATACACAAACAGCAGTTGACCGGCGTTGTCTGGTGAAACGTTGCTATGATGCCTCGTGTAAGGAGGAAAAAGGCGTACCACCACGTATCAGACTTTGATAAAGGTCGGATTGTAGCCCATCGCGATTGCGGTTTATCGTTGTTCGAGATCCAATGACTGCTAGCAGAATATGGAATCGGTGGGTTCAGGAGAGTAATACGGAACGCCGTGCTGGATCCCAACGGCCTCGTATCACTAGCAGTCGAGATGGCAGGCATCTTATCAGCATGGCTGTAACGGATGGTGCAGCCACGTCTCGATCCCTGAGTCAACAGATGGGGACGTTTGCAAGACAACAACCACCTGCACGAACAGATCGACGACGTTTGCAGCAGCATGGACTATCAGCTCGGGGACCATGGCTGCGGTTACCCTTGCCGCTGCATCACATACCGGAGCGCCTGCCATGGTGTACTCAACGACGAACCTCGGTGCACGAATGGCAAAACGTCATTTTTTCGGATGAATCCAGGTTCTGTTTACAGCATCATGATGGTCGCATCCGTGTTTGGCGACATCGTGGTGAACGCACATTGGAAGCGTGTATTCGTCATCGCCATACTGGCGTATCACCCGGCGTGATGGCATGGGGTGCCATTGGTGACACGTCTCGGTCACCTCTTGTTCACAATGACGGGACTTTGAACAGTGGACGTTACATTTCAGATGTGTTACACCCGTGGCTCTACCCTTCATTCGATCCCTGCGAAACCCTACATTTCAGCAGGATAATGCACGACTGCATGTTACAGGTCCTGTACGGGCCTTTCTGGATACAGAAAATGTTCGTCTGTTGCCCTGGCCAGCACATTCTCCAAATCTCTCACCAATTGAAAACGTCTGGTCAATGGTGGCCGAGCAACTGGCTCGCCACAATACGCCAGTCACTACTCTTGATGAACTGTGGTGTCGTGTTGAAGCTGCATGGGCAGCTTTATCTGTACACGCCATCCAAGTTCTGTTTGACTCAGTGCCCAGGCGTATCAAGGCCGGTGTTACGGCAAGAGGTGGTTGTTCTGGACGCTGATTTCTCAGGATCTATGCACCCAAATTGCGTGAAAATGTAATCACATGTCAGTTGTAGTATAATATATTTGTCCAATGAGTACCCGTTTATAATCTGAATTTCTTCTTGGTGTAGCAATTTTAATGGCCAGTAGAGTATGCCTTCTAGAAAAGGCATATGACGGGGTTCCTAGGAGGAACTTATTGTCTGTTCTACGAGATTATGGAATAGGAGGCAAACTTTTGCAAGCAATTAAAGGTCTTTACATGGATAGTCAAGCAGCAGTTAGAGTTGACGGTAAACTGAGTTCATGGTTCAGAGTAGTTTCAGGGGTAAGACAAGGCTGCAACCTGTCTCCACTGTTGTTCATATTATTTATGGATCATATGTTGAAAACAATAGACTGGCTGGGTGAGATTAAGATATGTGAACACAAAATAAGCAGTCTTGCATATGCGGATGACTTAGTTGTGATGGCAGATTCGATTGAAAGTTTGCAAAGTAATATTTCAGAGCTAGATCAGAAATGTAAGGACTATGGTATGAAAATTAGCATCTCCAAAACGAAAGTAATGTCAGTGGGAAAGAAATATAAACGGATTGAGTGCCATATAGGAGGAACAAAGTTAGCACAGGTGGACGGTTTCAAGTACTTAGGATGCATATTCTCACAGGATGGCAACATAGTGAAAGAACTGGAAGCGAGGTGTAGCAAGGCTAATGCAGTGAGCGCTCAGCTACGATCTACTCTCTTCTGCAAGAAGGAAGTCAGTACCAAGACTAAGTTATCTGTGCACCGTTCAACCTTTCGACCAACTTTGTTGTATGGGAGCGAAAGCTGGGTGGATTCAGGTTACCTTATCAACAAGGTTGAGGTTACGGATATGAAAGTAGCTAGGATGATTGCAGGTACTAGTAGAAGGGAACAATGGCAGGAGGGTGTCCACAATAAGGAAATCAAAGAAAAACTGGGAATGAACTCTATAGATGTAGCTGTCAGGGCGAACAGGCTTAGATGGTGGGGTCATGTTACACGCATGGGAGAAGCAAGGTTACCCAAGAGACTCATGGGTTCAGCAGTAGAGGGTAGGAGGAGTCGGGGCAGACCAAGGAGAAGGTGCCTGGATTCGGTTAAGAATAATTTTGAAGTAATAGGTTTAACATCAAAAGAGGCACCAATATTAGCACTGAATAGGGGATCATGGAGGAATTTTATAAGGGTGGCTATGCTCCAGACCGAACGCTGAAAGGCATAATCAGTCTTAAATGATGATGATGATGATGATGATGAGTAGAGTATGTAGACGTGAACAATAAAGATGAAGGATAGTAATAAAGTTTGTTTTATTTTAAAAAGTTTAAGAGTTTCTAAATAAATAATTCGAAGCTGTTGCGTTTCAGCTTGCCCTCGTATGTCTTGAACAGGCAAAGGTGAAAATAAACAAAGGCTTTTAGAGGGGATTAAAATTTGGGTTCAAAGTATATCAATGATAACATTCGCTGGTGAGAATTATTACCCACAGGAAAGTGAAGAAAAATTACAGATCTCTTGAATGGAATGAACAGTCTACTGAGTATAAAATACGATTTAAGAGTGAACCGAAGAAACATGAAAGTAATGATGAGCAGCAGAGTTGAGTTCTGCGATGAAAGGAAGAAATTGTGCCACCGTATAAGCAAAATAATACACGACGGATGAAGCAAGCACAAAATAGAAAGCGGGTTATGACAGGCAAAGAGGGCATTCCTGACCAAAAATAGTCTGCTATTATCAAACTTCAGGTTCTGTCTGAGGGAAGAAACGTCTGATAATGGATGTTTGGAGCACATTACAGAGTGGAAGCGAATTGTGGACGCTGGAAGTCAGTCCCGACAGCTAAATGGTCAGCGTGACGGAGTGCCGTCCTATGGGACCGGGTTCGATTCTCGGCTGAGTCAAAGATTTTCTCCTCTCAGTGACTGGGTGTTGCGTTGTCTTCGTCATCATTTCATCTCCATCCGACGCACAGGTCGCCCAATGTGGCGTCGAATGTAATAAGACCTGCACCAAGGCGGCTGGGCCTGCCCCGCTAGGGGCCTCTCGACCACTGACGCCAAACGCTCATTTCCATTTTTTTCCGTGCACTGTGGAAATACCGGAAAAGAAGCGAATCATTGTGTTTCAGATGCAGTGCTATAGAGAATGTTGGAAAATGTGTGTACTCGTTAAGATACGGAATGAGGAGGTTCTCCGTGGTATTGGCAAATAAATGAATATAGACAAAACACTGAAAAAAAGGACAGGATGATACGACGAGTGTTAACACATAAGAGAATAATTTCCATGCTACTAGAGGAAGGTGTAGAGGGTAAAAACTGTAGGGAAAGACAGAGATTGCATCACGTCCGAGAAATAATTGAGTACTTCGGTGCAGGAGCTATGCTAATGTGAACAGGTAGACACAGGAGAGAAATTCGTGACGAACTGCACCGACCCAGTCAGAAGACCGATCCTTGAATCGGAAAACAGAATCGTCGATAGAATGTCTCCTCATTTGTTCTGCTCCATGTATACATTTGCCTTTTATTTTAATTTTTATAACTTCCACAATAAAACTCTTTCTCGACGTCTGGAAGAAAATCCGTAGAAATTCTGATAATGTGTAAAACACATTAGCGTCAAGGCGCAATAAATCTTCAGTGCAATGTAGCAATGGGAATGTTACGGAGGTAGCACACACGATTTTCGGAAATTCGTTCACGAAAGAAGACAAAGCAAATATTACAGAATTCGAATCAAGAACAGCTGCCATCATGACTAACTTAGAAGCAGATACGCTTGGTGTAGCTGAACAGCTTAAATCACTTAATAAAACGCAGTGTCACCGCTCCAGACTATATACCAGCTAGGTTCCTTTCAGGGTATCCTGATAAAATAGCTCGGTACTCAGCAATCATATACAGCCGCTCGCTCGACGAGAGATGCTTATCTAAACATTGGAAAGTTTCACGGGTCACAAAAATACTCAGAAAAGGGAATAGGAGTAATCAGCTACCTATACACCCAAATCACTAACGTAAATAAGTAGAATTTTGGAGCGTATACTGCGTCCGAAGATTATGAACTGCCTCTATAAAACGATGTATTGATAAATAGGCAACACGGATTCAGAAAATATTGGTCTTGTGAAACACAACTACCTCTTTTTACTCACGAAGGAATGACTGCTATCGACAGGGGATGTCAAATTAATTCCATATTGAATTTTCTCATTTTGAGAAGACAGAAGAAGTGATCTGTTTTCTTTGCTGAAACAATCTGAAGCCAAGATCGCCTTTTTCTGTTGTGAAACGCTATCATTTTAAGTTTCACCTCATGCCAAGTTGTCATGTGGCTGAAAAACAACGCTTTTAAAAGATCTGTCGTAACTAAAATATTTAAGTTCATATTTTTATATAGTTCAATTTAGACAAACCTTTTATGATGTGATGTTTTTAATGTACATGACAACTTGAATGAGATTTTAACTCTGTAGCGGAGTGTGCGCTGATATGAAACTTACTGGCAGATTAAAACTGTGTGCCGGACCGTGACTCGAACTCGGGACCTTTGCCTTTCGCGGGCAAGTGCTCTACCAACTGAGCTACCCAAGCACGACTCACGCCCCGTCCTCACAGCTTTACTTGTGCCAGTATCTCGTCTCCTGCCTTCCAATCTTTACAGAAGCTCTCCTGCGAACCCTGCAGAACTATCACTCCTGAAAGAAAGGATATTGCGGAGACATGGCTTAGCCGCAGCCTGGGGGATGTTTCCAGAAAGAGATTTTCACTCTGCAGCAGAGTGTACGCTGATATTGTAACCTCCCCACAAAAATAATAAAAAATGAATTTAAAAAAGTGTAACCTCCCACAAAAATATTTTAATGAATTTTAAATATTAATAATTGAATGTAACCTCTGAACAAAATTGATTCCCATATATTATCTCCGTGCAGAAATGCATTCACATTTAATGTACCCACAAAATTCTTTTGTCATTTAATGTTAAGTTCGAAACAGAAAAATTCCTAAACCAAAAAATAATAGAAAATTCAGTAACCTGGTAAATTTTATGACGACAGCAGCGCTATGCCACGGCCCTGTACTCTGAATAAAAAAAGCAAAAGTTCTTACCTCAATAAAAACTGCGAATATATCTGCTCTTACCTAAAAAAAATTTCGGCACAGCTTCGTGCAATGCTGGCCTATATTTCTGTGATTCTTGAAAGGAATTATCATGCATTGGACATATTCTTTAAATTGAAATGAATGCTTCTTTTTAAAAAAAATTGCTTTATATTATAAAAATTATTATTGGGGCATTTTTTTAAAAAGAAATTGGATGACAGTTAACATACATTGCTAGATATGCGCAAGGCTCCTTCTTTACCTTCTACAATAATACCCATCCTCCAGAGTCGCGACCAGAGCAGACTGCCGACACGCGCAGACACGCGCAGACTACCGCCGACTACTGAAGACTACTCAAGACTACTGTCGACTCGCGCAGAGTACTGCATACTAGCACAGACTAATGCCGACTAGCGACAAGCAACAACTAACTGCTCTCTGGTCAGAGACCCTCCTCAGTCTTGCCTGTTGCAGGCAGCACTTATAGCGCATACCTCTTACATAACCGTCCACTGGGGGGCAAAAATTTGGCAGCGATGGTGATTCAATTGGACTTACCTAGAGCAAAAAATTTTTCTTAATTAACTAAGTTTACAATCACAGAATATATACATATATATAAGTGCAGAACATGACATAAAATATAGTGCACATGCACTGAGTACAGAACATATCAAGCAATGACAAAATATATACGCAATGAGTACAAAACATATTAACAAATGACAAAAGTGCACACGCACTGTAGTTCAGAATATATCAGCAAATCACAAAATGTATACGCAATGAATCTGTAGCAAGGTTATGAAACAAATAGAGTATATGTGATCACATTCATGAATGACACAGGTTTAATGACCAACTGCTTATAGCACATTAATTTCATGAATAATTTATCCTTAAAAAAATACAAAATGGATTATTAAGCTGAAAGAAGTAACGCATATTATGCTGAAAAGTAGTGAACTTTGAATTAACAAGTAATGAAATGTGTATTAAATATATATGTTCTCTAGCTGTCCTTTCCAAAACCTTCAGTCATCATACCATGCGACGTAAGACATACTGTCAAAACGAACTGCAACAAATACTTAAATAACTACATATCATTTCTTAACTAACAGTAAATATATAAACTTCATCCGCAAAGAAAAACTTCAATATCATTACTATCATCACCTGCAAAGAAAAATTTCATTATCCATATCACCATAATTCCATTATTATCATCACCTGTAAAGAAAAACTTCATTACCCATATTAGCATATTCTGCATCACTATTCATCATTCATTATCATCGGCAAAAAAGTAACTTCATTATACAACTATTCATAGTATAGAGTTCCTGATTTCTAGCATATTTCATCACTGAAACTAAGATGTGTAGTTCTGTCTGACAGCCTGCATCAATCGCCTCGTATTCTGAAAGAAAAAATTAGTTAAGACTGCTATCATACGATGTGTATAGTATATTCTTGTTAATGCTTGTTAATTCTGATCCATTTACTCTTCGTGACGAGGTATTGCATCTTCTTTCGTTCATTCCGAAAGTGAAATTCCCATAATTTATTTCTTTTACACGTTATTTCTTTCTGAAAATGATGAACAATGATTAATGTCTTGCATTAAATCATATACTCATTAAATAAAAGCTGGTTTATAGTGATATAACTGAGCATACAGCATAGCATGACAGAAAACGTAATATGTCAAAAACATAGACAGTGTTCAGATGCAAAAGAGTACACAGAATATCTCAATATGGCAGTAAAAAAAAAAAAAAGGAAAATAGTCACGATGTTGAGCTATCATAAGGCATAATGCCAAGTCAACTGGTGTTTGTTACATCTTAAATATTTTATAGTGCATACAAACAAAACAGTAAAACAATCATACATGCATGAAAAAAGGAAAATGTGCACGGTCTGATGTGTAATGACAAGAAAAGCGACCTGCTAACCTTACCTTGCCGGGCACTTGCCAAGAAAAATACGATAATCATCAGTAAGTGTTCACATAAATATAATTGCATAAGTGGTCATAAAAAGTGTAAGTTCATCTGGAAAAAATGTGCACGGTTTGATGTGTAACGACAAGAAAAGCCTCTGTTGGATAAATAGTGCGTACGTACTAATATCTTCTGTCCAATGTGCAAGTCACGTTGTGTACAAACCTGTTTTTGCTGTCTTCTCCGGCGCTCTGCGGCACGTTTGATGTTGTTCAGCGTAATGTCAATTATTTCATGGTGTCGTAGTCGACGAGATGTAGGAAAGGTTACTAATTCTTTAATTTTGTTAGGTGGTTCAACATTTCTCAGTATAACATTCGGAGATAGCATAGTAGATTCATTTGGTATGGAATTAATTACATCCTGGAATGAGAATATGTGTGTGTCCCAATCAATATGTTTTTTATGGCAGTATATTCTACATAGTTTACCAATTTCTTTCATTAGTCGTTCACAAGGGTTCGAAGAAGCATGGTACCTGGATATATAGATCGGAGAAATGTTTCTAGCTCGTAACATACGTGTCCATATAGCAGATCGAAACTGTGGTCCATTGTCGGAAATTACTTTCAACACATGCCCTATATGAAATAGAAAATGTTTTACAAATGCTTTCGAAACAGTTTTAGCAGTAGCTTTGCGTAACGGAGTGAATAACAAATTTTGAAGTGAGTTCAACAGCGACAAAGATGTGGCAAAAAGCTCTATTACTTCTGGGAATCGGACCAAAAATGTCTACAGCGGCCATGTGTCTCAATTTAACAGGTACAATGGGATGTAATGGAGGAATATGTGAAGTCGTATCTGACTTAGCTTTCTGGCAGATTTTACATGACGCTAAAACTCGTCGAATACGTTTCTCCATGTTGGTAAAATAACAGTTATGTCGCAGTATAAGAAAACATTTTCTGGCTCCGTAATGTGCGTAACTTAAATGAGTATACCAACTTAATTTGTTAACAAGCTCGTCAGGAATGCATAATAACCAATTGTTGTTGTCAGGGTGAGAGCGGCGAAACAGAGTGTTATTGCGTACAGTGTAATGGTTTCTAATGGTAACATTATTCCTATCTTGCCAAAGGTGTTTAATTTCTTTCCATACGTTGTCTTTACTCTGCTCTTGTGCTATGTCTTGTAATGACGACGAAATGAAATTCCCAAATGCAAGTTGTTGAATGTACATGACGCTGAAATTTGCTTTGCAGAAGTTGGTTGCGATGTCTTGCTGATTGTTGCTGAGAGAACGGGATAGTGCGTCTGCTACAATATTTTGTGTACCGGGAATGTGAACAATTGCAAAATTAAATTCCTGCATACAAAGTTTCCATCTGTTTAATCTGCCGTGTGTAAATTTAGCGGAAAGTAAAAACTGTATAGCTCTATGATCTGTGTAAACGGTCGTATGCCTTCCATAAAGTAAATGCCGAAATCTCATAAATGCCCATACAACACATAATGTTTCAAGTTCTGTAACAGAATAATTGCGTTCAGCAGGTGACAGAATGCGACTCGCAAAGGCGATGTTTTTAATTACTGTACAACCATCTTCTTCAATTCCCTGAAAAATGTGTACGCCTAAAGCGGTGTTAGAACTGTCGGTGGCAATGGAAAAATTTCTAGTAAGATCTGGGTGTGACAAAAGTGGTGCATTCAACAAAGCTTCTTTCAGGTTCACAAATTCAGAATGTGCTTGCCTATCCCAGGACCAAATAGTGTTTTTACCTGTCAATTGACATAATCTAGGGGTGTCTAAAGCAGGGTAATGAATAAATTTACGAAAAAATTTAACTAAACCTAAAAAGCTGCGTAGTTGTTTCTTCGTCGTAGGAACAGTAATGTCAGGTAAAGCTTGAAGTTTTTCCGGGTCAGGCGCAATGCCCTCTGCTGAAATTACATGTCCAAGAAATTTTATAGAAGTTTTGCCGAAGTGCGATTTACTGAGATTAACTGTGAGTCCTTGTGCACGAAAAGTTCGTAACAGTTGTTCAAGAATCAGATTGTGTTCAGACCAGTTAGTTTCTGCAATAAGAATGTCGTCTACATACGTTGTGATTCTGTCTTTAAGTTCTGTCGGAAGTATTGTATTCAAACCGCGAATAAATGCTGCTGAAGAAATAGTTAAACCGAATGGTAATTTACAAAATTGATAACAGTCACCAAAACAGAGAAAAGCCGTGTACTTTCTGCAGTCCGGATGGAGTTGAATTTGCCAAAATCCCGATTTCAAATCTAATGTGGAATAAATAGCAGTACCATGAAATTTCTGTAGAAGTTCTACTGTCTGTGGGCGATCCGTTTCATTAATAATAATGTCATTGATGTGCCGCGAATCAAGTACGAGGCGAAGTGAACCATCCTTTTTCTTAACAATATGGAGCGGGTTTATGTACGGACTAACTGCCTGTTCAATAATTCCTTGGTCAAGCATAGCTTGCAATTCTTTCTTAACTTGTTCTCTGTGAGTATACGGAATGGGACAATGTTTGGCTTTAAATGTGTCGTGCTGTTTAACTTGAAATTCATACATAAAACCGGACATAGTACCAGGAACGTTGTCAAAAACTGGAGCTTGCTGTAAAAGAATTTTGCGTAGTTGCGTACGTTCGTCGTCTGTATTTGCAGTGCTCCGTTTAACTTTATCAGAAATCATCTGTATACAGTCATAGTCGGCTTTGTCTGGAAAATTATAGTTGTGCAAGTACGTATCTGTGAACAATGTGGAATGACAGTCTATGTTACGTGATGTGGAAATGACCTCTATACGATTAATTGTTTGTTCTTCTGCAGATAAAGATTGCTGAAATTCTAAAGCCAGTTGTACATTTTCATCCTTTAACATTAAATAGGAGTTTTGAAAGTCAATAATTGCGTCGTTTTGTACCAGAAAATTCGTACCTAAAATAACGTCTGTCGTCAATAACGGATCAATCCAAAAATTTGAGTGAAATGTATGACCTGCAATACAAAATGATAAATTTGTCTGTAATTTTACATCTACTCCTTTACCAGATACTGCTCCTTTTACTTTAGATTTGCCTAATGGTAACGTAGGATAGGTATTCTCTTTGTTACATTCGTGGAAAGTTTCCTCATTTATGACTGACATAGGAGATCCAGAATCGATCACTGCTGAAAATTTCGGTGATCGAATTTTTACTTCAAAGACAGGGTGTGAAATGGTTTTTTGAATAACTGGTCTTTCCTGCAAAAGAGTGTCTCGGATGTCGTCAAAAGTAATAACATTTTCGTGAACAAGATTCTGCGTGTCAAAAGTATTGCTTGCGTTGCTGGAAGAAGCAACCTGTACTGTATCGAGTCAAATTCTATCTGACGAGATGTTATTTTCGCGAGGATGCTGTGGCATTTCCACTATTTGAACTGTTCTGTTATTTCTTCCTGACGTATTACGCTCGGGATGATATCTACTGTCTGGTTCATTCATGATAATCTGTTGTTGTGGATGAGTCTGCTGTTGGTAAGACCGACTGTTATTAAACGTACACTGAAAATTGTGCTCATTATTTTTACGTCTGTCATGATAGTCATTGCTATATGGTGCATTGCGATAGGAACTGAAATGGTGTGTTTTCTGTACGTACTGATATCCTTGTTGCTGTGCGTTACTATTTGTTGGAGCTGACGCCATGCGTGTAGGCGGCGAAACATTAAAGCTTGGTTGACCTTGTACATTACATTGTTGGTTAGGTATGCTAACCGGCTGGCTTTCATGCTGTTGCGATGAAAAACGTCTATTGTTACCAAAATGTGGTTCCTGTTGCTGATAATTTTGACGATACTGATAATTAAAATTTTGTCTGTTATTAAAGTTCTCGTGGTTGTCATTTCTGGAGCGTCTAATGAAATTGTCACTTTCGGTAAAATTTGTCATATCAGGTTTTCTTTACACGTTCATAATTAGAGATAGATCGATAGTTGAAGAGCTGTTTTAATAGATATAAAGGATAGTAGAAGAGAAGACAGCAGTGCGGAAAACTAAAGATAAAACAGCACTACTACGGCTCGGGGCCATGTGCACGCTACGGCACATATTCATTAAAGCGTAATGAATCCCCTGAGGTCAATTACACGCTGCAAATAAATTTTAGTTTCTGCATTCTCCTCATGAATTTTCAGTCTCCAACTTTGTCCGATTACGAAACCATTTTGTTGGCGCTGTCCTATACAGAGAGGAATGTTCGTCATAAGAAAATAAGAGAAATCAGAGCTGGAACGGAAAGATTAATGTGTTCGTTTTTCGCGCGTGCTGGTCGAGAGTGGAAAGGTAGAGAAATAGGTGGTTCGATCAACCTTCCGCTAGGCACTTAGTTGTAAACTGCAGAATAGTCATGAACATGTAAATATACCGAGTCACCTGCCCGAAGTGGCACGAGTCATTCCGTCTCCTGGTGGTTTGCGGTGACAGTGTTGTGGCTCGTCGGTGTAATCGCCCATACACACGAGCATACATTCTCTCTCTCTTTTTGTCTCTCTCCCTCACACACACACAAACACACATATATATATTAGCTGCTAATGACCCACCATATGCACCAGGATGCGAAAGAAAATGAATGTCCAGGAGGTGACGAGATCAACTTCTCCGAAATGAATGTGTTACACTTCACAAAGTAGACATCGTCGACATTCCATTGCGACCGTTACGTTGCACCATGATACTGTATTATAAATGGCGCCCTACAGTGATCACGAAAGTACACACCATAAAGATAGAGGGCAAACACCTTCGGAGCTACCGACGGTACAGGACGTTCAGCTAGGAATACACTCCCGAAGAATGCATATAGACTCATACTTGTGTAACGGTGAGATGAGAACAGATGGAATGTGATGGCATGCAACCGCATGCGAAACAGTCTACTGTAGAGCTTATTGTGAAACTGGCTATCCTCTGAGGCATAGCTGCAGATAGGGTAATAGTATATTTAATCAGCATGGAAAAGGCAGACATCGAGCGATAGAATTTGTCCAGTGGTTCAAGGTAGTATGAACTGCAATGTCACCCTTTTCCGGAGGGTTAGTTTGCTCTAAAAGAGTATGATTATTATACGCAGGCCAGGAATCAATCGAAGAAAGTTATTTTGACCAGCTGTTGGCCTAAATCAGTGTTCATACCATTGGTGTAGTTCTCGTACGGCCACTTTCTCACTATTTTGCGGTGACGTAAATATTCCCTACTGCCCTTGCAAGATAACGCACACGATGAAAAAACGTAGATGGCAGAGCCCCTCCAACTTCTCGTAGCACAATAAATAACTTTCAAGTCAGTTTACCATCTATATTAACAGTTACCATTATTGTGTAAGAATGCGCTTAAGCACTGAAGTTAGTTGAACTTGATACAACTGTCTAGTGCCTCTAATTTCTAGGGCTCCTTTCATACGCATTTCCTCTTCAAATCTCAGTTGAAAAATTCGTCATTGAACGTTGGGATACGTTTATTTATGTCACCTATAAATCTGTGGGCCGATATCGCAGTTTGCTGTGCATCGCCAAGTTGACGCTTTGTTTGCCATTTAGTTATCTTATGCCTTACAATTTTGAAGCAGTATTTCTAGCTACGTAACCACCCGCTGCTTCCCTCGAAATCACTGTAACCTACGTCACGCGCCATTTCATCTGCATAAGCACATCCTGTAAACTGTATCGAGCATCCTTGACACGTGTAAACAACGTTTTTTGTAACAACTGCGCCTTGTCCTCCGTTCAATATCGGCAGCTTTTTAAGGCACTACACGTCATGTTGCTGCGGATTTATTGTAATCTGTTAGTTGTTCTTTTCTTATTATGCTCTGGTTTATCTTCCACGTACGTAATTACGTTTAGTACGCGCTCCTTGGCCAATGATCGTCCTTTGCTATGTCTCACTGAAGACAGGGTTTATGGCACCGTGTGTGACATGATGGTTCAACACCTGTTTCAGTATCACTTTCACTTGTTAAGCACATACCGTCATCATTGACTCCTCACGTACATTGTCTGCACACTCGAGCGTATACGACACCCCAGATTTTACTGACTTATCTTGCACAAACGTTAATATTTCATATACTACCACTTTCCCTCCGTGCGAAATTCCTTGGGTTCCTTCTTGCCGAAATGTCAACTTCAGCAACTGTCGTTGTAGGTATGATGCAATGTTTGCTTTGTTTATCGTTGCCGTTGCTCTGCTTTGTATCAACACCACTAGCATTGTAACATCGTTATGAGATTCTCGTCAACCAGGAAGTTCAACAAGTACGCTCCGTAGCCTCATGCTGTGCTCACCATTGGATACCTCCAGTCCCGCCCCCTGTTTCATTCAGCAGCCAATATTGTGGTTGCGTGATAGAAGCTACGTGGCTCGTGGAATACTGTAAACATCATTGGCCTTTGCGACCTAACACTCAAGGGATTCCTTGTTAGCATAAGAGTGTCAGATCAATCCATGAGACACAAAATACGAGCCACATTCACTCGAACAGGATAACATATTTGTCCAAGCCCTTGTGCGAGTTGGCACGGGAAACCTCTTTCAACAGTCTGTCCCTCATTAGTATAACCAATACGCCAATAACGGCGTAAGTATTCACGTACACAGTTGACAACTGCACACTCTCAGGACACAGCTAAAAGTTTAGGAACAATCATGAGGTCATTACAACAGGAGCTAATTTTGCTACGGTTTAGGCTCGAGATCAATTGCTTTGTGTAATGACACCTTTCATATCAAGTTACTTAAAGTCATATATTTTGTGTTGTGGGTTGGCAGGAGAGCCAACATCGTGTTATTAGAGGAAGCCGAAAGCACGCGTTTTTGCTCACGCAGGCTGGCGTGAGGTCTGGAACAGGACAAGGAAATTAGAATTTAGAAAAACGGACGTAGCTGGTGGAATACTTAACTTTAATCCATTAATGATGAGCGTCGCTCTTGACTGTACATTATTCACAATATCAATAGTAACTGAACATGGCGCCTTGCTAGGTCGTAGCAAATGACGTAGCTGAAGGCTATACTAACTATCGTCTCGGCAAATGAGAGCGTAGTTTGTCAGTGAACCATCGCTAGCAAAGTCGGTTGTACCACTGGGGCGAGTGCTAGGAAGTCTCTCTAGACCTGCCGTGTGGCGGCGCTCGGTCTGCAATCACTGATAGTGGCGACACGCGGGTCTGACGTATACTAACGGACCGCGGCCGATTTAAAGGCTACCACCTAGCAAGTGTGGTGTCTGGCGGTGACACCACATTTTGTAAACCCTCGACGCTAATTCTGTAAAGGCCTCGTCGCTACTCCAGTGGAGACCGAGTTGCCACTGTTGTTACGGTAGGTCGAGTTTATGAGTTCGTGAAACGGCTTCTGGTGCTGTACACCGCACCCCGCGAAGATAATTTCTCCCTGCCACTGTTACACAGCTGCGCCTCAGGGTCAAGTAACATGATAGGAGAATGAAGGCTCTAAGGTACTCCACCAAATCAGTAACAAAATCACACCAACGTGTTAAAACGTTTATTTATCTTTGTGATTTGTTGAATAATGAAGTCTGCGACACCGCATGACATATAACACAAAAAAGCCCTCAATGTCTAAGTGCAAATAATCGTAGGTAAACTTCACAGTATAGAGCACATGCAATTTACAACTTCTGATAGTTCACTAAACGACGTTCCCTGTCTAAATCAGTCCTGGATGGTGATCTATAAACAGTTGGGGGAGAGCTGCTTTTCTCTCTTTCTTGAAGGCTTCTGGCGGATTGTACTCGGCCGGCAGCTCTCCGAGGCGAAGCCGGTATTGTCATCAGCACCGCCCGTGGTGCAGGTGGAACTCGCGCAAGAGGCGAGTCTCTGGGGCAATGGCATCAGCTAGCATCTTTGGACCTGTGGTGCTTTTTCCCTGGCTGTGTCTTGTTGACACGACACAGTAATATGAACTTCCAATACATATCCCAGACTAACACAATCCACTCAAAATGATGGCCTGTGTTAGACGTCAACATGCATAACCACCCACAGGCGGCATGTGTTAGCACCAGCAGTGGAGGGTATACACTACGTGACGGCATATGTGGAAAACAGTGCTGTCGTCTCTGTAATTAGAAAGGGGAGCTATTTAACTGACGTCCAAAAGGTCATTGTTATTGGCTTTCGGACCAAAGGTGCAAATATTTCCGAAACGGCTAAGGTTGTGAAAAGTTCGAGTTGTTAAAGTAGGCCGTGCATGGCAAAATGCTACCCAAAACGACGCTGAGGAAATAGTGGTGCATGAAGGACAGTAGATGGTAGGGGTGAACGATGCCTGCGGAGATTTGTACAGGATAGTGGACATGCTGCTGTAGAACATTTGACCGCCCAGACGAACCAAGGGGCTATCAAGAGTGCGTCCTCAATGACCGTTCAGCGAATGTTGGTGTGTTTGGACCTCCGCAGCAGGTGCCTGGTTCACACACCCGTGCTGACTGATGCTCATCGACAACGGAAGATGCCCGCATCTCGTGGTCGTGCGGTAGCATTCTCGCTTCCCACGCCCGGGTTCCCGGGTTCGATTCCCAGCGGGGTCAGGGATTTTCTCTGCCTCGTGATGGCTGGGTGTTGTGTGCTGTCCTTAGGTTAGTTAGGTTTAAGTAGTTCTAAGTTCTAGGGGACTAATAACCACAGCAGTTGAGTCCCATAGTGCTCAGAGCCATTTTGAACAACGGAAGATGGAAATCGCACGCCAGTACCGCTACTGGAAGCCACTGTAGGCGATACGTGGCCTTTCGAAGTTAATCAGGTTTTATGTTCCATTGTGCAGATGGCATTGGCGCGTACAGGGTGGGAGATCTGAAAGCAGACATCCTGTAATAACGTTATGGTCTGTGGCTGATGCATTCCCTGGATGATCTCGACATTCTGGAAGGCATAGTCGACAACACAAGTTTGCATCTGTCCTAGGGGACAGCGTCCACAGTCGCACGCAGCTTGTTCTTCCTCGGCACACTGGCGTCCGCCCGTTGGAAAATTCAACGTGTTAGACAGCTCACTGTGTATGACAGTGATTTGAAGAGCACGCCTGTCTCACCTAAACAGGTGTTAGTGTTACAATGCCAGGCCGAACCTTGGAAACTTCTAAGCGCCGTTCCTTGTGTGTTATGTAGTAATTTCCCTGTTTGGATTTCAGCCGAGTACCAGTTTCTATTAAATCAATGTTCTTGCCTTGCCCTCAAGGCATGAAATTGTTATGCACTACTGGCCATTAAAATTGTTGCACCACGAAGATGACGTGCTACATACCAAGAAGATGCTGTGATATGCAAATGATTAGCTTTTCAAAGCATTCACACAAGGTTGGCACCTGTGGCGCCACCTACAACGTGCTTACATGAAGAAAGTTTCCAACCGATTTCTCATACACAAACAGCAGTTGACCAGCGTTCCCTGGTGAAACGTTGTTGTGATGCCGCGTGTAAAGAGGAGAAATGCATATAATCACGTTTCCGACTTTCATAAAGGTCGGATTGCAGCCTATCGCGATTGCGGCTTATCGTATCGCGACATTGCTGCTCGTGTTGGTCGAGATCCAATGACTGTTAGCAGAATATGGAATAGGTGGGTTCAGGAGGGTAATACGGAACGCCGTGCTGGATCCCAACGGCCTCGTCCCACTAGCAGTCGAGATGACAGGCATCTTATTCGCATGGCTGTAACGGATCATGCAGCCACGTCTTGGTCCCTGAGTCTACAGATGGGGGCGTTTGCAAGACAACAACCATCAACACGAACAGTTCGACGACGTTTGCAGCAACATGGACTATCAGCTCGGAGACCGTGGCTGCGGTTACCCTTGACGCTGAACACAGACAGGAGCGCCTGCGATGGTGTACTCAACGACAAACCTGGGTGCACCAATGGCAAAACGTCATTTCTTCGGATGAATTCAGGTTCTGTTTACAGCATCATGATGGTCGCATCAGTTTTTGGCGACTTCGCGGTGAACGCACATTGGAAGCGTGTATTCGTCATGACCATACTGGTGTATCACCAGGCGTTATGGTATTGGGTGCCACTGGTTACACGTCTCGATCACCTCTTGTTCGCACTGACGGCACTTTGAACAGTGGACGTTACATTTCAGATGTGTTACGACCCGTGGCTCTATCCTTCATTCGATCCCTGCGAAACCCTACATTTCAGCAGGATAATGCACGACAGCATGTTGCAGATCCTGTACGGGCCTTTCTGGATGGTCACCCATCCAAGTGTCGTCCAGGTCCGACAGCGCTTAACTTCGGTGATCTGGCGGGAACCGGTGTATCCACTGCGGCAAGTCCGCTGCCGGAGACGTATAACAGCATCTCAAATATCACAAAGGCAAACAATAAAGTGTATCAGGAAATTGACGAAGGAGATTCTAGAAATATGAACTGGTGCCTACGACATTGATGATTTAAACGAAGTCTTAAAACACTCTGAAAAAGGAATTGAACTAAGCACAAACATCAATAGTCTTAAATCTTAAATACGAACAGAGAATGCGACGATGGACTTTAGGCAGAAAGGTTCAAAAGGTTCTCTGTTCGGTTTTGCGAAAGACCGTGTTTTGGTGAAGGATTCCAGTACATTTTACTCATCACATTAGGCTGTGGTAATACTACCAGTCAGCACATTCCACGTTGAGTGTAACATAGATACAAACTCATATCACAACGATAAGTTGATTCACTCTATTTACGCATTCTTCCCTACAGTTGGAACTGGGTATAAGATAGTTCAGACCTACACAAACTCCATGTACCTCCCGGTGAAAGTTTAGACTTTGGACTACCTTGAGTTACGTATTGTGGATCAGAATGATCGATTTGTCGACTTTCTGGGTGAAGAAATCATTCTACGTCTACATCTAAGACAAGATGGGGGTAAGGTATAAAGCTAGCACGCAGGGCTCATAGTCATTGTGTCACAGCATCGCAAGGTGATAACATGCATTAATTACGAGTTCCTTATTTCATTTGGTCCCAAGCCGTGAGATGACGTTTTCAACGTACCGCTGTCAGTTAAGTATGATGATCGGATTATACGTCATGAATTCCCGTCGCATAAGCGCTACACCTCAAAAACATTTAACAAAAATTATGAAATTAGGACTGTTATTCAACACCAGGACACTTTAACACTACCTTGCAAGAGCTCCTTACATCCGGACTGCACATTTAAGGAAACTGATGGCGCTGCGGTAACACTCTCGAAGCTGACACGTAATGCGCCAGCATTCCTGTTTCAAGAGATTCGTTATGAACCAAATGGAATAGAAATCGAGCACACACGTTATGCCGGACTAGTATCAACCCTTCAGACGTGCGTTTCAGCCTCAACCTCCGATTTGATCAGCTTGGAAAATGTGAGCTGGTTCATAGACGGACTAGATGTCCGATAAAGTCGATTTACTGCTCGCTTCCATTTTTAATGTAGGAGGCTATGTGTGCACTCGTCGACCGAATGAGAGCATCGAATACAGCTATTAAAACTCCCCCGTCTGGCACCAACATTTCTTCATGCTCCTTCCACGCCGACAACTGATATCTCAGCCTGTTGTGACGGTAGCACCACACAAAGTCACTAATGCTGTAGGCAGGTAATAAATTTAAACAAACTTCACAAATTTAAATAAATTTAATCAAATTTATACAATTTAAGCAAATTATATTGGAATTTAATGGCATCATGAGCAGTTTCTAGTGCAGCCAACACTACATTAACCCCTCTTCAGCTGCAGGAGAAATATCTTAGAGCAAAATTCTCTCCCAAGTTCGAAATTCTCGCCCATTTTGCAAGAGGATAACGCACATCATGCAAAAAAGTCGGAAAGGAAGGACCTGTAGAATTTCCTGCCATTATTCAAGCTTCCCAGCAGAGGGGGGCGTGGCACTTTCCCGCCAAAAGCCGCCATCTTGAATAATGGTACTCACGTCATCAGCTAACGTCACGGCCGCTATCTTGGATAACGATACTCGCGTCATCAGCTGACGTCACGGCCTACACCTTGGATGACAGTGGGGCCGCACTGGCCTATTTCTCTTACTGACGTGATGTGTGGCTAATGAGCAGCAACTCAACCATGGAATCCAAGTTTTCTCACCTCCCACCTAACTGACATAGTACTTGCATTGGATCCCGACACAGTTTGGAATTCTTGTGTGATGGTCTGGATAGATGCCTGTCTATTACACATTACGACCCTCGTCAACTGTCGGCAGTCTCTTGTCAGTCAACGGAGATGGTCGGCCTGTCCGCTTTTGTTTTGTACATGTCCCTTCACGTTTCCACTTCACTGTCACATCGGAAACAGTGGAGCTAGAGATGTTTAGGAGTGTGGAAATCTCTCGTGCAGACGTGTGACACTAGTGACACCCAATCATCTGACCACGTTCGAATTCCACGAGTTCCATGGAGCTCCCCATTCTGCTCTCTCATGTTGTCGGAGAGTACCCAGATTGCTGATCTACATCTACGTCTACATGGTTACTCTGCATTTCACTCTTAAGTGCCTGGCAGAGGTTCATCGAACCATTTTCATATTACTTCTCTACCATTCCACTCTCGAAAGGTGCGTGGAAAAAAGGAACACCTAAATCTTTCCGTTCGAGCTCTGATTTCTCTTATTTTATTATGATGTTCTCCCTACGTAGGCGGGTGTCAACAAAATATTTTCGCATTCGGAAGAGGAAGTTGGTGAATGAAATTTCATAAATAGATCTCGCCGTAAAGAAAACTGCCTTTCTTTCAGTGACTGCCACCCCAACTCTTGTATCATATCAGTGACGCTCTCACCCCTATTTCGCGATAACACGAAACGAGCTGCCCTTCTTTTCACTGTTTCGCTGTCCTCCGTCAATCCTACCTGGTAAATATTCGATACAGCGCAGCAATATTCCAGCAGGAGACAGACAAGTGTAATGTAGGCTGTCTCTTTAGTGGGTTTGTCGCATCTTCTGAGTGTTCTGCCAACAAAGCGCAGTGTTTGTTGCACCTTCCCCACAATATTATCTATGTGGTCTTTCCAATTTAAGTTGCTCTTAATTTTAATTAATAGGTATTTAGTCGAATTTGTTCGATTTATCGTATACCCGTAATTTATCGGATTTCCATTACCACCCATGTAGATGACCTCGCACTTTTCTTTGTTCAGTGCCAACTGCCACTTTTCGCAGCATACAGAAATTCTCTCTAGATCATTTGTAGTTGGAATTGATCGTCTGATGATTTTACTAGATGGTAAATTACAGCGTCGTCTGCAAACAATCTAAGGGGGCTGCTCAGATTATCACCTAGATCATTTATGTAAAACAGGAGCAGCAGAGGGCCTATGACACTACCTTGCGGAATGCCAGATATCACTTCTGTTTACTCTTTGATTTACCGTCTATCACTACAAACTGTGACCTCTCTGAGAGGAAATCACGAATTCAGCCACACAACTGAGACGATGCTCCATATGCACGCCATGTGATTAATAGTCGCTTGTGAGGAGCGATACAAAATATTTCTGAGATCCCTTGTCAATAGCACACATTACTTCATGGGAATAAAGAGCTAGCTGCTTTGCACAAGAACGATATTTTCTGTGTCTGCGTTGGTTATGTATCTTTAAGTCATTTTCTTCACGGTGATTCATAATGTTCGAGTACAGTATATGCTCCAAAATCGTATTGCAAGTTGAGGTCAGTGATATGGGTCTGTAATTGAATGGGTTGGTCCTATTTCCTTTCTTGAATATTGGTGTGACCTGTGCTACTTTCCAGTCTTTAGGAACAGACCTTTCGTGAGCGGTTGTATATGATTGCTAAGAAAAGCGCTATTTTGCCTGCATACTCTGAAAGGAACCTGACTGGTATACCATCTGGACCGGAAGACGTGACTTTCTTAAGTGATTTTACTTGTTTCGCAACACCTAAGATATCTACTTTTAAGTCACTCATGCTAACAGCTGTCCTGGTTTCAAATTCTGGAACATTTACTACGTCTTCTTTCGTGAAGGAATAACGGAAAATTGTATTCATTAACTCCTCTTTAGTGACACTATCATCGGTAACATTTCCATCGCTATCGCGGAATGACGGTATTGACTGTTTTTCCCACTGGTGTACTTTACATACGACCAGAATATCTTTGAGTTTTCTACCATTTTTTGAGTCAATGTTTCTTTGTGGAAACTATTAAAAGCATCTCGCATTGACGTCCGCACTAAATTTCGAGCTTCCGTGAAACTTAGCCAGTCTTGGGGATTTTGCTTTCTTCTGAATTTGGCATGCTTTTTTCGTTGCTTCTACAACAGTGTTCTGACGTGTTTTGTGTACTGTGGTGGACCAATCCCGTCTCTTATTAACTTATTCAGTATGAATCTATGTACTGCTGTCGATACTGTATCTTTGAATTTGAGCCATATCTGGTCTACACTTACATAATTAGCTTGGAAGGAATGGAGATTCTCTCTTAGGAAGGCATCGACTGAATTTTATCTGCTGTTTTAAAGAGATATATTTTGGGTTTATTTTTAGTGGTTTTCGTAGATATGGTTTTAAGCCTCGCTACAATGACCTTGTGTTCAATAATCCCTGTATCCGTCATGACGCTAAAAATGGTTCAAATGGCTCTGAGCACTATGGGACTTAACATCCATGGTCATCAGTCCCCTAGAACTTAGACTACTTAAACCTAACTAACCTAAGGACATCACACAACACCCAATCATCACGAGGCAGGGAAAATCCCTGACTCCACCGGGAATCGAACCCGGGAACCCGGGCGCTGGAAGCGAGAACGCTACCGCACGACCACGAGCTGCGGACGTCATGACGCTCTCTGTTAGATCAGGGTTATTTGTCGCTAAGAAGTTAAGTGTGTTTTCTCAAACGTTTACAATTCGTGTGGGCTCATGAACTAATTGTGCAAAGTAATTCTCGGAGAAAGTATTTAGTACTATTTCGGAAGATGTTTTCTGTCTTCTATCGGCTTTCAACGTGTACTTTCGCCAACAAATCTGGGGTAAATTGAAGTCTCCACCAATTATAACTGTATGAGTGGAGCACTTAGTTGTGATGAGATTCAAGTCTTATTTGAACTGTTCATCTATTATATCATCTGAGTAGGTGGGGGGGGGGGGGCGGTCGGGTCGGTTGAAGGAGCCAATTATTATTTTGGTACGGCTGTTGAGTATAACCTCTACCCATAGTAATTCACGGGAACTATCTATTTCAACTTCACTACAAGATAAACTACTACCAACAGACACAAACACACTACCACCTACTTTATTTAATCTATCGTTTCTGAACACGGTTTGCGTCTTTGTACAAATTTCGGCAGAATTCATCTCCGCCTTTAGCCAGCATTCTGTTCCTATAACGATTTGAGCTTCAGTGTTTTATATCAGCGCTTGAAGCTCTGGTAGTTTTCCAACACAGCTACGAAAATTTACAACTACAATACCGACTGTTGCTTGGAATACCTGGCAGTACGTGGCAGCACAATGCACCTAATATGAAAAACCTATGTTTTTGGGGGTGTCCCAAGTGTACATTGTCACGGTGGTTCATTTATGGTATATAAATCAAAGGCCAGCATTTTTTAATACGTGGTTAATTCGTCTAGCTGAATCTTTGCTATGTGTATACACACCTGATACACCGATATAGTATTGAAAGAATCAAGTAGAGAGATTTTATACAGATACTTATTAAAAAACTATCATCCTTTAGTTATCTACAGCACACTCTGGTAACAAAGAGTAATCTGCTTTCTGCATAAAAATGAGCTGTTTACGGCAATCTGTATAAATTATAACGAAAGATCGTCTTTAATACTAAGACAATACACACTATATATTGCACTGGCATTTATCTTGGTTCGGTCAGTTACCAAAGCATCGTACATGGCTCGTTAATCTCTAACGTAAGTGGATCCAACCAACCGAGTCCTGTAAGTACAGATTAGAAGTAGTGTACGCGACAAATTTGGTGCTACTAAAATGCGAAAGCCCATGGACTATACAATTTTCTTCCATTGTTGCTCAGAGCGATGATGACGTGGTCCGATCACCCAAATCAACGTCACACAGTCTTTCTTGTGAGTAGTGGACATAGGTGTCATTGTACGTTTTAAAATCATGTTCTGTGTTTTCTCGACGTATCATTCTGCAACTGACTTCTGTTTGCGAGCAGCAACGAAAGTCGCTTACAGTGGTTAAGTAGGAGATCTTTTGATTTTTTTGCACAATAAGCTTTACAGGTCTTCGCTGAACACCGGCTAAATTCTCAAGTCTACAATTCTTCTAACGTTTCATCTAGAGAATAGTAAAGCTACAAAACACCTAGCCACATCTCCCTGACAAATATTCCTACTGTGAACATCCACGATCATACCGTAAGGACTTATGTTCCCTCCATTAACTTATACGCAAAGAAAACATATTCGGCATAATGTGGTTCTATTTACATATATGCGTACTGAGAGCATAGGCATCCTCGTTGAAATGTGGGAAGTATGTATTCCACATAGATTCCTCAGTGAAGGTCATCAGCTTCAGGGTGTAAGGCTTAGATCTATTTCGGCTGATAAGTTCTGCCATCTTTTCTAAGCGTGCCCCTGACTTCGTTGGTCTATCGTTTTGTACAACCGGAGCTGTCTTGGGTAGTCTAGATTAGCACTTCCGTTGCAAGTACTATAACAAGTTAGTTGTTCTTGTGTCTCATCATTCCGCCAATTATTCCTTAAACTCCCCGATCTTCTTGCTTGTCTTATGAATACCAAGTGCATTTTTCTCCTATATGTGCATACCTTGGTTGGATCTAATAGTTAAAGTTTCGCTCCCATATAGTAATAATGGTTACATAATTGCATTATACAAACTAAACAGAAATTCTTCCCATACATTGTGGAACAGTCAGAACTCTAGTGTATCCATGAAGTGTCTAAATCTACCAAGTTTGATGGGTGGGGCCTGTTTTGTGGCATACGTTATGTAAAACCACAAATATGTGAACTCCGAGACTTAGTCAACTATATTGTTGTGTTTGTTAGTTATAAACTTTAAGTAATTGATAATGTCTGCTTATCAGCATTTTAGAACATACTTCATAGTAAAAGTTCAGTAAACTTATGTCTATGAAAGCGGAGTATGGCTTCCGCAACTATTCTTAAAAACTGACTATGCTTCCTCCATTCTTCAGTATTTAACTAACATATTTTTATAGAATGTATTAATCTGTGTATAGAAGTTACTAAGGTATTGTATACTAAGCGAGCTCCATGTTTTTATTATCAGTTCCAGATGGTTTTCTGTTCTTTCTTTCATTAAATACCTCCAACAGCTCTTATCTTGTCAAATGGTCAACACGGATCGTGGCAGTACTCATTACGAGAATTTCCCTCTTTACAGAAAGACTATAACTTTTTAAAATAATCGAATATCACTCACTGTAATATTCGTTTGGTTTTAAGAATTTGTAGACAATGCGGCACCTTTACAGCAAAGAAGTTGAAGCGTTAGTGCTGTGTTCCACAGCAGTTTCATGACGATATAAAAATGTTCCAGTGTGATGTCAGCTTAGTTAGTACCACAAATTTCAACTGACTAAAATGGCGTCCGGTGGTAACTTTCAAGGCGTCCTCCTCATCCTAGTAACTTACTTCTCAGCTTCAGTCCGAGTGCTCTGCAGTAAACGATCACCAGCAGTCAACGATCACCACACTCGCAACGCCGAACTGAACTGCGCCATATTGTTGGCTATGCAAGCCCTCGCTGAGGCAGTATGCCTCGTACAACATCTGTCAATGCCGCCACCCCCCGACACTGGTGACGCACCTTGTGGAACTTTGTTGCCTCTAACGCGGACAGCTTCCCCAGCACATCAGGTTAGTGACTTTTGTGTGCTACCGATTCCCTCTTTACAGAAAGACTATAACTTTTTAAAATAATCGAATATCACTCACTGTAATATTCGTTTGGTTTGAAGAATTTGTAGACTATGCGGCACCTTTACAGCAAAGAAGGTGAAGCGTTAATGCTGTGTTCCACATCAGTTTTATGACGATATAAAAACGTTCCAGTGTGATGTCAGCTTAGTTAGTACGACAAATTTCAAATGACTAAAATGGCGTCCGGTGGTAACTTTCAAGGCGTCCTCCTCATCCAAGTAACTTACTTCTCAGGGTTCAGTGTCTTAGTGCTGGCTGCGACACCTGGAAGAGAACCGCCACTGTAAATGTTCTACAGAAGAAAGACTAAATTTTTCACAAATGAAACAAACTAAAATACTAATGGCTGTTCTTATAGTTCATTGCTGATACCCAAAGGAAAGTGGTGGACGTAATAACGTGAGCACACATAAATTAACCTGAACATCCAGGTGACTTAAAGCAGGTCGAAAGCGTGTTTGCATTGGTCTGTATAAACTCTGAATATATGCTAACGATTCTTTACACACACACACACACACACACACACACACACACACACACACACACAGAGAGAGAGAGAGAGAGAGAGAGAGAGAGAGAGAGATTAAAAAGCTTAGTTCCGTAACAGATACTATTTTTTCCCAGAACTGGCTACAGTGCTTTGAATGTAAATGTTGTGAAAGGCTAATACGACATTTAGTTTCATTTAAATATACGTCTAGTAGATTACATGTACTGTTATTTTTGTTAGTAAGGGCGTTGGCACCTAAACGGTGATATTTCGTGCTATGAACAATGCATGTCTTATTGAACGAAAGGGTTACCTAAAATATTATCATCAGGTTTCGATGTGCCCTTTTCTTTCTATATGGCCATGGGAGCCATTGCAAGTGATTATATGACATAACAAAAAATTAATGAAACACTTCAATGGGTACCTTTCCCTCCTACTTAACCACTTACTTCTGTGTGGATAAAGCTATTGCCATATATACCATTACAGAAACGCCACTATGGATTGAACGTTTCTTCTGACGTTCTCTTTTCTATATGCGCACAACAGTAAGGAACAGTATAAACGTCTACTCTTCGGACAAGATGAAATGCATCCCTTGTCTGATAGTCTTGGATTTCTAATCCTTGCAACACTGTAAAATGTACATTACTGTAGCTGGTTAGAGGTGCAATGACAGTTACTGTTTGCTGGAAGCCGTTCTGGTGCTTGTCAGAATGCACTTAGTTCTCACCTAGTCAATCAAAATTTTGTAAGATTATTTTGCATGAACACCATCGTTACTAATAGTAAGAATAATTTAGGAAAGAATCCAATTACACCATACGTACCTTTAACTCCTGATTTAGTAATTGTGGTTGCTCTTTCACGTTTCCACTTCACAATCACATACACACCACCCGACTTGGACAGCTTTAGTAGGTTTGAAACGTCGGTAATGTAATTGTTATTCACATTACGCCCACTGACTGAACCACGTTAGAGGCCACTAACAGATCAGGTAGAACATTCTCTACGAAATAATGATAACGTTGGCCGTTAATCCTGAGCGGAAGAAAGTGAGGCCCTTCCAAACTGTCATCAACTATGGCGGCCCCAACGTTGACAGAAAATCTTTGTTGATAACTTGCTTCCACAGATGCGTGGGGATTGACGTCCGCCCATACATGCCTATTGTGAAAATTTACACTCTGATCTCGCTGAAACCCGTTGGAGAAAATGAGTTGTAAGACAGAAACAAAGCGTTTTCAGATCCATGTTAATATAAAATAATTTATGCCTCTGCATGTGAGGAATGTATCCTGCAATTTGTGCCGTACATTGTTGATACACGCTGTGTAATTGTCCACACAAATCATTAAGCAGAAGATGTCAGTGCGTTTTCTGGGTATACGATAGATTCACTTACCGTGTAAGTGATCAGGAGCCAAAGTACCATAAAGTGCAGCTCTGGTGTTCTCCGTTTGTGAGTTCGCCATTTAACAAAAGATCAGTATTAATAAAGTCAGGTTTTGTGCACTTGGCGGTAAATGGTAAACGTGAACTTAAGAGTGACAGGGTGTGAGTGGATGAGTGGTTAACGAAGATTCTGTCCTGTAAATTTTAGTATTTGAAACATTGTAGCTACCTCCATTTTGGCATGTTCTAGAGAGAGATCTGATAGTAGCGCCCTTGAGAACTAGATACCTACGTCAGCATCGTTATGGGGATTCACATTATATTCAACTGCTGTTATTTTATTGTGGCAGAAAAGAAATAAATTGAAAAGAAAAAGTCAACAAAGAAACATATTTACAACAAATCTGGACCGAATGACTGCTGTGTTGGAGAAACATTGACAGGATATGCTATTAAAATTTATATCCTCACATTTTGCCAGAAACTTCCTCGCTGTTGATTACAGTGAATTTTCCTTCAAACCACATACTTCCCACACAAAACGAAATGTGTTTCAACTACGTGGAATAAGGTGAAAAATAAGTCAGTACATCCTTCCCAATAATTCTCAGTTACTGTGACGGTCTCGTACGTACAACAACGTAATCCAGTGTTTGTGACGTTACTGGATCTACTGTCAGCACAATTTCGGCGAGAGCTCAGCAGTAACTGTTTTTCCTGTCACGCTCTCTCACGCAATTGAGAACTCTGCTGTGCCACCACATCGCCTTATATGGTAAGGACGTATAATCGTAACACAATATATAAAGTTTCACGTCCCATTATTTGTAACTAATTATGTACTTTACTATTATGAACTTTGCTATTATGTAAAAATACACACCAGTAATAGGTACATAAAACGAAATTGCAGTAATATCCCCATAAAATATGAGGAAGTCTGTATTAAGAACTGCGATAAAACACCCCGTATCACATTGCTACTTTTAAAGTTCCTTAAAATGTTGCATGAACAAAAATTATTGAAAAGATAGGCTACAATATAATAGGATCTTATAGCCGAAGAGTTGCACTTTACGAAATAAGAAACTGCTCATTTAATGTTGTGTGACTTTGTGGTTAGTCATTTCCGCTAATGTCAGATATGACAGAGCACGTCTTTATTGATCGTACCTTGTATTTCTCCCGAAAATATTCCCTCCGTATTCAACTGATACATATAGTCAATGGACATTATAGGCCTGTTAATTTTAGTGTGGTAGGTATCCTTTCTTTTTATTTATATCTGTCTATAATAGTCAGAACTGACTGTAATTACATGTTCATGTCTGTTGCATATTACCATATTATTAGCAACGGAGTGGGACTGAATTTACTGATAATTTAATTATATCAATTGCTAAATTACTCTCTATGATGATATACGCATACTTTTGGACGAAAGTAAAATATAAGTGCCAAATTTACCTATAAATGGTTTCATTTTATTATCAGATACCGTACATTTATTAAAGTTTCAGAACGTACGTAACTTTGTTTGATATTCTGTATGAGCAACCAGATTACATTTTTACTAATGTTAGGTAATAAATATGCCTTTTGACACCTTTCATTACTACAGTAAGTATTTATTATATGCAGCAGGTAAAGATACGTAGAGAGTCCTGTTATACAACTGACAATTAGATTCGATACTGAGGCTAGACCATTGTCCAACGAATATTTGGGTTTAGCTCGCGTTCCACAACAGTTATCGACATAAGTCATTCTAATGAACGTCGTCAACCAGTCGCGCATAGCTCTGATGTTTTAACCTTGCAAACAGCCGCAGGCACAAACAATAGTGAAGTCAGACTGCTGAGGGGAGATAAGTGGTCTTAGGAGCGTGCCCCGCCTGTCTCTTTCACGGCTGCCGGCCTACATGCACCCTTGTTTTATGATTCTACAAAAGCAGAATCTTTATATAGGAATACCGAGGAATGATTCTTCGTTGAACTGTGCAAGTAGTATTCCAACCTCATGATCGATTTGCTATAGTTTTTTATTCAGATCAACATAAGAAAGCAAATAACGAAGAACTCACAACAGAAAGCAAAGTGGATTTGGAAGCGGCTGGTGTGCAACTGCATGCTGGGGTTGGCAGTGTCGTAAGCGAGATACTTAAGGCCACTCCTCTAACCCGTACCTTCTGCAACCATATTTCAAAAGAACCCCTCCACCCCCCCACCACGCACACACACACACACACACACACACACACACACACACACACACACACACACACATACACCACAAGCCGCCATGTTAAGGTGTATAAAATATTTTAAAATATTTCAAAATGTATTCCACACAATCAACTCTTCGAAAATAATAAAACAATGTACTATCTCACTTAATATTCTAACTTCTGGGTTATTATGCCACTGAGGGATGAATGTATTTTTGAAACGCAACGTTCTTTAAGGGAGATGTAGTTTTTCCCCAAGTTCAACGCACACACTGCTTTGCAACTGACTTGTGTGAAATTCCGTCTTTGGGTGCTCTCGTGCTGAGGCGTGACATCAGGTTTATTGAAAACTCGAGCACATATCCACGGTTATCAGTTGTTATCATTCGTTATGCTACCATCATACGGTGGAAGACTGGTATAAACCTTTTTCACCACCGGAATTCAAACGCCATTCTGTTTCACATCCTTCTTCGGATTACAAATACGTTCCTATGGACTCTAGCCATTGCCAATATCCAATTTTGGCTTCCAATAACTCTTATCAAATCTGACACACACACACACACACACACACACACACACACACACACACACACACACACACACACACTGAGGAAATGAGAGAGAGAGAGAGAGAGAGAGAGAGAGAGAGAGAGAGAGAGAGAGAGTCAGCTGAGATGTTCTGTACATATATATCCTGTAGAACGGCCTCTTATCACCCGTCAAAAGTTTCAAGTAACCCATGATTTGTGGCTGCTTTCCTCTAGGCACATAACACAGTGTGGAAGAGGATAAACAAACACAAAAATAGCCCCCATAATAGAAGTGTATTTCACATTTACGTGCAGTGGCATTGTAACCACGTTTGGGTATCACATCCCATATCAGCACACACGTGAAAATATTAAGAAATGTGATAAGCCCTTCAGCTACACTGTTTTCCATTCTCTTCACTTTTAATTAAACACTAATGTAAAAAAATCGCAATACTAAAAACTTATTAACTTAGAGTACTAAAATTTCCGATCGCAGGTTAATGTAAACGCGAGATAAGCCATTGCACAAGTGAATTGTAGTTACATTCGTAATCAGTGTAACCGCCAGAATCTTGAACGCAGACATGCGCCTTGCACCTTGATACTGAAAACATCATAAATACTAATCAATGCAGAATTGTTAAAAACTCAAACAACAAGCTGGTAGAATTCAAGAATGTACCGTAATTTGTTGGAGACATTATTTCACTCATTTGTACATTTAATTACAAGTTAAACTATTAATCTCTATCTTATTAAAGCTACACCAAACAAAGAGAATAGAAAATGTTGTTTTTTGTGTGTAAATGAAAAAAAACTGTAATATTTTGTATCTGGATGTTTGTTTTCTTATTCATTGTCCTGCGGGAAAGAAGGAAAGAAAGAAAGAAAAGATGGATCTTCAAAAGTCTCTTCTAGTTCCACGCACGTGAATATAAGGAAAGGAATGCCTACAGCTTCGGTTATTTTATATGAGTACCTGTTATGCATTCTCTGGCATAATTCAGCGTTCAGTAACCAAGTAGGAAGTTCGAGTCCTCCATCGGTCATGGATGTGGGTGTTGTTCATGGCGTAAGTTAAAGTTACAGTAAGTAGTGTGTAGGCTTAGGGACAGGTGTCCTAAGAATTTTTGGTCCTTTAAGACCTTACCACAAATTTCCAGATTTTAGAGGCATTGACACGGAAAATTAGACAAGTGGTGGACAAAATGGAGATGTATAATTATTGCCTAACATCAAACCAAAGCTTCTCTGTGCAAGGAAAATAAACTGTCATAACATTATTTCCACGTCTGTGCGACACTACCCGTCAAGTACCACCGATTCCCAGAATTCCTGCTTTCACATCCCCAACGTCCTCCTTAGCGTGATCTACTGTCTTCGAATATTCAACAGCAAAACCTTTCCACGATTCATAACACCTCCATCTTGATGAGTATTACAGGAGACTGCGTGCATAACAGGAAAAAAAATGACAAGTTTTGTGCTGAAATTGGCCAATAATGTGCCGAAATCGTCAAATGCAACGGTGATTCTGCATGTCACAAGATTGTGGCAAGATTCCGGAAGTATGTAAAGTTTGTTATTTACAAAATTCATGTCTGTTCCAAGTTCTGTAGTTGTGGATTTCCATAATTTATCACGTGAAGGGTATCCTCACCTCTGCAACCGACTCAAAACCGGCACAGCTAGGACAACGCAACGGCCACAAATATTTCTAATGAGCAATAGTACTAGCTGCTTTGCGTTAGTCGATACACATCTACAGTTATTGCATAAACAAATCCGCCCCTCACAACATTTTCTAACAAGGGAATGGTCAGACTTGTCATGCCGAAACATGTATTGCTTTTTTTAGCACTGTTATTTAACTGTACAAAAGGTCCGTATGCAAAACTGTAGCTGCTGGCATGAACTGGAAGTCACCTAAAAAAAATCACGAACATGGCTGTGTTTCCTGCTTGGCGCTTGCAGTGACGGCTGGCCACCCCTGGAAATGGCGAGTTGCGAGTGTTGCGCACATGGTCGGCAAGTGCGGTCGTCTTATCGCGGTGTTCACTAAAGAGGAATATCGCTGCACGGTATTGGCGGAAAGGGGAAACACATATTCGTTTCTGTGGCATGCACGTCCTTTTAATTTCTGGTACGTACATACCGTCCTGAAACAGGTCAGAGATCTGAAAGATGTTCTGTACATGTTCATCTATACTCCGCAAGCCACTTTACGGTGAACATTCAATCTCCCCTCACAGGTGATGGCGAACCCTGTAAATGGTTTGCTGCTTGCCATGGAGATATACCACAGACGCCAAATGAAGCAATCAACGGAAAACACGCGTGAAGACTATGTGTTGTGCGACATGGTTGTTAAACTTGTAGACGAGCATATAAATGGCGCAGACATGTGGCTAGAAGCAACTGAAACACTTGATATTGCAGACTGTGAATCTACAGACGGCGAAGACACGGACGAAAGTTGCACTCATGAAGACTCTTCGAGTGATAGCGCCACGTACTATCATCAATTATCTCCGAAAGTAACACCAGCAACTACAATTACCTTATCAGACAAAGAAATAGCGGTGACGTATTGGTTGAACGAAAGTGGTAAGAAACACCTACGTGTCAGTACTGTTCAAAATAAGTATCGCTTTATCCGTTCTGAAAGTGAATTGTATAGATGGAGAAAGGAAGAGCACGCATCTCGTGGTCGTGCGGTAGCGTTCTCGCTTCCCACGCGCGGGTTCCCGGGTTCGATTCCCGGCGGGGTCAGGGATTTTCTCTGCCTCGTGATGACTGGGTGTTGTGTGCTGTCCTTAGGTTAGTTAGGTTTACGTAGTTCTAAGTTCTAGGGGACTGATGACCATAGATGTTAAGTCCCATAGTGCTCAGAGCCATTTGAGAAAGGAAGTCGCTGGACGACGTAAGAGTCGACTGGAAATTGCGACGGAGATAAATGCGCGACGTTTTTAAGCTGTTTACCGATGTCACACAACAGTCATTTAGTGTCAGCGATACAACTTTGGGTGATTGGGCGTTAGAGATTGCCAATGCGATAGGCGCTAAAGAATTTACAGCTTCTCAAAGTTGGATTAGTCGCTTCAAAAAATCACATAAAATTGTGGCAAGAAAAATAACAAAATTTGTATCGAGAAACAGGTCGGAAAATGAAGTGACCCAAATCGAAATGATAGAAGCTTTTCTTACGAATGCAAAAAATAAGATCGCTAGTTGTAGTGAATCGTACGTGTACAATGCAGATCAGTCAGGTTTTCAAAAAGAAATGCGTGCGAAAAGAACACTGTCATTCAAAGGGGAAAAACATATTGAGGCGATTGCGCAGTCCACGACTGCACTCACCCATTCATACACTATAATGCTCATAATTAGTCTGTATGGTTTATTGCTGCCTAAACTATATGTGTGTCTTCATTAACCAACTGGACGTTTTGGACCACGTGTCAAAAGAACAATGTTCTACGCAAACAATCTTGTGGTAGACGCATCGAAGTCTGGAAAAATGGGAAATGAAAACGTTACACTTTTCATGTCTCATGCTTTTCTTCCGTTCTGCGGGAACAAATCTCTTCGCCTTCTAGATTCGTGGTCAGGTCATAAAAGGTCTGATTTCGAGCTGTATTTCGAGCCCACCCTGACAAAAAAGTAGAGATACTTCAGATTCCACCCGGCACGACGAACATAATTCAACCTTTAGACAGAGAATTTTTCCGTCAGTGGGAGGCATTTTACAGAAAGCTAACAGAGAAAATTATTGTGTGCAGATCACTGCAATTTCCTGTCTATCACCGTGACAATATTCTCAAGCTGCAATCAGTAGCACATTATCAATTTTCCTCCCCACGTTTTCAGAATTTGATTAAATATACGTGGCATTCCTCGCATTATATACTGATACTAGGCCTGATTCATTCCTAACACCAGCCCAGTTTTGTCTACGGACATCTAACAACGTCTGTGATTCGCAGGGATGTCATATGTCGTCTTTGCTTGTATGTTCTTGGTGCACAAAAAAACTATGTTTTGAACATTGTATCAATATTTCGCATTTTTGCGGTAATTACAAGAAATAAAATTTGGACGTCTTCTAAACCATATATTTATTTGTGTCTGTTTCATAGCTATTTGGAAAGAATGTTGTAGATAACATATCAGCCATTTTTGTCAACGAATGTTTAATTACTATACGATCGCTTTCACTGGGGAAATCAGCTCTCACTGCTGGGGCAAGAGAGCGGCGCGTAGCTAACGCCACCTTGTCACTAGATGGCGTTGGTATAACGTAGCGAGAGAGGTCAGGGTTGTACAAGGGGCAGTTATAAGTGCGGAAACCATGCGACAATAATGTCTTACTTCATAAGATTGTTTACAGACTTCCAGGTCATGTCAGCAGCTAAAATTCTGCATACAGATTTCTTGCAATGTTAACTCACAGTGGTAAAAAAAGCAACACGGGTTTCGACATGACAAGTCTGACCATTCCCCTGTAAGTCATTTCCAATGAATATAGATTCCATTCCTTCAACAAAGCGCTTGTGTGAAAACTCATTTTGCTGACCAAGTTTGGCGATAACCTTGATAGAGAGGTCTGCTGTCGTGGCTTACACTAAACTATCTATAGTATCTAGGGATAGTCAGAAGATTGTGTGTAGTAGGAAACTAGTGCTACAATGGATTCGTTATGGTTTCCAGAGCTCCTTAGCATAGCATGGTTTATGCAGATTCTAATGATATAACACAACACATAGCACAAGGTTATGCTGAGTGAGATATGTGAAAGAACTAAATAATTAGAGGATTAACAGGAAATAATACAATAATATGATGCAGGCTTGACTGGCTTCTGTACTGGTATTCAAGCATGTATTTCTCACGGTACTTACATACTTTTGTAAAAGTGAAGTACCACATATCGTGAAGTGTATTTGGTACAGATGTTTCGCTTCCTGCCGACATGGGGCATTGCAATGAAGATACTGATTGTGTGAGAAAGTGTTAATGAATCATGATATGTTGCACTAGCCTCCCTGAACAGCAGCCAGTGTAATACGGTATGACTGCATCTGACATCTGTCTGCATTAACTGATTGAAGGCCACCACCTGCAAGTCGACATTTGCATTTCTTGTGCTGCCAGCGGTTGATGTTGATTAAATTAAGGCATAATGAACTGTCAGTGCTGCTTGGTCTGTCCAGTGGTTGCAGCCACACTTGACCTCTAGCTGTCTGCATGTGTAGAAAGCACTCCAGGCACACGAGATTCGTACTCAGGATGCTGACAAGAGGTAGATGCCACCTCGTGTGTGCGGCCCCGCAGACCAGCCGTATGTGGGACTACTGGTTGTTGTCTTTTCTATTAGTAATAAAAGTATAGTCATTGTACTCTAATCAGTTCCTGCAATATCTTCCAGCAGGATAAACATGGGAAATCAGTGATGTGTTGTATATGTTCAGCACCTAGAGTTTTGTGTGTGTAGATGTGCATATGAGTGTGTAGGTAGAAGACAAGGGCATTTGGTTTTAGACACAGGGGTTATATTGCATTTTAAATTTGGAGCAAAAAAACGTTAAGAAGAGAAGAGTGTACTAGATACACTGTATGGCATCACATGTCAGGTGTAAATGGCTTTCACAGCTTAATTTGTGAGATGTGGTAGATCAATTGGACACATCTATTTTCGAGGGACTCATTCATAGTGTTTATTATTTCCAAAAAAATGATATATTATGAAAGTATTCGTTAGCACAGTGCAGCGAAATTTGGCGTTAATGGGCTATGGCAGCAAGCGACCGACGTGCCTGTGCTAACAGTACAACATCGCCTACAGCGGCTCTCCTGTCTCCTGCACCACAAACGACTGGAAAACTGTGGCCTAATCAGGTAAGTCCCGATTTCGATTGGCAAGAACTGATGGTAAGGTTAGAGTGTGGGCACACCCAACGAAGCCATGGATCGAAGACACTATGCAAGCTGGTGGTGGCTCTATAATAGTGTGGGCTGTGTATACACGGAAGGGACTGGCCCTCTGGTCCAACTGAATCGATCAGTGACTCGAAATTTTTATGTTCATCTACTTGGAAATCCCCTGCAGCCATTCATGAACTTCTGTTCCCAAACTCCGATGCAATTTTTCTGGATGACAATGCGCCATGTCACCAGGCCACAGTTGTTCACGATTGGTTTCAGGAACATTCTGAACAGCTTGAGCGAATGATCTGGCCACTCATATCGCCCGACATGAATCCCATCCCACATTTATGGGACGTAATCGAGAGGTCTGTTCGTGCACAAAACCCCGCACCGGCAAGCTTTCGCCACTATGGACGGTTCTATAGGCAGCACAGTTTAATATTTCAGAAAGGGATTCCTAACGACTTCTTGAGTGCACTAGGCCAAGCAAAAGAACATCGACACGAAATTAGAAGGTATCCCATGACTTTTTCACCTCTGTGTATGTGATGATATTGTAACAGTAATTGTTTCATGCATTTTCCGATTTTCAGTTGTAAAATATGTAACAGTGTATTTCATCTTCTTACTGGTGTACACATGCCCAATCTAAGTTCTTTAGGTTTAGGATAATATGTTAAAGTACGTGCAGATCGTAAATGTGAATCCCAAAACCCATTGAAAATGACAGTTTCACTACAAATAAATGTATAAGGCAGCTCTACTGCTGTGGCTACTGGTGTATTATAATTCTTTTCTGCCAAGACTGAAACATGGGCTATTTTAATCTTGGGACAAGTTTACTGCATGTGGATATATAAACTACGAACTGTAGCTTTACCGCCATTTTTAAGTCACGAATTGTTTTTTAGAGTTGCGGGCAGAGAGGATTGATAATGACGTCATAGTTCACCATATTTAGTGATGTGTTACCTCCACCCAAAGGACTGACAAAGTGGATGGAATGAGGAGTGGTGGGAATTTGTCACAGCTAATTAAGCCAATTAAAACGTAATCAATTGTGCTTGTATACCCATTGCTCCATTACCACTGTTTTGCCTATATCATACACTTGCAGTACTTAACGTCATTAATTAAGGGCAAGAAAATTTTTGATTTCACAGGCGGCTGTACATCGATATGACCTTTTTATCTCAGTAGGCGAATATTCATTTTTCAGCAGTGCTTTGATGAAATATTACAATTGCGGCCATTGCAGCTCACTTCAAAGACTTTTCTTTCTCTTTGCAACTCGTTTGTGTCACGTGCGGTGATTTGAAATCCATTGTAATCGTCCAAGAGCGTGGGTAATTGGCATATCGTGTGGACCAAACTACCACTTTCTCTCTTGAAAACTAGCGTTTAAAAGAAATGCTACCTGTGGTCTACTTCCTCCGCTATAGTGGTCTTCAGATTAATCTGATTGAAATGTTCGTGAAAGCGCTCTAGTTGCTCTCCGCTATTCTCCCACGAAACAAATGTATCATCTATGTAACACAACCATACGTTCCTTTTTTTTTTGTGGAGTTCCTGTTGTCTGTTCTTCGAATTTTTGCACAAAGAAATTTTCTATCACTGAACTTAAAGGACTTCCCATTGCCATGCAGTGCGCCTCTCCGCGAAATTCATCGTTGCATCTGAACTAAATGACCATGATATAATATTTAAACAACGAACGAATAAGTACTAGATGAACATAAGAACAGCAGCATCAGGGAGGACTGCAGGTCGGCTCTTGGAGACCGTGCTTTGCGCCCAGGAGACCCCCAGAGTCGATAAGACTAAAGCACTGGCAGTCACAGCGGATACTGCTAAATATTACACAGAAAGGCCGTACAGATTACTAAACGCACCGATGTTAATCGGAAGGAGGAGAGTATGAAACTGAATGGTTTCCCGTTTCTCTCACTGAAGAAGGCTTGTAGCAGTACATGGCTATGATTAATAGCAAAATCAGACGACGGCAACCGACAATGGTGCCCTGCGCTTTAGGTTTCAAAGCATGCCACGTCAACGTCCATGCGGGAACACGAGAAAACGGAATTTTGCTTCAGTCAGTTTACTAAGGAGGATGTGTATCGGAGCTTCGAGAAAGTTACAACGCCACTGTAGTTGTGCTTCGCAGATTGGGACGACACGTTGTACACTACTGGCCATAAAAATTGCTACACCAAGAAGAAATGCAGATGATAAACGGGAATTCTTTGGACAAACATATTACACTAGAACTGACATGTGATTACATTTTCATGCAATTTGGGTGTATAGATCCTGACAAATCAGTGCCCAGAACAACCACATCTGGCTGTAATAACGGCCTTGATACACCTGGGCATTGAGTCACACAGAGCTTGGATGGCGTGTACAGGTACAGCTGCCTATGCGGCTTCAACACGATACCACAGTTCATCAAGAGTAGTGACTTGCGTATTGTGACGAACCAGTTGCTCGGCCATCATTGACCAGACGTTTTCAATTGGTGAGAGATCTGGAGAACGTGCTGGCCAGGGTAGCAGTCGTACATTTTCTGTATCCAGAAAGGCCCGTACAGGACCTGCAACATGCGGTCGTGCATTATCCTACTGAAATGTAGGGTTTCCCAGGGATCGAATGAAGGGTAGAGCCACGGGTCGTAACACGTCTGAAATGTAACGCCCACTGTTCAAAGTGCCGTCAATGCGAACAAGAGGTGACCGATACGTGTAACCAATGGCACCCCATACCACCATGCCGGGTGATACGCCAGTATGGTGACGACGAATACACGTTTCCAATGTGCGTTCACCGCGATGTCGCCAAATACGGATGCGACCATCATGATGCTTTAAACAGAACCTGGATTCATTCGAAAAAATGACGTTTTGCCATTCGTGCACCCAGGTTCGTCGTTGAGTACACCATCGCAGGCGTTGCTGTCTGTGATGCAGCGTCAAGGGTAACCGCAGCCATGGTATCCGAGCTGATAGTCCATGTTGCAGTAAACGTCGTCGAACTGTTCGTGCAGATGTTTGTTGTCTTGTAAACGTTCCCATCTGTTGACTCAGGGATCGAGACGGGGCTGCACCATCCGTTACAGCAATGCGGATAAGATGCCTGTCATCTCGACTGCTAGTGATACGAGTCCGTTGGGATACAGCACGGTGTTCCGTATTACACTCCTGAACCCACCGATTCCATAGTCTGCTAGTAGTCATTGGATCTCAAACAACGCGAGCAGCAATGTCGCGGTACGATAAACCTCAATCGCGATAGGCTACAATCTTATCTTTATCAAAGTCGGAAACGTGATGGTACGCATTATCTTTCTAACACGAGGAATCACAACAACGTTTGACCAGGCAACGACGGTCATTTGCTGTTTGTGTATGAGAAATCGGGTGGAAACTTTCCTCATGTCAGCACGTTGTAGGTGTCGCCACCGGGGCCAACCTTGTGTGAATGCTCTGAAAAGATAATCATTTGCATATCACAGCGTCTGCTTATTGTCGGTTAAATTTCGCGTCTGTAGCACCCCATCTTCGTGGTGAAGCAATTTTAATGGCAAGTAGTGTATTTCGATAAGAAATTCATTCGACCACGATGTAATAAACCAGAACTATTTGATAAGTGTGACATTTCCGGCAACAAAAGTTTACATGTTATTTGGTATTCGTTGGTCAGATCGCTGCATTCTTGCTAACACATCGACTACTTTGCAGGCATAGAATGTCGGAATAACTGTACCTGAGGGCCAGAAGGTGACGAACAGGGTGCTGTACGTGGTCACTATGGAGATGAAGGCACTGACGAGGCTCAGTCTAACGGTGATCACGCCCAGCAAGTTGGCCACTGGGCGTCCAGAGGACACCTGCCGCGCCAGCAGCCGCAGCTCACGGTGGGCGGCGCCGCCCACACGCAGCCCTTCCAGCAGCAGCTCCGAGCACAGCCTCTTAGTGCTCCTCGCTTCTGCCTCCACACAGTGAGCTGGCAGGACGAGTAGCGTCAGCTGAACTAGGCAGAGACACATTACCAACTTCCCTTGCCAGCTGTCGATATTACTTGAACCTAGGAATGCTGATTTGGTTCCAAGGAGGTAGACCCCAACTGTCGATTGCAGTGCAAATGCTAGGAAATAGAACACTAGGAAAACCTCGTGTGCAGATGCGGCCAAGTCTGACAGTTTACAGAGCTCTGCATGCACTCGTGTGAGAGACCGCACATCGGCTGACATACGCCAAACAAATCTACTGTGTACTTGTAGCCTCCCTATGCTTACATATCGGTTCTTCGTAGACTCTTTACCATCACTTGCCGCAAGCATGTCACGTAAACAAACATTCAGAAGTGAAATTCTATACTTTATCATCAACTGTAAATTCGCAAATCTCAAAATAGTTAAAAAGGCGCAAAGAAAGGAGCCTGCAGTAACTACAAAACCCAGCTGGTGGTCCTCGTTATTACTAACCGTAAAAATAAATGTGTACAATGAAATAACATAACAAAGTAACAGAAAAAGTTGGAGTTTTACTACATTTCCGTCATATGTATGCACAGGCCCAATATGAGTCGTCAGAATTTTGTCACAGGACACTACCGACTTCAGCATGTTCTCGTACTTTTTTGTATTGCAGAAGGCGTCTGCAGTTATCGAACAGAAGCTCATTGCTGACCAACTCAATTCGCCGAAAAGCGTGATAACGTTTACTACAAAGGAAGTACCTAACAATCTACTGTGGAAGTGCACCAAAATGTATACAGAAATGAGATGTAATACGCTGGCAAGAGTCACAATAACCAAATCCGATCTCACTTTCTTCACTAATCTGGCCTTCTCATCAACTGTGAATGGCATGAGCCCAAACAATTTGCATGTGAAGTGAAACGGTTTAATGGCCAATAAAAGTCTTTTTGTGATTTGAGGCACTATCGTCGGAGATTCATATGCTGACATCATCTGCAAAAGTGGAAACAATTTTGTAGTTTAGTCATGTTGCATGCTCCACTATTCATTGCTTAATGGAATATTAAAGTATCTCTAAAACTAAATATATACATCAAGTAAGGTATGTATATTACGTAGTAATTTACAAATCACTATAATATTTATCTAACAAAACACCAGTTAATGCAATTTTTAGTTTCCTCTGTAGGAGTAAGGATTAATAAGTAATGGTGAGAATAAGATAAGATTTATTGCTTCCTGAATATTTCCAGAAATTTCTTCGTTCTATACGATTGAATGTGGCCCTAATGTTTTCAGGTAACATGACATGATTGTTGACAACAACTCCACACACAGCAGCGTTTATCACACGACAGTCTATCTCCTCAGACAGGAAGACCTGTAGATATTTTAATAAAATTTGCAACAGTTGATTTGGTCTGTTTACTCAAATTCATCTAGATCTTTTCCCCCCAACTCCCAACCCCTCCATTCCACCTCAACCCAAAACAGCCCGGCTAACGCATTTTCCCCACAGGAGATAAGGGTGAAGCTTCAGAAAGAACTTAAGTAATAATGTCCATACTGAAGTTCTGAGAAATGCTGATTTGCAGTTAATATTCACTGAAGCTGTAAAGCATGTATTTCAGCTGAAGAGAACTGGCCATCTCTAAAAACGATAACCACAAAAATTGAACATACAAACATAGATAGAAGGAAGACCACGGCAAAGATACTGTGGGAGAAGGATGATATATACACTCCTGGAAATTGAAATAAGAACACCGTGAATTCATTGTCCCAGGAAGGGGAAACTTTATTGACACATTCCTGGGGTCAGATACATCACATGATCACACTGACAGAACCACAGGCACATAGACACAGGCAACAGAGCATGCACAATGTCGGCACTAGTACAGTGTATATCCACCTTTCGCAGCAATGCAGGCTGCTATTCTCCCATGGAGACGATCGTAGAGATGCTGGATGTAGTCCTGTGGAACGGCTTGCCATGCCATTTCCACCTGGCGCCTCAGTTGGACCAGCGTTCGTGCTGAACGTGCAGACCGCGTGAGACGACGCTTCATCCAGTCCCAAACATGCTCAATGGGGGACAGATCCGGAGATCTTGCTGGCCAGGGTAGTTGACTTACACCTTCTAGAGCACGTTGGGTGGCACGGGGTACATGCGGACGTGCATTGTCCTGTTGGAACAGCAAGTTCCCTTGCCGGTCTAGGAATGGTAGAACGATGGGTTCGATGACGGTTTGGATGTACCGTGCACTATTCAGTGTCCCCTCGACGATCACCAGTGGTGTACGGCGAGTGTAGGAGATCGCTCCCCACACCATGATGCCGGGTGTTGGCCCTGTGTGCCTCGGTCGTATGCAGTCCTGATTGTGGCGCTCACCTGCACGGCGCCAAACACGCATACGACCATCATTGGCACCAAGGCAGAAGCGACTCTCATCGCTGAAGACGACACGTCTCCATTCACCCCTCCATTCACGCCTGTCGCGACACCACTGGAGGCGGGCTGCACGATGTTGGGGCGTGAGCGGAAGACGGCCTAACGGTGTGCGGGACCGTAGCCCAGCTTCATGGAGACGGTTGCGTATGGTCCTCGCCGATACCCCAGGAGCAACAGTGTCCCTAATTTGCTGGGAAGTGGCGGTGCGGTCCCCTACGGCACTGCGTAGGATCCTACGGTCTTGGCGTGCATCCGTGCGTCGCTGCGGTCCGGTCCCAGGTCGACGGGCACGTGCACCTTCCGCCGACCACTGGCGACAACATCGATGTACTGTGGAGACCTCACGCCCCACGTGTTGAGCAATTTGGCGGTACGTCCACCCGGCCTCCCGCATGCCCACTATACGCCCTCGCTCAAAGTCCGTCAACTGCACATACGGTTCACGTCCACGCTGTCGCGGCATGCTACCAGTGCTAAAGACTGCGATGGAGCTCCGTATGCCACGGCAAACTGGCTGACACTGACGGCGGCGGTGCACAAATGCTGCGCAGCTAGCGCCATTCGACGGCCAACACCGCGGTTCCTGGTGTGTCCGCTGTGCCGTGCGTGTGATCATTGCTTGTACAGCCCTCTCGCAGTGTCCGGAGCAAGTATGGTGGGTCTGACACACCGGTGTCAATGTGTTCTTTTTTCCATTTCCAGGAGTGTATCTATTGAGTTATGCTGGAAAGAATTACAAAACCTATCAGCAAACTAACTCAGAAATTTAATCTAAGAAGCGCAAGGAAGACATTGCAAAATGACTGTAGAAAAAAGTGCATACATACAAGACGAAATGTTTGCTGATAACTGGCAGAGTAGCTGCCTGTAAACTGAAAGCATAGGCGTCAACATTAATAGCGCAAAGAGAAGAGCAGTGGTACCCGCAAAGGAAAGAACAGATAGAGAATACAATGAGGATCTATACAGTAAGGCAGGGCCTTATGCCATGGGGATAGAAGAAAAAAAGTCGTCTTGGAAGACCTGGACGGTCCAGAATTAAAAGTCAAAGATTTCAAAGCTTTGAAAGACCAGTCGAACAAGTACGAAGGCATAGATGACATTGGTTCGGAATTGCGAAAGTCATTGGAGAAACTGGCAGCCAGATGATAAGTTACGGTATAGAATCCGGTGACAAACCTTTAGACATTCGGAAGAATACCATCCACACAGTCCCTAAGATAGTAAGCCCGTGGAAACTAATGCACAGTACACTTCACAGCTCATACATCATAGATGCTGAGCAAAAGAATAGAAATGAAAACCGAGTTTCTGTTACACAATATTTTCTTCATGGGAGGAAGAGAAAATGCTAGATTTATTCACAAAGCAATCAGTTTGGCTTTAAAAAAGATAAAGACATTATAAAATCAGTGTAGACGTAATAATAGAAGCAAAGAGATTTTTTAAGGATTTATCAAAAGTGCTCGACAAAGTTAAGTGAACCAGATATTATAAACCTTAGAAAAATAGTAATAATGTATAGAAAATGAATGATAAAATACAGTAATAATAGAAGACGAAGAAATAATTGTAGAGACTAAAAAGGCTGTAAGGCATATACCGTCTCTAGTATGTCAAAGAAACAATAAAAGAAATAAAAGGAATGTTCAGAAGTAGGAAGATATTACTGAGTGAAACGATATCAATGCTGAGAATATCTGATGACATTGCTGTCGTTTGTCACGTGAAGAAGAAGCACAAAACCTGTTGAATGAGATGAATAGCCTACGAATCACGCAATATATACCAACAGTAAAGAAAAGAAAGAAAAGTATTGAGTAATAGCAAAAATGGGGTTATTGACAAAATTAGTATCAGAATTGGGGACCATGCATTAGGTAACGTGAAGCAACAATACTACCATGAAAACAAAACAACGCATCATTTAACGGTATAAGAAATCTGCTTGTGTATTTATCAGGTTACGTGGGACCACGCGTGCTAAAAGCTACTACATCGTGGAAAGAGTCGGTAGATACTTCACATAGCTATTATTAAAAGATAAAACACAAAAAAGAAAATCTGACAGATAACGAATGAATAAAACATCACAGAGAAAAATTGTAGACTACACTGAGGAGCTTTTGTATAGAATAGAACTGTGCCACAAGAAAATCTCTGAACTTGGATTTCAATACTTGTGGTTTATAAGCAAATTTTTACAGTTATCTTAAAAGTCAATGCTGCATACTTCTCTGCACAATCAATAAGGAAATATTATTCAAATGCTTATCGTTCTTTCGTCCACTGTTCACTGAATGCATGCTGCTGTTTCTTCAGATTGAGTGAGTATTGTTAATAAAAAATTCCTTGATGGAATATAGACTATGTACAGGAACGGCAGAGCCAAATTTCCTAATTACTTGGACAACGCTGTACACGAAGTTCACGAACTGACATCGCCGATCAGTATGACTGTCTTTTTCTGAACTGTGAATATTCTTCGTGAGCGCATGCAGTAGCTCCAAACATTTAACAGCACGTGAGATAACAGACTGAAAATAAAAAGAATCACCCAACCTTGGGGATTTAGTGTCAGAGACAGAAGAGCTGATTGTTACAGAGAAGACAGAAACAACGGTTCAACAAAAGAAATTGCATGTGATTTTTAGAAGAAAGTTGTCCTTATATCATCAGTCATAGAATTTTTAATGGTCAGTTGTGTTCGACCAGCTTGCGACAGTACATTTCTCTTTTTCATGAGTTCCATCGAAGAAATTATATGTGTTGTGTTTTGTTTCTGTTAAGTGTTAATCTGTTCTCTGAGAACACGTGCTTTTGTTACGGGCTTTCTTATTAGCTATATTATTTACGACAGGTCCCACGTTTTTTTAGAATAACACTTGTTTCATCTGAAAAGAGACATATTTTGCGTCAGCTGTCATATTTAGTGACAAATCATGCATATATATCAAAAGAAGCAGTGGTTCAAGAACAGAAATCTGGGAACCCGTTCCCCACCCACATGGCCCTGACTGATTGAATCTTTTTTGCCTGTTTGTCGGTACTGAAGGACGACAACCTTCTGCTTCCTATTTGCTGGCGAAACTCTCAACCTTCTTCCCTAGTTCCTCAGTGCTCCCAGTTATTCAGAACTATTACATGGTCCACACAATGAAATATCGTTGTTAAATTAAAGAAAATACCCGTTCTACACTATATGTCGTATAACCCTGTTAGTGCCTCATACAAAAAATAATACAAAGCATTTTCTCTGGATGCTGGTTTTCTGCAGGTGAATTGCGAACGAGACAGCAACTAATGTGTGTTGAGATGGGCCACTACTCTCTTACACCATGCTTTTTCAAAATCTTTTAAAAACAGAAATATCATAGCAAGTGGCTGGTAACTGTCTACATTACCTGTTTCACCCATTTTATAGGATAGTTTCGCTAACGAGTATTTCACTCTTTGAGGTAACTGACCACATGTGAAAGACACACACACAGGTGCTTGGATATAGAGCTATCATAAGTAGCACAGACATTCATAGACCTACTTCAATTTCTCCATGCCTTTGGGTTCTTTTTAGTTATTCAGTCAGTTTTACCTTTTTTTCCTGTAGCTACAAGTGATGCCTTTGCCTCGAAACATTAGCTTTCAGTAGCTTTCAGTTCTGCCCATCTACCTGTAAAACAAAATTTTTATTTAACTTGCATGTTATTGACACAAAATTATTACTGAATATTTTACTCAGTTTTTCTGGATCATTAACAGTTTCAGTCCCACAAAATCGATGTATAACACGTTGAGCAGCAACTCTCCCCTCTCATACCTCTATTAGAACAGATGCTATGTATTTAACTTTCTTCTGAGAACTTTCTATTCTCTTCATGTAATGTACTTTATTACTCTGATGATATTCTTCAGCACTTTACAGAAATTTCAGTAGAAAATTTCCTTAACCAATTCCTGACTGTCCAGCTCTCTCCTGTCCTTACATGATAATCTAATGCTGATAGCTATTCATATCACATGCTATTTATTAATGCGTATCAACCTTCAATATTTTTCTGCTAAGAGATTTGAAAAAAAAATGTGTTATACTCGTTCAAGTTGTTTGTATGACAGACTTCTTGTTTGAATTCTATTTCTAGATTTGCTTCAAATACCTGCACTGCAAGAGGACTAATAGCTTTAAATCTATTTTTGATTGCTATATGTTGTGTACATAGTTCCGCATAGTCAGCGCGTATACAACTTTCCAACTAGAGCGCGTCCCGCTAAGCACAACAGCGCAGGCGCAGCGCTCGTCTGTCTCCGCACTACGAGATGGCGCTGTCTTAGAGACGGACCAAATTCAGCTTCCGCCGATCTGCGTATTAATATGTCACGCAGCCAATGAGATTGCTGCTAACGTTGGACCTTTTCTCCTTGCGGATCACACTCGTGCAGTGATACCTGAATGCTCGATGTATTATAACGAGTGTACAGACCTCCGATCAGTCAGTCTGCACCTGTCTGTACCAGTCTGCATTAGTCTGCATTAGTCTGTACCAGTCTATAGTCAAGTTTCAGTCTGTGCCTAATAAGATTACCATATTCCTGTACACAACCATGAAGATAAATGAATAAACACTTTGTCAAGTATCAGAGATATATGAGAATAAGATTAACGTACCAAGACCAAAGGAACTTCAGATTGTCAATTGTAAACAGCATCCAGAATCAAGTTACGTAATATCTATGCTTTTTATTATTTTAATAAATTGTGAAAATTAATCAAGTTCTGTTTAAAGTTGGTCACCGTCAATCTGCTTCTCTAAGCGTGCAAGTGGCATTTCTATCGTCTGACCTAACGGCAGAAGCTAAACATGCCACGATATGACCACGAGACATATTGCTGACACTCGCCTACTTCGTTAGAGCGACAAGTCAAATAATCTGATGGTGCGTGTACCGAAGGTCTTACAGTACGCACACCACACTGTGGAGTACAGTTCAGGCTTGACTACTTTCAGTGCCTCTATCTATGTATAATGACATGATAGGAAATTGCTAATTTTTCTCACAAAAAATTCGTCAGTTAGAGAGCAATCCATTAAGTTATTTAATCAAACATCAGCCTTGCAAATGATGATTACGTGCTACTTGTTTGTAACTGTATGCTTGAAAGTGAATAATGGGCTGTGTGAAAACCAGAAAAGAGAAGAATCGAAGCGACTGAGATGTAGTGCACGAAGGAAAACGACATTTAAGGGAACTGATATAAAAATTAGATGGTTCTTCACATCATGACACGGGAAGCAGCACATGTAAATGAAACTGCAAGAAGGGCTAGCATTCTAAGACACGTATTACGGAGCCATAAATTCCACGTTACTGGACGACAAAAATGCAGTAGAAGACGCAGAACAGAACACATACAGGGTGACAATTATCGAACTACATGAAAATAACGTAAACTAGTTTCAAACTACTGCGTCCACACACTTTATTCAACATGTGAACGTCACTACAGATATTCGGATATAGGTTATGACATGTTCGATATGCCTGCCATCATTGCCGATGATGTGACGAAGACGAATAGCGAAATTCTGCATGACCCGCTGAAGTGTCGGAACATCGATGATCTCCTGAATGGCTTATTCCAGCTATGCAATGCTTTTGGGGTTATTGCTTTACACCTTCTCTTTAATATACCTCACCTAAAGCAGTCGCACGTTTTCATATCCGGAGAATATGGGGGCCAATCGAGGCCCATGCCAATCGAGGCCCATGCCACTGGCCTGTGGGTACCCCGGAGCCAGAACATGGTTCCCAGAGTGCTCCTCCAGGACATGAAACTTTCTCCAGCTTCGGTGGGGTAGACCTCCGTCTTGCATGATCTATATCTTGCCGAAATCAGGATGACATTGGTTAATCGGAATGAAAACACCTTCCAAAATCGTACATTCGGTAATCACCGTCACATCAAGGAATATCACACCGATTATTCCGTGACTGGACATTTCACACCACACAGTCACACGTTGAGGGTGAAGAGATTTCTCGATCGCGAAATGCGGATTTTCAGTCGCCGAAATGCGCTAATTTTGCTTATTGACGAACCATCCAAATGAAAGTGGGTTTCGCCGCTAAACCATACAACAATGCGCATCCTAATTCTCACCATGCCCCGCAGCCAACCGTGCAGTTTGATCGTCCTCACACAAACCTTTCAGAAGTTATGACGATTTTACCTCATATAGTTCAATAAATGTCACCCTGCATAACATATGGCAGAGGACGCTCAGTGTGGACGCCGCCTTGAGATGAGTGTGTTGATTACTCAAATTCAAAATAATGTATCTGAACACTTTTCTCGATGGTAATAGATACTCGACAACAACTATTTCGCACAATTTTTCCAGCCAGTTTGTTGTCTTCGAAGTTTCTGTGAAATTGGCATATAGTCGAATGTCACCATCTTAAAATACAGCTTCATTTGATGAAAAATGACCTTAAAACTGAAGCGTTTACTTGTCGAGTTTGGCAACCAGGAAAACCATTGCTAGGACAATATATTACTGTTGACAAGGCAGCATGGGCAAGATGACCAGCGTTCACAATTATGTTACTTGCAGTAAATTTCGACACTGTTCAAACACATCTGCAAGGAAACGTACGCATGTATCTGTGTATAGCCCATAAGCATTCAAATTTGGAAGTGCCATAATTTGCAGAAAAACGTAAAAGGTTCACGTATCGCGGTTTCACACAGTTGCTTCCATGGAACTAAGTACCGTTACGTAAAAACACATCTCGAGAGAAATTCGTATTCTTGTGATGGAAAGCCTCAACCGTGATCAAAAGTGACGTCTGCTGATTCTAAATTAGTCTGAGAAGCACAACAGTTTTAGTATTGATAACTTTCTTTGAAGACGAAGTATACACGTTGTTCACTTGCTAGATTATTTACCGATGACTTGCAAGGTTGCCAGTCAGCCGATCGTCAACTCCAAATGTAAAAAAGTGCCCACTAAAGTCCCAATTTAGTACAGAAATTTCCTCACCTGTACGAACGACGCAACTCAAAACAACTGTCACCCCAAAGCCAGCTGGCGCTTGTCAGGATGTTAGATATCATATCTAATATGAAAAAAGGAAATAACTCCGTAATATGTGATATTTCATGCCTTTACGACTAGCAGACAACGAGTTGTGGTGATTCCACTACGCAGAATTGACAAACACAATACCGAAACATCCTCTGCAACTGTCTCTACCTCTGGTGAATAAAAATGTACGAATGCTACGCAAACTGCTGGGCGCTGCAAATGGAACACTCTTCAACTACATAACTAAGAAGAAATAGATAAATAGTACTAGGGTAACGGCGGCATCACTCCAACTTTGATATAAATGTGATAAGAAAATTAATTAAACATCAATTAATTACCTCCACTCCCACTTCACGCTTCCCCACTCCCATCCTAGGATTACATCGTGCTTTCCTCAGCTGACTCTTGGATCCCCACCCCCTCACACACTTACGGTACTGGTGTAAACTTCGAATTTTGACAGGTATTTCAAATGTTGGTAAAAAAATCGAAAAATGGAGGGAATTTCAAAATTGTCAGCAATTTCTTTTTCCCAAAGCTGTGCTAACGTCCGACAACACACTCTACCCAGAAATTGGCGGGGAATTCAAAATGCTGGTGCCCTTTCTGAGACTCCGAGCCATGCTCCTTCTGGGAAGATAGCCAAAGTGCACCCCTCATCACAGGAAAACTGTCCACATCCAAGCGCGGAAGGTTTATTTTGGGAGAGAAACGGAAGTAATCATCGGTCCTAATTACGTAATTACTCATAAAGTTTGGTCCTAAATACACATCTATATGCATAATGCTACAGAAGGAACGCCTGAAATCGCGACACGGCTCAAAAACTGATGATGTCATACACCTGGTGTTATCCTGCTGGAAAAAAGCCACAATACCACTCGAACCTAGTGACAGACAAACTCAAACTTTACATAAGATGACCCCTTAACCTACAGTATAGCGGGAACAAGGCTGGAGTGGAAGGAACTATCTTTATTTTTGGCGGAATAGTGTTCAACTGATGAGATGCTGGTGTTGGACATAATGGATTTTAAGAAGTGTTTTACTCGTAAGCATACAGCTGAAGACTGAATCTGTTGCTGTTTGATGTCTGAATTTTCTACAGATGCCTCCTACTGCACTGCTCGACAATTACCCAACGGCACAGATGATCTTAACCTAGAATTCCAATAAACGCTACAACAGCTGATGGAACAAGCTTCACTGCTCTAATTGTACATAGAATTTACCGCGAAAAATACCAGCACTCGTAAATAACGTGTCATAATGCAGCACTGGGAAATGGGAAAATCAATCCTAATAACACAATTACCACAAAAATTGGTGCCAAAAATTGGAGAAGGAGAGAGGGCGGCAGTTGCACATTTGTTCTCCTAACCTGCATAGAGCCAGTCTTACCTCTGTCCAACCACACCTCATTCCTCCCTCTCCTTACGATAGGTAGGGATCCAGGTGTGTTTTATCTTGTCGCTGATGGTCTACAAAGAGATCAATCCGATGACAGTGATATCCTGACTACAGTCTGTGGAACTTAGTCACAGATGTATGCTTCCTGTAATCTGTTAAAAGCATTTCTCGGAAAGGGTAGACCCCCCCCCCCCTCCATTGACAACAACTAAATTCCAGAAAAGTCTTCAGAACGCTTTTTCAAACGTCTGTTACTATCACTTCTGCATGCCGGCACACAATACACCCCAGCATGTAGGCATGGGCATCTGTAGCCGGAAGTCAATGTGGTCGGGCAGGCCGTTGTGGCCGTGCGGTTCTAGGCACTTCGGTCTGGAACCGCGTGACCGCTATGGTCGCAGGTTCAAATCCTTCATCGGGCATGGATGTGTGTGATGTCCTTAGGTTGGTTAGGTATAAGTACTTCTAAGTTCTAGGGGACTGATGACCTAAGAAGTTAAGTCCCATAGTGCTCAGAGCCATTTGAGCCAATGTGGTCGGTCTGCGCTATCGAGTTGTTTGTTTAAAATCGCAACTGCACTGCGCTGTCCCTGCCACTACCAATTGCTCCCACTGGCGCATTTCACTCCGCAAAAGAAAACACTTCATTGTAGCAGCTGTATTTATCGTCAAAGCACCTCTTGCAAGAGAGCCTCTTTTAAAAAGAAAAGCGCAAACACAAAGATAATAAATGTCCTGTATCCACAATCAATTATCTTTTAGTGGTATGAGGAATATCGGTACAATTAAAGAGCATTCATCAGATAAAAAAGAAAATCTTCGTGCACTGGTGCATTACATTCTTTTCGGATGGTTGAATAATCAGCATATTTTACGTTCGACTGCCGGATACAATTCACAACTCTCACCCCACTTCCCCTTATTTTCTGACATCCAGTGAAGTGAAAAGGAAAGAGTACAGCACCACCACCAATTACAAACGATCAATCTGCAGAGGTCGAACCCCTATAGCGATACATCCAACACATGTATTAAGTTATCTCAATTCTCCTATACATGTCCACCCTGCATAAAATAAAACAAAAAACTTGCACTATTTTGCTGAAAAATTACAGATCACTGCAGAATATTCACGTTATTTCGCAACTTTCACCAGAGTGAAGAAAAACCGATAACTTAAACTGTGAAGTTCATGGTTTGAGAGAGTCCCTGGCGTTCAAATCCTTGTCTGTAAATAAATTGTCGTGCATGTGGGTATTACAAATGTTTGAGACAAATGAAGTACCATTACAGAGTACAACTTTTGAAACGTCCCCTTTGAAAAATTAATGAATTACTGTGCTGATAAACCTCTTACATTATTTGATTTTCATACAGCTGAGCAGAACTGAACGTACTCAGACATTTCGCTCTTTGCCTATTCTGATCAACACTAAACTGACACACAATACTTTTTTAGCGCAACGCAATCTGACTTTCAATAATCCCTACAAGAGAATGGCCCTGACTAAATTAACCTATACGTTTCACAAATCACTTACCTCACAAAAATCTTCGTTACTCCAACTACTGCAATACAGCGAGCGCCACTACTGCCAGCTAAATAAAGGATTCACTCTACTGAAGGCACTAACTACTGATAGGCATAGTTAGCAAAAGAAAGATTTTGATAGAGAACAAACAATGCATTTACCTTAATAGTATTCAAAAGTCATAATATATGTATCAGTCCATGATATCCTATATTACAAATTTACTCTTTCTGATGGACACACGTCCAGATCGTCCGCTCTCAAAATTCCACCATCTCTCTCCCCATATCCACCACTGCCGGCGGCTCACCTCCAACTGCTCAATGCTACGCGCTGTAAACAGCCAACTGCTCAACACTACAATAGGCAACAACGATGCAAACCAGCCACAGACTGCACACAGCACAGCCAGTGATTTTCATACAGTGCACTACGTGGCGTTACCAATATAAAAACCTAAACAGCCTACTTACACTTTGAAATAGAACCGTCTAAAGTCACCTAGAAGGTTTCTCCAATACATCGAAAACAAACATTTTTTGTGTGCTGACATGTGACGTTTTTGTTCCATAACTCCCCTCTACGAGCCTGTGATTAATGTTTCTGCCATCTGTATTTCAAGAAGTAGTCCACTTGCAGTGGGGAGAGATCATTGTACTGTAGTTTGTGAGCAGCACCTTGCAGCGATAGTCAACACCAGAACCCTGACCATCAACATGACTGTAAAATGAGGAAACCATACTCTTGGTGTCTTGAGAATGGAGCACCGAGACCCCTGCTTCCCCATCACTGTAAAAGATGAGATCAACTGTATACGTTTGGAAATTCTCCACAATGTCGCAAAATTTTCCAGTTTCCAAATGTTGCGATATCTTCGATATTTTTGCCGCTAAGAAACATCGCATCTATTTTTGAGATCCTGTGTGTTGTGAGAGCAGCTTAGTTTACATCATGCAATGCCCAGCTTTCTGTGAGAGGCAGTGTTTCGAAACATGTTAATGTCAGTTCAGCACCGACACAGACCTCGATGTCAAGGTACAAAGCAAAAAGGAAAAGCGGTGTATGGAGCTGTAGTCATACAGTGCTTGGACGCGGTGCAGCTGAAAAACAATGTATCAAGCTGCTTATCAAAGAACAGCACAGGAAACCCTGCTGGTGACTGATAGTCTGTGAGATATGATCTTCCTCCAATACAGGTGAGAAAACTGTACACAGTTCTCTTCAAGCGACTTCGATCATAGGACACCTGCTCCAATGGTCCAGTAAGTATATATGCAATATGCTCGATGCCAACACGCAGGCAATATTTGTTTTCCGATATATGAGAAGAGAAAGATGACGTTAGGAGGTGCAATTAATAGGTGTGGTATAACTGGTTGAAGTTTGGATCCAAATAATTCGTAGTTCTTTACCTATTCTGTATGTTACAAAATAACTATGGGCAGTCCTTTCAGACATAATAAATGCTATATAAATCCTGATCTGTTTCGATATTTCATACATCTGAAATGAATGTATGCCTTCGTGCATGACAATTTGTAATTTGAACATGTGGAATGCTCTCAATCTACACCAGTTTCACTCATAAAACTAACAAAAACCGAATGTATCTGTGGTCATGGAATCACGACTGTTTTCACTGTTGTCACCAGGATTGTGTATTAAAGAATACGTATTACCGTCTTGTGTTATTTCATACTACATAACCTCTAATCGTAAGGTTGACACCAGCTCATTGTGGAACCTAGATATGATAGTGTTTCTCCCTACATGTGAATAGATTATTTGAAAAAAGCTGTTCTGTGATGAGCAAACAACTTACAAAAGTACAATAGAAAAACCTGCTGCTATTGTGAATGATAGTCTGCTGGACGTGGACTACTTATTCTAGTACGGGTGACAGAAACATTGATCATAGGCTGGTAGAAGGAAGTTATGGAGCAAAAGTATCACATATCAGCATGCAGACAGTATTTGTTTTCGATGTGTTTGAGGAATCTTATAGAGTTCTTTTCTAGGTGACCTAGAAGATTCTATAACAGGGCATGGTCTCACAATTCGCTTTTCTTTCTACTTTTCAAAAAAGCCAGTGCGAGATAGCATCACATATGGGATACGGGACTTGCAGTGCCTACAAAACAACAATGTCCTCTTGAGTTACGTCCTGTTTTTGCCAAATTTAAAATGATTATGTTCTTTCTGATGTGAACATATGGAGTGAAATATTGTATCTGCAATGGTATTTCATGTCCCTTAAATGTTTGTAATACCCATGTGCACTACAATTTATTTACAGACACAGATTTGAGCGCCAATGAATCTCTCAAACCATGTACTTCGGAGTTTAAATTATGGGTTTTTCTTAACTCTGATGAAAATTTTGAAATAACGTGGACATACTGCTGTGTATGATAGTGCAAATTGTTTGTTTTATCTTATGCAGGGTGGACATGTATAGGAGAAATGAGATAACTTAATACATCTGTCATATGTATTACTATGGAGATTCGACCTCTGCAGTTTGATCGTTTGTAATTGGTGGTGGTGCTGTAGTTTATTTTTCACGTCATTGGATCTCACAAAAGGAGGGGGAAGGGGGGGGTGTAGGATGAGAGATGTTAATTCTTTCTCGCAGTCGTATATAAAAGAATAGCTGTATAGATGGCGTTCTATCTTGATTATCCAGTTTTCTGATACGAATGTAAAGAACTCATGCATGACCTTTTTTTTTACATGGTGAGTGCTCTCAAATTATACCTATATTCTTCATAAAACTCTAACGAAATTGACAGTTGCTATTTACGTAGATACAAATCATTTATTATCGTTGTGATTGGGCTTTTTGAAAGAGGCTCCCTTATAAGAGGTGCTCTGACATTAAATACAGCTGCTACAGAGAAGTGTTCTCTCTGACAGAGTGACATGCGCCAGCGGGAGCGATAGGTAGTGACAGGGACAGTGCAGTTGCAGTTTTAGACAAATAACTTTCAGTCAGGATAGTTGTCTTTTATCTCGGTTTGTTCGCTAAAGTACTGGCGCCGCGACCTAATGTGTATGCCAGCATTCATAGCGCTCACCGATCACCTGGACTTGAAGCTATGGATGGCCTTGTATACGTTCTGGGCTGGGTTGCGTGCCTGCATGTAGAAGCAGTAGTAGCAGACGTTTAAAGAAGTATTCCGGATAGCTTTCTGAAATTTCGTTGTTGTTCTAGGGGTGTCCACTCTTTCCATGCCAGACATTTAACAGATTGCAGGAAGCATACATCAGTGATTGAGTTCCGCAGACTGTAGACAGTATCACTGTCACTAGATGGATCTCTTTGTGGCAATCAGTGACAAGATAGAGTAGGCGTGATTCATTACCTATGGTGAGGAGAGGGTGGGATGAAGTGTGGTAGGGCGAAGATATGACTTGCTCTAAGTTGGTTAGTTCATGAGCACACATAGACGAGAACGAATGTGCAACTGCCACCCCCCTTTCCTGGTGCAATCTCTTGGGGTCAGTTCATGCGGTAGTTATGTTATTAGTATGATTTTTGTCAGTCTACAATACATGTGCTGCATTATGACGAATTGTTTACGAGTGCTGGTTTGTTTCACGACAAATGGAGTGGAAGTGTCTGTGGAAAATGTGACATCAAACAGCAATAGACACAGTCCACAGCTGTATGCATACAGGTAATACACATATTAGACTCCTCTGTGTACAACCCCTGCATCTTGTCAGTTGAACACAATTCCCGCTAAAAATAAAGATAGTACTATTTTTCAAACAACTCACGGGAATTCAGCCCGGTAAGATTTACAGTGACGGCCGATATATCGGCGAGAGTACACCGTGCCATATTCCAGGATAATCTGCAATGGACAGGTGACGCAGAAGCAAATTTAAGACCTCGGTTGTTGGATTAATTCAGGAAAGATAAAACACACACACTAAACACTAGTGCCACCAAACTCACAGGTATCCATAGTGAAAGACAACGAAGGACGGGAAATACATTTCACTTCGTATTTCCGTAAAATACAACCGATCTTGTAGGAAGTGCTTCCTGCATCAGGCAAAAAGGCAGTACGGTGTCGACTCAGTAATATCGTCAGTCACCCAATGCACAGTTGGTCGATAGCCCAACGCACCTTCAATCTGTCTTTCACTATAATCATTCTGACGAAATGTATCTCCAAGATGGGATAGCTCAGCTTGCAAAATGTCAATGTCGGAAATTACACGTGCCCTGTGTACCAAGGTACAAAGTGACCCTTCATGCTGAGCTGATTGGTGACAACTATCAGACTGTAAATACAAGTCAGTGTGAGTACGTTTCCAGTAAACTGCATGTGACAATTATCCATCAGCCTTCCTTTTAACCAAGACGTCAAGAAAGGGAAGGCAACCATCCTCTTCCACCTCCATAGTAGAACGAATGCTCGGATGGATCGAGTTCAGATGTCTTAAAAAGGCATTCAAATTCTTCCTACCATGAGGCCAAACAACAAAAGCATCATAAACATATCTTAAGAAACAGGCCGGTCAACACATGTCGAAGGAGATGAGTTAATTCAACACCAACCATAACCTCAATTAACCGCAACGAATTAGAGGAACAGAACTGAACAGAGATCCCACATCAAAACTTACTAAAACATCAGAGTCATTAACCGCATTCCTTCCAAACAACGCAAGAAATCAGCTGAGTTCCTGATATGATGTTCACACCGACAAATTTGTGGGCTTAACAGAGAAAGAAGATACTTGGAAACACGATATGTTGGAGGGCCAATATTGCTCACCATAGGACGGAAAGGAACCCCTTCCATGCATACGTTCAGAAGGCCATATAACCTACAGCGAACAGTGCTATAAAATCTTGACAGTGTCCTGCGACAACCACTTTTCTTCAGGAGGCTGTTGGTCTTTCTGTCAACATTCTCCGTGGGGTCAGCATCGATTATTATATGACTCAGCGTATCGCAGGATGTGTTACAGCTAAAGGACGATGTATCAAACTGCTAATGCAAAAACAGCACATGATCGCTCTCTTGCGATTGACAGTCTATGGATTCTGGTCTTTCTCCAGTTGTTGTTGTTGTTGTTGTTGTTGTGGTCTTCAGTCCTGAGACTGGTTTGATGCAACTCTCTATGCCACTCAATCCTGTGCAAGCTGCTTCATCTCCCAGTACGTACTGCAGCCTACATCCTTCTAAATCTGCTTAGGGTATTCATCTCTTGGCCTCCCTCTACGATTTTTACCCTCTACGGCCTACGCTGCCCTCCAATACTAGATTGGTGATCCCCCGATGCCGCAGAACATGTCCTACCAACCGATCCCTTCTTCTAGTCAGGTTGTGCCACAAACTCCTCTTCTCCCCAATTCTATTCAATACCTCCTCATTAGTTATGTGATCTACCCATCTAACCTTCAGCATTGTTCTGTAGCACCACATTTCGAAAGCTTCTATTCTCTTCTTGTCCAAACTATTTATCGTCCATGTTTCACTTCCATACATGGCTACACTCCATACAAATACTTTCAGAACAGACTTCCTGACACTTAAATCCAAGCTCGATGTTAACAAATTCTTCTTCTTCAGAAACGCATTCCTTGCCATTGTCAGTCTACATTTTATATCCACTCTACTTCGACCATCATCAGTTATTTTGCTCCACAAATAGCAAAACTCCTTTGCTACTTTAAGTGTCTCATTGCCTAATCTGATTCCCTCAGCATCACCCGAGTTAAATCGACTACATTCTATTATCCTCGTTTGCTTTTGTTGATTTTCATCTTATATCCACCTTTCAAGACATTGTCCATTCCGTTCAACTACTCTTCCAAGTCCTTTGCTGTCTGTGACAGAATTACAGTGTCATCGGCGAACCTACTCCGAATTTTTCTTTTGTTTCCTTTACTGTTTCATCAATATACAGATTGAATAAAATCGGGGAGAGGTGACAACCCTGTCTCACTCCCTTCCCAACCACTGCTTCCCTTTCATGTCCCTCGACTCTTATAACTGCCATCTGGTTTCTGTACAAATTGTAAATAGCCTTTCGCTCCCTGTATTTTACCCCTGCCAACTTCAGAATTTGAAAGAGAGTATTCCAGTCAACACTGGCAAAAGCTTTCTCTAAGTCTACAAATTCTAGAAACGTAGGTTTGCCTTTCCTTAATCTTTCTTCTAAGATAAGTCGTAGGGTCAGTATTGCCTCACGTGTTCCCACATTTCAACGGAATCCAAACTGATCTTACCCGAGGTGAGATTCTACCACTTTTTCCATTCGTCTGTAAATAATTCGCGTTAGTATTTTGTAGCTGTGACTTATTAAACTGATAGTTTGGTAATTTTCACATCTGTCAACACCTGATTTCTTTGGGATTAGAATTACTATATTCTTCTTGAAGTCTGAGGGAATTTCGCCTGTCTCATACATCTTGCTCACCAGATGGTAGAGTTTTGTTAGGCCTGGCTCTCCCAAGGATGTCAGTAGATCTAATGGAATGTTGTCTACTCCCGGGGCCTTGTGTCGACTTAGGTCTTTCAGTGCTCTGTCAAACTCTTCACGCAGTATCATATCTTCCATTTCATCTCCATCTACCTCCTCTTCCATTTCCATAATATTGTCCCCAAGAACATGGCCGCTGTATAGACCCTCTTTATACTCCTTCCTCCTTTCTGCTTTCCCTTCTTTGTTTGGAACTGGGTTTCCATCTGAGCTCTTGACACTCGTAAAGTGATTCTCTTTTCTCCAAAGGTCTCTTTAATTTTCCTGTAGGCAGTATCTATCTTACTCCTAGTGAGATAAGCCTCTACAAGTGGTTCAAATGGCTATGAGAACTATGTGTGGTCATCAGTCCCCTAGAACTACTCAAACCCAACTAACCTAAGGACGTCACACACATCCGTGCCCGAAGCAGGATTCGAACCTGCGACCGTAGCCGTCACGCGGTTCCAGAACCGCACGGCCACACCGGCCGGCGAAGCCTCTACATCTTTACATTTGTCCTCTAGCTATCTCTGCTTAGTCATTTTGCACTTCCTGTCAGTCTCATTTTTGAGATGTTTGTATTCCTTTTTGCCTGCCTCATTTCCTGCATTTTTATATTTTCTCCTTTCATCAGTTAAATTCAGTATTTCTACTAGCCCTCGTCTTCTTACCTTCTTGATCCTCTGCTGCCTTCACTACTTCATCCCTCATCCCTCATCTCCTTAAATTCCCACCTTTTTGCAGCTTCTTCAGTTTTAATCTACAGTTCATAACCAATATATTGTGGTCAGAGTCCACATCTGCCCGTGGAAATGTCTTACAATTTAAAACCTTGTTCCTAAATCTCTGTCTTACCGTTATATAATCTATGTGAAACTTGTCAGTATCTCCAGGCTTGTTCCGTGTATACAATCTTCTTTTATGATTCTTAAACCAAGTCTTAGCTATGATTACATTACGCTCTTTGCAAAATTCTACCTGGCGGCTTCCTCTTTCATTTCTTAACCCCAACCCATATTCACCCTCTACGTTTCCTTCTCTTCCTTTTCCTACCATCACCCATGACTATTAAATTTTCGTCTCCCTTCACTATCTGAATAATTTCTTTTATCTCATCATACATTTCTTCAATTTCTTCGTCATCTGCAGAGCTAGTTCACATATAAACTTGTACTACTGTAGTGGGCGTGGGCTTAGTGTCTCTCTTTGCCACAATAAGACGTTCACTATGCTGTTTGTAGTAGCTTACCCGCACCCCTATTTTTTTATTCATTATTAAACCTACTCCAGCATTACCCCTATTTGGTTTTGTATTTATAACCCTGTATTCACCTGACCAAAAGTCTTGTTCCTCCTGCCACCGAACTTCGCTAATTCCCACTATATCTAACTTTAACCTATCCATTTCCCTTTTTAAATTTTCTAACCTACCTGCCCGATTAATGGATCTTACATTCCACGCTCCGATCCGTAGAGCGCCAGTTTTCTTTCTCCAGATAACGACGTTCTGTTGAGTAGTCCCCTCCCGGAGATCCGAATGGGGGACTATTTTACCTCCGGAATATTTTACCCAAGAGGACCCCATCATCATTTAACCATACAGTAAAGCTGCATGCCCTCGGGAAAAATTACGGCTGTAGTTTCCCCTTGCTTTCAGCCGTTCGAAGTACCAGCACAGCAAGACCGTTTTGGTTAGTGTTACAGGGACAGATCAGTCAATCATCCAGACTGTTGCCCCTGCACCTACTGAAAAGGCTGCTGCCCCTATTCAGCAACCAGACGTTTGTCTGGCCTCTCAACAGATTCCCCTCCGTTGTGGTTCCACGTACGGCTATCTGTATCGCTGAGGCACGCAAGCCTCCCCACCAACGTCAAGGTCTATGGTTCATGGTTCCAGTATAGGCGACAAAACTTTACACAGGTCTCTGCAAGCGACTCCGATACAGGACACCTGCTCCATTGGTCCAATATGCATATATGTAAAGTGCTCGATGTGAACACACAGACAATATATGTTTTTCGAGACATCAGAAGAGAGAGAGGCAGTGAAATCTTATTGTGTAATGTTAGGAGGTTCGATTACAAGGAGTAGTATAATGGACTGAAGTTTGGATTCAGATTATTCATAGTTTATTACCTGTTCTGGATATCACAAAGTAAAGTGAGGAGTGCTCTAAAACGTAATAAATGACTGTGTAGTTGCTGATCTGTATCGATATTACATATGTCTAAAATGAATATATGCTATTGTGCATGACAATTTGTATTTTGAACATGTGTAATGCTCTCAAATTACACCGATTTCAGTTATAAAACAAACAGAAATCGACTGTATCTGTTGCCGTGGAATCATTACTGTTTTTATTATTATCGTCACGATTGTGTGATAAAAATATGTGTTATTCATACTTAATAACCTCTAATTATAAAGTTGACACCGAGTTAATTACAGCTCGTTGTGGAACCCAGAAATTATGTGGTCCTCCAGACATGTGAGTTGATTGTGCGATACAGGCTATTCTGTGATGACCAAATTACTTACGAAACTTCAACGCAAGAATCTGCTGCTATTATGAATGATGGTCTGCTGGATGTACAAAACTTCTTCAAGTACGAGGGGCAGAAACTTTACTCGCAGGTCGGTGGAGGGGACTTATGGAGTAAAAATGTCAGGTGTTGGCACGCATTTGGCATTTGTTTTCGATGCATCGGTCGTATCTGATAGGTTTTGTACTAGGTGACGTTAGTAGGTTCTATTACAAGACAAAGTCACACTTTCTTTTCCTTTTTTTTTTTCGTGAGCGCTAGTGCGATATAGCATCGCACTGGTAAAACGAGACCTGCAGCAGCGTATAAAGGAACAACGTCCTCTTGAACTACAGCCTGTTGATGTCGAGCGTAAAGTGATAGTGTTTCTTGCAACATGTGAACAACTGGCATGAAAGGCAATATTGTGTAAGGTTATTTCACGTATGTGAAATGTCTGTAACAGCCACATGGATAACAGTTTATTTACAGACACTGATTTGAACACCAGAGTCCTCTCAAATCATGTGCTTGAGAGTTTAAATTCTCGCATTTTCTTTACTCCGATGGCAGTTTAGATGTAAAATAGACATTCAGCAGTGATCTGTAGGTTTTGCAGAAAATAGAACAAGTTTTTTTTTATTTCATGGAGAATGGGAATATATGTGAGATATGTGATAAGTTAATATGTCTGTCAGATGGGTCGCTATAAATATTCAACCTATGCAGTTTGATCATCAGTAATTGGTGGCGGTGCTAAACTTTCTTTTTCACTTCATTGGATGTCACAAAATAAAGGGAAGCGGGATGAGAGATGCGAATTGTATCTTGCAGTCGAACTTAAAAGAATGACTGTGTAGATGACGTTCTATATTGATAACTAAATCATCTGAAAAGAATGTAATGCCCTCATACATGACACGTTTTGTAATTTGAGTATGATGAGTGTTCTTAAACTATACCGATTTTAGTCATAAAACTAAAAGAAATTGAATGAATATATTTTCGTGGAAAGACGACAGCATCGTATGGCAGTAAAACATGGACAGTGGGCAAATTTGAACAGAACAGAATAGAAAAATTTGAGATGTGGTGCTACAGAGGAATGTTGAAGATTAGGTGCAGTGATAAGGTGAGGAGTGAGGAGGTTTTGCAACGGAATGCGAGGAAGGGATGTATGGAAAACACTTACAAGAAGAAGGGACAGAATGATAGGACGTCTGTTAAAACATCGAGGAATGACTTCCATGGTACTAGAGGTAGAGGTTAAAAACTGTAGAGGAAGACAGAGACTGGAATACATCCAGCAAATAACTGAGGAAGTGGGATGGAAGAGCAATTTTGAGATGAAAAGGTTGGCATCGGAGAGGAATTCGTGACAGTTCGCATCAAACCAATCAAGAGAGTGATGACTCAAAAAGAAAAAAAGAAAAAAAGGAAGTGCATGAAAACAGCCACGCGTTCTACGTTCCGTTACATTTCTACTCTGCAGATCTTTCCCGTCACTCATGTACTAGCCCTGAAGCAATTTATCCCATAAAACGGCTCTTCTGTACCTAGATGTGGTATGCACATATTGGTGCTCATTGACTGGGTACATAAAGCACGAAGATAGCATTTCAAACAAGGCGGCTTATATTACTGCTGCATTTTGTACGTCATTATTTAACATAATGGCTAAATTCAAGTGAAGTTGCTGATAGTTGCTGATCGTTGATGGAAAAGGCTCTAGACAGCTTTACTGCTGAATCGTAGACATGTGCCTTCTAGGTTCCTCAAAATCCTCCGCATATGCAGAAAAACGGCGCGTATGTGTACGATGCTTGGACGTTTCTCGTCCTGTGATTCAGAAATTAAAGTTGTTGTGCAAATCGACATGCCTGGTGCAAAAATATTTGTACAAACGGAGAAAGTAATGTTCGTTGTCTATACAGAATTCCTCGTTCCTGTGTCAAACTGTGATGGCAGTTATGCTCCCTCAGACATGACCTTTACAAAGCAACACATATTTTCCGTCTCGGTGAACCAAGTAGCATGTTCCTATAATTCGAAGCACAATTATTTTAAATGATACGACGAGCAAGATACTGCAGAACAGCTGCCAGGGGAATTAATGTAACGACAAACCGCCACAGGTCAGGTATGGTTAGTTTTATTGAGAGCTTCCCTATACCAACGAGATCATCTTTACAATTCACCGCCCTGACGAAACACGCATAAAGTTTTAAGCCATGCTCAGCACCACCGTCTCTTCGTGTTTGACGACAGTGTTGGGCGGACGTATTGATATATTCTCATTGCGATGAGGAATATCTATAGATGCACTCATAAGATGAGTGAAACTAGTAATAAATAAAGAATTTTAATATCTGTGCTAATTTATGAGTACATAATGAGGAGACTTAAAAAGTAACCTATGAAGTGATGGTGGATGAGGGATTGGATTGATGAATGTGGTACCTTGCTGCTGTCTCTCGTTGCCACAATATTGTAAACCCGTTTAATTGTGTTTTGCTCACTTGGTGGTGATCACTGAATGATCAAAAGTTACTGCACATCTCTTACCATTGGATGTGTTACTTGTAGACTCCATCAATATGTTCCATTCAGGGATTGCAGACACGTGTGGATGAGGCAGCAATGAGAGCAATGAGTGGAGCCATTTATCACACATCCACACTCCTTTTTTCACGATGTGTGTGTGTGTGTATGTCTGATGGATAGGACTGATCACTTTCAAACCTACAACAACAATCTGTTGTAAAGGATTTCTTTATTTTAGTTATGTTATGTTGACATATTTTAAGTTCTGTAGAACCTACGTGACTTGCTTCTGCTGCAGAGGGACTTAAGCCTCTGGTCCGTTTCAGATTCTAGGAGAGCTGGGGCTGGTGTGATTCGTTTGATACGCATCACGCCGAGAAAAGATTGACAGTGATAGTGGTGACAATGAAATCGATATTGTTGACTAGATATTGACAGCTTGTTACATTTTGAAAACGCTCTTCAGATGGGCAGCTAGCAGCCCCTGTGTTGAGATATTTTACGTAACAGTTCACTCAACAATTGCAGATAAGTACTCACTGAATAAAATGAAAACAACTCCACTATGTAAACACGAGAACAATTAGTTTATTTTGTCTACTCGCGTAAGATAACTGGACAGGAAACGCTGGGGACATATAGTGCGTATGTAAACTGAAGAGAGACCAGCGCTGTTGGTTGTTGGCGACGGGGGGGGGGGGGGGGGGGGGGGGGGGGGGGGGCGGGGGCGGGGGGGGGGTGCCAACATTTACGTTGATTTGGTCCTTGTTAGTTACCAGCGCTAGTGTTATTAGTTATTCGAATCCGAGTTCGATGTGGTGGTAACGCATTTTGTGCAAAATAAGCACCCCTCTCTTATATCAGCACTCCACGTTGCCAATGATTCATATGCCACGCTGTGAAGGGCCTGTACAACTTCGTTGAATAACCTGTGGTTGCTTCTTGTGACGTAGTAATGAGGGAGGAGGAGGGCAGAAAGGAAAATCATCTGCACGGCGTTTAGTTTGCAGAATTACGAAGGCGGTATGTGTATGAATCCTGCGACCTCCATTCTCTTGGCCATCTACCCCACACATCTCTCCCCTCCAACCTGTTAGACTCCCTGAACACAATTTATCCCTCAATACGCCACTGCTGCACATAGATGTTGTACACACATTTAACATTTACTTTACCTACTTCAGTTAAAAATATACATTAATTTTATGCCGTTGGAGCAATATTTTTCATGATCTGAGATTTTTCCATCGCTTGAACACGGAAACTATTAGTCCAAGAGAAAAAAGAATATGACCTTTTTCGTAGGAAACTGAATGTAATATCATCTTACACTGGGAAAGATATTCGCTAGAAGCCACGGTTTACGATTTATTCAAGAAGAACATATAAAAGATAACTTTAAGTCCACTCCCAACCTAACAGTCACTCCCTGTTGACCAAGATTTTTAATATATAGTTCGCCAACAGGATAAAATTTTGGGCTACAGGATTTTTCTCGTAATTTTCCCTGTTTAACTGGACTAACATGGCAGATTCTAAATCTGTGTAAGCGGAAAGGTGTAGAAAATATGTTAAACGGAGTGGGCCAAGTAACATTACGAATATTTAATTTTATTCATATTTTGCAACTTCAGACGTGACTGTACTCAATACACTCGAGGTATGAATTTAAAAAACGCCTTCAGTCGTGTTTTACTCAGTACACGATGCATTTCGGACCCTGTGGGTTCACCTTCAGGTGAACTTGCTCTATTTGTTCTCTTGAACGAGATGAAATACATATCCTGTCACGAAAAGATTTGATGTTAGGTTACGTATTTCGTTAGTCATACGCGGAAAATATGTGCGAAATAGTGGAAAGTTACCAAATAATCCAAGAAAAGCTTTTTTAACGTTTTATTAACATCATATGTTTTTCCCTCCATCGTTTTCAAGCATATCACTTCATCACAGAGGCACATTCGCAAACACATGTTTGTAAACACTTCACAGATATTTTTGTATATGGTGTGGTCAAAGATGAATTTTTCATAGTGCTAAAGATATAAATATTAAACAATAGACATATGGAGGAAACAAATGACATACGCAGGAAATAACTTTAGAACAGATCTTTAAAATTACTGAAAAATCTGTGGCTTGCGAAATTTGTTTGTTCATTTAACATCGATTCTGTTTGATTTTGTGGAGTAATATCTCCAGTTTTTCAACATATTTAGGGTATTACCATTGGCTTCATTATGTAATACTACCAAATTATTTTCTAGATTGCTGATGACATGTTTCGTTTCCAACGTATGTTGTGCAATGACTGATTTTTCAAAGTGGTTGAGCCTGAAAGCATTTACATGTTCTTGAGAAGGGGTTTTGAAGTTTCTGCCTGTTTTCCCTACATACTATGCAGGACAACTGGGTCATGATACTTTGTACACTCTACTGTTGTTGTATGTTTGCGTATTTGATTTTATGTTATGTGTTCCTAATTATGTTATGTTTTCTAATCTATTATTAGTTGCCAATGAAACTGTTACATTTGTGTTTTTGTTATATGGGGCCCAGGTATGGGATATTGGCGAATATTTTCTACTGTTTCATAGTGTTGTTATTCGTTGTCTTGCTTTTGTGTATTTGTCTGTCTAAATTGTCAATTGTCAATTGCTTATGGCAATGTTCTTTATTGTATCTATCTCATTCTTGAGTGTGTTTCGTTCTAGATCAAGAGAGTGTACTCTGAGTAGTATGGATCTAAATGCAGCATGTTTCTGTGTGGTGGTATGGCATAATGAGCTGTCCAGTGTTATGTCTGTTTATCTGTATTTTCTGTGTATGCTAAACTTATGTTTTTGTCGATAGTTGGTGATTTTAAGACCCAGGAAATTCATGATTTTGTTGTCCTCATGTACTATTGTGAATTTTATGTTTTTGTGGCAAGAATTGAATACTGCTAATAGTTCTTCGATCTCATCTTCTATTCCATCAAATAGAAGCAAGGTATCACCAACATATATCCATTACTATATTATTGAACTTTTGAATCTATTGTTTTCTTTAAAGAACTTACTTCCAGATGACTCACAAATATTCCAGAAAACGTGATATACTACTGCCCATGGCAAAACCCTAATTCCCTTGGTAAACTTTCCCGTCGAATGTGAAGTAATTGTGAGACAATATTAGCTGCAGAATGTCTTTGACTTCTGACATTTCTGCGATTGACAGTTTTTTTATGTTTTATTAAGTTTTCAGAAATTCTTCAGTAGGTACATTTGTAAATAGGTTAGTTACATCAAAAGAGGCACACCTGACTCCGGCAGGAATATTCATGTCTTTAATTTTGGTTCCTAATTTCTTTGTGTTCGTAACTGAGTATGATTTATCAAATGTATAGTACTGTTTCAGAATTTTGTTCAGTAATTGGGAGACTTTGGAAGCAGGTGTATTCTTAGAATTAACAATAAATCCCAATAGAACTTGGGATTTATGGGTCTTAGGTTGAGTTCTCAGTCTTGGGGCTGTGGGATTCATTAAAATGCATATTTTTGCTTGTTTTTCTGTGAAGAGTAAATTGCATTTATTAATCATTTTTCTGATTTTGTTTTGGAATTTTATAATTGTATCTTGTTTGACCTCTGTTATGTTATGTTCAGAAAAGGAAGTTAGCGTTTTAGTGATGTATTCTTCTGTGTCCATCTCATTCAAGAGAACAAATAAAGCATATATTAAAACGAATGGACCTGAAGATGGACCCACAGGGTCCGAAATGCATCGTGTACTGAATAAAAGACGAAAAATTGTGACTGAAGTCGTTCTTTTTAATTCATACCTGGAGTGTAATAAGATGCAGCTTTCATTTTTTACTTAGAGAATTTTCATATACCTACAAAAATTCGTCTAGCTCTTTCATCAAAACATCTATTACGATGAGTTGTAGTTTCTTACGTCAATAATCTAAAGACTCTCAGACTCAGACTGCAGCGAGCCGGACTGTCACAACTACAATTTAATTTTGTGAAGTTTAAATTATTAAGTAAACTTACCGCAAAGAACCAACTTACTCATAGTCAGATACGTGCCGCTTCAATTAATAACTGGGACGCTAAGGAATTAAACAAAAAGAAAACTACTTCTTAGTTGCCTGCGTCACGGCGAACACTCATTCGCATTAACAGGTTCAAGAACAGCAGTGCTGGAGGTACATCGTCGATAAGCTCTCTCCCGTATCTAGTTAATGAGATCGATAAACATTTCCTCCGTTCCTTAATTGAGCTAATTGAGCTCTGTGTTTAAGAGATGAACCCTGAAACGTTATCCAACAACATAACGAGTTGACTACCAATATTTTAATAACTCAAATATGACATATGTACAGAATCTTTATGTTTAGGTAGTTAGTTGCCATTTATTGTAATGTAAGAAAAAGATTATAATAGCCCAAAAAATTTTCAGTATTATAATGTATCAATCGCCGGTATATTTTCTCAATCCATTCCCCAGCCCTGTGAAAATTTTGTTGCAACTGTGAGGAAGAACATAATGTGGTATGCCAGCATTTAGCAGTTGCTAAAGAGATATTGAAATCTCCTTCAATATTGTTGATCCAACATTTACGACATTCGTCTGGAGCTGTTGAACAAAATCAGTGATAACCTTAGCTATAGCGGCCAGATCAGCGAAACAAGGTTGTACTGACGAGTGTCGCAGTTTGGTAAATGTATGCACAAAATCAAGAAGCAGACAACAGGATATAGCAGGTAAAACGTTTCTAGTAGGTGAAATTTCGCTAGTGGTACAGGCTACGTTCAGATTTGATTTTCTAATCCCATCATTAGTCCCACTTGGTGAAACTGATGAGCTCAGTCACATTAACAAGAAACATTTGGCCATAAATCTACGTACGTAGCAACCTAAATCAGACATCATATATAATAGTTTCGGTCCTCACCTTTGAAGTTGATATGATACATTTCTCCGTTCCTCTTCATTTCAGTATCCCAAATCTGCTTGGTAAACAGCATCGAAGCCTACCCCTGCGATTATCTCCTTCCACCAGCTCTTCAACCGTAGTCGCCTCGAGTAGTTATTTGCATTAAACCTTTCAATCTCGTCGATTCATTGAGTTTTTTTAGTATTTTTTCTCGTTGACTTTTAACAAGGAGCTATAATTTCTTACTCGATCAGTCCATCTGATCTCCAACAGTCTCCTCTAATAGCATATTTCAGGGACGTGAAAGTTTCATATCTGTTTCCCCATTGTCCGCATTTCGAATCCATACCGGAATAATGGTCTAATGGTCAAGATGCAAAATCAAGTTACACAGTTTGCCGCTCTTGACGCTCGTGTGGCAAGCCAAAGAGCTGAATTCAACAGTCCGTAACTTCAAATAAACGCAAAAATTTACCGTCAAACTATGTAGTTGAAAACTATACGTTCACTTTTCGCCAAAAAGTTCAGCTGCCTTAGTGAGAAGCCACACAGCAGATATGAAGAAAGAGAGCCAAGACAAATGATAAACCTCAGACCTGATGAGGAAGGTCCAGACAGTGCTTGCCCTTATTGGCAATGAAATGAATATCGGTTTAATTAAGTGATCAACCATCAAGCAACACCGAGTAGTTGTCTTAAGTACCAAAGAACAAGTGGTATATATCCAAAATCAAATGACTTCCACTTCGTAAAGTGTCTGGCAGCATTCCAAGGTGGTAGTCAGATAGCAATGAAGGTGAGTGGGTGGCATTATCGGTTTTTGTTAGTGAGAGGGTGAGTGATCGGCAGGTTCCTGTTCCTGGAACGTGGGTCATTGTAATTGTGACTGTGTTACCTCAGGCTCAGCTCCAGAGTGAGGCGGCAGTTTCCACAGCGGATTCATTGGGCAATTCTGTCCTCCTGGAAACCATCATAGTGAAGTCCCAAACAGATGATGTGCCAGTAGCAGCACTGATCACATGCAGTGCACACAGCAGCCAGCAAGGTCTGCATGTGTTCGATGCTGCTACTGGCAGATCGTATGTTTGGGACTTCACTATGATGGTTCGCAGCTGTGTACACACACTGCCGCACAGGACTGCGCTTTTCGAACGCTCCTGACTGAGAAACATTCAAAAGGTAGTGTTTTTAGTGTTTTAAAATACGCTCCTGGAAATGGAAAAAAGAACACATTGACACCGGTGTGTCAGACCCACCATACTTGCTCCGGACACTGCGAGAGGGCTGTACAAGCAATGGTCACACGCACGGCACAGCGGACACACCAGGATCCGCGGTGTTGGCCGTCGAATGGCGCTAGCTGCGCAGCATTTGTGCACCGCCGCTGTCAGTGTCAGCCAGTTTGCCGTGGCATACGGAGCTCCATCGCAGTCTTTAACACTGGTAGCATGCCGCGACAGCGTGGACGTGAACCGTATGTGCAGTTGACGGACTTTGAGCGAGGGCGTATAGTGGGCATGCGGGAGGCCGGGTGGACGTACCGCCGAATTGCTCAACACGTGGGGCGTGAGGTCTCCACAGTACATCGATGTTGTCGCCAGTGGTCGGCGGAAGGTGCACGTGCCCGTCGACCTGGGACCGGACCGCAGCGACGCACGGATGCACGCCAAGACCGTAGGATCCTACGCAGTGCCGTAGGGGACCGCACCGCCACTTCCCAGCAAATTAGGGACACTGTTGCTCCTGGGGTATCGGCGAGGACCATTCGCAACCGTCTCCATGAAGCTGGGCTACGGTCCCGCACACCGTTAGGCCGTCTTCCGCTCACGCACCAACATCGTGCAGCCCGCCTCCAGTGGTGTCGCGACAGGCGTGAATGGAGGGACGAATGGAGACGTGTCGTCTTCAGCGATGAGAGTCGCTTCTGCCTTGGTGCCAATGATGGTCGTATGCGTGTTTGGCGCTGTGCAGGTGAGAGCCACAATCAGGACTGCATACGACCGAGGCACACAGGGCCAACACCCGGCATCATGGTGTGGGGAGCGATCTCCTACACTGGCCGTACACCACTGGTGATCGTCGAGGGGACACTGAATAGTGCACGGTACATCCAAACCGTCATCGAACCCATCGTTCTACCATTCCTAGACCGGCAAGGGAACTTGCTGTTCCAACAGGACAATGCACGTCCGCATGTATCCCGTGCCACCCAACGTGCTCTAGAAGGTGTAAGTCAACTACCCTGGCCAGCAAAATCTCCGGATCTGTCCCCCATTGAGCATGTTTGGTACTGGATGAAGCGTCGTCTCACGCGGTCTGCACGTCCAGCACGAACGCTGGTCCAACTGAGGCGCCAGGTGGAAATGGCATGGCAAGCCGTTCCACAGGACTACATCCAGCATCTCTACGATCGTCTCCATGGGAGAATAGCAGCCTGCATTGCTGCGAAAGGTGGATATACACTGAACTAGTGCCGACATTGTGCATGCTCTGTTGCCTGTGTCTATGTGCCTGTGGTTCTGTCAGTGTGATCATGTGATGTATCTGACCCCAGGAATGTGTCAATAAAGTTTCCCCTTCCTGGGACAATGAATTCACGGTGTTCTTATTTCAATTTCCAGGAGTGTACATCCAGCAGACAACTTCACTGAATGTTTTGCTCAGTAACACTCCAAGAGCCTTGAAAACTGTGCTTTAATGGTCGTTGTTTAGAGACATACACTAAGTTTTAGCTAGAAACCAGCAGGACGTCTTGTGCAACTATCCAACAGCTGAAGTCAGACACTCTTACGCAGAACTGGAGAGGAGGAGGAGATTTAGTGTTTAACGTCCCATCGACAACGAGGTCATTAGAGACGGAGCGCAAGCTTGGGTTAGGGAAGGATGGGGAAGGAAATCGGCCGTGCCCTTTCAAAGGATCCATTCCCGGGATTTGCCTGAAGCGATTTAGGGAAATCACGGAAAACCAAAATCAGGATGGCCGGAGACGGGATTGAACCGTCGTCCTCCCGAATGCGAGTCCAGTGTGCTAACCACTGCGCCACCTCGCTCGGTACGCAGAACTGGAGGTGGAGTAAGCAGCAGATTGTAAACTGGAACCTGATCACTGACCTTGGTGCAACGTTCAGTTAGGAAGCTCTGATGCATTCTCTTGGCCGCCCAACTCTTAAACCTGGATCGAAAAGATCCCTTGGCAACCACCACTCAACGAAATCCCGAGTGGGTAAGATGACAGTTCATCATTCTCCCATTAAAATCAGTGGAAGAGTCGGTGAAGGAGTTTTTCTCATTGGACAAGTTCCGTACGGATTGCAACAGAAACTATCTACAACTCTTAAGCAGCTAAACAATTCACTCACAACGTGATGATGTGGGCCGTGATCAGAGACGGCAGACAGACAGACAGAACACTTAGAAAAACAACTCCTTGTGGCAGGATGACATGTGCAGAGAGCAGCACCATTGTGACTTACAAATGATGCACGAAAGCCGTCGGCGCTGTAGGAGCATGTGAAGAAAAGAAACACGAACAGCAGCGAGGGGGGGGGGGGGGGGGGTGTGCACTCAAACAGTGAATCTGCTCCTAACCGCTCCCCCCTACATCAGGAAACACACGGTTACGTCCACTACATCTCCATGTGGAGACAGTGAAAGCAGTCAGACTCGAGACTTAACCACTATGGAGAGAATTATGAGCCGTGCCAAAAACTGTCATAGGATTTTTATTCCCAAATAGGGCAATATATATGAAAATGTATATGGCTGTTGTTCTTTCTATTACTGTTATGCGTCACGGTGAAAGTGTAACAGCCCTCGTTGACACTGGAGCAGTCACTTCCGAAGCATATGAAACATTTTTCAGTACCGCCTAACAACTACAAGTAGCTCCGTTTCCTGTCTCAGAATTAAACGCTAGAGGATCTACAGATCAATTGTGTGATATTTCCTGTTGCATATAGAAGTAAAAGACCTAACGTGTGGACAGCCGACATTTGTCATCAAAGGAACGAGGGCAGCAGTGTTGTTACTGTGCAACTGGCCGGCACCAAGTGCATGTGGTAGTGTTTGTCTGGGTAGTCGTCCAGTTGTTCCAGGAGTTGGCTTTCACTAAGCAATTTTCCAGACCACAGGCTTTACCTGAATAGACAACGTAACAACCTCGAAGTGGTCGTCAGACATCGATGAGCCATGTCTCTCGCTCAAAAGAAAATACCAAAGTTCCACCTGCAACATGAAGGTCCAAACGGTATTAAAACGGGAACTGGCGACCACAGCTATGATTCAGTTTAGTCAGACACTGAAAGCGAGAAGGACCTACTCAGTATCAGCAATCTCAGGAGGTTTATAAAGTAAATGAGAGATGACCAGAGTATGAGTGTCAGCTGTTGTCCATTAAGCAGAAGAATATTTTTCGAAGCATCTTGGTAAGCAGAGAATGGCCTCGATGCCTACTTGAAGACTTTTTGTGCGCATTTTTCTGTTTTAGCTTCTTGTTTTCTTACTCAATGATAAATGAGTGATGTATCAGGTCGAAGAGGATCTAAGGGAATGGGTTTTAGCTAAATACACTACTGGCCACTAAAATTGCTACACCACGACGATGACGTGCCACAGTCGCGAAATTTAACCAACAGGAAGAGGATGTTGTGATATGCAAATGAATAGCTTTTCAGAGCATTCACACAAGGTTGGCGCCTGTGGCGACACCTACAACGTGCTGACATGAGGAAAGTTTCCAACCGATTTCTCATACACAAACAGCAGTTGACCGGCGTTGCCTGGTGAAACGTTGTTGTGATGCCTCGTGCAAGGACGAGAAATGCGTACAATCAAGTTTCCGACTTTGATAAATGTCAGATTGTAGCTTATCGCGATTGCGGTTCATCGTATCGCGACATTGCTGCTCGCGTTGGTCGAGATCCAATGACTGCTATCAGAATATGGAATCGGTGGGTTCAGGAGGGTAATACGGAACGTCGTGCTGGATCCCAACGGCCTCGCATCACTAGCAGTTGAGATGACAGGCATCTTATCCGCGTGGCTACAGCGGATCGTGCAGCCGCGTCTCGATCCCTGAGTCAACACATGGGAACGTTTCCATGACAACAATCATCTGTACGAACAGTTCGACGACGTTTGCAGCAGCATGGACTATCAGCTCGGAGACCGTGGCTGCGGTTACCCTTGACGCTGCATAACAGACAGGAGCGCCTGAGATGGTGTACTCAACGACGAACCTGGGTGCACGAATGGCAAAACGTCATTTTTTTGGATAAATCCAGGCTCTGTTTACAGCATCATGATGGCCGCATCCGTGTTTGCCGACATCGCGGCGAATGCACATTGGAAGCGTGTACTTGTCATCGCCATCCTGGCGTATCACCCGGCGTGATGGTATGGGGTGCCATTGGTTACACGTCTCGGTCACCTCTTGTTCGCATTGACGGCACTTTGAACAGTGGACGTTACATTTCAGATGTGTTACGACCCGTGGCTTACCCTTCATTCGATCCCTGTGAAACCCTACATTTCAGCAGGATAATGCACAACCGCATGTTGCAGGTGCTGTACGGGCGTTTCTGGATACAGAAAATGTTTGAGTGCTGCCCTGGCCAGCACATTATCCAGATCTCTCACCAATTGAAAACGTCTGGTCAACGGTGGCCGAGCAACTGGCTCATCACAACACGCCAGTCACTACTCTTGATTAACTGTGGTATCGTGTTGAAGCTGCATGGGCAGCTGTACCAGTACACGCCATCCAATCTCTGTCTGACTCAATGCCCAGGCGTATCAAGGCCGTTATTACGGCTAGAGGTGGTTGTTCTGGGTACGGTTTTCTCAGGATCTATGCACCCTAATTGCGTGAAAATGTAATCACATGTCAGTTCTAGTCTAATATAATTGTCCAATGAATACCCGTTTATCATCTGCATTTCTTCTTGGTGTAGCAATTTTAATGGCCAGTAGTGTAGTTTTGACTCATTAAAGTTCTAAAATTCGGAGAGTGTAGGACTAATAGAAGAGAAGGTGACCTGTTCCTTCTGTAGTTCAAAACATAATATAAATGCACCAGACTCTTCCTTTTCAAGAAGCTTCAGCACCCAGGTGCTTCACCATGGTCCCGGCAACTCTCCTGGGGTACGTGGACTGAGAAGGCTGTGGCTCACATCTTCTACCCCCTCTCTTTGTCGACTAGCACACTTGAGGTGCAAGCAATGAGGTCAGCACACACCTCCAGATTGTCTGTCAAAAGCAAGATGGGAATCTAAATTCGCCGTCCCTTGACGTCATCGCAAATCAAAACATAGCCTGAGGGCCCATTTACATATACGGGTATACTGCAGACCGGAGTCGGCTAGTATTTGAAAATTAGGGTCACATACTGAACCCACAGTTGTTGATCTTTAGTGTTACATACCGTATAAAACTCTGAAACAAGACTTTCAAAACCATAACTCACATAATTAGTGGACGTCCGGCTAAAATGACATACCATTTCTTTTTAGGTCATTATTGCTTCATAAAGTATTGTGTTAAGTAAAATTTGTATCAGGACCATTACTCATTCACTTGTAATTTTCGTTAATTTGGTGTCTTGTTTTTAAATTAATATAAACCACACGTTTTTGACATTCCTGAAAAAAGTGCGTAGTATGTCATTCTAGACCGATGTCAAAATAATACGACAAAGGGGTAAGAAATGTAAATAACCATTACCATTAGATTTCTTATATATTTAATAGGTTTGTATTTGACAAGTAAAAGACCACTCCCGTAACAATTCTTCAGCGGTATCAATGAAGGTTCCTCAGTTCAGTCGTACAAAAAGTGAAGACTGAAAGTAGAATTACGAATGTGAACCCATGGAACAGTTACTTTTTGCAAAAAGTAATTCTCACCAATTCTATCTATTTGCAGACGTCACAAACAACGTTTGCTGTTCTGTGGCTTACTGCATTCCTTGTGTGTCCACAAATTACACTGCTGCCATCTTAACCAGTGTTCTCCGGGGTTTGAATGCGAGTATAGTTCCAAGAAGTAAGAGCAGTGACAGTCTCCGGAAGCGTCACTGTTGTCGCCAAAAAAGGTCTTTTTCGTATAATTTTTTAGTTGTGTCACCTCCTTCATAAACATACCAAACATGCGCGACTGCAATAGTTTCTGGTGTTGTACTAGTTCACGCTCCAATGCAGTGTTGACAGTTGTTTGGAATCCAACCAGTCCTTCTGAACACCACTGAAGCTTTTCATCGTATTCCTAGTTCGTCTTACAAGCGTAGTCTGGGGAACTCCGAATGCTTTCGACGCCCGCAGCCATCCCATAGTGCCCCTGGTAGCAGCATCTGTGGCCTGCTGCATCTGCAGCCATTCCCATGGCTGTCTTGACGATTTCCTTACTTTATTGCCTGCCACCTGAAAGCGGAAATTCACGTACTTATATATGGCCTAAGTAAATTCACTGCATTTGTGTACCATCGCACGTTTATCAATGCATGTTTCATTTTTCGTTTAAATTATTTGATTGTAGAAAGACCTATTGCTATTGTTGTTCAGTTTAAGCAGATACGTAAAATAAATACCTTAAATAATATAGAATATCACACAGAATAGAAAAAGTGTCCATATTGGGGTAAAATTACGTGCTGCGTCATTTTACCGTGACACATGGTATGTCACTGTAGCCTGAAATACCTTCCTTGATTCATTCGACAAACGTCCAAATACCCCGTGCTCTAGCAGAACCTTCTATCTCTCAAAACATAGCTAAAAGTATGCTTTCAAGATAACTTATACTTTTCTCAAACATGTAATTACTGACAATACTAATGAATGGCTATATATGAATAGAAGTAGAAAGTTGGAGGCTTACCTGTAAGTTTTTCATTCACATTACCAAGACGAAAGCTGGCAGCTGGCAGCATATAAGTAGGAACCAGGTTGCCTGTCGAACTTTCTATTCAGCTTAATACACGTGGCACCATCACCTGGTTTCGTCCACAGCCCTGCTATGTCATTTTACCTGGGTATGTCATTATAGCCTGACTTACCCTACAATAGTAAAAACTTTTTTGTTTAAGCGGCCAAACTGGTGGTATTAAAGTTCTAGTACCAATGAAATTCTTTTAAATGTTAAGCTACATGAACCCATAGCTATACTGTTTGTATTGTAACTTGATATCATAGGTCATGACGAACACTGGAGTTTGAATCATCGACAGCTTGCGCACGTCTCCTGGAAGACAATCCTTGGCTTGAAGGTTGCGTGGCATGTTTTCCGCGACTTCCGTTGAGGCCGTTTTCCGTAGGAGTAGGGGCGAGGGGGGGGGGGGGGATGGGTGGAGATGGTTGTGGGGTGTGGGGAGCAGCCAGTGAAGCAGCGCGGCAGCACAGTTCAACACAGAGCAACAGGTCGGCTGTTTGTAACTACCGCCCGAGTAACTTCCAAGATGGCGGCTGAGCATCTTCATGACGCGAGGGACTTGGGACTTGGGTTGGGTTGGGTTGTTTGGGGAAGGAGACCAGACAGCGAGGTCATCGGTCTCATCGGATTAGGGAAAGAAGTCGGCAGTGCCCTTTCAAAGGTACCATCCCGGCATTTGCCTCGAGCGATTTAGGGAAATCACGGAAAACCTAAATCAGGATGGCCGGACGCGGGACTGAACCGTCGTCCTCCCGAATGCGAGTCCAGCGTGCGAGGGACTTGCACCGGAAACGGGAGTGGCCACTTTATTCCTTTGGCCGACCATGATCTGGAGGCTAGCGATGGGTCATCGTCATCCTCTCATCTCTTGGCGACTCCATGTTTTCTCGCTGTCTGTCGCTGCACACAGGCCTTGTATGCTCGGTGAGGCACTTTTAGTTCGTTGCTTCGGTGTCGAGATCACGCGGCATTCGTGGGGACAGATCTTCCTCCCCGTTGTGAGCGTGATAATTGTGACTGTTTTGCTTCCACCGCAAGTTTGTGCCCTGCTGCTTCTATATCGGACTCAGTTCAGCCTCCCGTTTATGTTCCCTGTTCCTGTGTATAGCCAGGCGTCTTGTGGAGAGTGTCGCTCGTATCAAAATACTTTAGCTTCCACTTGGTAATTGTCATAGAGTTATGATTTGGTGGTATGTTTTAAATTATTGGAGTTTTTTAAATGCCTCTTATTTTCAGTGACATTAATCATAACGTTCAAAACATTTTTGTTCCTTGTGCCTTGTGTACTAAGTCACCGATTCGCTTTCTTTAGTTACTTGGAGCCGGCAAAATTATGCGCCATACCGGGGCAAAAGTCGTTGCTTGCGTCTGTGCAGGTGAGGTCTACCAACCAAACATTCACGTCCTCCTTGCACCTATGTAAAGTATTTGCCGTTTCCTCCTCGTCTCATGATTCGAAGCTGAATCTCAGTTTGACGCTGAACTTTTGACCTAACGGGAAAAAGTGGGGTGGTTGCCTTGGCCAGTCATATTATCTTTTAGCGACTTTTCACAAGTATTATGTGTAGGCTGCCAGCATGTACGTACGTTTTACTCGTTTTACTTAAAAATTATTCCTCTGTCCATCTGGCTATGATTGTATGTTTGTGCCTTGGGGAGTGTTCTCACAAGTTGCCTAGAAAATAAATATGGAGAGCACCTTATCGGCCCGACCTAAGTAATTTCGAGTCCGTGCGTCCGGACCATTTCGCCCGACTACTGATGGTTTCATATCAAGCAGCTTCAATTTTCTTCTGTTTCCTTTTAATGAACTTCGTTTTAGGTACACCTTAATTATTTGTAGTTTTTTTAGTCAAAAACATATTAACGATGTTTGTGACCTGCCGATTTGAAGTCTACTTTCTTGGAATCTTTGAAGAGATTATTACGTAACTTCAGCTGGTGAAATATTATCTTGCTTCTCTTATTGAATTTTGCTGTGAATATTTCAACAACAATAATCAGTGACTCGCAAGATTTGTTTATTTTTGGAAAGAGTATATAATATTTGTTGTAAATTTAAACTTTACTGCTTCATGTTCCATAATGAGTTTTGGAGAGTTGAGAGCAAGTATATCAATTAACGCTATAGCCTTTTGACATTTGAGCTCACTGGAAAATTTTATAACATTATTGATTTATTTATATTATTTATATTATTGAACAATTGTTTCTTAATAGGTACTATTGACCTAATTGATAAAGTTATTTTTGCTGACACGTGTTAATAAAAATCTTGATATGAATATTGTTCTGCCGGTCGCTGTGGCCGTGCGGTTCTAGGCGCTTCAGTCCGGAACTGCTACGGTCGCAGGTTCGAATCCTGCCTCGGGCGTGGATGTGTCCTTAGATTAGTTAGGTTAAAGTACTTCTAAGTCTAGGGGACTGATGACCTCAGATGTTAAGTCCCATAGTGCTTAGAGCCATTTGAACCAGCCAATATTGTTCTACAACGAATTTGGCCAGGTCTTTCCAAACCCGTGCAACCTTAGGCCAATAGTGCGTAGCACAGTTAATTGGAGAATTTTCTTATTCTTTGTAGCTTTCTGTTTCTTTTTTCTTTTTTTTTATTAGCCTTTCATCGTGAATATTAGTGATATAATTGAAGGGGAATACGAATGTGTTAGGGCAGTTCAGTGGTAGGATTTAGACCCTGCACGGTGAAAGTCTTAAATGGGGCACTTGTCGAATTCCTTTCAGATTTATTTTATTACTTATTTAGCGTATGGCGCTACATACATGGTTAACACTTATTACATTATGAAATTTTATGATAAAATACAATTTAAAGTACATAAGTGAAGGATACATATTCAGATAAAATATTATACAGAAACACAATAAAAGTAACACACAGCAGATATTTTACGTTACACAAGTCTTCAAATTCTGACGTCCAAATTGGCGATCCATTCGAGGCAGGGCGGTGTGGCGTTGAAGAAGTCAGCCCGACTACCCTGTTAGGCTCTTAATTCACGGTCCTGGGCGATGTGCTGCATTGTCTGATTAGGTGCCCCACAGTCACAGCTAGGCCTGGGAAGCTTTCCCCACTTGTGTAGATTGTGTGCACATAGTCCATGTCCTGTCCGGATTCTGTTTAGGCTTTTCCATAGCTATGTGGAAGTTCAAGGCCCTGAGGTTTCTCTGATGGACAGGTAAGTTCACGGTTTCAGGGGAGGCACTTCCACTCCAGCTCTCGTGCCATTTAGTGTCCATGCTGAAGTTGTCAGCTGACAGTTGTTGGGCCAGTCTTAAAGGGGGATTTCTGGAGTGGAGTCGTATTTTTTCCAAAGTTGGGACATCTTCATGGATAGGAAGTAGGGGGTTAATCATTATTTTTGTGTATTCCTTCATCAGAGCTTCCTGTCTTCGCAGGGAGGGTGGAGCTATGTGACTAAGTGTTGGAAGCCAATATAGTGGGGTAGTATTTATGCATCCAGTTATGGCTCTCATAGCAGCGTTGAGCTGAGTGTCCACCTTGTTTACATGCATTCTGGTTAACCACGCTGGTGCACAGTACTCGGCTGCAGAGTACACTAAGGCGAGTGCAGAGGTTCGTAGCGTGTCTGCTGCTGCTCCCCAGTTAGTGCTGCAAAGCCTCTGAATGAGGATGTTCCGTGAGCTTATTTTATTGGATGCATTTTCTATGTGTCTTTTGAAGGATAATGTCCTATCTACAGTGACCCCCAGGTACTTTGGATATGGCTGATATCGCAGTTGACTGTTATTCGTATGAACCTTCAGCTCACATCCCGCCATTCTGTTGTTCAAATGAAAACAGCTGACTTCAGTCTTGGTGGGATTTGGTATTAGCCTCCATTTGGTGAAATACTCATGCATTTTGTTTAGGTCAGTTGTGAGGATGTTTTCAGTGTCTTCAACTGCTTGCTTTGGATAGCTAGGGCCATATCATCAGCATAGCTGAACTTCCTTGAGATGGTTTCAGGCAGATCAGAGATGTAAAGATTAAAGAGCATTGGTGCTAAAACTGATCCTTGAGGCAGTCCATTGTTCAGTTTCCTCTGTTGGCTTATGTCATTACCCTGTATTACCTTGAAGTATCTATCCTAAAGCATGTTGTTGATAAGTCTCAGTGTCATATGGCAGGGGATTACTTTTATCAGTTTGTGTAGAAGTCCTTCCTTCCATACAGTGTCATAGGCAGCTGTTATGTCTATGACAGCTACTGCAGTCTTTTTCTGTTTTTGGAAACCTGCTTCAATATTTGTCGTTAGACTTAGAACCTGGTCTGTGCAGCTCCTATTGCGTCTTAAACGTGCCTGCTCTGGTGGGATGACTTCTAGGATTCGTGGGCCCAGCCTGTTGAGGAGTAGCCGTTTCAGAAGTTTGTAGCAGCAGCTAAGAAGAGCTACAGGACGGTAACTTTCAGCTTTATCTGATGGTTTGTTTGGTTTCAGCACAGCAATTATTTTAGTAATTTGACAGGCAGCCCGATGTTAGTATACATGAGTAAAACTTGGTCAGAGCAGAACTGAACGTACTCAGACATTTCTCTCTTTACTTATTCTGATCAACACTAAACTGACACATAATATTTTTGGCGCAACGCAATCTGACTTTCAATAATCACTACAAAAGAATGGCCGTGACTTACAATAACCTATACCTTTAATGAATCACTTAATTCACAAAAGTCTTCGTTTCTCAAACTACTGTAATACAGCGTGCACCAATACTGCCAGCTGAATAAAAAATTCTAACTACTGGAGGCACTAACTACTGATAGGCATAGTGATCAGATGAAAGATTTTGATAGAGAACAAACCATATATTTACCTTAATAATGTTCAAAAGTGATATATATATATATATATATATATATATATATATATATATATCAGTTCATGATATCCAGTATTACAAATTTACTCTTTCTGATGGACACACGTCCAGATCGCCCGCGCTCAAAATTCTGCCATCTCTCTTCTCACATCCACCACTGCAGGCGGCTCACCTCCAACTGCGCAACGATACGCGCTGTTCACATGCAACTGCCCAACACTACAATATCAAATATTTCAACAATGTCAACCAGTCACAGACTGCACACAGCACAGCCAGTGATTTTCATACAGAGCGCTACGTGACCTTACCAACATCAAAACCTAAACAGCCTACTTACAATTTCTTCGTTTCCTTCCCACATCGAGTCAGTAATTCAGGGTGCATTCCATCATAACCAGGCGCCTTACCCGTTTTAACATCGCTGAGAGCAGCTTCTAGTCATTCAGTTGTGAACCTCCGAGAGTACTCAGTTTCTTGAGGTGTTGTTCGCTGTGTTTCTGTATTCCCTTTTTACTTTTTGTGTGTGGTGTTTGTCTCGTGGTGCTCTAGATAGTGATACAATTCGACTTGGTATCTGGTCCGGTTGATTGGTGGTTTACTTCCCCTCAACTTCTTTAGTAAGCTCCAAGCTTTTCTGCTTGATTTCTTAAAACCTATTTCAGCAGTTGTCTAATCCATCTATTTCTTCGAGCCTCATACAGTGTCGGTAACAGTTCATCGGCTACGTCTGTATCGCCATGTTTTATGTATGTTTCAAAAAGTTTCTCACAATCTTTGTTCCAGCCCGGAATGTATTCATTGCGGTACCCACGTGGCATACACTTTTTTGCTGTTGCAATCACTGCACCTACAAATCTGTTGTATTTTTAGGTGTTGCTGGGACCCATCTTATGACCTTGTCAAATTCTTGGGAGAACAGTTCCCAGTTTGCCTTTTGGAAATTCCATCTAGGTCTTGGTATAGATCGGATCACCAGGATTTGTATGCCTATTTCATATATGACTGGACGATGTTGACTGCGTGTAAAATCTGGTAGGATCGTTCTGGTTATGCTAAGTGGTTGGCCACTGTGATTCTGAGTGTAGAAATGCAGATCTGGATTTGAGTCTCTACCCCATGCTGCTGATCTGAAACTTCCCTTATCCTTTGCATCGAATATGAGACTTAAGCTGTTTTCTTCCATCCAGTCTGTGAGTGCAACGCCATTCTCGTCACTGATATTGTACTTCCACATTGTGTGGTGACTATTGAAAACACCCAAGTACAGATCTGGAGGGGAGTGTGGGGGTATTACCTCTGGAGGCCACTGGACGAGTGGAGGTTTGTAAACATTAGTTATTGAAACTTCTTACACTTTTATAGTGACAGTGTGGATTCCACTGTCAATGCCAGAGTGCAATACTTGGGAATTTTCTATGTTGCTGCGGATATAAGTAGCACAGCCGTGTGACTGATGGTATGTCGCACCTAGTATCTCGTATTCTGCCTCTTGCCTTGTCACACTAGTTATATGAGTCTCTTGTATAGCAACAACATCAATGTTCCTCTCATGGAGCATTCGAGACAGAGTTTCGCATTTGGATCTTCTTAGTCCTTCAATATTTAGTTGGAAAATTCGGAGGCTAGGTATATGAGTATCTTGGTGCTAGAGAAAGGCTCCAGTTTTGATAGGCGTAGGAATATACAGAGCCCCGACACCCTACTGCCAAGTGTACAGCGCAAATGGTATTTCGACTCTTTTCTGCAGGATATAATTGGGTCTTGATAAATGCGGGAGATGCTTGATACAGGCATGAGCAAACAGTCTCCGACGATTCCTTCGGACCATCTCCACTTTGTTCGTAACCACGGCCTTGTGGTGAAAGAACTGCTCACTTGACTAACTGTCGAACGGCGGAACTACAAAGCTGCCAGCGTCTCGTTATCAGAAAAATAGTTGCTCAGCCGCTCTCCGTCCAACTCTGTCGCCGCGGCTGGAAGTCCGTGGTGAGCCGCGACAACATGTGTGCAATTCTTCCACATATGGTCCGCCTTTCTCGTCATTCCCTCCCACTCGGCATACGTCATTTTATCAACTGTTGTTAGGTTCCTGCTGGGTCGCGCTGTATATGACTAGCTTTTGCAAAGCAATACTTTTTTTCTCTCTGTATTGTTTAAAATGTATGTGTGCGCTCATAAGTTTCTTTTAAATTAAACCTCCCCTTCTCCCTCTGCTCGGTCCTATGTTTAATTCATGTTTCGTGGCTCTGTTAGTCTACATTCTGATGTGTTCTCGCTGGCAATGGCCTTAAAAAATTCCTTGTTTTTCTTTTGAATATAACTTCATCATGTTGAGTGGCTGCAGAAGGAAGATCCAAAAAACTAGTTTCCCAAACAATCCAACTAATTCTGTCCCGTCAATCTGCCGTTTGAAATGAATAAACCTACCAACATTTTAGCGATCATTCCACGCTAAACATTGACTGAAAACCGAACTTGGAAATTCGTATCCACTGTAGCATGCGGAGTTTGCTGCGATCATCGATGATTATTACGTATGTTATTGCTTCTACTCCGTGCAAACTTAGCTTCATGAGTGAATAGCACTAATGGGAGCAAATGAAGATTGTCATTAAAGCAGCGACAAAATTCAAGTCTTGCGGCCAGGTCGCCAATGTAAAGATTGTGAACACGCTGTGTGTGAAATGCGTTAGTCTTCCTCTTGCGATGTTAGCCATACACGTGTTCGTGGGACACCGACATGAGCTGAAATTCGCCGTCTGCTGGTAGTAGGATTACGCTCGACAATTCCAACAATCTGTTGCTGATCCTGTGCAGGTTGTTGATCCACACCCTCAGAAGGAATGGGAACCTCGAAGAATACCTGTTTCGTGCAATGTGGTGAAAAATCTGATGAACACTCTACGGTCAGGTATTCGACGTGTCGGAAAGCGCCGTCGGTGTTCTTCGATAGCAGCAGCTGCTCTACCATCGCAGACGCTTACACATGCGTCGTGTCTGCATAGTCTTCATTAGTGTAGATGTGTGGTATTTTATCCAGCGCACTGGTAAACACAGTTAATCGATCCTTCTCTGTGATAGACTCTCAGTTCGCATTCAATGGGCTACTTTATAGGCAGAAACGAGTCCCTAGCAAAGAGGTTGAAAGCAACGAGGTAGGCTGGGCCAGAACAAAACGTCAAAGATGTTCGGCGGGTAAGACACACCTCAGGCACAATTCGGAGTAGAACACATGCCCATTTGAAGCTGTTTGCTTCACATGAGGTTTCTTGTCACAACCCTTAATATTGACCATTCCTTCTGGACATCCTGTATATGATGGGCCATATTGTTGATGCACACTGGCTGAGGTACATATTGGCCAAACTGCCAGTCTTGGCCGGCCGCTGTGGCCGAGCGGTTCTAGGCGCTTTAGTCCGGAACCGCGCGACTGCTACGGTCGAAGGTTCGAATCGTGTCTCGGGCATGGATGTGTGTGACGTCCTTAGGTTCGTTAGGTTTAAGTAGTTATAAGTTCTAGGGGACTGATGACCACAGATGTTGAGTCCCATAGTGCTCAGAGCCATTTGAACCATTTGCCAGTCTTGTGAGTAGCAAAGCTCTTCACATTTCTAGCACGTGTGCTGTATTAGAATGGACAGAATTTTAGTAAATTGTGATGACCTTAAGACGACAGCGTTGTGGGGCCACGGCTTCTACGCAGCATTTGTACTGGAGACCAACTGCGCTGTACACTGTTATCTCTGAGCTTCTACCGACGCGGGGCACTTTACGTGTACCATACTTAGTAAATTAGCCATTATGGATGCCTGTCACCGGCAGGGTTGTGAAGAATGAACCTGGTGTATGATGATGGTTGATCCATATCTTCAGGTAATCTGCACCGATGACTACAGTACAATTTGGATATCAACACAATTATCGAAAGTTCACAGACTGAAAGAAACAACTCTGAATACTCATGGTACCGGTAATAATTCCCTGAGTAGTGGGTCTTCAAGAAGAGTATCTGAGGTTACTCTGGTAGCCTATTCAGGAAGTGACGGAGCGTAAGACACTGTGCATGACTTTCACAGAAAATCAAATGTGTCACGTGGACAGACCTTGGAGATCACCGTGTAGTGCCACGTAAGACGCAGCTGATAGTTCAGTGTACTGATTCCGTTTGAGATTTACGGCTACGAAAGCATTTTCCTGACTGTTGAGTTCTGCAGTTCAGCACGTGGTGATTCTTATTGTGGTTACAAGTTTCAAAAAATGGTATCCTGATAGGATCAGTTAACAACTGCAAACTCAGATGTAATTGATGTAGTTTACAACCTGAAATAGGGTCAGAAGTACTCCTTGCTTGCACTCAAGGTTAATTAAACACAAGTACACTTTTCATGTTTATTCTGCTTCTTAGAAACTGATAAAATGAACTGATTGTAGTGCTGATGTTCCCTCCAGATGATATTTCAGTGCATGTAGTTCATGCTGATATATTATTGGTTGGTTAACTGCTGTTACTGCAACTACCCTTTTTCTGTTGTGTTGTGGTTGTTGTTTGGCTAACTGAAGCCACAGAATCTATCGTTAACTCTGTTGCAATTCCTGCTGACGTTCTCACAAATGCAACACGTTCAAGTCCTCACTGAACAGTCACTGTAGTTGGAAAACTATCCTTGTTGTCATTTATTTATCTTAACAAATAGAAACCAATTTCAAACATACTCTAGCCGGCAGAGCTGCGTATGCTCATAAACTCTGGAGAAGCAGACAGCTGCGCGAGTGTCATTTGGGGCAGATCAGCAGCAGACAACCGATTGCGAACGTAAGAGGTCGCATAAACAATGAACTGTTGGCACTTGAGTACTTGAGAACTAGCATGCACTACGGTGCAAGTCTGCGCAGTGTCAAGGTGTTGGTTTTGTTTGGTGGGGATGGAACAGGCTCACATGTGTAGCGACTATCCCACAGTTCACACAGATTTTGTGGCTCCATTCGGAATATATCGAGTGAACTGTTGAGTGCCGTTACTCAAGAAGAGGGCTGGTGGAAAGAATCTTCTGCATCGTCAGAGCCGTGAAGCAGTGTACAAGAAGTAGAAGTGCAAGAGAATAAAACCGACCTCAACGATCCTGTTAATTTAGAACGGCGTTGCAATGTGTTTCTCAAGTTCCTGTGCATTGGGTGAGTGGTTAAAGTGCATTGTCAAAGATTGTTACTCGGTTAAAATGGAAACAGAATCTTTTACGATATTAAATAAAAAGCGTTACACGAAGCAGCTGGAAAGGAAACTATAGTTGTGATGAATTGGCTCAGAAGACAATCGTTTATTTCCACAAGGCTAAGAGATAGCTAGTACTGAGAACGTTGCCTTCCATTCTGAAACACATCATCAGTCTTCACTTAAAACTTCCGGGCTGATAGGCCGTGGTCGAAGTATAAAACACTCTCCTGACGTTTCGTCTCCGACTGCGGGAGACGAAACGTCAGGACAGTGTTTTATACTTCGACCATGGCCTATCAGCCCGGAAGTTTTAAGTGAAGACAATACCGGCCGTGAAAGCTTACATTGTATGACATCATCAGTGTTTCGAGCAGCAGTTCCTCTCTACGACAGATCGCTAACGTTGTATGATTCAGCAGGCGTAAAACGGCCATAAGTGGAAATTATTAACAAAAAATGAAAACATTCTCGGAACACTATTGCAATATTTATAAGCTAAACTACACTCATATTTACTCACCTAACTTACATATGGACGTCACTTATATCCACAAACCACATGTAAGAAACCATTGTTTTAAAATGGAAAGAACAAACGTTCGCTTGCAGCAGTTTCTAAGGGAAAGCAAGCAATCATTTTGCACGCTAGAGGTGACGTCAGGTTTAGTGCTAACTGCACTGCTAATATTTAAGTGTAACGCAAAGTATTGTGGTTTTCGTACTACCGTAACTGTAAAATCTTTAACAAGCGGCTCTTTGGTAGTTACTAATGATGCTTCCGATTACATCATCGAAATTAATCCACCACCAGTCTTACCTTTCCATAATGAGGAAATGATAACAACATTCCGCGAAGAGGCATTCAGTTCCATGTGTCCATGCGTTGTGGTCTTCACTCTGATGACTGCTTTGATGCATTACTCCATGCTGCTCTATCCTGCAGAAGCCTCTTCTTCTCTGAATATTTACTACAATCTACATCCTTCTGGATCTGATCACAGTATTCATCTCTTGGTCTCCCTCTACGATTTTTATCCCACCACACTTGCTTCCAATACTACATTGGTTATCCCTTGATGTATCAGAATGTGTCCTATCAACCAATCCCTTCTTCTAGTAAGATTGTGCCACAAATTTCTTTTCACCCTAGTCTTATTCATTACCTCCCTATTAGATACGTGATTTACCTATTTTTATTTTCACCATTATTTTGTAGCACCGCATTTCAAAAGCTTCTATTCTTATCTTGTCTAAGCTGTTTATCGTCCATATTTCACTTCCATACATGGCTATACCCCATACAAATACTTACAGAAAAGACTTTCTCACACTTAAAACTATATTGGATTTTAACAAACTTCTTTTCTTTAGAAATGTTTGTCTTGCCATTTTCTGGTCACCATTTTATATCCTCTCTACTTTGGCCATCATCAGTTATTTTTCTGCCCTAATAGTGTAACTCATCTACTTTAGGTATCTCGGTTCCTAATATAGTTCCCCTAGCATCACATTATGTATTTCGACTGCATTCCATTGTCTTTGTTTTGCTTTGGTTGATATTCACCTTATATCCTCCTTTCTAAACACTGCCCATTCCGTTCAACTGCTATTTCAAGTCCTTTACTGTCTCTAACAGAATTACAATGTCATCGGTAAACACCCAAGTTTTTATTTGCTTTCCCTGGACTTTAATTCCTACTCAGAGATTTTGTTTGGTTTCCTTTACTGCTTTAACAGTGTACAGATGGAGTAACATCGGGGTAGGGTACGAGCTTGTCTCACTTATTCTTCTCTTTCATGCTCCACGACTCATAGCTACCATCTGGTCTCTGTACATGTTGTAAGTAGCCTTTCGCTCCCTGTATTTTACCCTCACTACCCACAGAGTTTCAAAGAGAATATTGCAGTCAACATATTCAAAAGCTTTCTCTTACGCTACAAGCTCTTTACACGCAGACTTGCCTTCCCTTAATCTATCATCCACAGAAATTGTATTGTCTTGCACGTTTCTATATTTCTCTGGAATGCAAACTAATCTTCCCTGAGGATGGCGTCTAGTAGTTTTTCCGTTCTTCTATAATGAATTCGTGTTAGTAATTTGCAGCCATGATATATTAAACTGATAGTTCGTTAATATTCTCATCCGTTAGCATCTGCTTTCTTTGGAATTGTAATTATGTTCTTCTTGAAGTCTGAGGCTGTTTCGCCTGTCTCATTTGTCTTGCACACCAAATGGAATGTCATGGCCTGCACTCCCAAGGCTATCACCAAGCCTGATGGAATGTCTTCTACTCTTTTCTACTCTCTCTTTTCTCGTTAATTTTCCTGTTTCTTTGCCCTGGTGACATAAGCTTCTAAATCCGTACATTTGTCCTCTAGCCATACTTAATTAGCCATTTGCACTTCCTGCCAGAGTCATATTTTGTACGTTTGTATTCTCTTTTGTCTGCTTCGTTTACGTTATTTTACATTTTTTACTTTCGTTAGTTAAATTCTGCATCCCCGATGTTATCCAAGAATTGCTGCTAGGCTTTCTCTTTTTACCTATTTGATCCACTGCTGCCTTCACTATTTCATTTGTCAAAACTTCCCGATCGTCTTCCACTGTATTTCTTTCCCCTGTTCTTGTTAGTCGCTCCCTATCGCTACCTCTGAAACTCTGAACAACCTCGGGTCCCTTTAATTTATCAATGTCCTGTATCCTTAATTTTCTTCTTTTTCCAATTACTTCAGTTTTAACCTACAGTTCCTAACCAGTAACGTGGGGTCAGTCCGCACATCTGCCATTGGAAATATCTTACAGTTTACGTGTACAAAGCCGATATGTACTACTTTAGGGTACCATTAAGCTGCTGCCTCGCTTCTGAGACATCGCTGGCATGGCCTTGCCATTATAAAACAAGCGAAGTCTTACCAGCACATGTAACCTCCAGCCTGGCGAGTTCGAGTATGTCGAGCTGCTATCCGTGTCTAGCAGTGTCCACTGCCTGCCGTCCTGGAGCTGGAGCTACGGCTGTCTTCTTCAGCCACTCACTTCAGCTGTAGCTAAACGACGAGCTAGCTTGTCGACCAGAGGCATGCAGTAGGATATGCACACGGCATCATGGCCCAATTACTGTGGCGAAACTATTAGCTGTTATTATTCTGATAAGGGAGCAGTTACTACACTCCTGGAAATGGAAAAAAGAACACATTGACACCGGTGTGTCAGACCCACCATACTTGCTCCGGACACTGCGAGAGGGCTGTACAAGCAATGATCACACGCACGGCACAGCGGACACACCAGGAACCGCGGTGTTGGCCGTCGAATGGCGCTAGCTGCGCAGCATTTGTGCACCGCCGCCGTCAGTGTCAGCCAGTTTTCCGTGGCATACGGAGCTCCATCGCAGTCTTTCACTGGTAGCATGCCGCGACAGCGTGGACGTGAACCGTATGTGCAGTTGACGGACTTTGAGCGAGGGCGTATAGTGGGCATGCGGGAGGCCGGGTGGACGTACCGCCGAATTGCTCAACACGTGGGGCGTGAGGTCTCCACAGTACATCGATGTTGTCGCCAGTGGTCGGCGGAAGGTGCACGTGCCCGTCGACCTGGGACCGGACCGCAGCGACGCACGGATGCACGCCAAGACCGTAGGATCCTACACAGTGCCGTAGGGGACCGCACCGCCACTTCCCAGCAAATTAGGGACACTGTTGCTCCTGGGGTATCGGTGAGGATCATTCGCAACCGTCTCCATGAAGCTGGGCTACGGTCCCGCACACCGTTAGGCCGTCTTCCGCTCACGCCCCAACATCGTGCAGCCTGCCTCCAGTGGTGTCGCGACAGGCGTGAATGGAGGGACGAATGGAGACGTGTCGTCTTCAGCGATGAGAGTCGCTTCTGCCTTGGTGCCAATGATGGTCGTATGCGTGTTTGGCGCCGTGCAGGTGAGCGCCACCTTTCAGGACTGCATACGACCGAGGCACACAGGGCCAACATCCGGCATCATGGTGTGGGGAGCGATCTCCTACACTGGCCGTACACCACTGGTGATCGTCGAGGGGACACTGAATAGTGCACGGTACATCCAAATCGTCATCGAACCCATCGTTCTACCATTCCTAGACCGGCAAGGGAACTTGCTGTTCCAACAGGACAATGCACGTCCGCATGTATCCCGTGCCACCCAACGTGCTCTAGAAGGTGTAAGTCAACTACCCTGGCCAGCAAGATCTCCGGATCTGTCCCCCATTGAGCATGTTTGGGACTGGATGAAGCGTCGTCTCACGCGGTCTGCACGTCCAGCACGAACGCTGGTCCAACTGAGGCGCCAGGTGGAAATGGCATGGCAAGCCGTTCCACAGGACTACATCCAGCATCTCTACGATCGTCTCCATGGGAGAATAGCAGCCTGCATTGCTGCGAAAGGTGGATATACACTGTACTAGTGCCGACATTGTGTATGCTCTGTAGCCTGTGTCTATGTGCCTGTGGTTTTGTCAGTGTGATCATGTGATGTATCTAACCCCAGGAATGTGTCAATAAAGTTTCCCCTTCCTGGGACAAGGAATTCACGGTGTTTTTATATAAATATCCAGGAGTGTATTATCGGATAAGTTAACAATTTATTTCAAGTGGTAATAGATAATAGTCATGATTTTTGCGTTTATGATTCAAAATTCTGCCTATAGAAAGAAATAAGTACCGTAGAAAGAGAAGTACTGACTTAAGGAAGATAATTGTCGAATGGCTTAATCTTCATTGTACCCACATTTCGTAGATGCTAAAAGAAGACCTAGATAGGACATCAGTAGACAACACTGGTGCTGAAAAATTTTATTCCTCTTCTTACATTAAAGACAGGACACTTTGAAATCATCAACCATCACCATCATCAAATCTTGCTCGTCACGTATACAGACTGTTAAAAGAAAGTATTCCATTTTATGAGAAGTCATAGTGTGGGCCAAAATAAGACAATAATGCCCAGTAAAAATGGACTCAGAATTCACACCTTAACAATTTTTCATCTGCGTTACTGCAAAATAAATCTTTTTTTACTGCATGTTCTTCACTTTCAGTATTATGAGATATGTTCCTGACTACTATCTCGCAAAATAAGTAAATCAAAAGACTTGCAGTAGAACAGATTTGTTTCATTATGGAGAAGATGAATTAGTGCTCATAGTTCATAAATATAAGTATTTTTCAACGCTCTGTGTATGAGCACTTGAAGTGTGTCAGAGTGACAGGCAACATGTCGAAGTAGGGTGAAGTATGTGGTCGCAATAGCCCGCTACTAGAAAGATAGTAAAACACTTCATCATTTATTTTCTGATTTTTATGCATGTAGTCACTAAAAATGATAATGCATTTAGGAACACTTACACATTTCTACATAATATCATCTGGTTAACTGACATCACGCATGATCTCATACAACTCAATGTGAATTTAATGAGTTCCATAGTGGATAATAAAGCTTCATCAAGTGTTATTATCTGGGACTCAGCTAGAGAATTAGATCTGTGCATAGAAATATCAGTTTGGTAAAGCTGCACATTTGTGTTAGTAAAGTAGAAGCGATAAATAGTTCACACTATACGTAAAATTTGGTGACTTGTCTAAATGGTTCAAATGGCTCTAAGCACTATGGGACTTAATATCTGAGGTCATCAGTCCCCTAGACTTAGAACTACTTAAACCTAACTAACCTAAGGACGTCACACACATCCATGTCCGAGGCAGGATTAGAACCTGCGACCGCAGCAGCAGCGCGATTCCGGGCTGAAGCGCCTAGAACCTCTCGGCCACAACGGCCGGCATGACTCGTCTAAAAATAAGTCCGATGCATACAGAGTAATTCAGTCTGATTTTAGCTAGATTGACCTGTCTACGTTCACTATTATTCTTGTTACATATAACGGAAACTTCACATCGTACCAAACTATCTCTTGTTGCTAATATTGCAAATAACAACAGGGTCTAATGATTAACAGCACGGATGGGAACTAATTTCTTTGAATGGTGGACCATTAGTTAACTCGGCATCTCTCCAAAGATCTGCCTGCTGCTGTAACTGTGTTTCAGGAAAGGATAAACGTAAGAAGTATAGCAGCTACAGCAACATTCTAAATATAGTGAAGTCTAATAAAGTAACAGTCCTCCATCGTTCACTCTTGAGTCACATTTTTACCAGGAAGCTTTGGGTACAACAAAAGATTCAAACTAAATACCCAATGATTTAAGTGACCTGGCGGATGATAAAAATAAAATATTTTCCTCTTCATGACTTCTTCAGATACAAAATAATTTCACATTCAAAATCCTGTAATAATATTTTTTTATTCATTGCATAAAATTGTTTTCCGCTTTGAACAGCATACTGTGTTTAGTACCACAACAAATAAATTCCAAAACTGAGTAAGTAAGTAACGAACTACGATGCACACCATCAGGCAAAGCATCATGACGAAATATACCTTTTGCGTTGAATGAAGTCCAGTTCAAACGAAACACGGATACCTATCGATCTCCTAGCTGATACAATCGCACTCTGTTGTATTAAATTAACTGATGAGCAAGCACGCTCCTTCCAGGTGTTCGCTATTCAGGTCGTCGTGGAGCGGCGTTTTACCACTTCACAACGTACGTAAGACTTTCAATAGCATCTACTCCTTTCACGTGTAACGTAATTCCGTATATTTGGCGTCTAATATTAATACGAGATAGTGTGAGAAAAGCAGTGGATGAAAGGGCCGTGCTTTTACGGCGAATTTGGAGGAAACGTATTATTCCTGACCACTAACACTAGTTAGAACAACTACTATGGTAATTAGCTACAGTTACCAAACAAAAGTTAGTTCACGTTTAGAGTAGACAATTGTTTCACTAACAGTGGAGAAAGCTACAAAACAATTGGCGCAATAGACAGTACACGAAACAGCGTTGTAGTCTACCGTCGTTTCTCTTTACGTTTTCTTTCTCTCTATCACGATGTTGCTATTTCAACAGTAGTTTCATATGAACGAATATCGTAACTATAGAATTTACCCTGAGCTATCTTCTTAAAAAGCAGATGACATCTCGGCATAGTCCGATGCCAATACAGTTATACAAGAATTTTTCATATACCATTTTTGCAGCTTTCTTTGTACTCCACAGTCGGTCGTTGTGTTCGCAGGTCGTCTTCTTCTACAACAATATATCTTATCAAGAGTATGTGACGTGATACACTGTGGACACCGCAGGTAAAGCTTATTTGTCTCTTCTTGGTACTCCACTATTCAGTGTGTAATATTAACCGTGTAAATTCCTGTGAGAACTGTTCATTCAGATTATGTTGTGTCACTAATCTGTTTAAAAATTTCAGTTCATATACTTTTGGAATTTTGTTTAGGTTTACACCATGTTTTTAAGTATCCTCTTTACAGTGACTTACTAATGCTGCTGTTGGCGATAGTCATATGTCCATTCATTGCGTTAATTACATCGATATGGCCTAGTGATATAATTCGAATCATTTAGGTTGGATCACAGATACAGACACGACAGTCCCTGCTACTTCAGTTATATGCAAGTGTTGGTCCATCACTGTGGAATGGATGCAACACGTGCAGCATCCACGACTAGCTGTTTTTAATGGGTGAGTGTTCCACAGACCGTGGCGGCCAGGGCCACAGTCGAACACTTTGGGTATCCACGAAGGTCTGGTCAGCACGGTTAGTCTTGCCTGATCTTGTCGAAAGCTGTCACGGAGAAGTCGAGGAGTGCAGCCACCGGCCTTAGCACATTAGAAATATTACGCACTTCACACTTTCCCGTCGGATACTGGACGCATATGATGATACCAATATTATAAAGCAGGGTCCATTCTCCTCGGAGCTTCCATGGATGTGAGCATTACGATACTGTACACTGAACTAGAATCCCTTGGAAGAGACGTGGTGATGTGAATTTTATAAGTTTGGAGGTGAATTGAATGTTCAAACAAATTTCGGACTTGCAGCCGGTCGTCGATTAATTCGACTGAGCGCCTGCCATTCAGGTGAACCATCGAAGAAGGGGAAGAATTGCACCATACTGCCCTATATAGTGCACTGCTAGTATTTCGCGCCTGTCCAAAAGTTCCAGTTGACATACGGAGCACACTTCCTGGAGGCAGCGCCCTCGCTGGTGGAACCGTGGAACTCAGCTGTCCTCCGTGTTACCGACCGTACTCTGTCGTCTTTGAATAGAACAAATCGTAGAAATGGTGGGGTTCCTCACACTATCCAACTGACAGTCGCTATCACAGTTCATCAGATTTTCCGCCAGGAGTATTTCCATAGATTCTTTAAAAAAGGAGTTCCAAACACATGTAGGTCAAAATCACAGTTCTATCATATTCCATTGGCTGTCCATTGGAGATACAGCGTTCGGCAATAGCGGACGTCACGGCCTTTTTTCGGTATGCTCTATCTCCAACCTATTTTATGTTCAGCCAACAATATTTTGAACAGACTGAAGGCGTCACCGGGGACAGCCCCCTGTCTCACTTGGTGGCCAACCTTTTTATGGAGGATTTCGAGAAGAGAGCGCTTGAATCAGCTGCCCTTAAACTAACTACACTTTGGAGGTATGTAGATGATACTTTCATAGCGTGGCCTCATCGAGGAGATAAACTGACGAGGTTTATTCACCATCTGAGCTACATTCATAAGAACATTCGGTACGCCATGGAAATAGAGAAAGACGGTTGTCTGCCTTTCTTTGGTGTCTTGGTTAGACGAAAGAATTATGGTTCTCTGGGGCATTCAGATGATCCTAAGTCCAATCATACAGATTTGTATTTGCAGGCGTCAAGTTGTCATCGCCCGTCGCGAACTGCGAGAGTGCTTGAAACACAGAGCTCACGCTGTATCAGATCTAGATAGTTTACCAAACAGCTCGCCCATCTAAAGACAGTGCTTAGAAAGAATAGAAATTCCACCTAGCAGATTAACAGCACACTGTCTGTTAAAAGCAAGAATCAGGAAGTGAATTTAGCTTTTCTTCCTTTTGTGGACAACATTTCGTTTAAAATAGCAACAATCCTCAGTATCTTTCAAGTGAAAGGGATTTTCCGTGCACCATCTAAGACGCAATCCATTTGAGATCAATGAAGGACGACTTGTTGCTGTGGATGGTCAGAATTTACAAAATACTTTTTCAGTGCTGCGTGGCTTACAAGGAGAGACCTCGAGCACCATGGAAGAACGCTGCACTCAACATCAACGATGCACTCTCCTTTTGCAACCAAGCAAGTGCGCTATTTCCGAACGCCTTATTTCCACTGGACATTCATGGGATTTGATAGAATTGTGATTCCGACCACAGGAACATCTTTTTGAGACTCCATTATAAAAAAATCCTTTGAATTAAGCCTGACGGAAAATCTGATGAAAGGTGACAGCGGCTAGCATTTGGACAGTGCGTGGAAACCCCATCCCATCATCTCCACGATTTGTTGTAATCGAGGACGACAGAGTGCGCCAGCGGCCGCTGCGAATGGTAGCGCACAGGACAGCTGACTTCCACGGCTCCATCCACCGGGAAGTGTGCTTCGTCCGTCATCATGAATTTTGAGGCATTCGCGCAATACTCGCTGTTGTATTCTATGGGGCGGGCCGGACCAAGACTTCGTCAGTCTTCGATAGCTTGCCTGAAGTTGACTGGGAGGTCCCAGTCGAAATATCGGTCAATGAATCAATCGACGACCGGTTGCAGGTCCGAAATTTTTTTGAAGAGACGTTGTGATTTCTCACCTGTATCCAGTTGCACGACTGACAATGCTGCTGACTTTGTTGCCCTGCCAAGAGTAGCGCCCCCATCGTGCACATCTTGTGCATTACCTCCTTTAGGATAACGACGTCGCTCGACTAGGGTGGCCAGTATGTTCTCCAGACATGAACCCTATCAAACATGCCTGGGATATATTAAAAAGGGCTGTTTATGGACGACGTGACCCACCAACCACTCTGAGGGGTCTACGCCGAATATCAGTTGAGGAGTGCGATAATATGGACCAACAGTGCCTTGATGAACATGCGGACAGTATGCCACGACGAATACTGGCATGTATCAGCGCAAGGGGATGTTCTCTAAGGTATTAGAGGTACCAGTGTGTACAGCAATCTTGACCAGCACCTCTGAAGATCTCGCTGTATGGTGGTACAAAATGCAATGTGTGGTTTTCATGCGCAATATAAAGAGCGAAAATGATGTTTATGTTGATCTCTATTCCAGATTTCTGTACAGGTTCCAGAGCACTCGGAACCGAGGTGACGCAAAACTATTTTTTATGTGTGTATTTGCACAGGAGTGGAATTTGTGGTGAGTCACATCAAACCAGTCAGAAGACTACGAGTCATAAATAAAAATAAGTGAATGACATTTGTGTGGTACTGAGCAAGTACACACTTGCGTGTACCATCTGCATGGCCACGTGCAAGTGCTCACTCAGTTGTCATGTGTACAGAGAAAGAAATGTAGTTACCGCTAAAGGGTGGATCAACGTCAGGCAGATTGGCCCAGGGTGGAAAATATTCCCTTGTTATGTAATGAGGAAGCACATGAAGTCAGCTGGTTTGCAGTCCCAACTCGAGGAGTCTCGCAGCAGCCGGCTATTGGCGCACCAGCTGGCGGCGCGCTACAATGACAGAATCGAGTCTCGCATCCCTTAATCTTTCTCAAACTATTTTAGGTAAACTATTCACTACAGCATTTGAGTTTTCATTATTTATAGCTCTATATTCACTTGTAAGTAATTCGAAAAGCTTGTAGTGATAAATATTGGTGCATTATACACCATATGTTGCTGTACACGAAATTTAGCTAACGTATTGAATTTTTCTTTAGCGAGAGGAAGTCTCTATCTGTCTCCAACCTTGAACATGAATTTTATGTTACACATTGACTTTGGACCTCACGCAATTTACAGTAAAATATTCGTATCATATCCAATATCACCTAAAACCCATAAGACATCTAAACGAGATTTCACCTAATGATAGCCCACAAAGTGGATTTTATCATATACTTAACATACAGAACTTTCTTATGTATTTCAACATGGCCGAAGCTACAACTTTTATTAAACTGTTTCCAATTTGGTAGTGTAGTTTTTGAAAATTCGTTGATAGCTAGTGAAAGCTTCCTAGTATGAAAATAAACATGAGGTTTCTTCTCTTACATTACTGAAAACCGACACAATGTGTTTTTCGTAAGGTACTGACCTCTCTGAAAGCCTCTCTTGTTTGATAAGAGACTGTTTCAAGATTCCGTAACAATATTATTGGGAGGAGAATTTCTGCATTTTATACTGTGTTTTGGCACATGAACCAAAATTAAACTGGTCAACATTTTACTCATAACTGACAATACTTTTTTTCAAATAAAAATTAGTAAATATTTAGAGAGAAATAAATGGACAATTCAATTTCAGTCTTGGCAGGATCCTGTAACCAATCATGTTTTTAATACTGAATGACTGGGAAGAAAACTTACCAAAGGATTTTCTATCTGTTGTTTCTATCCCCATTCAGACTGAAGTGGTGAATTTCTTCATGTTGAAATGTGTTATTGGTAGATCACACATATTTATAAGCTATTATACCCCTAAGGAGTAATGTCAACGGATTCATAAAGTAATGACTATCATGCTTTTGTGATCTTTCTATCCACACGTGAACAGGAATCAAATTTGTTTTCTGTAATAGAGCAATTCTTTGTGTTTGATATAGAGTAGACTAACCCAGTAAAACTCTTTCGTAACTATAAGCTGTTAACACATCGATGGCTTGCAGAACCTTGCCAACTATTCTTCAAAGTGAACAGGGGTTTACATTTCAATTTTACCAGGATTTGGTATTATCTCACACGTTGTATGTTAAGAAAGAGGAAAAATCGAATCATTTGGAACATTATGTACAATTTAGGCCATATTATCAATTAGAATAGTAGGATTTACTGTATGAGCACTGATGAATTAAAAGTTATGTGTAGTAATAAGATTCACTCACTTACTCTGTAAAGTGATAGGAACGGAGAGATAGCATGTTATTTGCTGCACTTTTACATATATCAAAAATAACTAAAGCGTAGAAGCAAACTCATTTCGTACGTTTCAGTCTCCAGTGTTTATTGTTCAAGACATACTGGGTAACAATATTAGCAGGAGAATTGGTGATTTATTTTCATTTGATTTTCTGGACTTTTTTCTTCAGAAATATGATGAGTGACGAGTTTTAAGTAACATATACAATACATTTACCTAAACGGCAGGCTAAATTTTGTTTCTTTTGCCAAAACAAACAGAAATTGAGCACAGAGATGACTGTCAAAAGGAACACATGCACCCACTGCTGTCGCAGAAGAAGCATCCTAGCAGTGCTGGAAATACGTAATCAGATTATCGTTCAAACGTTAGGGGTGTGAATAATAACGACTGCATAACCGTGTTCTTGCGATTTTCATGGAACTATTTGTAAAAAAAAAATTATTTATGCCCTCACTATGTAGCCTGATAATAAACTGTCTTCCCTTTACCTATCATTATTTAGTTTTGTTTTCAATTTCGGTTTTGGTTCAGCAAAAGAAACATAATTTAAATTGATATATACACTGAAGATCCAGAAAATCTGGTACATCTTCCTAACATAGTTTAGGCCCCCGCGAGCACGCGCAAGTGTCACAGCACGACGTGGCATGAACTCGACTAACGTCTGAAGTAGTGCTGGAGGGAACTGACACCATGAATCCTGCAGGGCTGTCCATAAATCAGGGGGTGGAGATCTCTTCCGGACAGCACGTTGCAAGGCATCCCAGATACGCTCAATAATATTGTTGTCTGGGGAGTTTGGTGGCCAGCGTAAGTGTTTAAACTCAGGACATACTCCTAGTCACTCTGTAGCAATTCTTGACTTGTGGGGTCTCGTATTGTCCTGCTGTAATTGCCCAAGTCCGTCGTAATGCACAATATACATAATGGATGCAGGTGATCAGACAGGACGCTTACCTATGTGTCACCTGTCAGAGTCATATCTAGACGCATCAGGTGTCCCATATCACTCTAACCGCACACGCCCCACAAAAGTACATGGCCTCCACCGCTTGAACAGTCCCCTGCTGTAAAGCAGGGTCCTTGGATTCATGACATTGCCTCCATACCCGTATACGTCTATCCGCTGGATACAATTTGAAACGAGAGTCGTCCGATCAGGCAACATGTTTCCAGTCATCAGCAGTCCAATGTCGGTGTTGACAGGCCCAGGCGAGGCGTATAGCATTGTGGCGTGCAGTCGTCAAAGGAATACGATTGGGCCTTCGGCTCCGAAAGCCCATATCAATGATGTTTCGTTGAATGGTTCGCACGCTGACACTTGTTGATGGTCCATCATTGAAATCTACAGAAAGGTTACACTTTTGTAACGTTGAACGATTCTATTCACTCGTTGTTGCTCCCGTTCTTACAGGATCTTTTTTCGACCGCAGCAATGTCGGAGATTTGATGTTTTACCGGATTCCTGATTTTCACGGTTCACTCGGAAAAGGTCGTACGGGAAAATCTCCCCTTCATTGCTACCTCGGGGAAGCTGTGTCTCAACGCTCGAGCCTCACTTAAGTCTTGGTAACCTGCCATTGTAGCAGCAGTAACCGAATTAACAACTGCGCCAGACACTCGTTGTCTTATATAGGGGTTGCCGACCGGAGCGCCGTCTTCTGCCTGTTTACAGATAGTATACGCATGACTGTGCCAGTTTCTTTGTCGCTTCAGTGTAGATAATTGTACCATATACGTTACTCAAAACTCGTCACTAATGAGACTTCTGAATTAAAATGTTTAACAATTGACAATTGGAACTGAATATTACCAAAGATTTTATACCAACCCTTCAGTTATCTTCGACGTATGGAAAAGTACAGAAAATATTTTACAATTTTTCCTTTCCTATTCATGCACAGAAAAAGCGAGGGAATCCTCTTACTACAGATATCTTTCAGTTCGTCAATGATACTGACTTCGACGAATAGCTGGCAAGGTTCTACAAGTCGTCAATGTGTTCACAGCTTCATAGTTGCGATAGAGTTTTATTGGGACCATTCAATAATGCTGCAAAAACGCAGCATTGTTCCCTTAGAAACAATAAATTTCGTGGTTACGAAAACATGATAGTCATTACTGTATAAACCGCTTGAGGCTACTCATTAAGGTTAAAATAACTTATAAACACATATAATCTATCTTTACTACATTAAATAATGGTATGAAAAGTTCACCACTTCACTCTGAACTGGGATTGGAATAAAAATATGGTATAGGATTTGCTACGAATTATTTTCATATTTCACAGGTAAAGGACAGGGAGATAATCCTTTGGTAAGTTTCCTTTCTAGTCGTTTCACTATTAAAAATACGATAGGTTATAGGATTCCGCAAAAACTGCAACAGAATTGGCGATCAATTTTTGTCTGAACTGTTTATCATTCTCATTTGAAGGAGTATCAGCAGTTAAGAGTAACTACTATACTTCTCATGCCTGAAAAAACTCCAAACCACCAAGCTCGCTAGTAAATTATTTATTCAGAGTGTGGTACTTCCGCTGGGGACCACCTTCACTGAATCATTTCACCAGCAGCCTAGCAGAAAGCCTACAGGACCCCATGTGGTGAGCACTTAAGACCCAGACACTGGAGTCATTCTGCAGTCACACAGGAGATAGCCTGGACGATACTGTCATCTCGCTAAAGCTTGGTTGGTTCATTGAATGGTGAAAGGGACCAAACTACTAGGTCGCAAGCCGCCCTTTCCTCAATCAGACGGGTCTACATGACTGTAGATCAGAGACAGCCTGCCACACAAAACACAGAGGAAGAAAAGCCCATGGCCTACTGAACGTCAATGAAGACTCGATAAGGGACGAACAAGAAGAAAGGGGGGGTTAGGAAGAAAGGCATTGGAGATGCCCTGTTTATGAAGCAGCCTGAAGTCTCTAAAAGCAGAATGCAACGATGGAACATATATCCCCAATCCCTCCCCACACAGAAACTGTCTAGGAAAGACTGTCAGCACAGAGAGGGCAACAGACCATGTGAGAGAGAGAGAGGAAGAGAAGAAGAACAATTAGGGTGAGGGCCGGGGTGGACCAAAAAGTCCAGACTCCTCAGCACAGTTTGTGCAGAGGAGGCAACAATGTGTTCGGCCAATTGCTGAATGGGCTGATAAGTGGCCTCCCCTTAGAGATAGTAGTAAAAGCAGCCTTCACGAATAAAATTCAACAATCTAGCAAAATGTGGACGACCATCCCTGGTATCCACAAGGGCGGGGTTCACGTTGCTGGAAACCAAGTCTCCTGGAGGATAGTCCAGAAACCAGGGTAAGTGTTTAAAAGATGTTGTAGTTCAGACAGGTGGTGGAAGAACCACTACAGTTCTAAGGAAAATAATGTTGTCGATATATTGTGAGGCCATGCAGGGATCAAGTTGCGCAAAAAGGTCATAGAATCACCTGCTGCCACCAGTAGAGAAGTGATGGCATAAAAATACATGGGTTTCAGTTTCCATTGTTTGGTACAAACTAGGGTCTCAGGGGTCACCAGAATCTCCGCCTCAGACAAAGGAGTGGAACTGGTGGTATCTGGTGGTGTGGGGGCCACTGTAATGTCCTTCTTGGAGGATGTCTTCTTGTCTTTCCCCTCGTTAGAGAATTTCGATGGTGGCAAAGGCTTCTCTGAATCATATTCAGTTAAGTATGATGGTCATGAAGTCCTTGGCTCCTTCAGCCGTTGGCTAGTGTTCAATTGTAGACCATTGGGAACCTTGAGATGAAGTGTCCTGAGGGACCCATTCCTGGCAAGAGAAGCCAGAACAAGATATCTCCAGCTGGAAGGTGAGGATTAATGCCCCTCCCCCCCCCCCCCCAAGCATCAAGGCGGGGGGGAGGGGAGACGTCATGCTTAAGTAGCCCTCACTGTTCATCAGTTCACTGTAGGAAATGTAATGGGCAGGAGTATGGTAACCAAAGGGGGCGAGGTAGTTATAGCCATAGCATTTGACATTGTTACATATGCTAGGCGTAATCTCTCATACATCTTCTTGGCCTCTTGGTAAGTGAGACCATCCAGAGTATCGTATTCTTGTTTCTTCTTCTCTCTCTGAAAAGCAGTGCAATCTGGTGAGCAGGGAGAATGGCGCTGTTCGCAGTGAACACAGACGGGGAGGGGGGGGGGGAGGGGGGGCAGTCTCCAAGGAGCATCTGTGTGCAGTGCTCGTCCAGAGACTCTGCAGATGGGATAGGCACTGCAACATTAGTATACATGACCAAATTTTAAACACTTGAAGCATCTCATAGTGGGTGGAAGATACAGTTTCACATCACATCGGAATACCACCACTTTGACCTTTTCAGGTCATGAATCGCCCTCAAAGGCCCCATATGCACATGATGGACACAGTGTAAACCCTGTTGACCTACTATAGATCCCCATGTCCGGATTTAATCCCAGTTCTGTTTCACAAAGAGGACTCCACAGCATTGGCCCCTTACCCAGCTTGCATTTACAGTGGGTCTCTTGCCCAGTACAAAGTCCCAAGCGGCTGGAATGAAGTGCAGGTCACTCTAGTGTATAAGAAAGGTAAAAGAACGGGTTCGCAAAATTACAGACCAGTGTCCCTAACTTCTGTTTGCTACAGGATCCTTGAACACATTTACACAAAGTTCAATAATATATGAATGATTAATCTACAGAATTCACCACTGGCAAGTTACAAATTTTTCATGATGTCTGTGACATCGTTCTGCACAAGGCTATTTTGAAGGTCTATATCTCACATTTTGTACTGAAGTAGTATTGGTGATATACACGTGTTTTTGTAGCATACAGGAAGTGGGTTAGAATGTTCTATACCACAAAAGACCTACATTTCTGAAGCACAGTCACGTATGGCAGCAGTAATTTGCACCATGAAAGTAGGTAGAAGAGTGTCTTTGTCACCAACAACCTAACTTTCTTTATCTCGTTGCAGTAATGTCGTTTTTGTGGGACGTTATGTGGAAGCAGACTCAGTGAGACTAAGCATAGCTCTCAGCTAACAACCCGACACATCCACAAACAGTAAAATGTCGTAGTATTTGTTTGAAGCAGCCTGTAGATCGATTTATAACTCCAAAGCCATCTTTTAGCATTGAAGATTTCCTTATAAAAGTCAATCGCAGCTTTTATCAGTGAAGTATACCCAAATCTGACAGAATATTTCAGTGTATAATAAATAGACATATTTCTTCTACCTGGCAAGTCTCAATCATTTATGGTGAATGGTTAGCCAGTTACAATTTGTTCCATTTAGAACAAACAACTACCTATATTAAGACAGGTGTAATAAGATTTTACATCGCTGAATAAAATGCACATGTAGTTTAATGGTAAAAACAGATTTCTATGTGTATAAAAAAAATTGCATCATGGATTTACAGTAAGGGATTACAGAAACATCAGACAGGTAAATCGTGTGAGAGTGTGTACAGTAATAGGCAAGATAATAGACAATTATAATATCTGTACAGAATGACCCTACACATGATTCTCAATCTACTCAAATAAATATGTTTATGTGGACAACTGTGAAATACACAACAGTATAGAGAATAAAGTAGAAAGAGATACATCAGGTTAGTTATTGCACAAAAAAAGTAAACATGTAAGGTTAGTGGTCACAAACACAGATAAAGAGAACACAAATATATAATTAGGAGAAACATGGATTAGGAGGTATCAAAGATTCACATCAAAGAATATTTTATGCAGTTAGTGAAACATCAGTCTATTATTATACCTAATATTGGCAGTAATTAGCATGCTATCTAGTTATATTTTATACTTTAGTTTGTGCACCTTTTAATTCTTTTGCTAATACTTTTGTCAAACTTTCAATAAATACCACTGTTTACAGTGCTCATTGTTTCTTTCTGCGATATGTTTCATATATTCTCATAAGTTCATATTATTTAGGTCCATTGCCCAACCTAACCATTTGACATCTTTGCTCCACCTACCCATTTCTCATCTTTGCCCTACCTAGTCATTTCTCATCGTTGCCCTTCCTAGCCATTTGTCACATTCATCTTTGCAACGATGTCTTTGCCCTTTCACATTCATCTTTATTTCCTCCTTACACATATTTCATAATTTCTTGGGCATCTTAAATGACTTATGGGAGCTCCCTACAGTACTATACTTAATATAATTATTTTATTAATGGCGCCACATCCTAAGGTAACAATTTACACACAGAATATGCATTATGAAGAAACTCGATAAATGACATAAGTGTAAAAGGCAAATACAACCTAAAAATTCCTTAAGTTAAAGCAACGCATGGTATTATGTTACATAATATTAAACACAAGAAGATAGTTAACCTGGAATGTCACACTTGTTAGCTGAAAAATAGATATAAAAGAAGCTTATCCTAATTCATGACAAAAAGAGTGAAGCTGGAAAGTAAAACAAAAAAAACAAAAAATATACTATCCCACATTCCATGTCACAGTTCGCTAGCTATGAATTTTATCTTCACATACAAAATTTAAAATTCCCCCAAAACCTAGACTGTTATTACTTCGTTTCAGATATGTGTAAAGTTTATTGTTAGACTAATAAATGGCAGATTAATTTTACAGAATTCAGTAGAAGTTAAATTTTCGCATGCCCATAGCTCAATGTAAATCAGAAAAAACTATCATTCATCAGTAAAGATAATAAAATAGACACTAAGACAAAGAAAAATAAAAAAAATCAGTGAGGTACTTTATAGTGAAGAGTGCGTCACTGTACAAAGTAGCAGTCAATGCTGAGCATGTTTACAAAACATTTTCTGTGCACAATGGAGACAAAAATGTACACTTCTCGAATTATTGCAAAGTGTAACTGTTAAGTGATGTGTTGCTCCAGTGAAAAAAATTACAGCATATGTTTAGTGAAAAGGGTGAAAAATTTGCTTCAGATAATCACAAACTCCACATCAAAGTAATAACTGTGATGCCTTAAGTCACGTTGCCTTCATTAACTATTGTCATACAGCCACATCTTTTCGAAAACTTATCTCTTATAAAGACGAAATACATCCACATGACATAACAATTGATTATAACAAGACATAGAGTGTCTATGTCCTAACCATTACTCTTTCACTCTTTCTCTTCACTAATCGTCATAATATTTGCCTCATTCTGTTAAAGAACACACCATAAATCTCACAATTGTCATCTCATGTACCTCACCAGTATAAATCTCATTATCCTATTACAACGTTAATCATATGCGCTGCCTTCGTCTCAATATACACTTCTAATAACAATTCCCTGCACTGTTTCCGTCTAATTATTTCCGCTTAAACAATATTTCATAGCTATTATCGTAAATGTTACAGTTCAGTAAACACAGGATCCCTACCTCACAACAGATCCTTAAAAATTTCTTAAATCAAAATACCCATCACTCTTCTTCCCCGACAACAGAATTACCGTCCCAACAGCAGTATACCTCATCAAAAATGGCAGGAAGTGTTAAATGTCGCTGAATTATCATCACTGTGTGCAGTTAAAAACATTTTACCAGTGAGCAATTTATTGCTAGTAACCTTTGTATCCTCTCAGAGATAATTAAGAAAATACTGTCAATGTTTAATCGATTAGAAATTATTTACTCTTGTTCGGATTCTGGATCAAATTTCGAAGTTAGTAGCAGTTTGTTTAGCGTATGCGTCATGACAGCAAATCTCTCGGTTTATTGTGCGATTAATGTCAAAAGTTCCCTGCCGTGCGACGGGAGTCGCTCTGACATGCTGTGCAGTGGCATTTTTTATCGCTAACTGTTGCTGTCTGAAATATTTTCGATATAGTTGACATGTACTTCTATCATCTGGGTCCAGCTTTAGTGTTGTATAGGATTATTCTATATACGGTTCGATATGTGAAACATGATGCAGTCCTTTGCTCTTGCGTGCCAAATAGTAGTGTCGTGTACAGTTATCCGAATCGTGTTAGTTGCCTCACATACAAGAAAGAATTTATGACTAAGATGCTTGATTTTACAAGATAAAGGTAGGAAGATTTTTCTGTTTAGCAAAAGTGACAAAAAGCAAATTTCAGAGTACCTGATGGCTCAACACAAAAGTTTTGTCTCAAGTGCAGATAGTGTTGAGGATCAGTGGACAAAGTTCAAAACCATCGTACAATGTGTGTTAGATGAGTATGTGCCAAGCAAGATCGTAAGAGATGGAAAAGAGACACCGTGGTATAACAACCGAGTTAGTAAACTCCTGCGGAAGCAAAGGCAACTTCACAGCAAACATAAACATAGCCAAAGCCTTACAGACAAACAAAAATTACACGAAGCGAAATGTAGTGTGAGGAGAGCTATGCGAGAGGCGTTCAATGAATTCGAAGGTAAAGCTCTATGTACTGACTTGCCAGAAAATCCTAAGAAATTTTGCTCTTATGTCAAAGCGGTGGGTGGATCAAAACTAAATGTCCAGACACTCTGTGACCAAAATGGTACTGAAACAGAAGATGACAGACTAAAGGCTGAAATACTAAATGTCTTTTCCCAAAGCTGTTTCACAGAGGAAGACTGCACTGTAGTTCCTTCACTAGAGTGTCGCACAGATGACAAAATGGTAGATATCGTAATAGACGACAGAGGGACAGAGAAACAACTAAAACCGCTCAAAAAAGGAAAGGCCGCTGGACGTGTTGGGATACCAGTTCGATTTTACACAGAATACGGTCAGGAACTTGCCCCCCTTCTTGCAGCGGTGTACCGTAGGTCTCTAGAAGAGCGTAGCGTTCCAAAGGATTGGAAAAGGGCACAGGTCATCCCCGTTTTCGAGAAGGGACGTCGAACAGATGTGCAGAACTATAGACCTATATCTCTAACGTCGATCAGTTGTAGAATTTTGGAACACGTATTATGTTCGAGTATAATGACTTTTCTGGAAACTAGAAATCTACTCTGTAGGAATCAGCATGGGTTTCGAAAAAAACGATCGTGTGAAACCCAGCTCGCGCTATTCGTCCACGAGACTCAGAGGGCCATAGACACGGGTTCCCAGGTAGACGCCGTGTTTCTTGACTTCCCCAAGGCGTTCGGTACAGTTCCCCACAGTCTTTTAATGAACAAAGTAAGAGCATATGGACTATCAGACCAATAGTGTGATTGGATTGAAGAGTTCCTAGATAACAGAACGCAGCATGTCATTCTCAATGAAGAGAAGTCTTCCGAAGTAAGAGTGATTTCGGGTGTGCCGCAGGGGACTGTCGTAGGACCGTTGCTATTCACAATATACATAAATGACCTTGTGGATAACATCGGAAGTTCACTGAGGCTTTTTGAGGATGATGCTGTAGTATATCGAGAGGTTGTAACAATGGAAAATTGCACTGAAATGCAGGAGGATCTGCAGCTAATTGACGCTTGGTGCAGGGAATGGCAATTGAATCTCAATGTAGACAATTGTAATGTGCTGCGAATACATAAAAAGAAAGATCCCTTATCATTTAGCTACAATATAGTAGGTCAGCAACTGGAAGCTGTTAATTCCATATATTATCTAGGAGTACGCATTAGGAGTGATTTAGAATGGAATGATCATATAAAGTTGATCGTCGGTAAAGCAGATGCCAGACTGAGATTCATTGAAAGATTCCTAAAGAAATGCAATCCGAAAACAAAGGAAGTAGGTTACATTACGCTTGTTCGCCCACTGCTTGAATACTGCTCAGCAGTGTGTGATCCGTACCAGATAGGGTTGATAGAAGAGATAGAGAAGATCCAACGGAGAGCAGCGCGCTTTGTTAAAGGATCAATTAATAATCACGAAAGCGTTACGGAGATGACAGATAAACTCCAGTGGAAGACTGCAGGGGAGACGCTCAGTAGCTCGGTACGGGCTTTTGTCGAAGTTTCGAGAACATACCTTCACCGAGGAGTCAAGCAGTATATTGCTCCCTCCTACGTACATCTCGCGAAGAGACCACGAGGATAATATCAGAGAGATTACACAGAGGCATACCGACAATCTTTCTTTCCACGAACAATACGAGACCGGAATAGAAGGGAGAACCGATAGAGGTACTCAAGGTACCCTCCGCCACACACCGTCAGGTGGCTTGCGAAGTATGGATTTAGATGTAGATGTAGAGATTTAAGTAGGATTTTCTGCCCAACCTGTAGCTTTTTGATGTTTACTTGCCCCTGCTAAGATTTCTTTCTTCTTTCTGCAGCCTTTTTAATGTTGTTTAGTACTATATCTACTTTTTGAAGCTGGAAATGGTACTAACTCCCTGACACAATCTGGTGGTTGCTTATTTTTGAGTTCAAGTGGCGGAGATAACGATGTACAATCGTGTGATAAATCATTGAGAATATCTTGGAATGTGTGAATGTGTTTGTCCCAAGTCTGATGTTGACTATGACAATATATTCTGCACAGATTCTTAGTTTCTCGCATAATCCGTGCTAAAGGATTGGACCGAGGTCAATAGAGTGAAATAAACGCAGGTCTACTTTTGCGAAGTCGTAAAGTCCATAACCAAATATTTGAACGATATTGTGGAAATTGTGGAGCTGAGTTTATCAATATGACCAACTTCTCGTAAAAAATTATTGACAAATACTGAAACTTCCTGGCAGATTGGCAGATTAAATCTGTGTGCAGGACCGAGACCCGAGCTCGGGACCTTTGCGTTTCGCGGGCAAGTGCTCTACCAACTAACAGTGGGGTCTCTTCGCGGCACTGCCAGTGAGTCGAGGCCCAAACCTCTCCCACCCCTTTTTTCATGTCCCCTGTTGGGTCATAGCACTAAGTGTGCAGAAATCTTAACACAAAACGCCCATTCTCCGATGTAAGAAATACAAAGAAACCTCTTCTCTGAGTAGAAACTGAACACTGATAAAACTTAACAATTCTTCTTGAATCACACAAATACTTTGGAAGTCGAACACGAGTAATTCTGAACAAAATGTTTTGAAAAAAAAGAAGCTCTTCGCGTAACATAGAAGTTTCGGAAGCAAGGAAATAGTAAATAATAATAAGAACACAAGAGACTTTTAATTTTCTTCCGTTCGTTCTCGTTCAAGGTCTTGTAGTGGTTCCACATATTTAACCGACACCCATTCCTTCAATAATGATCTTCAGCATGTTGCCGTAGTGCTTCTTCTGGTTGCGATACGTGCTGATTTTTGCGTATTCACACTTCATCTAAACGCGGAATTCTATCTCGTTGTCCGACCCAAGTTTGTTGATGACATAACTAACATATTTTCCCAGTAACCAGCTAATGTCGTTGGTTTTTAATTTCGGAAAATATGTCATGTCTGGTCTCAGGAGGTGCGATGGTGTTGTATATTCTGTCGAGGATCTGGCGAGAAAGGCAATTTGTTGCCTGATCCCATTCCAGTTATTCACATTGCCGCCACAGGTGAATCTGTGGATGAGTGTATCCACCAGATTGCATTTTCCACAAAGGTGTGTCTGGTTTAAAACGATCCCAAATAGTCTCTCGTTGGTGCTGATGACATTGTTAACTGTTTTGTACCATGCGGAAATAGCGTCTGTAGATAGCCCGGTGTAGTTGATGTTCCGCCATACAGGTTTCCAGTCACAATTAGGGAATTTCTTTCCAATTTTGTTTCTGCCCTCATTTAACTTCCTTTCAAGTATGATGTCGCGTGCTGTGATACATGTGTTGCTTCTGATTTCGTCACTAAGATAATTTACTTCGAGGAAAAAGTTCCTCACATACTGCAGACGGGTATTAATCCTTCGCACATCAGTCGGTGCTTGCAGGCTATGGGGTGTCACAGCCTCAAAGAGCTTTGCGGTTATACATTGTGGAAATTCTCTGAGTGTATGGAAAGTCCGTTTGAGGAACAGAGCAGACGCCTTATTTCGAGTATCCACCAAACCGAGGCCCTCGTTTCTGACATCCAGTATAAAGGTAGTCGCACCAACCCTGAATATGTGTCCTCGTCATAAATAATTGGTAACAGTGGACATGATCCCTTTCGCTACTAGTTTGGGGATTGGAAATACGTGCGCAGTGAAATACGCTTTAGACAAAATGCAGTTGATGAATCTGACTTTTTGCACCTGGTCCATAGTTCGATGGATGTTCTCCATTACAGCACCATGAACCTTCCTCCTAGTTTACGTCTAGCCATCCTCATCGGACATGCCATTAAGGTTATTTCCAAAGTTTTATGTTTGTTTTCTTGTTTTGACCATGCCAGTCGTGATCTAGGCCCCGCAGATTCAATATTTTACTTTTGTTTTCATTTGTTGTCGCTCCCGACGCTAGACAATAATATTGGATATCTCTTTCCAGTGTAACTGTCTCCATCTTATTCCTTATTACAACACCCACGTCATCAGCATAAGCTCGTATGACAGTTTTCTCACCACTCAATGTTATGCCTGTTAATTTTGCGTGGACAGTGCGGAGAAAGGGCTCTAAAGATACGGAGAATAAAAACATAGATAACGGACTGCCCTGTGGAGCCCCTCGCCTTATCTGTATGGGTTTAGATGTTTGACCATCGATTGCTATTTTCACATTTGTACCTGCTGCAATATTTCTTAGCATGTTGACAATCTGAAGGTGGAAAGCCATTTTTGACAGCGTCGCAAAGAGGTATCTGTGACTAACGCGGTCAAAAGCTTTGTTGAAATCTATGAAGATTAAAGCACATTTTATACTTGTCACTGAGGTAATTGCAATGACGTCTCTGTATGCAGATAGACTTTCGAATATCGTTCTGGTTGGAGAACAAGATTGCTGATGACTCAATATTTTGTTGGAAAAGGCAGAGAGTCTTTTGTTGATAATACGCGAAATTATTTTGTAATCAGAATTTAGTAGCGAAAGAGGCCGAAATATGTTTAAGTTGGTTTTGCCTTTACTCTTAGGAATCAGTGCTATTTTACTTTTCTTAAATTCTGCTGGGGACCGCATTTCCGTTCAGGACCTCATTCGCCATGGAAGTGATCTTGTCCCCAATTATAGACCAGTAGTGGGCATAAAACTCCATAGGGAGGCCATCAAGTCCAGGAGACTTTTTGAGAGGTGAGTTACGCACTGCCTCATGCACTTCATGTTTAATAATAGGTGACAGGATGTCAGCGTTTTCTGTTCCCGACAATTGTGGACCTAAAATAGTGAGAAAGTCCTCGAAAGCTGCATCGTCCACTGTAGTAGGGGCATATAAGTTGTCATAGTACCGGTGGACTTCGTCCAGTATTGATTTCTGGCATGTGAGCCTTGTACCAGTTTGCGTCTGGACTTCATCAATAAAAGTTTGACGTCTGTTTTTAGCATGCTGCACCAAGTGATACAGAGAAGCTGTTTCATCTGCTACTACTGATGTGGCTTTCAATTTAATTTTTAGTCCCTCCACCTGTTGCCGTTTAGTGAGTAGTAACTTGGCATTTATTTTTTTGATATCATTCAGACGAATTACGAGGTGCATTCTAGTTCTAAGGCCTCCGATTTTTTTTCTCCGGACTGGAAAGAGATAGAAACATGCGCATTGTTTTAAAATGAGGCCGCGTTCATTGTCTATACGTCCCAGAGATGGCAGCATCGTACGGCAGATGGAATTTTACCGCCAGCGGCGAGAATTAGAATTGTTTTAAATACTTAAAATGGCGACGTTTTCCTTACTTGAACGGCGTGCAATCATTCGTTTTCTGAATTTGCGTGGTGTGAAACCAATTGAAATTCATCAACAGTTGACGGAGATGTGTGGTGATGGAGTTAAGGTTGTGTCGAAAGTGCGTTCGTGGGTGCGACAGTTTCATGAAGGCAGAACATCGTGTGACAACAAACCGAAACAACCTCGGGCTCGCACAAGCCGGTCTGACGACATGATCGAGAAAGTGGAGAGAATTGTTTTCGGGGATCGCCGAATGACTGTTGAACAGATCGCCTCCAGAGTTGGCATTTCTGTGGGTTCTGTGCACACAATCCTGCATGACGACCTGAAAATGCGAAAAGTGTCATCCAGGTGGGTGCCACGAATACTGACGGACGACCACATGGCTGCCCGCGAGGCATGTTGCCAAGCAATGTTGACGCGCAACGACAGCATGAATGGGACATTCTTTTCGTCGGTTGTGACAATGGATGAGACGTGGATGCCATTTTTCAATCCAGAAACAAAGCGCCAGTCAGCTCAATGGAAGCACACAGATTCACCGCCACCAAAAAAATTTCGGGTAACCGCCAGTGCTGAAAAAATGATGGTGTCCATGTTCAGGGACAGCGAGGGCGTAATCCTTACCCATTGCGTTCCATAGGGCACTATGGTAACAGGTGCATCCTACGAAAATGTTTTGAAGAACCAATTCCTTCCTGCACTGCAACAAAAAACGTCCGGGAAGGGCTGCGCTTGTGCTGTTTCACCGAGACAACGCACCCGCACATCGAGCTAACGTTACGCAACAGTTTCTTCGTGATAACAACTTTGAAGTGATTCTTCATGCTCCCTACTCACCTGACCTGGCTCCTAGTGACTTTTGGCTTTTTCCAACAATGAAAGACACTCTCCGTGGCCGCACATTCACCAGCCGTGCTGCTATTGCCTCAGCGATTTTCCATTGGTCAAAACAGACTCCTGAAGAAGCCTTCGCCGCTGCCATGGAATCATGGCGTCAGCGTTGTGAAAAATGTGTACGTCTGCAGGGCGATTACGAGGAGAAGTAACGCCAGTTTCATCGATTTCGGGTGAGTAGTTAATTAGAAAAAAATCGGAGGCCTTAGAACTTGAATGCAACTCGTACATCATCATGTGCCTGTTGATATAAGTCTCTTAAACTTTATAATAAAAATCCATTGTATTCCTCAACTCCCTGTGCCTCGCTGCACTATACTGCATGACAACTTTCCGCAGCCTTGGTTTAGCCCTCCTTGTCCACCAGTCAATGACTGTTGGGTGCTTGTCTGCTGTGCGGAGGCACATAGTCCACGCTACTCTTATTTCCTGTTCCAGTTCTTCGTCAGTTAAAACAGAGATATTCAAATTCCATTGGCCTCTGAATCGACGGGTTGGCTGTACACTTAAATTAAAGCAAGTTAAGAGTGTACTGTGATCGCTAAAATACACGGGAACAGTTTCAACGTTTAATAAAAAATTTTGCAAATTTGGTGACACCTAAATTCTATCTAGTCTGCTGCCGGAGTGGCTGGTTATATACGTGAACTCGACTGAAGTTCCTACACATCCTTAAGTTATAGATGATTTACTAACTTTTTTAACTGTGGCGAGTAGTTGAAATTGGGTTGTTGATATTTCTGGTTTAAAACACAGTTGAAATCTCCACCTAGTATAAGAGAACACGTATTTTTCCTCAATAAATAAATTAGTTCATCTCGAAACATCTTCGCACGATCCAATTTATGGGAATTTCCTGATGGGGCGTAAAGGTTAAGCACGGTCACATCGAAAATTTTTATGCCTACGGCCCTTCCTGATTCTAGTCGTTCGATTTCAGTCACCGGAATGCCTTCCCTTATAAGAATGGCTGTACCGATATTGGCTTCTGTGGAAACATTAACAATTTCTAAAAAGTCTGGGATCCGAAATTCCGGTATCGCAACTTCTTGCAGCAACGCGATATCTATCCCAGACTGGTACAAGAATTCTCTTAGTGCTGCCAATTTCAAGGGTGACTGTATTTTATTAATGTTAATAGTAGTAATGCTATAAACTTGCATCACAGACATACCAGATGAAGCTATTTGGGATGAGGATCGGTATGATTATAGCAGCAACGTGCATCTCTACAAGCCACGATCTTTACAAGCTGTGTGCCCATTACATGTACTAAATTCCTAGAAAAGTTTTTAGTGCTTTTAAACAAAGTGCTTGAAAAGAAAATTATCCTGAAACCCAGACAATGCATTGCTATAAGTCACTGTGGTCTTTCTCTTTCTCCTCGTCAGTGTTGGCCCTGATGACTTCATATTTAATATTATTTTTCTTGATGTCTTTCTTCTGTGGTGTGGCTTTCGCTTGATGACGCGTGACAGCAAGACCTGGTTTCGGTCGCAGCCTCCGACGGTCGGCGTCTGGCGCAACGGCGGTGGCTTGCGAGTCGTCAGTATTTGGCGCCGGCGTGTTGTCTGTTGTGTTCTCTTGCTGGCGAGGCGGTGATGCTTGTTTATTTCCTCCTTCGGCGCGGTGTTGCGCTTCTGAGTCAGCAGGTTGTTTATTTGGTACTTCCTCGTACTGTTCGCACCGTATGGGATGTGCACTTGAAGCGATTATTGCAGCTGTGACCTCAGGCTCAGGGTCACATTTCTGTGAAAGGTCACTACCAGCTGCGCCACTATCTGTTCGTGGCGGTATAATTCCTTGTGCGGAAGTGGGACCCACATCGACCTGTATTTCATCTCCTTTTTCCACTTCCAACAGTTCTTCAGGACTTGACTTCGGCTTCCTAGCAACGGGTGTTTCACAGGAAGAGTCCTCATCAACATTTTTTTCAGTGTCCTCTAGAGGACGCTTTTTAGTGGGAATCTCGCTGTCACGGGACGGAATTTCAGCAGTTCATGCAGGTTTTAAAGACGGAAACTCATTAAGTGCAAAATTTTTAGAGGTAGTAACAGGATCCACGACAGCCGCCGGCTCTGTTGTATTACTAGCTGGCAACAAATCGTTGAGTGTTAATTTCCGGCGTTGCGTAAGGTTATTTTTTAGCACAAAAACACGGCGAGGCCAGTCCTGACGGAGGTGACCAGACTCGTTACATACATGACATGTAGGGGTTTGCCCTGAGTAAATAACATGCGCCTTGTGCCCGTCAACAAAGATGTGGGAGGGAATGTTTGTTTTCACTTCCATCTCCACGGAGCGAATGCCGTTAAAGCACTGCAGCTTGAAATGCGAAGCCCACGTTTCGTTGACTATTTGCCGGACAACCCCATACTTTGAAAGGACATCTTTCGAGTTGTCTACTTCCATGGGAATATTCAAAACCCTAACATTTTTAATTGCAGACTCGGAATTCCTGAGTTTTACAGCACTTTTAGTACCATCACGGTGTATAAATTCCGTTTCATAACCAAATTTTTCCAGTAAGCGGTCTACACTCACGGGATCGTTAAACTTTACAAAAGTTCAGTATTCATCAGAATCTAGCTGCATGGTATGAACAGATTCAGAACGAAGGCCAATTACCTCGGTAATCCAGTCGTGTATTTCAAGTGCAGAAGTTTGTACTCGACGGGTGTACTTGTCGAAGGTGAAAATCACGGTGTTTTTTCTCACGGAGTTTGCCATGGTGTTCGGCAGCGAAGAAATTTCGGAGAACGCCGAAATCCCAATGGCTCTACGTAGAAAGACGACACGAACGAAGACCAATAGCTCAATTTATAACACTTAATTCACGTTCAAAACGCCAATAAACAATCACGAAGCACGAAAACACTGGTGTAAACACTGAACGTTCACGGACGGTGGCGGCAGCTAAAGCCAGACTGTCGGACTGAGCTACCCAAGCACGACTCACGCCACGTCCTCACAGCTGTACTTCTGCCAGTACCTCGTCTCCTACCTTTCAAGCTATTGACAAATATTGATTACTGTTTTGGCAGTAGCTTTACGTAAAGGAGTGAATGAAACGAATTTTGAAATCAATTTAACAGCAACAACCAATTTACGAGAATCCACTGAGTGATCTGACAAGAGGTCCTAACAGGTCTACTGTAGCCAACATTTTAGTTTAGAAGGAATTACAGGAAATAATGGTGCTCAATGTATAATGGTTGATGCCTTGGCTTTCTGACACAGTTTTCATTTTGTGAAAACTTTCTGTTTCCTTTTCCGCATTTCATTAAAATAAAAGGGTGGTACGAAGTTTTTAAAGCATTTTCTCGGAGCAAAGTGAGATGTGTACACCAAATAAGCTTATTTGCAAAATAAAAAAATGTTTTATTGCAGTATTTGTTTTTTTATGTCATTTACATTTAACATCTTTCCAGGTAGGATGCTGATCCTTTTCATGCGCTATGTCTCGTAAAGAGATAAACTTTTCAAAGGTTACCTTTCGTATATACAATAAACTGAAGTTATTCTCCAAATTATTTCAGAAGTGTTTTTGATAACGCCAACAGGAACATGTGATAAAGTGTCCGCTACAACATTTTGAGTACCAGGAATGTGAACAACAGTGAAGTTAAACTCTTGTAAGGACCATCGTTTCAAACGATTAAGGTTCAATTTAGACGACATTAAAAACTGGAATGGTCGATGTTAGTGTACACCTCTATATGTTTGGCACCTAAGAAGAACCGAAATTTAGAAGATGCCCAAATAATTGCCAATGCTTCCAACCCGGTTACAGAATAATTCCTTTCAGATTTAGACAAGACACGACTGGCAAAGGCTGCGCTTTTCTGCACAGTTATATCCATCTCTTCAAATTCTTGCAATAGACGAGAGCCAAGCACAAGTTTGAAGAGTCCGTTAATAAGCAAAAGTCTCGTGATAAATCATGAAGAGGAAGTATTGCAGCACTACGAAAGGAATCTTTCAAACTCTGAAACTCTAATTGTGCATGTTCATCCCAGTACCATATGGTGTTTCTTCCAGTAAGTGAACATAACTTACGTCGCTAGAATTTTATTACTTAAAAACGCCGACAAAAATTTTCTGGACCAAGGAAACTTTGAATTTGACGTTATGTGGTAGGAGGGGGGGGGGATTGCCCTATTTGCTTCAAACCTCTCGGGACCTGGCTCAATACCTCCTGATGAAACTGTAAGACCAAGAAACTTTACTCAGGTTTTTCCAAAATCTGATTTGCTGAAATTGACAATGATTCCCGAATCATCAAAAGTACCCAATAAATTTCTGAAAATACGGTTCTGTTGTGATCAAGATTTTTCTGCCATAAGAATATCATCAACATAGGATTTTATGTGTCTTTTCAAGTAGTGAAACAAAGTACTGTTCAAGCCTCGAATAAAGGTTTGTTGAGGGCAAAAGATAATTTACGAAACTGGAAACACACACCAAAACACAAGGAAGCAGTATATTTTCTATAGTCTGGGTGTAGCACCATTTGCCAAAACCCAACACGGAGGTTTACAGAAGATTAGCAGTAGTAGCAGTAGTAGTAGTAGTAGTAGCTTTATTCATCCATAGATCTCTTTTTACAAGGATATAGGACATGCCAAGTATTTACAAATTTAGATCAATTGAAAATAAGCTAATTCGTATACACGTGTATTTACAGACTTCTAGTTAGAGACAATCATTATATTTACTCCTGGTATACAATACTGTTTTTACAAATAACTTGTTAAATAATGTAATGCCACATTGTTCACTCATATCTCACTATCAGTCACTGCACACACTATACACATATTGTTTCATAACACTTCACTCACTACACACACACACACACACACACACACACACACACACACAACCACACACACACACACACACACACACACACTGGTGATCAAAGATGAAATTTCCACCCCATAAAAATTTTTCAAGAGTTCTTCTAATGTTTTTGGTCTATCTGTTTGAGCCTTGTGCGGCTGGCGTTAATGCCGTTCATAGCTTGGCCTCTTGTAATAGTGATAGTGGCGTCTTGTTTTCTTGGTGTGTTCACTGGCGTCGCTATTTCTATTTGCCTTTTCTGTCCTTGAGTAGCGGCAGCAGCGCTTATCGATAGGGCGTGCTGTGGCACAATCTTTGGAGTGGCCTCTAGTATTTCCGGATCGTCGTGTGTTGAGCAAGTTGAGTTGGGACAGAGCAGCAGTGAGGGCCAGATAGCCAGTACTCGTCCGACCGCTGACGACACACATGCGCTGTCCGACGGAAGGATGTGGTTGCGAGAGTGCACGACCACGTCAAGGACCAGATCCAACGAGTTTCAGTTGAGTGGACCATGATATTCGAGTAGAGCAACTTTCACCTGTGTGTGTGTGTGTCAGCCGCCCGTCGAAGTGTCCTCATGGCAATAAGTTGTCAGCCGACGATTTATACTGGGATCTTTTCGGTGCCTGACGTGATTGGGGACGACCGGTGGTTGGTCGTTCGGTCGGTCGTCGCTGCGGACGACGTGCATTTGGTTTTCCGACCACTTCTGGATTTTCTGTGTTTGTGCCAACTTATAATTCATCCGTGTTATTTCACAGTGACTGGATTTAGTATTGTTTGAGACATTGTGGAATCGTCTTCGCGGATCCGTGTGTATCTTGTGTGGTTTTTAATGTCCAGTTATTTAAATGGTGCCTGCATTCTGGTGTCGGCAGTTCGGCTTCGGACGGAGCAGCGAGGAGATCCGCAGCGCTAGGGCACATGGAGACCGCTGGCGGCGTGCAGGCACTGTTGGACCGAGGGGCTGTAGCCGACGACCGACCCCAGGACGTTTGAAGTTTAGTGAATCGTGTCCAGTACTGGAACCTCCACTGTTTGAGATCTCGCTGTTATTTGAGTGTTGCTGTTCCCAGGGTCGTTGAGACGAACCACAACGAATGGAGTCGGTCAGGTTGGCATTGGCAGAAGCTATTAGCCGCCTTCTACTCCTTGATGTTAGTTTGGATTTAGTATTATTCTTACTAGTGTAGTGCAGCCAGCGTATTTTCTGCCTTGTGCCCGCTAACGCCCCAGTTACCTGCCCTGGAGGTAGCGTACGTTCCGGACAGTGTACCGTTCCTCATCGTGTTGATGTTGTCCGACACGGCTTGTAGTTCGACAGTCTCTTGAACTGTACTGTGCATTTGTTTTTGGGAGGTCTACCTTGGTTCTAGTGTTTACTTCGACCTTGGGTGTGTTTCTGAAGACGTGGTGCTGTCCATCTCTTCCCTCTTGCCTAAAAATATTCCGTCGTTGTACCAGTGATCGGACGTTAGGCGGATTGGTTAGTCGGTCAGTCGGCGCTTAAGCAACCCCTAGTGTGAGTTGCAATCCCGTTATGTCAATGCAACTCTTGGCTGCCTGTCTCACCGCTTACACAGCTGTAGTCGCATTCCTCAGGTCGATCCAGGGAGCACTGTCTGTGGATCACTCTGTCTTATTTGGTGAAGTGGTTATATTTGTTTAAAATTAACCGTGATGTTCTAACGTGTAATTGACTTCCACACTTGTAATTCAAGCCATCAGATATTAATTTTTAGCAAACTGCTTGTGGCTTTGAGCTGACAAATAATTTTCAATTTTGTTCTAATAAGGCCTTCAGCCATCACTATAGCCTGTTGCAGTTTGTTAAGATTGTTTAAAATGGTTTTAGTACTTTTTACTAAGTAACTGCCTCCTTACTTGTAATTCAGACCTTCAGCCGTTGAGTATTCTGAAATTGCTTCTGGCCATCAGCCGACGAATAATTTTGAACCTTCTTAATCAGGCCTTCAGCCGTTGATTGTGTGTAACATATCTTGTGGCCTTCAGCCGACAATAACTTTCAATCCTTCTAATAAGTCTTTCAGCCACCTGTGTAGTAAAATCTTTGATAAAATGATTGTTGAGAGTTTTGACTTTTAAAAATAAAATGTATGTGTTTTCTGTGCAACCAACAGTAACTGATTAGGCCCCGTCCACACCTTTCCTGCTTGCCCTAAGTCCCACGTCCCACAATTCCTGTTGAAATAATAGTTTTAATCTGTCTAGAATCTAATACAAGTGTAATTGAGCTATCTTTCTTCTTCACAATATGTGATGGGCTGTTATATGAATTGACTGAGCGTTCTATGACGCCCTGTTCCATCATGGACTGAATTTCTCCTTTCACTTTTCCTCTGTAGCAAGAGTGATGTATCGTTTAATGGATAACATATTGTGCTCTTTGACCTGCAATTTGTCGAAAACCCTTAATAGTTCCTGCACGATTTGTAAAAACAATGTAATGTGTGAGCAGAATTTCAAGAAGATCCTTTCTGTCAGTTTCTGTGCATTGCTCTACTCTATCTACCTTTTCCTGAATGAGACTCTGTTTATCGATTTCCGGATCCATTTCATCGTAATATGCATGTGCACAACTTGTGTCATTACGAAAGTAATAGGATGGAATTTGAGATGCATTATCTGTCAAAACACATAAAAAATTTATTTCTTCTTCTTGTTTCGAGATCCAGACTTGAAAAAATTAAACTTACTTACCTTTCCCTTCCATTCCTACTTCGGCGTCACTGAAATTCAAAACAGCTTTATACACGTACAAAAAAGTTTTGCATCACCCCTGTTCCTAGAACTCCTGAAGATAGATGTAGACCGTGGATATTGTATCACAGACACGGTCCCTTTGACTGTTCAGAGATGTCACTAAACCCGCCCAAAGATGTAAATAGCCATGCATGAGCTGCGCCTATTGGGCGGAAGGGGTCAGATAGCCGTTAGGTTCCAGTCATTCCACCAGGAAAGAGGTACGCGGCTCGTGTTGTCTGTAGTTCAACCATGCCTAGTCAGTCAATACCGCAGTTCGATGTTATTCGGACATGGGGGAGATGCAGAGAGACAGGAATTGTTGATGACATGCCTGTCTCAGGCAGCGCCACGGCTACTACTGCAGTGGATGACCGCTACCTTCGGATTATGACTCCGACGAACCCTGACAACAACGCCACCATGTTGACTAATGGTTTACGTGCAGCCACAGAACGTCGTGTTACGACTCAGACTGCGTGCAATGGGCTGCTTGGTGCACAACTTCACTCCCGACGTCCATCTTTGCAACCACGACACCATGCAACACGGTACAGATTGGTCCAACAATAAGTCGAATTGATCGCTCAGGATTCGCACCATGATCTCTTCACTGATGAGTGTCGCATATGCCTTCAGACAGATAATCATTGGAGACCTGTTTGGAGGCAACACTGTCAGACTGAACGCCTTAGACCCACTGTCCAGCGAGTGCAGCAAGGTGGAAGCTCCCTGCTGTTTTGGGATGGCATTATGTGGGACCAACGTACGCCGCTGTTGGTCATGGAAGGCGCCGTAACGGCTGTACGATACGTGAATGCCTCCTCTGGCCGATAGTGCAACCATATCATCAGCATATTGGCGAGGCATTCGTCTTCATGGACGGCAATTCGCGCCCCCATTGTACACATTTTGTGAATGACTTCCTTCACGATAACGACATCGATCGACTACAGTGGCCAGCATGTTCTCCAGACATGAACCCTATCTAATATGCCTGGGATAGATTGAAAAGGGCTGTTTATGGACGATATGATCCACCAACTACTTTGAGGGATCTACGCCGAATCTCCGGTAAGGAGTGGGACAATCTGGATCAACATCACCCTGATGAACTTGTGGATAGTATGCCACGACGTTTACAGGCATGCATCAATGCAAGAGGATGCGGGCTTTCAAACATTAAATATGTGATGAGGTGTTGATGGTGACCCTCACCTATGTACCCACTGACTCAGAGTTGCAATATTAAAAGTTTTGGCTGGTTTCGTTGTCTAGGGGCTGGGATATGTAGTTGCCGCATTACAGGCCAAATACTGCTGAGTCTACAGTATACGATAAAAATACACACATGAATCGAATGGTCGAATGTTTCTATCACTCGGCAATTGCGAATTATGAATGTAACATATAAATTTATATATGAAAGTTTACAATTAAATAAAATCTGCAGGTACGTCATAACGACTTTAAATGATGAGTATGATAGTAGAAGTACTTTTGAGGATGCGGTATATTTCTGCAAAAAACTTATTGGTGTTGATGGTCCAGCAATTAAATAAAATATAAGTTGAATAACAGGGAAACAATAGAATCCTACAGTACGTAATTAGTTATGAACAACAACACAGCTCGCGAGATATTCACCTCTATGTCTTCACTGTAGAAGCCACGGAAATCTCACAAGTGCAAAAGTCGGCACTCCAAAGTATTTCTATTTGCCGCAACGCGTGCAAACCGCTCCACTCTCTGCAAGTCTTTGCTGCGACTCTGTGCGTCCATCACGCCGTCCCTGTCCTTACTCACTCCCGTGTCCCGTCCCTTACTCCCCAGAACTGCCGCACTGCCAGAACTCCCCCTCCTCGTCGGAGACGATCGCTATGATTGGCTAGAGCGCTCCGCCCTGTCTTCAAGCCGACGCCTACTCACAAACATGGTGAAAAATACGAAATACTGGAGTTAGATTTAAATAACTTGAAATTAAATAAATATTCCTATGGCTGGACCATAAAAACGCTCTAACACACTAGAGATGGGAGATCCGCTCTTGAACTGATTCATAGAGTTGAATCTTTCAAAGGAGTGAACAATCAGTGATTCAGAAAAAAAGAACGGTAGCTCCAAACGTTTCCCACGGGAGAGAGAGAGAGAGAGAGAGAGAGAGAGAGAGACGAAGCATATCAGCAGCGCCTCTGCTGGTCACAGCACAGTGCACGCCACACAACACAGCCAGCGCCGGCCTCTGCCCTGCTTCTACCTTGGCTGCCTGCATTGTGCAGTGCCCCATTGGATTTTGTGTTTCACATATGCTGTGCCATCTCTGTGCATCGTCTGCCGCGTGCAATGTCTGGCGCAGCTTAACTTCGCATCGCACTCTGTCGGCGATCGTTTCAGTCGCACGTCCTGCCCTCTGGGCAGTTGATGCGAGCAACAGGACAGAGAGCCACCTAGCGGATAACATAGGAACTACTTGCAACAACCTGCTCGCAAGGGAATGGACGATTTGTCTCGAAGCGGGTGAGTTCACCGCTCCCCCCACCCTCAGAACTCGCCCGCTCAACGCTCACCCCACCATTCTTGACTCTAGCCAGAGCGTTGAGCAAAGCAACTCAGGTGTCACTCTGGTCTCTGCGGTCTTAGCTCACGCAGTAATACAGCTCACGGCTCGACCTGCTCGACTCAGTGCTTCTGCATCGGAGTTCATCTCTACTGGATATTGTTCTTCGTAGTAATACCGCTATGTATATTACATTATTATGTTATGTATACATCATTTGTTTTTATTTTATTTTTATTTGTTTAAACTGATCAGATTAGGTTCCTGACGACTCCTCTTACTATAGGATTTTTATTATGGACACTCGAATTTACGCTTTAATTACGAGCGAACCGATAAACGATCGTAAAATGTGATACACCAATATTTTCCTTGTTTTATTCTGCGTAAGGCTATATGCAGAACTTTCGTTTTACAGTCAAATTTATATTTTTTTTCTTATTCTGGTACGGATTTTGCGTTTTTAGGCGTCTTCGGAAGGAAACGTTCACTTTAAAAATATATGGCTTGCGATGTATTTGTATGAGGTTAATGAAATTTTAATACGTTATAGCCAAATATATTGTTAATGTAAATCTCAAGTTACAACATTTTCCGATCACCCCAAAAACCACGATAGTGCAAAATAAATCAATAATCAAAAACTTTGTCATATCGTGGAAATTTCAATAAACAATACAAAATTCTTACTCATCATCTGTGTTACTTCAAAATAGGATCAAATAAGATCAAAATACAGGTATAGTACTGGAATAAACCAAGTTTAAAGGGCAATGTGCCTTCCATTTATTTTCTATTGTAAATGAGTGGTGAGTCATGAAAAAGAGCTAATTCATTTCAGGGAGTGAACAGTTCTGATCCGATCTCTGAAAAGAACAGTTTTGCCCATCTCTATAACACACATTATTAGATACACAAACAAATTAAATAAACATATATCAAAGGACTAGAACAAAAGGTAGGCCAGTAGCCTAAAGTCTCTGTGCTTTCTAAAACACAGTAAATATTTAAGCAATATATGGGATATAAACAAAGACAAATGAATAAGTATATTTATAAGCATGCTGCTACTGTTTTTTGGTGTAACTGTGGAGTACTTATGGCCGGACGCGATTTATAGTAATCGGCCACTTTGACCTCATATAACGCATGTACTATTCACGTTACATTCCTGTAATTTGTACCAATTTAGGTTTACACTAATAGCTTTGTAAGGACACGTCTATCGACGAAATCGGATGAAGCGTTTAAGTTTTGGAAATTCGTTACTGGGTGTTACTTGTTTAATTTACCGTCAGATACTAAACTTTAAACTAATAAAGACATTGAAAATCTGAATACACCATCGGAATTGTCGTGCAAATAATGGTAACGTATACGTTTCTTTTTGAGGAGTCATGATTCCTCTGGCTACTATTAATTTCTATATGAACTGTGAAATGTCTGCCATTAAGTTTTCACAAAGTCTACCATCTTTGGCTCTCCTGGCGTGTCTCCTTCATCAACACAGCGTCACCATGGAATTCCCAGCCACGTGGCTGGAGTCCTCCTGCTTCGGCCAGCGTCTGCCACCTCGTGGTCGGCCTGCCGAGCGACCCGTGCGACCACTGCTTCCTCCGAACTTAGAATATTTTCAGGGCGCGACGACTCGCCCGTTACCTCTCAAGGACGTGTTACTGGGTATTAGAGGTAAAGTTGTGTAAAGCAATGTGTACCACCACCTCTGAAGGTCTTGTTGTATCGCAGTACAACATGCAATGTGTGGCTTTCATGAGCAATAAAAAGGGTGGAAATGATGTTTATGTTGACCTCTATACCAATTTTCTACACAGGTTCAGGAACTCTCGAAACCGAGATGATGCAAAACTTTTTTTCATGTGTGTACTTGTTTAGAAAATCTGCTTCTAGTATTACTTCAGTGGACAAGAGAGGAACAATCAAGAAATTCATCGAAAATCTATGGCCTTGACACAAAAAGTCTAAATAGGTTTGAGGCTTCACGTCTACGCTTTTCTAAATATCGCTCCGTGTATTTTAATCTTACCTAAGGTCGGACAGTCTGTTGTTGTCATACATTTGCTGAATGCAGTGTCTCTGACCGCAGAAATAGGGCTACCTGGGTCAAGAACAGCGGAAAGTGTAGTGTTGCCGACTGAAATTTTTATTATTTGATGTACTACAGAGTTTTATTTGTCTTCAGTCTCTTCCAGTGAAATATCTCTAACGACTTCAAAACGCTCAAAGTTTCGGCTGCGGCGTGTTTTGTCTCGTACACATAACTGCTTGCTGCCGGAGCCGCGAGTCATTGTCTTGTATTGCTTCCTCGTCGTTGATTATCTCTTGGATCTGGTGATTGGCCTTTAGTTGTTTCTATGTGTTGCGCTGGGCTTGCACTTCCAGAATTTTGCCTCTGTGAGTTATGATACTGATTACTGTGACATATTCCTTCTGACTGTGTTGTTTTTGACTGTGTTGGTTGCTGTTTACATAACTGTTGTTGTGCCATGTATTTTGCGGATTTAATCTGCCTGAAGTGTACCCCACGGGAACCTGTATGATTACCATCTAAGTGAGGGTAGTGTCTGAGACTATTTAGATTCTTACGCTTGTTCTCATTACCTTAGTTCCGGATATGACTTCTATGACAGTCATTGTTCTGATGCGAGAACCGTTCTACATACGGGCGATGTCTATTATCCCTTCTGTAATTATTTCGTCGATTGTGTTTGTTATGCGAAGTCCCATAATTTTTGTTTTCGTGCGATACGAAAACGTCATGTGTGTCATACTTCCTGTTCTGATTGTTATAGTGTCTTTTCGTTAAACCGTAATCACTGGCCAATTCCAATTCCTGGTGTACTGTTTCAAATCGTTCTAAGTCATCTTTATATCTGCAGACCAAATTTGTCTCAGATGTATAGGTAGCTTTGTTAAACAAATGCGAATTAGCTCCGACAGACTGTATGGGTTTGATAAGTACTGATTTCTGCGTACCATGTCTTCAGAGTCTTTTGCTGGGATCGAGAAGTCAGACTCTCAGAAGTTTCGTAACATTATGATGCTATCTTTTACTCGATCTTGTGTGGCGTGCGACCAGTAGGGTGACAAAAATGCTCGATAGAAATCATTAACGCTTTGGCAGTCTTTCCCTACTGAGCGCATTCTTCCCGCAGGTTCATGTTCTAAATAGCCGAAGGTAAATTCAAAGTTGTGTTCAAATGGCCAATTTGGTGGTAAAGAAAACAGGAACTCATCAATCAAGTTTTTGGGGAGAATTTCGTTTCTGTAATAATTCCTGAAAACTTTGAATTTATGTACTGTCATAAGGTGAAATCGAAGTTACCATTTCTGTGTGAACCAGATTGTTCTCTGTTGCATCACATCGGTGATTCATTGTCGTATCTGGAAGTGTGGTACTGTTCTCGTGGAAAATCACCTGAACGCTGTAAATTTGTATGGCCACCAAAGTTTTCTGAATATGAATGTACACAGTCCAATTCGTCCTAGTCTTCTTCGCGGTTAAGCTTTCTTTCAACACGATCGACCTTCACATTCATAGTGTTCCCGTAATGCTTATTTTCCCGATTTATCTTCTCTTGGTTGTGTTTCAAATCTTTTAAAGACTTGTTTCCTGCTGTGTCTGATAATTGTACTGGCATTGTGTCATTTGAAACTTTGTCTACAATGGTTGACAAATTTCCCATTTGAGTTATCCGTTCATCAACTTTTTCTTTTATTGTGTTTAACTGTTCTTTTCTTTTTTCAGAATTCAGTGTCAAAGTTTCTACTTATTGGTTAATCTCTTTTACTGTTTTTAAGATGTTCGTTCTGTTCTTTTGTCTTGGTAACTAACGCACTCAGAACTACAGTGTTGATTTTAGATGACAAATCGTCCTTGCCATAAGGTGACTTGTCTTCAAGTTTTCGTGGTCCGTTTCATCATCACGTGATCTAGTTGCAAAAATGCTGATTATTGGTTAAAGATCAAAAATGGCTCTGAGCACTATGGGACTCAACATCTTAGGTCATAAGTCCCCTAGAACTTAGAACTACTTAAATCTAACTAACCTAAGGACATCACACACACCCATGCCCGAGGCAGGATTCGAACCTGCGACCGTAGCAGTCCCGCGGTTCCGGACTGCAGCGCCAGAACCGCTAGGGTTGAAGATCATTTTTAATTTCTTCAGTGATCTCCACTGATAAATTCTGTATTTTGAATTTCTTTTCATGTGATTTCCTACTCTCATCTTGTGGTTTTTTATGTTCTTCTTGTATTTCTTCAATTTTCTTACTCATTTCGTCTTGTATTTTGTCGTTTTTCTTACTCAGTTCATTTTGTGTCTCTTTAAGCATCTGGCGAATTGATTCTTGAAAATTTGTCGGATTCGCAGTGTGGTTCTTTATAACTGTTAACTGAAGGTGATGTGTTCGTTCAAAAGACACTGCCGTAAAACCATTTTCTGACGTGCCTGTTACAAGTCGTTCTAAATTTTCGCACGACTATGGCGAATATAGCACGCTTTCGTTAGACTGTAGCGAGTAATCGCCAACCGACCCAACTTCGGAATTCACGCGTTCATTACTCATAGTTTGTTCTGTTTCGTTATTGTACGCTAAACTGGTTAATAATTGTGGATCCGCGCAATTTTCTACAGTCTCCTGTTAACTACTGGTATTTACTAATTCGTATATTTCCGTTTGCTAATTCGTATATTCCCGTATATTCCTTTCCTCGTCAATTCTCCAGAGAACATACTCAATACCTATCTTATCAGCCGGCCGGAGTGGCCGAGCGGTTCTAGGCGGTACAGTCTGGAACCGCGCGACCGCTACAGTCGCAGGTTTGCATCCTGCCTCGGGCATGGATGTGTGTGATGTCCTTAGGTTAGTTAGGTTTAATTAGTTCTAAGTTCTAGGGGACTGATGACCTCAGAAGTTAAGTCCCATAGTGCTCAGAGCCATTTGAACCATTTTTGAACCTATCTTATCAGTATACCTAATTTTCAAAATTCTTCTGTTCCACCGCCTCTCAAATGCTACGAATCTCTCCCGCTCCGGCTTTCCCACAGGCCATGTGTGTCTATAATAGAATGCTGTATCCCAAACATACATTCTCAGAAATTACTTCAAATTAAGACAAGTGTTTCATACTAGTAGGCTTCACCTGGCCAGTAATTCAGTTTTTCACAGTGCTAGTCTGCATTTTCTGTCCTATTTGGTCTGTGGTCTTGGGTATTTTGATGTCTAAGTAGCAGAAATCCTTAAATTCATCTACTTCGTGCTCCCCAGTTCTGATGTTAAGATTCTCGCTGTTACTTTCGTCTCCCTTCGATACACTCTCAATTCATATCCTGTACTCATTAGACTATTCACTTCATTCTATAATTATTAGCAATGCTATCAGCGAATTTTATCATTATTATCCTTCCACCTTCAACTTTAATCCCCCTATCGAACATTTCATCTCTCTCCGTCATTGTTTATTCGATGTATAGATTGAACAACAGGGACGAGAGACTACATCCATTTTTTTTTTTTTTTTGTGGTCATCAGTCTACTGACTGGTTTGATGCGGCCCGCCACGAATTCCATTCCTGTGCTAACCACTTCATCTCAGAGTAGCACTTGCAACCTACTTCCTCAATTATTTGCTTGACGTATTCCAGTCTCTGTCTTCCTCTACAGTTTTTGCCCTCTACAGCTCCCTCTAGTACCATGGAAGTCATTCCCTCATGTCTTAGCAGATGTCCTATCATCCTGTCCCTTCTCCTTATCAGTGTTTTCCACATATTCCTTTCCTCTCCGATTCTGCGTAGATCCTCCTCATTCCTTACCTTATCAGTCCACCTAATTTTCAACATTCGTCTATAGCACCACATCTCAATTGCTTCGATTCTCTTCTGTTCCGGTTTTCCCACAGTCCATGTTTCACTACCATACAATGCTGTACTCCAGACGTACATCCTCAGAAATTTCTTCCTCAGATTAAGGCCGGTATTTGATATTAGTAGACTTCTCTTGACCAGAAATGCCTTTTTTGCCATAGCGAGACTGCTTTTGATGTCCTCCTTGCTCCGTCCGTCATTGGTTATTTTACTGCCTAGGTAGCAGAATTCCTTAACTTCATTGACTTCGTGACCATCAATCCTGATGTTAAGTTTCTCGCTGTTCTCATTTCTACTACTTCTCATTACCTTCGTCTTTCTCCGATTTACTCTCAAACCATACTGTGTACTCATTAGACTGTTCATTCCGTTCAGCAGATCATTTAATTCTTCTTCACTTTCACTCAGGATAGCAATGTCATCAGCGAATCGTATCATTGATATCCTTTCACCTTGTATTTTAATTCCACTCCTGAACCTTTCTTTTATTTCCATCATTGCTTCCTCGATGTACAGATTGAAGAGTAGGGGCGAAAGGCTACAGCCTTGTCTTACACCCTTCTTAATACGAGCACTTCGTTCTTGATCGTCCACTCTTATTATTCCCTCTTGGTTGTTGTACATATTGTATATGACCCGTCTCTCCCTATAGCTTACCCCTACTTTTTTCAGAATCTCGAACAGCTTGCACCATTTTATATTGTCGAACGCTTTTTCCAGGTCGACAAATCCTATGAAAGTGTCTTGATTTTTCTTTAGCCTTGCTTCCATTATTAGCCGTAACGTCAGAATTGCCTCTCTCGTCCCTTTACTTTTCCTAAAGCCAAACTGATCGTCACCTAGCGCATTCTCTATTTTCTTTTCCATTCTTCTGTATATTATTCTTGTAAGCAGCTTCGATGCATGAGCTGTTAAGTTGATTGTGCGATAATTCTCGCACTTGTCAGCTCTTGCATATCTTAAACCCTTTTAAATTCGAGGACTTAGTTCTTGGTCTTCCAGCCGTATTTTTGATACTTGGTTCTTATTGATATTGTATGTTACGATCTTGTAAGGGTGACATGTATTTTTCTCAGAATTTCGAACATATTTAATCGTTTGACATAGTCGAACGTTTTTTCCAGGTCGATAAATCGTATAAATGCGTCTTGAGTTCTTGAGCTTCTGTTATCAACTACAGCGTCAGAACTGTCTCTCTAGTGCCTTTACCTTTCCTGAAACCAAACTGATCGTCGTTTAATATATCCTCAGCTTTATTTTCCATTCTTTCATGGACTTGCAAGCATAAGCTGTTCAGCCGACTGTGAGATAATTCTCTAACTTGTAGTCTCTTGCAAGTTTCGGAACTGTGTGGATGATCTTTTTCCGGAAGTCTGATGGTATATGATTAGTCTCTTACATTCTGCACAACAAAGTGCACAGTCGTTTTGTTGCCACTTCCCAGAATGATTTGAAAAATTCCGATGGATTGTTATCAATCTCTTCTGTCTTGTTTCATGTCGAGTTTCCAAAGGTCTTTTAAATTCTGATTCTAATACTGGATCCGTATGTCTTCCCTGTCGATTCCTGTTTCTTCTTCTATTACATCAGACAATTCGTCAACCCCATAGAGGCCTTCAATGTAATCTTTTTACCCCTCCGCTCTTTCCTCTTCATTTGACAGTGGAATACCAATTGCAATCTTAATGTTACCGCCCTTCCTTTTAGTTTCATCGAAGGTTATTTTAACTTTTCTATATGCTGATTTAGTCATTTCGACAATCATTTTCTTTGGTTTCTTCACGTTCTCATGCAGCCACTTCGCCTTAGCCTCCCTGCATTTCCCATTTATTTATTTATTTTCTAAGTGGGTTGTATTTGTGTATTCCTCAATTTCCCTGAACACTTTTGTACTTCCTTCTTTCGTAGATCAACAGAAGCATTTCTTGTATTACCCACGGTTTCTTCGCAGCAACCTTCCTTGTACCTATGTTTTTCTTTCTAGCCTTTGTGATTGCCCTCTTTAGAGATGTCCATTCCTCTTCAACTAATCTACCCACTCAGCTACTCCTTATCGCAGTATCTATAGCCTCAGAGAACTTCAAGTATAACTCTTCAATTCTCAGTAGTTCCATGTCTCACTTCTGTGCGTGCCAACACTGCCTGACTAGTCTCTTACACCTCAGCCCGCTCTTCGTCGTTACTAAACTGTGATATGAGTCTGTATCTGCCCCGTGTAAACCTTACAATGTAATATCTGATTTCGCAATCTCTGCCTGTTTGTGATGTAATCTAACTGAAATCTTCCCTTATTTCGCGGCCTTTTCCAAGCAACCCTTCTCCTCCTCCAGTGATTTTTGAACAGATTATTCGCTATTACTAACTAAAAGTTATAGGATTTCTTGATTCGTCTTTCTCCTCTTTTACTTCCACTACCGTGCGCATATTCTCCTGCAAACCTTTATTCGGCTCTTTCCTCTACAACCGCATTTCAGTCCCCAATGACTATTAGATTTTCATCTCCATTTACGCTCTGAATTACTCGTTCAATATCTTCACACAATTACTGTGTCCCTTAATCTTCTGCTTCTGACGTCGGCATGCATACCCGATATTTTCAGATTATCTAAATTCCCTACCATGTTCAAACTTCTGACATTTCGCGCCCCTACTCGTGGAACGTTGTCCTTTCGGTAGTTATTCAATCACGTCCTCATCGTTACTCTCCCCTTGGTAGCTCCTTCTGGAGATCCTAACAAGGGACTAGCTCTTAATCTTCTACCAGTGTAGAGATCATTATTTCAGTTTTCCCATTACAGGCCACGTGCCCTTGGATAAATATTAATTGTCTTTAATGCAGTGGTTTCCATTGCCCTCTGTCTCCTCATACCGTTGATCATTGCTGATTATTCCGCCTTTTAAGGAAAGTTTCTCAGGCCAAGGGCAAGAGAGAACCTGAACTTTTCTTTGCCCTCATTGACAAGGCAGTTTTCAGAATGAAGGAGATTTCGTTTGGCAGAGATCTTCGGCGGCCAATGCTGATGGTTTTTATTCAAAAGTAAACAGTGACGGAGTTCCAGCCCGGAACTACGGACGTTCCGGTTACTGCTCAAAGATGCTACTGCTTTCCCTCTTACGTTCGAACCTTCGATTTCCCGCTTGTCGCGAGAAGTCGCCTTACCCTTTATTTTATATTTTCTCCTTCCCCCTCACCTTCCTGACAGTAAAGGTACCTACACAAAAAAGTCCATCTACCACCACCACTTTGACCCTAAAGAAATTAATACCCGTGTCATTTCAGGCTTTCGCCCTTAACTACACCTGTCCCAACAGTTCTACCTAATCCAAGATAGCAGGAAAGGAAATGCAGGGCGAAGGTAGCGCATGGATGAAACAGAGAAGAATGTTTTTTGTTTATTTATTTTTATTTTTTAAGTTTTTTCATTTTCTTTCTGTTTTTATTTTTATTTATTTATTTATCTTTTTTTGAAACGTCGAGTGAAGACATGGTAAGGCACGTCGTGCAACACCGACACATCACCAACTGCGAACTGACGAAAAGGGCGCGAACTCTATCCGGTATATGGTAAACACCCACAGTGCCTCGAGTCTGGGGAAGGATGAGGGACGACTCATAGCGGACTTAGAAGACCATACCCTAGTTAATAACAAATAAACCGATTGCAGATAATATGTGGCGAGCCAAGGTGTGTGGGACCGGAAGGGTTTGCGCCACGTGACGGATCCCCAACGCTATGTCGCTGCTGACAAAGCAGGTACATTGCAGGAGTTCAGGGGAGCGAAGGCGTTGTTTAACAAGTCTAACCTGTTCCGTCACAGCAATCATCTGCAGTCACGCAGTGCGCTGCATGTCAGCCGTAAAATCGATGCTAAGGCAATGTAAGGTATCAGTCGCGTTCAGTGGAGCGAGGCTCCCCTCAGACTGGCAAGTACCTAAGAACATAGCTCGCTATTTACGTAAATTAATTGAGCTGCCCGACTCCTCGCCGTGGGTCACCACCCACGCAGGCGATGCCTGGGTATTTTAGACAAAGAACCAAATGGTACGCATTGGCTGTGTAACAGAATCGATGTCGACCCATCGACATCACCGTCATTCATTGTCGTAGACCACATAACAATGGTTCTAGGCAGAAGGTGTACAGTAGTGCGACAGAGGACACACCTGTTCCACCGAGGACCTGGTCAGAATCGGTTGCATGAGCCTATCATTATACAGCACCCGAGATGTCGCTCCTAGTAGGAGACATATGACAATATCTTCTGGATATCACATGTGTTGGAGGATAGCCGTAAGAAAAAACCGACTTAATCAAATGCCTGGCTGAAGTCGAACGACTCCAAAGCCGCAGGCAAATGTTGAGCTGGAGCGAGGGCTATCAGATCCCTGTAGCGGTAGAGCGCTGCCCGAATTTTGTGAGCCCCGCAATCGACGCCTGATCGTAGGACACGACATGACGGGCCGTCCTTTTAAGTCGCGCTGCCAAAACACGAATAAAGACCTTCATGTCACTATTTGGCAAGGTCGATAATCAACGATGTGCTGACTGCCATGTTGTTTGTGAATAGTTACAATGATGCCCTCTAGAAATACACCGCGGGGGTCCTCAGTTTTCCGCAGGTAACAGTCCACATGGACGCTAAAAGATGTCGTCAAGTACCATAATATTCTATGAGTATGCCGTCAAGGCCAGATGACTAGTTAGCTTCTGCTTGAATGGCATCGAGGACTTGGTCTTCTGTGACTGGAGCCTCCAAATTCATCGCCACGTTCTCCGGTATTGTGCTGAACGTTAGTCGGAAGACTTCTCCAGTAACAGCTGGCGAATGAAGATGGTAAGCGTACAACCGATCATAATGGGCGTGAAAGGAGCGCCCACTGCCGCATTGGCTGTAATTTTGCCTGCCTTCGTCATCAGTGATGGTGAGTATAAGACCGCTAGACCATGTATTATTGCGGATATTCAATATGAAAAGTGATAAACACTCTGTTAGGTCCTCTTACCATTTCTCTATGTGCCCATTCGCTGCTCTCTTATTTCTAAAGCTGTGCTTTTTTCTGTCTGTGCTACGGCTGAACATAGGCTTTATGTTTTGATTTGCTTCGGTGAAGCAGTTCCAAAAGATTTAATCTGAGATTTTTTTTACCATCTTCGATCTAAGTCAACGAGTGTTTCGACTGACGACTTTATAATATTGCGTGGCTTATTTGTGCGCTTAGACAAATGCTCTTTCTGTAGACACCCAAGTCCGAATTACATTATCTAAGTCCTCTCTCTCGTTTAACTACATTCTTTTTCGCTAACGAACCAATGGTCTTGTTACACACTTATTTTTAAGTATGTTACAGTGATTTGTATTTCAAAATTTGAAAACGGCTAAACAGCCAAATGCACATAGTAGCGGAGAATCTATGAAAAAGATATTTTAAATAATGCTGAGTTCTCATTCAGATAATGTGCTTTTGACGTGGCCCCTATTGCGTCTTAAATACTGTATAAAATAGGACAGGCTTCAAATCAGTTCCATACACCTTTCCATCTGTTAAGGTTTTAAATGATTTTCTAGTCCATGGCTTTTTATAAATTTTTGTTATTAATTTGTTCACTCTATATACTTTGTTATACATTTATGCGATAAGTATGAGAAATCAAAAGTTATAGTTAAATTTCAGTTTCGATGACACGAATGAATGTGGAGATTTTAGAGGGAGAACTAGTCATAGTTACTCTCATTTACACAATCAACTGAATTTAGTGCAAATAAAGAGAGTATTAATCAGAAATTTCAAGGTGTGAAACATATTCTAGTACGTTTCTAGATTTGAAATAATCAAAAGAGGCATGTCGCTGAGTAAGACGATGTTAAATTTTAAAAATATAGTCAATAACGGGGCACGAATTTCAGTATTCTATATTCTGAGAATAAAGACCCAAACCAGAACGATCTCCTTTACTCAACTTACCTTTGTTTCAGATGAAGCCAGTAGCAGAAATGACGGAGCGGCTCCTGTTGGCTGGAAAACCATTTTACTTTGCATGCAGATTATTTGGCCTGATGCCGTTTACCGTTGACGCCAGGACTGCATCCCTGAAGAGGTCGCGGACGGATATTATCTTGACATGCCTAGCCTGCCTATTCCAGCTGCTTTGTGCCTGTGTGGCGTTATATTTTGCATTGCGGATAAAACGCTCGTCTTTTGCAGAAGAAATTATTACGCTAATAGGACTTCTTCAGTATTTATCCCTGTCGTTTATTGCGCTATTTGCCGATAGCTTCTGTAACACAAATAAATATGTGAAAATACTTCGTTTGTTAGCATCGTGTGACAGATGTCTGGCTGCCAAAGTGGGACAAACAAGAACGGCAGCAGGGAGCTTTGTGAAGGCACAGTTATCTATAGCGTTTCTCCTTTACTGCTTGATGTTTAGTGCCCTGCTGGCCGCAGATACTGCTCTGGATGATACATTATCTTCAATAATTGGTCTTAACAATTTTGCAATCTCTGTGATGACGATCTTACGATTCACAAACCTGCAGTTGGTTATCAATAACAGATTGTCATTACTGAACATGAACCTCGCCAAGATGAAAGACAGAGCAGCACATAAGCTGAAGTACTCAGGTATAGGTTCTGAACGGAACAGTATCTTAGCTTTGACTACGATAGATGTTCTCTGCACACCGAACTCTGTGAGAGCTCTTAGTCGAGCGTACTTGGCACTGTGTGAATTGTCAGTTGTGGTGACATCTATTCACCAGACTTTCCTAATCCTTTACCTCGCAGCGTTATCATCAATAGTTGTGATATTTGCGTACTACATTGTTACTAAATCAGAGGTCCTTAGCACAGGAAATGATGGCAGCTTGTGGCTCCTGTGGTTCTCCTTAATTTACAACACAAGCACCATGGCTATATTCATTGTGCCTGCCCAGTGGGTGTCTTCCGAGTCGTGCCGCACGGTCAGGCTATGCTCGCAGCTGCTGCTGGGAAAGAGAGGTGCGGCGGACGACACACAGCGAGAACTACGCCTGCTTGCGCTGCGGGTGACCTCTGGTCGTCCCACGACCTCGCTGATGGGGATGCTCTCTCTCGACCTGGGGGTGATCTCTGGCTTCATCTCCGTCGTCACAACCTACACTACTTTGCTTGTCACCTTTCTTCCTACAGGTACGGCTATAGTATACTGTGTCTACAGGGTAGTCCATTGATAGTGACCGGGCTAAATATCTCACGAAATAAGCATCAAACGACAAAACTACAAAGAACGAAACTCGTTTAGCTTGAAAGGGGAAACCAGATGGTGCTATGGTTGGCGCGTTAGATGGCGCTGCCATAGGTCAAACGGATATCAACTGTTTTCTTTTTTTTTTTTTAATAGGAACCCCCAATTTTATTAAATATTCGTGGAGTACGTAAAGAAATGTGAATGTTTTAGTTGGACCACTTTTTTCGCTTTGTGGTAGATGGCGCTGTAATAGTTACAAACGTATAAGTACGTGGAATCACGTAACATTCCGCCACTCCGGACGGTATTAGCTTCGTGCTACATTACCCGTGTTAAAATGGACCCTTTAACAATTGCGGGAAAGGTCGATATCGTTTTGATGTATGGCTATTGTGATCAAAATGCCCAACGAGCGTGTGCTATGTATGCTGCTCGCTATTTTGGACGATATCATCCAAGTGTCCGGACCGTTTGCCGGATAGTTACGTTATTTACGGAAACAGGAACTGTTCAGGCACATGTGAAACTTCAACCACGACCTGCAACAAATGATGATGCCCAAGTAGGTGTTTTAGCTGCTGTCGCGGCTAATCCGCACATCAGTAGCAGACAAATTGCGCGAGAATCGGGAATCTCAAAAACGTCTGTGTTGAGAATGCTACATCAATATCGTTTGCACCCGTACCATATTTCTATGCACCAGGAATTGCATGGCGACGACTTTGAACGTCGTGTACAGTTCTGCCACTGGGCACAAGAGAAATTACGGGACGATGACAGATTTTTTGCACGCATTCTATTTAACGACGAAGCGTCATTCACCAACAGAGGTAACGTAAACGGGCATAATATGCACTTTTGGGCAACGGAAAATCCACGATGGCAGCGACAAGTGGAACATCAGCGACCTTGGCGGGTTATTGTATGGTGCGGCATTATGGAAGCCGCGCAGGATTAGCCGAGCGGTCAGAGGCGCTGCAGTCATGGACTGTGCGGCTGGTCCCGGCGGAGGTTCGAGTCCTCCCGCGGGCATGGGTGTGTGTGTTTGTCCTTAGGATAATTTAGGTTAAGTAGTGGGTAAGCTTAGGGACTGATGACCTTAGCAGTTAAGTCCCATAGAATTTCACACACATTTGAACATTTGAACAAGCATTATGGAAGGAAGGATAATTGGCTCCCATTTTATCGATGGCAATCTAAATGGTGCAATGTATGCTGATTTTCTACGTAATGTTCTTCTGATGTTACTACAAGATGTTTCACTGCATGACAGAATGGCGATGTACTTCTAACAAGATGGATGTTCGGCACATAGCTCCCGTGCGGTTGAAGCGGTACTGAATAGCATATTTCATGGCAGGTAGATTGGTCGTCGAAGCACCATACCATGGCCTGCAAGTTCACCGGATCTGACGTCCCTGGATTCCTTTCCGTGGGGAAAGTTGAAGCTTATTTGCTATCGTAATCAACCGACAACGCCTGACAACGTGCGTCAGCGTATTGTCAATGCATGTGCGAAAATTGAGGAAAAGGAACTACTCGCTGTTGAGAGGAATGTCGTTACACGTATTTTCAAATGCATTGAGGTTGACGGACATCTTTTTGAGCATTTATTGCATTAATGTGGTATTTACAGGTAATCACGCTGCAACAGCATGCGTTCTCAGAAATGATAAGTTCACAAAGGTACATGTATCACATTGGAACAACCGAAATAAAATGTTCAAACGTACCTACGTTCTGCATTTTAATTTAAAAAACCTACCTGTTACCAACTGTTCGTCTAAAATTGTGAGCCATATGTTTGTGACTATTACAATGCCATGTATCGCAAAGCGAAAAAAGTGGTCCAACTAAAACATTCATATTTCTTTACGTACTACACGAATATGTAATAAAAAATAGGGGGGGGGGGGGTTCCTATTAAAAAAAAACGCAGTTGATATCCGTTTGACGTATGGCAGTGACATCTACCGGGCCAACCATAGCGCCGTCTGGTTTCCCCCTTCAAGCTAGTCGAGTTTCGTTCTTTACAGTTTTTTCGTTTGATGCTTGTTTCGTGAGATATTTGGCCCGGTCACTATCAATGGACCACCCTGTATATCTCGAATTTGGAATTCTGTTCTACCAGAGTATTAATTTACTTTCATTACATAAAAGATGCTGTATACCCACGATTCCGATCCTTGTGGCAATTTAGTATACAGTGTTGAACATTAAAATGGTAACTCCATGAAGACGACAGGCTCCAATTGTCGGATTTGCATACTCCGACATGCAAATGCTCGGCATTTCAGTGTAACCATAAAGAGTTGGTCCTCACTCTGCATGGACTGGAAGTTAATACCGTAGGTTTGTCATCCAGGAGTCCCATTGGGTTGTGTATGAGAAGGTCATGCACGCTTCGACTGAGAAGAAGAAATATTTACCAGTATGGTTAATGGTTAGAAATTTGATGGTGGCATTATGAGAGCCCATGGGGACAAAAGCTTCTTCTTCTGAGGTATTCGTATTGCTGGGTAAAGTGTTCTCATGCTGTCAGCCAGGTCAAGTGGTTGAAATACCATGAGCTTTCGACCAAGCGTTCCTTGACCTTCGTGAAGTGCTGTAAGTCTCGTTCCACTTGACAGTGGTCAAGGAGTGCTTGGTCCAAAGCTCAAAACGTGTTAGCTACCTGACGTGGCTGTAAATCCGAGAATATTTTATTCAGTGTTACTGCTACATGTCTCTTGATATTTGCACTCACGTTACTGGTTTGCTTGGATACCCGAATGTCATGTGAACGTGCTCATGATCGCTTTAGAAGGGGCAAACGCCATGCAGAATCTCACTGGCCCTACACAGCTACCATCTGAGAGAACTGAGATACTGTTCATTGGACCGTGCAAGATAGTACAGCCACGTCACGTACCTCGGGTCAGGAATTGGGTTTGTTTGCTGCTAGACAATTACCCACGCAGATATACAGTTATTTATTTTTTATTCCAATACCTTATAGCCTGCTATCTATAATTTGAAAACAGGTGTATTGATTCTTACACAAGTTATAGAGCATACATTAACATTTAATTTTATCATTCACAATACTACCTCACGTCACCATAACTGTTTCTGCTATGAATATAATAATAATAATAATTATTATTATTATTACTATTTAGAATAATAAAGGAGCAGAATCACTATTTCTTGCACGAATAAAAACTACACATACAATATTATAACATCAGTTCCAGTCTGTCACATTCGACAATCCCCTCCAGCACTCCATCGCTCCAAATTCTATAGACACACCAAGTCGGTTCCTTGCACTCTGCGGAGTACATTGTGCTTCTATCTGCTTCTTCCGTTGTTTGTTGGCTCCCTGATTGCAGGGACGAACCCCCTTTTAAAAGGGAACATCACTGTTGCTGGTAAGAGGCACAACCACACGCCAATTCACTCCACCCTGGTTCTGGTTTGCTGGGTGACATAACACGGCCCACGCTTCTCTGGCGTTATTGCGAATGCTGCGCTTTCGGTGTTGGTAGTTCTTCTGCCGCAACTGTTAACTTCAGTTGCCTTTGCTGCGCTACTTCTCGATCTTCTGCCGCACCTCTCGTAGTGTTGTGGACGGTGGTTGATTGGTGGAGTAATGGACTAGCCAAGCTTTTCTTCAAATACCGTCGGCAGTGTTGACGAAGATCTGCCTTTCTTTCTCTCAACGCATTATCACCTTCTCATTTTCCCAGATAGCATGTATTTTTCCCATTTCATTTTTGGTGTAAAGCCTTTCTTCTTCTTCTTTGCTTAGAAGTTTTTCCGCCTTTGGCGGCTGGACTTCCTTCGTTTATAGTATTTAACATGATTTTATTTCAGTTCGCTTTATTAGTAATTTGGGCTGTTGCCATCCTTTAAGCGTAATATCGTGATTGCTACGTGATTTTCTTCAATCCATTTAATTCCTTGTTATGGCTATGGGAACTCTCACTCTCTGTCACTCTCGAGGTTTAACTATTCCACCATATTCTAGGTGTCCGGTTGTATTTCTTAATTGGTCCATTTTTACCAACAGTTTTCGAGTTTCTTTCTGAATGTTTTGAGTGACTATTTTGGATATTTAATTCAGCATCCACGTCGTTTATTATGGTCCACGAAAAGACTTCGAGACATTGATAATAAGCTTACTAACTCTATTGGTACAGTAACTGCACAAATGCTTTATCTGACTCATGGAATTCTACGACTGCGAGAGACAGATTATCTCTGATTCTTGATATAAAACTCTGTGGCTATAATCATAGAGTAGAAATATCTCTGGAGTGAGCATTCAGAAGCCCAGAATTGATTTTGTGTTGTCAACATACGTTGCCACAATGGTCACGCGATCTCGGGACGCCGTAGATTTGTTCGACATTTGTCCTATAGATTTTGAATGTTGTCATTTCGCTAGTAAAGACAGATTCCCTTCGTAAGTGCTGTGGATTTAGTATAGACGTTTTGCAGGCACCATAGCAGTTTACGCTTAATATTTGAAATAAATTGGGCTCTTAGCTTTGAAGAGAAAAATGAACGAGCATGATGTCACAGAAGCTGCACGTCAGCATGCATTTACAATGTCTTTCATGTCACATCTCGTCAAGTCGCTTAACACAGTAATGAACGGCGAAATTAGGGTTTTGAGTCACCATCCCTAATATGCATAAAATGTTAGAGTGTAGTATCAGAACTGAGGAGCTAACGACAAAATTTGTCAATGGCCGAAGCAAACTTTATAACCTATGTTCTTGATCAGTTATTTTTGGTAAATTACTGAGAACTGAGACAACGTTTCAAAACATCGACAATTATTTGCTAGGGAAAATATGTACATTCATACACATCAAAGAAAACTTCAAACGAATTAATGAAACCTGTTAAACTTATCCATTATGTTTTTCTTACGTAATTAATAACGTCATAAACAACTGTATTTTACTCCTTCATTAAAGCTGACTTTTTTGCTTAAAATGCCATATGGTGGAATTTGCGCCGTTGTGTTATCGTAAAACCTAAATAACTTTTCGCCTTCAGATATATGACCTCGGTTGCGTAAGAAAGTGGAAAAAATATCCCAGTCGTCATGGAACAGCTCCAATTTGTCACTAAAACAAAGCGTTATTAAAAAAAAAATAAAGATTATGAAGATACAACAGTACAAAATCCACTATTATAAGGAGAATAACCTCCCCATGAACCATGGACCTTGCCGTTGGTGTGGAGGCTTGCGTGCCTCGGCGATACAGATGGCCATACCGTAGGTGCAACCACAACGGAGGGGTATCTGTTGAGAGGCCAGACAAACGTGTGGTTTCTGAAGAGTGGCAGCAGCCTTTTCAGTAGTTGCAGGGGCAACAGTCTGGATGATTGACTGACCTGGCCTTGCAATATTAACCAAAACGGCCTTGCTGTGCTGGTACTGCGAACGGCTGAAAGCAAGGGGAAACTACGGCCGTAATTTTTCCCGAAGGCATGCAGCTTTACTGTATGGATAAATAATGATGGCGTCCTCTTGGGTAAGATATTCCGGAGGTAAAATAGTCACCCATTCGGATCTCTGGGCGGGGACTACTCAAGAGGACGTCATTATCAGGAAAAAGAAAACTGGCATTCTACAGATCGGAGCGTGGAATGTCAGATCCCTTAACCGGGCAGGTAGATTAGAAAATTTAAAAAGGGGAATGGATAGGTTAAAGTTAGATATAATGGGAATTAGTGAAGTTCGGTGGCAGGAGGAACAAGACTTTTGGTCAGGTGAATACAGGGTTATAGACACAAAATGAAATAGGGGTAATGCAGGAGTAGGTTTAATAAAGAATAAAAGAATAGGAGTGCGGATAAGCTACTACAAACAGCATAGTGAACGCGTTATTGTGGCCAAGGTAGACACGAAGCCCACGCCTACTACAGTAGTACAAGTTTATATGCCAACTGGCTCTGCAGATGATTAAGAAATTGAAGAAATGTATGATGAGATAAAAGAAATTATTCAGGTAGTGAAGGGAGACGATGGAATTCGAGAGTAGGAAAAGGGAGAGAAGGAAACATAGTAGGTGAATATGGATTGGGGCTAAGAAATGAAATAGGAAGCCGCCTGGTAGAGTTTTGCACAGAGCATAACTTGGTATCAGATAGATTATATATTGGTAAGACAGAGATTTAGGAACCAGGTTTTAAATTGTAAGACATTTCCATGGGCAGATGTGGACTCTGACCACAATCTATTGGTTATGAACTGTAGATTAAAACTGAAGAAACTGCAAACGGGTGGGAATTTAAGGAGATGGGACCTGTATAAACTGAAGGAACCAGAGGTTGTACATAGTTTCAGGGAGAGCATAAGGGAACAATTGACAGGAATGGGGGAAAGAAATACTGCAGAAGAAGAATGGGTAGATCTGAGGGACGAAGTAGTGAAGGCAGCAGAGGATCAAGTAGGTAAAAAGACGAGGGCTAGTAGAAACCCTTGGGTAACAGAAGAAATATTGAACTTAACTGACGAAAGGAGAAAATATAAAAATTCAGTGAATGAAGCAGGCAAAAAGGAATACAAACGTCTCAAAAATGAGATCGACAGGAAGTGCAAAATGGCTAAGCAGGGATGGCTAGAGGACAAATGTAAGGATGTCGAGGCTTATCTCACTAGGGGTAAGATAGATACTGCCTACAGGAAAATTAAAGAGACCTTTGGAGAAAAGAACCACTTGTATGAATATCAAGAGCACAGATGGAAACCCAGTTCTAAGCAAAGAAGGGAAAGCAGAAAGGTGGAAGGAGTATATAGAGAGTCTATACAAGGGCGATGTACTTGAGGACAATATAAAGAAGATATAAAATGTAGACTGGCAATGGCAAGGAAAGCGTTTCTGAAGAAGAGAAATTTGTTAACATCGAGTATAGATTTAAGTGTCTGGAAGTCGTTTCTGAAAGTATTTGTATGTAGTGTAGCCATGCATGGAAGTGAAACATGGACGATAAATTGTTTGGACAAGAAGAGAATAGAAGCTTTTGAAATGTGGTGCTACAGAAGAATGCTGCAGATTAGATGGGTAGACCACATAACTAATGATGAAGTATTGAATAGAATTGGGGAGAAGAGGAGTATGTGGCACAACTTGACAAAAATAAGGGACCGGTTAGCAGGACATGTTCTGAGGCATCAAGGGATCACAAATTTGGCATTGGAGGTCAGCGTGGAGGGTAAAAATCGTAGAGGGAGACCAAGAGATGAATACACTAAGCAGATTCAGAAGGATGTGGGTTGCAGTAAGTACTTGGAGATGAAGAAGCTTGCACAGGATAGGGTAGCATGGAGAGCTGCATCAAACCAGACTCAGGACTGAAGATAACAACAACAACAACAAGGAGAATAAGCGCGGCGAAAATAGGTTAACTTAAGATGTTAACAGACTGGTACCGTTAAAATTCTCTTCCCGAGAAACCTTGACGTACCGTGAAATGACGATACTTTCCATTGACGACCTGTGCGAATGCCTCCATGTTTTGGTGTTATGTGACGAGGCGTGACGTTACCTGATGGCGGACGCGAATTGGCGCTAAACAATCGACGTCGTTCCTAGATCACGTGACAATTCCAGTTTAATGTTGACAACATGCGCAGGACGCTATGCTCACTCCAGAGATACTTCTACTCTATGGCTATAATGTGGAACATTACGTGTACAATGGACTGATTACTTCTCATTGAGAATTGCAGAGAGTAGGACCGTAGGGGAGGTGTAATTACCGGCATAGTTCTTAGCCGCCATTTTGAATATTGAATGGATTAATTATGTTGACGTATAATCTCATACAAGAGGGTGATGTATTCGGAAATGTAGTTAGGAATAACATTTATGGAAAAATATAATTTCATGAATGGAAAAGGCACGTTCAGTTCTTTGGTTATTTTAAATTCTCCCTCGCCTATGGCTCGGAATTCTTTGTTGTATCGTAACTCGTTGTGAATTTCGTATCCTGGTAAGTCAGTAGAGTTTGCACCACGATTGTTTACACTCTATTTTAAGAGATTAAATTCTGGACTTTATCGAAGTTAATGCGCAACTTGGACACTGATTCCCATGGTCCAGAGTGAGTACGTCATAGCAGCCAAGACGGACTTCCCCACGGCGTACGATTGTGCCTCTAATTATTTTAAGAATTTTCAGAGTCGACGATCGCCGGAATTACGTAGCCACAGAGATTTTATTCCAGGTGCTTACTTCGACACCGAGGGTCAGACAGAATATGCTTATGAAGTGCCACTTCTAATTATTTTGTTTTATAGAGTTGAGAAATCAAAAGAGCAACAAAATTTCTTCCTGGAAGCGTGGGAGATATTGTGCAAAAATATTGGGGAAGCGACTTCTCTCGCCCAAAACTTTTCATTCAAGTAACTGTATATTGTTCAGTCCTATAAATTTAACTTGCATTTCAGGGGGAGGGAAGTTAAAGCGGCATAAGCCGATGACCCATCAAGAAGTGTGTAAGATCTCTTGCGGAACTTAGGTGCTTCATTCAGAGTCTTTCTTTTATATTTGGCAGAAAATATGTGAACCTCCTCGTTTACGTATTACTTGCAACGTCTCAACTGGCACCCTGTCAATTATCCTTGCTGTTGTCACAAGCAGAAGTCTGCGGTCCTAAGCACTCGCGCAGTATCCCACGATTGCAATTAAGACAGTGCTATGATACGTTCTCAGTGTTACCCTTATAAGGATAACTGTCGAGACTAATATATTTAATGTTCCTGGCTCTCGTGCTCGCTGTTTTTCAATGTGTGCACCACAGTCTTGTCTTTGCCCAGGAAGACAACTAATTATGGGATGACGGACTTCTTCTTTACGGACACTATGACGACATCTGGAACATCACGAATTCTCAGCACTACTTTTGACGCTGCAGTGTGAATAGACATGCCGACAGCGATCACCACACCAGTGACAGGCGTGTCAACATAACTTGTTTTCAGATGAGTCCAGTTGCTGCATGCAGCAACAAGATTTATCTATCCTCGTCCGAAGGCTCAGGGGTGAGTGAACTTTGCCAGATTCCGTTCGACACTATAATACACAATAAACGCTTGGCGCGATCGTGTGTCGCACCGGTGTGTCCGTAATACGAGCATCTCTGGTTCTCATAGCTGGAAATTTGGACAACACCGTTATACTTCTGTCGTTATAAAGTCGAGGGCTGGGACCTATCTTCGAGGTTTCCATGCTGGCAGTCCGTGGTGTTCCAGACGTCGAGACGTCATTGGATTTTTTATGAGGATATTTGTTTAGTTGTACATAAACCCAATTCCTGACTCAAGATATGTAACATGTTTGTACGATCCTGCATGGCAGAACGCTCGAAAGTCTATGCCCACAGGCAACAGTTGTATAGGGCAGTCGAGATCCTGCACGAAACTGTGGCACTCCTGAAACCATTGATTCATGTCCGGATGACAATGGTCGGACCCCAACAAATGCGAGCAGCAGTATCACGGAACGACAAACAGCAGTCATGATAGGCGACAATCTTGCTGCTATCGAAATCCGACACACGCCGATAGACATTTCTCCTTATGTTCCTACGAACAACTGACATTTCAACTAGATTTCTGAATAACAAACCCGCTGTACAATATTTCCTACACAGAATATAGATACCTTCACTAGTACATATTTTGTACGATTGCGCTGAAATGCTAATCATTTATGCACTAAGGTGACAAAAGTCATGGGATAGCGATATGTGCACATAGAGATTCCGATAGTATCGGGTAGTCAGGGTATAAAGGGCAGTGGACTGGGGGAGCTGTCACTTCTACTCAGGTGATTCATATGAAAAAGTTGCAGTGGTGACTACGGCCGCATGACGGGCATTAATAGACTTCAAATACGAAATGGTTGTTGGAGCTAGACGCAAGGGACATTCCATTTCGGAAATCGTTAGGGAATTCAATATTCCGGGATCAACAGTGTCAAAAATGCCGGGAATACCAAATTTCAGGCATTACTAATAGCTCACCACACACAACGCGGTGGCCGACAGCTTTCACTTATCGGTCGAGAGCAGCAGAGTTTGCTTTGAGTTGTCAATCTTAATAGACAACGAACAGTGAGTGAAATAACCACAGAAAACAATGTGGGGCCTACGGCGAACGGATCCTTTGGGACAGTGCGGCGAAATTTGATGTTAATGAGCTCTGGTAACAGACGCGAGTGCCTTTACTAACATTCCGACATCGGCTGCAGCGGCTGTTCCGGGCTCGTGACCATATCTGTTGGACCCTAGACGACTGGAAAACTGGTCTGGTCAGATGATTCCCGATTTTAGTTGGTAAGAGGTGAAAGCAGAGTTCGAGTCTGGCGCGGATCCCTTGGAGCCATGGACCCAGGATGTCAACAGGGCACTACGCAGGCTGGTGGTCGCTCCATAATGGTGTGCGCTGTGGTAACATGGAATGCAGTAGTTTCTCTGGTCTAACTGAACTGATCAATGACCGTAAATCGTTATTTTCGGCTGCTTGGAGACCATTTGCAGTCATTCATGGACTTCGTGTTCCAAAATGTCGATGGAATTTTTATGGTTGGCAATACGTCATGTGCATGGACCACAATTGTTCGCAATCGGTTTGAAGAACATTCTGGACAGTTCGAGCGAATGATTTCCCCATACAGGTCGCCAGACCTGGGACATAATCGAGAGGTCAGTTTGTGCACAAAATCCTACACCGGCAATGCTTTCACAACCATGACAGTCTATAGAAGGAGCATGACTGTTCCTGCAGGGGCATTCAAGAACTTCTTGACTCCCAGCCACGTCGAGGAGCCGCACTACGCCGGAAAATGGAGACCCGGCTAGATACAAGGAGGTATTCCATGACTTTTGTTACCTCCGTGTAAGTCCAACCACGTACTCGTAGTTCTCTCCATGGCAATGTGACGTTTGTTACCTGTCGCCTTTACGGTGTTGCAGTTTAAGTGGCTAGAAGTGTATTTAATGATCAAACAAGTAATGGAATGAAGGTACAAAATATTATATATAGTCCTACAAGGTGAATGGAGGGTCAAGATTAGTGGGATTGGTTTCTGAGAACAGCAAGTGAATCTGTGCAGATAGTCGAATATAAGGTTCTAGTGTGATGATACCTAGAGTGTTCTCTGACGTCTTGAATAATTATCAAGGTTAAATGACAGCAAACCTTGAAATATTTCAGATATGCGCTGCAAAGATAGCAATTGGTGGCACAACTCATACGAAACTGCAACCAGTATGCTGATAGTACTTAAATAGAAGAGGGGTGAAGTTGTTTTCCCGAAATACTGTTGTGCAAATTTGGAGCAACCGCAATGGAAAACTCTGCTTTGGAATGGAACACATATATAGTCAGAATTCATGCGGAGATAGTGGTGCTCTTCATTTTTTGTGTCTCTGTGAAAATTTTAAGCTAATGATGCCTCTGAACGAAAGAGTATGGTCATATTTGTAGACAATGAATCCCATTCACACCTGTCTTTTGCTCCACCATATTTTCAGCAGTGTATATGCCATATGGAGAAATTCTTTGCTCTGTTACCAGATATGCAAGAAACCATGGACTACAAGGCAGTTAACTGACATCAAATTCTTCAACACATATGTGAAGCCTTTAATTCACAAAATGTGCTATGGGCCTTTGCCACCACTTACTACCGTACTATACCTAAAGATACTAGAATTAAAAATCTTACACATGAACCAGGAAATTTACTTCCACTTTGCTAAGAGGGTTATCTTCCTCTATCAGTCTTTGGATACGATCCCTCAGTACTATTGAGACTGGTCAGTAAGCGATCCTCGACCTGGGTATACCTAGAGGATGACACAGTAACTGAAAGGAAGCAAACTAAATAATTGCTTACAGAGCTGAACTGGGTGCTATTTAGCCAATTAGATGTTTAAACCTTGAAACTAAGTCCACGAATGGCTGGATCACATTATGATTCATCAAGCCGCTATCGCTTCTACTTGGAAGTCTTAAGGACAACTCAAAGACTGTTTACTGGAGTGAGTAGTGCCATGTTACAACCAGGACTACAAATGTGAATTTTCACAGCTTCAGACAAAGAGCCGTTCCCAAGAAACTCACAGACTCTGGGTACCGGGATCTAAATGTTAGCTAATTATTGAGGAGACCAAGAAAGGACTTTCTAAACACTATTAACGTTTCAGAAAGTCCAAATCAGTGTGTGATTATCTGATAGAGCTCTGTGTGAGGTGGTCATTACCCGAGTATTCACCAACAAGGCAGGCATGGCGCTGACAGTGCTATCTCCAACCAGATTCAGATATCTGCTATCACAGAGTTGTTCCTCAAAGCAGCAGAAAGGAGTTTCCATTCAGCAAAGACGAAATGGGCAGGGGCAGGTGCGTGTGCTGCAAACTGAATTCAGTACCATGTGTGACTAGTGGCGACACCTCTTCTCAACAAAATTGATGTCACAATGCGATTCTTCACATCAGCTGCTCAGATAATCTTGTTGGCTATTTTCATATGCAACAGAAAAATGATTACAATGCTGACGTGAATTATAGAAATGATTATACTTATGAATGTTAATATTAGAAATACATAATCAATATAGTAACATGTGTACTATTTTAATAATATTGTCTTTCAATTTACAGGTAACGCAGCAGCCATCGTTCATAGAAATATGACACAGTAGGCCAGTTTGTCACCAGGTTGACACTTCAGAATATAAAGTTTCGCCTCAAGAATCCACGAATCATATCATCACCCATCCTAGCCCATGCAGCCAACGTAGCTAGATGTCTATGTAAACAACACGTAGTAGTGTGAGCCATTCTTACACAATAATGTTTATTTATTATGCTTGCCAAGATCAAATGCAGAATATTTTCCAACGGTACACGAAAGCAGACCATTGTTGTTATGACTCCCTTCAGTTTTCTGTAATAATCAGAGGTCGAACATAGTAAATACATTAAAATATAGAAAATCTCTCCTTAAATGCCAAGTAAGAGAGACTCTGGACGCCGATTTTAAATTATGTGTAAAGTAATCAGCATATACATGGAGTAGTTTCTTATGTGAATGTATAATAGAAGACAATAGAGGAGGCTGACTAGCCTTATCACGTGTATAAATACAATGTCTTCCAAATGTCAGCATTAATCTGCATAGTAATAGAATAATTAAAACTGTATTTTCTCTCTCTTTCGCATGGTCTGTGTAATTACATGACAGCAACTGCAGCCCCACGGGCTCAACCTTGACCATGTCATTTGGTAGTTGTCTTCCTGCATGTATTTCCTTTGTATTATCTAACTTTTAGGGGTTTAATCGAAGCTGAAAGCATTAAACTGATTGTGGTTAAGGAGATGTTTTGTAGAAGGATAAGCGACGCTCTGATCATTTTATTGCCACAGGTAACCTATACCGTCGACGGGTTTGGTTGTAACTGCACAGTGGTTTTCGTACCACACTGTCACTGGAACGCTATTCAATATCCAGAGTCGCAGGTTCGAATCCTGCCTCGGGCATGGATGTGTGTGATGTCCTTAGTTTAGTTAGGTTTAAGTAGTTCTAAGTTCTAGGGGACTGATGACCTCAGATGTTAAGTCCCATAGTGCTCAGAGCCATTTGAACCAGAGTCGCCTATTGGACCGTAGTGCAGTGGAGCAGATCGACAAGAACAGCGTTCTAACAGATAAGTGATGGCAGGAGGAAAGAAACCAACGCTGTTCTACACACAAGGCACCAGGATGTCAGAAGCAGAAAACTGTCTCACCTCATAATTGAAGGGGTTAAATACGATATTTTCTTCGACATTTGACTGGCCAGAGAAGTCAGACAACTGTTAAGGCACTCATTCGTCATTCACTAGTTCATTCACACGCCTTATCTCATAAATTCTTATACAAGATAGCCTTCGAGAGCAAAGAAATGCAGATTATACACTAACTGCCATGAACGGCCACTATAGTTTACTACTATACAGTGCAAACAACCAATAATAAATAGTGTAAGTACTCACAGTGATAAGTATGGGAATTTCTTTATATCTTCTAAGAAATGAAGCCTCTATCATTACTTCACTGCCATTCCTATCTACACTATGTGATCAAAAGTACCCGGACACCTAGCTGAAACTGACTTACAAGTTCATGGCGCCCTCCATCGGTAATGCTGGAATTCAATATGGCGTTGGTCCATCAGTAGACTTCATGACATCTTCCACTCTGGCAGGCATACGTTCATTCAGCTACTGAAAGCTTTCTTGGTGAATAGCAGCCCATTCTTCACGGAGTGCTGCACTAAGAGAAGGTATCGTGTCAGCCGGTGAGGCCTGGCACGAAGTCGGCGTTCCAAAACATCCCAAAGGTGTTATATAGGATTCAGGTCAGGACTCTGTGTAGGCCAGTTCATGACAGGGATGTTATTGTCGTGTAACCACTCCCCTACAGTCCGTGCTTTAGGAACAGGTGCTCGATCGTGTTGAAAAATGCAATCGCCATTCCCGAATTGCTCTTCAACAGTGGGTATCAAGAAGGTGCTTAAAACATCGACGTAGGCATCTGCTGTGATAGTACCACGCAAAACAACAAGGGGTTCAAGCCCCCTCCCTGAAAAACACGACCACACCATAATACCACCGCCTGGCAGATGACGTTCACTGGGCATACGCCATACTCACACTCTGCCATCGGATCACCACATTGTGACCGTGATTCATCACTGCAGACAACATTTTACACTGTTCAGTCGTCCAATATTTACGCTCCTTACAACAAGCGAGGCGTCGTTTGGCATTTACCGGCGTGATGTGTGGTTTATGAGCAGCCACTCGACCATGAAATCCTAGTGTTGTCACCTCCCGCCTAACTGTCATAGTACCTGCAGTGGGTCCTGATGCAGTTTGGAGTTCCTGTGTGATGGACTGGATAGATGTCTGCCTATTACACATGACGGCACTCTTCAACTGTCGGCGGTATCTGTCAGTCAATAGATGAGGTCGGAATGTACGCTTTTGTGCTGTATGTGTCCCTTCACGTTTCCACTTCACTATCGCATCGGAAACAGTGGATCCAGAGATGTTTAGGAGTGTGGAAATCTTGCGTACAGACGTGTGACACACGTGATACTGAATTACCTGACCACTTAGAAGTCCTTGAGTTCTGCGGAGCTCCCCATTCTGCTCGCTCACGATTTCTAATGCCTATTGAGGTCGCTGATATGGAGTACCTGGCAGTAGGTGCCAGCACAATGCACCTAATATGAAAAACTTATATTTTTGTGGTGTACAGATACTTTTGATGATGATGATGATGATGTTTGGTTTTGTGGGGCGCTCAACTGCGTGGTTATCAGTGCCCGTACAATTTCCCAACCTTTGCTCAGTCCAATTTCGCCACTTTCCTGGATGATGATGAAATGATGAGGACAACACAAACACCCAGTCATCTCGAGGCAGGTGAAAATCCCTGACCCCGCCGGGAATCGAACCCGGGACCCCGTGCTCGGGAAGCGAGAACGCTACCGCGAGACCACGAGCGGCGGACAGGTACTTTTGAGTACATAGAGGATACTCTATGTGATCAAAAGCATCTGGATACTCTATGTGATCAAAGTATCTGCACACACCAAAAAATATGCAGCATTTCTACCAAAAAATTGAAGCACTCAGAATAGGCAGGAGGAAACAAAATGAAACTTCAAGTTCATGATAAGATACGCGACGTCATTTCAGTTATTGCAAAGTCGAATCAAATTTACAGAGAATTAGGCAGTATGACCCTACACATCAGTAAGAAGTGGAACCCCCTCTGGCACGTACTGATTCGTAGTGCAGGTTGTCATAAAGTAGTTTTATACTCTGCTGAGGCAAGCTGGCACACAACTGTTCTATCTGGTATTTAATACATTGTATACCGTCTTTGGGACAAAGATGACGTCCGAGTTGGTCCCAGACATGTTCTATAGCGGACAGATCTGAGAGTGTTACTGGCCACGGGAGTATCTCAACATAATGCATGCGTCACGATACTGTTGTATGAGAGGTAATATAGGAGAGCACGATGTTCATGGCGTACCACTGTGTCGTCAGACTACCCTCAACCGTTACCTCCTGTAGTATGAAAGTCACCGTCATACTTGTCGACGGCTGTGATGGGGCGTAGTGCAGAACCACGATTCAATGGCGGGTAATCTCCTAATCTGGACGGTTTTAGTCTCCGACGAATGGTACAGGATGACATTGAACGTTGTAGGGAATCCATTGCTTATTCTCGGATGGCATCCACAGATGTGAAGGTGTTATGATGTGTTTGGTGCACAATATGCCGTCCATCCCTTGTGGTGGACAAACGTGAAGGACCTGAGCTTTGACCGCACGTATGCCTGCCCTCAGGTTGTCATGCAGTCCAACGTCGGGTCACTGTCATATCCGAATCCCCCATAAATAAGAATGTTGCACAAGTACACCAGCCAAATAGAAACTCACTAAATATGAATGTTGCACGAGTCGACCTACCAGCCAAATAGCGACCCACAATTAGGCACCTCCCAAACTCTACTAGGTGCCGATAACACGAGTACACGGCATCTCCATGTCCTTCACAAGGAGCGTTCAAGATCTGACGCTGTTCATTTCCTTATATACCCTACCATGCCTGATGATAACACTAAACCTAAACATCATTATTGCAATTTGGTGGCCATTCCACAAGCCACAAACTCGTTTACATAATTTACATAGCCCGTGATGGTCCATACGCATACAAAGTTACATTAACATCCAACTATTTCTTATGGGTGCTTCACTTTCTATGTCAAGCATTGTATGTAATTTTACACAGAACACTAACAGACGCTATACACTGTAGAAGTTAAGAAAGTATTAATTTGAATGTTAGTGCCATCAGGAATTTGTATTCTCGAGTCCATATATTCTTATATATGATACAAAGAATATCTATTAAAGTATTCTTTTACTTAAGTTTTTAATGTTTCATGATTCTCAGTTTCCTTACTGATGTCTATCAGACATAAAACTTCTTCCTGACCCTTAGACAAAGTTGTATAACCTGTATCAGTGGTCGCCCAACATTTTTGCTCAAGAGCCAATAGTGACACTGTAAGGACGTAGCCAGGATTTTTGTCAAAGGGAAGGGGGCACCGACTTCTTAAACTGTCTTAAGGAGACTCATATTCTTCTTTTATTCTGAAAATTTCCATCACGTAAAGGACGCTAAGCGACTTCATTCGACAATGATCTCTGAGTTTTCACCAATGGAGATGTAATCTCATTACTAAGAAGTGCTGTGTTGTGGCAAACCGTTAAAAGCAGTCACTCGTCAGTCTTCCTTAACCCTCCGAGGTCATTTTACACTCTTCTTCTCGCAGTCTGGATTTGAGGAGAGGAAGTGATCAGGAATGGATGAGCGTTTTATTTTTGGGACACAATGATTAATACCCTACAGCACTTTAGGAATCAAGAGTTCTCTGTTCGACAAAGGAGCTAGAAGAGTTTTTGGTGGCTGAAATGCAAAAGATCTGGAATTATTCAATCGTATACTATCTCGAATTTCCTCATTTAACCAAGCATCTGTTATTTCTTGCAATTTAAGAAAGAAGATTTTCTGCGTTGAAGATTGTCGTGGCAGACAAGTGCATGGGCCTAAATCAGGAGATTTTGGATTATCATTTATTTATAGTATGGCTTTTAATGCCGGGAATTTCCCAAGATATGCTCAGCTTGCTTTCGTTACAGCTCTTTCCATTTAAGCAGAGGGAACTGGAATTTGTCAGGAGAGGACTGGATGTGGCCTATAGTAAGCGGCTGTCCCTTGCATTTTCGTAAATTGAATGTGGCAAAGCACAGAAAACCATTTTCAAGGTTTCCGACTGATGGATTCAAACTACCTCGTCTCCCGAATCCATGGATTGCTGATTTAGCGGCTCATCATGCAGAGCTACCCTAAGTTGGCGGAGAACTTGGAAAAACTGGATGTTGTACATTGTTTTAAAGTAAAGTAAGATGAATCACAACAAAAGATTGAATTCTGACATTGCATGTTTTTCCTTTAATTTGGCATGTTTAGTCATTTAATAGTGCATGAATGAATTAAGATTTAATTATAACTGTAACTGCTGTCTTCAGTTATTACAGAGTTACAAGAGCGTAATTAGATGTTGGGCGATAGGGGGAGAGAGGGATGCAGGGCGCAATGGGTTCAGACGAATTAAAGCAGTCAGCAGAAGAAACCTTTGTTAGAATATTGACCATATTTTTAAAGAAATGCAACCATAGCCGTTTGGGCGATATTTTTGTTGATTTTTGGGTGACACAGACCAATTCAGCTGTATTTTTATGCTCTGATTTTAATGTAATGTTATTTGCAATCACTTTTACCTCTCGACTGCCTTGTGAAATACTGAAATATTCCAGGCCCTAAGTTCTACCAGCCTCTAAATAACGACTCAAGTGCTAACATTAAACTGCTATAGGCGGGCAACTAGTCTGTTGCAGTAATGCAAACATATTTTTAACTCCGAATAACGTTAGTGAACGTGTCGAAATCAGTTTCCCTCTTCTCATATCACAAAAACAATAAATGGTAGCACTTACATAAATTCAGCTGCAATTAGGACACAACAGATTAACAAATCCACAACTGAGTTCAAACAAGGCCAACAATTGGTCTGGGCTAAAACAGCCTATACCAGTAGTATAGTGGATTTATAGATAACTTAGATCTATCGTTGACCTTGCTGACTGTAGACAGTTCATATCCCTTTTTCGTCGTGTGACTGGAAATCAAAATGTCATTCTATCTCAGTACATAGGAACTAGGTCATACGCTATGTGATCGGAAGTATCCGGACATCCCCAGAAACGTAGGTTTTTCATATTAGGTGCATTGTGTTGCCACCAACTGCCAGGTACTACACATCAGCGACCTCAGTAGGCGTTAGACATCGTGAGAGAGCAGAATGGGTCGCTCCACAGAACTCACGGACTTTGAATGTGACCAAGTGATTGGGTGTTACTTGTGTCACACAAATGTATGCGACATTTACACACTCCTAAACATACCTAGCTCCACTGTTTCTGATGTGATAGTGAAGTGGAAACTTGAAGGGACATGTATAGCACAAAAGCGTACAGGCCGACCTCGTCTGTTGACTGACAGGGACCACCGACAGTTGGAGAGGGTCATAATGTATAAATGGAAGACATCTAGCCAGACCATCACACAGGGATTCGAAACTGCATCAGGATCCACTGTAAGTACTATAACAGTTAGGCGGGAGGTGAGAAAACTTGGATTTCATTGTCGAGCGGCTTATTAGGCACACATCACACCGGTAAATGCCAAACGACGCCTCGATTCATGTAAGGAGCGTAAACATTGGACGATTGAACAGAGGAAAGCGTTGTGTGGAGTGACGAATCACCATACACAACGTTGATGTCCTCAGCATATACTGCTGGAGAAATCTTATTGGGCAGATTCACTGAAAGTATGCAACATTTAAATGATTTTCACTCTCATCGTCGTCTGGTAAAATTTTAAGATTACTTGAGTATCCTAAATGTACCCAATATACAGTATTCCTTGTGAGTGTGGCCTCAAGTACATTGAGCAAACACTGTACTGCATCTCATAAAACTGATTAGAGTACATAACCAGAGAAGAAAGTTGCTACTCACCATATAGCGGAGATGCTGAGTTGCGATGGGCACAATAAAAAGATTCACACAATCATAGCTTTTGGCCATTAAGGCCTTTGTGAACAGTAGAGACACACACACACACACACACACACACACACACACACACACACACAAACGTAACTTGCACACATGTCTGCAGTCTCAGAGGGATGCAGACGTGTGTGCAAGTTGCATTTAACAATGATGCTGTGTGAACAGTTGATTATTGGAGACACATCACTGTTAGAGACAGTCTGTGAAAACCAGTTCATAGATGTTGGCCACTGATGAATCATGTATACAATTGGAATTAACTGCCTTAGCATCAGTCAAGGCATGAAAATGGTGCCCTGAAGTCCCTCAAACCCCTAATCAGAAGAATGTACATAAAAAATGAATAAGTTCACAGTTTGTCTCACCTGATCTTGAAAAATTTTACCAGCCCAATTGATCACAAATTTAATCATCAACCCATTCCATTCAACTTTCAACTTGGAGGCCGAATGGCAGATGAAGACATCCAAATCTCAGATGAGTTAACCATTCAGTGATACCTTGAAAAGTTTCATTGTAAGTTACAAGTCCATTCTCCATTAACACTCAAAGGCCCACACTTTGTCTGCCCCTCGAATGCCCAGAAGGGTCATTATGACCTCTACCATTTAAAAAAAGTTTTTAAACTATTACTTCAAAATTTTAAGCTTTTTTATATTTTTGTGTTTACAACATTTGTAGCCATTTCAGATACAGGTTTGTGAATATTAAGGACACACATTATATTATTTATTGACACATAAACAAATTTCACTGAACCTGGTAACACCCAAACAAGTGTAAGCAAGTGACAGTCTTTTCTTTGTTCTAAATTTATAAAAAAAAATTGAAGTTTTCATGTGCACAGAAATTTCAACTACTTCATTGTTTTACACAGTTCACACGTTTGTATTCAGCTTCCTCAGTACGTTTTCCACAAACCATCTTCTTATAAACACTGCACTTGGAAATATTTTACTACATTTGCAGAATTTGAGAACTTTATATTTATGGTGCTTCTGTGGTATTTTGTTTTCATCTTCATTTTCATTCTTTTAATACTTTTCTGTGATCATACAAGGAAAGCAATCCTTTACATAGCATGTAGTTCATCTGCAAGCTGCTGAATAAAATGTCTTCTTTGACCTTCCCAATAACAGTCCTAAATACTACATATGCATTTATTACTGAGAGGACAATGATATTGTAAAAGGAGAGCACTGCCCTTGACTGAATACTGCCTCACCATTTTGTCTACTATTCCAAAACCAAATTTTGTTTTGTTGTAATAACATACAGTTTGTGGAGTTTTTTCTCATTGGTATTTATAGTAACATTAGGATGAAGGGAAGACACTACTACCATATCTTCTGCTTCCTTTCCTTGATAGGCCGACAAGGAAATATCAAATTTTAAAACTTCTGTGGAATACAGAGGACTCTTCAAGGACTTGAAAGCATGTTGTATTTCTCTGCTTGCTCTGTTTACTGTTCCTACAGTGGAGATTGATTTCTCTTTCAATTTTTTGGATAGTTTGAGTGAAGTGAAGTAGTTGTCTAAAGTGACATTTCTGCCTTTGCCCAGAAATGGTTCCATAATAAGCATCACTACATAACCTGAAATGCTTTTGTCTTGATATCGTGCAGTATCCTTACCAAGATAAGGGAAACTATAGAGTGTACACATGCTTCAACATCAACAACTAACCTGTATTTTTGGCCATACTTATCAGTCACTGACGTCCAGAATTGTGAGAATGGGCACCTAGTTTTACTTGGGAAGATCTGATCGCCTATTATGTCACTTCCAAGTTTGTAACACATTGTATGGTTTTCTATTAATTTGTTCCGAACAGCAGAAACCGATGCAAACTTATCATGCTGTACATGTACAGAGCATGCAGATTTCTTGTTGAACCTCAGGAATCTTATAATCTGACAGAATCTATTTCTACTCATTGTTTCAACACAAAATGGTAGGCCTCTGGAATCTGACCATAAGATGTGAAGGTCTGCACTTTGGAAGCCACACACACCACGACCATAAGTAGCTGAAATACATGCCTCTAGTTCTTCAGTGATCATTGACCAGCTGTCATTACCTAGTAAACTGTGTGCCTCTGTTTTAGTACATTTCAAGATATGTTTGATTATATAATTGTCTATAAACAAGTGCCAAGCACTTGATACAAGTTCATCACTTATATTTCTGTTTGCATGTGATGTATGTCCAGGATATTTTCTCAAAATATTGTGATTAGGATGATGCCCACCTAGGAAATTAGGCACTGCTTCTCTCCAGACACACCAGTAAAATGGGTGGTCTGATAGCCAGCTGTACCACTAAATTTTAAAATTTTTTAGATCCATAGACTGAACATAAATTGGTAATTTGTTGAAAGTTTTGAATGTGTTCGCTTTGTGAGAATTTCCAGTTCTTGCTAACCTGTGCCTTGGTACATCTAAAGTAGCCCTAGTTCTGGTGTCAACAAATTCCCAAATATTATTTTTAACACAGAGGAAAGGCACATGTGCAGTAAGTATAATTTTGAGTATTTTGAGCCTGGAAAAAAAAGGTTGGCAGTGCTCCATGTGACATACTTTACATGTTATACTTAACACTTTCCTTGTATTTTTAAAGTATTCCTGATGTGAGGGGAGTTTCCCTGTAGAATCAGACTGTATGACATATGTGATTGGAACAGTCCAAAGTATGTTGCGCTAAGGTCATCCAAGCTCACTAAAGCCTTTAACTTCAAAATTAGGTATGATGGCTGAGATATTTTTTCACATATGTGATTAATATGTTCCTATCAGTGGAGTTTGGAGTCAATGTAAATACCTAAACATTTTACAGGCTTATTTTTTCTTTCATTAGACATTCCCTATCAGAGTTGTTGGTGTTATCAGAACTGCACAGAAGTTTATTAGCTGCAAACCAGTCCAATGCTGTATGAAGAGTTTCTTTTGTTGTCTTATTCAGGTATGAGATTCTCTGATGTGTGGTAAGTAGGACTGTATCATCTGTATAACACGACAGAGTGTGGTATGTTATTAGGCAAATGATTGATAGCTGCAATGAAGAAAAAGGGTCTGAGAAAAAGCCTTGTGGAACACCTGCAATTATTTCTATTAAGGAGAAATTTATATTTCTGACTCAGACAAACTACTTTCTGTTGCTTAATCAAGAACACATTAGAGTTAATGTGCTCCCAAGCATCCCATACAACTCCAGCTTCCTCATTAGTGTCAACATGAATTGAATCAAATACTACTTAGGGCACATAATAGCAGTAATACCATATTTTTTCTTCGAGATCTGTTAGTATGATCCATAATTTTCTAAATGTATGCTGTAATTTTTCTCCTTTTGTGAAAACCAAACTGACTGTTACATAGGACACCATTGTTCAAAGAAGCTGCTTATTTGTGTGTGTAGCAGCATCTCAGATATCGTTGAAAATATGGCCACAATTGAGACTGCTCTTTAACTTTGGATAAGCTGTTTGTTCCCTTTTTTAAAAACTGGGAAACATTTGATACCTTGAGTGACTCCAAATTCTATAATTTTTTTAAAAATAAAAGCAAATGGTTTAGAGACTGGGTGCATGTAATTTGACAACCAATAGCATTCTATACTTTTAGAATTTTAAAATTTTGAAACATATTTTGTAACATCAGTGAACATGATACTACTCCATTAAAATACCTGGTCATCTGGCAGTGGGCTCCAGTCAGATTCATTGCTGATGAACTTGTTGCTTTAATATTGTTTCCTATTTCTGTAACTGAGTTTCAAAAGTAGTGATTCAATTCATGAGGATCTAGCAGAGTTATTTGTGTGTAATTTGGTGCATGCCCTTGTGATATTATTTCCAATGCTGCCTTGCATTTATTGGGGGGGCCTTTCTATGTGGTTTTATACTACTAGTTTTCTGCCATCTGGATCTTAGATTCGGAGAATTTTTTGCATTTAAGTTAGGACCCATAAATGTTCTCCCTTTGCTCTGTCCTTTGTGTACGAGCATGCTTATGCATCTGGTACAGTGCGAGTACGTTTTCTTCTATTTCAACAAGTTCTTCAGAAAACCATGTGGTTGGTAGCTACTCTTTTGCAGATGATATTCCATCTTCTTTTCCACATGATATTTTCATTGATGATAAGATCACAACTTCCTTCAGAAGATGTAATTTTAGATGTCTCCACTTCTTAGTCAGTTGGGAATTCATGCCACACTTTCACTCATATCTCACCATCAGTCACTGCACACACTTTACACACGTTGTTTCATAACACTTCACTCACTACACACACACACACACACACACACACACACACACACACACACACACTGGTGATCTCTGCGTCATTTTCTGTACCTGGGAAAACATGGGAAACAATGGGAAAATATTTGAAGGCTGTCTGACAGTGGGAATGGAGCCCATATTGTCTTCTGAAGTCATAACATTAGTCACATGCCTAACAGAGTGTTCTAAACAAAAAAAATTTCTAAGTATAACAAAAGTTTTCAGGTTTGGTTTTTTGTTAGTATTTTTCTTTTTTCTTCCAAAAATCACCATACTAAAATTAGATAATCTGCAAACCGATTAATCCACCACTTCAAAATTAGCAGATTGCTGTACAACACACTTACAGGTATAATAGGTGAAAATTTGGGTTTACTTACAAGTTTACCTTGAGAAGGATGAAACAGGTAGTTGGCTGTTGACCAGTAAGAGGAATCATCATGACACCTATGTGTAGCAATCTAGACAAACTGCAGAAAATCTAACTCTGGACAGGTTGCTGGAGATTAGAGGTTTGATCCACCCATATAGAAGACCAGACAGTTAACAATGGCATACCTCATTTGGTTTTCTTTCACAGTTTTTGAACACAGCAGTGTGTCACTGCAGCAATATGTATGTACACCACATGTTGAACTGAAAGTGTCTGAAAATGCTGCCAGAGATCCATATACTTAATGTCTTGCCATATTATAACACAGTGGTGACAAAGAGTGCCTAGAAAACAACAGAAAATACTTTTTGAGTCTATTACATTGGACGTACCAGGCATGCCCCTACTAATGACAAAACTTATGACTGAAATAAAGAGGTGCTCATTAAGCATATACTGATATACTGATACAGCACTAAACTGGACAGTGGCACATATGCATATTTCTCAGTATAAATTGAAATAAATCTTTAAATAAGGTAGAGCCCCAGTAATTTGAGCTAATTCTGGGCTGAGGTTACCTCTCAAGATGGAAAAAACTCTGATAATAAAGAAATATCACTAAATCAGTGGATAAGTCATGAATAAACCTTTAATTATCACAATAATGATTAAAACCATAAAGAAAAACAATATAGTACATACCTATGTTGTTGCAATTGTTGTTGTGGTCTTCAGCTCGAAGATGGGTTTCATTCAGCTCTCCATGCTACTCTATACTGTGAGTCTCTAAATAAGTACTGCAACCCACGTCCTTCTCTATCTGCTTACTGTATTCATCTCTTAGTCCCTCCCTCTAGGATTTACTTCCCTCCAGTACTAAATTGGCAATCCCTTGGTGTCAGAATGTGTCCTATCAACTGATTTCTTCTTTTGGTCAAGCTGTGAAACAAAATTCTCATCTCCCCAATTCTATTCAGTACCCTCTCATTAGTTACATATTCAACCTTCCTAATCATCAACATTCCTCTGCAGTACAACACCTTGAAAGCTTCTACCCTCTTTTTACCTGAACTGTTTATTGCCCATGTTTCACTTCCATTCAAGGCTATATTCTATACACATATACTCAGAGAAGACTTAATAACACTTAAATCTATATTCAATGTTAATTAATGTTTCTCTTCAGAAATGCTTTTCTTGAAATTGCCAGTCTACATTTTATATATCTTCTCTACTTTGACCATCATCAGTTACTTTTTCTGCCCAAGTAGCAAAACTCATCTCATTTCTTAATCAGATTCCCTTAGCAACATCGGATTTAATTTGACTACATTCCATTATCCTTGTTTTGCTTTTGTTGATGTTCATCTTATACTCTCTTTTCAAGACACTATCTGTTGTGGATTGGCAAGACAGCCAATCCACTATGACAGGAAGCCAAAAGGCACATGTTTAAGCTAACGCAGGCTGGCGTGAGGTCTGTAACAGGACAGGAAATGAGACTAGCAAAAATAATATGTAGCTGCTGGAATACTTAAATTTAATTCATAATTGGTGAACATCGCTCTTGACGGTACATGTTTTACAGCATCAATAGTAACTGGTAATGGTGCCTTGCTAGGTCGTAGCAGATGACGTAGCTGAAGGCTATGCTAACTATCGTCTCGGCAAATGAGAGCGAAATTTGTCAGTGAACCATCGCTAGAAAAGTTGGCTGTACAACTGGGGCGACTGCTAGGAAGTTTCTCTAGACCTGCCGTGTGGCGGCGCTCGGTCTGCAATCACTGATAGTGGCAACACGCGGGTCCGACGTATACTAACGGACCGCGGCCGATTTAAAGGCTACCACATAGCAAGTGTGGTGTCTGGCGGTGACACCACACTATCCATTCTGTTCAACTGCTCTTCCAAGTCCTTTGCTGTCTCTGACAGAATTACAATGTCATTGGCAAATATCAAAGTTTTTATTTCTTCTCCCTGAACTTCAATTCCTACACCAAATTTTTCTTTGGTCTCCTTTACTCCTAGTTCAATATGCAATTTGAATAACATTGGGGATGGGATACAACACTGTGTTACTCACATCCCAATCAGTGCTTCCCTCTCATGCTCCTTCGCTTGCATAACTGGCATCTGATTTCTGTACAAGTTGTAAATAGCCCTTCATTTCATATATTTTACCCCGGATATTGTCAGAATTGAAAAGACAGTATTTGTGTCAACATTGTTAAAAGCTTTCTCTAAGTCTACAAATGCTATAAACACAAAGATTTGTCTTTCCTTGACTTAGAGTCAGTACTGCCTCGCATGTTCCTACATTTCTCCAGAATCCAAATTGATATTCCCTGAGGTCAGCTTCTACCAATTTTTCCATTCTTCTGTAAATAATTTTTGTTAGTATTTTACAACCCAGTCTTATTAACTAACTTTGCCAAGCATTAGGATTGCTTTGGAAGGCAAGCATGTTTCATTTTGGTATCTTTTGGTCTCTGGAACAAAGTCTTCAGAAAACCACTTCTTAAAAATATTTCTGTCCATCCAAACAGATTTTTAGTTGCCATATGTAACAGGCAGCGCAGAAGCAGTGATATTTTTCTTTTTAAACTATAGGTTTAGCGGACTTCTCTCTTGCCAGCAGCTTCAGTTTATGGTCTCCACTTGTATACAGTGCAGCAAGAACTGTTAACCTCTCTTTCTGTTTTTCGTAGCCTGGGGCAGTCTTTCATTCTTTTGAGGCTTCAATTTTAGATGGAAGTGTTTTATAATTTAGCACTATTTCATCACCATTATACAGTTGATCTGGAGTAAGATTATTTTCTTGTACAAATACTCTTAATTTCTCACAAAATTGTGTAGCAGCTTAAGAATCCACAGAAAGTTTTTCACCACAAATTTCTAGATGCCTTTTGCTGCAATGCTTCTTCCACCTGTACAACCATCCTGAATTTGCAGTCAAATTGTCCTCATTTTCCTTTAACTCATTTTTAAAAATATAGCGTTTTCTTACAGAATAGGTCCTGAAATTGGAATTCCTTTTTGTGCTTGCTGAACAAACAAAAAAAATACAATGCTGAATTTATTTTTTCATACACAGATTTCTTTATTGACCTCCATTGAAATGATGAAACTTCTCAATTTTGTCTCTGATTCCACTCCTGTCTCCAACTGACACTTCACCAATTCCATACTAAGCAGGAAGTATTTTTTAATGTTTCTCTTTTGTGTAGTCTTTTCAGAGCCTCCAGTCTCCATTCAATGGCATAAATTTTCTCTTACTCCTATGGCTCATTGTTATCTACAAATCAAAACATTAAGAAACACACAGTTACACATGTACTGTACACAGTATGTTTGGCTAACTTGAGTACAGATTTTGTCAGTTCCATCTGCTTTATTTATCTCTTTTGTTGTCCTCAGTGTCGATGTACAGCGCTGATACACTGGCTGAAAAATGGGTTGTGGATTCTGACACTGACTAAATAGCGTAGCCAACAGGTGCACAATTGTGCTTCACAGTACTTTAATTTCACTGTTCACAATCCCCTGTTAATGCACAGTTATATGGCCAGTGCACTATTGTTTAACTTTCAATAAGCCTCATTAATAGTTTCCAGGAAAACCTCCACATACTGCTACAATAGTTTCCTGTTGAACATCTACGAGCAGTAAAACTTTACCATCAAGTTCCCAGCTCTTGAAAAATAATCAGGTACATATGGAGCAGACACTGTCATTGATTTTACACACAGCCTAATTGCTTAACATGTATTCCACAGTTAAGTTGATGCATTGCTGTTATTCTAATCAACACAGGTTTCTTGTCTGAAACTCGGTCGTGGACTGACTGACTCATGACCAGAAGTTGGGACCTTATATATCTTGACAATAATAGGTTCTGAAAGTACACATTGTTCGATGTTTAATTTACAGAAATTACAAGTAAAATTTAACTCATTAAATTGATTGAATACACTGAAATAATCTGTTTTAACAGTTTCTTGTACTAAGACATTGAGGCCAAATTATTTGTTTAAATGATGAAATTAACATATATACAGGGTTATTACAAATGATTGAAGCGATTTCACAGCTCTAAAATAACTTTATTATTTGAGATATTTTCACAATACTTTGCACATACAAACAAAAACTCAAAAAGTTTTTTTAGGCATTCACAATTGTTCGATATGTGCCCCTTTAGTGATTCGGCAGACATCAAGGTGATAATCAAGTTCCTCCCACACTCGGCGCAGCATGTCCCCATCAATGAGTTTGAAAGCATCGTTGATGCGAGCTCGCAGTTCTGGCACGATTCCTGGTAGAGGAGGTTTAAACACTGAATCTTTCACATAACGCCACAGAAAGAAATCACATGGGGTTAAGTCGGGAGAGAGTGGAGGCCATGACATGAATTGCTGATCATGATCTCCACCATGACTGATCCATCAGTTTTCCAATCTCCGGTTTAAGAAATGCCAAACATCATGATGGAAGTGCGGTGGAGCACCACCCTGTTGAAAGATGAAGTCGGCGCTGTCAGTTTCCAGTTGTGGCATGAGCCAATTTTCCAGCATGTCCAGATACACGTGTCCTGTAACGTTTTTTTCGCAGAAGAAAAAGGTACCGTTAACTTTAAACTGTGAGATTGCACAAAACACGTTAACTTTTGGTGAATTGCGAATTTGCTGCATGAATGCGTGAGGATTCGCTACCGCCCAGATTTGCACATTGTGTCTGTTCACTTGACCATTAAGAAAAAATGTTGCTTCATCACTGAAAACAAGTTTCACACTGAACGCATCCTCTTACATGAGCTGTTGCAACCACGCCGAAAATTCAAAGCGTTTGACTTTGTCATCGGGTGTCAGGGCTTGTAGCAATTGTAAATGATAAGGCTTCTGCTTTAGCCTTTTCCGTAAGATTTTCCAAACCATTGTCTGTGGTACATTTAGCTCCCTGCTTGCTTTATTCGTCAACTTCTGTGGACTACACGTGAAACTTGCCCGCACGCGTTCAACCATTTCTTCACTCTCTGCAGGCCGACCCGTTGATTTCCCCTTACAGAGGCATCTATAAACTTTAAACTGCACATACCATTGCCGAATGGAGTTATCAGTTGGTAGATCTTTGTTGAACTTTGTCCTGAAGTGTCGTTGCACTGTTATGACTGACTGATGTGAGTGCATTTCAAGCACGACATACGCTTTCTCGGCTGCTGTCGCCATTTTGTCTCACTGCACTCTCAAGCGCTCTGGCAGCAGAAACCTGAAGTGCGGCTTCAGTCGAACAAAACTTTATGAGTTTTTCTATGTATCTCTAGTGTGTCGTGACCATATGTCAATGAATGGAGCTACAGTGAATTTATGAAATCGCATCAATCATTTGTAATAGCCCTTTAGTTATGTATACAATACTTTTGACAAAACAATGGATTTAATGAAGGGCTGGTTTTGCCACCACGTTTTTGAATAGAGGGAAATATATCTTTTGAGAATGCTATAGTTTTGTCTCCCAAATGTTTACAATTAGTACAGAATCTATATTTGTTTACATGTCAACAATAGAATCTAAATTATGAAACAATTACTGATTTCACCCTATGATGAAAGATACTAACTAGGAACAGAAATAAATTAGAAAATCAATTACATACATAAAACTAAGCACAAAATTAGATCTGGTGTCATATTCCTTAAAACTGAGGCCCAGCCTTTCTCTTTTATGAAAATGCAGATTATATTCACATATGCTAATGGTAAATAGTTAAAGTAATAAAACGGATTTAAGGAGGCAGATGGCGAAATGAGAGGGGAATTAAAATCATCCCAACTCGCTTTGTCGCAATGTTACTACACAATCAACTCAGTATGTATAAAAATATTCAACCAGTGTTGTAAATTGTGTTCTGTATAGTTATTTAGGCATACTTTATTTTAATGAACACTGTTGCTAAATACACACAACAATAGGGGCAACAGTAAGGAAGGTATGCAATGTACAACTAATTGTCACATGGTCCCAGTTAGTGAAGGCTCGACAAAGGAAGAGCAAGCACACTCCTTGAAACTTAATGGTACCTGTAGATCTGTAATAAAATGCATTAGCAATCTAAGGTCAAGGTTATTTCAGTGCATTATGAATGAAAACCCTAAGTGGGGCAGTTTTACCTGTATTGTCCATAGAAAATTGGAAGAAAGTTCAAAATGTAACAAGTTCAAAAGTGCGTAAAACATACATGTGGACAATGTATGAAAACTGGATTTTACTCTAGTTTTACATACAATTATAATTTTCATAAGACCAGCTCAAATTACACAGAACCTTGAAATACTGATACTCAAATTACCAGGGCTCTACTGTATGTGGAATCTGAAGCAATACGTTGTTTACCAGCATTTAAGTTGCCAGTTGTGTATGTTACACATAGTGTGTTAAGCGACAGTGCTCAAAAATGAACGAACGGTGTAGCACTAGCTTCTTACATGATGAAATAATGTCAATATAGTGTATGTAATGTTTGCAGTGATCAGTGTTGAGAAATGAATAAATGTTCTAGTGCTAGCTTCTTAAACTAGTAAATAGCTTTCTTCAGGAATGTATAAGGAAAACGGTATTGCACACCTGGAATTGTGCTGCATTTAAGAGATCAGCCATGTAGTCAGGAGGATGTGGGTTCTAATCTCCACTGGAATATCCTGATTTGGTTTTATGTGGTTTTCCTAAACTACTGTGACAATGTATATCTTTCAACAAGAGAACGCAGTTCTGGAGGAACTTAAAGGAGAACAGTACTTGAGAATGGAGTGAGACAGGATTGTAACCTATCCCTGATATTATTCAATCTGTGTATTGAGCAAAGAGTGAAGGAAATGAGGAGAAATTTGGAAAAAGAATTACAGGTGAGACAAATTAAGTTAAGTCTGCTGATGATATTGTTATTCTGTCAGACACGGTGAAGAGCTTGAAAGAGTGGATGGACAGAGTAAACAGTGTCTAGAAAAGAGTTTGTAAAATGACTATCAAGGAAAGTAAAATAAGGACAATAGAAGTAGTCAGTTTAAGTCAGGTGATGCTTTGTGAATGAGACACTAAAAGTTGTACATGAATTTCACTATTTGGGCAACAAAATAACTGATGATGGTAAAAGTAGGGAGGATATAAAATGCATATTGGCAGTAGGCATGAAAAGCATTTTCGAGTAAAGGAAATCAGCTATATACAATACAAATTTAGATGTTAGGAAGTTTATTTGAAGATATTTATCTCATGTGCAGTGTTGAACAGAAGTAGCTTAGGGAATAAGATAATAGAAGCTTTCAAAATGTGGTGCTGCAGTACAATGCTATGGATTAAATCAGCAAACTATAATAACTAATGAGGAGGCACTGAGGTGACTTGGGGAAAATTGTGGGACAACATGACTAAACTAAGGGATCAGTTAATAGGTCACATCCTGAGGCATCAAGGAATAGTTGCTTTGCTAATGGGGGAAGTGTGACGGGTAAAAATTGTGGTGGGAGACCATGGCTCCATTTCGTATGCAATATGAAAGTGATTTTGGTTGCAGTAGTTATACAAAGATGCTTGCATGTGTTACAGTAGTGTGGAGAGCTGCATCATAACAATATTCAGACTGAAGACCACAATAACAACAACAGAGAAAAACAACAAACCTCTATCGCTGTGTATCAATGACATGTACTCAAGAACTGTCTAATATTGGATATAACTATCAAGAATGTCACTACTGACCTGTGGGCATTAGGCATATCACAATGTGCACAGAATATAGGGTTAAACCTCAGTCAATTAAGACCTCATGTGGTCCCAGTTTCTCATTCTAGGCTCATTGCCCAGAAATATCAATTTTGCCTCTTGTCTTTAGTTTTAAATATGATAACCACAAATTTCATTTCCTCAGTGAAAAATTTAGGAGTAATATTTGATAATGAGACATGCAGCAATACTGGAGATGTAATCGGAAATTTGCATTTGTAAAACAAGATGATGAAATAGCAGGTAAGGTGTTATATGAATGTCTCAGCCAATATTAAGAAAATTCATAAATCAAGTCTGTGTCTACTAAATTCACTCTTTATTATTAATCAGAATTACCATTAGGGAGTAAATGCTTTGGGATGTTAGTATAAGATTTTCAGTGTTAGAATGGTCAGTTTTTAGATCTTAGCTGCACTGCTTAAAAAGAAAATGCTGTAGGACAGATTGAATAAAAGCATGCTGTCTGTCCTGTTTGTGGGCCAGTACAGTAACAAAGATTTCTCGGTGCAAAGCAGGCAGTACTGAGGTTTTTAGGTTGTACAAAAATTCACACACTCTGAACAAATGTTTCAAAGTAATTAAAATTCATTGTAGATAATTTAATCCCGTGTTCTTACCATTTGGCAATCACTGTCTATTACCTATTTAGTACTTGACACTAAGGTTAATTCCACAGGATCAGGTGCTAATTCTACACCAATCTGCTTTGACCCTTGACATAATTGTGATGTGTGCAACCTACCTCTCCTACCTACTTGCAGCTATTGTCCACATTAGTCTGTTATGAAGATTTTAGAGGAGCAAAGATTACAATAAACTTTCTATTTTGCTTATTGTTTCACATACAGTTGACTCCTGTTCTTTTTGTCTAGGGGTCTAACTCTTGAAGCAAAAATTCTCACATTTTATGTCCCCATAGTTGAACTGATCTAAATAAATTTGGACTGTTGTTGCAGAATTCTTGTTGTTATGTTAATATATTTTGTCACATTTTAGTATCTCATTCAGTCTTTTGATTTCTTACATTAACAAAGACAAAATTACATTGTTCACACATAATACAAAAATATATAGGATCACATCGGAGGCATGCTTATTACTGTCCCACTCAGCAGAAATTACAATATTCCAAAGGGTTTAAAATGTTTCATGACAAATGAATTTTTATTAGTTTTGATTATTATTTCATAAATCAATCCATAAACAAACATAGTAAAGATTACTAGATTGTATAATTAACGAAAGAAATTTCAAGCATACGAAATAATTCATAATTTCAATTTTTTTTTAAAAAATGTATATAATTTTAACTGTACATTCAGAACTAGTATTTATTGATTATAACATCCAAAATAAAGTAATCCCTTTTCACAAATTTTAGCTTGAAATAAAACATACTGTGTATAATAAAATTATATGAAACCTTTCTGAGAAGCAGCTGAGATAATACTGAAATACTGAAAAATAATACTGGTATCAACAACTACTGTTGAGGAAAAGTAATGTTAGAGGTGAATGTCCCATTACATGTGTTGTGTGATGACATGGTGACGCTTCATGTTTTTGTGCCTGTTGGTTTTGTAGATGATGTGTTGTAGTATTTGGTTGTGCTCTCTTGTGCTGGATATTTGTTAGTGAGTTGTTTCAAATGAATTAAATGTTTCTGGTTTCTATTGGAAGAATCCAAGCTGGTTTGCTGGTGAGGTACTTCAAATTAGTATATTGTGGCTGATGGTTTCATTTTTATGTTTGAAACTATTTGTGCAAGGAGTTTCTTACAGTCCGAGATTTAATATTATTTTTATTTTTTCTTCAGTTGTGAATAAGATATCGACATTTATGAGTAGGTCATAGCTTGTTGCAATGGGCATTGATATAGTGGCTGTGGTAAAGTTTCTTCAGTTAGTTGGACTGATGGTGGATGATTTTTTTTTTCCTTTTCTTCATGTGTGCAGGGGAAGTAGGGGATGTTGAGCACTTTTGTGTGATATTCTATGCGCCATATGAGTTTGTTGTTTATAGTTGTTTGTGTATATTGAAACTGGGGATGCATACCGAAATTGGTGATGATGCCGGTTTTCCTGAATTTCGGGGTTTACCTTCTTTGTGTTTGGTAATTGTGTTGGATTGTGATTGGTAGGTGTTCTGGGTATTGATGTACCATTGCTGGCGAAAATTCATTTCTGATATTAGTCATATGAGCTTGGTGATGTTTGTTGTACTGTGGACTTCACTTTAGAGAGAGTAAGTGGAGGTGTGGATAATGGTTTTTAGAATTTGATTGTGTTGGTTTTGGTACTGTGAGCTTCAGTTTTTGGTGCCATATAGGTCAAATGAAATTTGTGTCATCAGAATTTGGAGTTGTGTGCAGGTTCATAATATCTAGGGCTTCGCTTGAGGTATTTGGGCAAAGTGAAATTTACAACACCATATTTTAGATATGTTGGTTCTGGTATCGAGGGCTTTGTAGGAACTAGGTAGGTCAAGAGAAAATTGTGGCGTTGGGTTACTGGTATTGTATTCTTCATTTGAGATGTATAGGTGACGCAAAATCTACAACACCAATAGTTTTCAGTTTGGCAATTTTTTGTGTTATATTTTGAGAATTTTGTAAGCTTGATTTTTAGAAGGATATTTGTTTTGCAGTGATTGCATTATTCTTACTGTCATATGTTTAGTTTGTCCCCACCAGAAACCCCATTCTTCATTTGGTTATCCTGTTTGTTTCATTCTGTTGCTGGAGTTAAATACTGCATATGTTATTTATGTTTGTTTGTAGGTGCAATGAGAGATGTCGTGGTCACCGTATTGTATGTGCTTTATATAGAAGTGTACACCACAATGATGACATACTGGTCAAAACATGTGGGTGGAGTCACAAATTTCAGTTATGCCAATCTACTTTTTATAATAGTTTGTTCTTCTGATATAGTTTGTGTGTGATTTGATTAGTTAAAAATAATGTTATGTTCCAAGGACCACTGATTTATTTTTATCGAAGTGGCATAGATTACATTGTTTTTACACTGTGTCTCTTCTTTGTGTTTATGGCCAGCCATTAGTAGATTACCAGCTAGCTCACTGGCTGAAAAGTAATAATAATCAATATATTGGTCTCTGTCATTGGTCATATTACTGTTAAGGAACACTTAGATCTATTTCTTAGTAGCACAAGCACATTTTAGTTTTTTATGCTACAATGTTTTTGTTAAATATCTATCTTCAGAGCAGGAGTTGCCAGGAAAAAGCAATTTGAGTTCAGATTTAAAACTGAGTAAAAGTTTCTGGTAGCCATCACCTTTGGTTCTGTTCTTCAGTTTTTATTTCTGATGACCTGCTTTGAATTGACAAGCAATTTATCAGCAGATTGTACATATGTATTGCATATTTGGAGCATTTTGAGTGTCATGTAGCTACAGCAAGATGCGAGAATGAAACGTGTGCACTGATTGTGGTGAGAAGTACAGTTCATGTCTGGCCACAGCTGCACAGCTCCAACAATGCTGTGAACACATAATAAATATGTACCATTTGATGACAGTGTTTCAAAACTGGTCATGATAAATAAAGATTGAAAAATTGTACAAAATGCAGTTGATTGCAGTAAATTCTGGAAACATTTATTCATCACAATCAATTCCCCACATCTATAATGGATAGACCTTAAAGGCTGAAATTGTTTTGGTACCTGTCAAATTATGTTAGAGGGAAAATAATAGAAAACTTTTGTGCCTATTACTGAATGTTTGTGTGAGCCTCTGGGAAATTTAGTGATAAACAGTTTTTATTTTATTTATTTATTTTTTTAATTTTGAGTAAAATAAGTTTTTGGCTGGTGAACAATCATGGTGGAGTGGTGGAGCAGGGTTGCTGGTTGTATACGACATTGCACATACCTAAAATGAACAATAACTGTACATGCGATGCAAAAGGAGCAAAACATACATCCAGATTATTTTTATTGTAGTCTGTGTCAGTGGCAATTGGAAGTACATCAGTTGGGGTGGTGGTTAGGGCAACATTTGGTTCCCCCCTTCGTATACATCCTACAGTGCCTGAGAAAGTTGTGTGGTGCCTGAAATATCCGTTATTATAGTGGGCACATAGATGCCAAGAATTTAGTCGAGGCTTAGTGTGGCTGTGAAAAATCAGTTCAGGATGATCCGTGACCTGCATTGTCAATACAAAACAGAAATATAACTTTTGTGTAAAATTAGCAACCTTACCTCTGATTTACAAGAAAGTTATGTACTATGCTGTGAAGATATTTGAGAAGCTCCCATCTAACATACAGCAAGTAATTGGTTATCCATTCAAAAGAAAATATGAAACATATCTCATTAACGACTCCTTCCACTGATTAGGTTTTCCTTAAGCTGGATGGCAAGTAGCTTGTTGTAAACAGTCTTGTGTAATGACATATTTAGGTTACTGTTTTCTATGATAAATGCCTGATTAATCAAATAAATGTTGAGTTCCTGATAAGATGGCCTGCAGCTACCTAATATAACTGAAGCAGCAGCAGCTTTCTAATTTACTAGAACACATATAAGTTGCATAACCAGAACTAGTATTAAGTAGTATTGTGATAGTTTACTATTAATATAGCGTATGACTTAACTTATGTTTGGTTGTCCTTTATTAATGTTTACCTTTACTTGTTCCATAGCCTTATAAGTTCACCTTCTTGGAACGATATACAGAATATGATGAGTGAGTGGCAGAAGTCACTATTATTTTGAAATTGTAAGGGTTTATTTATGTCAATTCTCATTAGTAAATGCATATATTGTGGAGGTGCAGTTAAAATGCTTAATGCCTTAAGATGCACCTACAAAATGTCTGTTGGTAAACTATCTCCAACTCACCACTTACAATGTTAATGGAATATCTGATCAGATTAGCTGATCATATGCTTCACAATTTGACAACTTAATATTTGCTCAAATTCAGGAGTTTCTACTCCTGGGTACTTCATTGGAGATTTATTTGCAACTCATTGGTGACAGAGTGCTGTACACTACATACAAAATTCATGTTACTAATCGTACGTATTTAATTATTTTCTGATTTGACATGTAGTGATGTTATTCTACTTATGTTTTTGCTTTCCATTACTGCCATGTTCAATCACAAAATATTAAATACTACATTCAATGTACCTCTGATTTATTTTCAGAAACACATTACAAATCCAGTACCACACCAGAATGACTACTGGTTTGCACAACAAAATTTTCTCTGCCATCACTCTAATTTTCTGCTATGGCTACTAAGGATAGGTCATGGCCATTACCAAAGATCATTATTATTTTATATTTTACCATCAGTGCCAAATTAATGTGTCTGATAGTATATTACTGTTATGGTACTACGAGTAGTAGTCTCATAGATAAACTTAAAGAAACTGAAATGATATACATTCCCTTGTGAAAACCCACCATCATTAAACATTTATTGAAGTGGAAGACACTTGTACCTGTCTCATGTATTGGAGTTACTGTTATAATGAATGTGATTTGTTTAGTATGACAAGTTAAAAGCAACTGCAGTAAAGTAAATTTGTTTATTGCAAAAGGAGTTACACCTCTTACATATGTTATAGTGTCTTGTTTATATACATATGTTGCTCACAATCCCTGCTCCCCACCCCATCCACAGAAAGTAATTACAGAGTCATTGCATAATGTTACATTTTTATGTGTTGGGAGGGGCCAAGTGCATGTACTATTGAGAAGAGAGTTTATTGGCCCATCACTAATGATTATAAGTCCAAGGATAATATTTTTGACTTAGTTGCTAACATTTCTTTAAAAGTAGATCTGTGGAAAATATGAAATTAAAATATTTTGTGATTTATTTGACATGGAATGTGAATGTTTTGTTATAATATATTCAATTATTCATCAGCTGCAGTATGCACAGATGTAATATTAATTAGTGGCATTCAGAAATTTATGCCAGAGCATGAATTGAACCTGCATTTATTGAGAAACAATATTCCATGAGGTTATTAGTTTGCAGTCAGATGACTCTGAACCAGTCTTTTGATGCATAACATCAGTAATACCAAACTAAATGGGATGAAGAAATACTAAATATGCATCTATTCTAGAAGCCTCATCAAAAATTCAATGTGTATATGTTTAGAATATGGTATAATGAGCCAATTGTAACACATTCAGCCAACGATATACAGCTTCTTGCTTTTCATGTGTTCAGTTCTTTTTCCTTGATTTTTTCCACACATTACCTTCCCTCTGCTCGTACTTCAGACTGATCAGTCTCTCAAGTGTATAATGGGCTACAAAAATGAACACATATTTACAACAGTTTTTTTCTAGATAAGTTTGGTTTGGATTGACCTTTTGGATGTGAAATGATCTTGAAGAAATAGGAGTAAAACAAGCAGAAGCAACAAAAGTTACAACCAGTTCTTGATTTGTAAAAATAGAGGTTCTAGTGTTGCAACCTACCAGGGAGTGTTTTTCTTTTTTTTTAATTTAATGTCTTAAGCCATTACTTTAATGTTTTTTTTAAATCATAAGTATTTGTACACATACTGTCATAAACCAGGTGCTGTCTATAACAACAAAAGCAGTTATTTGCTTTGGACTAGTGACACCAGTAACTGCACTTGGATTCCTTTGTCATCTCATGGCAATAAAAAAGGAAGAATAATAAACACACACACAATTAAAAACAGAAACACACTACCTGGTAGGTCACAACACTAGAATATCTTTTCTTACAAATCAAGAACTGGTTGTAACTGTTGCTACTTCTGCTTGTTTTACTCTTATTTCTTCAATATAATGTCACATCCAAAGGTCAAACCAAACTGAACACATCTTGAAGAAACTGTACTACATATGTGTTCATTTTGCCTTGGCAGCCAGAGACTGTGGTCACGTGCATGTGAGTTGCACGCAACTCACAAGCACATGATGACCGTCTCTGGCCACCAAGGCAAGACTTCATGTGTACCTATCTGTGACTGAGCATCTCCACTGTGTGGTGAGTATCAACTATCATTTTCATTGTGCTGTCATTATTCCAGGCTGGATTTTCCATTTTTTGAAGATTGGTGTTTAAGATGCTATTGACCAAAGTAGCAAAGACAGGTTATCATGCTTGTAGTGACAGACAGGACATACAATGGATATCTTGCCAAGATCATGGTTTGGGGTGGTCTATGATGGTAGCCAACATATGCTGCCATTTGGAATGCAGCTGTCATCTGTGGATTCTGCCACTGTGGTGCAGATGAGGTTAAGTTTGTTGCATGAAGACTGGCATGGCGTGTAGTTCCACAATCAAGTAAAGCTGGTCTTTCAATGTCTAGATTCCCTTTGCTTCAAAATCAAAGTCTGATATGTAGGTATGAAAGGCAGGATCCAAAGCTCTAGACATTAGGTGATCCATTGTCTGTTGGCCAATAAAGAGTAATGGTAATATGAAAAATGAAATTAAAAATTCATGAAAAAATAAACAGACTTGGGGTCACAATTGTGGATTGTCTCTCTGTATATTTGATAGTGATATGAGATGGCACTATTGTAAATACAGTATTCAATTTATTGTTTAAGAAACACAATATGTAAACAGAAGCATATGTGAAAGTTAACACACAACCTTAGAGACTAGACTCAAGATCATAGTTTGTCATAGGAGTAGTTTGTTTGGTTCTTGGTAGTTGCCATCACCTCATGTATTGAAGTTACTGTTGTAATAGGTTCACTTAGGTTCTGTGTGCTTGATCAGCACACACTCTTCAGTCTCGTATGTAGTGTGGTTCACAGAATAATAATTTATTCATGAGAATGTAAATTTTTTAATGCAACTTGATAGTACAGCTGTAGTAAACTAAATTTGTTTATTGCAACAAGAGTGTGTGGATTTGTTATAATGTCCAGTTTTATATGTCTTTTGTCAGTTATCTCCTTGCTCCCCACAGCCACCCAAAGAAACTGATAAAAAAATTGGCCTCACGAATTGCTGCATGTTGGAGATGGAGAGGGGTGGTAGAGGCAGAGGAGAAGGTTTGAATTACTCACCTCAAAAAAATCTATCTTAGTATGTGTTAATCAAAAAATCTCAATCTAATCATGAATCTGCCACTAAAGATTTTATCATTGGGTCAATATAGTTAGCAGAATTGAAAAAGAATTTGAAATTGATGAATGAAATCAAAATTGGCTCAATCCCTTCATGTAATAATGTTTGCAGTTGCCTATCAAACCATGACTGCACCCATATGTGCACCTTTTTATACGAAGAAAACGGATGGCCTGCAATGTTTTACTTCACGGCTCCAAAAATATGCAAATCATATGAGAAGAGTTAGGGACTGTATGGACGTTGTGTGAAGACTTCCCAGTCAAAATAGTGCAGTATATCTGAAGCAAACCTGCCAAAAAATGCGTGCCAAGTTTGTATAGAGTGCACAGCGGAAGTTTCACTGCAAAACCCTTACACATTCTCCATAAACTTTCAATCTCTCCACACATTGAAATTGGTGCAAATGGCTCTAAGCACTATGGGACTTAACATCTGAGGTCATCAGTCCCATAGACTTAGATTTACTTAAACCTAACTAACCTAAGGACATCACACACATCCGTGCCCGAAGCAGGATTTGAACCCGTGACAGTAGCAGCAGTACGGATCCAGACTAAAGCACCGAGAACCAGTCTGCCACAGAGTCTGGCTCTCTCCCCAAGTGATTTCCACATTTTTAGAGCCCTGAACAAAGACATTCATGGCTGTCCTTTGCTTCAGATGAAGAGTTGCATGCCTGGGTGCAATTATGTTTATGGAGGCAATTAAAAACATTTTTCCACAAAGCTGTTGATCATCTTGTCCTACAGTGGGATAAATGTGTTAACTACTATAGCAATTACTTCTGTATTAATGAATGGTTTACTTACTTTTTTCTGTCTGTTTCATATTAATCTGACTGTCCTTGTATGCCATTGTCACTAATTTTGTTTTTGTAGATTTATATATTAAGTACACAAGTGTTCTATTATTATGTTACAGCATTTTATTTCATTTAAAACCATGTTCCCCTCATAAACTTGCAGCTGTATGCTGGGCTACAGATTTCCCTAAATTTCGTAGGATTTCATAATCCAGCTACGTTACCTTTAGTACTTAAGCAATCAACAGTAACTTCATAAACACTGATTTAAATGCGTCATTTTGGATTTGAGAACTGTAGACTCACTTTTTTAAGGTGGGGCAGCAGAAGACATGCTTCTGCTGTACCGATGAGGAACTTGAAACTTAGCAACTTCATTTGCTATAACTCTACTCCTAAGACAACCCTTTCCTTTTTTTTTATATTATGCTGGCAATGGAGGTACGCATTATTGTGGCCAAGATAGACATGTAGCCCACGCCTACTACAGTAGTAGAAGTTTATATGCCAACTAGCTCTGCAGATGATGAAGAAATTGATGAAATGTATGATGAGATAAAAGAAATTATTTAGGTAGTGAAAGGAGACGAAAATTTAATAGTCATGGGTGACTGGAATTCGAGAGTAGGAAAAGGGAGAGAAGGAAACATAGTAGGTGGATATGGATTGGGGCTAAGAAATGAAAGAGGAAGCCTCCTGGTAGAGTTTTGCACAGAGCATAACTTAATCATAGCTAACACTGGGTTCAAGAATCATAAAAGGAGGTTGTGTACATGGAAGAATCCTGGAGATACTAGATGGTATCAGATAGATTATATAATAGTAAGACAGAGATTTAGGAACCAGGTTTTAAATTGTAAGACATTTCCAGGGGCAGATGTGGACTAGGACCACAATCTATTGGTTACGACCTGTAGATTAAAACTGAAGAAACTACAAAAAGGTGGGAATTTAAGGAGATGGGATCTGGATAAACTGACTAAACCAGATGTTTTTCTACAGAGTTTCGGGAAGAGCATAAGGGAACAATTGACAGGATTGGGGGAAAGAAGTACAGTAGAAGAAGAATGGGTAGCTCTGAGGGATGAAGTAGTGAAGGCCGCAGAGGATCAAGTAGGTAAAAGGACAAGGGCTAGTACAAATCCTTGGGTAACACAAGAAATATTGAATTTAATTGGTGAAAGGGGAAAATATAAAAATGCAGTAAATGAAGCAGGCAAAAAGAAATACAAACGTCTCAAAAATGAGATTGACAGGAAGTGCAAAATGGCTAAGCTGGGATGGCTAGAGGACAAATGTAAGGATATAGAGGCTTATCTCACTAGGGGTAAGATAGATACTGCCTACAGGAAAATTAAAGAGACCTTTGGAGAAAAGAGAACCACTTGTGTGAATATCAAGAGCTCAGATGGAAACCCAGTTCTAAGCAAAGAAGGGAAAGCAGAAAGGTGGAAGGAGTACTTGACGACAATATTATGGAAATGAAAGAGGATGTAGATGAAGATGAAATGGAAGATATGATACTGCGTGAAGAGTTTGACAGAGTACTGAAAGACCTGAGTCAAAACAAGGCCCCAGGAGTAGACAACATTCCATTAGAACTACTGACAGCCTTGGGAGAGCCAGTCCTGACAAAACTCTACCATCTGGTGAGCAAAATGTATGAGACAGGCGAAATACCCTCAAACTTCAAGAAGAATATAATAATTCCAGTCCCAAAGAATGCAGGTGTTGACAGAGGTGAAAATTACTGAACTATCAGTTTAATAAGTCACAACTGCAAAATACCAACGTGAATTCTTTACAGAGAAACGGAAGAACTGGTAGAAGCTGACCTTGCGGAAGATCAGTTTTAATTCCGTAGAAATATTGGAACACGTGTGGCAGTACTGTCCCTATGACTTATTTTAGAAGCTAGATTAAGAAAAGGCTGACCTACATTTCTAGCATTTGTAGATTTAGAGAAAGCTATTGACAATGTTGACTGGAATACTCTCTTTCAAATTCTGAAGGTGGCAGGAGTAAAATACAGGGAGCAAAAGGCTATTTACAATTTGTACAGAAACCAGACAGCAGTTATACGAAATGGGGGGAAGCAGTGGTTGGGAAGGGAGTGAGACAGGGTTGTAGCCTCTCCCCGATGTTGTTCAATCTGTATATTGAACAAGCAGTAAAGGAAACAAAAGAAAAATTTGGAGTAGGTATTAAAATCCATGGAGAAGAAATAAAAACTTAAAGGTTCACCGATGACATTGTAATTCTGTCAGAGACAGCAAAGGACTTGGAAGAGCAGTTGAACAGAATGGACAGTGGCTTGAAAGGAGGATATAGGATGAACATCAACAAAAGCAAAACGAGGATAATGGAATGTAGTCGAATTAAATCGGGTGATGCTGAGGGAATCAGATTAGGAAATGAGACGTTTAAAGTAGTAAATGAGTTTTGCTATTTGGGGAGCAAAATAACTGATGATGTTCAAAGTAGAGAGGATATAAAATGTAGACTGGCAATGGCAAGGAAAGTGTTTCTGGAGAAGAGAAATTTGTTAACATTGAGTATAGATTTAAGTGTCAGGAAGTCGTTTCTGAAAGCATTTGTATGGAGTGTAGCCATGTATGGAAGTGAAACATGGACGATATATAGTTTGGACAAGAAGAGAATAGAAGCTTTCGAAATGTGGTGCTACAGAAGAATGCTGAAGATTAGACGGGTAGATCACATAACTAATGAGGAGGTACTGAATAGGCTTGGGGAGAAGAGGAGTTTGTGGCACAACTTGACTATAAGAAGGGATCGGTTTGTAGGAATTATTCTAAGGCATCAAGGTATCACCAATTTAGTATTGGAGGGCAGCATGGAGGGTAAAAATCGTAGTGGGAGACCAAGAGATGAATACACTAAGCAGATTCAGAAGGATGTAGGCCACAGTACATACTGGGGGATGAAGAAGCTTGCACAGGATAGAGTAGCATGGAGAGCTGCATCAAACCAGTCTCAGGGCTGGAGACCACAACAATAACAACAACAAGAGGTACCACTTTAACATAAAGCAGTAAAGTTCTTATTTACTGCAAGTTTCAGTAAAATTCATTATTCATCAATTTATTTGTGTTCTGTTAATGCCAACGGTATAGTTAATTTTTCAGTATACACATCCTTTAAAGAGAAGCCTGTAATTTACTTTATTCATATGGCATATGCTTGGAAACATATCATGAGGTAATTATTGCTTATTTCCAGGAGGACATAAATTGTTTGAAAGGCCTCATTTCACTCTATCAGTAAACATTTTATTATTTGTGAAAAGTCATTGACTAAAGAGTTATTCATAATTAAAATTTCAACAATGCAGAAAATAATGTTATTAATTGGACCATTAAGTAGGTTTATTTCATCATAACTGAATTTATAATAATAATTAAGAAATGAAGACAACTATCCTGTGAAATTTACAAGAGGCTCGGTAAATTCCCACAGCAGTGCACATGGTATGAATAAAACAATTCACTCAACTTCATTTATTTCCCAGTAATCTACCAAACAGCTTAACCAAATTATTACTTGCTCCCCATAATGTCATTGCTACTAATTTGAATACTGTTCTGTTTATATAAAATGTAGACTGGCAATGGCAAGGAAAGCATTTCTGAAGAAGAGAAATTTGTTAACATTGAATATAGATTTAAGTGTCAAGAAGTCATTTCTGAAAGTATATGTATGGAGTGTAGCCATGTATGGAAGTGAAACATGGACAATAAGTAGTTTGGACAAGAAGAGAATAGAAGCTTTCGAAATGTGGTGCCACAGGAGAATGCTGAAGATTAGACGGGTAGATCACATAACTAATGAGGAGGTACTGAATAGGATTGGGGAGATGAGGAGTTTGTGGCACAACATGACTAGAAGAAGGGATCGGTTGGTAGGACATGTTCTGAGGCATCAAATTAGTATTGGAGGGCAGCGTGGAGGGTAAAAGTCATAGAGGGAGACCAAGAGATCAATACACTAAGCAGATTCAGAAGGATGTAGGCTGCAGTACATACTGGGAGATGAAGAAGCTTGCACAGGATGGAGTAGCATGGAGAGCTGCATCAAACCAGTCTCAGGACTGAAGACCACAACAACAACCAGCAATACAACCAAGTCAGTTACATTACACAGTGTGTTTGGCTTTTCACTGGGTAAATGAAGGGCTGCTAATGAAGGAGAAAAGGTTCCTAATGATTCACTAAACATAAAATGTGGCCACCCATACAACTAAGTATGATAGGACCAGTGGCAGATACATTTGGGGGGCACGCACCTCCCCTTGCTGGGCCACCCGCAGTGCACCCGCCAGTCAGCCCGCACGCTATTCGTTCATTTCTTTCATCAGTCAGCTAGGCTGAATTGAGTTATCGAGTAGTTGTACTTTCCTATGCAATTCACGTGTCTGTGTCATAGTATTTTATATGTTTCTGCCTGTCGCATAGATAGCTACTACATACCTATGAGAAAAGTCACAGCCATTCTAGTGGTGCATTATTCTGTCTGGCATTTGTTCGAGAAAAGTTGCAAATGTTCTACCATTTTCTTGTACAGAGAACCTTCGATACATAGCTTTATAAATATGGACTATTTGCCAAATAGGAAGCTGGTTTACATTCAGAAGCAGAATTATTAAGACTGAAGAAGAATAAGTAAAATGTCCTAGTGGTAGCTAGTACAAGTGTGAAGACTAGTGAAGAGTGAGAGTGATCAGTTGTTTGTGAAGTATTAATAACAGTAATTCATAGTAATTTCTCAGAAAAAATATTTTTATTAGACTCATAACAATATTTTTGCTAATAATTTAACAATAGTTTCCCATAACTAACTCATAATATGGGCAACTATTAATGTGTATAGCTCCAATAACAGTGACTTTGGAGAAGATCCCCCGATTTCTTGAGATATCTTGAGCTGTCTTTAGTATTCTCTCCTTGGGGTTTTTCTGTATCTGCCACTCGAGAGGACTGCACATAAAAAGATAGAAGGAGTTTGTAAGCTACTTCCCTTCCAGCTGGAAAACAGCTTGCCCAAAACTGCAGTACTAAATGCTATACTGTACAGTGCTTGTAAGAGTTACTGTTAAGTCAATTAAAAGTTCATAAGGGAAATTCAGTAAAACTAAAATTATGAGTGGGGGCTAAATACCTATACACAGAATTAATATGCACTTCCTACAATGAAATTGTGGAGTAATCTACAAACTAATGGTATGAGTTTGTTGAGGTGATGAATCTGTAAACAATAAACACATTCCAAGTACTGGAAACCTTGACTAAATAGAAGGCCAAATAGAATAAATAAAAAAAGGTACAGGAAACCATTCACTGCATTTACATAACTCTCTAGATTAAAATTATCTTTGACAGATGAATAATATTGAAATTTTTAACTAGTTCAGGGATAACCATTATAGCTCTTGAATCAAATGTAATTCCCACCTTTTGACAAAGTGCTAGCATGTTCTAATAATAGTGTTTCTATTTGTTAGTACACACAGTAACAGTACACTCTTGTTGTAAAAGAGAACAGTAACATTTGTGCCAGATCTACATCTATAAATGTACTATCCAGTATAAATATTTCACAGTATGTACCTCAGACAAAGAGCTACAAAAAGGAACTCTGGGTTAAGTAGGTATAATCTTATTCATTGTAAGTCTCAATCTCTCATAGTGATATCTGAAACTGAAATCATGATTTAATGTATAGTTTACTGGAAGAGGTGTGCATGTCAGGATGTGATACGAGAGAAAATAGAAAGAAGATATTTGCTTTCACAGTTACATTTTATGTTGTGTATACTACCAAGATTAGTGAAATATGTGTAATAAGATACATGATCATAATACCATTACTACAGACAAACAAAAATTTGTGGATAGACACAAGTGGTACAATAGGTTGCCAAAATGTTTTAAGAGCGGTACTGAAATATATTTTACGTTACAGCATACAGGTAGTGAATAACCAACAAGGATTATGAACTTCTTAATATTGTATGCCATAGTTCAAAATAATAGAACTGCAATTTTACAATTGAGAGATAGTGTAATCCAAAAACTGAATCCTAGAAATGGCAACAATTTGCACACCTCTTCCAGTAAACTATACATTAAATCATGATTTCAGTTTCAGATATCACTATGAGAGATTGAGACTTACAATGAAAAACAGATTATGTGCATTTTTGTACCTATGTAGAATGGACTTGCTTGTGTAAACATTTTGAAATCCCACTTGTCGAATGTGAACAGGAGGCAAAGGTGGAGCTATGGTGGGAATGGAGAAAAGTAGAGAACGGAAAAGGATTCTGCCAATTCACTGGTGGGGTAGAAGGGTGTGTAGGACTTGAGTGGGAGGGGTGTAGGGAATAGGGAAGGTTAAGGTTAGTGGGATGGTGTGGGTGGAAAGACTCCAGTCAGTGAAGCAGTCATTGAATTCAAGCATATCATGCTGGGTAGCATGATCAGCAACAGGATGATCTCTTGGCAGTTTGGCGGTGGCCATTCAGAGGCGCACTACTGTTAGCAGATTCAAATGGATGGAAGTTGTGCCCTATAACAAAGCTGTGCCATATAACCAAATGTATACAAGTTTTCTGAGTAAAGTACAGTTACAACCAATGCTTGTAACAGTGTGATATACTCATGGATTTGTGCAGCAGTGCAAATTGTCAGGGTTGCTTCTAAAGGGTATGAAATATATGTCTGTATTTTTTTATCTTCAGTTATCTACTCTGTTCCAATACTTACTATCAACACAATTTGATGCAATAGTCAGTATATGTAGAATCATTTATAATGTGGTTCCAGCATGTTCAAGAAAATGTTTAAAAAAACAAAAACAAGCAAACGAACACCATGTGAAAAGGCCTTGAAGGCCCAATGGTGCTGACCGACTGCTGTGTCATCCTCAGCCCTTAGGCATCACAGTGCAGATACGGAGGAGCCTGTGGTCAGCACACCACTCTCCCAGCCATTCTCAGCTATCGTGACTGATATCACTTCTTGTCAGTCAAGCAGCACCTCAATTGGCCTCACAAGAGCTGAGTGCACCCCGCTTGCCAGCAGCACTTGGCACACCAGGACAATGACCAACAGTGCTAGCCAACCCCAACAGGTCTTAACTTTGGTGATCTGATGGGAACTGCTGTTACCACTGTGGAAAGGTCAAAGCCATGAAAATATTGGTTTCATTCTAGTTCTTTCTGACCAAAGGAAACTAGGGTGCAACTGTCTTGTACATGTTCCTTAGTGTATTACACAGTTCACAGAACTCAGCATATTTACAAAAGAAAGATTAAATACAAAATAATTTTTATTCTTTATGAGCCCACAATATTCAGTTTTTCTATGAAATATTATCACTCCTAGCAGATTTGTATGTTTGCAATATTTTTTATTTCAGTGTCACAAAATCACTGATTAAAAAATTGGCTATTTACAAATTGCTTTCCCACAAATATAGACTATTACATGCATATTTAAAGACAGAAAACAAACTGTACAGGATAATCCCTCAAGGCAAACTTCACATCCTTTGGCAGCACTTTGTCAACGGTGTTATCAATGTGGTGTGCATTATGCCCTTGGTCACTGCAAACCAAGTTCAACCTGGAATATTAGACAATGAATGCCAGAGTAGTAAAATCTCATTCCATACTATAATGTTTAATACAATTACAATTCCAAAATTTGTTCACCTTTACTGTCGGTGGATTTCCTTTGCCACATCTGGGTAATAAATCTGTAAAACTGCAATTGTAAAGATCATAGTGCAGTTTGCAAATGTAATATCAATACTGTACCTGAGTGTTTAAAAACACACTTCTATGCAGGACTTCAGTAGGTACTGATACCTTACTTACGGGAAACTGACAAAATCAACAGAGGCCAATTAACATCGATATAATCAGCTTGGTGTTTCAGTTAAAGCTGGTTAACAGCATGTAATAGGATAAGGGTAAGACACTATTCGTATCTGAAACGTGACACCAGGTGGGAACAAGACAATTACTCCTGGGAAGCCAAAATGAAATTATAATGAGACAGGCACTTAGTGAAGCAGTTTGACGATTTTCAGATAAACTGTGACAATTTGTAGCATGTTCTATTCATTAATTTGGTAAATGTATTTAACTTCAGTCTTAAGTATTTGCCAGTCCAGTTTTATTTTGGCCGTCCTCTGGCATCTCATACGTTATGAAGAAAATAGTATTTTGCGAACCTTTTACTAGCCATTTATAAGCCAGTATTGCATAGAAAAGTCAGAAAGGTTACCAAAATGCTCACAGATTTCTTTGCAACTTGTGATTTAATCAAACTTAAACATTTCTGTTAGAATTTTGTAAGTAACTGTAGTTAATGTTGTTATTTTGGATATTCAAAAGTATTTGTGTGTGTTTCTAAAAGAAAATATTTGGGCCATACTAAATTCAGAATACAGTGAGTATTGTTATTAGCTAACAAGAATAAATGCTACATGAACCATTGTTGATTACTATGTTTATGACTTTAATGTAGAATAGAATCTAATTGTTCAGAGAATAGGGCATTAATAGACAGAAAATCTTTATAAGCACATTAAAATAAGAGTTTAAAACTGCATCAGAATAATGGCCACAAAGGATGAAACTCAATAAATGTACCAAGAACTGTTCTTCACCTGTTGGTAGCAAAAGGCTGGCCCCTGTGGCCGAGTGGTTCTAGGCTCTTCAGTCCGGAACCGCGCTGCTGCTACGGTCACAGGTTCGAATCCTGCCTCAGGCATGGATGTGTGTGATGTCCTTAGGTTAGTTAGGTTTAAGTAGTTCTAAGTTGTAGGGGACTTATGACCTCAGATGTTAAGTCCCATAGTACTTAGAGCCATTTGAAGCATTTGGTAGGAAAAATAATATTACCTTAAATGTGCACATCATAAACTATTTACTTTACAATCTTACTTACCATCTGAAAAGTGGAATATAGTCATTTTTTTGAGCACTCTGCAATGTACCCTTCCTGCCAATGTACTCTCAAATAAGCCAAAAACCTGTAGTCATCATTCTAGACAGTTCTCGCAGCAAAATTCACAATTATAAATACTGAATTCAGTCCTTGAAAAAGCAAACAGCATTCTAAATTGGCTCAGTTATGATATAACATCACAAACATTAGCCAGTCAGCTTCAGTAGTCGGGCATAGTCTGACAGCACTGAGACAATATGCAGTACTTGAACTAGATGTGGTAATGTCTGTGAACTATGCTACTTCCCATATTCTGGTGCAGAAACAATCTTGTGTTTATTTCGAAAAGTTCTGTCGAATAATAGTTAAAATAAGATGCATCTTTAAACAACATATTTCTAGTTCGTTGATGAAATTACTGTTAGGGAACATGGATTCAGCCTATTTATGATGAGAATTGTCACACTCATTGATGTACTTCATTGGGAATGCTATATAATTTTGTTGCAAGGAGCATACAATCTGCTGAGTTGGAAACAGTCAGTTCCCTACCGAAAGAGGCCTACCACCTACTGAGCAGCCTACCACCAGCGACCATAAGCAGAGTCACAAACAATGCACATCAGTGCACAAATGGGTGGCTCAATAGCCTTCCAAATTAAAGATTACTCTCAACAACATCAAGGGATGCAGACATCCCAATTGGACAACCACAAAAGTCACTCTGAGATGAAAAGCTAACAGATGATGTTGCACAACATAAACAACAGAGGCTAACTGAGAGGACAGAGTCCGATCAACTCGAACAGTGGAGACTGACCAAATGATTAGTGAACACAGTTTTCAATAGGTCTGAGTATTATTTTGTAAGAAATTGTGAGTCACTGCATCCACCAATTTTCTTTTGCTGAACCCGAATTGCCTCTCTCCCTTCACTTCCAACACCTTGCTTATATCTTGGGTATGCTCTTCGTTGTGTCCAATATTGCAGCACAGTTGGCTTCTGCATACCTTTGCCTACAGCAAGCAGACTACGATATCTGTCCTTCTGTGTACGTCACAAACCGCCCTTATTTTACTAAGTTCTGCTACTGATTCGTTAATCACACTTTTCATATGTTCAATGGAGATATTACAAGTTCTGGTCAGATGGCTCACCATGCATGTTAGTTTTTCAATGCTTTGGAGGATCGTTGGATGAGGTTTCTGGACATTGTTTTCTATTAAAAATATTTCTTTTTTCCCTCTTTTTTTGCTCTCCCTATTTACTACAATAAATTGTACTCTGTAAGTGTAACTGTGAAACATTCTGGATATGTAGGGTCTATCTAGGGGTTGTAGAGAGTACTTGCTACATACAGTTCTTCTAAGGAATCCATGTGCGGAAATGTACTTTTTGGGTGTAAAATGAGTGTGAAGTCAGATATCTTTTAAATCGTTTGCTTTCTGGCACCCACACAGCAGAGACAGTGAACTCCCACCTGTGTGTTCTGCAGCAGAGGGCCCCCCGGCATGGGCAATGTTTGGAGTACTCATCGTCTAGTTATCTTCTGCGGCATGAAGGACGTTCTAGTCAAAGTCGAGAGTGCGCCATGGCCACGCCTCCTAATTTCTCACGGTCGTTCTTGTATTCGTACGACAATGGAACGTGGTTTCACAATTACAACAGGGACTGATCGGCGCCCTCTTCTCAGTCAGTGTGCGTATCGCGAAGTGAAAGATTTCAGAGCGATCCGATCTATATCCAAACGCTACATTTGCGGACTTGGGTTTCATATAAGAACTGTACACTTCTAATTCCCTCCACAACCCCCAGAAGCAGGTAATAGGAACTGTGAAACATTCTGAATACCTGTAACACGATCGTACGTAGGCAGCTGTTCATCCCACGCCATCACAATCGCCCCGTTTTTATAATCATTTACATGTCACAACCTCTGTCACATTTTCATATCATTTCCAACATTACATCACAGCGCTGCTGTTTTCACACACTTAAATGTTTGACTGCAGGTGTTTTATTAGTGCAGCAATCCAAAAGTAAGGTCTATTTCTACAATGGTTTACATCAGTATACAGCTTGAACATTTAGTTATTTTTCGACATAATCACCATTTATGTCGATGCATTTTTGTAGACGATGTGGCAGTTTTTGCATGCCCACGTCATTCCAGCTCGCCACCATGCTGTTCAGAAAGTTATGAACCTCTTCTTTCACCTCGTCGTCGGAGCTGAATCGCTTTCTGGCCAAATGTTCTTTTAACCTAGGAAACAGGCGATAGTTACTGGGCGCCAAGTCAGGACTATAGGGTGGGTGGGTGATTGTGTTCCACTGAAACTGTTGCAGGTGAGCAACAGTTTGCTGAGCGGTGTGTTGGCGAGCGTTGTCATGTAGAATGTGTACGCCCTTGCTCAACATTCCTCTTCTACGGTTCTGGATTGCCCGTTTGAGCTTTTTCAGAGTCTCACAGTACCTGTCAGCGTTAATTGTGGTCCCAGCGATTCATCTAAAAATGATATTAAAAAAAATAAAAATATTGAAATATAAAAAAATATAAATGAGAGAGGTGATCTTCCACTTCATTCTTCGTCTCCGGACATAGTTTACAGTGCTGTTCACAACATTAGTCCTCGACTACAGCTATTGTTGCGGAATGATGGTGGACATATGGAGCATTTCCTGTAAAGAACGTCATTTTTGCTTTGTCTTACTTTGTTATGCTAATTATTGCAATTCAGATCAGATGAAGCGCCATCAATCGGACATTTTTTGAACTTTTGCATTTTTTTGGTTCTAATAAAACCCCATGTCATTCCAAGCATGTGTGTCAATTTGTACCTCTCTATTTACATTATTCCATGATTTATTCAGTTTTCAAATTTATACTGACTTTTTGATCACCCAGTACTTGTTTTGTAAATAAAACTGCCTTTTCCCGCTGCTATTTAAATTATTAATCCCATACGCGTTTCGCCTTATCTTGTTCTAAGGCAACATCAGTGGGATCTATAAGGATACAGATTTGTTAGTTTTAGATTATTTTTTTGTAAAAAAGTAATTACTAACGATATGCTGATCTGATGGGATAAATAAATTAAGTATCACCAGGAAGATTCAGTTTTATTTACGAAACAAGTAACGTGGAAGTAACATCAAACCATAAATGAAAGTTCAAGAAGAACAGTCGCCGATACTAAGGTTCACAGGTGACTTAGTTCGTGAGTAGAAAGGTAAAGAATAGGTTGATGAATGGTGTATCTGCATATAAGGGGCAGTTTTGAAGTTTTAATTATCAGCTTGAAAAAATAAGTTACGATCATGACATTTTGTGATTATCTTAACCACTTCTGCAGATTCACCATTCAGCACGACAAACTCTCTCTAAACTGGTGAGTTGGCGGATGCCTTGATGGTAGAGGCCATCAAAAAAGGTTAGGAAACTTTCCACCTCGAAAATCACGTCGGCGTCATTCTGGAAATGAATGCCTCGCAGTGGTTTCTTCATCCGCGGACTGTGGCCAGTGTCCTGTCGAGTATGAGCTGGGACGCTATCGTTGAGCAAGAACACTCCCTTGGACAACTTCCGGCGCTCTTCGGCTTGATTGCACCCCGCAATACATCGCAAGATCTTGGTAGTACGCTCCTGTGATGGTTTGCATGATGTGTTAGCACCACACGATGGCTGTCCCAAACGGTACTCATCATCACATTGCCTATTGAAGTTGGGTCATCGCCAATTTTAGCGTTGAATCCACATGTTTCCACTGCTTCGTTTGCTCCTTTGATATGGAGTAAAAGTGATATACACACATAAAAAATGTTTTACATCACTCCAGTTCCCAGAACTCCTGAAGATAGATGTTGATTGTGAATATTTTATCACAGGCACAGTCCCTATGACTGTTCAGAGATGTCACTAAACCCTCCCAAAATTGTTAACAACCATGCACGAACAGCGCCTATTGCACAGAGGGGGTCCGACAGCCGTTCAGTTCCAGTCATTCCACCAGGAAGGAGGTACACCGCTAGTGTTGTCTGTAGTTCAACCATCTCTAGACGGTCAATATCGCGGTTCGATCGCGTCCGCATTGTTACTTTGTGCCAGGAGGGGCTCTCAACAAGGGAAGTGTTCAGGAGTCTCGCAGTGAACCAATGCGATGTTTTTTGGAAATGGAGGAGGTACAGAGAGACAGGAGCTGTCGATGACATGCCTCACTCAGCCGCCCAAGGGCTGCTACCGCGGTGTTCAAATATTCAAATATGTGTGAAGTCTTATGGGACTGAACTGCTAAGGTCATCAGTCCCTATACTTACACACTACTTAACCTAAATTATCCTAAGCACAAACACACACACCCATGCCCGAGGGAGGACTCGAACCTGTGCCAGGACCAGCCTCCTGCAGTGGATGACCGCTACCTACGGATTATGGTTCGGAGGAACCCTGACAACAATGCCATCATGTTGAAAAATGCTTTTCGTGCAGCCACAGGACGTCGTGTTATGACCCAATAGGCTGCATGATGCCGTCCATCTTTGCATCAACGACACCATGCAGCTCGATACACATGGGACCAACAACATGCCGAATGGACCGCTCGGGATTGGCATCACCTTCTCTCCACCAATGAGAGTCGCACATGCCTTCAACCAGACAATCGTCGGAGATATGTTTGGAGGTAACCCGGTCAGACTGAACGCCTTAAGACACATTGTCCAGCGAGCTCAGCAGTGTGGAGGTTCCCTGCTGCTTTGGGGTGGCATTATGTAGGGCCAACGTAAGCCACTGTTGGTCATGGAAGGCGCCGTAACGGCTTTACGCTACGTTAATGCCATCCTCCGACCGACAGCACAACCGTATTGGCAGCATATTGGCAATGCATTCGTCCTTATGGATGACAATTCGCACCCCCATCGTGCACATCTTGTCAATGACTTCCTTCAGGATATTCTCCAGATATGAACCCGATCTAACATGCCTAGGATAGATTGAAAAGGGCTGTTTATGGACGACGTGACTCGTCAACCACTCTGAGGGATCCATGCCGAATCGCCGATGAGGAGTGGGACAATCTGGACCAGCAGAGCCTTGATGAACTCCAACGGCACCCTGTTTTTCCCCCACGTTCACGCTTCCAAGCAGTAGCCGGAGCCAACATCGATAAACCTTAGTGATCGGGTGCGAACCAGTGTTATCAACCTGACAAAAGTTGTTGGCTAGCAAAATTATGAGAGGGACAGATTGCCGCTCACTGTAAAGATGATAGGCACAACCAAAAGAGTCATGTGCGGTCTGGAAGACCCGTCTGTTACTTAAAATGTCAAATGGTTCAAAGCACTATGCTACTTAACTTCTGAGGTCATCAGTCGCCTAGAACGTAGAACTAATTTATCCTAACCAACCTAAGGACATCACACACATCCACGCCTGAGGCAGGATTCGAACCTGCGACCGTAGCGGTCGCTCGGTTCCAGACTGTAGCGCCTAGAACCGCATGGCCACTCCGGCCGGCCTTTAAATGTCTTTACGGTGAGTAGCAATTTATGCTTTTCATAATATTGTCAACTTTATATGTGCCAGCTACAAAGATTCAGCAGGAACAGAAAAGCAAAAGTGGTTCATTTGCGTTCTATTGACGTAGTGTTTTTGGTTTTCTCCGTTTAAGGACCTGTAAACTTCCACAGAGATTGCTGAAAACAGTCTTAGTGAAAAGGTAATCTGCTTACCCGACTATCCTTTCAGTTATAGATTTCACACAGTTTGATGAACTATAACTGATGCTTTATTTCATGGTCATTACATTAACATATGCTAAACTACTGTCGTGGACTATCAATGACAATTTAGGTGGAAATCAGTTATGTGTTGTTCAATATGATGTATCCGAACTAATGACAGCTCCTTTCTTTGCTTGATGTAAATCCAGGAACCATTCTGTGGCGAATGAGACATTTTATACAGATACTGCTTATTGTAGACGGCAGTAAGATAATTCTATGGTTTTTTTATCTCTTGTTGGTTTCCTTTCCGGTGAAGTAGAAGAACTGAAAAATTGTTCCGCCTTTAGATAACATTATTGTAAAACAGTGATGTGACAGTTAAGTAAAGTCTCCAAAGAAAGAGTCTCAATCTCATATCCATTAATTAAAAAAAAAATTATCGGTTTCGGCCCCTAGTAGTAGGCCGGAACTGCTCATATTTTTAATACATGATTATGTGATCGAGAATCTTTTTTACTAGTTTTATTCTACTTTTAATAAACTGACTTCCTCTGCACATACTCTGTAAATAATCTGGCAAGTTACTTGTTATTATCTTGCGTGCTGCTTTAACTATTTCTGTGCAGATATCGCCATCTCCTATCGCCTTTCCTTTCTTCATACACCAAATAGCTTTACACATAGCTTTATATCATTCCGTAATTTCCTAGATTTCATTATTAATTACCTCCATTATCACTGATTTCTTGAATTATGTAAACATTTAACGAGACCTTTGAAGATTGAGTAATGTTCTCTCTGTTGTTAATTACTGTGATATCTGCCATATCAGTTTTGCAGAACGTGATGTCTACCTAAGATAGTTTCTGTTTTGTTTTCTTCACATTTATATTTTTTCAGTTGTTTCTCTTAACAAATTTTCATCGTCACTTCTCACATCCTCTTGAATATCATCGAATTTTTTTCTTTATATCTTCTCTTATTGGTACTTTGAAACAGTACTCCTGTTCAATACTGGACTTCGTGTTTTGAGGATTTATTTTCTTCTTCATACCTGATACGTCTTTTGCTGCATAAGTACGAGGGTAACCTCAAAAGTAAGGTCTCCAATTTCTTTATACGTACATAGACCTGTTTATTTCAATTTCGATTTTTTTAAACTAAATATTTAAATATTATATTTCATCTTCTATATTGTATTTCATCTTCACGCATGTGGTACCATGTTATCCTTTTACCCTGACGTCTTCAGTTAGAAACTCTTCTGTCTCTTTCAGACTGTTTACGGGATGAAATCAACAGATGTGAAGGTAATTTTGGAAAGAGTCAGTTTTGCTTAAAATGTTACAAAATTATTCCGGAGCCCAAACTGACCTCCCAGGAAGTGGACTTCTACCATTTTTTCCATTCTTCGGTAAATAAACCCTGTCAGTATTTTGCAGTTCATAATTCGGATAGCATAATTCTCATGTCAGTTCCTACCTTCCTTTGATTTAGAATTACGACAGTATTGTTGTAGTCTGAAGGTATTTCGTCTGTCTCATATATCTTATACACCAGATGGAGTAGTTTGTCATTGCTGCCTCTCAGCAGTCTCAATAATTCTGAAGGAATTTCGTTTAGTCCACGGGCCTTTTTTAATGTACGTCTTTGAGTGCTCTGTCAAAATTCTTGTCGCAGTATCGTATATACCGTAATGACCAGCCTTATTAATTTCATTTGTTTCTGTAACATCGTCTTCAAGTTGATTTCATTTATGTAGCCATTCTATATATTCCTTCCACGTTTCAGCTTTCCATTTTTGCTTGGCACCGGCTTGCCATCTTAGCCCTCGATATCCGTAAAGGTGCCTCTGTTTTCTATAATTTTTTCCATTTCTTCATCTCCTGCTGTGCTAGTTCACATAAAAACTCGTGCTGCTGTGTTGAATTTAGGCTTTGTCTCTATCTTGACTATGATTATGCATTCACTATGCTGTTGATAGTTTACCCACGTTCCTCATTTGTTACTCAGTACTGGACCTACTCCAGCACTATCCGTATTTGATTTTGTTATCATTCACCTGACCAGAAGTCCTGTTCTTCTGCTATCGAAATTCTCTAGTTGTCACTTAATTAACTTTACCCTACCCCTTTCCTCTCATAAATCCTCTAACTTGCCTACGCGATTAGGGGCCCTAGAGAGGTGGCGCAGTGGTTAGCACACTGGACTTCAGGCAAATGCTGGGATGGTTCCTTTGAAAGGGCACGGCCGATTTCCTTTCCCATCCTTCCCAAATCCGATGGGACCGAGCCTAATGATAACATCCTACTGAGTAGTCCCCATCAGGAGATCTGTATGGGGGACTACGTCATCTCCCAAATATTTTACCCCAGGGGATGCCATCGTCATTTAACCATACATGCCCTCGGGAAAATCAATGGCGGGAGTTTTGCTTTGCTTTCAGCTGTTTGGAGTACCAGTGCAGTAAGGTCATGGTAGCTAATGTTGAAGGGGAAACCAATAAAAATAAAACATGTAGACTCTACTCCCGCAACTACTGAAAAGCCTGCTGTTCCTATTCAGGAACGATAAGTTAGTCTGATATCTGCACAGTCACCTCTCCGTTGAGGTGGCATCTGCGTTACAGCTATCTGTATCGTTGAAATACGCAAACAACACCTTGGCAAGATCCATGGGGGTAAGGCGGGTAGGGGAAGGAAGGGGGGGGGGGACATGTATCACTTGCGAAAAGAATCACGACGAGAAAATCAGAGTAGTTTATCGACAGTACTTTTTCCCACGCACCATTCGCTAATTGAACAAGAAAGTGGAAAAATGATAGTCCTATCAGAGGTATCCTCCGCAGCACACTGTAAAGTGGTATGCGGAGTAGAGAAGCAGATCTAAGTAACCTGTGCTGCTGGTCCCTCATCTTATCTTTCTCCTTCTTTTATCTCTTTTCTCGTTGTTTTGTTGCCCGATTGCAAGCATTACCTGTGATTTTATGCACTTGCCTTACCTTTGTTGCTTCAAATATGTCTTTTTTTATTATATTGTTTTCTCCTACTGAAGTAGCGTAACCACTGGAGGACCTATTCGACTACGACATAAAAGACATCGTGCGATGAACCTTGCTTTCACTCGTACTGTTGATCGATCCTTCTGAGGTTACATGAGCCATGAAGTTAGTCAAAGAGTCGAAGAAGTTAAAGAAGATTTCGATTTTTCCTTACATCAAGATCTTATAACCATAAACTGCATCAATTGCAGTTGCTCACCCATGGGAAACCAGTGAAGCACCAGTGAAATCATTCTGCAGAGACGAATTGAAAAGTAAACTATTAAATGAAATATATCAATGAAATCATTTCTTTCTCTGTGATATTATTCGCCTATCGTGGCGATTGAACTAGGTTGCTGTTCAGTTTTGGAGCTCCGACTTTATGAGGAGTAGTCGCTATAAGCATTACAAAATCTGAGCGTGCTTCCAGGAATGTAGTTTTCCTCATATCATTTTCGATCTCTAGAGATGCTCACACCATATATGGGAATAGCAGCAGCAGGGAGACGCATTTGGTGCCACAAGTACCACTGGCATGCACGTTAGTTTTCCATGAGAGATGAATATGTTAACATCGACTGCCTTAATGAATTTTACTTCATTGGCGGCATTATATGGATATCAACATCCCCAGTCCGTAGCATAGCTGTCTGCTCATTGGGTGGCCTGTCAGGTGGTGGGGTAGGCTTATGAGCTTGAACGACTTTTTTTTTTTCTTTTTGTGTTCGTTGTAAAGGAAGATGTTGGAACGTCAGCAGCTAACACTTTGATGGCAAAAAGTAAATACTACTTATTTCCTTTATCCCTGAACCCAACCAGAATATTTATTTCCATTACATAACAATTGTAACAGTTTTCGAAGACACTCGATTCCACCTTTAGGCATATAATGCGGGAATCTGTACTGTACAATGAGTCGTGCGATTTGTGCCTCAAGATGGTACCTTGTGGATTGAAATATATCGCAGTTAAAGTGGAACTCAATAAATATAGCTGATCGGGTAGAAAAAGAAAGGAAAAGCAGTATTTGTTTTATGCCTTGAAAAATTAGGCGATTTGGTTGTATACGCACTCTCCGCAACTGTATTTACATTTCTGAAGGGCCTTCAAGCCTTTGCAAGTAATTGGAACAGCATGGTCGAGGGAATATTAACAAAAACAGGATGTGTTTGGGATTGTATCTATCTATACATCCATCGTGAGAACATTTCGTCATCATGCACTCTCTGGGAAACAAAGCACGACTACAATCACCAGTGAAGACATGCCAGCATTATATGAGGTCACTTTCAAATTAGATCAGCTATTGCAGAGGTAACTGCAGTTATCTTGAAGACATGCTAGTAAATTCCAAATTAATCGGGTACTGAAGAGGGAATTACATTAAAAAATTAAACAATAAAAGTAGTAGACGAAGTCTGTAATTTGGTCATCTACGAAACTGTAGATAATAGATCAAAAAAGTACATAAAATGCAGCAGGCAATAGCAAGAAGAGATTTTCACAAAAAGAAAGCACGTAGTGTATATGATATTTTGTAAAATGAAAGGAAAGGTTGTGTTCTAAATAAAGGTAACTGTGTACAGCATATGGCTGCTCTTACGTTTTTCAGCGGGAGCATATCCGACTTTATCGCGAAGACCTCGGCCTGGCGTTCATAGTACCAAACGATGCAAGATTGGATGAGTTGACTTTAGCCCTTGGATCCAAATTGGAAATCAAATAAATGTGTCTTTCAGGAGTAATTGTGTTGGAGGGATTATGCTGTTATAAACCAAACTGCGACACATAATAGGACACTTTACAGGCCGTTAAAAAAGAAAGAGAGAGAGAGAGAGAGAGAGAGAAGAGAGAGAGAGAGAGAGAATGCACTTGTTGGCAAAGACTGTAAACTGAAGTGAAGGAAGATTTTGTTATGAAAATATACGACAATAGTTTAGCCTTTTATACGAGAGTTCAATGTAGATTGTAAGCAGAACAGACAAAGAGAGAATAGGAATGAGATGAGATCCTGAAAAAGAATGCTGAAGATTAGATTGGTAGACCGGATAAATAATGAAGAGATACTGCGTCGAACTGGGAACAAATGAGCTTTATGGCACAGTTTGACCAAAAGAAAGGGTGGATTGATGGGTCGCATCCTGAGGCATTGGGTAATGAAGTATGAGGTCTATAAACTATAGAGGTAGCCAAGGCTTGTCTGTAGTTAACAGTTTTATCTGGATGAATTTTGTACTAGTTACGTAGAGATGAACAGACTTGGATGGATAAACCATAATGTCTCTCTGACGGGGAAGGGCCATATAATGTTTTTGCTTAAGACACGAGTAAAAACAAGTAAAAGAAGTGAATTTTGGAAATTTGTGGTAAGGACTATGGGACCAAACTACTGAGATCATCGGTCTCTAGGCTTACGCATTACTTATTCTAACTTAAACTAACTTACGCTACTGACAAGACACACACCCAAGCCGAGGGATGATTCAAACCTCCGACAGGGAGAGCCGCGCGAGCTGTGACATGTCACCTCACACCGCACGGCTATCCCGCGTGGCTAGAAGGAACGTTATAAATTAACAAGTGCTTAAATATGACATTTAATTTTAAGTTTGTTCCCAAGGCGACCAAGACAAGATGATAAGACAATTATGTTCCTCAGCTAATTGTGTATGGATTTTGCTGATTTTTTTTTTTTGGCTCAATACTTGTTGACAGTAATATCTTACCAGTTATCTTCAATGTGGCAATTTCGGTTAACACCGAGTCCTACGTGGGAAAGAGCCCTCTTTCATGCGCAGTGCTTCACCTGCAAGGTGAGGTTTGCCTTAAAATTTCGGCACGGCGTAGCATCACAGGTTGCTGCTTCTTCAGAAGTTGCTGTAAGAAGACCCAGTTAGATTGATTACGGAAAGAAGTTCCACTTTTGTAAGTATACTTTTTTATCTACACAAAAGACACTAAACAGTACCCAGAGAGAAGACTGACCATCACTTTGTATCTGTGCTTTGAGGAGACAAAAAGGATATTCGCGAGTGTTATAGTCTGCATCGAGGCCACACGTAGCTTAGACACAATTTTAGTTTACATATTTACCGGGTGGAACAGGGGAAGCAAGTAATTTGAACTGTAATTATTACATTAGCTGTATTCGTCCTAAGTCATGATACAACAGCTGAAAATTCAAGGGAGCCAGAAATAAGTGTTTTACTGCCACTCACATAACCCATCAATCCAATTCTCTTGCACTTCATGTTATCCAATATTTTTTGAAACAATTCCTATTATTCAACCGCTCATGCAGTGTCGGTCACAATCGTTCTTGTTATTGATCTGTACACTCTTTGCACCTTTTCAGTGCTGTTGTTAATCAATGTGCGCTCTAATGGTCTGCACATAACAACAACATATTATACTTTTTCTTTCGAGTCGAAAAACAAGTATCGTCTGCGTAGCACTTGTAAAGTAACCTTCCAGTGCTATGTACCGTTAATGAAATGTTGACTGGAAAGACTCGGCATAATTTCATTCCCTCGCTTCACCCCCTCACTAGGAGAAGAAATTTGGTGCTTTGATCTACCATATTCCTAACAGAAAGTTTTCTTACAGGTTCCAAAAATTTGTTTACAACTTGGGTCACTGCAAAGGGTACTACCCTATCTGAAGAGCTGGTTTATTTTTACAGAAATTACACAGAGCTGCATTGAGCCAGTGTTCGTCCTTAAGCCAACAACAGCACTGTAGCACGAGCACGTAACTGAAACAGTGGCTTTTGGTGTGGTTCCAGGTGTTCAGCGAAGCTGTTGTTCCCATTTTCTGCAGACTGCAGAAAATGGCGACGAAATGTCGGCTGAACACTGGGGAGCATACAACTGACCGGACACGCTGAGAAAACTAGAGAGATCTTACCTGAAAGCAAGAATGTCAGCAGCAGCATGGAGTAGGTGGTCACGACGGAGACGTAAGCCACGACGAGCCGCAGGTGCAGCTTGAGCACGCCAGCAGGTTGGTCACGGGGCGTCCAGAGGACACCTGCCTCGCCAACAGCCGCAGACCGCGGTGGGCAGCGTCGCCCACACGCCGCCCTTCCAGAAGCAACTGCGAGCACAGCCTCTGCTTGCACTCCGCTTCTATCGCTAAACAGTGGGCCGTCAACAGCGTCAGTGACAGGGCAGTCACCTGGACCAGCACCGACAACCGCTTGTGCCGTCGGGTCGTAGCGCTCGGTACGGCCAGTATGTTCGCACCACTACCAATGAATTGAATCGCTTGCAATTTGTATACAGCCACAGTTACTAAGGAAGTCACAAGGAACGCCGCGTGAGCTGACGTAACTATTCCCGACATTTCGCACATGGTCTCGTACAGCAACCCGAGTGAGTGCACACACACTGGCTGGTGGTCCGAATGCTGATAAAGATTGCGAGGTATTTCCAGGAATACTAAGCTTCTGTCTGTAACTGTTGCTCCACAAAACACATGGAACCCGTCTGTCAGCATGTTAAGTAAAAAATACATTAAAGGCCGAAAGTCTTTGCTTTATCAGCAGTTAGCCGGCCGCTGTGACCGATCAGTTGTAGGTGCTTCAGTCTGGAACCGCGCGATCGCTACGGTCGCAGGTTCGAATTCTGCCTGGGGCATGGTTGTGTGTGATGTCCTTGGGTTAGCTAGGTTTAAGTAGATTTAAGTTGTAGGGGACTGATGACCTCAGATGTTAAGTCCCCTAGTGCTCAGAGCCATTTGAACCATTAGAAATATCAAAAGATCTTGAGCAGTGTGCGGCTCGCGTTCTTGCCGTTCATAACCTGACGTCGTGTAATAGCGGTAGTGGCGTCTCGGTTCCTTCTTGTGTTAATGGTGCCACTGAGTTGCTAGTAGTATGTGTCCGCGAGTGGCAGCAGCAGCAGCGGTTATCGATAGCCAGTACTGTGGTACTATCTTTGAGGCCACAGCTAGTAGACCGGGTCGTCGTGTGTGTCAGGCAGCTCTGCTTTGGACGGAGCAGCAAGGAGGTGTGCAGTCCGAGGACAGGCCAGTACTACTGGCGGCGTGCAGGCACTGTCGGACCGAGGGGCTTTTTTTTGTGGTTTTAGGGCACAAAACTTCTATGGTCATTAGCGCCCAGCCCGTGACTTAAGACAGTAAAAAACCGAATTTGAAAACCTGCAGCAATGGGAACAAAGTCATAAAATTGGAGAAACTAAAAATAGAAGGAATACTTAAAAATCCACTACAGAAAGGGGGTGGTTGTCCCCAAAAAAAGCTTCAAATGACTGACGTCATTTCACTGTCACTAATAAACTGGAGAACGCGGTCGGCTGAGCGCGTGTCATCTGCTAAAATCGACGATAGATCAGGCGATAGCTGTAGACGGGAGCGTAACGGATTAAAATAGGGGCATTCAATTAAAAGGTGTCTTACGTCCACAGCTGAAAGCAGTGGGGACAGAGTGGGGGAGGATCGCCGCTTAAAAGATGTCGATGGCTAAAAAGACAGTGCCCTATCCGGAGTCGAGCTAAAATTACCTCCTCCCGACGACGCGTTCGGGAGGAAGAGGTCCAAGCGCAAGGAAGGGCTTTCACTTCCCGCAATTTATTACGGGGAAGTGTTGACCAATGCGCATGCCATAAATGAGCAACTTTGCGACATAAACCGCTCCGTAGATCGGTGGAGGGAAGCGACTGAATAGATGGCCGAGGAAGAGAGACTGCAGCCTTGGCCGCTATATCGGCCGCCTCATTCCCACAGATACCAGCGTGTCCCGGGAGCCAGAGGAACGCCACCGAGACGCCCCCCAGGTGGAGCAAGCGCAGACAGTCCTGAATCCGGTGGACCAGAGGGTGCACAGGGTAAAGAGCTTGGAGAGTGAGGAGAGAGCTGAGAGAATCTGAGCAGATAACGGACTGTATCCGCTGATGGCGGCGGATGTAGTGGACAGCCTGGTGAACAGCGTAAAGCTCCGCAGTATAAACCGAACACTGGTCGGGAAGCCGAAAGCGATTTGGGGTGTCGTCAACAATATAGGCACTCCCTACACCTAACGACGTTTTCGAGCCGTCGGTGTAAATAAATGTGGCGTCCGTCATTTCTGCACATAGAGCAGCAAATGCCCGACGATAAACAAGTGGAGGGGTACCATCCTTGGGAAATTGACAAAGGTCACGGAGCAGGCAGATCCGGGGACGGAGCCAAGGCGGTGCTGTACCCCAAGTTGTCAAGAAGGTTTTAGGAAAGCGGAAGGAAAGAGAATGGAGCAGTTGACGGAAGCGGACTCCCGGGGATAGTAGGGAGGAGGAGCGGCCTGCATATCCTACATCAAAGGAGGCGTCGAAAAAAAGGTCATGGGCTGGATTAGCAGGCATGGAAGACAGATGGCTAGCATAACGACTCAGGAGGACTGCTCGCCGATTGGACAGCGGAGGTTCAGCAGTCTCAGCATAAAGGCTTTCCGCAGGGCTAGTGTAAAAAGCTCCAGACACGAAACGTAATCCACGGTGGTGGATAGAGTCGAGACGCCGAAGAATAGACGGCCGAGCAGAGGAGTAGACTATGCTTCCATAATCCAATTTCGAGCGCACTAAGGCGCGATAGAGGCGGAGAAGGACCACTCGGTCCGCTCCCCAGGAGGTAGCATTCAGGACACGGAGGGTGTTAAGCGATCGCAGACAGCGAGCCGAAAGATAGGAAACGTGGGAGGACCAGCACAGTTTTCTGTCGAACATAAGACCCAAGAATTTAGCGACGTATGAAAACGGAAGGTTGACAGGACCTAGATGTAAGGAGGGCGGAAGAAACTCCTTACGTCGCCAAAAATTGACACAAACGGTCTTACTGGGTGAGAAACGGAAGCCGGTTTCGATGCTCCACGAGTGGAGGCGATCGAGACATCCTTGAAGACGTCGTTCAAGAAGGCTGGTCCGTTGAGAGCTGTAGTAGATCGCAAAATCGTCCACAAAGAGGGAGCCCGAGACATCAGGAAGGAGACAATCCATAATTGGATTTATGGCGATGGCAAACAGTACAACACTCATCACGGATCCCTGGGGTACCCCGTTTTCTTGGGAGAAAGTGCGGGAGAGAGTAGTGTTCACCCGCACCCTAAAAGTGCGCTCTGCCATAAATTCGCGAAGAAAAAGGGGCAGCCGGCCTCGAAAGCCCCAAGAGAACAGTGTGCGGAGGATGCCTGTCCTCCAACAGGTATCGTATGCTCTCTCCAAATCGAAAAATATTGCTACCGTTTGGCGTTTCCGGAGAAAATTGTTCATGATATAAGTGGAGAGAGCAACAAGATGGTCAACTGCAGAACGATGCTTCCGAAATCCGCATTGGGCTGGTGTTAAAAGACTGCGGGATTCCAGCCACCAAGCTAAACGGCAATTCACCATACGCTCCAAAACCTTACAGACACTACTCGTGAGAGAAATGGGGCGATAGCTAGAGGGGAGATGTTTGTCCTTTCCAGGTTTCAGAACGGGAACGACAACAGCTTCCCGCCACCGTCTGGGAAAGGTACTGTCGGTCCAAATTCGATTATAAAGGCGAAGGAGGTAACGCAGACTATGGGTTGATAAATGCAGCAACATTTGGACATGGATACCATCCGGTCTTGGGGCGGAGGAGCGAGAAGAAGAGAGGGCATGTTGGAGTTCCCGCATGGAGAAAACAGTATTGTAGCTTTCGTGATTTTGAGAGGAGAAAGCAAGATGTTGCACTTCCGCTGCACGTTTCTTCGGGAGAAACGCTGGCGGGTAATTGGAAGAGCTCGAAATCTCAGCAAAGTGCTGACCCAACGAGTTAGAAATTGCGACGGGGTCCACTATGGTATCATGCGCGACAGTGAGCCCAGAGACCGGGGAGAAACAGGGCGCGCCTGAGAACCGTCGAAGCCGACTCCAAACTTCCGAGGAGGGAGTGAAGGTGTTAAAAGAGCTAATAAAGAATTTCCAGCTTGCCTTCTTGCTATCGCGGATGACGCGACGGCATCGCGCACGGAGCTGCTTATAGCGGATACAGTTGGCCGAAGTAGGATGGTGACGGAAAATGCGAAGAGCACGGTCGCCGCTCACGTATTGCGTCACGGCATGCCTCGTTCCACCAAGGAACTGGGGGGCTCCGGGGCAATTCGGAGGTGCGTGGTATTGAACGTTCCGCAGCTGTAAGAATAACGTCGGTAATATGTGTGACCTCATCGTCGACGCTGGGAAAGCGACGGTCATCGAATGTCGCTAGAGACGAAAAAAGTGTCCAATCGGCTTGGGCAAATTTCCAGCGTCGCGAGCGCATATATGGCAGTGGAGGCTGCAGTCTAAGGACACATGGAAAGTGGTCACTCGAGTGTGTATCATCTAGGGCGAACCATTCGAAGTGCCGACCTAGCGGAACAGTACCGACCGCAAGGTCCAAATGAGATAAATTTGTCGTGGAGGCAGACAAAAATGTGGGGACCCCAGTGTTGAGGCAAACTAGATCCGCTTGGTGGAAGACGTCTAGCAATGGAGAGCCACGTGGACAAGGATGTGGAGATCCCCAAAGCGGGTGGTGGGCATTGAAGTCCCCAACCAGCAAATAGGGGGGTGGAAGCTGACCAAGAAGATGAAGGAGATCAGCTCGTGCCATTGGTGTGGATGATGGAATGTATACAGTACAAAGAGAGAACGTGTATCCAGAAAGGGAAAGACGGACGGTGACAGCTTGGAAGGAACTGTTTAAGGGGATTGGGTGATAATGGAGAGTATCATGGAGAAGAATCATGAGTCCTCCATGGGCTGGAGTGCCTTCAACAGAGGGGAGGTCATATCGGACGGACTGAAAATGAAGGAGAACAAAGCGGTCATGGGGACGCAGCTTTGTTTCCTGAAGACAGAAGATGACCGGCGAGTAGGATCGTAAGAGGATCGACAATTCATCCCTATTGGTTCGAATGCCGCGGATATTCCAGTGGATAATGGACATGGGGTGAACAGAAAATGGAGGAATGTGACCAAAGTTGCTGTCAACTCAAAGACTGCTCGGAGCTAGCAACCGACAGCATGGAATGGCATTCAGCCGAAGGCAGAAGATCCTGATCCATAGGTTGGTCAGGAGCAGCCCCTGCCACCAGCAATCGGCCGGTTGACCGGCCACCAGCAGTGCGCCTCGGCGACACAGAAGACAGCCGAGGGAGATTTCCGCCAGGTGGTGCTGTAGATGGGACACGCCTTGGCGGAGAAGGAGAGGAACTGCGTTTCTTTGTAGCCTTCTTGGAAGTATGATGTTTAGATGAAGGAGGAACCGATGGTTGTGAAGTTGCGGTACGTAGAAACTCTTCACGAGTATGCTCTTTTTTCGAAGACTTTGCGTCTGACTTTTGGGCTCGAGATTTAGCAGAACCCGACGAAGGGTGAGCCATAGAGTGGGCAGGCGAAAGTGGTGAGGTTGAACGAGCGATCTTTGCGCTGGCCGATCTGACGACCGTGGCACTAAAGGTGAGGTCGCAAGTCTGCGTGGCCGCCTCCTTTGTTGGCCGAGGAGAAGCAAGGACAGTGCTGTATTTTCCTGTCTGAGGCACGGTGGGCTTGCGACTGGCGAATAATTTTCGAGCAGCAAAGGTCGACACCTTTTCCTTCACTCTTATTTCCTGGATGAGCTTTTCGTCTTTAAAAACGGGGCAATCTCGAGAGGAAGCAGCGTGGTCACCCATACAGTTGATGCAGCGAGGGGATGGAGGTGGACAAGCACCCTCATGGGCATCCTTGCCACACGTAACACATTTGGCCGGATTGGAACAGGACTGGCTGGTGTGATTGAACCGCTGACACCAATAGCAACGCGTAGGGTTTGGGACGTAAGGGCGAACAGAAATTATCTCATAGCCTGCTTTGATTTTCGATGGGAGTTGAAGAAGACAGTGCAGGTTGGAATGATGTTCGTGTCAACCCTTTTCATAACTCTATGAACAGCCGTTACGCCCTGGTCAGACAGGTAGTGCTGAATTTCTTCGTCAGACAATCCATCGAGGGAGCGTGTATAAACGACTCCACGCGAGGAATTTAAGGTACGGTGCGGTTCCACCCGGACAGGGAAGGTGTGGAGCAGAGAAGTACGCAGCAATTTTTGTGCCTGGAGGGCACTGTGTGTTTCTAACAACAGGGTGCCATTCCGTAATCTGGAACAAGACTTTACAGGACCTGCAATTGCGTCGACACCTTTCTGAATAATGAAAGGGTTGACCGTGGAGAAGTCGTGACCTTCATCAGACCGAGAAACAACAAGGAACTGTAGCAACGATGGAAGAATCGTCTGTGGCTGAGACTCAGTATACTTACGTTTGTGAGCAGACATAGTGGAAGGTGAGGAAACCATTGCGGAAGAATCCCCCATGATTACCGGCGTCTCCGATGGCGCGCTCCTCCCTTGTGGGGGCCCCCTCTGAGGGCACTCCCGCCTTAGGTGATTGTTCACACCTCAGGTCACACCTCCCGACAAACGGACGGAGGGACCAATCGGCACTTTCTGAAGGTATCAGCTCGGGTAATCACCCCTCCCTGGGCCTGGCCGTTACCAGGGGGTACGTACGTGTCCTACCTGTCTACCTGGGGCGGGGAATTACGCGTTACCCCGTCACCGGCTACGCACAAAAGGCGTGGGTCGGCCTTCAGACACGCACAGGGAGGAAGAAAGAGAAAGGGAAAGGAAAGAAGAGGGGTCTCAAACGCCGCATCGGAGAAAAGGGAAAGAGAAGAGGTAAGGAAAAGAGAAGGACAAAGGAAGGAAGAAGACATAAAAGCAAGGAAGGCGAAGAATGCAGTACATTTACAAGCGTCCGTCTCCGGACGTAGGCACAAACCATACTCCCAGATGGGGAGAAAGGGAAGGAAAGAGCCAGAGGTGAGGGGAGGAGGGGCGAAGATAGGGATGGGGAAGGATGCGGAAAGGGAAGGTATGCAGCCTGGAAAGGAAGGAAGGCCACATTAGCTCGGGGTCCCGTGCTCGCTATGCACGTATCCACAAAAGTGTTGTGGACCCCCTGGGGGGGGGGGGGGGACTGAGGGGCTGTAGACGACAACCGAACCCAGGATGTTTGAACTTGAGTGAACCGTGTCCAGTACTGAAACCTCCACTGTTTGAAATCTCGTTGTTGTTTGTGTGTTGCTGCTCCCAGGGTCGGTGAGACCAACCGCAAGTGGAGTCTGTGAGCTTGGCGGAAGCTATTAGCCGCCTTCTGCTCGTTGATTTCCATTTAGTATTATTCTTATTTGTGAAGTGCAACCTGCAGTATTTTCTGCCTTGTGGCCGATAACGCCCCAGTTACCTGCCATGGAGGTTAGCGTACTTTTCCGGCGGGGTACCTTTCCTCGTCGTGTTGATGCTGTCCGTCATGGCATGTAATTCGACAGCCTCTTGATTTGTACTGTGCATATATTTTTGGGAGGTCTAGCTTGGTTCTAGTGTTTCCTTCGGCCATGGGGGTGTTTCTGAAGACGTGGTGCTGTCCGTCTCTTCGCCCTTGCCTAAAAATATTCCATTGTTTTACCAGTGATCGGACGGTAAGCGGATTGGTTAGTCGGTCGGTCGGCGCTTAATCTACCCCTAGTGTGAATTGCCATACTGTTACATGAGTAAAACTCTTTCCTAACTGTCTCACCGCTTACACAGCTGTAGTCATCTTCCTCAGGTCGATCCAGGGAGAAGTGTCTGTGGATCACTCCATCTTATTTGGACAAGTTGTCATAATTGTTTAAAATTTACAATAACGTTTCAACATGTTACTGCCTTCCCCAATTGTAATTCCGGCCTTCAGCCGTGAATTGTTTGTGACACTGCTTGTGGCCATCAGCTAACAAATTATTTTCAATTTTCTCTTAATAAGGCCTGCAGCCGTCACTATTGCCTGTTACAGTTCGCTAAGATTATTTTAGAAAGGTTTTAGTATTTTAACATGTAACTGCCTTCCTTACTTGTAATTCAGGCCTTCAGCCATTTTCTGAAAATTGCTTGTAGTCTTCAGCCCTCAATAATTTTGGATCCTTACTTAATCAGGCCTTCAGTCGTTAATTGCTTGGAACATTGTTTGTGGCCTTCAGCCGATAAATAATTTTCAATCCTGTTTTAGTGAGGCCTTCAGCCGTCACTATAGCTTGTTACAAATTATTAGGATTATTAGAAAGGGTTTTAGTATATTTAAGGTGTAATTGTCCACCTTACTTGTAATTCAGGTCTTCAGCCCTTGTGTATTCTGAAACTGCTTGTGGCCTTCAGCCGACCAATATTTTGAAATTTTTTTCTTAATAAGTCCTTCAGCCCTTACTATAGCTTGTTACCGTTTTAATTGTTAAGTAGAAAATATCTTAGTATTTGTTAATGTGTAACTGCCCTCCTCACTTGTAATTCAGGCCTTAAGCCGTTGAGTATTCTGAAATTTCTCCTGGCCTTCAGCCGTTAATTGTTTGTAACATTGCTTGTGGCCTTCAGCCGACAATAACTTGCGATTTTTCTAATAAGGCTTTCAGCCGCCAATGTGGTAAAATCTTTAAAAATGATTGTTGAGAGTTTTGAATTTCAAAAATAAAGTGTATGTGTTTTGTGCGCAACCAACGGGTAACTGGTTAGGCCCCGTCCACATCTATCCTGCTTTCCCTAAGTCCCACGTCCTAGAGCTATTCTTGCAACAATGTTAATTATCCCTTATTAATTTATAGTTTATCACCCCAATGTTCGTAAATGAACGTGAAATACACGATAACCAGGAAAAATTCAAATAATGCTGTAAAGTGGTCAGAGGTATTGGGGGAGTCCAGATTGAAGTTACGTATCAACTATTTCACATGTGATTATGACTCTCTCAACCAATTTCAGAAATCAACTGTGATTTCTTCTTATTTTATGTTAGAAAATTCGTAAACTGTGTGAATGCTTACGACTACAGAACAGATTTTCCTCGAATTAAATATTTTTTCCTTTGCTCCTACACACATGCCAAGCGTCAATGTTCAGGAATGCCGTTGCCAGCTTTGATATGTTTTATTTTATCGTGACATATTTTTGAATATTTTAACTTCATAACATACAAAATACGTATTATTGCTTCATTACCATATTCATATTACTCCACACCTTCAGCAAGCCGCTCTTTTAGAAAAGTATCCGAATCTGACCAATCGTAAAAGTTGGAGACAGTCAAATCCATATTCTAGTACAATAAAACGTTGTTAATTGCGCTTTTAGTTGGGTTAAGAAGGACGTGCTTCTGATTAATATTATAAGATATGAAAATTCATTTCTCAAAAGCAAAGCATAACAAAACTATATAGCATTGTAGTAGGCGTTATCACGAGTAGTAAAAGGCTTTGTGTGCTGTGGAGATTATCAAGGGAACAAAGAAAGGGCTGTCGGCCCTCTTTTTCCGACTACAAGCGACTTCCGCAGGTTCAGAACTGGGTAGAATGTACACTAACGAAAGGTTGTCAAACAGTTCTTCTTAGAAACTCTCAACAGTTGAAAGGTCTCTGTTGGATTCCTTTCATGTGTAATTTCTTAAATCTGTTGCCATTTATGGAATAAATTCCTCTTCTAAATGTACTGTGGCGTTTCTGACTATCTGGGAGGAGACTGAGCAGTGGAACGTGTTACTTTTACACATAAACAAGAACGATCTGTCACACTACTACACTTTAAAGCACAGTTTATATGTAATTCTTATATGTAATTCATGGCACACAGTCTCATACGGAACCTACATCCGCTTTCTTTTATATACTGTAATACTGTCATCCCCCTTCCCTTTTGTGTGAGAGGATGAATGAGCATATGTATTTCTAGTTGCATGCTTGAGGGTAGCAGACAAGGCTGTCTGCTAGAGAACAGTAGGACCAACGTCGGAACAGGTAGCTACGCTTCCTAAAAGCAAAGAGGTTTCCATCCTTAGTATGGTCCTGTCCGTCCGTTGTCATGTTGGTATAGGAAGCTGCCCCTCTGGCCACTTCCGTTGGTCTTTGTGAGCCACCGAGAGGAAGTACGCTCGGCAGTAAGGCAGTTGCAGTGTGGCCGTGGCGAGCGTCTGAAGTGGTAAGGTCTCCGGCTAAGCGCGTGTCTGTTAAGTCCATAGGACAATGGATTTCTCAAGTTCAGCCTAACTGAAAATTTAATCACCGTGATTTCAGGTTTAGCTCTAAAATATCTAATGCTATCTTAAAGTGCAGCGGAGTGTAATTCTCGTATTAAATTCAGATTATTTTGCGGTAGTTGCTTTGTTACTACTTTGTGAGTAAAGTGGAACCACGTGTTGATCAGTAACTCTAACTAAGTTCATCAATCTTAAATGCGAATGTTTGTGTGATTATAACGTCTCGTCTTGAGAATATTTTTTTAATATAGCAACTTTTCTTTATACTTTTCTTTATGTTCAACCCACGTGGGGTGTACTTTGCGAGACCAGTACCACGTGCTTATATAACTGTTTGACCCATCAGGTTAATAGTAAGACGTTAGTAACCAATTCAAGGTTTTTCTTTTGTCAATTGCTTTTCGATCGAATTTATTTTAATTACCAAAATTATTGTGGAGTTATACGCTTTGTGTAAACCAAGTTGACCACGTGGAGCATGTGGTGTAATCATCAAAGTAGCCCTCAGCTATTCTTTTTGCGAAGACTTCACAAAGAGTTAATATGAATTTAGTATACCAGTGTGTGGTAATTACATGACGGACAGGATTGTGGTATGAACGTAATTTCTTTGGGTAAAAACTGAATCTGTTGGTTGTGGTTAATTTCTTCTTGCTTATGTTTCAATGTTCTTCGTGTGTTATTTTATGAATGGAGTGTTGTATGCAGTTTCCCAAATCTTGGCTCCATATTTTATGTGTTCCGTAAGATTACAATCTCACATTCTTTTCAATCGTAAATAAGGCACCAGCTCAGTTATAACTCACGTATAATATGCTGAAATTTCAATGAACAATCTTAAAATAAATTTCCAAGTATAAACTGATTTCTTTCTTTTTATTTAAATTCTCCTTTTTATATATATATTTTACCGGTTTTGTATGACTATTAAAAGATTATCATTAATGTTAGTCTGCTAAATATCTGATGAAACAGTTGCCCAGTAATCCACGGTTAACGTCCCCAGACAGATCACGGATTTTAACCCACTTTCATTGTCAATTAGCACCGATTTCAGCATAGCAAATTAAAGTTACAACCTTACACATCAGCATACAAAATTAAAGTAACAACGTTACACATGGCGACCCTGTTCTGTGATTCCGCTAGACTCTGGAATCTCTGAAATGTTAGATTGCGAGCGTGTTATAATCTTAATTTTTTTCCCTACAGCGCTCAAACAACTTCTGCGTTGTTTCCGAGCAGACTTTCAAAAGATTCACGGCGTTGTTGATCGGCGTTGCGTTGTTTGTCTTGTTTTGTTTTTTATATTTGTGTGTTTTATATGTCTGTGTGTTTTTTATTCTCGCTTGTAAATTCCACTGTTTCGATCTAAGATAAAAATTTGTTTTGCATGTAAAAAAAAGTGCGTACTAGGTTGGGTATCTTTCGTGTGACTGTCGTAATTTTTGTGGGACACATTTATTTTGATTAGTGTGTCGCATACCGGTTATAAATTGCACTAATGCAGACACGTAACCAAACTAAAAGTAAGCGGTCCGACAACCTAACCGACATGGACCAAGGGGATAATTTAATTTCGAATGTTAACGCGTCGGGCGGTTCCGAAAATGCAATGGGGAATACTTCAGACGAAATGCAAGACAGGACGAACGGGCTCACATCAGAGCCACAAATTAATTTGCCTCCAACTAACCAAATTGATTTGGCAGAACTCATGAAAGCCTTATTGCAACAAAATAAAGAATCATTTGAAAAATCGTTCCGAGAACAAAAAGAATCATCAGAAAAATCGTTCCGAGAACAAAAAGAATCATCCGAAAAATCGATCCGCGAGCTAGGGGAACAAATGACGCAGAAATCTGAAAAATCGATCCGGGAGCTAGGCAAACAAATAGACGAAAAACTAATCCAGCAGACAAATAAAGTCGACAAGTCGATGCAGAGAGTGTCCGATGATATCTCACAAAGAATAAACAATCTGGCAAGTGAGATAAAAAGTGATATTATGAAAGAATTAGGCCGTACATTTGAACAAATCGATGATCGTCTGCAAGCTTTAGAACAGAGCAAACGGAGGGGCGATACCGAATCTAAAGAAAGCGAAGAACGGCTACTTAGGAATTTCGAAGAGCTGAGGGAAGAATGCCAAAGGGAACACCAGCAGGTAATCTCGAGGGTCCAGCAGGCGGAAACGCATTGTCCCACGTCCGTTAGCAACACAATAGCGGACAACAGTTTAGCGATCCACGCGTTGGAACAGCAAATAGAACAATTGAAGCAGACTGGGGCGGAGGACAAGAGACAAATTGATGATAAGATTGCGGCATTAGCGGACACTGTAGGCACGATGAAGCTGACGGAAAGCGAGAACAATACTACACCGGTAGCGGCCGCAGAGACCGAAGAAGTGCGTTCGCTTCTTAGATTTCAGAAGGGACAGTTTGAAGTGAACAGACAACACAAAGCTGTAACAGGCGAATTACAAGAACGCGTGGCGCATCTGGAAAACCGCATGGCGTGTGATTCCGAACTCGCCAATAGCACTAAAAATAGCCGTATGAACAGTGCAGAGAGGGACTCCGGCCACGAGGGAGATTTTGACGACAGGGAAGAATGTAATTTAAGGGGCAGACATGAGAGAAACAGAAACATTCAAGGGCCTCGCCAGGAGGAAATGCGGGGATTTGATTTCAAACATTTCCTTACGGTGAGAAAGTTTGAAATATTCCGAAATTCGCAAAAAGGAATACATCCACGAGCATGGCTCGAGCAATTTGAGTTCTGTCTTCCTCCCGACTGGGCAAGTTCACATAAGATAGAATATATGTGTGGCTATTTGGAAGGCGAACCGGCGATTCGCATGAGGTCGGCAGCGCGTCACTGCAACTCCACTCGGGAGTTTCGACAAGGCTTTCTGTCCGCCTATTGGTCGGAAGCGGCACAAGATAGGGTCAAACATGGCATAATTATGCTGCCAAATTTGAACCAGTCTGGTTTCGGCAGCCCTGCACGCCTATTCGACCACATGCTGCAGGCAAATCAATTCCTATACGACCCATACGGGCCTGCGGAACTAATTAGGATATGCATCACCAAATTGCCGATGCACTTGCGGCACGTCATTCTTGCGGGACGATGCAAAGAGGACGTGGAAACGTTTAAGACGCTTCTCCAAGAGTTGGAATACAATACAGGAGAATGCCCGCCTAATCAGGCACAAAGTTATTACGGGGCACAGCAGCGCGACCGCAGTCGTGGCCGTATTACTAATCAACGGCGTGACTGGTCGTCGCGACGCGAACGGAACAATAATCGGGACCGGCCGTATAGAAACTGGGGTGACAGTCGCGAACACAGGTGGAACAACAGAAATGATCGAGGACGTAGACAGGATCGTGAACGCTACAGGTACGGCAACCAGAATCGACACTATGATGAATACGGTGGGAATAGGACTGTAGGCGGAGCACCTCATGATGTCGAAATTCGGCCTGCTAACCCTAGACATAATCCAGCAAATGGAAATGAACGAAACCGGCAATGACAAACGATCAGCGCAGAAGGCGCCCAATCGGAACAAATGAGCGACATGGCAAATAAGTAGAAAGGACAGTGAGAAGTAGAGAGGACGGTGAGGAGAAATAATTGATTAGTTTAAATTTGTGACGTATGCATTTTGAATAATATGTTAGTAAAAATAATGATAAAGCTGTTTCTATGTGATTGATTGAAGTGACGTTTTTAGTTATTTTTCTTTCCTTGTGCAATTAGGATTTAGTTTGATTCAAACGTGAAGATGAAAGGTTTCTTTGTGAACGAGTAAAATGCTGTTCATGTTTTTTTTTGTGTGTAAATTGAAAAGAGTCGCTCCTGAGGAAAGCAAGATCGTTGCTGAATTAGTGCATAAACTCAGGGGAATATCCGATCTGTGGGTATTATGGGTCTGGCAAACCCAGGTCCCCAGCTGTTAGTAGCCTTGTTTCCGATTTTCTGCTTTCAGTGCTACTATCTATCTATTACTATTCTATATCTGTCAGTATAAATGAGGATCTCTTACTATAGTATGCGTGCTGTATGAATATTTTAAGATAGGAGAACTCTGAGAAAGGAATGAGTAAGTTAGGAATCTTGAAAACAGGATGCGATAATACGATTGTTGAACCATTGGCTTCCAATATGCGATGATATGTTAATATTGATGATATATGTCTTTTTTGTTCTTTATAGCCGAGTACGTAAAGTGCTGTCTGCGGATTTCGTAAGTATATTGATTCCCTTCAAGGTGAAAGAAGAATTGTGGTTTGTGTAATTTACGTGGCTCTGAAACATTATTGTGGTAGTCAAATACGAGCAGCTTTTCAGCAAATGGAGAATGGAACGGAAATGTGGATCCTTTTTGTAGTCTTGATTGATGTTGAGCCAAAGCCTAAAAAAAAATTATTCTGCGTTAATACTTGTCCTAGAAAAGCGACGTTTATGTGTTTTGGTGATGCTGTGAGCATTACAGCTTACTGTTTTCGCTGGTGCGGGATGCACTGCAGCCTATATGATTTGTACTGAGGAAATTTCCCTCTTGAAGGTAGAGGATGATTAAATAATTTTGATTATGGGAACGAAGGAAAGCTTGGTTTAAGGTAATAAGGATAAAGCAAAACATTTGTCATTTAAACTACAGGAGGATTCGGATCTTTTGTGTCTGTTGTAAGTTCAATATGTTAAGATGATACTGTTTTACAGAATAGAGGTGACCACAATTTTGCCATTCAGGAGAAATGAATCCAGAATAACCACCACAGGCGAAATAACTGATTTGGAAGCGAAAGGTAACGTAAAGAAGGAACGAAATCGCAGCAAAATGGGTAAGAAAATGTAATATAACCTGTATAATGCAAATATTTTTAACCTTCTCAGAGTCATCTGCGTGATTAATTGTTGTGATAACGTAATTTTAGGTGAAATTTTCTTACTGTTTTATGTGTGAATATATGAGTATGATAAATGTATAATTGCGAGTCTCTTTTCAGGTGTGCGAACTGGTATAAATGTTTTGGAGTGTAAATAACCATTGTTCTTTTTAATGTGTATGTTTAAGGAAAGTTCTCCATATTTATCATGTGACAAGACGTATGGCGCGAGCGTCAAGAAGAGGACGAAATAGTACAATGTTGTAGTGGTATATACACGGTGTTGAAATAGCATTGAAGTAGCTTATTGGCTTAACTAGTAGTGGATAGAAGTAGAATATTGAGTAATGCATGTTTATGGGTAGTTAGTTTGTAGAATAGACAACAGGTGTGCATGTATGTGTGTGTAAATAACATGTGAACCCTATGCTGTCCTGACCTATACTTGCACAAGGCATAATCCTATTCATTTTAGTGAATTAATAAATAGCATTTGATTTATTAAAACGTAAGTGAACCACATTAGTGATGTGGATTTAAATATTATATTGTCAGTTCATTTAAATTTTTATTTTTATACTGTCAAGTCATTTCACTTTTATTTTTTTTTTTTACATTGTCAAGTCATTTAAATTTTATTTTATATTGTCGATTCATCTAATTTTTTTATTTAAAAAAAATATTAAGTATCACTTTGTTCTTAAAAAGTGGTATTATGTATGACATTGTGTAATCACATAAGGATGATGAAAAATTTCTGTGAATGCAGTTGAGAACCTGAAAGCGAACCGGCAAAACTCTTAAGAGACAGTGAGAGCAGCCGGACTAGTTGTAAACTGGCGGGTTTCCCAGCGGGACACGCTGTCATCCGGGCCACTTTGGGAGCGCGGCCGACAACAAAAGGAGAGTAAGCGGCAAACACTTTCCCTTGTACCTGGAGCTAATGGGCGGCCGCCCCGGGCGACCTTTCCTCGAGGCGATGACCTGAGATGGGCGAGCGGTCCACCGCGCGGAAATCCATCTGCTGGCAACGCACCACACGCACGCGACCGTGACGAGACGGCCGCGGTGAAACAACACAAGGGGCGTGGAGCCTTTTGACAGGTACTGCCCAGAGAAACTTGCAGACGTCAACGACGCCTATCGACATTTCCTGATGGATGCCTACTGTCAAGCGACAGTAAATCTTGGTTCGATGTTCTCTGGTCGCTAAGGGTGGCACAAAAGAAGAGCCATTAAGTGTCATCCTTGCCCGAGAATATCAACCTGGCGTATCAAACGAGGATACCGCACGAATTTGACAATACAAACATGGAACCAAATCGAGATGTACGTGACACGAGAGAAACTTCATGAGAGGGCAGAGACGGCGGGATCGCACGCAACAGATGGACAAAAATCCCTACTGACAGCTGCGGCGACGAACCCCTCCCCTTTCCCTTATATTGTGCCTCGGAACAGTGGAACTACTGAGTGTGTCAGTGAACAGTGATTATACGGTTCTTAGTCCAGTGCATATACGTGTGTTTCTGTCAGAGAAACTCTGACTCGTGTGTTTTGCAGGAGTTCGATTTATTGGTGTTTATTAGACTGACTCTTGTATTTTGCAGGTGTTCTATTTATCTTTTTTAGACTTTGAATCTTGTGTTTTGCAGGTGTTTTATTTATAGGTGTTTTTTTTTGTTTTAGATGTTGACTATTGTACTGTTTTATTTATCAATGTTTGTTTTTGTGTGATGTATTAGATTTGTGATATTTTGTTTCGTAAATTCATTGCTGTGGCATTGCTTCGTTTATCAGTCAGATAGCTTTTTATTCTCATTGAACTGTGATCGATTAGCCTTTGCATGGGGCATATTTACTGTGAGGAACCCCTTAAGGGTAACAATCACATAATTACTGTAGTTTCAGTCTAATGACAGTGCTCATTGTTTGCTAGCTAATTGAAATATAGTAGAGTGATTAAATGAGTGCCACATAGTTATTTTAATTCTACAAATTATTAGTTTTATATGATATAGAATTTTTTTTGCGATAACCACTTTGTAAAACATGTTTTTTTTCTCTTATCATTTTGTTGCTTTTGCAGATTGTGGATTGTTATGTTCTGCTTTTTAATACCGATGTTATTTGATGTTCTTTTTTTAATTGCTGTGGCACCTTTGCTATTTTCATAAATTTTGCTTGTTAATAAACAGTCATAAACTTTCCTGTGATCAGTTGGCTCTTGCAGTGAGCAAATACTGGTGAACTCCATAAGGGTAACAACCAGAAATTGTTTTCATATTAATGACACAGGAACCATTGTTTTTACTTGCTGACCGAATTAGGTCTACACTACCTTTTAAATAGGTGTCACAGATTGTGTTCTTTTTTTTCTGTTTGAAATTGGTAGATGCTAAAGATGTGTTGAAATTATTGTGTTTTAGCAAGTAGCTGGTGTCCTTTTGCCTTTTCTTTTACACTTTTGGTTTAAGTAGGGTGTGAGAAGCCTGCTTGGGAATGTCCTAGCATGGCTAGAAAATTCCCTGCACAGTCTTTTCCCGGAGCGTTGGGGTTATGAAAGGTCTCTGTTGGATTCCTTTCATGTGTAATTTCTTAAATCTGTTGCCATTTATGGAATAAATTCCTCTTCTAAATGTACTGTGGCGTTTCTGACTATCTGGGAGGAGACTGAGCAGTGGAACGTGTTACTTTTACACATAAACAAGAACGATCTGTCACACTACTACACTTTAAAGCACAGTTTATATGTAATTCTTATATGTAATTCATGGCACACAGTCTCATACGGAACCTACATCCGCTTTCTTTTATATACTGTAATACTGTCATCCCCCTTCCCTTTTGTGTGAGAGGATGAATGAGCATATGTATTTCTAGTTGCATGCTTGAGGGTAGCAGACAAGGCTGTCTGCTAGAGAACAGTAGGACCAACGTCGGAACAGGTAGCTACGCTTCCTAAAAGCAAAGAGGTTTCCATCCTTAGTATGGTCCTGTCCGTCCGTTGTCATGTTGGTATAGGAAGCTGCCCCTCTGGCCACTTCCGTTGGTCTTTGTGAGCCACCGAGAGGAAGTACGCTCGGCAGTAAGGCAGTTGCAGTGTGGCCGTGGCGAGCGTCTGAAGTGGTAAGGTCTCCGGCTAAGCGCGTGTCTGTTAAGTCCATAGGACAATGGATTTCTCAAGTTCAGCCTAACTGAAAATTTAATCACCGTGATTTCAGGTTTAGCTCTAAAATATCTAATGCTATCTTAAAGTGCAGCGGAGTGTAATTCTCGTGTTAAATTCAGATTATTTTGCGGTAGTTGCTTTGTTACTACTTTGTGAGTAAAGTGGAACCACGTGTTGATCAGTAACTCTAACTAAGTTCATCAATCTTAAATGCGAATGTTTGTGTGATTATAACGTCTCGTCTTGAGAATATTTTTTTAATATAGCAACTTTTCTTTATACTTTTCTTTATGTTCAACCCACGTGGGGTGTACTTTGCGAGACCAGTACCACGTGCTTATATAACTGTTTGACCCATCAGGTTAATAGTAAGACGTTAGTAACCAGTTCAAGGTTTTTCTTTTGTCAATTGCTTTTCGATCGAATTTATTTTAATTACCAAAATTATTGTGGAGTTATACGCTTTGTGTAAACCAAGTTGACCACGTGGAGCATGTGGTGTAATCATCAAAGTAGCCCTCAGCTATTCTTTTTGCGAAGACTTCACAAAGAGTTAATATGAATTTAGTATACCAGTGTGTGGTAATTACATGACGGACAGGATTGTGGTATGAACGTAATTTCTTTGGGTAAAAACTGAATCTGTTGGTTGTGGTTAATTTCTTCTTGCTTATGTTTCAATGTTCTTCGTGTGTTATTTTATGAATGGAGTGTTGTATGCAGTTTCCCAAATCTTGGCTCCATATTTTATGTGTTCCGTAAGATTACAATCTCACACTCTTTTCAATCGTAAATAAGGCACCAGCTCAGTTATAACTCACGTATAATATGCTGAAATTTCAATGAACAATCTTAAAATAAATTTCCAAGTATAAACTGATTTCTTTCTTTTTATTTAAATTCTCCTTTTTATATATATATTTTACCGGTTTTGTATGACTATTAAAAGATTATCATTAATGTTAGTCTGCTAAATATCTGATGAAACAGTTGCCCAGTAATCCACGTTTAACGTCCCCAGACAGATCACGGATTTTAACCCACTTTCATTGTCAATTAGCACCGATTTCAGCATAGCAAATTAAAGTTACAACCTTACACATCAGCATACAAAATTAAAGTAACAACGTTACACCGTATGTGTTCATGATGACTCCTGTTGCATCAAAGTTATCATTTAAATTAAGCTATTGGGTTACGATTAATGATACTTCCACAACAGACGGGGATATCGTCCTATAACGTGCACAATAAACAGATCGGGTGCTCTACGAGGTCCGAACCTCAGAAACATACGTATAGTGATGTGCACAAAAGAACAAAGCAGTGAAATCGTGAAAGAAGCAGAGGGCATTGACACATACACAAGACTCTGCGCTCCACAAATGATTTTCTTTGTTTCTTGGTATCTGCTCCACTGTAATTGCTGCTAACATTACGTGGTTTAAACTTCAAGTGGCCGAATGTCACCCATTTCTAGAGAAGTCTGTAGGTAACAGATTCCCGAGGAATCAACAAGCAAGGAAAACTATTTAGATTTTTATTACCAGAGGTTCTGAAACGTGCATGGCTCTATATAAGCAACCACCACCCGTCGACGAAGCAACAGACGATTGTGCACGTTCAATTGGCAATACCGTTGTTGCCAGACTCGATTCTTTGCAAGGTTTAATCATTCAGCAGTAGCACGATTTGTGAACAACAGCCCTAAAGCACTATGGCTTGAGAGAATTCAAGAAGAAAACCTTCTTGTTATGTTTCCGGTTGTTGCAGTGTACATGCTGAAGACGGTAACTACCTAACACATATTGTATGGCCATTTAATCCTCTTCATCGATCGCCCGTACAGTGCAACGTGTCGTATTAGAATATCACGTCGGGCTACCCACGACAAAATAATTTCATACACCAAGGAATTGTTTCTCACAGCCCATATCGTGTGTCGTTCTATATCGAACTGCTGCCGAACCTAGTGTAGCCGTCTGAACCTGTTGGTTTTATAACGAACATTTTCAAGTTGTGGTAACTATGATTGATTTATTTCGAGAGAATCTTCAATTTCAATACGAGAAGGACAAAATGTTAAAATCGAAAATGGTCTGCGGTAAACCCATAGAAACAATGGCTTCCTTGCAATCAATTAGACTCTATTGGGTTACCTTTGCAGAAATCGTCAGAAATTGTTGAGAATGTCAAAGGCAAGCTGACCGACACAAGACGTGATATTAGGCGGAGAGTAGTGAAAAAGTTTCACACTGTGTTGGCAAGAAGTCTTGTTTACTTAATGCTTACTGCTATCTGCAGTATCCTCAGCTGGGGGAAGATACTGCTGCAGCCATCTCTCCAGGAGTATTTCACCTCCTAAAACGTACACGTCCTGTGACTTTCCTCCTATGAAAACATTCTTTCAAAACGGCAATATCTTATGACTGCAGATAATTTGGAGAAGTACTTGTTCGTTCACTGCGCTTCAGAATGAAAGGTTATGTGGGACACGTAATTTCAGTAAATATGGGCGTTATCGTAAATACGAGTAGATGTGACAGACAATAGCTCCCGTATATCAGCGCAGTATAAACTTCCAAAATAATAAATCAATTATCGTAAGATGTACTTTCCTAACGCCCTTCTCGTATTTCTGGCTCGTTTTAGTTCGTGTAAGATGACAGACACTGAAGCGCCAAAGAAACTGCTATAGGCTTGTGTATTCAAATACAGAGATATGTATACGGCGCTGTGATCGGCAGTGCCTATATAAGACAAAAAGTATCTGACGCAGTTGTTAGATCGGTTACTGCTGCTACAATGGCAGGTTATAAAGATTTAAGCGGGTTTGAACGAGGTTTTATAGTCGGAGCGCGAGCGATGGGACAGAGAATACCCGAGGTAGCGATGAAGTGGTGATTTTCCCGTACGGACGTTTCACAGGTGTACCGTGAATATCAGGAATCCAGTAAAACATCAAATCTCCGACATTGCTGCGACCGGGAAAAGATTCTGCAAGAACGGGACCAACGACGACTGAAGAGAATCGTCCAATGTGACAGAAGTGCAATCGTTCCGAGAATTTTTGCAGATTTCAGTGCTCGGCCATCAGCAAGTGTCAGCGTGCGAAACATTCAACGAAACATCATCCATAGGGGGCTTCGGAGCTGAAAGCCCACTCGTGTACACCTGATAACTGCACGACGCCAAGCTTTACGCCTCGCCTGGGCCCATCAGCACAGACATTGGACTGATGATGACTGGAAACATGTTTCCTGGTCGGACGAGTCTCGTTTCAGATTGCATTTAGCGGATGGACGTGTGCGGTATGGAGACAACCTCATGGATCCATGGACACTGCTTGTCAGCAGGGGACTGTTCAAGCTGTGGAGGCTCTGTAATAGTGTGGGGCGTGTGCAGTTGGAGTGATATGGGACCCCTGATGCGTCCAGATACGATTGTGACAGATGACACGTACGTAAGTATCCTGACTGATCACCTGCATCCCTTCATGTCCATCGTGCGTTCCGACGGACTTGGGTAATTCCAGCAGAACTGTGTTACACACCACACTTCCATAATTGCTACAGAGTGACTCCAGAAACACTCTTCTGAGTTTAAACACTTCTGATGTCCACCAAACTCCCCAGACACGAAAATTATTGTTATCTGTGCAGCCTTGTAACGTCCTGTTCAGAAGAGATCTCTATCTCCTCGTACTCTTACGGATTTATGGACAGCCCTGCAGGATTCATGGTGTCATTTCCCTCCAGCACCACTTCAGACATTACTCGAGTCCATGCCATGTCGTATTGCGGCACTTCTGCGTGCTCGCGGGGGTCCTACACATTACTAAGTAGATGTACCAGTTTTTTTGGCTCTTTAGTGTAGTAGGCTATGGTGTAATTCACGTTTTGAGTTCATTCGAAAGTAATGTTTCATGATAAATACTTCATAAAATATTTTCGTGATATTAGACATTTTCTTATATATTTTAGCCATTTTCATTAGATAAAAATGTACACGTTTGCGTGTTGATATTACATAAAAATCTGTGCTCTAATTATGACCAAAGATGACAAACAATGATCGAATCAATAATTTTAAAACTAAACAGAAGCATTATGAAAACATGATTTGTAATTATACATAACTATACAATCTTTTTAAGTTCATGAAAATATAACAATGACAAAAGTCATAGTCAGAAAGTTAATTCTGTTCTGTATCTATTGTTTATGTTTCTGGCGCTATGTTTGGCAGCCGAATGCTTTGCGAAGTAGTAGTAGTCTGTGAGACCTCATTGAGAAAGAAAATCGCTTGAGACACCTCATGGAGAGCAGGTAAAATGTGGAGAATGGGTCGAATTTACTGTACCATGTACAGAACAGTTATAATTAAACCTCCTCTAGTTAATAATGCCCCCATGAAATACGAGTGATCATAGGACAATGAAACTTTGTGGAAACAATTGTAAGTACACGGGAAAGAGAAATAATGAATAAACAAGAATAACCTCAATTTCCACGTTTGTTGATTCCATACAATGCTTACGTTCCAGGTTACACACGTTGCTCAAAATGCTGACCATATGCGTCCATTATTGCCAGCAACGATAATAGAGACACTATTTCATAATTGTTTTCAGCACTTTTCTAATGGTGAACCATGGAATGTTCAGTTGTCTTGTCATAGCTTGTGCACTGCTTGCAGGTCGCACATTGCGTCCAGTATTCTCAGCCAAGGCAACAGAATCTTCAACAATTTATGGTGCAACTGACTGTCGATCTCTTCCAGGAGCAATTCCAAAATTGCCACTTGATTCTAACTTCCGAATCGTGTTCTTCAACCCCGGTGTGGCAAGAAGACGCTCTGTGTTCCTGTAACCGATTAGATTAGATTACATTAGTACTTTTTCCATAGATCATGAATACGACACTTCGTAATGATGTGGAAAGTGTCAGGTTAATAAAAGGTGTCTATACAAGGTATTACATTACACAAAATATTACATGACACTTAATATCTTTTTTTTTTTTTTTTTTTTTTTACTCCATACTCGGGAAGAGCATCAGCACAACTGCTGCTGTTTTTATAAAACAGTTTTATGATAAAAGTTCTGTTCACCTTGTTCAGGCCCATGTTGACTGTTGGCAACTGTAATGCACACTTCCATTTGTGTTTGAACACTACGTCGTTGTACCAGCACCGAAGCCTAACGGCAATTAATGCCAGTAACAATACCAACAACCTAAATCCTGCAGTGCACAGTCAGAACATCACTCCTATGAAATTGGATACCCAAACAGTAAATAGTTTCCCTGTATACTGCCTCAACTAGCGTAAGTTTAATAACATCCACTCTGTATATGAAGTTCATCATTGATAAATAAGAAGAAGTTTATTGTGAGAAATGAATTGGAAGATTGTTACTTGGAACACATTATTGGGAGAAAATGCTCTGAAAAAGTTGCAATGTATTGCAGACAGTGAAAATTTTCTGGTGAATACGAATTTCCAGGAACTTCATCAGCATTCGGCTATAAGTTGTTCTTCAGTTTTCCTCATTTCATTTCCTTTATGTAATGTGCACCGTTACTGTTTTGGATAAATAACTCTTTTTGTTTATTGAGTCGGGAGTTGAAAAAGTTGAAAGTTACAATATCTAATCATTCAAGACAGATCCACTCCAAGTAACCTATCTGCTGGAGCGATCAAATGAGAAGGTTATTAGAATGAGTTAGTGCTTGAATTGAACAAAATAATCTAATCACTGGTTTAAACACCCCATCTTCACAGCTTATTTTTTTATTTGTCTGTAACATTCTTACACCTTTTGGTTTCCACTTGTAAAACAATACTCTAGAAGCATCCATAGTTGCCAGTATATCTGTGATCACTCTGGAGTTGCTGTATAATACGGTCATATCTCTCCTTACATTATCCCAAAAACAGTGCATTGATAGAATATTTAATTTTTATAATATGTTTTTACGACAAGATTCAAACCTGCGACCGTAGCGGTCGCGGGGTTCCAGACTGTAGCGCCTAGAACCGCTCGGCCACCTCGCCCGGCTAATTTATATGTTCATTTACTGGGTAATGACATCAACAGTTCTGATACAGTGATTGTTAGCACGACTAAAGACAAAGATTAGCAACATTCAATGCCAACATTTAAATAAGAATCATTTGGTTTTGCAGTCAAATAGATATATAAATCTCATTGAAAGCGGATTACCAGCTGTTGTGAATTTCACAATTTCATTTTAATAAAGTTCTGTTTGCTTGCACTGAGATTTACATGTTTCAGTGTCAGATTAAGTTTCTACCAGTTTCTCAGACACCAACCAGACAAATGCAAACACGAGTTTCAACAAATGAAAACACGAGTTTCGAAGTATTAGCGTTAAACTTTCAAGCTCTGTTAATACACTGAGAGAAATTTAAATTGGTTCTGTTTAAGAAACTATAAGCCGTTCTTGTAACGCTCTGGAAAATAACTGGAAACAAACTATGTGAATTCGTGACTCAACCGTACATTCAATTTCTTTTATCACGTTCACGTTCCATCACGCTGCAATTCACAAATATAGGAGCCTTAGTAATTATGTGAGAGTGTTTTATAAGTTTTCTGTGTGTTCCGTTAAACAAGATTACTCATCTTTTCCGTGTGGTTTATTTGATTTATATACTAGCGTGCAAACCATGGTAGTCAACCTATTGTCGACGACAGGTAACAAACAGTTATAACAGGCCCGTATTCCAACGCAAATTAATAACTTTTGTGTGGTGCATTAAGTGTAGCGGAAGCTGTACCGCAGTTTTCTTCATGTTATTGCTGTTATTCCTCCCATGTTAACTCTGTTCCTCTCACAGCTGACGCTAATTTTTTCACATTGGTACCGTTAATGCAGGCTCTGTCTTATGTAAAATGAAATTTTGTTCGTCTAAATATTTTTACGATTATATTATTAGCATCATGTGACCCGAAGGTTTTTATGTAGCCGAACCTAGCATCTTGTCGTGGACGGCGGGTTTTGATTGGAGATAAAGGTATCGTCAAGGGTGACCTACGGAAGTGTGACACATCTCTCTTATTCGTTACGTACACAAGCAATCTGATACCAGTCTGCGACCGATTCCTGATGACGCTGTAGTGTATGGGAAAAGGTCGACCGTTCGTGGGTGTAGAAAACCACAGGATACTGTACAGGAACTTTATAATTTTTCTTATTGATAAATGTATAGATAATTATCTATACATAATTATAATTAGTCGACTCTCGCACAAAAGATCCACTTGGAAATTATTTAACACTGGCTGACAAAAGAAGTTTTACGCTCTTCGTTTATTAGTTTTAGTATTAGTTACCTTTCGTTGTTCTCATGTCCTGGTGATAAGACGTGTTGTGTAGTTTTAACGTGAAATTGTGTTATATAATGAAAGTAATTTATGGAAAATATGATTTCCTGAGTTTCGGTACCATGGATCGCAGTTCCCGTAATTTTGGAGGATTATTATTATTTTAACTTTGTATGGAGAATTTAGATGCTGGCGACGACCTTCAACACGGCACTGCTCAACAATAGTGTGACTGGACGGACGTCAGTAAGAATCCAACACGCTGCTGAATTGGCGACAGCCGGGGCTGCAGCACGAGAACGTCGACTTGTAAAAGTTGTGGATAAATAGCTGAACTGAAATAATGCTTCACTCGAGATACTGACGCTACACAGGTTCCCAACAGATATCCAGACTTCAGGCAGGGATGTCTCCGCTTGGCCCTCTGTAGTTGTAAAACTAAATTGTACCTTCAGAACATCGTTTAAGAAATGACTGATAAATGAACATTAAAATTCCAGGGCAGTTATCTGTTGGAGCTTCATTCATATGCAATTCGGTCTCACAGCTGGATACTCTGCTATCTAACAGTAATGCCTAATCTTTGCAAATTAACTTGGGAGTAAAATGGTTCAAATGGCTCCGAGCGCTATGGCACTTAACATCTGAGGTAATCAGTCCCCTAGTACTTACAACTACTTAAACCTAACTAACCTAAGGACATCACACACATCCATGCCCGAGGCAGGATTCGAACCTGCGACCGTAGTTGTCTCGCGGTCCCAGACTGAAGCGCCTAGACCCCCTCGGCCACAACGTCCGGCAACTTGGGAATAATTTACACGTATGAATATCATGTTCATTCAGAGACACAAAATGCCTTCAATTGTTATTGATCAGTAGATAGTCTTTTAGTCTATACGTGACATGAATGCTAGCCTTTTGTAACGTCACGGGGTAAGTATATATCTCATACATTTCAAAATTATTGTTTCACTTAGCGATGGGCGTAGAAACCGTAATAGTTAATTCATATTCATCCTTTACAGAGTATGTGGTAGCTAACTTATAGCAGACGTATCATTTGTAAAAATTAACGGGTTAAGTCACATCAGATATTGCATCTAGCTTACCTTCAGTTAATCTGTAAGAACTGGAACTATCATTTGAGATACTTTCTGCGGCTGCTCTAGGTTGGATGGTTGATTAGGGGAGGGGTGGCGGAGGGAGCTAGTGGTGGGGGGAGGGGATCAAACAGCAGGATCATCGGTCCCAGTCCCACCCTATTAAGGAAGGATGGGAAAGAAAGTCGGCCGTGCCCTTACGAAGGAACCACCCCAGTATTTGCCTGAAGCGATTTAGGGAAATCATGGAATACCTATATCATGCTGATTGCATGCAGGTTTGAACCTTCGTCCTCCCGAATGCGAGTTTAGTTTGCTAACAATTACGTCACCTCTTTCGGTAGACTTGCTCTTTAATGAACATTATCAATTCTAACATTTGATAATCAGGGAGTAATTGCTACCAATATGATGCTTGAATCTAAGTGGACACTCACAGCATGTAATCTTTCGAACAACTCGCGAGTACTACACTACTTTCACCAAAAATTATGTTGAAATGTGTAATGAACTGCTTTACAATTAGTTCCATAAGAACAGTGTGCTTAGTAGCGGTTATTTGAATACTTTTATACAACCTTTTCATTGGAGGGTTTTACTGAATTCGTACTAGACTGCTCTTGAGGAGCTAACTAACATTTTGTCTTTAACATCCAACAGATCTGGGCTGGCTAAAATACCAAATACACGGCGAAGGACACTTCTTCCAAAATGAAACCAGGCACGTTTGGGCCTAAACAAGAATTTGTGCGGTAAAATATTTAAAGGTCAGTTAATCCGTTGTTAGTAATCAGCAAATGCTGGACACTACCTGCATTTCGGTGATCCAGTTCCTATACGAAGTTATTGCCATTTTCGAAATCGTATCGGTATCCTTAACAGAAGAAATTAGATCAATTCAATTTTTAACTGAAATGAATCGTTCGTTTGAATTTCAGGGTTAACAGACATTGATGATGATACATAGCCCTCTGAAATAAATTCCAAAAATTCTTCTGAACGAGAATAACGTCGCCTCAGCTGCGTTAGGGATAGATGTACCACCTATTGGTTTCATATGAAAATTTTTGTCGGACCGGTACTCCAACCTTGATTTCCCGCTTATCGCCAGCGTCAACCTTAACTACACTCCTGGAAATGGAAAAAAGAACACATTGACACCGGTGTGTCAGACCCACCATACTTGCTCCGGACACTGCGAGAGGGCTGTACAAGCAATGATCACACGCACGGCACAGCGGACACACCAGGAACCGCGGTGTTGGCCGTCGAATGGCGCTAGCTGCGCAGCATTTGTGCACCGCCGCCGTCAGTGTCAGCCAGTTTGCCGTGGCATACGGAGCTCCATCGCAGTCTTTAACACTGGTAGCAAGCCGCGACAGCGTGGACGTGAACCGTATGTGCAGTTGACGGACTTTGAGCGAGGGCGTATAGTGGGCATGCGGGAGGCCGGGTGGACGTACCGCCGAATTGCTCAACACGTGGGGCGTGAGGTCTCCACAGTACATCGATGTTGTCGCCAGTGGTCGGCGGAAGGTGCACGTGCCCGTCGACCTGGGACCGGACCGCAGCGGCGCACGGATGCACGCCAAGACCGTAGGATCCTACGCAGTGCCGTAGGGGACCGCACCGCCACTTCCCAGCAAATTAGGGACACTGTTGCTCCTGGGGTATCGGCGAGGACCATTCCCAACCGTCTCCATGAAGCTGGGCTACGGTCCCGCACACCGTTAGGTCGTCTTCCGCTCACGCCCCAACATCGTGCAGCCCGCCTTCAGTGGTGTCGCGACAGGCGTGACTGGAGGGACGAATGGAGACGTGTCGTCTTCAGCGATGAGAGTCGCTTCTGCCTTGGTGCCAATGATGGTCGTATGCGTGTTTGGCGCCGTGCAGGTGAGCGCCACAATCAGGACTGCATACGACCGAGGCACACAGGGCCAACACCCGGCATCATGGTGTGGGGAGCGATCTCCTACACTGGCCGTACACCACTGGTGATCGTCGAGGGGACACTGAATAGTGCACGGTACATCCAAACCGTCATCGAACCCATCGTTCTACCATTCCTAGACCGACAAGGGAACTTGCTGTTCCAACAGGACAATGCACGTCCGCATGTATCCCGTGCCACCCAACGTGCTCTAGAAGGTGTAAGTCAACTACCCTGGCCAGCAAGATCTCCGGATCTGTCCCCCATTGAGCATGTTTGGGACTGGATGAAGCGTCGTCTCACGCGGTCTGCACGTCCAGCACGAACGCTGGTCCAACTGAGGCGCCAGGTGGAAATGGCATGGCAAGCCGTTCCACAGGACTACATCCAGCATCTCTACGATCGTCTCCATGGGAGAATAGCAGCCTGCATTGCTGCGAAAGGTGGATATACACTGTACTAGTGCCGACATTGTGCATGCTCTGTTGCCTGTGTCTATGTGCCTGTGGTTCTGTCAGTGTGATCATGTGATGTATCTGACCCCAGGAATGTGTCAGTACAGTTTCCCCTTCCTGGGACAATGAATTCACGGTGTTCTTATTTCAATTTCCAAGAGTGTATTAGGCTATCCGTGCGCACCTCCTGGACCGATCTAAACTCCCATATGTCACGGAGACTTTGAGGAATCGACACCTATGATGTTATCGTCTTTTTCCCACGCTGGCACGCAATATTTATTGCAAGTCTGCACGAGCAGACATTGATGACATTATACAGCAATCTGAAAGTAATTCGAAATGAGTTCGCTGAACGCGAATAACTTGGCCTCAGCTGTGTTAGATATACGCGATGTTACTCGCATTCAGCAAATTTGTTTTGAATTAATTTCAGACGGCTGTATATCGTCATCAGTGTCTGTTCATCCAGACATGAAAGTAAATCTTACTTGCCAAATGGGGAAAAAGACGATAACAACGTAAATCTCTTACTCACTGGCGCAGCAATGCAGAGTAAAACTGCGAGCATTTGGTGATGGATGTAGGGGAATATGGTATAAGGATTTAGGCAGCGTGACATAGAAAGTTTGGATCGGTCCTGGGACCTGGTTAACGCATCTGCTCGTGATAATTGGAAAATCTGTGTTCGAGTTCTGGTCTGGCACAAATTTTCGTATGTCACCAACGGGTGACACAGGTAACACAGTTGAAGACAAGTTATTCGCAATCAGCGAATTTATTTCGAGTTAAGAACTAAATTAATCCGGCACAAGTTTAGCATTACCTGTTGAAAGTAACATGTTTGATCGTGGTTCAGCCAGCATACCTGATTTCTCTGGCACAATTACCACTGCATTAAAGGAACACACCATTATAGCAAAAATTAGAATTATAGAATTACAGTTAATTGAGGTTAATTGCTTCTAAATACTATTGAAATGCCTGGGCTAACAGGCCAGAGCGGGTTAGTTTGGGAAAGGGGCCAAAATAAATTCCTGTCAGCTGTACTCAACATACAAACTTTATTATCCGCACATAATATTACAACAAGAACGCAAAAAACTCAAAACTTTAATCGACCTCCTTGATTAACCTTAGATCGGCTGAAGGCCACACTGAAAATCCAAGACTCAAGGCCTCAGCAAGAAATTGAAATACAAGGTTTTTCTGGAAGTTTCACCCTTTTATATTTCGTAAATCTTCAATCTAAACAGGGTGAAGGTCTTAGCAATTTAATTTTATTGGAACTTGGCTGGAGGCCGCATATTAAGCAATAAGAAGTGTTTCAATCAAACGGCAGAAGGCCTTATCTTAAAACAACTGAAGCAAATTCGGCTGAAGGCCCCATACAAAAACATCACAATCACATGCCTTAAGGGAAAGACAAGAACATTAATTTAAGAGATATTAACACTTTGCTGAAGGCCACACATCAGTAAATAATTTAACGGCTTTAGCTCTAAAAGAAAAGTTTCAATTTTAAAAGCAGAAGGTCGTACCATAAAACATTTCACATAAAATAAAGAATAACAATCTCATGCCTTAAGGGTAAGACAGGAACATTAATACAGGATATATTAAAGGTCGGCTGAAGGCCACACATCAACCAAATACCTAAAACTCAAACAGGGAAGTTACTATGTAACACATGCGTGGCGGCGCTCAGAAGTTTCCAAGTGTCGGCCTGGAATTGTAGCACTAACGCCCGTTTAGGCGAGACAAGCATGCTGACCAACAATCTCTTAATCGGAAGGAAACCCAAGAGACAGACAGCCGACGAACCAACCAACTGCCTTATTTCGGTCAGCAGACCAAAAACACTACAACCAAAATCCCAGCGAGGTGAAGAGACCAGTAACACCTCTATTCAGATACGAGCCAAGGCACAATAACTACTGACAATCATGAACATCGCAACGGCTGTAGAACTACACGCCGTGGTGGACAGCATCAACACGGCAAAAAAACACTCGCTTGCTGCTCTGTCGCAGCCGACCAACTAGCTACTGCAGTACGCAGACAGCGGTACAGCATTTAAAGCATTGCTCAGTCGAACTGACACAGGATACAGAGTGGTCCACGAAACACTGCCACAAGGAACTCGAACACTCCTAAAACGAATGACTGATGAACAACTAGAACCAATCACTGGATGACACACACACAAACCCGAAGGACGGTCGGTGACGAAACACACGTCGTCTGACCGGACGAACGACCAACCATCAACCAAGGTCGTTGGCACTCAATCCACGTGCGTCCGCTGTCCGACGAGAACTGGGAGACACGGCCATCCGGGTACACCGGCTCGGACCCAATCACACAGAGGTAACTCATGCCCATTGGCCACGACGTCTCAGCACAAGAAGGAACCAAGCCACGTCCAGCAAAATGACCCAGTTACGAGGCACAGAAACGGCCTAATATCTAACACACGTCGCCCAAAGAGGCGACCAACTGAATGACCGACCAATGGTCGATCCCGCTGCCATCTCCGTCAGTCGGACACTTCATCCTGTGTCGCGAGCGGTGGGCGGTATTGGCTGTCCGCCCCTCCCTAGTGCTGCGTCCCCGACTGCTGCTACTTTCCGACTGCACTTCTGTCGCGTTCCAACTACTCCAGGTCCTATCTCACTTCACGACACACGTCGACAGGGAAGTAATAGCCGTCCAGCAAAGATAATATGGCAGGTCAAACATTGATACGCTCTGCTCCTGCTACTCACGGGCAGGCAAGACAGTAATTCAGTGACACCAGTAACTGAAATTTAAAATGACGAAGCGGCCGTACCGTAAAATAAGATGTTACATAATAGATGGCACGAACATGAGCCACGCACGACTGAACTATCATTAAACAGTGAAAAAATGCAAATGCGTTTTTTGAGTTAACCTGTGGAATAAGTTTGCTATACTTACCACTTTGTCTAATAACTGGAATTCTACATTTGCGCAACACATTCACATACACATGTGGCTGAAAATAAACACATGCCTGGCAACACTCACATTATACACTACTACAGAGATTGTAGATATGTCTGGAGCTGGTTAGCACAGTGTGTGGTGACGTCTCAGCCTTGAAGTCTGGACTGGCACTTCTCAATATCTGGTTTCTGGATTTAGGAACAGCTGGTCTGCCTCTGGTGGGATCATTGTTCTCATCCTGCGATGTTACAGGAAATCTACCTGGAAATGGCTTTATGTGATTGGCATGAACGATAATCGAAAATGCAGTTGGAGCTTAAGTGTGACTGGTGGCAACACCTCCAAGATTGGGTATGGAGCTTCCCTGAACTTTTTTAACTTTCTGACTTGACTCTTCTTTAACAGTGTGTTTCTGAAGTAGACGAGATCTTCAGCCTGATACTGCAACCAAAGTGCTTTGTAATAATTTGTTTTTCTTGGACTTCGCTTTAGGGCCTACATATTTAAGTTTGAGTATTAATTGCTTTATGTGTTCATTCCTCATTCCAGTGTTAGACTGGGCAAAGTCCAAGAGTAAATATATCTTCCTACCATACACACATTCATAGGGACTTAAACAAGCTGACATATGCATTTTTGTGTAGTAGGCACCTCCACGGTGTCCGTTTCCATCAAGGTGTACTGGTATAATTCTTAGTTGCGTTATTTCCTTTCATCCTGGATTGACAATTTAAAAAATTGGTACAACTGCTCAACGTCAGAACTCCTTAGATCAGCCAAATCAAGATCAGAAATTGCCATGATGACAGCCAACCTTCTTAGAGGAGACGGCACATGAAGAAGAAGACAAATCTATTGAAGCAGTTTGTTCATAAAATTCGTTTATTGATTACTGATGATGCTTAACAGTGATCCAAAGTTCAGAATCCACCCTTTTACATACTAAACTTTAGCAATGGTATCGATACTCTGATCATGAGAAGATATCTGAAAAAATGATTTAACATGATCAATATGTATTTATTTCCATCCATGGTTTTAAACGGTCCAACAACATCCAACGCTACTCCTTCGAGTGGTTTGGTGCTCTGTGGCAGTTCTTGTAACAACGTCTTATTTTTTCCCAAATTATTCTGTCTATTACAGAAATCACATCGCAAAACAAACGCAAAAGGTCCAAAAGCCAGAGGAACAGAGTTCATGCTACCTCATCCATTGATTATTAATTTTCCTATTGATAACTCCTGACGTGAGTCATCTTAGGTTCGTGATGGCGTTGTTGTACCCTCATATGGCAAGTTCACCTTAGAGAAGATAAAATAGTGGTCATAGCTCTTAAGTTATGCATTTCAGAGCCCATGTTTACTAGTGTTTTTTCTTCTAATGGTCGTTTCTGTCATATCCCTGAAACTTAATCGTTCCTCCTGCGACATCCTTTAGTTTCTACAACATGTTTGATAACTAACAATTCGTTAGCCTTTGACGAATGAAAACAAAGGAAATAAATAACAGCTCGAAATTTTTATTACTATAGTTTGCTATAATCTGTAGCGCAGACGTATTTAAACTTTCAGAAGATGTACAGGATGAAAGAGAACTCTTCGGGAAATTGTGGACGTTGTTCAGTGATGCTTTCTGAGTATTTCGGTGTAGGGGACTCGCCATGAGCTGTGGCTCGTTACAGAGATACTGCATTTCGTTGCGACAACTTCGAATTTCTCGCGTCAGTCCAGTTCCACAGATAGCTGGGTCGGCGGACATGGCACCAGTGGACTCCTTCTCCAGGCGGCGTGTGAAGGGCCTAGTTTTATGCGGCTGTAGTCGATATGCCACATGGACTTGGTTGCCGGGATTGTTGCAGGCTCGCGAGCAGCACGCCAAACTCATGGGAGTTTTGAGCGTGTAAGACATCACTAAAGACTGTACAGTAAACATGGAGGTCGACGTTTTGAGCACCTTCTGTAAACAGAAAACTTTTGCGTATGTTATGTGCTATAGAATTATTCCATTCCACAAAATACACTGAAGTGACAAAAGTCATGGGATAGCGATATGGGCCGGACAGAGTGGCCGAGCGGTTCTAGGCGCTTCAGGCTGGAACCGCGCTACTGCTACGGTCACAGGTTCGAATCCTGCCTCTGGCATGGATGTGTGTGATGTCCTTAGGTAAGTTAGGTTTAAGTAGTTCTAAGTTCTAGGGGACTGATGACCTCAGATGTTAAGTCCCATAGTGCTCAGAGCCATTTGAACCATTTTGAACAGATTGTCAACAATGCGTTATGGAAGCAGGTAAAGACTCCGTAATGTTAGGAGCACGTTTACATTGACTGGAAGTGGTTAGGTTTATCTACTTGAGGATCACTTGCACAATTCAGGGACTTTTGTTTTCAAAGAGGGTGGAATTTTTATGGATGACAATGCGCCGTGTCACCTAGCCACAAATGTTCGTGACTGGATTGAAGAACATTCTGTACTATTGGAACGAATGATTTGGCCACCCAAATCGCCCGACTTGAATCCCATAGAACATTTATGGGACGTAATCTAGAGGTCAGTTCGTGCAGAATTCTTGCACCGGCAACACCTCCGCAGTTATGGACGGCTTTAGACGCAGCATAGCTCCGAATTTCCTCAGGGACTTCCAATGACTTGTTGAGTTCATGGCACGTCGAGTTACTGCACTAGACCGTGCGAAAAGAGGTTAGAAACGATATTAAGAGATAACCCACGACTTTTGTGGCGTCACAATATATAAATGACTCAGCAGGCAACATCTGAAGGTTCTTCGCGGATAATGCTGTTGTATACAGACAAGAAGGAATGCTAGAAAACTGTGGCGAAATACAGGAAGATAAGCAGTGGGTGGACGGTTGGTGGGGGTTTGGCAGTTGACCCCCAAAGCCAAACAGTGGATTGTATTGTGAGAAATATAGAGAAACGGCCGTTACTGTATGATTCCACTAATGCTGAACAATCAGTGGGCGCGGTCACGTCCAAAAAATGTCTAGGCTTACGCGCACGGAGTGATTTAAGGAGCCACGACCAGATAAAGTAATCACAGATAAGGCAGACGACAGAGAGATTCATTGAAAGAGTCGCCACGATGCGCAATTCATTACTGAAGGAGGTAGCTTGCAAAACGCTCGTCAGATCGATACTTGAGAATTGCTCGTCAGTTTTAGCTTGGCGTGCGAAGTGTAGACGTACTACTGCACGCTGTTAGTACAGATTTGGCGCACTGTGCTAGACGTGTACACTTTACGTCTGAGGGTTGTTGCATTACTCTCACACTTTGTGTTTTACGTTGTGGTGATAGAATAATGCGGGCTGTTTCACTGCTGTGAGACTTTACTCACAGAAGCAAAGGGGACTTGGATAAAAAATGGAATAAATAATCATCGTGTGATGTATCTAACACGATTATTATTATTATTGTTGCTATCGGTTATGCAAGGAAAGGCGGAATGCATTAAAGCAGTTCTTGCTTCGAAAAACTACTTCTAGCTGGATAATTTCCCAGCAGCGATAGAGATATTGTGGGAAGCTAATGCCCATCAGAACTGTCCACATGCCTTCGGTCGCTGAGCATGTGTGCGTGTTATCTCCATATGTGCCACCAGCCAGCATCCCTCGTATCGCTTCTAGGACAGATATGGTGAGAGACGGCATTACGCAAATCTTAATGCAGCAGAATTGGGTTGCATAGAGCTTTTTCAACTATTATTATTATTATTATTATTATTATAGGTAAATATTGAAACACTTCTCTCACCTGCTTCGTTAGGCGTTTTAGCTGCTAGAAGCTGACAGTTACACTTATGGCAAAAATTTTCATAGACAATGGCTATTGGTGGGTCAATTCACTACTCTCTTATGGAATGTAATTACATTATTTCAACAATTATTAGCAATTCCCTACCGGTATTGCTGCTGTACTCGCATTATTTCATCTCTGTTTCTGTGTATTATTACGTCGAAATTACCGTTTCTCAGCAAATCAGTGATGTCATGATGTCACACACACATCGCGGTATTGAAGTACCATACCTCGCAATATATACAATTATTTTTAAAAGATTTCTTCTCTCGTAGGTGGCTGCCTCGTATTGATGTTGTGTACTAATAATAACGCAAAACTCGTCTCCATTTTATCAAACACAGGGTATCATTTTTTCTCTAAAGTGATTTGCAACATTCTGTAGCCGTTACAGCGTCATTCCTAAGTAGGGGGAAGGGCTCGTTTCTTACCTGTATGACGTTACTGCTTTATACTGTCAGAGGATCTTCTTCTGCTTCTCACTACAGCGCAGAGGCCCCGATTTTTTTTTCTTTATTGTTATTTTGCACCCCATACAAGGTGGGCTGGCAGCGGAAAATTTTACTCCGCTCTTCAGCCACAAGCAGTACAATAAAAGAGAAAAGGAAGACAGAAAAGTAACAGACTGGCGGTTAAAAAACAGTAGAGACAATAATAATTAAAAACATGAAGCCGTTCACACTCGACGAACAAACAAGAAAACTGTCGGCACTGTAGACAAACACTGACGATTTAGACGACACATGCGAACGAAGGAGCGTGGGCGGTGAAAAACACTGATTCACCAACACGACGGCACATACATTAAACCGAGGGCGATGATCTCCGGCGCGCGAATGTCCACTTAACGTGTGCGAGTCCGGGGACCTGCCAAGAGGGGAAGAAGGTGGTGGGGGAGGGAGAGGGGAGAGCAGAGATGCCAATGGGAGTGGAGATGGGGGGAGGAATGAAGGTATGCGGGGTAGGGGAAACCCAGGGGAGGAAGGGAGGAGGGAGGGAAGGGAGAGGGGTACCCTAAGGAAAAAACACAGGAGGTGGGGGGGAGGATCAAAGTTGATAGGAGGGGTAGATGGAGGGGAGGAGGACATCATCAGGGAGGGGGAGCTGGTGGAAGCCACCTTGGGAGAGGGTAAGGAGGGTGGAGAGATGGAGACCGGGTGGGACGTGGGAATACAGGCGCGGCAGCGGGCGGGGGCGGGAGAGGATCGGGGATACGAGCGGGTGAGGAGGATGAAGTTTGCGGGAGGTGTACAGAATCTGCATCCTTTCAAGGAAAAGGAGGAGGTGGGGGAGGGGGTTGAGATCATACAGGATCCGCGTTGGGGAGGGGAGACGGATGCGATAGGCAAGGCGGAGAGCATGGCGTTCAAGGATTTGGAGGGATTTATAAAAGGTAGGGGGGGCAGAGATCCAGGCTGGATGGACGTAACAAAGGATAGGGTGGATGAGGGATTTATAGGTGTGGAGGATTGTGGAGGGGTCCAGACCCCACGTATGGCCGGAAAGGAGCTTGAGGAGACGGAGTCGGGAAAGTGCCATGGCTTGGATTGTCCTGAGATGGGGAGTCCAGGAGAGGCGACGGTCGAGGGTGACGCCAAGGTACTTAAGTGTGGGAGTGAGGGCGATAGGACGGCCATAGACGGTGAGATAGAAATCAAGGAGGCGGAAGGAAGGGGTGGTTTTGCCTACAATGATCGCCTGCAGAGGCCCCGAATGGGGATCAACAGTGCATGGTTGATAAATGCTAGAGTTACTTTGAGCACTAAATTACTTATGAACTTTTATTTGACGTTACGCCTATTTGCGTGAGATTTAGTCATATCGTTTGGGTATATTTTATGGGCAAAATAAAATTAATTTATTGTTATAACAAATACCCGACCAATGAGCTAGAATGGAGACCATATTGCTCGAAGTACATAAGGCAGGCACAGTTGCGGCGGAATCGTCAACAGCCTGTTTACTTTCCTTTCCACATTTGAGGTCACACCAAACTGCAGATACCACCACTTTCCGATTTTAGTGCTATTCGACTAATTCTGTTTATTTTTTTTTTTTGGGGGGGGGTGGGGGGTGGGAGTGGCACACTATTGACATTTCTTTGCAGAACGCACCACAAATATGACACACTATCGCTTGGAAACATATGATTACCCTTTGGGGCTCATTCCTTATACTGCTTACTGAAATGCTTATGAAGTGATGAGAAATATTCTTACGTCATCTCCGGCGGTACACCGCAAGGTTGCCGCCCTTCGATTGTGCCATTCCAGAATTGCTAAGGTTTTCAGGTGCCAGCCAGCCAGCCAGCCCAGCCAAGCAGAGCCACAGCGGTCCAGCAGCAGCAGCAGCAGCAGCGGTCCCGGTCCCGGTTCCAGTCCCGGCCTGCAGCAGCAGTCCCGCCGGCAGCAGCCAGCCAGTCCTCCTCCTGCAGCAGCAGCAGCGGTCCAGCCAGCCAGCCAGCCAGCCAGCCAGCCAGCGGCAGCAGCAGCAGCCCCGGCCCCGTGCGCGGCAGCAGCTGCGGCGTTCCTGCCACCCGCCGTCGCCGTCGCCGTCACCGTCGCCGTCGCCGTCGCCGTCGCCGTCGCCGTCGCCGTCCGACCCTGGACTTCGTCCGTCTTCGTCTTCCTCCATCTTTGTCTTCGTCTGTCCCCAGTTTGTGTCCTTTCCTTTTCGTCCTGTGCGTTTTTGTTTCTCCCTGTCGTCATGTCCGCCCCCACCACCACCGCCACCACTACCACCACCGCCATAGTTTATACATCCCCTTCCGCCGCCTCCACCACTATAACATGGTGTGCCCAGTCACACCCCCCTCCTTCCATCCCACCTCTCCTCACTCTCCCTTCACCCTCGCTCTTTGTCGCCCCCTCTCCAGCTTCTTCCTCCCGCTCATCTCAGTCTGATCCTTTCCCCCCACTCCCCCAGCCTGTCACTGCAGCTCCGGCTGCGAAGGCGATGGGGAGAGCTGGGCACTGTCCATGCCCAGCTCTCCCCATCGCCTTCGCCATCACCGCTGCCACCGTCACCGTCATCGTCACCGTCGCCCTCACCGCCACCGTCACCATCTCTGGCGCCGACTGCTGTGTCCACGCCGGGACCTGTCCCTTGCCCCCACCTCCCTATAGCTCCCGTCCCTCATATCACCACCCGCCCTTCTGCCGCCATTAAACGCCCTAGTGGTACCCCCACCTCCTCCGCTCCCAAAAAGGCCCCGGCCCGACCTCCATCCCCCCCAGGGTGCCATGGATGTCTCCCCACCTGGCCCTGCTCCCTCCTCCTCCTCCTCCTCCCCCCCCCCTGTTTATACAAATACCTCCTGTCCCATCTGTCCCATCCCGATCCTTCCTTTCTCGAGGCCCGGAACCTCTCCCTCCTCCTCCGCCAACACTTCCCTGGTGACCCCATCTCTCTCCTTACTCCCAGACGGGATTCTGTTCTCATCTCCTCCCCCAGCCCAACCCTCCATCCTCTCCCGCCTCCCCATCACCCGTTTTGGCCCCAACACCTCCCTCACCCCTGCTCCTTCTCCATCTCCCACCCACCAACCCCAACCCCCGCATCGCCCGCCGACCCCCACCACCGTGATCACTGGGCTCAGTCCGTCGATCACGGAGGAGGAGGTGTTGGCGGAACTCAAGGCGCATCCCACGCAGGAGGTGCGGGCGGTCCGCTGCGTTTTCAACTCGGCCGGCCCCACCCGCCTTATGTGGGTTTTCTCCGAGGACGCCCCCTCCATTGACCATCTCCTGAAGGAGGGTGCCCTCCTCTTGAACCAGTGCTACAAGGTCGACCCCTCCCGTTCCCCTCCTCAATCCCTGCGCTGCCAGAGGTGTCTGCGCTATAATGCACACCCAACAGCTGAGTGCCGTGAGGCCCCCACCTGCCCGCATTGTCGGCAAGTGCACTTCCTCCGGCTAACCTTCTATCCCCTCCCTCCTGTAATACCAGCAATCTCCCCCATCCCACCTACTCCCAAAAGTGTAAAGCCCAACCCCCTCTGACCACTCCTGAACTCACCATACCTGTCCGTCCTCTGGACGCCCCCACCCCTCCTGGCAATTCCCTTCATCCCCCCCCCCCCCACCGCTGAGGACATCATCAGGTTCCTCACCATTGTCCTTCAAAATGTTCATCCCTTTCAGCGCCCCCACAACCTCCAACAGATCTCCCTCGCCGCCCGTTCCATTTTCCATCTTAAGATGTATGCCACCTACTCCGACAACCAGGCCCATTTCACCTTCTCCCGTCTTGACACCCTCGTCTAAATCCCTATCATGGCGCGACAGCACCGTATCCTTTTCAACAATATCCGCTCCCTTCCTCTTCCTGCACACCCTTGCTACCCACCGCGTGGATGCCTTTCTCCTCAATGAAACCTTCCTCCAACCCCATTACTCCATTCACACCTCATCCTATCTCCTCCACCGCTCCGATAATCCCCTCCCAATTGCGCGTGGCGGAGTTGCCATTGGTCCATTGCCAGATACCCGTTTGGCTCCAACCTCTCCTTCCCAACCCCACTGAACACCTGATCCTTAGTCTCTTACCATTACCTGCGCCACCATCTATGTCCGCCCCAACGCCCCTATTCCTTTCGACTTCCTCTCCCACATTGACTGTACCTTCTCCTCCTACGTGATCGCCGCCGACCTCAACATCCATAGTCGTTCCGCTGCCCAGTTACGGCGGTGGCATCGGTTCCTCTCCTCCCTTCAAGGCGACCTCCTCCCCATCCCCCAGCACACCCGTCCTGAATCCAACTCCACTCCCGATGTTATTCTCTCCTCCCCCAACGTCCTTGGTCGCATTACGGTGGATGTCCTGGAGCCTATTGGTAGCGACCATCTTCCTGTCCTCCTCACAGTTTCAGACGGCCGTCGCCCCCGCCCTGACCTTCGTAATGACCCCCCCCCCCTAAGTACGTCCATGACTATGCCAACTGGAATGCCTAGTGGGATACCCTCTCCACCCAGGTCGATAGCCACCCTTTCACCTACCACTATCCCGATGATGTCACCCATGCCGCCTCCTTTCTCCAGCAGGCCTTGTCTGAGGCCGTGGAGGCCCACATCCCTACTGTCGCCATGCACCCCCATCGTCCTACCTTACCCCCACAGGCCGTCCTCCTCCTCCATGAATCCCGCCATCTCTACCGTGCCTTCCTCCGCACGTGTGACCTGGACACCCTACGACGCCACTGGCAACTCCAGCGGCACATTCGTAATTTGCTCACGGCTAAGAAACACTGGGACTGGCGACAGACATGCACCCATTTAAATGCTACCCTACCTATCAACTCGTCCAAGTTCTGGTCAGCCTTCCATCACCTTACCAGAACTAAGCCCTCCCCCTACTATCCTCTTCTCCATGATGATCTCCCCTTCCCTGACGCCCTTAGTAAGGCCAATCACTTTGCCTCCTACCTGTCCGATGTGTTTTCCATCCCCGATGACCCCCAGTTTGATTACTCGCTCTTCCCGGATATCCGCGATCGAACTGACACCTCTGTCCCTCCCCTCGCTCCTGGTTTTCAGTACTTGGACAACATTGCCACACAGAACTCAATACGCCTATCACTACACAGGATCTCATTGCTACACTCCGCACAAACCGCAACACCACTCCTGGTCACGATCATGTCATCTACCGTCACCTTCGTGAAGCTCCTGTCTCTTTTCTCTCCACCCTGGCCAGGCTCTACAATGTAGTCCTGTCCACCGGTTACTACCCCAACCTGTGGAAAACCTCCCGTATACTCATGTTCCTTAAACCTGGCAAACCGCCGTCCGCCATCTCCTCCTACCATCCCATCAGCCTTACCTCGGTCTTCAGCAAGGTCCTGGAATCTATCCTCACCCGACGCATCCACCAGCATCTCCGCCAGCACCGCCTCCTTCCCTTTACCCAGTGTGGCTTTTGGCCGTCCTTCTCTTCTGACGATCTTCTCGTTCACCTCACTCATCTCCCTTTCCGACCAGCTAAATTCCCGTCGCTCCGCAATCTTCCTCTCCCTTGACCTCGAACGCGCTTATGACTGCGTATGGCATTCCGGTCTCCTCTTCAAGCTCCAAACCTTCGCCCTTCCCATTAACTACGTCCATCTGATCAGTTCCTTTCTCTCCCGCCGTCCTTCCTATATCACCATCCAAACACAGATTCCAACACCTTTTTCCCCTCCGCCGGTGTGCCCCAAGGCTCCGTCCTCTCCCCCCTTCTGTACCTTTTGTACACGGCGGACATGCCGCCGCCGTCATCCCCCGTCCACCTTCTCCAGTTTGCCGATGACACCGCCTTCCTTGCCCTTGCCCCCACCTTGCAATGCTTCCAACACCTTCTCCAATCCCGTCTTGACCGGATCACTGCTTGGTGCAACCAGTGGTTGCTCAAGGTCAATCCCTCCAAAACCCAGGCGATCATTGTAGGCAAAACCACCCCTTCCTTCCGCCTCCTTGATTTCTATCTCACCATCTATGGCCGTCCTATCGCCCTCACTCCCACCCTTAAGTACCTTGGCGTCACCATCGACCGTCGCCTCTCCTGGACTCCCCATCTCCAGACAATCCAAGCCAAGGCACGTTCCCGACTCCGTCTCCTCAAGCTCCTTTCCGGCCATACGTGGGGTCTGGACCCCTCCACAATCCTCCACACCTATAAATCCCTCATCCACCCTATCCTTTGTTACGTCCATCCAGCCTGGATCTCTGCCCCCCCTACCTTTTATAAATCCCTCCAAATCCTTGAACGCCATGCTCTCCGCCTTGCCTATCGCATCCGTCTCCCCTCCCCCACGCGGATCCTGTATGATCTCATCCCCTTCCCCCACCTCCTCCTTTTCCTTGAAAGGATACAGATCCTGTACACCTCCCGCAGACTTGATCCTCCTCACCCGCTCGTATCCCCGATCCTCTCCCACCCCGCCCACTGCCGCGCCTGTATTCCCACGTCCCACCCGGTCTCCATCTCTCCACCCTCCTTACCCTCTCCCAAGGTGGCTTCCGCCAGCTCCCCCTCCCTGATGATGTCCTCCTCCCCTCCATCTACCCCTCCTATCAACTTTGATCCTCCCCCTCACTTCCTGTGTCCTTTCCTTTAGGCACCCTCCCTCCCTCCCTTCCCTTCCCTTCTCTTTCCTTTCCCCCCTTCCTCCTCCCCTCTTCCCCCGGGCTTCCCCTCCCCCTTCTTCCCTCCCCCTCTCTCCTCTGCCCATGGCATCTCTTCTTTACCCTCTCCCATTCCCCTCCTCCTCCTCCTCCTCCTCCTAATCCACTCTTGGCTGGTCCCCGGACTCGTACACGCGCGCCGGAGATCATCGCCATCTGTGTGTCGTGTGTGTGCCTCAATTTGTGTTTAGTGTTCTGTCACCGTCACGCCTCCACTGTTCACGTGCGCCGTCGCCGTCATCTGTGTTCTGTGCGCCGTGTCACCAAGTGTTACTGTTTTTTCGCGTCCAGCGTGAACGGCCTCATGTTTATTGTTTTTTGTATCTCCATTTTTTGCCAGCCGTTTTTATTGTATTGTCTGTATCACCTATGTGTCATGTTATTGTTCCACTTATGGCTGAAGAGCAGCGTAATATGCTGCTGACAGCCCGCCTGTATGAGGTGCTTAAAATTACAATAAAGGAAAAAATATATATATTCTTACGTCTACACACCTAATTATGACAAGTATCTTTCTACGAGAGTTGAAAGAATTTTTTAATGACTTATGAAAAGCTAAATGGCAGGTGAATGGTGTTTTTATGCTTTGCTTTGAACATATATGCTTAGTTTATTTGATATCTGGTTTCTAGTTGCGCTGCAGCGTTGGTTTTATAAAATGAAATTTAATACATATGCTAATGTAAACATTTGCTGTCTACAGATCCATTAAATAATAATCTTATGATACACTTTCTTAAAAATGAGCACTTGGATAGGAAAGAATAAGCAGGAGAAGGGACTAGTAACATGAATTGCTGACAAAATTTTCTTTTCAAGGACTTGGCAATTTTTTGGTAGAATAAGTTGGTTGCACCACTCTAGTGTTAAGATGCGGGATAGGCATTAAGATGTAAAGAGACATTTCCCTTACCTGCACTGCTGTCTTTACTCTAATATCTTTTTGCTTGTGTTTTGTCATGTTATTGCATTTGCTGCTGCTATTTGTCAGGCATTCTCCTACTGAATTTTACTTGGCATTACTGTACTAAGCCAGTTTCACCACTGGCTTATCCTTTTTGTTTGCTGCATATTCCCTTATATTAGTCATAGCGTTGCATTTTTTAGCCAACTTAGCTATGCTGCTGCTTGCTTTACTACTTTGCATTTTTGTTTGGTCGTTGTTTGTGTTAATTGTTTTGTGTTGCTGCAGTGCCTCAATCTCTAGTTTATATATCTGAGTTCAATAGATTCTAGCTAGTTAAGAGGGTATATGTTATACAAGAAAATGAGTTGTGATGAATTGGAAAGAAATGTATTGGGAAGCTATATGTAAAAGATATAATAACTTAGGCTGCCGCGGCCGGTGTCGTAGTGATTAAAATTCTTCTGGGTATTATGCCGCGTTTTGTGTTTTTGCTAAGCAGTTAGTACAAATAAACGATAGAAAAACAAAATACGTTATACGCAGTGCGTACAGCTTGAGATCGACACAGACGACGACTTGGTGGAGAAATGAACGCAGTGATTGTGACGGTAAGAACTCTGAAGCGGCTGACAGAGTTCAAGTACAATGATGATGGATTCAACAGTGATGTCAAGTGCAGAGACAGTGCGCATCGTATACGTTTAGCTTGTACATCGCACGATTAATTGATGGTGTACTTGTTTGTTTATTTTAGGTCGCCGTTAAGGGGTGAAATGACAGATTCATTTGCAGCACCCTCTGGCCTTTTAATCCTTATGTGAATATATACAATATTAAAAGAAGCTGCAGTAAAGCACTCGTGGATCTTTCGTTGCTGAGACTGACATAACTAAACTGAACCTATGGTAACTGAGCTGGTAGAAGTGGGAGAATACATGGTTACGAGGGAAGTGTTTATGTTCTGATGCGACTTGCTCGTGGAGTTAGCAATTGGTAGCAGGCCCTGTTTTTTGGACGATGGGGCGGCTAATGTCGTCACCAGAGGGAACCACGCCGGGGAGGCGGCTGTACAAAGACAAGTCACGAAGAAGGCAAGTCAGCTAACGATTATCTAAGAAGGCAGCTGGCGGAAAGAGGGGGATCAGAAGTTGATGCAACAAAGCAGCGGAGGCAGCTGCACAAGTCTGGGACTGGGCTTGTGGTGGCCTGCTATCTACACGGATCATCGGTTCCGACCTGATCCAGTGGACTGTGCTTGACTTTGTGGATGTAAGGAACATGGTGCCGCCAGGCTACTAGTTGTTTTTAGCTGTGGTGTGTTCTTGCCTACGATAGTTAAAGCAGGTAGTGATGGTTGTATGCAGCAATGGCGCCCGTACCGGGAGCAAGGGGGACCGTTCCCCTCCCCAACCAGTAGCTCTCTGAAAAGGAAAAAATATAATGTAGTCAAGTGTTTGTTTCCAAGAAAATTGTTTAGAAGTTGGTACTGTGCAGGTTTATAAAAGGGTCGGAAGTGGAACTTTTTTATGGCTGCTGTTCATCTTCCAAAATATTAAAGATACTCCATCCCCCCACGTCTGGCCCCCTCCCCCTCTTAGAAACTATTGTATGGTTGCCCTTGGTAACCAGTGCAGACCTTAGTCACGCAGTTAACTGTGTTTTTGGCTACACTGCTGAAGGAAATAGAGTGTTAAAACCTGAGAATCTGTATTTTCTTTACTTATTGACGATTTAAGAAGGGGAGAGTAAAGATGGGCTGAAGAGTGAATTGAAGTTTGTGTTAGGGATGGTGTTTGATTAGGGTTGTCCGTGCAGCTGTGCTAGCCACAACGTAGTGGATAGCATATCTACCTAGTTAAGTCGGAGACCTGCATTCGAGTCCTGGTCTTGGCACAAATTTTGGTTCATTTCTTCATTTTCTGCCCTTATTGTTTATCGTGTTTTGGTAGTTTTACTTCAGCTGATGAGTCAATTACTCTCTCATTTTTCTGGGTTGTCGTCAGCAGTGGGTACCTGGTTGCTGTGATTTACTGTTTACTCTCTGTTTTCTTGTTCATTAATTATTTTAGTTTTGGGTGTCGGCTTTTGGTGAAGTGTATTATGGAATTTTGTAGTCAAGGTTCAGATATGATTATTGTGGTTGTTCTTGTCATCCTTTTCCGATGCTCTATTATTTGTGGTATATTCATTTGTGCCCTCTTATTGTAAAACTGAAGACACTTAGAGAGCAGCGGATTTCATCGTGTGTTATATTGTGCTAGATAGTACGGCGGTATTTTGTGAGCTGAGGTCTGGATTATTTTCGTATGATCATCTTGAGCGCGTGCTGTCATTGGCACACAATGGGCATATTATTGTTCCCGTTTTTAAATTATGATTTGTGATGGAAGTGCATTAAATGTGTGAGTATAAAGTTTGTAAATGATAAAGAAAATAAATGTCACTTTGCTCCGAAAGAAATGTGCTGTATTGTATTCCTTGCAGTTGTAGCATTTATTTCATTTGTGATTAGCAGGTGTTATAAAAATTCATTACATTTACAATGTGGAGCTACAAACGAAACCTTTAATACCAAATAATATTCTCACGATTATGCGTAAGTTAATATCCAATTAAGCTTTAAGCCATTGTTAATATACACACAAATTCTTTATACTGAAGAAATATTTTATGAGTGAAAAAAATGTTTTCACTTTAATTATTACAACTGTAATGAAATACTATTAGAGACCACAAAGAAATCTTCCAAAAGTGCAAATAGTGAGAGTCATTTGAAAGATACTTACGTTCTAAAATGAAGTATACATTACATAGAATCTGAAACAACCATATTGCTCACTTTGTACAAACCGTCAGTTAAATATACCACACTTATTTTCTTACATAAAGATATCGAGGACCACACAGAAAATATCACGACCTTAGTTTGTGCAATATGGCCAAATGAAATGCGCTAATCAGTTAACCATGGAGAATGATCCATCTGAGAGAAACAGTGCCTCACAGTTACTAACACAACATACGGTATTTTAGTCACGTGGGTCACCTTTAAGGAGTTCAGTCTTCTTGAACAATTTGCAGAAGAGGTCTGCCGTATAATTAGTGCATTGTTTTTCATTTAGCTTAAGCAAAAATTATATTGCATACGAATTTATTTGTCTTGATCGGTGTTTATCTATCGCAACCGGTTATCTAACTGCGTCTTTGTATTGCGATCAAGACAAATAAATTTATAGTAAACTATTACAGATCGCTTGTGTCCATAACTTAGTGTCAGGACATGCAAACAAAATGTATCGCTTACAGCAGTTCGTGAAATCATTATCGCCACTTACTGTGTATAAATTAACAACCAATGAATTATAATCTATGACTAATTACCACTCGTCTCAAATTTGTATGTATAAATTGTCACTATGTTCTTTGCTGATTCACTAATGATACCTAAGGTATATGCATTATGACGAACAGATCAGATTGGAACCATCGTGAAATTTTAGACATTTAAGGGAAATGGAATAGTATTGCGGCATTTTGTTGACTGAAGGCTGATTGAAAGACGGGATGACATATGTTGGTTTTTGCTGGTGAAATCTGATGGCAAAACATCTTGCTTTGAATAAAAACCAGCGTGCTGTTGATAGCACTGTCTCACACCACCGCAAGATCTGCAGGATCTGCAAGGAAGAAACACCGCACTTGAGTTTACTGATGTGATACTCTTATGTTACTCCAAATTAATTTATTAATTTATTTATAATGTAAGTAAATCACTTATTCCTGTGTCAGTTCTCGGCATGCAATAATTTAACAAGCTAACACAATATGATATAAAATAGACATGTTACTATAACATAAGCACTTCGTGCCGCCTGTATACTATTTTTGTTTAAATTATCCTTTCTCTTTCAACAGCCTAATTTTCTTTATTGTGATTAAATAGGTTATAAGCTTAAATGGCAGTAAATGTGCTAAAGGAAGTGTTAATTGTAAATTAAAGTGTCTTTCCCAGTGTTGGAAAGAATTTTCGATTTCAGTTTATAAATATAGTTAGTGGAGAACTTTGAGAGAGTTAGACTGTTGCCCGACGATAATAGTGAGATACTGGACCACATCTTCCTCCGCATCTGGCCGCTCTTTAGACACTTCCGGTGAAAGTTTGCTAACTCACCACAAGTAGGTGAGTACAGGAAAAGGTACTCTTTTTGTGAGCCAGTGCAGAACTGATTTATTCAAATCGTAACCTATCATTGTCGACAGTACAATATCTGATGAAAAACATCCGGACACAGTACGGGGTGTGTCCACCCTTCACCTTTCTGGCAGCTTCGTCCCTTCTGGGTGCACTGTCAGTGAGGAGTCTGAGTATCTCCGAAGACCATTTATTTTCAAGAGCAAAAACCACAGATGGTAGCTTTGTTGGATGCTGGGGTCTCGAGTGAAGCCGACGTTCTAAGCCATCCGTAATGTGTTCCATTGGGTTCAGGTCGGGACTCTGGACAGGCCAGTCCATTACAGAAAAGTTTTTATCCACAAACCATTGTCTCTCAGATGCTGCTTTATGTCAGGGTGCATTGTCAAGCTGACACAGAGATTCATCGTCTCCAGACCTGTTCTCTACTGTATGCCACACACAATGCTGTAAATCTGTTGCTATTGTTCCACTTTTAAAGCTTTTTAAGCTCAATAAAGAGACCTTACCCTAGCCACGAAAAACACCCACATACCAAAACACCGTCTCCTCTATGCTTCATCGTTGGCACTACCCTTTCGTCAAACCACTCTCATCGGATTAGGGTAGGTTATAATGTGATTCATCATATCAAATCACTCGTTTCCAGTCGTTCACTATGCAGTGGATGGCATCACTCTTTACATCACCTGATGCTTTCCTTAGCAGTTACTTTCAAAATCCCCACGCACACTCTTGGTTCAGCTAGAGTGGTTGTAGCACTTTGGAGCTCTCCAGTGATTCCTTTCTCTTATTTCGTGCGATTTCTTACAGCAACCATTGCAATGCCCGATGGTCGTTTTCCGTCAGCTCCTGAGCGATGCCTGATTTGTTTTTAGTTAGTATGGAGGTGCGCCTCGTCTTAGTTTTCGCAACACAGTCGCATCACCAACAATCGACTCGGGCAGCTTTAGAAGGCTTGAAATGTCCCTGATGGATCTGTTACTCAGACGGTACTTGTCCCAATTCGCTGAACTATTCTGACCGATCCACTCTGACAACACAATGCTCCCCACCTGGTGGGTCGGCTTCTCGTGACATCTAGTAGTAACTTCCCTGTTACATGGGAGAGCCTGGATGATTTCGATCAGATTTGTACTTATCAGGTTTGGCACTTCAAGTGCTTCCAATTGAATTTTAAAATAAATACCGCTAAACGCTCTAATATCTTTGTTTCAACAAAATTCTTGAAAACTGAAACTTACGTGCAAATACTAAAGGAGAAAATACCTGTAGAATTCATTTTGCTTTGTAGTGTGCGTTAACAGACAACAGTTTATATATAAAACAAGCAGAAATATATTTAGATTATTGAACGTTAGTCTAAATCTTATGAAAGGGTGCTGCGCTGAAAGGAAGATCTGCAGAATTTGATTAAACAGTACGAAGAAATTCACATGTAACCCTGAATGTTCAGCACTATGCTTCATACAACCGATGAATCAGAGTTAGCGTTAGTATGTTATTTGTCTGCTTCCGCAGCCTGTGTCTGGGTGTAGAACCAATCCTTGTTGTAAATTAACTATCCAGAATGAATCAAACCGACGTTTTCACCACAACTGCAGTAGCATTCCCCTGGATCTACTGACTTTCACGCCATACTGTAAAATAACGGTCTCTGGGGAAAACAATCGGCGTTACATCAACGATAGCAGTGATTGAAACGTCCGTTTTATTTATCCAGAGATAATTATTTTAAAATATGATGCTGCTCCATAGCCAGAAAACTTCTATATTAACAACTTTTATATTAATAATGTTGTTACAGGTATTATTCGTGTGTCTGGATTATAGTAGATGTATATGGATGAGTTACCTTCGTTGGTATTGTCTGTGGCGATGTGAAGACTCGCGTCATCGTCTTGAAATGTGTATTGGTTAATGGCCAGAATTTTGTACGAATGTTACTTCTTACTTGGCTATTTTCAGGGCGTATCAAATGTGTTTACTAGAGTAGGAGTCCACATACATTTGGTGCAGTATGGCACACGTTTCTGCAACTTCCTCCTGTCGATGAGACAGGAGTTAGTGGCGCTTTTAGCTTATTACCGTTCTATCAAGTACCGTGCATGTTAGGCCATCGAAGTCCTCTCATAAGACTCTGTCTATGATACAGAAGAAATGCATAGTTCCATGAAAAAGTCGGTGTTATAATTTGGCAACTATAAACATTAAAAGTTACATGAATATATGAGAAAATTTGCCACATTGGTAGCTGCTACACCCAATACTTCTCCAAAAATTTCGATTTTAATTTGGGCTTAAATATGATAGCGTAATGTTGTGTACATAGTTCCGCGTAGTCAGTGCGTACACAACTTTCCCACTAGAGCGCGCCCCGCTAAGCACAACAGCGCAGGCGCAGCGCTTGTCCGTCTCCGCACTAGGAGATGGCGCTGCCATAGAGACGGACCAAGCTCTGCTTCCGCTGATCTGCTTAATTATATGTAACGCAGCCAGTGAGATTGCTACTAACGTAGAACCTTTTCTCCTCGCAGATCACACTCGCGCAGTGATACATGAATGCGTGAGGTATTATAACGAGTGTAGAGACCTCTGATTAGTCAGTCTGCATTTGTCTGCACTAGTCTGTACCAGTCTGCATTTGTCTGCAACAGTCTGTGCGAGTTCTACATTTGTCTGTACCAGTCTATAGTCAAGTTTCAGTCTGCACCTAATAAGACTACCATATTCCTGTACATAGCCATGAAGATAAATGTAGAGACACTTTTGTCAAGTATGAGATATATATGTGAGAATTAGATTAACGTACCAATACCAAAGGAACTTGAGATTGTCAATTGTAAATAGCATCCAGAACCAAGTTAAGTAATTTTTATGCTTGTTATTATTTTAATAAATGTGTGTGAAAATTAATCAAGTTCTGTTTAAAGTTGGTCACCGTCAATCTGCTACTCTAAGCGTGCAAGTGGCATTTCTATCGTCTGACCTAACGGCAGAAGTCAAACACGCCACGATGAGACCACGAGACATATTGCTGACACTCGCCTACCTCATTAGAGCGACAAGTCAAATAATCTGATGGTGTGTGTACTGAGGGTCCTACAGTACGCACGACATATGGAAAGCTGCGTGTTAACTGACGCACTCTCTAAATAAATTGATGAATCGATGACAGGGCAGAAAGATACAATTAGATTACCTGAAGGCATGAACGTGAGGAACAGGGTGCTGTAGGTGGTCACGATGGAGACGAAAGACACGACGAGCCGCAGGTCCAGCGTGAGCACGCCCAGCAGGATGACCACGGGGCGTCCAGAGGACACCTGCCGCGCCAGCAGCCGCAGCTCGCGGTGGGCGGCGCCGCCCACACGCCGCCCTCCCAGCAGCAGCTGCGAGCACAGCCGGAGCGTGACGCTGGCTTCGGTCGCTGTCCAGTGGCCAGGCAGCAGCAGCAGGGCTAGCGTGCTCACTTTGAATATCAGTCCAATCCCCGACACCTTAATGATTTCCTCGAATGTCGTGCCTGGCGATGACAGTTTACGAAGAATGAAATAAATCTTTACTACAGTTGTCAGCGCGAGCATTGCAAAGTTTAACACTAACACGCTGGTATGGATGGAGGTAACCAACAGTGACAATTCACAGAGTGCTGCATAGGCCCGCCTCAGCGATCGCAAGTAGGACGCTTTGCAACATGCGCTTTGGCTGTTCACTTGTGACGCCCGTCTTGTTACCGAGCCTTTCTTGCAAGGTGTCCCACAAACCTCGTCTCGCATGTTGAGGAGGCAAATGTTTAGGAGCGAAACTCTTTGCTTGATAATGAGCTGCAAGTCCATGTATTTCAAAATAACTAGTATACCAGCTCCCAAGCTGTTCAGACTAAATATTGCCGCTACAACAGCACCCCAACCAACACGAGTACGAAAAGGTCCAGTGAGAAATAGACAAAACCAGAGAAACAATAAAAACAGTTGCAGTTTGACGAACCGTTTCTGGTTTGTCTTTTCCGACCCAACATGGACCATCAGAACTCTGTCACATAACGTTAGTAACCGTAATATTTCCATGTATTTGTGTGTATTACATAAAATATCTGTAACTATTGCGGTAAAAGATAAGATTGGGTATTGTGAAGCACCTATAACTATAACATAATTTACTGCAGAGAAGGTGTTTATCATACCACAAAAAAAGTCTAAAAATATGAAAGCAGATATCAGCTGCAGAATAATAGCGAGTATTAGAATGGCAATATCCGATCTGGACTGCTTGAGCGATGTGGTCCTCACATCTATAGTGAATGGCGTGAGCCCAAACAGCTTGCACGCGCAGTGGAATGGTTTGCACGCCAGCAGTAAGTTCTTAGTGAGCTGTGTTGCTTGAAACTCGAGTCCATTTGTTGTCGCCATCTGAAAAAGGATCAGACACAGTTATGAAATTAGTTAATATTGATTTCAGGTAGATATTTCAATACGAAGAATCAGCGTTTACAGAAATTTTTGTTTTGGTATTTTTTCACATATATCGTTAACATTAGCAGCCATTTTTGCTCCCTTGCTACTACAGTCATGCTACAGACATGCTGACAGCTGCGAACCACCCGCATCCCTTCGTGCTTGATGTCTTCCCCGAAGGCGATGTCATCTTTCAGCAGTACAACTGTCCATGTCTCGGAGCCAGAACCGTGCCACAGTAGTTTGAGGAGCGTTGACTGAACGCACGTTGACATCTCGGGGACGAAACACGACTGATGTAAATCCTAAGGGACACATCTGGGCCGCTGTCTGGCGCCATCACCACAAAAGCAAATCAGCGGCCTGTTACTTATGTGTACTACATGATACGTGAATAGACATATAAAGTCACACAGCTCTCGTCGCGCTGGGTAGCCGCGCGGTCTTGGCGCCTTGCCACTGTTCGTGCGGTTCCCCCTGGCGGAGGTTCGAGTCCTCGCTCACGCATGCGTGTGCGTGTTGTCCTTAGCGTAAGTTAGTGTAAGTTATATTAAGTAGTGTGTAAGCCTAGGGACCAATGAACTCAGCAGATTGGTCCAATAGAAACACACCAACACCACATAACTCCACATGCCTGGCAACAATATGGATAAACAAGCTATTAGCAGGTGGTCATAATATTTTGGCACATCAGTGCACAAATGTAACGTATTTTTACGCCTACATGTATTTTTATGACCTATTTCTATGTGTACAAGATGACGGACTAATTACAGGCTGCACACCCCCTCTCAATCTGTAATCACTCTTCTCTCACCCCTTTACAGCTCCCGCGATTCTTCAGTCAGCGCTACATCACTCGAGCAAGTCCATGTGCAGCGTACTACAGTATAGCTTTTGTCCAGCGAAATGTTAAATTATAGCCTGTCAATGGGAAACCTGTACTATGTGCATCTGATACTGAAACGTCCCCTTAGAACAAATTATACAAGACTGTGCTGATAAACCTCTTACACTATTTGCTTTTCAAACAGCTGAGCAAAACTGAACGTACTGAAACATTCACTAAAGTGACACACAATATTTTTAGCGCAACGCAATCTGACTATCAAAGATCCCTGCAAAAGAATGGCCCTGAGTAACATTAAACTATACCTTTCAGAAATCACTTACCTCACAAAAATCTTCGTTACTCGAACTACTGCAATACAGCGAGCGCCACTACTGCCAGCTAAATAAAAGATTCAAACTACGGAAGGCACTAACCACTGATAGAGATAGTTAGCAAATGAAAGATATTAATAGAGAACAAACAATGTATTTACCTTAATATCATCACAAGTCATAATATATGTAATTTCAAAACTACGCCATCTCTCTCCTCACATCCACCACTGCTGGCGGCTCACCTCTAACTGCCCAACGCTACGCGTACATCCAGCTGTAGAAGTTCATGACAACAATGGCAGACAACAATGCAAACTAGCCACAGGCTGCACACAGCACAGCCAGTGATTTTCATACAGAGTGCTACGTAACGTTGCCAATAAGAAAATATAAACAGCCTACTTACAATACTTACAGAAGAACACATGCATACATGAAACGGATATTACCATACCGCTGCGCCACGAATAAGTGCAGTCGTGGATTTGGGGAGTTCTTGTAAATTTCGAACAGCAGTTGCTGGAAGGCAGTAGGTAAGGGACAGAGTGGCACTTTGGATGGCAGGCGCAGGGAATGTTGATATTTTGTAAACGATTCTGAGAGACAGGTTTTCAACACTGCTGTCAGGCACGGCCCGGCGGGCATTGTGTACAAATGTGAAGTAATCAGGGCACTACAGACTCAAATGGCTCTGAGCACTATGGGACTTAACTTCAGAGGTCATCAGTCCCCTAGAACTTAGAACTACTTAAACCTAACTAGCCAAAGGATTCGAACTTGCGACCGTAGCGGTCGCGCGGTTCCACACCGTAGCGCCTAGAACCGCTCGGCCAGCTCGGCCGGCGGCACCACAGGGCATTGACGTGCTGTGAAGAACCCAGAACGTAGCAGTTAACACAGTGCTTAGTGACCCGTGTGTAAGTGCTGAAGCGGGCTAACGTTGCATTATCAATGAACACTCCAGTTGTCCCATCCACAGGAAATAGAGGCGTAAGGAAACACGTATAAATAAACAAGCCCGGAGGCTCAAAGCAGGCAGTCGCGTCGCCAATTTGTGCGCGTCTAGAACCGGATAGAATGACGATTGTTTAAGTTGCAGGTTAACCACGACGACCTTGTGGTGTGTTTGCGTAAGGCTGGTGTCTATCGTATTCCTTGCAGTTGTGGCATGTCATATATTGATCAGACAATCAGGACTGTGGAAGACCGGTGCATTGAACATAAGCGTCACACACGCTTACAACAGCCGAGCAAATCCGCAATTGCAGAACATTTCCTTGACACCGATCATCCTATGAAATATAAAAACACTGAGATTCTGGCTTGCACGTCAAGCTATTGGGATAGTGTTACTAAGGAAGCTGTTGAAATCAAACTATCAAAAAACCTAATAAACAGAGACGGTAGATTTTGTTTAAATGCTGCTTGGCATCCGGCTCTGTCTCTCATCAAAAATCAGAGGGACAGAATTAGTGTTACCTCACCTGTTGATTAATAGTCACTATCGATATTTCTGATGTTGGTTATCTTTGGTTGTGTATTGACTCTGCGGTTACTTGTTCTGTGTTTCGTATCTTCCTTGTTTCTCCTCTGTGAACCGAGGTATTAAATTCCTTTGCATATTGCTTCCTCCTTGCAGTTGAGCCTTTAGAATGGCAGGGTGTCCACCTGTCGAAATACCGGCGGTGGTCGACGACGTCACCCGGCAGCAAACCCGTAAGTTATTTGAACCTTCAATTCGCCGAGAAAAGTTAAGGTCTAAAAATCGAAGAACGCCTTGTAAACGAACTTCTTCTCCTCCACGTCAATACAAGGCCGCTCACAATTTTGCCTATCCGAGGGGAGCTGACGAATCTTCATTGGACTTTCCCTTCTCATCCACCCTACAGCCCAGACCTCGCTCCCTCCGACTTCCACATGTCTGGCCTAATGAAGGAAGCACTCCGCAGGAAGCAGAACATGAATAATCTGGAGGTGATTGATGGCGCAAGACGCCAGCTCCGACGTGGACCAATAGAGTGGCATCATGTGGCTGTTCGGGCACTCCGTGTAAAGTGGGGTAAAACAGTCGCATGGAACGGAGATTACGTTGAAAAATAACGTTTTGCATCAACAAAAGTGGAGAACAATACGTACTGGAATCCTAAATAAAAGCACGTGCTTTCAGAAAAAAAAATATTAGCGTTAGTTTTTGAACGCCCCTCGTATAAAATAAGCTAGCCATTATGGAAAATTTTATGTAAGACAAACCAGGAGGAGGTTCACTACAAATTTCAGAGAACATTCCTACGATGGGATTGGTAGCGTATTGACGACGCTCTTGCAAATGTGGAAGTAAATCTTAGGCCGGATGAGTGAAATCAAGGAAGTGTTGGACAGGACTTTTCAACGACATATCTTAGACATATGGAGGACCTTGAAATTTTTACCCGTAACAAGAAATAACCACAAACAATTCTGGATGAATAGAAGAAATTCAGTCCTAAGTGTTTAATAGTTTATGAATTTTTTTGGGAATTGCTGCAGTGGAATGTGCTGACTGTGCGATGTTCTCCAGTTATTCACTGGACCACAGCTCATCTCACGTCTGCTGTGTCTGCGTAGTTCCCAACGGCTGCCCAACAAGTGACCTACCTCTGGTAGCAAGTAATACGTCCTAAGGCAGGATCGAAATGCTTCCAAACTGCGTTAATCACATTCCAATATGATGGACGTAGAGGAATTACGGACAAAGTGTACACGCACTGTAAATCGTGTCAGGAGAAGTATGTGACGAGTAAGTGGATTAAGGATGGAAAGAAGCCTGCGTGGTTAATAACAAAATTTGGAAAAAGCTTATTAAGTACAGACTTGCAAACTCAGTTCAAAAAAGAACTGACAAATGGCGATGGGCAAAAGTTAATAGAAATTCAAGCGTCTCTAGGATGATCGATGCCCGAAGCTACAGCTGTGATGGTCCTACCATAGCAAAATATCTTCCCGAAAACCCCATAAAATTTTGGTACTACGTAAAATCGTTAAATGGGTCGAAGGCTTCTATCCTGTCACTCGTTGATCAGTCTGAGGAGGCAATAGAAGATAGCAAATTAAAGATGGAGTTTTAGATTTCGCGTTTAGGAAATTATTCGTTCAGTGGCATCACACAACCATACCATCATTTGACCGTTCCATACTCTCCCGTAAGAGGGACGTAGAACAAGTACCCCGCCGTAGCGGATCAACTGAAAAAGTTGAAAGCAAACAAGTCTCCGAGTCCAGATGGAGTCCCTGTTCGGTTTAACATAGAAGCCTCTACGACATTGTCGTCTTGCATAGCTAGCATTAATCGTGAATCTCTCTCCCAGCGCAAAGTCCCAAGCGACTGGATAAAAGCCCAGGTGACTCCTGTAAATGAGAAGTGTGAAATAACTGACCAACAGAATCACAGACCAACATCCTTAACATGACTTTGCGTAGGGGCTCTTGAAGATATTCTGTGCTCGCTTTTCCTTCAGACAAAAAAGCTTTTGTTCACAAACACGCACAGATCTACGAGGGCAGTTCAATAAGTAATGCAACACATTTTTTTTCTCGGCCAATTTTGGTTGAAAAAACCGGAAATTTCTTGTGGAATATTTTCAAACATTCCCGCTTCGTCTCGTATAGTTTCATTGACTTCCGACAGGTGGCAGCGCTGTACGGAGCTGTTAAGATGGCGTCTGTAACGGATGTGCGTTGCAAACAACGGGCAGTGATCGAGTTTCTTTTGGCGGAAAACCAGGGTATCTCAGATATTCATAGGCGCTTGCAGAATGTCTACGGTGATCTGGCAGTGGACAAAAGCACGGTGAGTCGTTGGGCAAAGCGTGTGTCATCATCGCCGCAAGATCAAGCAAGACTGTCTGATCTCCCGCGTGCGGGCCGGCCGTGCACAGCTGTGACTCCTGCAATGGCGGAGCGTGCGAACACACTCGTTCGAGATGATCGACGGATCACCATCAAACAACTCAGTGCTCAACTTGACATCTCTGTTGGTAGTGCTATCACAATTGTTCACCAGTTGGGATATTCAAAGGTTTGTTCCCGAACTTCTCCTACTTCATGACAACGCAAGACCTCACACAAGTCTTCGCACCCGAGAGGAGCTCACAAAACTTCAGTGGACTGTTCTTCCTCATGCACCCTACAGCCCAGATCTCGCACCGTCGGATTTCCATATGTTTGGCCCAATGAACGACGCAATCCGTGGGAGGCACTACGCGGATGATGAAGAAGTTATTGATGCAGTACGACGTTGGCTCCGACATCGACCAGTGAAATGGTACCGTGCAGGCATACAGGCCCTCATTTCAAGGTGGCGTATGGCCGTAGCATTGAATGGAGATTACGTTGAAAAATAGTGTTGTGTAGCTAAAAGATTGGGGAATAACCTGGTGTATTTCAACGCTGAATAAAACAACCCCTGTTTCAGAAAAAAAAATGTGTTGCATTACTTATTGAACTGCCCTCGTAGAAAGCATCGCTCGTGTGAAACTCAGCTTACCCTTTCCTCATCCGATATCTTCCGAACCATGGGTGAAGGGCAACATGTAGGTTCCACTTTCTTAGATTTTCGGAAAGCGTTTTACGCGGTGCTCCACTGCCGACTGTTAACGAAGGTAGGGGCATACGGAATAGGTTCTGAGATATCTGAGTGACCCGAAGAAGTGATGGAAACCAGTACGCTGCCCCTGACGGAGAGTGTTCATCAGAGACAAAGATACCGTCAGGAGTGCCCGGGGGAAGTGTGGTAGTGCAGCCCTTACTCTCTGTGTACAAAGATGATCTGACAGACTTGATTAGCAGCAGTCTGGGGCTGTTTGCTGACCACGCTGTGAAACGTGGGAAGGTGTAGTCGCTGAGTGACTGTAGGACGAAACAAGACGACTTAGACCAGCTTTCTAGACGATGTGATGAATGGCAGCAGCTTTCTCTAAATGTAGAGAAGCTTAAGTTAATGCAGATGAGTAAGAAAAAGAATCCCGTAATGGTGCAATATAGCATTGTGCTGCTTGACACGTCTTGACATATCTATAGTTCAGTCTTACAGTTGGTCTCTGACTGTTGCAGTGCAGTGAGGAAGGTAGATTTCTGCCCCTACCTTAAACAATGAAGTATCCCGATTTTGTAAACGTCTCTATGGCGACCCCTCAGTGTTGTCACAGCTCTGTAGACGGCTTCTGTTTATAGGCCTGCACTGTTAGCGTTTCACAGTTGAAATCTGGCAGCAGGGCTACGAGCCGTCAGGGAGCTTGTTAGAACGTCTCGACTGTAGGTGAAACATTGCAAAGCGACATGGGATCGAACGAGCATGTGAGAACTGTAGCAGGGATGGCAAACTGCCGATTTCGGGAAGTGCAGTCCATCTCTAAAGTAGATCAGGAGATCGCATATAGAATACCGGTGCGACCAATTCTTGAGTATTGCTCAATTGTTCGGGTTCCCCACCACGTCGCAATAAGGGAAGACATCGAAGCAATCCAGAGGCGTGCTGCTATATCTTTTACTAGTAGGTTCGATCAACATGTGATTATAATGGAGATATTGTATTATTACGGAGATACTTCGTGAACTTCCCTGGAGGGTAGACGAAGTCTTTTTGTGAAACGCTATTGGGAAAATTTAGAAAACCGGCATTTGATGTGTACTGCAGAACGATTCTGCTGCTGTCAACGTAAATTTCGCTTAAGAACCACAAAGTTAGGACTCTTATGAGGGCATACTGACAGTCATTTCTCCCTCGCTCTGTTGGTGAGTGGAACAGGAAAGAAAATTACTAGTATTGGTACAAGGTACCCTCTGCCATGTATCATACGGTAGCCTGATAGAGTATGTATGTAGATGAAGTAGGTGCAGATGTTTTATTCTTTGTAAACATTTTATATGTCTACAGATTTTGGTACAGTGGTATCCAAATTTCAGGTAATTGGACAGTTTATATGTATGAGACACTAGTAACTACAAGAGCAAATACAACACTTATAATCACACTAGCATCTTAAGACATAATATATTTAATACTGAGTAATACTGAGGTTTTTATGTTGCTGTCCCATCTGTGGACTGGGACCTCCACAGCAAATGATAAGCATTCCCCCCAAAACTTCATCCTTTCCCAGGCACACTCAAAATTCCTCATACATGTCGCAGTAGAACTTAAAAAAGTATCTCTCAAACCACCAAACACAACAAATCATCCCAAGGAATTGCTCTGTCCTAACAGAACCCCGAATTTCATCTTTTATAATAATCTCCTCTCCAAAATCCTCTCGCATTAGTATAGTTCCAAAGCCTGCTTAGTACGTCTCCGTACCACCACCCAAACTAAACAGTCCCAACCTACTGCTGTGATGACGACCTCAAGATGAAATATAAAGGACTAGAATATGAATTCGACTTCCATCTTGATACAGAAATCCGAAAAGCCCTCTGCATAAGCAATACCCTTGGTCCCAATTACCTAATTCGTGTTATTAGGGAATATACTTACACATCAGATCATCTCCTTAAAGGGAAAGCCCTGGTATACCACTGCTGCCAGAAAGTTGAACCTTCCGGATCTCAGCCTTGCCACTGCCAAAAATGTATCTTTTACAACGATCACCTCATAGCCGACGGCAAAAGCTCACTCACATGGCGACACTGTACTGCTACTCATTTCCTTAAATAATTCCCTATTCGCACTTCCCTTTCCCACATTAGACACATGAAGTGGCTCCCATCCCACCTATTTTGCGAAGTGCATTGCCCCCCCCCCCAAAAAAAATCAGTATTTATGCATACCTTGTCTAAAGATAAAGTCCGCACCTTCATTTTAAATGAGACTTTCACCAAACCCTATTGTACCATCCAAACTTCTCCCTATTCCTAATTGCACAGGCAACGCCAACACCTTTCCCCTGGCTACAGGCAGAGCTGCAATCAGCCACCAAAAGAACATACCCATTTATCGATAATGCACCTCTCCTCGAAATCAGTTTGCCAGGGAAAATATCACGAACTCGCGGTATAGACGCATTGGAAGTGCATGATGTTGCTCAGTCTTGCTGAAATCGTCTTCTTTGGTTATAACTAGGAACGTTTTGCAATTCAGGCATCAAAAAGTCATTTAATATCGTCACATAATGTTCCGTATTCACTATAACAGCACTACCGTTCATGTCCTCTAAAAAGTACGGGCCAGCTATTCCGCTAGCCGACATCGCAGGCCACAAAGTAACTTATGGTGAATTAAGGGGTTTCTCAGGCTTCTGTATAGAATTCGTTGCACCACAGTAGAGGCAACTTTGCTTATTTGACCGGTCAGATGAAATTGAGCCTCGTCAAAAAGATGTTAAATGAAGGTCTCTCAGTCACATCATTAACGAACTGCAACCTATGTCTGGCATCCTGATGCTTAATTCTTGTATGAATTGGATTTTGTAAGGGTGCAGTTTAAGGTCGTTTTATAGAATTCGGCGCTGTGATGTTCTACGTATATTTAAAGATATTGCACGCTTACGAATGGAGAGGTTAGGATCGTCACGAACAGACTGTTTTACACCCTCCGTTTCTGTAAGTATGGATGATTTATTTCAAGAATTAAACAACACTTTAATATATATGATTTACTAAGTAGTTAATTGGTTTACAGACACCATTTAGTATACCCATCCATTAGCAAGTTATTTTGCATTAACGTCTGCTTAGTCTATACATGTACTCTGCGCTTCTTCAGCTCCACGGTTTCCAAAATGGTTTTTACATCATAATTGTTCACATATTCACGTTGTAAATGTTAAATCATCTTCATGTCTTTGTTACTTCCGTGTTTACGGATTGTCAAAGGTAATTCGCAATTGAAATATGGACTTTGTGTACTAATGCTCTTTAGCTATATTATTTCAATTGTGCCTTTTATGTGTTCGTGTCTGTTTATTTGTGTTGATTAGCGTATGAGATGTGAACTGATCGTAGTGATCTGATTCCGTACCAAAGGCTTTGATGATTCTGTGAAAAGCGAGGTCGTGAATTTCTACCCTTGGGCCAAAGGACTAGAAACTGCAAGGTCATCGTAAACGGTTCATGTCAACACTATACATCAGAGAGTGCCACTCATTTAGCTGATTGCATATGGGGTGAACACAAGGCTTTTTAGGTTAGGCGACTCTCCATCCAGTACAGATACTGATAGGTGCAACAGACCCCAGTGTATGAGTGAAAGATCCGTGACAGTGCCCCTGTCGACGAGAATATTAAATTTCCAGTGATCAAATGCTAAAGCATTCGTAAAAGAGTGCCAGAATTTTACGCACATATAAAAATCAGTGGACATCACATAATGCAAAGTGTCCGTAAACTTTTAACCTGATTTCAAGACTAAATATTAATTTTATGTATAATGGTATCGTTTCTTTTTTGTTACAGGTCTACTAGAGAACGGACGAAGTTTCTGTACAGCCGTGTTTCATTCACAACTTTCAGCACAAGGAGCGCTGTGTGAGCTATATTGTAAAATGGCTACCCCCCTGGAGAAAGCTCCACGAGCTGTGTGGTCAGCAGACACCAAATCAAAGATTTTTGTGTAGCGGAAGTTTCTGTCCTATTATGGACAGTAAGCACCTGATGTGAAGTAAATCGGAATATGGAAACTTCTTTAGCAACGTGGTCTGTTCGGAAACGGACAGGCAGCGGCAGACCATCTGCTTCAAAGGAGACTGTGCAAGGCAGTTCAAACAGCATTCACGAGGTCGACACGGAAAACGATTAGACAAGCTACGCATATGCTTCAGGAGCCAAAGAGTGCAGTGCATAAAATGGTTGGAAAACGTCTTAAATTGAATGTGTACAAACTCCACAGTGCTCGATCGTTACAAATAGGCGATCGCGCAAAACATGAAAAATTTGCAAATGGACATACTGAACTGTTTGTATGAGATCAATGACTTCTTGCAGCGTTTATAATTTTCCAATTGTGCTACATTTCATGATTGTTGCTCAGTTAATTGTCATAATGTCCGGTTCTGGTGATCAGAAAGTCGTCATATGGTACGAGATCTTATTCGAGACAGTCCATAGGTTTATGTGTGATCGAGTGACTGGCCCATTTTTCTTCCTTGAAAGCAATGTAAGTGGATATGCTTATAATTCATCATCATCATCATCATCATCATCATCATCAACATCATCATTTAAGACTGATTATGCCTTTCGGCGTTCAGTCTGGAGCATAGCCCCCCTTATACTGTTCCTCCATGATCCCCTATTCAGTGCTAACATTGGTGCCTCTTCTGATGTTAAACCTATTACTTCAAAATCATTCTTAACCGAATCCAGGTACCTTCTTCTCGGTCTGTCCCGACTCCTCCTACCGTCTACTGCTGAATCCATGAGTATCTTGGGTAAACTTGCTTCTCCCATGCGTGTAACATGACCCCACCATCTAAGCCTGTTCGCCCTGACTGCTACATCTATAGAGCTCATTCCCAGTTTTTCTTTGATTTCCTCATTGTGGACACCCTCCTGCCATTGTTCCCATCTACTAGTACCTGCAATCATCCTAGTTACTTTCATATCCGTAACCTCAACCTTGTTGATAAGGTAACCTGAATCCACCCAGCTTTCGCTCCCATACAACAAAGTTGGTCGAAAGATTGATCGGTGCACAGATAACTTAGTCTTGGTACTGACTTCCTTTTTGCAAAAGAGAGTAGATCGTAGCTGAGCGCTCACTGCATTAGCTTTGCTACACCTCGCTTCCAGTTCTTTCACTATGTTGTCATCCTATGAGAATATGCATCCTAAGTACTTGAAACAGTCCACCTGTTCTAACTTTGTTCCTCCTATTTGGCACTCAATCCGTTTATATTTCTTTCCCACTGACATTACTTTCGTATTGGAGATGCTAATCTTCATACCATAGTCCTTACATTTCTGATCTAGCTCTGAAATATTACTTTGCAAACTTTCAATCGAATCTGCCATCACAACTAAGTCATCCGCATATGCAAGACTGCTTATTTTGTGTTCCCATATCTTAATCTCACCCAGCCAGTCTATTGTTTTCAACATATGATCCATAAATAATATGAACAGGTTGCAGCCTTGTCTTACCCCTGAAACTACTGTGAACCATGAACTCAATATACTGTCAACTCTAACTGCTGCCTGACTATCCATTTAAGACCTTTAATTGCTTGCAAAAGTTTGCCTCCTATTCCATAATCTTGTAGAACAGACAATAACTTCCTCCTAGGAAGCCGGTCATATGCCTTTTCTAGATCTATAAAGCATAGATACAATTCCCTGTTCCACTCATAACACTTCTCCATTATTTGCCGTAAGCTAAAGATCTGGTCCTGACAACCTCTAAGAGGCCTAAACCCACACTGATTTTCATCCAATTGGTCCTCAACTAATACTCGCACTTTCCTTTCAACAATACCTGAGAAGATTTTACCCACAACGCTGATTAAAGAGATACCTCTGTAGTTGTTACAATATTTTCTGTTTCCATGTTTAAAGATTGGTTGATTACTGCTTTTGTCCAGTCTGATGGAACCTGTCCCGACTCCCAGGCCATTTCAATTATCCTGTGTAGCCATTTAAGACCTGACATTCCACTGTATTTGAAGAGTTCCGACTTAATTTCATCCACCCCAGCCGCTTTATTGCACTGCAATCTATTGACGATTTTTTCCACTTCCTCAAATGTGATCCTATTTCCATCATCATTCCTATCCCATTCTACCTCGAAGTCTGAAACATTACTGATCGCATTTTCACCTACATTGAGCAACTCTTCGAAATATTCCCTCCATCTGCCCAATGCATCCTCAGGATTCTCCAGCAGTTTTCCTGACCTGTCCAAAATACTTGTCATTTCCTTCTTACCTCCCTTTCGAAGCCTGCTAATTACACTCCAGTATGGTTTTCCAGCAGCTTCACCCATAGTCTCCAACCTGTTTCCAAAGTCTCCCCACGATTTCTTCTTGGATGCTGCAATTATCTGTTTGGCTTTCTTTCTTTCTTCAACATAACTTTCGCTGTCTACCTGGGTTCTGGTTTGTAGCCATTTTTGGTACGCCTTCTTTTTCCTTTTACAGGCTGCCTTGACTGTATCATTCCACCAAGCTGTTTGCTTCATCCTACCTTTACACACTACTGTTCCAAGACATTCTTGTCCGCTGCTCGTGGTCTTGCGGTAGCGTTCTCGCTTCCCGAGCACGGGGTCCCGGGTTCGATTCCCGGCGGGGTCAGGGATTTTCACCTGCCTCGAGATGACTGGGTGTTTGTGTTGTCCTCATCATATCATCATCATCCAGGAAAGTGGCGAAATTGGACTGAGCAAAGATTGGGTAATTGTACGGGCGCTGATAACCACGCAGTTGAGCGCCCCACAAACCAAACATCATCATCATCATCATCCAAGACATCCTTTAGCCACTTCTAGTACTGTGTCCCTGTACCTTGTCCATTCCTTTTCCAATGACTGTAACTGACTACACTCAACTAACTGGTACCTTTCTGAGATCGCTGTTATGAACTTGTGCCTGATTTCCTTATCCTGAAGTTTCTCCACTCTTATCCTCCTACATAGGGACCTGATCTCCTGCACTTTCGGCCTCACAATCCCAATTTCACTGCAGATTAAATAATGATCAGTGTCATCAAAGAATCCCCTGAATACACGTGTGTCCCTCACAGCCTTCCTGAATTCCTGATCTGTTATTGTATAGTCAATGACAGATCTGGTTCCCCTGCCTTCCCAAGTATACCGGTGAATGTTCTTATGTTTAAAAAAGGAGTTTGTGATTACTAAGCCCATACTGGCACAGAAATCCAAGAGTTGTTTCCCATTCCTGTTGGCCTCCATATCCTCTCCAAATTTACCCATAACCTTTTCATACCCTTCTGTTCGATTTCCAATCCTGGCGTTAAAATCACCCATGAGCAGAACACTGTCCTTGTCCTTTACTCTAACAACTACATCACTGAGTGCCTCATAAAAACTATCCATCTTATCTTGATCTGTCCCTTCACAATACGAATATACTAACACAATCCTAATTTTCTTGCTAGACACTGTCAAATCTATCCACATCAGTCGTTCGTTTACATAACTTATTGCAACTACGCTGGGTTCCATTTCTTTTCTGATGTAAAGCCCTATACCCCATTGTGCTATTCCTGCTTTGACTCCTGACAGGTAGACCTTGTATTCTCCCACTTCCTCTTCTTTCTCACCCCTTACCCGAATGTCACTAACAGCTAAAACGTCCAGCCCATCTTACTTGCAGCCTCTGCCAGCTCTACCTTCTTCCCAGAGTAGCCCCCATTGATATTAATAGCTCCCCATCTCATTACCATTTGTTTGCCAAGTCGTATCTTAGGAGTCCCTGGTTTGTCAGTTAGAGGTGGGACTCCGTCACCTCCAAAGGTCCGAGGCATTTTGCTCTGATTGTTGCCAGCATCATATTTAAAGTACCAGGGAAGCAGGTTGCTAGCCTTACTTCCCCCGAGTCCCATTGGGTTTTACCCCTAACGGCTGAGGGACTAACCGGTGGATTTGGTAGTCTTTGCCGAATGAGCACAAAGGTGACCACGACTCAGAATATGTCCGAGATGCCCAGCCTTATTCCAAAGTAACTGGTATCCCGACTGTCGGGAGCACTTACTTGGCCACTCATACGTTGCCTGTCGTTCATGAACTAGGACATGACTACAGGAACCCACACCATGAACCACATAATTCATCAATATGTCGAAATAAAAATATCCACTGTTGCCGAGCTACAGGTTATGGAAGACATTATCATCTTGTAGCAAGATGGCGCTCCCACTCACGGGGCGTTCCTAGTCCGCGATCTTCCTAACGAAAGCTTCCCCACTCAGTGGATTGGTAGAGACTGTCCAATTCCATAGCCCTCGAGATCACCTAACTTTACCCACTTAGATATCTTTCTCTGGGCTTATGAGAAAGATATGGAGTTCAAAGCAGCAGTTCCTACTACTGTGACCCCGCAATAAGACATCAGAGTAGCCATTGGCACAATCACATCAGACATGTTGCTTGATGTGTGGCAAGAGGTTGAATACCGTCTCGAAATTATACATTCTACCAAGGGTTCACATGTTGAAGTGATTTAAATGTCAACGTTATTACCGGTATTAAATGTTTATGTTAGATTCAAAACTTAATAAGTAGATGCATATATGGTATAACGCAAGTTTCATTTACATTGTTTTGTTATCAGGGTAAACATTTACGGCCACTCTGTAGTAAGGGCAGAAATGTAACTAGAAACAGATAGGTGTGAGATGTTGGGCGAATCTAATTGTTTGTCAAAACGATACACAAACGTGAAATGGCGACTGAGTACGTATCACAACAGGAAAGAAACTCGCATCCACCAAGACAGAAATTGGAGCTCCAGGCGAGTATATGGGCAAGACTCAGTAAAGAGGAGGGAGGAGGAGGAGATTAGTGTTTAACGTCCCGTCGACAACGAGGTCATTAGAGACGGAGCGCAAGCTCGGGTGAGGGAAGGATGGGGAAGGAAATCGGCCGTGCCCTTTCAAAGGAACCATCCCGGCATTTGCCTGAAGCGATTTAGGGAAATCACGGAAAACCTAAATCAGGATGGCCGGAGACGGGATTGAACCGTCGTCCTCCCAAATGTGAGTCCAGTGTGCTAACCACTGCGCCACCTCGCTCGGTAAGACTCAGTATAAAGGGTTGGCATAAAACAAATGGATCTTTCTATCGACTCATCCCCAGATATAGTGGTAAGAATTACAGCGATCACATAGGTTCAGCCTCAGTATCAAGCGTGAGCATAAAAATAATTGGATCTCTCTATCGACTCATCTCTGGATACAGTGATATGACATGGAACGATTACATAGATTCAGTCGTAGATAAAAATGCATGCAGACTAGAAAGGAGTGTGGTTTCAGAACATTCGTGCAACCCATCCAGAATACTGCTGATGTGTGTAGGACGTGTACCTAATAGGAGTAACTGGGGGTAACCAAATTAGACAAAAAAGGTCAACTCGATTGATCATAGACTTGTTAGACTCATAACGGAGTGTTAAGAGTTCTTCACGGTAAATGATAACACGCAGACAGTTGCAAGTTAAAGATTTATTGAAATCCTTGACCACGGTTTCGGTACATCTAAATATACCTTCATCAGAAGCAGAAATACACCTCAACAGGAAGACACGTTCATTAGCAAAAATCTTAGCAACATAACTCAGATAGAAGAAAAAAGCAAACAAACAGTTATTGCTTTAAGTAACCACGAAAATTACCAAAATATCACAAGCACAAAAACTTGTAGTCGCTTACTAAAATCACATCCTGCAGTGGAGATGCATAAAACAATCGTGCCAAAGGCTATGTGAATCAATGTGTACAATGTACAAGGTACCTGTAACTCTCGTATTACCGTAAGATACTTCCACTGATGCATTGTTTTTTTTATAAATTGGTAGTGGATTATGTTTACAACTAGGTCATTGTCGTCATCGCCCTTGTAATAAAGTAAACGGCAACCACAATTAATCCATGACATCGTGGAGAGTATTAGTCGCTCTGGCCAACCACGTGTTGTTGTTGGTTTTGAAGTCACGTGGTGCATTACGCAATTGTGTGACTCTTTGACAGAGTAAAGTTAAATGTAAAATTATGGCATTGATTAATAATTATTACATACTGTTTACAGGCGTATAGAGACAACATTTTTCCTCTCTTTATAGCAGACCAAACACTGCGAATAAACGCTATTTGGTAATACATGCTTGGGCTTCGTAATTTCATCGAAGTAAGCTATTCTCGATACTAATAGTTAATGTCTACTACATGAGGCGTGCATCGGATGTAAACAGCGTTCGCGCCATACATTGTGGCAGCAATGACAAGGATGTTATTTGGCCAGCACAAAGCTTATGACAAAATAACCTGGACATTCTTCAGAAGCTGACTATCACGACTTGATTCGTAGAGTGAGCAGCTAAAGCACAGCCCTATATTTTTTGAATTTCATATCAACATAAGATTTAGCAAGGACTTCCCAGAAAACGATTGTGAAAATGCTCTTCAGTAGATTATTACTATCGTGACACTCAGCGTTAACAATAACAGATCTGAGACAAAGGCACTTAGTATCAAATGATATGAATAAATGAATGTAAATTTAAACAGAAACAAAAAATCATCAACATGAAGCTATAATCTAATGGAACAGTCGAGAAACTGGAGGAAATAAAAAGAGCAGATGCACAAAGTAGGAGCAAAATTTTGAACCAAAGAAACTGGTATGGTGAATAAAATAATTCAATGTTTTCTCTGAGGATTTCATCAGGAACTCTTGGCGATTGGTAGGTAGCTGAAGAGTATCTGAAAAGAATTTGGGGCAGAAAAGAACATACAAGAATTGAACAGAATTAAATTTTGAGGTTAAAAGTTAACGAGCAGGAGTGCAACATTGTATCTATGGGAAGTAGGTGTCAATCTGCCAAAACATACATATTTAAAGTTGTGGGAGGCTTTTAAGAGCAATGTAAAAGTCTACAAAGCCAAGTAATGGGAAGACTGCGAGTAGCAGTCCAAGAGAAAAAATTCATAAAATGGCTGAGTGACGGAAACGTACACAAGGTCTTGGACAAAAGAAAACAAAAATTCATCATTACATCTGTTAATGTCACATGTGATAATTAGTTGAGTATCTATCAATTTCAGTCTTTCAAATATATCTGCAACACGTTTGATACGCAATATCAATGTATTGGGGCAAAAAGAAAAAGATTAGATTCTGTACAGGATAGAGGCAGGAAGAAATTCATGTGTAGTGCAGCAAACTGATTGACATATGCGAATATTATCGCTAGTTTGAATTCATGTTCCTGTACACGTGTTGGCGTTATTTGGTATCGCCACCCCCTACCAGCCAGAAACATTTTCCAATTCAAAAGAACATTAACAAAATGTTTACGATCCCATGTATGAGGTAGAATTGATAGAAATACTACTTCAGTAGATGCTGATTATAATTTTTAACAAGTTGTTGCTGGCACAGTGCAATAGATATCGAAAGTTTTTAGTTGCTATCGGGCTGAATAGAATCTTCTGAAGAGGAATCTCAGTGGCAAGAAAATCGTAACTTTAATTATTAGACTCGAGGCTTCAAAGAGTGTTATCCTGCGGATGTAAATAATCATTTTTTAAAGACCTCAAGAGGATCATCGATATTAACAGGAGGAATCAAGAATGACTGAAACTTAAGGAAAGAACCAGATAATTTGAGAAAGGTAATCACTAGGATAACTGGAGAGAACAACTGTGCATATTGTCTAATGTTTCACAGAAGTGGATGGATTGAACAGAAAGGTCATACCAGAGAAGAGAAGAGGAAAATTGAATGGGAAAAATGGAATACTATGAAATACTCTCGCAAAGAAGACATAAAAGATAACTTGACACAGGAAGAAGAACGTGTACGAATAATAACGAATGATAACAATATTGAAAGCTGAAATGTATAGAATGAAAGTCAATATTTCAATGGAAAGAACTCACGAAAATTAAGCAACAGTTGTAAGCAGTGAAGCTTGCAGAAGAGTTTAGGGTTAATCGGACAGCCTTTTCAAAGAATCCAAGACAGCTGAATGGATGTGCGTTTAATTTCGAAGAGTGTGAACGTGAGCCGTTTCACCGCAAGTCATATACACTATATGATCAAAAGTATCCGGACACCTGGTAATGCTAGAGTTCAATATAATCTTGGACCACCTTTAGCCTTAATGATAGATTCCACGCTCGCAGGCATACTTTCAATCAGGTGCTGGAAGGTTTTCTGGGGAATGGCAAATCATTCTTCATGGAGTGCTACACTGGGGAGAGGTATCGATGTCAGTCGGTGAGGCCTGGCACTAAGTCAGCGTTCCAAAACGTCCCAAACGTGTTCTATAGATGCAGGCCAGTCGATTACAGGATCTTATAGACGTTTAACGACTCCGCCATAGGCCGTGCATTATGAACAGGTGCTCGATCGTGTTAAAAGATGCAATCGCCATCCCCTAATTGCCTTTCAACAGTGTGAAGCAAGAAGATGTTAAAAACATCAATGTAGGGCTGAGCTGTGATAGTGCCACGCAAAATAACAAGGGCTGCGAGATCCCTCCATGAAAAACATGATCACACCATAACACCACCGCCTCCGAATTTTACTGTTAACAGTACACACGTTGGCAGACGAAGTTCACCGGGATTCGCCATACCCCACACCTGCATTCGGATCGCCACATCGTGTACCGTGATTTGTCACTCCACACAACGTTTTTCCACAATTCAGTCGTCCAATGTTTATGCTCCTTACACCAAGCGAGGCGTCGTTTGGCATTTGCCGGCGTGATGTGTGGCTTATGAGTAGCTGCTCGACCATGAAATCCAATTTTTCTCATCTCCCGCCTGTCATAGCACTTCCAGTGGATCCTGATGCAGTTTGGAATTCATGTGTGATGGTCTGGATAGATGTCTGCCTATTACCCATTACGACCCTCTTCAACTGTCGGTGGTCTCTGTCAGTCAACAGACGAGGTCCGCCTGTACGCTTTTGTGCTGTACGTGTCCCTTCACGTTTCCACTTCACAATCGCATTGAAAACAGTGGACCTAGGGATGTTCAGTAGTGTTTGAATATCGCGTACAGATGTATGACACAAGTGGCACCCAATCAGCTGACCACATTCGAAGTCCGTGAGTTCCACGTGACTACTGTGGACGCTGATATGGAGTACCTGGCAGTAGGAGGCAGCACAATGCCCCTAACATGAAAAAAGTATCTTTTTCGGGTTTTCCAGTACTTTTGATCAAATAGTGCATCAGACCCTCCCCTGAAGCGTTTGTCATGGAAACTGAAATACAACGTATAGTACAGTAAAATATTACTGAGCAATACAACCCACGTGTGAATATGAACCGTTTACCAATAAGTAATAACTCAGGATTTGCCATGGAATCTGAAATACAGTGCACGCTACCGAAAGATCTCATTGAGGAATAGGCTGTAGCTTTTTACGTGTAGTTCCGAAGAGAGATGGATCAGTGATAGAAGTCATAAATGTAAGAACGATTAATCGTATACTTTTGCCCCTGTTATCTCGATCATGAAGTCAGGAAAAGTTACTGTAACGTGTTAAAGATCTGAAATATTTCACTAGTTGACACAGTACTAGTAGTTACTGGCAACTGACATCAGAAGCAAGAATGTGAAATGCTTTTGTCTATATTTAAATGAGCTATATGTGTAAGTAGGCTGTTTAGGTTCTTATATGTAGGCTGTTTAGGTTCTTATATTGGTAACGCCGCCGCCACGTAGCGCTCTCTGTATGAAAATCACTGGGTGTGCTGTGTGCAGTCTCTGGCTAGTTTTCATTGTTGTCTGCCATTGTAGTCTTGGGCAGCTGGACGTGAACAGCGCGTAGCGTTGCGCAGTTGGAGGTGAGCCGCCAGCAGTGGTGGATGTGGGGAGAGAAATAGCGGAGTTTTGAAATTTGTAAAAATGGATGTCATGAACTGCTGTATATATTATGACTTTTGAACACTATTGAGGTAAATACATTGTTTGTTCTCTATTAAAAATCTTTCATTTGCTAACTATGCCTATCAGTAGTTAGTGCCTTCCGTAGTTTGAATCTTTTATTTAGCTGGCAGTAGTGGCGCTCGCTGTATTGCAGTAGTTCGAGTAATGAAGATTTTTGTGAGGTAAGTGATTTGTGAAAGGTATAGGTTAATGTTAGTCAGGGCCATTCTTTTGTAGGGATTTTTGATAGTCAGATTGCGTTGCGCTAAAAATATTGTGTGTCAGTTTAAGCACAGTCATGTACAATTGTTCATAGGGGACGTTTCATATGTCGACCCTTAGCCTAGGATACCTCACTGGCATCTTCTGATTTTTTTCTTGTGGTTTGTGTAATTAGTGTAGCTTTTGTTTATTGTTAGCGCGTAATTGTAGAGAGACTCTCCTTTGTAGTTGCAGTCTTTCATTGTTGTACAGTAAAACAGTTGTGGCATGCATGTAGATTTGCACCAAGTATTTCGCAGTTGCAATTAACTAGATATTATTTTCAGTGCTATGTTAATGTGTTCTCTTAATTTTGCTCTTCAAATGGTGCTTTTCTGTGTTGTCGTGTGAAATATTGTGACAATAATGGCGTGTGAAAAACGTAATACTAGGCTCCACAGTAAATTGAGAATTGACAGTGAAGACGAAAGCAGTGTGTTAGCGCCACCATGTAATGAATTAACTAATATTCACAGTAGTAATTTGGTATCTGTGCATAGGGAAATGGAGCGGGCATCAAATAATGGAGTAGACAGTGAAACAGGTAGTGAACAGGGAAGCATTATCGATCGATCGGTCGGTAACAGCTCGCCTCAGGAATCGGGATTGACAGAACACAATATTCCAAATACTGTAGACTCAGGTTTTGGGTCCTCACCGTTTTCTCAAATGTCAAAATGTGAATGTTGCCGGTGCAAATTCACTGCCAAAAAGCACTGAGGAACATGTTTCAGACACCAGTGCATTGTTATTACAATTAATGCAACAAATGGGACAAAAGCTTCAAAAGTTAGACACAATGGAACAACACCAGAGACAAACACAGCAACAGTTAGACACAATGGAACAAAATCTTCAAAAGTTAGACACAATGGAACAAAATCAGAGACAAACACAGCAAAAGCTTCAAAAGTTAGACACAATGGAAGAAAATCTTCGGAAGTTAGACACCACACTTGAACAAACATGTGAAGATTTAACTACTGAGTTACATAACATTGAATCGAAATGTCAAAAAGTCTGTAATGACGTAAAAACACAAATTTGTGAGCATTTCCAACCTATTTTTTCGCGGCATGAAAATGCATTACAGAATCACGAAGCAGCCATAAAAGAACTGCAAACCATTGTTGAAAATCATGAGACCTTGTGGGCTAAAATTGACTCAGTTGCATCTACCGATTCGGTTACGCAACTTGCAAAAACTCAGGAAAACTTAAAGGACACAGTAGATTCGATTTCAACACAAGTGGAAACTCTGAAACTTGATTCAGAAAAACACACTGAGGAAATGTGTTCACTATCGGAGAAAGTAGCCGAACTTTCGGATCAGGTCACTAACTTACATACAAAGGTATATGATGATCTGAATGAAACAAGACTTGTAGCCATCACTGACACAGAAGAGTATGAACAAATTAAGAAATTCAAACAAAATCAGAATCAAATTAATACGCAATACAAAAGAGAAATCCAGGAAGTACATGATCAGCTGACACAGGTAATACAAGAATTACGTATTTCAGAGGACACTCGCATTCCAACACGGGAAGAGGAACTTAGAAATACGGAAAAGCTATGAAAGAAATTTGCAAGGTGCACCAAATTTTGAGATGGAACTGCCGACACGACGTAACAATGGCCGATATGCTACTAGTCGATACGATGATTTTGACTATAACGTGTTCATTACTACACGTAAATTCAGAATGTTTAAGAATTCTGCCAATGATATTCATCCAGAAGCGTGGCTCCATCAATTCTCTCATTGTTTTCCTCCCAACTGGTCATTGGAGCACAGGTTAGAATTTATGCGTGGCTACTTGGAGAATGAACGAGCTGTAAGAATGCGATCGGTCATTCACGATTGCCACAGTGAAGGAGAATTTTACCATGCGTTCCTCTCAGCATATTGGTCTCAAGCTACACAAGACCGAGTAAAACATAGCATCATAATGATGAAACATTTCGAACAATCTGAATTATCCAGTCTTGTGAAATATTTTGAAGTTATGTTGCACAAGAATCAGTACCTGTCAAACCCATACAGCCCCTCAGAACTCATCCGCATTTGCTTAATCAAATTACCTGAACATTTACGACATATTATTTTGGCAGGATGTTGCAAAGACGACATTGAAGCTTTTCAGGGGCTCTTACAAGAACTGGAAATTGACACTGACAATCGTGGAACGCGAAAACAGGAGCACAACAATTACAGGTCACATCCGTCACAATTCCGCGATGACAGAAATAATAACTGGACGCAACAAGGCTATTCTCACAACACAAATCGTGACCAAAACAGACACCACCCGTATGACAACCGTTGGCAGAGTAGTAATAATTACAGGAAAAGATCACCTGTCCGCAGTAATGACTATCACAGAGACAATCAGAGAAACAGACAATATGGGAACCAAAACAATTATTATTACGGGAGACAGAATAACTTTAGACGCAACGGTCCAGCGCGCAATTACGATTCAGGGAGAAATTCTCCACCACTTAACTGACAAGAAAGAAACTACAGGAATTACCGACATGACGACAGATGATATAATCGTAACGACAGACTTGAATTGCATCAGAACTGGCGAGATTCAAACAGTGCAGGGCACTCTCGACAAGGCGAATTTGTAGAAGTTAGGTCTCCAAATCCCAATAACGACGCACACCAAGAAAGAGACAGACAATGACTCGCACCGCAGGCAGCCACGTGCGCCCACTGGCTCAGGGAAAAATAACATAGACGCTAACATTGAGAAAAATTGCAGTATTCTTTACCGACGTAAACCACATGATAATTGCGTTAAAGTTGAAACTCTGTGTACTAGGAAGAGCAAAAGGTTACACCATATTTCACATGTAAAACCGTCTATTGAGAGATAATCTGCTTTTTAACTTAGTCTTTGGCATAAAATTTTTCACTTCATGCTACTAGTACAATTTGTCACACTGAGAAACTGTTAACGTGCAACAGTGTTTTGAAGTTAACTATCCAGTCTAGAACCTAGGGAACATACTTAGTACTTACGAGTGCATTGTTATTGTGAACAGATGACACAGTGTTATTGTGTGTGTGTACATTCTTGCTTGTTAGTTGGACGATTACATAACGACTATAAGGCTCACATACTTAGAACATTTACCAGTAATGCTAATGAGATTTTAATGCAACATTTTGGTTTACTTGAAAATACGTTCTGGGTTTAAAGTACTTTCTGTGAGATACCAGATGACACAGTGGTTAGTTTATGTGACAGCTACACGATTTTATCACGACACTACTAATGAGTGACAATTTATAATGTTGCTTTTGCGGTGTTTCTGATTTATATCTTCACAGTTTTTCTGAATTATTCTGGAAAGTAAAACATGTTTTCGTAGTAACTTTTGTGGTATAGCTACAATGAGACAGCCTTTTCCGTAGCACAACAATACGTTACAGCACAGTACTTCCTTCATCATGGCAATAAGCATAATAACTAAGATATCTATACGCAAAGCATTTCACTTTTGTTTATCATGAGGTAAGTACATTGGCTTCTGCAGAACTTAGCTTTCGGAGGACAATAACTACGACACTTCCACAGAGATTATCTTACAGCAAGACGCACATTTAGCGCTACAGGACACGTATTTGAGTGATTAATTTTGTACTTAAATCATTTATATCCATTGCTGTAATCTGTAACACCTGAGGGTATAATTACATTAATCCTCAGGGGGGTACACGCTTACTTTGTGTACCATGTGTGTGGCAAGCACAAGGAGCCCTAGCTAATATGGTATTTGCTTATACAACTTTACACATCGGTACCATATTTCTCCAACAGAATTACACAGCTACCTGATTATTTAACAGAGAAACAAACATTTTTTTACTACATCAGTGACACATGTTTACGCAATTACACAGTTGGGTAACTTCATACTTACGAAATTGTATTTTGTCTGTACTTTGTGAACTGTTCATATTTTTTTGGACCCATTGTGATATTATGAGAGCTTTGAATGATATATTTGGTATGAGATCACGATTTTTAAAGTACGTTTGAGGCAGATGACACTTTTGACATGAGTAGAGAATTTTTTTTAGGTTTTGAAATTTTTGCAGAAAGCTATGACGATTTTGAGAGTTGACTGAGGTGTTATGATGTTATTATTACGATGGCTATGTGTATTATGCTGTTGCGGTATGTTTACGATCAATAAGCTGATGCTATATGAGTTATTTGAGTATGCTACGTATCTGTTATGATGAAACATTGAAGAAGTGTCAACGAATAAGGTAAGGAATAATGAGTAGTGGTTAGGGACTCTGGTTTGTGAAAAAGGTTGTTGGAAACCAAGAATCGTACTTTAAGAGTTATGAAATGTATGTAAATGCGTGAATGTATCACAATGTCGACGAAATTTTTTTGGACACTGTTATATCAATAGGATTTTGTTTCTACAGATTTGTAACGCAAATTCTTGACCTGTGAAATATTTTTATATGAGACTGTCACTGTAGCGGAAACTGCTGTCGTAAATATTTCCATAATAAAGTTAAGTGACCACCTGCACGTAATGCATCGTGGGCCCCCAGCTGTGTCAGATGCCTGGAGAACAAGCCATTAGTGTGTGCCTTTTCAGAGGCACAGGTAGAAAAAAAGAAAGGGGAGGCCATTATCCTCGCTATTGACATTTCTTTGTAGAAAGCATCCTAAATACGACACGCTTAAACTTGAAAATATATGATTACACTGTGGAGCTCTTAATTTATGATATTTACTAAAATGCCTAATGAAATGATGAGAAACATTTAACATCTATTGTCTTTCTAGTTGAGAGATTGCTCATTTTGTTTAGTATCTGGTTTCCAGCTGTGTTGCAGCATTAGTTTTATAAAATAAACTTAGATGCATTTGTGGGGAGCATGGGGGCTATGTAAGTAGGCTGTTTAGGTTCTTATATGTAGGCTGTTTAGGTTCTTATATTGGTAACACCGCCACCATGTAGCGCTCTCTGTATGAAAATCACTGGCTGTGCTGTGTGCAGTCTGTGGCTAGTTTGCATTGTTGTCTGCCATTGTAGTCTTGGGCAGCTGGACGTGAACAGCGCATAGTGTTGCGCAGTTGGAGGTGAGCCGCCAGCAGTGGTGGATGTGGGGAGAGAAATAGCGGAGTTTTGAAATTTGTAAAAATGGATGTCATGAACTGCTGTATATATTATGACTTTTGAACACTATTGAGGTAAATACATTGTTTGCTCTCTATTAAAATCTTTCATTTGCTAACTATGCCTATCAGTAGTTAGTGCTTCCATAGTTTGAATCTTTTATTTAGCTGGCAGTAGTGGCGCTCGCTGTATTGCAGTAGTTTGAGTAATGAAGATTTTTGTGAGGTAAGTGATTTGTGAATGGTATAGTTTAATGTTAGTCAGGGCCATTCTTTTGTAGGGATTTTTGATAGTCAGATTGCGTTGCACTAAAAATATTGTGTGTCAGTTTAAGCACAGTCATGTACAATTGTTCAAAGGGGACGTTTGATATGTTTAGACTAACGCGTCTTGTTTTGCTTCTGTCAGCATCCTTATTGCTGCATTCATTGAATCAGGTGCTATGTAATGAGATTTTAAAGATGGTAGGTGGTAGATGGTAGATGGTATTGCAGTTGTCATTGAGACCTGGGAGAAATACTTGAATATCTTGTCTGAAGTCTCACAAATAACTTACAATGGTCGTATTACAGTAAGTGTTGAAAATTCAAACAAGAGATTAATTTATTGATACATTTTATTTTGGATGGAGCACTGAACCTAACTTCGAAAAAACAGAGGTGGTGTGGAACTGTCTGTCACCAAAGTGTAAGAAACACATACAAGATAGTTGATTTTACCAAAGTTTAACTAACAATCAGGAGTTGGCGCACTCGGTATTACCAATACTGTTAATGAAAGGTCACTCTATAGGTTTGGCAAACAGAACAGCAGGTGGAATTTCACCGAATTAGATCAAAATTATGTGGTTAATCAGTTTTTTTCATCAAAAGGTAAATGAATAATTTTATTTAGGCCCACCTAGCTGTGAGTAGGGTTCAATAGGTTAACTCTGTCAGGATATCGAAATAAATGGACGGATTGAGCATCTTACTATCGTTTTTACAGATAGAGCTCTAACAACTTGGGAACGCAAGCATAGCGACCGAAAGGGAAGCATGGTCCTTAAAAAGTGTCAATATGCTTTTTAAAGAAGTTACACATTCTTTAGGACTGACTATTCGTTTATTGGGCAGGTATTTCTTTTAGCACTAGCCATTCCTACGCTGATCAATGATTAACGTTGTCATGACGTCACGCAAGAAAACGTCAGCACCTCTCTTCCCTAGACCCACCCCCAGCATGCGACATGCCCCATGCCTAAATGTATTTTTCCTATGTGCATGTGAAAGTGCTAATACGCGAGCCAGAAACATAGTGTTATGGTTTTATGGCAATATAGATCTTTTTTCAGCATTAACTGGATAAGAAAGGAGCTGTATTTAGATATAGTCATATTTGAAGGGCTTATTTCAATAGTGGTAGAAGTTCATTAACTCCACTATTCTGCCTATAATGCTTCTGAAATTAATGATCCAAACAAACAGAAAGAAAGGTTCATCTCTAGCCAGAAGCGATATGCTTGAATATTTCTAGTATCTCAACAACAGATTTTTTAGCTCTCATTTAACTTCAGGACTGTGTATCCCAAAATGAACACAGGACTACTAAAATAGGCCCTTCATTTCGTGTTAAGTTCTGGTAGCGCATCATGTTTTCTGATAAAGAGTAATTTTTTATTACATTTATGTTCCTTTTGTACCTGTAGGTCCCATTAGCTACTCTTAGTATTTTCACCTTTTACTGATCTTATGAGTTCTCTACGAGAGACGTGTGCCATGATTTTTATAGAACGATTACCCTTCCTGTTAGGTGTTCTGTACGACGACAATGCGGTACGCAGTACATACATGTTACTGATATGTCGAAGGTTATTGGTCTTTAAAGTGATGCAATGTGTGTGATTAATCAAGTGCTGAGGCTGGTGTTAACAACACATGACTGAATACTTTCAGGGAAAGACATTTAATCCAAGAAACTGAAGTGCATATACCACTTTCTATGCGTAATTCTTACTTTCATTTTTTGTATAATGAATTTTCTTAGTAAAAATATTTAGAAAGGAACAAATTTCTTACGGCTGCATTAGTGTCTCACTGCTGTGACAGCTACACATACTCAGTGGGTAGCCTCTACTCTTCACGTTACTTTGTTATGTACGTATGGCTAATTTCGTGGATCTACACAGTACTATTTTAAGAGTCTTACGTAATGTCTCATATTTTTTTCGCTTTCTTGGTACATCTGCAGTATCAATGGAAGTCAGTGGTTAAAAGAATAGTAGTGGTTTACCTTATACTTAGGGAAGCCACAGCACTGTTGCTTTAACAAAGAGTAATCAAGCATTATTATGTTTGTTACTAATGAAGTCTTATATTGTTGTTGTTGTGGTCTTCATTCCTGAGACTGGTTTGATGCAGCTCTCCATGCTACTCTATCCTGTGCTAGCTTCTTCATCTCCCAGTACCTATTGCAACCTACATCCTTCTCAATCAGCTTAGTGTATTCATCTCTTTGTCTCCCTCTACGATATTTACCCTCCACGCTGCTCTCCAAAGCTAAATTTGTGATCTCCTGATGCCTCAGAACATGTCCTACCAACCTACCTCTTCTTCTGGTCACGTTGTGCCACAAACTCCTCTTCTCCCCAGTTCTGTTCAATACCTCCTCATTAGTTATGTGATTTACCCATTTAATCTTCATCATTCTTCTGTAGCACCACATTTCGAAAGCTTCTATTCTCTCCTTGTCCAAACTATTTATTGTCCATGTTTCACTTCCATACATGGTTACACTCCATACAAATACACTCCTGGAAATGGAAAAAAGAACACATTAACACCGGTGTGTCAGACCCACCATACTTGCTCCGCACACTGCAAGGGCTGTACAAGCAATGATCACACGCACGGCACAGCGGACACACCAGGAACCGCGGTGTTGGCCGTCGAATGGCGCTAGCTGCGCAGTATTTGTGCACCGCCGCCGTCAGTGTCAGCCAGTTTTCCGTGGCATACGGAGCTCCATCGCAGTCTTTAACACTGGTAGCATGCCGCGACAGCGTGGACGTGAACCGTATGTGCAGTTGACGGACTTTGAGCGAGAGCGTATAGTGGGCATGCGGGAGGCCGGGTGAACGTACCGCCGAATTGCTCAACACGTGGGGCGTGAGGTCTCCACAGTACATCGATGTTGTCGCCAGTAGTCGGCGGAAGGTGCACGTGCCCGTCGACCTGGAACCGGACCGCAGCGACGCACGGATGCACGCCAAGACCGTAGGATCCTACGCAGTGCCGTAGGGGACTGCACCGCCACTTCCCAGCAAATTAGGGACACTGTTGCACCTGGGGTATCGGCGAGGACCATTCGCAACCGTCTCCATGAAGCTGGGCTACGGTCTCGCACACCGTTAAGCCGTCTTCCGCTCACGCCCCAACATCGTGCAGCCCGCCTCCAGTGGTGTCGCGACAGGCGTGAATGGAGGGACGAATGGAGACGTGTCGTCTTCAGCGATGAGAGTCGCTTCTGCCTTGGTGCCAATGATGGTCGTATGCAGGTGAGCGCCACAATCAGGACTGCATATGACCGAGGCACACAGGGCCAACACCCGGCATCATGGTGTGGGGAGCGATCTCCTACACTGGTCGTACACCACTGGTGATCGTCGAGGGGACACTGAATAGTGCACGGTACATCCAAACCGTCATCGAACCCATCGTTCTACCATTCCTAGACCGGTAAGGGAACTTGCTGTTCCAACAGGACAATGCACGTCCGCATGTATCCCGTGCCACTCAACGTGCTCTAGAAGGTGTAAGTCAACTACCCTGGCCAGCAAGCTTTCCGGATCTGTCCCCCATGGAGCATGTTTGGGACTGGATGAAGCGTCGTCTGACGCGGTCTGCACGTCCAGCACGAACGCTGGTCCAACTGAGGCGCCAGGTGGAAATGGCATGGCAAGCCGTTCCACAGGACTACATCCAGCATCTCTACGATCGTCTCCATGGGAGAATAGCAGCCTGCATTGCTGCGAAAGGTGGATATACACTGTACTAGTGCCGACATTGTGCATGCTCTGTTGCCTGTGTCTATGTGCCTGTGGTTCTGTCAGTGTGATCATGTGATGTATCTGACCCCAGGAATGTGTCAATAAAGTTTCCCCTTCCTGGGACAATGAATTCACGGTGTTCTTATTTCAATTTCCAGGAGTGTAGTTTCAGAAACGACTTCCTGACACTTAAATCTATACTCGATATTCACAAATTTCTCTTCTTCAGAAACGCTTCCCTTGCCAATGCCAGTCTGCATTTTATATCCTCTCTACTTCGACCATCATCAGTTATTTTGCTCCCAAAATACCAAAAATCCTTTACTACTTTAAGTGTCTCATTTCCTAATCTAGTTCCCTCAGCATCACCCGACTTAATTCAACTACATTCCATTATCCTCGTTTTGCTTTTGTTGATGTTCATCTTATATCCTCCTCTCAAGACGCTGTTCATTCCGTTCAATTGCTCTTCCAAGTCCTGTCTGTCTCTGACAGAATTACAATGTCATCGGCGAACCTCAAAGTATTTATTTCTTTTCTATGGATTTTAATTCCTACACCAAATTTTTCTTTTGTTTCCTTTACTGCTGGCACAATATACAGACTGAATAACATTGGGGAGAGGCTACAACCCTGTCTCACTCCCTTCCCAACTACTGCTTTCCTTTCGTGCCCCTCGACTCTTATAACTGCCATCTGGTTTCTGTGCAAACTATAAATAGCCTTTCGCTCCCTATATTTTACCCTTGTCTTATACTGAGACTATAAGATGATGTAAAGTAACGCTATTCATCTGACTGTTCAGCAATATTTTTGTCATTTTCTCTGACGCCGAAAGCAAATAAAAATTAATTTTATGGCTATCGCTGTGGGATCGCTATAAATCCTGCATTGCCATACTACACTTTTAATAATGCTGAGATCTGAGAAATTTTGAATGAACTGTGCTTGAAGCAGGACATTGTCATGGGCGCCTTTATATCGATTTACATGGCAACTACAGTAACGTTTGTCTGAAAAAGTGTGTCAACGCTCAAAGTCGCATGCGCTCTGGATGTGAATGGGTTAGCATTGATTTTGAAGTGGTGTGGTGTACCAAGTTTTAGGTGGCAATTTCGTGTAGAAAATGTTAAATGGAGAATGTGGCGAAAGCGATTAATTATTGTTTCATTGAAGTGCAGTAGCGTATATGAACTACGTTTACCTTATGTTTGCTATAGACCTAACATTGTGAATAAACATCAGTGGTTCATTTATGTCTGAACTTCATGAATTCAGAACGTTGTAACCTTGTTAAACTAAACCTCAGTTTATCAAATAATGGCTGGAAAATGCTAACACAAGTTATTTAAAGGGGGAAGGAGGTCGAGATAAGGAAAGATCTGTTTGGGTTCCGAAGAAATGTGGGGACACGAAAGGCAGTATAGATTCGACGCCGTATCTCACAAGCCAGGTTGAAAGAATGCAACTCTACGTTTACAGCATCTGTATATTTAGGGAAAGCTTTTGACAATGAAGACTGGAGTAGCCTCTTCGAATTTCTGAAGATAGCAGAGAAGAAATATAGGGAGCAATGGCCTATCTTAAAATTATACAGAACAAAATTGCAGTTATGTCAAAGGGCATGACAGGGAGTAGCTGAGGACGGAATGAGAATGGTTTGTAGTCTACCGTCGATATTATTTAGCCTATATATTTAGCAAGTTTTTACAGAAACAAATAACGTATTTGGAAAGCGAGTTGAAGTTCGGGGATAAAAAAACAAAAAATTTTACATTTGATGATGATATTGTAATTCTGTCAATGACAGCACAGGACTGAAAGAGCCGTTGACCAGAACGGGCAGTGTCTCGAAAAGAGTCTACGAGATGAATAACAACTTAAGTAAAACAAGGGTAATGCAGTGTAGTTGAATTAAATCAGGCGATGCTGAAGGGATGTGACACTAGAACTAGTAGGTGAGTTTTGCTGTTTAGGCTGCAAAGCAACAGATGGTCAAAGTAGAGAGGGTGTCAACTGCCGGCTGTCAGTGTCAGGAAAAACACTTCGATGAAAAGGAACTTCATTAAATTATATACAAATTTTTGCGTTAGGGAGTCTTTTTATGAAGATATTTATATGAAAGTGAAACGTGGATGGTAGACTGTTCAGAAAAGGAGATAACAGAAGCTTTTGAAATGTTGTGCTACAGAATAACACTGAAGATTAGAGAAGTGGATCGAATAACAAACTAGGTGGTCCTCAATCGTATTTGGGATAAAATTTACAGCACAACTTAATTAAATGACGGAATCGGTAGATAGGACACATCAAAGAATCACCAGTATGGCGGTGGAGGGGTGTGTGAAGTTCAGGGTCGTAGATGAAGACCAATGTTATAATACCGTTGTGCTGTACGAATGAATAGAGAAACAGGTATACGAAATACGTCCGAGAGCCTTACCTCCACCGTCACACGAGTCGCAATACTAGAACGCTCTAGCTTAATGCACCATGTCCCACCATACGAGCTCTCCTATTTAGCTGAGTTGCACCACCATCAGGTGACAAAAGTGTCAGTAAAACGATCGATGCTCTTTTATCCGTTACTTCCATTAACAAAATGAAGACCGTAAATTCAGTTTACCACGTAATCGCTTGCCATTAATCATTGGGACTTACAGGTACAGTTATCGAAAATTCACTCGTGCCAAATTCTCTAAGGCAGTTTTCTAATTAAAGTAAAACATCTTTTGTGTAGAAATTTCAACATAAAAATTGTAAATCCATTAAAATAAATCCGTCGATCTCCTGGCAGGAATAAAGCTGAATTTGCAGTTGATCCTATCATAATTCCATATATTTACAAGAAGACTGTAAACATTCACGAACGCAAAGCAGCAAAACATGTTGACACACATCACCACGTTACCATCTTCAAACTGAATTTAAATTTCCAAAAATCCATCAAATAGACGTCAAAAATTTCTAAATGTGATGCTGGTAAAATCCAACCACTACTGTTAGCAAGCGAACTCGAGAAAACTTAAGATGAGGACTGGAAACAGCTGAAATGCGAGTTTATCAAAACATACCAAAACCAAATTCTTTTACGAAAGCAGAAAGAACACCCTTGATGGAACGAAGATTTTAAACACATAGTAAAATCGAAACACAAAGCATTCAAAACGCGGAACATTAACATATAAAAACTGTGCATGACATTCAAGAAATATAGAAAAGAAGCTGCAAAATTAATCAGACAAACAAAACGATAATATGCGATATCAGTTATGTGAAACTGAAGAAAGCATCCAAGAAAACCAAACCACAGCCTCTTTGTATAACATTTAAAACTAAGCTAAATGGGTACCAGGTCAAAAAAATCTTCAAGAAGAAGAATTGACGATCGGCATTTAACAACCAAAAAAACTGTAAAACTCTCTGCAGTTTCAAAAATTTTGATTTACTTCGAGCCTACAGAACGATCACCGTCAATAATGCTTCTGAATACAAATCCCCTAGCACAAGCAGCGATTGGAATCAAATTTCTATCAAATTAAAAGTGTTTTAAATAAGAAGCATTTATTGAAGACTGAATTTCTGCTGAACTCCTGAAATCAGCTGCCCAAAAACTTTAAGAGAAACTACACTGATGATGGGAAACTTAAGTCTACCTGGGAAAATTCCGAATGACAGGATAACTGCAGTTCAGCATGTGAGAGGGAGGCAGAAATTGTTAGTGATAACGCAGGAATTTCATTACTTCTTATCTCAGATGAAATTCTATCTCAATATCTCCTTTGCGGAAGACAGCAACAACCCGAATGTAAACTTCGATAATACTAATCAGGTTTCAGATCAAACTTTTCTGGCCCGGAACAAATTTTCGTCCCTAAAGTAATTCTCACGCCTGAAAAATTTTATAATAAGAAAATAGTTTAAACATATCCAGGCTATGATTGAGACGACCATCAGTCTCTCTCTTGAAAATTCTGAAAGAACAAGATCTGAACCCCAAAACCGCTGATATTACTAGCGACAGACTAAATAGTACAAAATCTAAGGTAAAATTCAGGACAAAAATCCCAAAAACTTTTGAAATTAAATCAGGAGTGACACGAGGTATTGGAATCTCTCCATAACGTTTCATTTGTTTCCTAGAAAAAGTAGTCTAAGAGTGGCGAAACAGAAATCTGAGCTTAAAAAAGACGAATAAATCAAAATAGGAAAAACCAATATTGGGATAGACGACATAACTCTTGTAGACAATGTGGCGATTTTGTCAGAACATCTAATTACCACAAAACTAAACAGAAAATCTTAGAGAAACATTCATTTGAAAAAAAAGTAGGTATACACTGAAGTGACAAAAGTCGTGTTATAGCGACATGCACAGATACAGATGGCGGTAGTATCGTGTACACAAAGCATAAGACGGCTGTGCATTGACGGGGCTGTTATTAGTGATCAGGAGATTCATGTGAAAAGGTTCCCGTCGGGTTTACGTCCGCACGACGGGAATTAACAGATTTGCGGAATGATAGTTGGAGCTCGGCGCTTGGGACATTGCACTTCGGAAATCATTGTGGAATTAGATATTCCAAGATCCACAGTGTCAAGAGTTTGTTGAGAATACCAAATTTCATTGCCACCACAGACAATGCAGTGGCCGAAGACCTACACTATACGACCAAGAGCAGCGGTGTTTGCGTAGAGTTGTCAGTGCTAACAGACAAGCTACACTGATTGATATGGCCGCAGAAATCAATATGAGAAGAATATCGGTTGAACCTTAGATCACTGGAAAACCTGTCCTGGTCAGATGAGTCCCGATTTTTCAGTTAATAAGATCTGATGGTAGGGTTCGAGTGTGCCACAGACAGAGGTAGTCAACAAGGCGCTATACAAGCTGGTGTTGGCCCCACAATTGTGTGGATTGAGTTTACATGGAACGGACTGGGAGTCTCCTCCAACTGAACCGATAGCATTAGTCAACAGCCATTTTGCATCTGGGATGTGATACATCAACTAGAATGTATTTAGGTGTGTAGAATCCGAATATACCTTTCAGAATGTCCTAGAAGGTACCATTTTTGAGTTTTTACAAGGTCTTTTATTTTTCGTATTCAGTATTTCGTTTCTTGCTGTTCTTATATACTCCTGGAAATCGAAAAAAGAACACATTGACACCAGTGTGTCAGACCCACCATACTTGCTCCGGACACTGCGAGAGGGCTGTACAAGCAATGATCACACGCACGGCACAGCGGACACACCAGCAACCGCGGTGTTGGCCGTCGAATGGCGCTAGCTGCGCAGCATTTGTGCACCGCCGCCGTCAGTGTCAGCCAGTTTGCAGTGGCATACGGAGCTCCATCGCAGTCTTTAACACTGGTAGCATGCCGCGACAGCGTGGACGTGAACCGTATGTGCAGTTGACGGACTTTGAGCGAGGGCGTATAGTGGGCATGCGGGAGGCCGGGTGGACGTACCGCCGAATTGCTCAACACGTGGGGCGTGAGGTCTCCACAGTACATCGATGTTGTCGCCAGTGGTCGGCGGAAGGTGCACGTGCCCGTCGACCTGGGACCGGACCGCAGCGACACACGGATGCACGCCAAGACCGTAGGATCCTACGCAGTGCCGTAGGGGACTGCACCGCCACTTCCCAGCAAATTAGGGACACTGTTGCTCCTGGGGTATCGGCGAGGACCATTCGCAACCGTCTCCATGAAGCTGGGCTACGGTCCCGCACACCGTTAGGCCGTCTTCCGCTCACGCCCCAACATCGTGCAGCCCGCCTCCAGTGGTGTCGCGACAGGCGTGAATGGAGGGACGAATGGAGACGTGTCGTCTTCAGCGATGAGAGTCGCTTCTGCCTTGGTGCCAATGATGGTCGTATGCGTGTTTGGCGCCGTGCAGGTAAGCGCCACAATCAGGACTGCATACGACCGAGGCACACAGGGCCAACACCCGGCATCATGGTGTGGGGAGCGATCTCCTACACTGGCCGTACACCACTGGTGATCGTCGAGGGGACACTGAATAGTGCACGGTACATCCAAACCGTCATCGAACCCATCGTTCTACCATTCCTAGACCGGCAAGGGAACTTGCTGTTCCAACAGGACAATGCACGTCCGCATGTATCCCGTGCCACCCAACGTGCTCACGGCTCACGGCTCCCAAGTTTTCCGGGAAGAAATCAAGGTGAAAATGTAAAAAGTGAATTTTCAGCGACATTATACACCCCTTGTTCTCATAGTTGTCCAACAGATCATTCACAGTAATAACATAGTTTTTGTCTTTTCTGTTGCCCAAGAAGCCGTTCACAACTGCTTTAAAAGAAGACCAAGCAGCTAACTGGATATTTCTGAGTTAAGTATCAAAGATTGCATCTTTCAGCAATTTTCTTATTTGTGGTCCAACAAATATATTCTCTTTCAGCTTTGCCTCAATTTGAGAAACTTTTCTTTTAAGTGATTGAAGGCCTCACCTTCTTTATCCAGACTTTTTACAAAGTTCTTGATACGGCCCAACTTGATATGAATAGAAGGCAAAATGATTTTATCGGGCTCAACCAATGGGGTATTGTTCACATTTACGTTCCAGGAACGTATGACTTCCTTATATGCCATTCCTTGACTATATAGTGATTCTGGGTCTCACGGCTGTGCAAAAGACACAAAAAACAGCAGTATTTCGTGAATGCAACCTGTAAACCTGTACAGAGTGCTACAACGTTTAAATCACAGCAAATCTGCCATTCTTGATCCTTATATTTGATTGCCTCTAGCAGCAAACCCATGGTTTCATATGTTTCTTTCATATCTACTGCAAAAGCCAAAGGAACCGATGGAAATGCATTGCAATTATGTAGTAGTATTGCTTTCAAGCTGGCTTTACTGGAGTCTTTAAATAGTCGCCACTCCTGTGGATTATGTTGTAAACCTAGCTGTATCATCACACCATTGACATCTCTACAAACACACATTGAATTCTGCACATCGAAGTACTGAGCGTAGGAGGCACCTCTTGATCTGAAACAGGACTTTTTGTCCCCCGAGCTACAGGATTCCGTTGTTGCAGCACGGACCCCAAGAGTTGAGCTTGCTGTTTCGAAAGTTTTAAATCGCGAACCAAATCGTTCAGTTCCTTTTGATTAAAGAGCTGAGGCGAAGTATCATGATATTGAGGGCAGTACCCTTCTTTATGTTCAATACTTTCTGATTCACTTGACATAGTGTCTGGTTCGGTGGCTTTCAAGCTACAGACAGGAATAGGCAACCCCTCATCATGGAGCACAGGCAAAGGCACTGAAGATTCATTTGGATACTTTATTTTATGTCTAGTTTGGCTTGAATGTTCCGAAATATTTGTAAGACAGAAGTAACATTCTCAATAATGGTCTTTAAGCTCACACCACACCATCGGAACAACGAATGGAATGGCTCGGCGTTTTCCTTTAAACCACTGGGTTAAGGTTGTGGTACAGGATATGCAGGCAATATGAGGTGGAGAAGTTTTATCTTGATCGCTAACAGGACAATCAAAATACAGGGTGATTCAAAAGAATACCACAACTTTAGGAATTTAAAACTCTGCAACGACAAAAGGCAGAGCTAAGCACTATCTGTCGGCGATTTAAGGGAGCTATAAAGTTTCATTTAGTTGTACATTTGTTCGCTTGAGGCGCTGTTGACTAGGCGTCAGCGTCAGTTGATGCTAAGATGGCGACCGCTCAACAGAAAGATTTTTGTGTTATTGAGTACGGCAGAAGTGAATCGACGATAATCCGCGGGAAACAACTCAGTATGAACGTGACTCGCCTAAGGTGAACGTTTTCTGTGCCATTTCAGCCAATAAAGTTTTTGGTCCCTTTTTCTTCGAAGGTGCTACTGTAACTGGAATACAGTATCTGGAGATGTTAGAGAATTGGCTGTTCCCTCAGCTCGAACAAGAAGCACAACAATTCATATTTCAGCAGGATGGAGCGCCACCACATTGGCACTTATCTGTCCGTAACTACCTGAACGTCAACTACCCGAGGCGATGGATCGGCCGCCAGGCAGCCCGTGACAGAGCACTTCATCACTGGCCTCCAACAAGCCCTGATCTTACCCCCTGCGATTTTTTCTTATGGAGGTATGTTATGGATATGGTGTTTCGGCCACCTCTCCCAGCCACCATTGATGATTTGAAACGAGAAATAACAGCAGCTATCCAAACTGTTACGCCTGATATGCTACAGAGAGTGTGGAACGAGTTGGAGTATCGGGTTGATATTGCTCGAGTGTCTGGAGGGGTCATATTGAACATCTCTGAACTTGTTTTTGAGTGAAAAAAAACTTTTTGAAATACTCTTTGTGATGATGTATAACAGAAGGTTATATTATGTTTCTTTCATTAAATACACATTTTTAAAGTTGTGGTATTCTTTTTGAATCACCCTGTACAATTTGTATGCCTTCTTAACCAAATCAGTGTCTGGCTTTCTTTGAGCTTTTGGAGTGAATTTCCCAAACACGTAACAAAAGTTATCGGGGTGGTTTGGACAGCAACAAGATTTACTAGTTGCCATATTTCTTAGTGTAAGTTTTAAATACACTATCTTTCACAGGAAAAACTCACTGAGGATTTATTTCACACCACTTGAGTACCACACCAACAATTTACTGACGATTTGTAGATCTTCTAGCTCTCCTCTGCAAATCTAGCCCTCCTCTGCAAATAAAAAACAAACAATTAAACATCAAAATACACTCCTGGAAATTGAAATAAGAACACCGTGAATTCATTGTCCCAGGAAGGGGAAACTTTATTGACACATTCCTGGGGTCAGATACATCACATGATCACACTGACAGAACCACAGGCACATAGACACAGGCAACAGAGCATGCACAATGTCGGCACTAGTACAGTGTATATCCACCTTTCGCAGCAATGCAGGCTGCTATTCTCCCATGGAGACGATCGTAGAGATGCTGGATGTAGTCCTGTGGAACGGCTTGCCATGCCATTTCCACCTGGCGCCTCAGTTGGACCAGCGTTCGTGCTGGATGTGCAGACCGCGTGAGACGACGCTTCATCCAGTCCCAAACATGCTCAATGGGGGACAGATCCGGAGATCTTGCTGGCCAGGGTAGTTGACTTACACTACGATTAAGGTGAAACTACTTTCTGAACTAATTTGAACCTTTTCTTGGCATCAAGCCCACATTTACATACAAAATAGTATTGATTTTGAACGTTCTGAATGTGTATTTTTGTTTTACTTAATTGTGTTAATTTTCGCTGTTACGATTTTTTATTCTGCTGTATATCTAGGAAATAGAGAAAAACTACTTTTACCCTTTTATTCCGCACCCTAAAATTAGGTAAATCCACCAATTTACAAACCAGACGCAGAAAAAAATGTTAAAATCTTTTAACTAGTGTTGTTGACTGGAAATGGCTATGTTCGGCTACTTGAAGAATCTATGCAGCCATTCATGTTCCCAAACAACGACGGATTTTTTGTGGATGACAGTACGCCATATGTGTGTGCCGCAGTTGTTCACGACTGGTTTGAAGAATATTCTGGATAGTTCGAGCGAACGTTTTGGCCACCTATTTAATATTTTTGGGACATAATCAAGAAGTCAGTTCATCGACATAATCTTGCACCGGCAGCAATTTCGCAGTTATGGACGGCTATAGAGGTAAGCATGGCTCAAGGGAACTGCTGGGAACTTCCAGCGACTTGTTGAGCACCTATTCCTTCGACTTGCTGCACTAAGCCGGGCAAAAGGGGGGTCCGATACGATGTTACGAGGTATTCCATGACTCTTATCATATCAGTGTATGCTCTACGACACGTTCAAATTTCAGCCTTCATTACGGAAATTTGTAAGAAATTTTACATTGAGTTATTTCTTTGGCGACACAGTTGCAGAATTCACATTACAGTCAAAATATTTTCCTTAAGTTTACGTACTGGAATCTTGAGAGAATTCGCGTATATAATCCTGCATTTTCGATGACGACTTCCTTGCTCGTGTTCATACCATAAATACGCCAATTCAAATATTGTATGTATTGTGTCCTCCATGATCCATACTGTTGCATGTTTCTATTCAGATATCACGGCATTAGGATTTGCATATTGTGCAAGCCCGTTCTATTAACCAGACGAACCGTGTCCATAGCTGAGACCCACATCAGGGCAAATGTTGTTCGATTGGGTCCTTTGAATTACAGTGTTCACAAGCAGCTGACATTTCCAACTGGGTAGAGAAATTTTTGTGTTGGTGATATTTCCGGCCGGTGAGGCCGAGCGGCTCTAGGCGCTTCAGTCTGGAACCTGCGCGACCGCTACGGTCGCAGCTTCGATTTCTGCCTCGGGCATGGATGTGTGTGATGTCCTTAGGTTAGTTAGGTTTAAGTAGTTCTACGTTCTAGGGCACTGATGACCACAGATGATAAGTCCCACAGTGCTCAGAGCCATTTGAGGTCCGGAACCGCGCGACTGCTATGGTCGCAGGTTCGAATCCTGCCTCGGGCATGGATGTGTGTGATATCCTTAGGTTAGTTAGGTTTAAGTAGTTCTAAGTACTAGAGGACTAGTGACCTCTGATGTTAAGTCCCATAGTGCTCAGAGCCATTTGAACCACTTTTTTTTTTTCGGCGTCGGGAGCACCCGAGCTAAATAATACGCTTTTGAAAGTATTTGCATACTGGTTATATTGACATTTTCTGTCACAGCTAAATTTGTGTCCGCATGGATTTTTACGGCCGCTTTTATTTTACGTAGCGTCTTGCGTCAGGGTGAGAGCCTCCATGCATTGCGTGTTATTTGTAATAACGACGCCAAACATTTGATGTTGATCTTTGGGAGTGAACCAGTTCCTCTGCATTTCTATTTATAATTTGCAGTTGGCAGCAATACAATCTTTTTGGGATTAACAATTGCACCTGTAGGTTTTCCATACCGTTGTAGGATGTTATGTAAGATGTCTACATCTTTCCAAATCTCTATGGAAACACCTGAGTCGTCTACATAAGCTCTACACATCACTGTTCATTTATTCTAGACATTTCTTGCCTCTTACAACATATGGAACAGAGGAGAGGATCTAAACCTAATGCATACAGGGTGTTCAGAAATTCCCGTTACAAATTTCTTGCACTTGTAAATGGGAGTGACTACATAATATTTTGAATAGGAGCATATCGCGTAACGTATCGTTTCCGTGCTACAGCCGTTTGAAAACATATTTGGCAGACAGATTTGCAACAGAATAGTCACGGTGGGCGGTTCTTATGTTGTACTGGCTGGTGTCGTTTTACGCCTGTCTCAGCTCTCTGACCTGGTTCGAGCCTCGTTCACGTGTCTGTGAGTGTTAGAGCAACATGGTTGAGTACACGTTTGTAGAACCCACTAACATGATCCTTCTGAATGTTGAGGATTATTGTAATGGAAGATCTGCTAGTCGCCTTTATCAAGATAGTTATACACAACATCCGACTCCATCGCGGACCTTTTTCGCCACAATTACGCAACGGCTTCAAAAATAGGGTCCCTTCACCGTCGACAGGCATGACTGGGGGTTCCGACAAGGCATCGCACACACGAATTATAAGAGGCCGTACTGCATTGTGTTGAAGAGAACACGTCAGTGAGTGCACGAGCAGTTAGGCGTGCAATGGACGTTGCTCCTAGCACCGTCTGGTGTGTTGTGGATGACCAACAGCTACATCGAGACCACCTCCAACGCTCCATACCACTTCTAACACACACAGACGCGTGAATGAGGCTCGACTAGGTGAGAGTGGAAGGATAGACGTTAAATGACGTCAGCCAGTCTGCCGTAAGCACTCTCCACTGTACCAAATCTACCTAGAGATCTTGTTTTGAAACGGCAGTAACACAGAAACGGTACGTTTCCGGACATTGTTTCCTTTTCAAACTATCATGTACTCACTCTTCTCTACAAGTCCAAGAGGCTTGTTAGGGGGATTTCCGAACACCCTCTATAACGTCATAGATTATGGGCAACGTTGTATGACTTATCTGTTGATGGAGATTTTCTCACTTCATCTACCATTAATAATGACTTGTGACACAGTATTGCCAAAAAATCATGTACAGCATTCGTGAACATGTTGCCAAAGATAATTTTAGTCATGACGTTTTTCACAGATTAATTACTAACCCTTTTGAAAGAATTTTGAAAGTCTGCTGATAAAACCGCTGCTTTATTCCGGTTTTTGCGTACGAAACACCGTTTCTGTACACTGGTAATACGTCAGCCGCGCGGGATAGCCGCGCGGTCTCAGGCGTCTTACACGGTCGTGGCGGCTCCCCCCGTCGGTGGTTCGAGTTCTCCCTCGGGCACGGGTGTGTGTGCTATTCTTGTCGTAAGATAGTTTAAGTTAGGTTAAGTCGTGTGTAGGCTTAGGGACCGATGGCCTCAGCAGTTTGGTCCCTTAAGAATACACACATCTGTAATGCGTCATATATGTTTCTTTCCGGATCGGCGCACTTGTTACTGTGATTAGTGACTGTTTTTATTGTTTGCTTTAATCACCCAGAAAAGCACCGAGCTCTTAGTTGATAGTCAGTGTTGAGTAATGTGACTGGGCGCATTTTCTGTAATTTTGGTGTTTATTTACCGATATTAGCGTGATGCAAGCTCTTAAAAGTTGTTCTGGCATGTTGACACCATTACGGATTTCATTAGGAATACCCAGTAAATGTTCCTTACAATACTTAAGTGTTTTACACAAAATTCTACAGGAATCCCATCAAATAATGAACGTTTTGATTGCTTCCTCAATTTCGTTGAGGCCTCTTTGAAGCCTCATTAACACGCGTCTGGCCACTTCTTATAAGCAGCTGAGGTGATACCTGAAGAATCTTCCTATTGCGGAAATAATCTACGTCTATATACAGTCAGTACCACAAGAAAGCATACGACATAATTTTAAAAGTCATTTCTTCCACGACATCTCTGGTCGTGGTCTCGAATCTTTATTAATGCGCTTTTGTACAATGTATAGATAAACATTGTGAGATTTGCAGTTAAAAATCCAAACAGACTTAAAGTTAAAAATACTTGTAACGAACAAATAAATAATCTAACGGTACACTACAGTGATTTCCGATAAACATTTCGCTTAGTCTTCGTGAGTATAATCCGTTTCATAATTTGGCGCGTTTCCTCCAATCACTTAGGTTATTCCTCTTTTGCGTTAGTCTTCGTAAATAGTGTCCTCACCATACTTCTATTAGTTGCAGTGGATGATTTAAAATTACTAATTACATAATTTCGTTTGCACACAAGATGCCGAAGCGTAAAACTATGTTTACACACTCTTATGTGAATACGCAACGAAGAAACTAGCACGAAGAAGCGAAATGGGAGAGGAAATAGGAGCGACACTTAACGAGAACAGCTGCTTCTAAGAGAACTAACTGATTCATTCACCTTGTACTGAGATATCTGCCAACAAAAATAAAAAAATCTTTCACATATATGGTTAAGTTCCTAACCAGCTATTAATTAGCTTTATGCAAGAGTACTTATTGCTCCATCTTTGTCGGATTTTTGCCCACCACACTCACCCAATGCCACTCACCGCGACCAGACTGTTATATTAGAAGGATAACTGCATTCACAATATCCTTAATGAGATGTACGTCGGTACGCATCTCATATCTGGAATCCTTCTCCCATGCCATATATTCTGACCCAGGTAGCGCTGGATTCCTTAGCTATTAGCACTTATAGTGGGACGCGAACCTGGTACCCTCCACTCTGTAATTCACGTCTTTATCCACGTCTTTATCCCGTACATTACGCCAAAGACATGCGATTTTGATTTTTGTGTCTTAGAATCTCTTCTAGGATTAGATTCTTGATACACAATTAACTTATATTTAATTATAAGGGCGATACGTTTGCGATAAATCTTCAGTGCGTCGTTGCCTTCAAATGGTACACTGTTTAAGTTGTAATAGAAGAGAGCTGAATACGTCAAAGTAAAAATGGCGTCTGCCGCATCGAGTGATACTTCATTAAGACGTCACTTTCGAGTGTGTTAAAGTCTCTGGTCTAAATGGAAGTGCTACAATCCTGCCATTAACTGATACTGTCGTAATTGCCACTGACAGAGCGGTACGACAACGATGAACAAAACAGGAAACAGGACTAACAGTGTCATATGGTTGGTTGCTGCTATGGTAGCTCTTTTATGAGCATCTAGGTTTGCTATTCCGATACTGCTAAAAGGCACCTCACCGTGTTTTAAAAATGTGCCACTGTGATTCCAAAATATCTAGGTGTAACGGAAATCATTACATCAAAATAATTACGGTACTTAAAACATAGGAAACCAAGGAGGCAGAAAATAACCTAGAATATTGAATTTGTTAATTAATCTTTTGTTTTCATTATTAATTTTATGTGTGGTATGAGGGCTGATAAAAGATACCAAATAGCTAGTGACGATACATTGGTATAGAGGAATTTAGAGATTTTTCTACCGTTTTTGCGGGTCGTTATTCCGTATAACATTTAAAAATTCTTTATTTCACTTTTTTTTGAGTCATCAGTCTTCTGACTGGTTTGATGCGGCCCACCACGAATTCCTCTGCTTTGCTAACCGCTTCATCTCAGAGTAGCTCTTGCAACCTATGTCCTCAACTATTTGCTGGATCTATTCCAATCTCTGTCTTCCTCTACAGTTTTTGCCCTCTGCAGCTGCCTCTAGTACCATGTAAGTCTTTCCCTGATGTCTTCACAGGTGTTCTATCATCCTGTCCCTTCTCCTTGTCAGTGTTTTCCATATATTCGTTTCCTCTCTTATTCTGCACGGAGCCTCCCCGTTCCTTACCTTATCCGTCCACCTAATTTGCAAAATTCTTATGTAGCACCACATCTCCGTCCGTCTTGGGTTATTTTACTGCGTAGACAGGAGAATTCCTTTACTTCGTCTACTTCGTAATCACCAATTTATCGGTATTCTCATGTCTTTGATTTACCCTGAATCCATGTTCTACATCTTGTATACACATTAGGTTGTTCATTCCATTCAACAAATTCTGTAATTCTTTTTCACTTTAACTGGGGATAGCAATGCGAATATTATCATTGGTATCCTTTCACCCTGAATTTTAATCCCACTCTTGAACCTCTCTTTTATTTCCGGCATTGAGCCTTACACCCTTTTTAATCCGAGCACTTCGTTCTTGGCTCCCTACTCTTATGGTTCCCTCTAGGTTCTTATGTATATGGTACCGTCTTTCCATATAGTTTATCCGTGTTTCTCTAATGATTTCGAACATCTTGTTCCAGTTGACACTGTGGAACGCTTTTACCAGGTCGACAATATCCTATGAACTTCTCTTCATTTTTTTCACCCTTGCTTCCAATATCAAACGCGGCCTCAGAAGTGCCTCTCTGGTGCTTTTACCATCGCTAAAGCCAAACTGATTGTCATCTAATACGTACCCAATTTTGTTTGTACATTCTTCCATATATCAGTCTTACCAGCAAATTGGTTGCATGAGCCGTTGCGCTAACTGTGCGGTAAGTGTTGCACTTGACGGCTCTTGCTATCTTCGGAACTGTGCGGATGATGGTTTTCCGAAAGTCTGATGGTATATCGCGAGTGTCATACATACTACACATCAATGTGAATAGTTGTTTTTTGTGGTTTTCCCCATTGATTTTAGAAATTTCGACGAAATCTTATCAATTAGTTCTGCCTTATTTGATCTTAAGACTTCGGAAGCTCTTTTAAATTTTAATATTTGATTCCCTGTCTCTTTCCTATCGACTCCTATTTTTTTTTCCTTCTGTCATGTCATCAGACAAGTCGTCTCGTCATAGAGACCCATCCGTTCTCTCCGCTGCATCAAACAGTGGGATTCCCATTGTACTCTTTATATTACTGCCCACGCTTTTAATTTCACGGAAACTTGTTTTCACTTTTCTATTTGGTAAGTCAGGCCTTCCGACAATGTACACTAGTAAAGATTAAAGAATATAAGGGTGTTTTTTTTTTTTTTTAGTATGAGTGCCAAACAACAGGATTTTTAGAACCCCAAAGCAAACAACACTGTTACCGTCGGCATACATTAAAAAAAAGAGCGGTTTCATTGCCTGCATAAAAAGTACGGGAAAACAACACAGATTAAGTGACTGATTGCAGTTATACCTTGGAGTTCCTGTTAAATCACTACAAAATGGGCTACCTTCCTCGGGAGAATAGTATACATTTTTAGTAGTTTTTGGCCTGATGTGGCAACCGAGCGGGCTGCAGCAGTAGCTCGTTCCAGCGTCGATTCGCCTGGCTCAGCAAGACTGCGACTTGCTTCAATCCATCTCTGGGACCAGAGCAGTTTTAGAATTGTAGTCTAAGGATGGCCTGTGCCTTTTCATGTGGAAGGAGAAGTTGAATCACAGACACAACACTCACTGGCTCCAGGACGCATTCCTGGGTTCATTGTAATCAACACGTGATTCATTCATCTTGTCGGCATATACTGGTGCCAAGGATTAAGCCATGCACGAGACCAGTTATGGTTCCTCGAATCATACCAACATTACTCAAACAATTATAGAAATTCTAGGACGAATGCTCAGTAACCGAGTCGTTATCAGTTCATCAACATCCATGTCTATCCATCAGACACGTCTACTTTGTTGACTCTGAACACCAGTGAGCGGAACTCACGATCTACATGCAGGTGGTGCGTATTTAAAATATGTGCATCATCACCAGCAGAAAAAAATCAGGCGATTGCCGAGACGGTTCCATGAACAAGGGCACAACCGTGTCTTTCCTCTAAACGTCACTAAATGAGTTTAATGCAGCCTATTATGATCTCGACTCTAACCACTCCTCCCGTTTTCAGACGCAAAATATGGATAAGACTGTAGATATCTCTGTGAATTAACGTTAACAAAAAAAGGAAATTTCAAAATGTATTGTGATGAATTATGCAGAAAATGGTTCAGGTGATTTTTTTTTTCTAACGTTCATTTTTATGTTGGCGATTACGGACACAATTTTCTACACTGACGGAAAAAAATCGCAACACCCAGAACGAGTTTTGCAACATGAACGAAATTTGGAGGGCGTGTTTTTAGTTGTGACAGACGATGTCTATTAGAGTTTCACGCCATTCACATAAGACTAGACACCACCTCATTGAGTTTGAATGAGATCGTGTAATAGGGCTACGAGAAGCTGGATGTTCCTTGTTCGATATTGCGGGAAGACTTGACTGGAATGTAGCTAATGTGCATGATTTCAGGCAGTGTTCGCCGCGAGAACGTACGGTTGCAAGAAGACCGGGCTCCGAACGGCCACGCGACACTACCTAGAGGAAGGACCGAACAGATGTTCGGGAAATATCTCTGGCGTATCGTACTGCATCTACGGTAGTAATATGAGCTCCACTTTGCACCACAGTGACAAAACAGAGTATTACATATCAGTTACTTCAAGGACAGTTCTGAGCCAGTAGCACTATACCTTGCATTCCACTGACCGAATACCAGCTCCGTTTGCGACTTCTATTTTGTCTGATGACAGCTGATACTGGCACGGTGCCTATGATGGCTGTGTCTTACAAAATGTAAGCTTTCACTGCTGGAATTGTCACAGTTAATAAAATATTCAGAGGTATTATGGCGTGGTCAAAGGTGTTTTACTTCGAAATCCGACGTTACGTCCCCATCTGCGGTGGACATTTTCAAGGAGAATCGAATTTGTTGAATGTCCGATTCACACCCTGGCTCGCTACTGACTACAGCAAAATTCCGCTTCTGCGACCTTCCACCAAGTGGCGTGACGTCACATGTTTGAATACGTGAGCACAAATGGTCTTTGTTGTCTGTGTAAAGGATGAGCCAGACAGTAGGGGATTTTACTTTATTATATGAGCTTTCAAACGGTAACTTCATGTTTCCATTGCGGCCAAGCCACGGCCGGCAGTGTTAGCTGCCTGTAAATTCTTTCGTCCCACGGTCTAGTAACAGGAAGTCAGCACCGAAAAAGGGCACCTTGATGACACGCCTCCCTCATGTGCTTACGAGGTAACGCCGCCCCAGGCTTCGCTTAGCAGGTAACGCTCTGGAAAGTTCAATTGCCGACCCCGCGGGTCTCTCGGTCCCGACCAATCAGGGTGGAGGAAGCCGCGTTGTGCGTCGAATATACCCGGCCGCCCGTCGCCGGGCCCGCTCTCTTGTGCTCTTGTCTTCCCGCTCTCTTGGACGCGCGCCCTGTAGCAGTATACAGGTGCTGCGGCACTGTGGACATAGTTTTGGCAGACAACAACTTTCGTTAGCTTCGCGAACTATGTTTCACCAAACTCTACGCTCTGGCTCACCCTCACCTCCCTAAGCCCATGTGACCCCTTTTTAACGTGCTTTCGCCAATAAATGGCCTTTGTCTAAATTTTCTGCTATTCATTTCATAACGCCCACCGCCTTCCCAACCGCCCATCCTGTACAAATGTTATTTTCGTTTCATGGTGGAAGATTGGTACACATCTTCGTCAGCATCGGAATCCAAATTTCATTCAATTTCACGCCCTCCTCCTTCCTATTCAAATTACTTGGGTGCATCACAATCTCCATGGTCTCTTTGTATAACATTTCTTAGTATCCGTTTGTGACTGCCAGAACTTGAGTCCGGTCAAAATCAATGTGGTGATCTGCTGGCTGTAAAGCATATTCTGCAATAGCTGATATGTCGGTCTCCCCTCTTTAGCAATTGCCCTTGTGCTCTTGGAGTCATTTTTTGACAGTTCTTTTTGTAGGACCCACAACTACAGGGAATCTATAAGCTCCAGATTTTTCCCGCGGTTGGCGGGCATCCGTGGCCGATTTTAGACGATCTTGTATCTTCCGTGTGACCGTGTAAATTACAGCGATGTTTCGCTTTCTCAAGATTTTTCCTGTGCCGTCAGTCACGTCTATGAATGGCAGGAAAACTTTCCGTTTAGATGGCGCTTGAGCAGTGTTTTTAACGCTCTTTTCATCTCAGCAAAAGAATGTCTTCTTGAGCAATGCAGTGGTGAGATGTTGTAATTCTGAGTCAAGCAGCTCTGGTTCACAGATTTATCTTGGCCCTATCAGTCCTACGTTTCTTTAAAGCCTCGCTTTCGCTGTGGATGTTTGTTCGAATCCCACTGTAGATAACGGTCTGTGTGCGTAGGTATTCGGTAAACTGTGTGCCAAAGCTACCATATTCTATCTTCAAAACTATCACATCAATAAAATTTAATCTTCCTCCTGACTCCTCCTCCTTCGAACATTGAATCTTTGGATTGATCCCGTTCAGATGATTGTGAAAACGATCCAGTTCCTCCCTGCAATGTCGTCACAAAATAAACGTGTCATCCAAGTAACGGAACCAGATTTTCGGTTTCTTGTTCCCAGTTTCCAGTGCCTTGTCCTCGAATTTTTCCACAAAGAAGTTCGCTATAACCGAGCTTAAGGTGCTCCCCAGAGCGACATCACCCGTCTGTTCACAGAACTCTTCGTTCCATTTGAGATACGTGGTTGTGGGGCAATATTTAAACAATTCCGCAACGTCCGGAGAAAAAGTCAGATTGAGCTGTTGCAATACTTTATTGAGAGGAACCATTGCAAATAGCGACACCACTTCCAAGCTAACTAATATGTCCTCCGGCTGTAATACTATGCCATTTAATTTACTGATTCTTGATATACGAATCTGATCAGGTCACATACGTTGGTAATAATGTTGTCAAGAACTTGGCAATCGAATGTATGGGCGAACCAATAGCACTCACTATAGAAAGAGGAAAATGTTCTTTTCGCACCTTCGGCAATCCATAAATTATTGGTGCGAGCGCAACTGAAATGGACTTCTTAATGCTCTGTTCGACAGAGGACTTCTTTATCAACCGCGTAGCAGTTCTAACAACTTTGTCAGTGGGGTCTTCACTTAGTTTCCTATATGTCTGTGGATCTAATAAATCGTTAATCTTACTATGATAGTCGGTCGCATTCAAAACAACCGTTGCATTTCCCTTGTCAGTTGTGAGAATGATACCACTATCGTCCTCATTCATGCGTTTTAAGGCATTCCTCTGACCCACAGTTAAACTACTTTTTGGAGGCCTTGTACTCTCACAGCCTCTATGCGGATTTCTTCGGCCGTAACCTTGTCGTGTTTTGAAGTGAAATCCCTTAGACCACAGCACGGCAAAATAGCCCGGAATATTTTATTAATTGTAGCCATGTGTCGGTTAGCCAGATGAAGGCCTGCTAGACAAACTACACCTACACCTGGAATTATGGTTTACGGTGCTATTTCGTGTGACAGCAGGAGCACTAACGTTGTTATCCCGCACATCCTGACTGCAAATTGTTTCGTCAGTCTGGTGATTCGACGTGTTGTGCTGCCGTTCATGAACAGTATTCCACGGGGTGTTTTCCAACAGGATAACGGTCGCCCACAAACCACTGTTGTTACTCAAGATATTCTGCAGTGTCGAGTGTTGCTCTGGCCTGCTCGAGCATAAGATATGTCTTCAATCCTGCACATATTAGACATCATCGGACAACAACTCCAGTGTCATCCAAATCCGGCATTAAACGTCCCTGTATTGCCTGAAAAAGTGAAACAGGCATGGAACTCCAACCCAGAAACGGACATATGGCAACTGTACAACACACTGTATTCATGTATGCTTGCTTACATTCAATGTTCTGGTGGTTACGCAGGTTATTAGTATACCAACATTTCGCATTTTCAATGGCTTATCTGGCGTTTATATTAACCTGTGGTCTTGCGTTGTTGATCACTTGAATATTCTTTTTCCTATCTTTCTTTCTTTTGCTACTGCCTTTATCCCGCATTGTGCCCACGATCGGCAGGGTTAAGTACGGATTTGGCAAGGTGAATTTTTAAGGGGTGGCCGGATGCCCATCCTGCCACCACCCCATACCCCCTGGGACGAAATTAGTGTACCCCAGCTGTCTGCGTCTAGTGCAAATCGTGAAATAGTGTGAATGCGTTTCAAATGTCTGCGAGTCGTGTAACCGAGGCTGGACGTGGGGATCAGCCCGGTATACACCTAGTAGGAGGGGAAAACCGCCCAACAAACACATCCAGGCTGGCAGCCACACCGGCGTCGTCGTTAATCCGCTGGGCGGATTCGATCCGGGGCTGGCGCGCCTACCCGACTCCAGGAAGCAGCGCGTTATCGCTCTCGGCTATCCTGGCGCGTCTGTTAATCACTTGAATATGTCACCCACAAAAATGTAATTCCAAAATTTCATTCGATACATTAAATTAATTTTGCTGTTGCGATTTTTTCCTGTCAGTATATTTCTTATTACGTAACCACGGTGCAAACAAGGTCAAGTCGTCAGATTCTTGAACTCTTGTGGACTTGCTGCAGAAGTGAACTGGAAAATTCACATGAAATAACAGGCCGTCGTGTTTTCATCTTGCCGGATTTTTTTTCTCTGACTGTATTTAAATGTTTTGCAACACCACAATAAATGCATTACGTCTGCATTTACTTGCATGTTCTCTGGATGGCGTCGTCACTTTGTACTCATTCTTCATCTAAAACTGATTATGCCAGTTGTACTCCACTGCTTGTTTAAAAAATGCTTTGTAATGCTGTACTATTTATAATATACTCTACTCCTTTTTTATGTTCGAAAGACCCATTGCAGATTGGTACTATGATTCCATCTGAACCCTAAGAGAAATAAAAGTCAACAATATTTTATTTAGAAAACTTTTATTGTCTTTATGATTTTTCTGCTATTGAAAATGGTCTGTCTGACAGTAAAAACACACACGTATTTCACCTCCTAGGTATCTGCCTGAGCGTAATGGTACCAGAGAGTTTTGTGTCGTGACCGGTGACATAGTTGCATAAGTGATGATTCCCTGTCAACTACTGTCATAATGTGATGTACATTTGCTCCTTTATAGAAGCAGTATTTCATCAAATAAATGAACAGGAGTATCCATTTCGTCTTCTGAAAGTCATATGGTTGGCTGCTCTGCGTGTATAGCTTCCTTCTTACAGATCGACTGCTGTTAACACATTTGGGTCCAATATACAGCTAAAGAAAGTACTTAGTTTTCTAAGGAAACAGCTGACAGGTGTTGCTCGTCTTAAGAGGGGTTTCGTTATCTGATAAGTGGTTGTGCACCTGTGTTAAATGGGAGCTCCCGTAATTCAAGGCTCTTATGTTGAGGAGAAGGGAGGTCGAAGGAGTTGGCGATTGTAATCGGGTGGATATAAGTGATTAGTTAATGGAAGTTTCTCAGTAAAACCTAACGCTCATCAGTTATCGTTGACATTATCTCAAGTGAATTTCAGCAGCTTTACTGGCATTAAAACGCAGTAATACGGAAGAAGCTCTCTGAGGGAGTAATGAGTTTATGGCAACCAAACGGGGATATTACGATTAACACACCTACAAAGACGAAAAGATGTAGCTACATCACAAAAGAGTGTCTTGCATGGTAAGTACACCAAATGTTATTTGATATATATATATATATATATATATATATATATATATATATATATATATATCGTCACTTAATTTAGAATTTTTGAATATATTCCGCCAATAGAGGAGCTATGCTTACTTTCCTTTATTTGTCTTATTTTACTGTTGGAATCTTAGCAACAATGTGTACATACTAAAAGACAATATTCTGCTATGTAGTAAATATATAACTCGTTTAATAGCACGAACGACACATGTTCTATACATCCCATTGCCATCAGAACACAAGATACAGAGACTGTGGAGAGAATCTGAATAGCGCGGAGAAACGATTGTTTGATTTAAATAAAGAATGACAATTTCGTGAAGTATAATTTTGTTTCATTTAGAAGGTTTTATTTTACACACTCCCTGTTGCATGACTGTAAAATTTTAACGTGCTTCTCTGTATAAGTTGGTTTTTTCAAGCTATTTGTGATTATACTTTATTGGTGATTGCAGTATATACATTACTAAAAATCCCTCCTGTCTTAAGAGATTTGAGCTGGCAAAATAGGTATAACATGTGCATGCACTTTTAGTCGTAAACACTTCTTACATGTGAAACAGTATTTTCTCGAAAGGAGAGCTACAATTCATAATGTTAACGTTATTAATTGAAAAGTATTTGTTTAAACACTTTGTTTTTACCCAATTTTCCTATTTTGTTCTAATCAGCAATTTTCACATAAGGTAATGGGCTATAAATTAGAATTGAAAACTTTCTCAATTACGATTAGTGAAAAGTCAAAGAAAGAGAGACCATCGTTAATTAATAAAGTTGTGACCTATTACTGTCTGTTACAGTTTCTTTAAAGCTTTAAAAGAACAGAAGAACAAGCTTTGAGAAATGTGTTGTAACTGAAAAAGTGATTATGTTAATTATAAACAGATAAGAAAGATACAATTGTCAAAGAGGCTCAAGTTTATGGTCGTAAGATATATATTCAGACTACTTCTTGGTGTACTAAAGTACCCAGTCCCCCAGAAATCCGTGTGCAAAATATACCTGAAGTTGTGTGAAAGTGAGCAATATATTATTTCCCAAGAGTTGGTCATTCCTTACTGCATTTAAAAATTTTTCCAAAGCGAAAAATTATTCAGCTGTTGTGGACATTTCAATGTAACAAGACCTTTTACTCAAGAGAAACGGCTAGTTCGTGTAGTGAGAGTAAAAAAGCGCCAGGTGAAAGTTGGTTGCAAAGGGAACACCAGGACGACATACAACTATCAGCCAGAACACTATTATCACCAACCGGATAGCCATGCCATATGTGACATGGATAACAGCGGCGATGCATCGTGGCATGGAAGCAATGAGGCCTTGACAGGTTGCCGAAGGGAGTTTGCACCACATCTGCACAAACAAATCACATAATTCCCGTAAATTCCGGGGAGGTGGGAGATGATCTGTGACACCACACTCACTCACATCCCAGACGTATTCGATCGGGTGCAGATATAGCGAGTTCGGGGCCAGCACATGAATGGGAACTCGCCACTGTGTACCTTGTACGCTCCATCACACTTCTCGCCTTGTGACATGCCTCTTTGTGATGTTGAAAAATGCGAGTGGCGTCAGAGAAAATCACTGTAATTTGTTGTGCAACCAGTGTCTGATACTCCTTGGCCATCATGGTAGCTTAAACGAACTCCACTGGACACATGGATGCCCACATGAATTTTCCCCAGAGCGTAATGGAGGCGCCGCCACCTTTTCTCAGTCTCATAGCAAGAAGCGACGGATTCGCGCCCTCCCATCGACATGATGGGTGTCGAGAACCATCAGACATGCAACACCGCCACTGCACCTACCTCCAGTGCCCATTTCAGTTGTAGTGGCCAGTGTCCTGGTGTTAACATTGGCACATGCATGTGTTGTCGGCTGCAGAGGGCCATAGTTAGGTGTGTTTGGTGCGCTGTGTGTTCAGACTCACTTCTACTCCGCCCAACTCTGATGTTAGTTCCGCCGTGCACCGTGCATGTCTCTGAGTAGCAGTCATTCCCCGCCAGATCACGCTGCTACCGCCTCGACGGATTTATAACGGTAGTAATTCGGAGGTCATAGTATCCTGGTTGATCAGTGTATTTTCTACCTCCCAATGCTTATTCTTCCATGTTCGTTGGTCATGTACAAGTTCTAACTTCCGTGGCACTGTTTCTTAGTGTGCTTTAACCTGTTTAAATTCAAAATGGTTCAAATGGCTCTGAGCACTATGGGACTTTACATCTGAGGTCATCAGTCCTCTATAACTTAGAACTACTTAAACCTAACTAACCTAAGGACATTACTCACATACATGCACGAGGCAGGATTCGAACCTGCGACCGTAGAGGTAGCGCGGTTCCAGACTGAAGCGCGTGTTTCCACTCGGCCATACCGGCCGGTTGTAACCTGTTCACATAACTTGTTTGGTCTGCTTCCATTGTTTCAGTACTGTCCTACAATCTCGAAAACATCGCCTGTTGTTCAGTCTCTGTTCTCATCAATTTATTTAGTCTGCTTCCATTGTTTCAATACTGTCCTGCACCCTTGAAAACAACGCCTATGTTCAGTCTTGACTTCTTCCCTCATCTCAATTCTAAGTGTTTGGAACCACTTTACCGCGCTAATTTCCTCAGTTTTGTTGGTAAGCTATCCAGCCATTACGCGACATTACCTGCCGCATTTTTTTTTTTTTTTGTATGCAGTAAGCTCGTTCAACTTTTTGCCATGACTTTTGCCTTGTTCCTTAAGGACTTTTATTTCTCCTAAAAACAGACTCACAAAACTCTGAATGCTAGCTTCTGGCCATATAGATCCACCACCTTGACTTTCGTTTCCACAGAGTTGCGTATGAATGGACTCTGAATTTTGTGAAGCATCTTGTGTAGCACGAAGGCCTTCCATTAACCAAAGGCTAGGAGTTTCATCCCAATTAACTGTCACAGAATTTTGCCTAATGGAACATCAAACTGCTTCCTGCTCACAGTTGCTGTCCTGGAAGCCCATACGCACATCCTGTAATGTCTTTAAGCTGAAATCACATACGCCTGTGCTTCTAATTCCCTTAGTTCTTCGCCCAGATCACACTTCACTCGCTACAAACTACTCAGTGAGCGTAGTTCTGAAGACTTCACCGGAGATCTGTTAAGATCTTGAGGGGTCGGGTATTCTGCCAGATATCAGAATCATTCATACACTACTGGCCGTTAAAATTGCTACACCGAGAAGAAATGCAGATGACAAACAGGTATTCATGGGATAAATATATTATAACAGAACTGACATGTGATTACATTTTCACGGAATTTGGGTGCATAGATCCTGAGCAGTACCTCACGCACCGCCCAAAGGTAACTTCCAGCCACCCCCTTCCAGTCTCTCACCTCGCGGCGCGAAGCCAACTCACCAAAAATATGTAGCGACCGGAGGCTCCAGTCCGATCTTGATATTGACATCGTGGCGAGTACTGAGAAGGCGTGTCATTTCAAAAACAAAAAATATTTAAATAGCGAGCCTGACTAGCTTACTCAGGTCAGTCATCATAAAATCCAGCAAGACGATGCACTGTGTGGGGGACTCCTACAAATTTAAGTGTATGACTACAATGCATCAAATCCACTAGCACAACTATTGGGATAATTTTGAAATCCGACCAGATTTTGAATTTCCCACCATTTCATACATAGATCAATGGGCCTATGTCAGACACATGGGGGAGGGGCAACAGACACATTCCACATCATTACAAAGTGTTGCATTCATGACCTTTGGAACAAGTATTCATCTAATCTAATACAAGCAATACCATTTGTTCCAAAAGTGCAAACCGAAGGGGAATGGGTGGCCTTGGATGACAATACCCTCGTTCCGGAACAAAGAAGGAGGGCAGAACATGAAAAAGCACTTAACAGAGCAATAGGGACACTAGAGAAGAATAGGGGTTTTATGCATCATATAATAACTGACAGGACAACATACATCGTTCTTACAGCTTTGTTTAAGTTAACAGGAAGAGGTACATAACAATAAGTTTAATAGAAAACAGAGTATTTATTTAACCCTCAACATCCTTCCCAACCTGTTCGATCTCTAGTGAGATGACCAGTTGCACCGGCCAAGTAACTCGCTTCCATTACGCTAGCTCTCTTCCACGTATATCTTGGTTGCTTATCGTCTTGTAAGAGCAAAATGTCTCCCACTCTACGTTTAACCAGTTTCTCTGTTCATAAAATCATGTTGCAATTTTTCTCATAGCTTTGCTTCTCTTCTCAGGTCCTTATGCAAACCAAGTCCAGGACGTGTGGGCATAGTAGTTAACTGGTATCCTGCTAAGAAATGGTTTCGTTTCAGTGCATCTGTTTAACCACAAGCAATTGGTCGTGAGCTGATAGCGGCTTCGATTTCTGCTAATAAAGTCCTAAATGTTTCTTCGTCTACTTACAGTAAATACTTTGAAGGGTATCAAAAATTTATCTGTGCTGTTATCTTATACGAGTTCGATGTGAGCCGCGCAGAGTGGCCACGCGGTTTGAGGCGCCATGCACGGACTGCGGGGCCCCTCCCGCCGGAGTTCGAGTCCTCCCTCGGGCGTGGGTGTGTGTGCTGCTCTTAGCGTAAGTTGGTCTAAGGTAGTTTAAGTAGTGTGTATGTCTTGTTCCCGAAGACCTAAGCAGTTTGGTCCCTTAGGAATTCACACACATTTGAACATTTTGAAGTTCGAAGTGCAGAGCTCTTGTATTAGTACATGTAAATGGTACCATATAACATTTTCGTAACATATTGCCAAGTTTGACGAAAACGATCCTGCGAAATCTAAGCCCATTACTACAAATGGCTAAGCGAATTTAATGCGGTCAGGTGGTAGAGGAGGTTCTCTCTCGCATCCTCGGGCTCTTCTGTCTAACTAACAAGGGAGACAAGTGTGTATGACAACTTTTACTGTTTTTCTTCCCCTTAAAATTCAATATTCATCCCTAATTCACCTACTACTATAACAGTTCCTGTGTGGTGTAAGCGTATGTGATTTTCTCGAATAAGAACCGTGTAAATGGATGAGTACCTTGTAAGAGTAGTGGATGTTTTTCCAGTATATTCAAGCCCCATAAGTGAAGTGGTCGTCCAAGTCGTATGAGTCCATCCTGAGGAAACAGGCTGTAACATTGTATCTTGACTTCGCTGAAAACTTTTTCTTGTTTTTATCCTCATGGTATTCTGCTGGAAAGCTTTCCTGCTGGGCCATCCCTATCCAACTCCGTTTTGCAGATTATAGGCCAGTGAATTTACCCTTTATATTTTCTAGATGTGTAACATTTTGGAAGAAAGGGAGAATGCTTACCATTATGTGCAGCAGTTTCCAATAAGAACTGTATTTCGATGTGTCAGTGGGACACACTCATTTATTAATAGCTAAGGCTTGTTTGTATATCTTTCGTGTGGTAGAGAGTAATGGAGAGAAAAGGTGTAGTCAGAGAGTGAAACTGGTGTACAGAGAAGGAGAAAGGCATTGCAGAAGCGCATGAATGTAAATTTGAATTACATTATAACTTTTCGGGTCGAACTGAGTATGTTGGATAGCCTAAAAGTTTTGATTAATAAAAACCTTCCAGCTGTCTTAGTACATGGCCTGGTGACTTCTACTGCAGCGCATCGTCTCCTGTTTCGAATATGTGTAGTTTCCGATAGTATTTAAAAATGCGTTTACTGAAAAATTTTCAGAACATACACGTTACTTCATCTATCATGGATGACTAACAAATAAGTAATTACCGTAAGAGGCTCATAAATGAGGAAAACCATACGAAAAACGAATATTTTTTTCAATAAATCGACGATATTTGACTACCGTTGAGATAATAACTGTAATTTTTGTACACTCTGCGTGTAGTGGATCATGTAAGATGTTGATGATGTTGTGCTGTAGACAGCATAGGACGAGATTTGAGCAGAGCATAACTTTTTTTTTTCAGATGGTGTCACCTACGGGAACGTCTTTTCCAATGCAAGAAAACACGAGATATCTTCTGGTGGCCAGCAAACTGTTCATCGCTACATGCAAAATGTTTGGTCTAATGCCATTCACACTGGATACGACAACGGCATCGCTGAAGACATCTAAGAGCGACTTAGTCATCTCTGTTGTTGCCTGCACGTATCAGCTAATTTCTGCTTGTGGATTCCCGTATTTATTTGTCCGTATGACAGGGCGGCTATCTTCGATAAATATTGTTAACATTTCAGTCTTTTTAAATTTCTCTGCCTTATCTGCTGTCTCTATACTTACTGATCACTTATTAAATCGATGCAAATATGAAAAAATGCTTAAACTGATCGTATCGTGTGATAGAATTACGAATACGTACTTGGTTAGCAAACCCTCGAATGGAGTGGTTGGGAAAATCGTAAAAATACAGTTATGCTTATTGCTTTGGCCGTATCTATGGGTTTTTATGCGCCTGTTCGCTGCGAGTACTAGTGCCCATTCGGTGTTATCTAGTTTATTTAGCATAAATACTTTTGCGGTTGTGGTTCTGACGATTTTCAGGTTTTCAAACCTGCAGCTGATTGTAAAGAACAGAACTTCCATTTTCAACATTTGTCTGCTTGGCGTGAGAGACGTAATTCAAGGTACACTATGCAGACGAATACCTGTTTCGGAAAGATATGCATTATACGACAAGGGTCACATTAATATCACAGATTCTAACTACCTGCCATTCCACATCAGATCCCTGAGGCGAGTACATACAAAGCTTTGTGAGCTGTCTCTCGTAGTGACTTCGGCTCACGAAAACTTTCTGGTGCTCTACCTGGTCACGATGATACTGGCGGTTGTCTCGCAGCTGTACCTGATTTTCAGACACGAGCTGTTCTTCGGCAGGAGAGCACCCACACAGGAGAGGTGCCTCTCGCTGGCGTACAGCTTGAGCCTACTGTGCGTGCTGCTGGTTTCCGCCCACCTCACCAAGTCGGAGGCGCGGCGGTCGGTTAGACTGAGCTCCCAGTTGCTGCTCGAGAGCTCCCGGTCGCCACCTGGCGCGGTGGGCCGCGAGCTGCGGCTGCTAGTTCGCCAGGCGACCGCCAGGCGCCCAGTGGCTCTGCTGCTGCGGACGCTCGCCATGGACCTGCGGTTCGTCATCACCTTCGTCTCCGCCGTCACCACCTACTGCGCCGTGTTGCTCACCTTCCTGCCGCCAGGTGCGCTGCACGTCACTCCTACATTTGTCTTCATTAACGATGCATACTGAGATGCCAAAAGTCATGGGATACCCCCTCATACACACTACTGGCCATTAAAATTGCAACACCAAGAAGAAATGCAGATGATAAATGGGAATTCATTGGACAAATATATTATACTAAAACTGATATGTGATTGCATTTTCACGCATTTTGGGTGCATAGATCCTGAGAAATCAGTACCCGGAACAACCACCTCAGGCCATAATAATGGCCTTGATACATCTGGGCATTGAGTCAAACAGAGCTTGGATGGCGTGTACAGGTACAGCTGCCCATGTAGCTTCAACATGATACCACAGTTCATAAAGAGTAGTGACGCGTATTGTGACGAGCCACTTGCTCGGCCACCAATGAGAGACGTTTTCAGTTGGTGAGAGATCTGGAGAATGTGCTGGCCAGGGCAGCAGTCGAACATTTTCTGTATACAGAAACGCCCGTACAGGACCTGCAACATGTGGTCGTGCAATATCCTGCTAAAATGTAGGGTTTCATAAGGATCGAATGAAGGGTAGAGCCATGGGTCGTAAGGCATCTGAAATGTAACGTCGACTGTTCAAAGTGCCGTCAATGCGAAGAAGAGGTGACCGAGACGTGTAACCAATGGCACACCATACCATCACGCCGGGTGATATGCCAGTATGGTGATGACGAATACACGTTTCCAATGTGCGTTCACCGCGATGTCGCCAAACACGGATGCGACCATCATGATGCTGTAAACAGAACCTGGATTCATCCGAAAAAATGACGTTTTGCCATTCGTGAACCCAAGTTCGTCATCGAGTAGGTCTACACCATCGCAGGCGCTCATGTCTGTGATGTAGCGTCAAGGGTAACCGCAGCTATGGTCTCCGAGCTGATAGACCATGCTGCTGCAAACGACATCGAACTGTTCGTGCAGATGGTTGTTGTCTTGCAAACGTCTCCATCTGTTGACTCAGAGATCGAGACGTGGCTGCACGATCCGTTCCCGCCTTGCGGATAACATGCCTCTCATCTCGACTGCTAGTGATACGAGGCCGTTGGGATCCAACACGGCGTTCCGTATTACCCTCCTGAACCCACCGATTCCATATTCTGCTAATACTCGTTGGATCTCGACCAACGTGAGCAGCAATGTCGCTATACGATAAACCGCAAACGTGATAGGCTACAGTCCGACCTTTATCAATGTCGGAAGCGTGATGGTACGCATTTCTCCTCCTTACACGAGGCATCACAACAACTTTTCACCAGGCAACGCCGGTCAACTGCTGTTTGTGTATGAGAAATCGGTTGGAAACTTTTCTCATGTCAGCAAGTTGTAGGTGTCGCCACCGGCGCCAACCTTGTGTGAATGCTCTGAAAAGCACTCATTTGTATACCACAGTGTCTTCATCCTGTCGGTTAAATTTCGCGTCTGTGGCACGTCATCTTCGTGGTGTAGCAGTTTTAACGGCCATTAGTGTACACTCCATTCAAAACAGCTTCTAGTCGTCACAGACTTGATAAATACAGGCCATTACGGTGTTTAAGGGCGTCTTACACTATTCTTCCTTCAAAATAGTGGCAAGTTCAGGTAAAGAAGATGTAGATCTATAGAGATCCCGCACCCTTCTCTCCAAAGTAGACCCCAAAGGTTAAATAATATTGAGATCTGGTATCTGTGGTCGCCAGGAGAGACACGATTATTCATCTTCGTGCTCACAAAACCAGTCCTGCACAATGCGATCTGTGTGACAAGGGGCCTTGTCTTGGAACACAGTATCATCATTGGAGAGCAAACTTTTACGATGAACTGGATAAGATACCCAACATGATTAAATAACCCCTGGCAGTAATGCGGCCTTGAGGAGTAACCACGGGGCCAATGTGATACCACGATATGTCTGCCCAAATCATCAGCGAACCACCGCCATTTTTAACCGTTGAGACATAAACTTGACCTGAACTGGAAACAGTGAGAAACAGGACTGATCCCACGAAATGTTTTTGTTCCGTTGTTTCACAGAGCAAGTTTTATGGCCTCGGTACCACGTTTTCCTGTCACAGGCATTTCCATCAGTGATGAGTGGTTTTGGAATCCCAGCATGCCCTGCAGTTCATCGCTTACGGAGCTCGCGTCACTCTGGTTTGGTGCTGACAGGATCTGCGAGTGCGACATTCAGTTCTACAGTGATTTTTGCATGTGTCGTCTTCATATTTTTCCTCGTAGTCCTCTTCAATGATTGTCTGTCAGAATCACAGAAGACAACTTTAGTCCGTGTTATGACTTAGCGGGACGTTTTTCCTCTTTTGTGTATACGGTATAAATCTTCCATATACGAGCGAGGTGGCGCGGTGGTTAGCACACTGGACTCGCATTCGGGAGGACGACGGTTCAATCCAGCGTCCGGCCATCCTGATTTAGGTTTTCCGTGATTTCCCTAAATCGCTTCAGGCAAATGCCGGAATGGTTCCTTTGAAAGGGCTTGGCCGATTTCCTTCCCCGTCCTTCCCTAATCTGATGAGACCGATGACCTCGCAGTTTGGGGTCTTCCCCCAAAACAACCCAACGCAAATCTTCGATACGGTACCTTTTGAAACACCAAACTCGTCGGCTACCTTGTTTACAGGATCACCCAGCATATGAACACCAACAACGTGCCCACGTTCGCATTGACTTAGCTCCGACATAATGCACTCACAATTACACGGAACAGTGTTCTGGGAACGCCTAACGCTTGTAACTGTGTTGAGGACATTCGAGATGTGCCGTTACTGGTCAAATAAAACAGCGCAACAACACAACAGTGAGACCTGCTTGCTTGCCTAGGATCTGATTTATGATCAGACATGAATTTCTCGCCGTGTTCCCAATTTTTTTCCCAACCGTTGTACGAAGAAGCATGCCATGCAGCTGATTAAAAGTTATTTTAAAACACGTAGATGTTCCGATTTATCGTTTCCAGGGTGCTCTATGTGGTCGTCCTGTTCGCTTTTGTAGTGGCTGGGATTGGTAGCATTTATCTGGGAGGCGGGGTTTTTGAGCCTACAGATAGTGGGTCAGTCTTCCTGTAACTTACCTAAATGAATTGTGGCCGAGACCTATGTGACTGGTTAAGGCCTTGTGGGTTTACCATGGCTGCTGATGTTTTCCAACGTCCTCTGAAAGTGTTTTAAAGGGCGTGGAAGGCAGCAGCATTATACGGAACAGTGCCATTAATGGTAGCAAGGAACGGCCAATTAAACAGTCTGTATTCAGCCCGTGGGGCGGACTGGCATAAAGGCCCAGATGTATAGCTATTTTCTGGAGTGTTGGGAATCCTTGTGAGACTGGAACGCAAGTACTCCCTGGGGCGACGGTGGCGTCTTCAAGTGCACATCAGGAGCTATTGGGCAGCCATTAAGGGTGAAGGCAGGGAATCGCGGCCCATTTGGGTGTGGGGCGGGGAGGGGATGAACTTCAGTGGTCAGTAAACTTATTCCTCCTGCCCAGAAAGTTTTGAGCAGTTTCGCAGTGCGTCACCGGGAGCGTGGAATTCAAACAGAGATTTTCCGGTTTCTTGGTGACTAGTACAGTCTTGTGAGCATCCACGTACTCGTTAGGTAGACAGGGTGGATTGTGGAGCCGTTTGTTAGTTGTGGATGGTCTTTAACGGATGAGGCAGACTTGACGAGTTTCAATAAAAGACATTAAATTCTATCAATTAATGAATTTAAATTAGACGTACTAAGTTGTTCGAACCCTGCTAGTGGACTATTTTCACTGCTAGCTTTTGGTCATCAAGGGAACGAGAGGTGATGGTGTAAGGTTCCTGATTACCACTGTTTGTGCCAATGACTCCAACTCAATTCAGAATCACTCGGCAGTGTCTGATGAAGTGAGGGTATGTGACGCCGTCGATGATGATCCGTCAGTCGGAGGGGAACGTTAAGCTCGCCGGCCTCCCAGCTGCTGTTCGGCACTCGGTTTAACCGTCTCTTCTTTTCGCCACCACAACACAAAACCCGACGCTACACTGTGCTAGCAGCCATCACAGTCGTCCACACGACGAAGATACACGCTTGTTACAACATAACAGGTCGGAGGAATGCAATGGTGAGCGACCTCCAGTATAACCTCGGAATAAGCGGCTACCCTACACTCATTCCCTGAGTATAGAACAGCTTTAAATTTTCTCTGTAGGCTGTCAACAATTACCAGCTTTTCATTTAAAATTATGAAGTCGTTCTGTCATGAATCAGTTGACATTTTTCTAGTGGAAACTTGTGGCAAGGTGTCTACGTGTGTGTCCTCCTTTTTGAGATTAGGTTGCTTTCCTGTTTTTCTGAAGGAGGACATTGTCGGTAGCTGTGTTTTTTGTGTTGCTCGTTTTCCAGTTACATGGCTTGATTTGGGATTATTTTGAATGCAACTGAGTTGCTGCAGGACACTAATTTTCTGATATATGAGTAGTAACGTTTTTAGCTTCTGTCTCGCGAATCAAAGTGAGGCTGGCGACCCTACTTTAGTCATCTACATATACATCTACATCACATTCCCCATGCCACCACCATTGGAAGAGTGACTGTCGTAAGCCTCTGTATTTGCTCTGATATCTTGAATTTTCACGTCGCGAGATGTTGGTGTTGCGGGGGGGGGGGGGGGGGGGGGCGGAGGGGGGATAGAGTGTAATATGTTGACCGACTCTTCCCCGGAATTGTTTTCGCAAAATGTCAGTAGTAAGCCTCTCTGTGATGCACAACGTTAAAGTCTGCCACTGGAGTTTGTTTAGCATATCTGTAACGCTCTCGCGCCGACTAAATCATCCAGTGTTGAAATGCGCCGCTCTTCTTTGGATCTCCTCTATCAGTCCTATCTAGTAAGAATCCCAAGTTGATGAACAATAATGAAAAATCGCTAGAACAAGCTACCACGTAAAACTACCGACGTTTCGATCACTGTTACAAGTGACCTTCTTCAGGGTCACTTTCAGTTTTACATATTGACAATGTGCTCACAAATCCAGAAAAATGTTATTGACTGTGACAACGATCACGGAAGCCTACGTATTTACATATTGTCAGTTTTACATATTGACAATGCGCTCACAAATCCAGAAAAATTTTATTGTCTGTGACAACGACCACGGAAGCCTACGTATTTAACCAACCTGCATGGCCAGGGAGTCTACGAAACATCAGAAAGTTGGAAACGCTGCGGCTAAGAAGATGTACACTGCTGAATGGTACTGCCTTTTTGAAGAGGTGCACAGACACTGGTGTAGTGACAGAATTCTTACGGCTGACGTCCCATATAAAATCGAACGAGGCGAAGAATACCTGTGTACAAGCCAGCAAAGCTTTGTTACAGGTGAGGATCCGCCACATCGAGCAAGTGTTGACACAAACAACAGGAAACTTTGTAAAGTGCACCTCTTCCTTGGTGTAAATCTGGACGTGTATGACTGGGAGAAGATCGCCATGTTAACCTTTCAACAGGCTACAAGATCTAGCGATAGTACCGACACCCATCAAATGAGGAAGTTCGACAAACTACAGCAGGAAACCAGCGAGGAAGTGCTGATGCTGTGCACTCGACGGACGGTGGTTAACCTTTCGAGCCACATCTTAAGCGATGCAGCCACACAAATTCTAGATAAAAGGATGACTTTCGCAGTTGCACAAAACGAGTTCCGAAAGAAGGCATCGACGAATCTATGGAGGCTTCGATTCGTCATTTACCACAAGCTGGGGCGGAGAAGGTTAGACAATAAACGGTACGGGTCCTGACTCATGCATTACAAATACGTGCCCCACTCATACAGTTATAACTGGTGGAGACTTCAATATACCCTCGATTTGTTGGCGAAAATACATGTTCAAAGCCGGTGGTAGACAGAAAACATCTTCCGAAATTGTACTAAATGCTTTCTCTGTGATTATTTTGCGTTTCTTCTTAGTACTTTGGTTTGTATGGTTTTGAGCCTCGCTACAATGACCTTGTGTTCACTAATCCCTGTATCCGTCATGACGCTCTCTATTCGATCAGGATTATTTCTGGCTAAGAGGTCAAGTGTGTATTCGCAACCGTTTATAATTCGTGTGGGCTCATGAACTAATTGTTCAAAGTAAAACAGCAGATAAAAATTCGCTTGATGCCTTCCTAAGAGAGAGTCTCCATTCCTTCCGAGCTAACTATGTAAGTGTAGACCAGATATGGTTTAAATTCAAAGGTACAGTATGGACAGCAATAGATAGATTCATACCGCATAAGTTAACAAGAGACGGGACTGATCCACCATGGTACACCAAACACGTCAGAACACTGTTGCAGCGGCAACGAAAAAAGCAAACCAAATTCAGAAGAACGCCAAATCCCAAAGACGGGCTATGTTTCACGGAAACTCGAAATTTAGTGCGGACGTCAATGCGAGATGCTTTTAATAGTTCCCGCAATGAAACATTGTCTCAAAATACGGTAGAAAACCCAAAGAGATTCTGGTCGCATGTAAAGTACAGCAGTGGCAAAAGACAGTCAATAGCGATAGCGATGGAAATTTTACCCATGATGGTGCCACTAAATCGGAGTTACTAAATACAGTTTTCCGTAGTTCCTTCACGAAAGAAGACGAAGTAAATATTCCAGAATTCGAAACCAGAACAGCTGTTAGCATGAGTGACCTAAAATTAGATATCTTAGGTGTTACGAAAAAACTCAAATCACTTAAGAAAGGCAAGTCTTCCGGTGCAGATGGTATACCAATCAGGTTCTTTTCAGACACAATAGTGCCTTTCTTAGCAATCATATACAACCGCTCACTTGACGAAAAGTCTGTTCCTAAAGACTGGAAAGTAGAACAGGTCACATCAATATTCAAGAAAGGAAATAGAAGTAATCCATTGAATTACAGACCCATATCACCGAACTTAATTTGCAGTAGGATTTTGAAGCATATACAGTACTCGAACATTATGAAACACCTTGAAGAAAATGATTTATTGATACGTAAATAACACGGATTCAAAAAATATCGTGGAACACAGCAAGCTCTTTATTCCCACGAAATAATTAGTGCTGTCGACAAGGGATCTCAGATCGATTCCATGTTCCTAGATTTCTAGAAGGCATTTGATACCGTTCCTCACAAGCGACTGTTAATCAAATTGCGTGCATATGGAGTATCGTCTCAGTTGTGTGACTGGATTCGTAATTTTCTCTCAGAGAGGTCACAGTTCGTAGTGATAGGCAGTAAATCATCGAGTAGAACAGAAGTGATATCTGGCGTTCCGCAAGGTGGTGTCATAGGTCCTCTGCTGTTCCTGTTTAACATAAATGATCTAGGTGATAATCTGAGTAGTCTCCTTAGATTGTTTGCAGGTGACGCTATAATTTACCGTCTAGTAAAATCATCAGATAATCAATTCCAATTACAAATTACAAATTTCTGTATGGTGCGAAAAGTGGCAAATGGCACTAAACAAAGAAAAGTGTGTTAAAAGAAGTCTGATAAATTTTGGGTATACGGTAAATCACACAAATCTAAGGGCTGTCAATTCGACTAAATACCTAGGAATTACAATTACGAGCAACTTAAACTGGAAAGACCACATAGATAATATTGTGGGGAAGGCGAAACAAAGACTACGCTTTGTTGGCAGAACACTTAGAAGATGTGACAAACCCACTAAAGAGACAGCCTACATTACACCTGTCCGTCCTCTGCTGGAATATTGCTGTGCAGTGTGGAATCTTTACCAGATAGGATTGACGGAAGACATAAAAATTCTTCAAAGAAGGGCAGTTCATTTCGTGTTATCGCACAACAGGGTTGAGAGTGTCACTGATATGATACGCGAGTTTCCTTATCCCACGCGCGATTTGAGAGTAGAGTGGTAGAGAAGTAGTATGAAAATGGTTCGATGAACCCCCTGCCAGGCACTTAACTGTGAATTGCAGAGTAACCATGTAGCTGTAGATGTAGAACAAAATATCAGCATGGAGGAACGTCATGATATCGCGGAACTGAAGACCAGCTCTCATTTAGCAATAACACGAGCAGACAAGGGAAATACGATCGTTGTGTTGAAACGGAAGATCATAACAAAGGAAAAAATGGAGGATCTTCTGAGTAAACCCAATTATTATGAACTTAAGGGAGATCCGACAGCCAACTAGAACGGTTTTTGACAAGGGCAGAAGACTCATTCCACAAGTTCCACAGGCACCAAGGACATATGGTGTGCCGAAGGTCCATAAAGAGGCCTTTGCTTTATGACAGATTGGGAGTACCATTAATTCACCGACGTACAGTCTAGCAAAGGGACTGGCTCCAAATATCCGACATTTTTCGACCCACACAAATTCGTACGTTAACGACTCCACCCATTTTGTAGAGCTGTTAAAAGAAAAATGTATCCCGGCCACCGACCTGATGGCTGGCTTCGACGTGAAGTTTTTATTCACGAATGTACCGGTACAAGACACCATGAACATCTCAGAGAAACTCTTAGCACCCAATATCTGCGAGCTAGTGCGCCACTGTTTAACGACCACGTACTTCAGGTGGAAAGGGAAATTCTACGTACAGACAGATGGTGTAGCTATGGACTCCCCTCTCGCGCCTACTGCAGCAGACATCTTCATGAAAGCATTTGAAGAAACTAGATTGTTGGCTCTGATATGCTGATGATACCTTCATTCTCTGGCCACATGGCGAGGAAGAACTAGGAAATTTCCACCATCATCTCAGCACAGCAGAATCCTATTCACTATGGAGACAGAAAAGAATGAGGTGGTGTCTTCCCTCGACTTGAAAGTTTAGAGAAAGCTTGATGGTAAACTTGGTCATAGAGTATATAGGAAGCCAACGAGTACTGACAGATATATCTTCTGGTAAACCTTCCAGGATGTAAGGTCGTGGTCCATGAAACTCCTCAGCTCCTAACGTTTCGTCCAGAGCTGCGCTGGACATCTTCAGAGGGGTGTTTCTCCTCCGGTGAGTCTTGCCGACTGACCCTCTGAAACACCCCTCTGAAGATGTCCAGCGCAGCTCTGGACGAAACGTTAGGAGCTGAAGAGTTTCATGGACCACGACTTTACATCCCGGAAGGTTTACCAGAAGAAATGTCATCCGGTCGTGAAAGCCTTCATACTGACAGACACCTACATGCCTCCTCTCATCATCCGCCATGCACACTTTAACGGAGGGGGCTCAGAGCATCAGCGATAAGGAACATCTAAGGGATGAATTAGTAACCCTCGAGTTTTGGTGCCATTGGTTAAGGGATGAAACCAGTAGATAAAACTATTATAGAGGCAATAGAAAGAGGCAGGCGAACCGCCAATATAAACATATAGGGCGGGTACCAACTTCCGACATCTTGACTGCCAGCAATAGCAGCGTCATGGAACGACAACTCACGTGAAGCAATACACCCAGGAGCGGGGGAGACTGCAGCGACCTCAAGTACGGGTATGTCGAGTACTGGCGCGCCTCAGATGGCGCTAGAAAGCAGGAAAACAACGCCACGTCAGAAATGCCGCCTGGTTCTTTATTCACCGATTTCCGCCAGTCACAAGCAGTATCGCAAACACCAATCAAAACGTCGGATTTACACTAACGAAAAGAAATAATAAAAACACCAGTAAAGGACTTCTAACATCCCTGTCTTTCATCCTTAACAGCCTATCAGAATTAGATAACAGCCACGTCTGCAGGTATATAAGAAACTATTTTGTCATTCAGCACCCTTCCCCCAACATTCGTGGTTCTATCGCTGGGGACGTCCTCCACTCCGTTGGTAGCAGTGACCGCCCAGTCCTTCTCACCAACTCCTTCGCCCATTGGCCCCCTCCTGCCCCCCACCCTCCTGCCCATCCAAAGTTCGTCCATGACTACCCCCGCGCCGACTTGCATGCCTACCGGAAACCCTTTGCCTCACAGGTCGAAATCCACCTAGTAAGCTTTCAACATCCCACAGACACCACTCCTCCTCCATCCTTCCTAAAGAAGACAATCATCCCTGATGCCGTGGAGGCCCACATTCCTGAAATGTATCCACTCTCACCGCCCTACTCTTCCTCCACAGGCCGTCCTTCTTCGTGAATCTCACAGGTTCCACTGCTCCTTTGTCAGTACCCGTGACCGGGAAACAGTCCTCCGCCAACGGCAATTACAACGACACATCCGAAACCTCTTAACAGCAAAGAAACGCCGGGACTGGCGTCAGACATGTACACCCCTCAACTCCGCCCTCCCTGTCAACTCTTCAAAGTACTGGTCTACTTTCCACTGCCTCACTGGTAGCCATTCCACCCTGCATTATCCCCCTACCCACGACAACCGCCCCTTGCCTGACGACCTCAGTAATTGTAACCATTTTGCTTTCCACCTCTCCAAGGTCTTCTCCATTACTGATGATCCTCACTTTGATTGCTCTCTTTTCCCCATGGTCCTTGAACGATCCAACATATCTGTCCCGCCACTTGCCCTCAGTTCCCAGTACTTGGTTCAGTTACCCCCCCCCCCCCCCTCAGACTGCCCATGACATCAAGTTCATACTCGATTCCCAATGCAGCACTACCCCTTGTCATGATGGTGTCACCGACTGCCACCTCAAAGAATTTACCCCCTCCTTCCTGACTGTCCTTGGTATCCTAATAACATTCTCATTTCCACTGGCTTTCACCCTGTCTGTGGAAAACTTCCTATGTCTTGCTGTTCCCTAAAACCAACAAGCCCCCCTGTGACACCTCTTCCTATTGTCCCATCTACCTCAACTCCATGTTCAATAAGGTCTTTGAGTTCCTCCTCTCCTGCCATATTCACCATCGCCATAACCAGCACCATTTCCTTCCCCTTACCCTCCTCTTCAGCTGACGAACACCTCCTTAACCTTACCAATCTTCTTTCCTCCAACTCGTTTCGCTCTAATAGTTTTTTTTAATTTTCCTTGACTTTCAGAACACCTACAACCATGTCTGGCATTACAGGCTCCTCTTTAAACTCCAGATCTACGTTCTTCCCATCAATTTCGTCCATCTAAATGCTTCCTTCCTCTCCCATCACACCTCTTATGTCACTATCCACTACCCACTCCTGTACTTCCTCTCTCACTGGCATCGTGCCCCAAGGTTCTGTCCTTTCCCCTCTTCTCTGTCTCCTGTATACTGTCAATTTGCCCAAACCTCCCTTGCCTGTACATATCCTCCAATTTGCTGATGACACCGGCTTCCTGGCCCTTTATCTTACCTTTCAATGGTCCCAACGAACCTTTCAAACCCTCTTCGTGCAGTTCAGCACCTGGTACAACCAGTGGCTCCTTCACATCAACCCTTCCAACACCCAGTCAGATATAGTAGCACCCACTCCTTCCGAATCCATGATTTTTACCTCACAATTTATGGTCGTCCTATCCTCTTCACTCCTACCATGAAATACCTTGGCCTCACCCTCGACTGTCACCTCACCTGGACTCCCCATCTTCTTACAATCCAACACCAATCCTACAATAGATTCTGCCTCCTGAAACTCCTGTCTGGCTGGACATGGGGACTGCATCCTTCCACCATCCTTCACAAATCGTTGATCCACCCCATCCCCTGTTATGCTAGCATTCCACTCCACCCAGATTCTACAAAGCCTTCCAAATCTTTGAACATCATGCACTCCATCCCGCCTTCTGTATTTCGTCCTCTGTATCCACCTCATGTCGCACACATAGATCCTCTATTACATCATCGCCTTCCAACATCTTCTCCTTCTCCTCAAACACATCTGTAACCTGTGCATCATCCGCCGCCCCAATCCCCTGGCGTGTTCTGCCCCTCTAAACCCCAGCCACTTCTGCCCTCTTTATCATGGTGTCCAGCCCTCTCTCCATCTCCACACCCTCCATCTCCTTACCCAACACAACTTCCAGCACCTACCCCTCCTGGATGATTAGTTTTGCCTTGACAGCTACCCCTCCTATCAACTCTAACCTCCTCCCTAGCTCTCTTCAGGGGTCCCTCTCCTCTCTTTTCCCCTTCCCCTGAGAGGTGTTTTCCTCCCTCCTCCACCCCCTCTCCTTCCAGTGCACCCTTTCTGCATCTCTGCGCTCCCTCCTGACTTGCCTTCCCTATCCATCTCTCACCCTGCCCGTCTCCTGCCCCTTGGTGCACCTCTCGACCCCCTTTCTTTTCATCCCACAGGTCACTCCTGCCAGTTTTTACTATTCATCATGTGTGCTCCGTCTCGTGCAACGGTTTTTAAAGTGTCGTGGTTCTGGTGTTTTGAACTGTGACCAACTTTTAACTTGCGCATGTGAATTCAGTGTATTTTTGTGCTATGCACATCACCAACTGTATTTTTTATCTTTATGTGGTACAGTAAACATCTCCTAGTAAGTGTATATTTTAACTCCCATTGTCTCCCCTTATTTCTATTCTTATGTCCCCATTTTCATCGCCTTTTATGTATGTCACTCGATCTTTTTATTTGTACTGTCACTCGGCTGAAGAGCAGAACGGTGGACTGTGCCAGTGACAGCCCTCCCCTGCATATATGTCTCCAGGGAATGAAATTACAAGAAAGGAAAGAGATCATTTACCAGTAAACGAAAACACGCTGAAGAAACGTCGGTAGTTTTACATATTGACAATGCAGTCACAAACCCAGAAAAACTTTACTGGCTGCGACGATGGCTACGGAAGCCTACCCACCTGCCACCCTACGCATACACACCCACACACACCCACCCACCCACCCACCCACCCACCCACACACACACACACACACACAAGCGCCCATGCGACTGACATTATTTATTCCAACGATAGTGCTGTACCAATACAATGCATCGAATAGAACGCAGTCATTTAGGGTATGAAGTTTGTCAAAATAATAAGTTATCAGAAATACTAAATACGATATCAAGGATATCGCAGAAATTACTTAAAAATAAACCTGTTAAGATAAGTTCCATCAGTGCATTAATGATGTGACTAAAATTGTTAATACAGGTTACATCAGTGCATAAAATGATTTGCATCATTCTTTAGTTACAGGTACTGAGAACGCACAACAAATACGAGTGTAAGAGAGTGCCGACGGCTCAACTCGGTGATGTCTGGGCGTTGTCTTCAGGAGCCCAATCCAGGAATTGCACCTTCATAAATTGTTAAGTAAACTGTTTGAGCGATCAATATAGCGGCTGCGAGACTATACTTTTGTTTACAACCTTTGGTCTTGTTCCAGTTTTTATTGGCAAGTAATGCTTCATATCTCTCGGTACATATGTAGTCTTTCATCAAACTGCAGTGATTCATCAATTATTTCACACAAGTTGAGACGCAACTTCTATGATTAACCACCAGTGAATCAAGAAATATATCAACTGATACAGAAAACGTAAATAACGTACACATTTTTCTAAGAATCGAATGTAAATTAATGACTATATATAAATTCTCTGTTCATTATTCATATCTGTAAAGTAATACCTTTAGCTACAAAAGCAATAATAAAGCTGCAAGTGATAGTTGTGAAGCATTGTTCGTTAATACACAACTTATAACACGTTGTCGAAACCCAGAATCCTGTGTTACGGTGGCGTGGGACTGCAGCTGCCAGAAAACTAGTGCCGAGTGCGACACGTAGTTAGATAGAGGTAAGGGCGGAGACGGCTACAGCAGAGCAGCCTGCAGTTACATTACATTGGCACAGATGGTAAATAGGGCGATTTAGTGTTCTGGCAAATGCATACTGAATGAACTTCGCAATTCAAACTGTTCAAATGTGTGTGAATTCCTAAGTGACCAGACTGCTGAGGTCATTGGTCCCTAGGATTACACACGGCTTAAACTAACTTATGCTAAGAACAACACACACACTCATGCCCGAGGGAGGACTCGAACATCCGACTGGAGGGGCCGCGGAATCCGTGACATGGCGCCTATAATAGCGCGGCCACCCCGCGCGGCGATCTTCACAATTACTGTGAAGTTCATACATAGGCAAAGCCCACTGTGCCATTCTTACTGTGGAATCTACATCTACATCTACGTATGTACTGCGCAATCCACCGTACGGTACGTAGCGGAGGGTAACCTGTACCACTACCAATGATTTCCTTTCCTGTTCCACTCGCAAAAAGAGTGAGGGAAAAACTGCTACCTATATACCTCCGTACGAGCCTCCATTTTTCAGTCTTCTTGGTCCTGACGAAAAATGTACGTCGGAGACAGTAGAATCGTTCTGCAGTCTTCTTCCAATGCCGTTCTCTAAATTTTCTCAGTGGTGTTCCTAGAAGAGAACGTCATCGGGCTCTAGGTAAGAGCGCCAACGGCTTAACGTGGCAGTGTCTGGGCATTGTTTTCGGGAGACAAGCACAGGATAATATCGATAACAGAAGCAGCGAGGGTTTAAACAATAAACCATGGGCCAAGCCGTGCAATACTTGTCTAGTTATACAGTCTTTGAATGATCGCTTTAACGGTAATCCGAGATAGCGCCATCTGTTGACAGTAATTTGGCACTACATTATTTGAATGTTCGTGTGCGACAGTATTTCTAGACCCGACAGCAGAGAAAGATAAAAAAGGTCTGTGAAATTTCAAAAGGAAATGACACTGAAAGGACTATACTAACACTGTTCAGTACGGCTGTCTACATTACCCACCTATCCCAAACCCACTATACTAGGTGATATCTGAAGAGATACTAGTCACAGACTTAATAAAGAAAGGGAAGAAAGAATAAATTCTCGAACTCAGAAACTAGCATGAAGCCCAGCGTCCTGAGAGGCAGCCTGTCAAATACCGAGTTGGATATACTATCCTCTTACAGGAAGACATAAAGCCGATTTGAAAGAAAGCCCACTTAATTGAGATGGGACTAGGAGAAGAGGTACTGAGTGATGTAGCTGAAGCATGGAGTCTACTTATTAGCCGATAGGACTTACATTATTTCCGAAGTGAATAATTAGAAGTTAAATGTAGTTAGATGTATCCTATTCATTGGGAAAATGCAAGTACATTTTACAGAAATAGGAAAAACCCAAGGGCAAGATACATTTTGTTTTACACTGTGAGTCAGCGTTCGCCTGTTCGCGACAAATCGCAGCTATTCTGAGGCAGCTTTCCCAATCCCCTACCGTCTCGTTCTTTTGTACTCATACCATATGTTAGCTGCATGTAGAGTATTGTGCTATTTGAAGAGTCTGTTATCGACATGTCTTCCACTGAAAGTGAAGATGCCGACAAGACGCCAGTTAACAATCTGAGCACATGATTGTGCTGCAAAAAATTCAAAATACCCAACGTAGTGTCAAAAAAGAAGAATGCAGGGAATAATATTGCACAGCAATACTCCCGCGGATTTAGCAAACATTACACTGGTAGACAGCTTGATAAACTGTGCACGGATATGAAGAATAAGATAAAAAAGGCAATCTATATGAAGCGAACAGGAAATAAACCGATAAATCTTAAATCTGGGAAAAGAATTTGCTGGTATACCACGCATAAAAAAATAATCCCTTTTTACAAACGTTGCAGGAGCTGTTTTGGTTAGTGTCAAGCACCTATCAAACGCTACCAAAGTTTGCGATAGAAATGATTAGAGGGAAGTATCATACCCTAGTATGTACCCAGTTGTTGCTCGACCGACAACAAAACCGGTTACCTCAACATACCGGGTGATCAAAAAGTGAGTATAAATTTGAAAATTTAATAAACCACGGAATAATGTAGATAGAGAGGTAAAAATTGACACACATGCTTGGAATGACATGGGGTTTTATTAGAAGCAAAAAAACAAAAAAACAGAGTGTTGCTAGACGCGTGAAAGATCTCTTGCACCCGTCGTTTGGTGATGATCGTGTGCTCAGCGGCCACTTTCGTCATGCTTGGCCTCCCAGGTCCCCAGACCTCAGTCTGTGCGATTATTGGCTTTGGGGTTACCTGAAGTCGCAATTGTATCGTGATTGACCGACATCTCTAGGGGTGCTGAAAGCCAACATCTGACGCCAATGCCTCACCATTACTCCGGACATGCTTTACAGTGCTGTTCACAACATTATTCCGCGACTACAACTATTGTTGAGGAATGATGGTGGATATATTGAGCATTTCCAGTAAAGAACATCATCTTTGCTTTGTTATTCTAATTATTGCTGTTCTGATCAGTTGAAGCGCCATCTGTCGGACATTTTTTTAACGTTTGTATTTTTTTGGTTCTAATAAAATCTCATGTCATTTCAAGCATGTGTGTCAATTTGTACCTCTTTATCTACATTATCACGTGATTTACTCAGTTTTCAAATTTATACTGACTTTTTGATCACCCTGTACATTCGACTTGGAGAGAAAATCCTTATAGCAAATTGAACTGAAGAAACGAAAGACTTGTCTTCATCGCAATTTCAGAGACATTTGTTATTGAGACAATTCTAAATACATAATCTTCAAATAGAAAACAGAAAGAAAAAGCTATAAAATTAGCAGAGGAGATATCTACTCGAACGGATTATAAGATATGAAACGTAAGTGTTGTATTGCAAACGCTTCGCATTGTTGTATCCTTTCCGTTCCTTTTATTTATTCCCCAATATAAATAAATATAAATAATTTGGACATTTCTCTTGTGCTCTTATAATTACGTGATTTTAAATTATAATTACAGAACTTATACATCCCTTATTACATCTCAACAGCACACAATTAAACCAAGAGGAAAAGACCTATATAAATCCGAACATTTGCTATCGCTTGTGTTAAGAACGAAATTTGTTTCCATTGCTTTCCACTTGTCTGTCAGTAGGATTGTGTTCATCATAAATCTCACTTTCGTGTTCGTCTTCTTTTTCTTCTACTTCTTCACCTCCTTCTTCTCCGTTTTTCCTCTCCTTCAAATGATATTGGAAGCGATCTTTCAGGTACATACAGTTGCTGTGCAGTGCTGCGCACGTTACTACCGCTCTTTTCTGGTATGTGTCAAATTTAATCGTCGCTAATCAGCGTTTCTTACTGGATTCAATGGAGTGTCTAACCATGGAGAGGTTACCATACACTAAAGTATCAAAAAGGAAGCATGCCCGTTGTGTACTGAAATTATATTTCTAATAGGGCTATGTCTCCATATTCCAGCGTCAAGGACGCTTCCATACCATTCTGCACTTACGCCAGTAAATTTATCACCAGCGTACGGTGAACTGTACAATAATACGGACTTAGTCCTTGCGACCTATGTATTCATCGCCATGTAATGCTAGTCTTCTGCTTTCTGTTTGGGCACAATCCAAATCCCGTATAAAAGTTGACAGTAGAAATTTTTTTCACCATTCTAACTTAGCCGCATTAATTTCCATCATTTGAAACGAGAAATTAATCCAGTTGTAAGCTTTTAAAACTATCTGAGCCATCACATCGTTCACTTTTTTACATAGTGTTGTCCAGTCAACCCTAAAATCCTCGGCCACATCAGTCTGGAATGCATACAACGAAAAAGTATCTCCATCCGTTTTCGGAAAATGAAGGTTCTCCGCGTGTTTAATCACATCCTAGCATAAGTCCAGAAATTGAAAAGTCTGTATTTTCAGTTTCAAATCGTAGCACTTCTTTACATTAATTAACATCCCTCTGAAACTGGTAACGTTTCTCCTGTCTGACCGGCAGCAACATCGCCATGGCGCGAAGAGTGCCCCAGTACTGTCTAACGAGTAATCTAGAAATATCTCAGTGTGAAAACTAGATTCCAGTGTGAAAACTAGATTCTGATCTTGAGTCACAGCTTATATCTTGCCCACCAGAAAAAGACAAGATACATCTTGGCATACTAGAATCTACAACGATTATTCACATACAACTTAGATACAACTCGTTTTTATTCATATCAGTCAACAGACAGCTGACGGAGGAAATATTAGTCGATCTGTCCAACTACTTATTCCGCTTCAGATGGACCAGGGTGGAGGGGATGCTATAAACAGATTCTATTTTCAGATATGTAACGTAATATCTTTGATTGTGGAAGTAATAATATAGCTATAACAATATACATGTGGTGACGTATGCACGAATCCACGATGTATGACAAAGATACATACGTATTCTAATTAGACTATTTCAAAGTGTCTGTTACTTCCTTAGCTTACTTTGTTGTAAGAATACGACGACTGCTATTCGAAAAGTTATTCGACCGGCGCGAAGTCGAAACCACAGTGAAAATCCGATGAGGCTTGGCACAGATGGGTTGGGCAGCGTCTCTACTATGCCTGTCGATCGCGTCTCGTCGTTCGTTTCAGTTCTGAGCGCGTGGTGAGCACTTAAAGATGCTTACATAAATATTGTCTGCCGCTAAGTATGAGGGCCTCCTGAGGGGTTTCGCCTTATGTCATTCAGCCCACATAACGTAACTGTTAGGCGTTTCCTTCTATTTGCCAGTTCTCGGCGCCACATTGAAAGGGTAATGAGGAAACTCCTGCAACGTTTGCAATGCGAACTGTTTGATGAACCACAAAACAGCCGGTAATTGGCTTTCCTTTAATTTCACCTCTGCTCACGTGAACCACTGGCTATGAAGACCACATTCTCGCACAGACAACAAACTGTGGAACAGCGTAGAGAATTACCAGAAAGCACAACCGACTGCATTCTTTCGCGAGGATACTGGAAAGTTGGTAGAACGCTACGACTAATGTCTAATTCGAAGCGGTGAGACTGTAGAGAAGTAGGTGGAATGTGTAGCTACCTGTTGGAAAAAAAATTCGAATTGCTTACGATTTCACGACCGCTCGGGTCTTACTTTCCGAATAGCCCTCGTATAACCAGATGCATGCAATATTTATTTGGCCTTTCTTAATATATCCCAAAAAATGACTCTGAGCACTATGGGACTTAACATCTATGGTCATCAGTCCCTTAGAACTTAGAACTACTTAAACCTAACCAACCTAAAGACAGCACGCAACACCCAGTCATCAAATATATCTCAAGATCAATACGAATTTGTCGCCAGTGTCTACTCTAAGACAGGAGTTTTTTTAAGAGAACTTAAGACATCATCTAGAAGGAAACTTTGGTCGCAGAAGAAGTACTACAAGTCACAAACAGAAAAAGAAAACATAGCAATATTCGTGGAGAGCTAGAAACAGAGCAATGTAAGTCACTCAGACATAAAGTAAAAATTCGAAACTTACCTACAATGAGTGCCTGATCGCGCCAAACGAATGAAAACTACACATGTAGATAACATCACATTTCGAGTCATGGATGTGCCTCCAGTCACTCAGGAAAAACGTAAGATTTATGACACCCGCTTGAACTGAATGACACGACTACACGTGTGATCAAAAGTATCCGGACACCTGGCCGAAAATAACTTACGAGTTTGTGGCGCCCGCTATCGGTAATGCTGGAATTCAATAGGGTGTTGGTCTACCCTTTGCCTTGATGACAGCTTCCACTCTCACAGGCATACATTCAGTCAGGAGCTGGAAGGTTTCTTGGGAAATGGCAGCCCATTCTTCACGGAGTGCTGCACTGAGGAGAGGTATCGATGTCGGTCGGTGAGATCTGGCACGAAGTCGGCGTTCCAAAACATCCCAAAGGTGTTCTGTAGGATTCAGGTAAGGTTTCTGTGCAGGCCAGTCCATTACAGGGATGCAGTGTGTTAGCACTAGGAAGGCCTGAAGACAGGCGAAAGTATCACACTTGACAATAACGCTGGAGGTAAGCCTTCAAAACTGTCTTGGTTTCTGGCTTCAGCTACAGAATCTCCTAAGATTTGCGATGTAATAGAATAGAGGGTTATCAGATTACGATTTTTACTTCAGTGAGTGAAGTAGAAAAGTGTGTTTCTTGTTAAAAGAGGAGTATTTCCGTTAATATGGGAAAAGAGAGTATTCAGTAATGGGAAAAACAGCTGCTAATAAATAATTTGATTTGGAAGTTGTAGAATTTCAACTGGCAAATTAAACGTGAGGGATAGTTGTACTGTGAATACGTTTTTCTGCAAACCTTTCAATGAGGCTCTTTAGTTATTACAACTGGAAAGCCACTCAAGGCTTTGGTTCTCAGTATAAGTGATAATCATCACTGATAGTCATTGGCGTTTAAGACACCGTGGGACACAATCTGACGGTTGCCTTCACAGAAGCAATACTTACGGTCCGAATATCACATCTCAACGTGAACAATTAATGACTGAATGCCATATCGACCATTCAAGCTAATAAAGAAATATAGCATTCCTACGTAATTCCACCTGTCAGTGTCCCATTTGTTTCCAAGTAGTAACTAATATTCAAGACAATGACCCCTAAGAAACTATTGATAGCATGAGTTTACTCTTTTCTTTTGAATCATACTGTAGTAGCAGTGTAAACTGCGATTAGTTGTGCTGTGGTTCACCGTACATCAGTTTTGTTGAAATAAAAATTATTATCAATTAGTTTACGTACATTTCTGCAGGTGGAACGTCGTATCCTTTTACTTGATATCGGACTGACAACAAAACCATCATCATTTGAAAAGATAGCAAATACTCAGTAATCACTTTTACCAAAAAATGAAAAGAAGAAGCACATAGAATTCTCCACTTAAACAATTTAATGATTCCCCAACACATACCTGCATTCTAGGTTTTGCATTGAATGCTCCACGAATTTGTTGCGGGGAAAATCTATTCTATTTAAAAATGCTATTTAGGTATGTGAGGTCTTCTTGCAAATTATCTTCATCGCATATACAATGCGCACTATGCACTAAGGTCTTAAGGACACTTATGGTCTGTGAAGGGTGATGGCAGCTACCGGCATATACATATAGATTTGTTTGAGTTGGTTTCCGATACACGACATGTCCTAATGTGGCATCAACTTTACGGCGAACGAGAACATCCAAAAACGGGAGGCAACCGTCTTTTTCTATTTCCATAGTAAATTTGATATTAGCATGGATAGAATTCAAACGCTCAAGAAATCTTTGCAATTCATCCATGCCATGTGGCCATATCGCAAATGTGTCGTCCACGTACCTACAGAAGACCGATGGTTTAAGACTTGCTGAGTCCAGTGCCTTGTTTTCGAAGTCTTCCATGAATAAATTAGCTACCAGAGGGGAGATGGGGCATCCTATAGCAACGTCATCACTCTACTCATAAAATTCACCATGAAACTGAAAATAAGATGATTAAAGCACATGTTCAAATAAGGCAGTAATATTCTTATCAAAATGTGGTCCGATAAGAGATAAAGAGTCCTTTAAAGGTACCTTGGTGTACAATGATACCACGTCAAAACTAACGAGCATATCCGTACTATTTAGGCAAACATTGCTATGTCTCTGAATAAAATCCATAGAATTACGAATGTGGTGACTACATTTTCCTACCACTGGCTTCAATAAGGAAGCTAAAAATTTGGCAGAATAATACATGGGTGAACCAGTGCTCGTTATAGGTCTCATAGACAAGTCCTCTAGACGCTCATCCTTACCCATCTTGTGAACTTTAGGAAGACCATAAAATCTCGGTGGTACTGCACCTCGCACTTTCAAACTTCTTTGGTAGTGATGAAGCGTTCAGCAAGGCAGCATTCCTTATTGTCACCTTGTTAGTAGGATCTTTGTTAATCTTCCAGTATGCACCAGAACTAAGCAGACTACGTATCTTTTCCTTGTAGACTTTCTGAGGCAAAAGGACGGTAGCATTACCTTTATCAGCACGCAGGATGACTGTGTCAGTATCCCCACGCAGCTTTCGTACCGCACATTTATCTTCCTTGGAAACTTTGCTTCTTTGTGGACGATGTTTTTTAATTGCTCGACAGGTTTCTCGTCTGATTTCTTCAGCAGAGTCCTATGATAATTGTCGGAATCTTCTTCAATGGCACTGATGGAAGATGTTATCGGCAAAGTCTTTTGCGTAGGGGCAAAACTTAGCCCCTTACTTAATACAGATAACGTAGTTCCGTCCAAATCCTTATCCATCAAATTTGTGACAGGACGTCTAGTAACAGAGTCCACTTGAGAAGGCTGGTCCAATCGGATGTATTTGGCAATCTGTCTTTTTGTAGCTACTTCGCGATCCCAGTCAGACTTACCCATGTCGTCCCATTAAATGGTTCAAATGGCTCTGAGCACTATGGGACTTAACATCTGAGGTCATCAGCCCCCTAGAACTTAGAAGTACTTAAACCTAACCAACCTAAGGACATCACACACATCCATGCCAGAGGCAGGATTGGAACCTGCCATTCAGGCAGATAAAATTAAAGCCGTTGTAATTAATGAAGCTAACTACGTTCAAAATGATGAACAATTCTTTGCTGAAATTTCGGTGCTAGAAAGATTTCACTTCTAAATATTGGCCTGTTTTACAAAATTTTCTCAGTAAGACTTATGTTTACAGTAATAAGCTTAGAGAATAAAGAACATCATTCCAATGAAGCCTTTTACTCTGAAACATAGAGCCACTATTAAGCTTTAAAAATAAATTTTTCATGAGACCTACAGTTAATACCAGAGAAGGGGATGGCTACTTCAATGAAAATAAATTAGCTGACCATGTGAACAAACACTATCAGCACTACGAACACTACAATATATACAACAAAGATCATTTATCTGAAAAGTTAAAAAAATAATCTATCCCTTCTGGACTATGTGTTATGTCATTAGACATCCAAAATATGTATTATATTTACTTAAACCATGTACTAGACAACATCTCTTACAACTTATGGACTTAGTGACAGACTGCTTGATGAAATTAACGAAGTATTGGCTCTTTAAGATGTCACTTTGAAATAAAACTACGTATGATTTAGAATTGATGCATGTCTTCAAAAAGAAGGATTAGCAATGGGTACGCCACTTGATTACTGTGCTGTAAATAGTTCTATGATCACATTTCGGTATGATCTAACAACTAACATTCCTCATCACACTAACAAGATTGTACTTCGGCGCTGATATGTCAATGATGTTCCTCCTACATGTCAGGATATCAGGGAAGAACGAAGTAATTTTCTTGGAGAGATAACTGGGTTTCATCATACAGTTAAATTCAGTATGCGATATAACATATACAGCACCAATCCTCTTTTGCGTTTGAGAATCATATTACGAACTCAGCATTTGAATCTGACACACATATAGAAAATAATAACTAAGATCTTGCAATTCATTGCACTTGCAACTATCCTATGACACATATATTACGGCATTCGGATATCGTACTACCCAGTATATTGCTTACAGCAATGGCGAAGATTCTGATTTCGTCAACACCCCTTCAAAAAATCTTTTTTAAGGAAGTTAGGGCTCCGCTCCCACAACAGTCATTCAATCACACTGACATGTACTGGCAAAGATGCAGATGGGGCTATTTATAATAGGTTTTTGTACCTCGGTAAAGTTTCTGATTAGATCGGTCCTATTTTAATAAAACGAGTATATAGCTCCTGCGTTTTTCGCAATTAATATGTCTGGAGACATGTATAGAGGTAGGGAGACCGTCATAATTCCCAATGTTTTGCTGCCGACGGCTACTGACTTCACTGTGACAACTGCCTGCGGCGGTATGCAAGACAGACAGGTAGGAGTTCTGAAATCGGATTACGAGAGCACTCAATCTGACATATTCCATGTCAGCGTAAGCACTCGTTTACGTGAACAGAACTACATGATCACACATTTTCCAAGTAACTTAAAAATATTATACGAGGTGTGGCTAGAAAAAAACCGGACTAGTACTGGTGAAACAATAAAACGAATGCAATAAGGCTGAAAGTCGCGTGGCCTGTCACGTGACTCTCGCTCCGCCTACTGCTCGAGTTTCATCTGCCTCCTGCACTCAGTCTGCCCGTGGCGTCTGTTTTAAGTAGTTGACGTTTTGTCTGTGCGTCGGAAAATGTTGAGTGTACAGAAAGAACAGCGTGTTAACATCAAATTTTGTTTCAAACTAGGAAAATCTGCAAGTGAAACGTTTGTAATGTTACAACAAGTGTACGGCGATGATTGTTTATCGCGAACACAAGTGTTTGAGTGGTTTAAGCGATTTAAAGATGGCCGCGAAGACACCAGTGATGACACTCGCACTGGCAGACCATTGTCAGCAAAAACTGATGCAAACATTGAAAAAATCGGTAAACTTGTTCGACAATATCGCCGTTTAACAATCAGAGCAGTGTCTGAGTTAACAGGAGTTGACAAGGAAAGTGTTAGGCAGATTCTTCATGAAAGTTTCAAGATGAACAAAGTGTGTTCAAAAATGGTTCCAAAGTGTCTCACAATTGAACAGAAGGAACGCCGAAAAATGATTTGTTCTGACATCCTGGAAAACAATGAAAGTGATCCCACCTTCTTACAAAATGTTATTACTTGCGATGAATCGTGGTTTTTTACTTACGATCCCGTAACTAAACGCCAATCGATGCATTGGAAAACTCCTGGTTCTCCACGACAAAAAAAAGCACGAATGTCAGAATCGAAATTCAAGGCAATGATGATTGTTTTTTTTTGACATCAAAGGGATTGTGCACATTGATTGGGTACCAGAAGGACAAACAGTGAATCAGCATTACTACATTAGTGTCCTTGCTACCCTGCGTGAGCGAGTACGGAGAAAACGGAACGATTTGTGGAGAAAAAAGTCATGGATCCTTCACCAAGACAATGCCCCAGCTCACAGTGCGTTGTCAGTGAAGACGTTTTTGGCAAAACACAACATTCCCATCTTAGATCATCCACCCTACTCACCTGATTTGGCCCCCTGTGACTTTTTTCTTTTCCCTAAAGTCAAGTCAACTTTGAAAGGAACTAGATTTGAGACTGTTGAAGCAGTAAAAGAAAAAGCGACGGAAGTAATGTATGGACTTACCGAAAATGATCTGCAGCATTGCTATGAACACTGGAAAATTCGTATGGAGCGGTGTAGAGACCGAGGAGGAGAGTACATTGAAGGAGATAACATGAAATCGTAAATAATTGTAAATAAATGTTTTTTCCAGCATCAGTCCGGTTTTTTTCTAGCCGCACCTCGTATAGTCAGTCCAAATGCCATACTTTAAATGCACTAAATACTAAAAGCGAGAGAGATTCTGTGAGGTAGGAAATGTCATACAGAATGAAAACTAAATAGCCAAAGCGAGTTGAAGCATTAAAATGCACTCTGCAATTTTAATTTACTGCAGTGTAAGTAATTTACTGCAATGTGTGTAACTGATTCTTATTATATATCAATAGTCATATTACTGCACATTGTTATTAACATTATCTATACATTTCATGCATGCAACCTATAATTCTTACTCATATTATTTACAAGTTCACAAGCCATCCATCTCTCCGTGGTAAGCTGCACTCGTACATATTTTTACTGTTTCGCTAATCATTTTAATATTGTTTAACAGCCACCTTTTTTGTACTTCTTACTACATCCTGTCTTTTATCACGATCATTATTTAATTTCAAAATCCTCCAGAAGGCCCCATTTTTTCTCATTCTCCGGTTTTACAATTTTATTGTTCCTCTTATAGCTGACTTCCTCTTCTTACCGTCTTCTTCCTTCTGCCTGTTTTATCTTTTGACATTCGTCTGTATTTTGACGAGTTATTACAGACTGACTGATGAATGATGGGACATTCAATGCGCTCATATTTTGCCTATAAATGATCTGAAAATAAATAAGTCGACTACTACAGTTTTCTCTCCTTCAGTTACATACTTTGGAGATGATTTGACATTACATTCTTCCCACTAGCTTTGCGCTATAAAAAATTAAATAAAGAGAGAGGGAGAAATTTAGTTTCGTGGTTTCAAGATGCTTGTGTCAAAGACGAAAATGCCGGCAGTACAAGCAAAGGTAATTGTTATTGAATGTTTCTGTGGTAAGGTTTCAATATAGCTTTCCTCCCAGATGAGCTTATCTTGATTATCATTTCTATTATTTGTGTCGGCCTCGTGCCGGCGGAATTGCATACAGCAAAGGCAACCACTTACATTGATTGTACTGTGACTGTGGACCCAGATGACTTGGAGGATTATAAAGATTAATTCGAATTAAGTAATGTGTACATAAGCACAAATTGTGGTAGTAAAGCTTTGATTGTTGTTACAAATTAACGCTTAAACGTCACTGTGCTTTATTTCATTACATAGATGGTTAATAAATATTTTAAATGGCCGTTCTGCACTTATTGGACCCATTGCCCGCTCCCGTCCAGTATATTTCACAAATCTAACTGGGAATATGCTGAAACATTCTGTAGCAAATCGATGTTTTCTGTTTTTAATTTAATGTCTTAAGCCGTTACTTTAATGCTTCTTTTTAATCATAGGTATCGGTACACATACTATCATAAATCAAGCACTGTTTATAACAACAAAAGCAGTTGTTTGCTTTGGTCTAGTGACACCAGTAACTGCTCCTGGATTCCTTTGTTATCTCACAGCAATAAAAAAGGAAGAATAATGTTTGACAGTTTAATGTAAAGAATAGTCGTTCCTCACCATATAGTGGATATGCTGATTTGCAGATGCGCTTAAACAGACACGCGCACACACACACACACACACACACACACACACACACACACACACACAAACAGACACACACACACACACACACACACACACACACACACACGCACAATTAAAAACAAAACAACACTCCCTGGCAGGTCACAACACTAGAATCTCTCTTTTTTTTTTTTTACAAATCAAGAACTGGTTGTACTATTGCTACTTCTGCTTGTTTTACTCTTATTTCTACAAGATCATGTCACATCCAAAAGGTCAAACCAAACTGAACATATCTTGAAGAAACTGTTGTAAATAAGTGTTCATTTTGCCTTCGCAGCCAGAGACTGTGGTCATGTGTATGTGAGTTGCACACAACTCACAAGGACATGATGACAGTCTCCGGATGCCAAGGAAAGACTTTGTGTGTGTGTGTGTGTGGATGTGTGTGTGTGTGTGTGTGTGTGAAAGGCCAATTTGTCTGAAAGTTTTGTTTGACATTCTTTTTGATGTACCTATGTGTGTGTGTGTGTGTGTGTGTGTGTGTGTGTGTGTGTTTAAGTGTAAGGCCTGTTTGGCTGAAAGCTTTGTTTGACATTCTTTCTGTTGTACCTATCTGTGACTCAGCATCTCCACTGTGTGGTGAATCATTTTCATAGTGCTGTCAGTATTGCAGGCTGGATTTTCCATTGTGCTAAGATTGGTGCTTAACATGCTATTTACCAAAGTAGTAAAGATGGACTATCAGACTTCCAGTGAGAGATAGGACATACAGCGGATATCTTGCCAAGAGTATAGCTTATCTCTTACTATGTGGTGCCCATCAAGATGGACACAGTCTTACTTAAGGCTTTTCACATCAGATCTGTGGCTGAGTAGGCACCAACTGCATGTTGCCTCAAACTGAATAACAGATTAGTAAAGACATAAACAGAGAGGAAGTTTGTTCATGGCATAAACTTGAAACTGATATTAAATTGACTGGTTCTTTGAGCAAAAGTTGGCTCACACTACACCAAGTGCTCTCATAGTACAGTTGTCTTCTTAACTGAAGTTCATGACAATTTCTGTTCATCAGCTTGTTTGAGAATTATTCCCAGACAAAAAATTCAAAATACAAAAAATTATAGCACCAGCATTTCAGTCTGACTGCAGAATGGTTCTATTGCTGCCAGTGTACCTTTAGTATAAGGAGCATCAAGGTAAGATTACAGAAATAATGGCTTGTACAGAGGCACACAAACAGTCATTTTTTCCTTGCTCTATTTGTGAGTGGAAGAGGAAAGTGGCTTGAGCAGTATGTATGTAGATGTAGATGTCTTCCTTTAGCATTTGAGACAACTTTGGAAATGAGCTTACAGGATCATGTTGCATAACCAGCAGTTGAACTGCCATATGGTGCAGGGGAAGCTGTGACATAGGTGGCTATTCTGTAAAATCTTGATTGATGGCACCATATGAAGTGGGATGAAGATGTGATGCATCATCCAAGATTGCTGTATGGGGAGGTCATGCGGGGGAGGAGGGGGTTGGGGGGCTGGGGGGTGGAAGGGATAGTGAGGTGCTCCACACATGTGTTACATGATACAGCAGGCATGGATGAGAAAACTACTTGTGAACATGGATGGAACAACCGTGGTTATTGAAGGATGAGTCGGTAGGTTTCAATGGCGATTGTTAACTTGCAGCATGAATCTGGAATAATTGTCCTTCTTCTGCAGTGGGTAAGATGTGGACATAAATGGTAGATTCATTGAGATGAAAGGTTGTGGTATGAATTCCTGCATCAACTGGTGTAGGCCATGATCTGGAGTGGCATACGGTGGTAGCCAGCTTATGCTGCCATTTGGAATGGAGCTGTCACATGTGGATCCTGCCATTGTGGTGCAGACGAGGTTAAGTTTGTTGCATGAAGACTGGCATGGCATGTAGTTACACAATCAAGTGAAGCTGGCCTTTCAACGTTTAGATTGCCTTTGCTTCAAAATCAAAATTGGATATGTAGGTATGAAAAGCAGGATCCAGAGCTCTAGATATTAGGTGATCCATTGAAGGCCAATAATGAGTAAGGGTAGTACACAAAATGAAATTAATAATTCATGAATAAGTAAACAGATTCAATAGTGATATGAGATGGCACTACTATAGATACAAAATTCACTTTATTGTTGAAGAAACATAACATGTAAACAGAAGCATATGTGAAAGTTAACACACAACCCCTATAGACTAGAGTCAAGATCATAGTTTGTCTTAGGAGTAGTTTGTTTGGTTATTGGTAGGTGCCAAGACCTCATGTATTGAAGTTACTGTTGTAATAGACGTGACCACAAGAGAAATTCTGAGTTTCACTTTGATTGTGTGTGCTTGATCAGCACACACTTCTCAATGTGGTGGTTGACAGAGTAATAATTTATTCATCAGAATGTACATTTTTTAACGTAACATGATAGTACAGCTGTAGTAAACTAAATTTGTTTATTGCAACAAAAAGGTATGGAGTTGTAATGTCCAGTTTTATATGTCTTTTGTCAGTTATGTCCTTGCTCCTGAGCATCACACAGAGAAACTGGGGGGGCTGGATGGAGGTAGAGAAGAAGGTTTGAACTGCTCACATAAAAAAATCTATCTTTGTATGTATTAATTAAAAAATCTCAACCTAATCACCAATCTGCCACTATAGATTTTATCATTGGGTCAATATAGCATACATGAAAAACAACTTGAAATTGATGAATGAAATGAAAATATCTTGTGAACGGCTCTCCATGGGATCTGAGCCCTGTCGCATTCATCTTTTGTTGTAATATCTTTGGTTACACTCATGCAAAACTTCAGAAAAATACATGATATGAGAGCTCTATGTATAAGTGGCAGTGAAACAAAAACGAGAGTGATGGGAAGGAAAGAAGTAAACTGTTTATTATTTGAAAAATAATTACCATAGTTCATAATACATTTATGCTACTGTGAGACAAGATGGTCAATCATTTCATGGGATAATGTTGGCAGTTGCCTATGGAACCATGACTATACCCAAATGTGCACCTCTTTGTGTGAAGCAAATGGATGGCCTAGAATGTTTTTCTTCGGGGCTCCAAAAACATGCAAATCACATTAGAAGAGTTAGGGACTGTATTGATGTTGTGTGAAGATATCCAAGACAAAACACTGCAGTATATCTGAAGCAACCTGCCAACAAAACACGTGCAAAGTTTGTACAGAGTGCGCAGCAGAAGTTTCACTACGAAACCCTTACACATTCTCCATAGAGTCTCAATCTCTCTCCATGTTCAAAATGGTTCAAATGGTTCTAAGCACTATGGGACTTAACATCTGAGGTCATCAGTCCCCTAGACTTAGAACTACTTAAACCTAACTAACCTAAGGACATCACACACATCCAAGCCCAAGGCAGGATTCTAACCTGCGACCATAGCAGCAGTGTGGTTCCAGACTGAAGTGCCTAGAACCGCTCGGCCACAACCGCTGGTTATCTTCCCACATGATTTTCTCATTTTTAGAGCCCTGAACAAAGGCATTCATGACCGTTCTTTTGCTTCAGAAGAAGAGGTGAATGCCTGGGTACAATTATTATTTCTGGAGGCACCTGCAAACATTTTTCCACAAAGACATTGACCATCTTGTCCTACAGTGGGATAAATGTGTTAACAACTATGGCAATTACTTCTGTATTAATGAGCAATTTACTTACTTTTTTCCATCTGTTTCATATTAATCTGACTGCTCTTGTACGCCATTGTCACTAATTTTGTTTTTGTAGATTCATGTATTAAGTAAACAAGTGTTTTATTATTATTTTACAGTATTTTATTTCTTTTAATACCATGTTCCCCTCAGAAACTTGCAGCTGTATGCTGGGCTAAAGATTTCCTTAAATTTGGTAGGTTTTCATGCTCCAGCTAGCTTATCTGCAGTGCTTAAGTGATCAACAGTAACTTCATAAACACAGATTTAAATGCATCATTTAGGATTTGAGAAGTGTAGACTCACTTTTTCATGGTGGGGCAGCAGGAGACATGGGTCTACTGTACATACGAGGAACTTGAAACTTAGCAACATCATTTGCTATAACTCTACTCCTTAGATAACCCTTTTCTTTTTCTTTTTTTATGTTATGCTGGCAGTAGATGTACCACTTTTACATAAAGCACTAAAGTTATTATTTAGGGGAAGTTTCAGTAAAATTCATCAGTTTATTTGAGTTCTGCTAATGCCAACAATATAGCTAATTTTTAAGTATACATATTCTTTCAAGAGAAACCTGCAATTTGCTTTATTCAGAAGCTATATGCTCGGACACATGTCATGAGGTAACAATAGTTTATTTCCAGAATGACATAAATTGTTTGAAAGCCCTAATTTCACTCTTCCAGGAAACATTTTATAATTTGTGAAGTCATTAACTAAAAAGTTATGCATAATTAAAATTTTAACACTGAAGATAATATTATCATTAATTGGACCTTGAAGTAGGTTTATAACATCATAACTGAATTTATAATTTTCTTGGCCTAATTTTTCTGAACTAGAACATCACACAGCTAAACCAAATTATTAATTGCATCCCCATAATGTCATTGCCACTAATTTCAATATTGTTCTGTTTACATAGCAATATGAAATTACTGCTAGTAAATGTTACAGTAACTTCCCCTGGCAGAGTGATGATTAGCTATTTTCATCTTAATACCTGAATGTAAAAATTCATAGAGAGCACTCATCTATTCCAAATTTCAATGTCAAAGTCACTAATATGAACAGATCTTACTGTTACAGTTAGTCATTGTGATCATTTCATGAACTTCTTTTAAAAATTTGGCTGTATTCATCCCCATAACTTCTCTGTGTTAAAGTGTTAGTAAAGTCTAAGTGACTGAGTTCTTTGAAATGTTATTTTGTGAAGACATATTTTTTACTGATGTGAATGAGGACTTCAACATGAAAAGAACCTGCACCTGTTTAGAGTTCATCCAGTGTAGTAGCTGACTTAGTGTATTTGAACTATAAACTATAAAAAAGTTAATCTTCATCATTACATGTTTTGACTCTAAGAAATGTGAAGTAATCTTCAATTTAAATCAATGGTGTCTTGTCCATCATTGAAATATTAGACTACATCTCCAGCCAATTTCAGAGATTGAGACTTCATCAGTGTAGTATTACCAAAGAATACCAGCAATATAACCAGCTCATTGACATTACACAGTGTGTTTGGCTTTTCATTGGGCAACTGAAGGGCCACTAATGATGAACAAAAGCTTCCTAATGATGCACTAAACATAAAATGTGGCTACCCATACAACTAAGTATGAGAGAACCAGTAGTAGATGCATTTGGGGGCTGCACGCCCCCACTTGTGGGGCCGCCGCATTGTCCCCCCCCCTCGCCCACATTGCCCCACCCACCAGTGCCCCCACCAGTCAGCCCACATGCTATTCATTCATTTCTTTCATCAGTCAACTAGGCTGATTCGAGTTATTGAGTAGTGTACTTTCCAATGTAGCTTGCGTGTCTGTGTCATCGTATTTTATATGTTTCTGCCGGGCATGTAGGTAGCTACTACATATCTATGAGAAAATTCGCAGCCATTCTAGTGATCTCAATGTGTCATTCTGTCTGGCATTTGTTTGAGAAAAGTCACAAATGTCCTACTGTTTTCTTGTACAGAGAACCTTCAATTTATAGCATTTTAAATATGGACTATTGGCTGAATAGGAAGCTAGTTTACATTCAGAAGCAGTAGTATTAAGACTGAAGAATGAATAAATGAAAAGTCCTAGTTGTAGCTAGTACAAGTGTGAAGACTAACCAAGAGACTCGTAACAATATTTTTGCTAATAATGTATCAATAGTTTCCCATAACTAATGCATAATATGGGCAACTATTGATGCGTATAGCTCCAATAACAGTGACTTTTGAGAAGATCCACAGATTTCTTGAGATAGCTCAAGATATCTTTAGCACCCCCTCCTTGGGGTTTTTCTGTACGTGCCCTCGAGAGGACTGCACATGAAAAAGAAAAAAGCATTTTGTAGGCTACTTCCCTTCCAGCTGGAAAACAGCTTGCCAAAAACTGCAGTACTAAATGCTAAACTGTATGGTTTGCTCAATGGCACTTGAAGGGTTTGTTACTATTTCATGAAGTGAACAGATCATATGAGGAATAAGTCCTTTTTGTAAAGTTTCTGTTCTTCATATATGAGATATGCTTGTAAGAGTTACAGTTAAGTCAATTAAAAGTTCATCAGGCAAATTCAGGAAAACTAATATTATACACAGTATTAATATGCACATCCTACAATGAAATTATGGAGTAATCCACAAACTAATGCTATGAGTTTGTTGAGGTGATGAATCTGTAAATAATAAACACCTTTCAAGTACTGGAAACTTTGACTAAATAGAAGGCCAAATAGAATAAATAAAAAAAAACAGGAGACCATTCGTTGCATTTACATAACTCTCTGGATTACAATTATCATTGACAGATGAATAATATTGAATTCAGTTTCTGTTAAATACCAAATTTGTAACTAGTTCAGGGATAAGCATTATACCTCTTGGTATAGCATGTTGTAATAATAGTATTTCTCTGGGTTAGTACACACAGTAACAGAACACTCTTGTTGTAAAAGAGAACAGTAACATTTGAGTCAGATCTACATCCATGAAGGTAATAACCAGTATAAATATTTCACTATGTGTACCTCAGACAAAGAGCTACAAAAAAGAACTCTGGGTTAAGTAGGTATAACTTACGTAGGAAGGACCTCATGTCAGGATGTGATACAAGAAAACATAGAAATTGCTTTCACAGTTACATTTTATTTTCTGTATACTACCAAGGTTAGTGAAATATGTGTAATAAGATACATGATCACAATACCATTACTACACACAAACAAAAATTTGTAAATTGACACAAGTGGTACAATAGGCTGCCAAAATGTTTTAAGAGTGGTAACCGAAATTTGTTTTATGTTACAACACACAGGTAGTGAATAAGCAACATGGTTTAAGAACTTCTCAATACAGTATGGCATAGTCAAAAATAAAAGAACTGCAATTTTACAATTGACAGACAATATAATCCAAAAACTGAATGCTACAAATGGCAACAATTGCACACCTATTGCAGTAAACTGTACATTAAATAATGATTTCAGTTTCAGATATCACTATGAGAGATTGAGACTTACAATGAAAAACAGATTATGTTCATTTTTGTACTTATGTAGAACTGACAAAAATTGCTTGTGTAAACAGTTTGAAATCCCACTTGTGAAATGGAACAACAGGAGGCAAAGATGGGGCTATGGGGGGAATGGAGGAAAGTAGAGAAAGGAAAACGATTCTGCCAATTCACTGGTGTGTAGGGCTTGAGTGGGAGTAGAGTAGGGGATTGGGAAGGTTGAGTTCAGCAGGATGGTGTAGGCGGAAAGAATCCAGTCAGTGAAGCAGTCATTGAATTCAAGGATATCATGATGAGTTGCAAGATTAGCAACAGAGTGATCCAGCTGTCTCTTGGCAGTTTGGCAGTGGCCATTCAGAGGTGCACCAAGGTTTGACTACTGTAAGCAGGTCAAATGGATGCAAGTTGTGCCCTATAACAAAGCTGGGCCTTATAACAAAACATACAATTTTCCTGAGTAAATTAATTACAGTTACAGCCAATGCTTCTAACAGCGTGATATCGTCATGCATTTGTGGAGCAGTACAAAATGTCAGGGTTGCTTCTAAAGGGTATGAAATATATGTCTGTATCTTTATTATCTTCAGTTATCTATTCTGTTCCAATACTTACTATCAACACAATTTGATGTAATAGTCAGTAAATGTAGAATCATTTATAATGTGGTTCCAGCATGATCAAGAAAATGTTTAAAATAACAAAAATAAGCAAACAAACACCATATAAAAAGGCCTGGAAGGCCCAATGGTACTGACCGACTGCTGTGTTATCCTCAGCCCTTAGGCATCACCGAGTGCAGATACGGAGGACCCTGTGGTCAGCACACCACTATCCCAGCCATTCTCAGCTTTCGTGGCTGATATCGCTACTTGTCAGTCAAGCAGTCAGCAGCACTTGGGACACCAGGAGAATGGCCAACAGTGGTAGCCAATCCCAACAGCTCTTAACTTTGGTGATCTGATGGGAACTGCTGTTACCACTGCGGCAAAGTCATAGCCAAGAAAATATTGGTTTCGTTTTAATTTTTTCTGACCAAAGGAAACAAGGGTGCAACTCTCTTGTACATGTTCCTTAGCGTATTACATAGTTCACAGAACTCAGCATATTTACCCGAGAAACATTAAATACAAAACAATTTAGGTTTTCTATGTAATATTATCACACCTAGCAGATTTGTATGTTTACAGTATTTTTTATTTCAGTGTCACAAAATCACTGATTAAAAAATTGGCTATTTACAAATTGCTTTCACACAAATAACGACTATTACATCCATATTTAAACACAGAAAGCAAATTGTACAGGATAAACCCTCAAGGCAAAATTCACATCATTTGGCAGCACTTTGTCAGTGGTGTTACCAATGTGGTATGTCTTATGCCTTTGGTCCCTGCAAACGAAGTTCAATCTTGAGTATTAGACAATGAATGCCAGAGTAATAAAATCTCATTCCATACTGTAATGTTAAATAGAATAACAATTCCAAAGTTTGATCACCTTTACTCTTGGTGGATTTCGTTTGCCACAACTGGGTAATAAATCTGTAAAAATGCAATTGTAAAGATCATAGTACAGTTTGCAAGTGTACTATTAATACTGTAGCTCAATGGTTAAAAACACACTTCTATTCAGGACTTCAGTGGGTACTGATACCTTACTTATGGAAAATTGACAAAATAAACACAGGCCAATTAATATCAATATAATCAGCTTGGTATTTCAGTTAAAGCTTGTTAACAGCATGTAATTGGATATGGATACGAAAAGAAACAAGCACATGCATTATTTATTTTGTTTATTAACACAGCTTGGTTTTCCACAACACTGTAAGAGGTATCAAGCCATATAAGTGACTAATTTTTATTTTACATAGTGAGTGTCCCAAGGCCTGTAGGCCCAAATCTCTCATGTTGTAGATGTGTGTGTGTGTGGGTGGGTGGGTGTGTGAGTGAGTGTGTGTGTGTGTGTGTGTGTGTGTGTGTGTGTGTGTGACACTATTTCTATCTTAAATGTGACACCACGTGGGGAAAAGACAATTTCTTGTGGATAACCAAAATGAAATTATTGTAAGACAGGCATTTAGTGAAGCAGTTTGGTGATTTTCAGATAAAATGTTCTATTCATTAATTTGGTCAATGTATTTAACTTCAGTCTTAAGTGTTTTCCAGTACAGTTTTATTCTGGCCATCCTCTGTCATCTCATATGTTATGAAGAAAATAGGACTTTGCAGACGTTTTTTCTAGCCATTTATAAACCAGTACTGAAGAGACAAGTCAGAAAGGTTACCAGAATGCTCACAGATTTCTTTGCGCCTTTTGATTTCATCAACCTTAAATATTTCCATTAGAATTTTGTAAGTAACTGTAGTTAATGTTGTTATTTTGGATATTTAAAAGTATTCGTGTGTGTTTATAAAAGAAAATATTTGGGCAATACTAAATTTAGAATACAGTGAATTTTGTTATCAGCCACATTAACCATTGTTGATGACTTTAATCCAGAATAGAATCTAATTGTTCAGAGAATATGGCATTAATATTAAGAAACATCTTTATAAGCACATTAAATAAGAGTTCAAAAATGCATCATGAAACACAATAATTGTACCAAGAACTGTTCTTCACCTGTTGGTAGGAAAAATAATATTACCTTAAGTGCGCACATCATAACCTTCCCGCCAATGTACTCTCAAATAAGCCAAAAACCTGTAGTCATCCTTGAAGGACTTAACGATATCTTCTGCTGTACTTTATGCAGATTCCTCAAGCATGCATACAAATTCTCAGTGTTAACTCATCATTCCAGACAATGCTCGCTGTAAAATTCACAATTATAAATACTGAATTCAGTCCTTGCAAAAGCAAGCAGCATTCTAAATTGGATGAGTTATGATATAACATCACAAACATTAGCCAATCAGCATCAGTAGTTGGGCATAGTCTGACAGCACTGAGACAATACACAGTACTTGAACTAGATGTGGTAATGTCTGTGAACTATGCTACCGGTACGTCCCACATTCTGGTGCAGAAACAATCTTGTGCTTATAGCGTAAAATTCTGTAGAATAATATTTAAAATAAGATGCATCTTTAAACAACATATTTCTATTTCATTAATCAAGTTATTGTAAGAGAAAATGGATTCAGCCTATTTATGAGGAGAACTGTCACATTCATCGATGTACTTCATTGGGAATGCTATATAATTTTGTTGCGAGGAGCATACAATCTGCTGAGTTGGAAACATTCTGTTCTCTACTGAAGGATGCCTACCACCTACTGAGCAGCTTACCACCAGCGACCATAAGCAGAGTCACAATCATTCACACCAGTGCACAAATGGGTGGCACAATGGCCTCCCAAATTAAAGATTACTCTCAACAACATCGAGAGATGCAGACACCCCAGTTGGTCAAGCACAAAAGTTACTCTGAGATGAAAAGCTAAAAGATGATCTTTCACAACATAAACAACAGAAGGTAACTGAGAGGACAGAGTCCGATCAACTCGAACTGTGGAGACTGACCAAATAATTAATGAACACTGTTTTCAATAAGTCTGAGTATTATTTTGTAAGAAATTGTGAGTCGCTGCATCCACCAATTTCCTTTCGCTTAACACGAATTGCCTCCCACCCTTCGCTTCCAACACCTTGCTCGTATCCTGGGTATGCTCTTTGTCGTGTCTAACTTTCCAGCACAGTTGGCTTCTACATACCTTTGTCTACAGCAAGCACACTACGATATCTGTCCTTCTGTGTACATCACACATCACCCTTCTTTTACTAACTTCTCCTACTGATAGGTTAATCACATTTTTCATATGTTCAGTGGAAATGGTGCAAGTTCTGGTCAGATGGCTCACCATGCATGTTAGTTTTTCAATGGTTTGGAGGGTCATTGGGTGAGATTTCTGGACATTGTTTTCTATCACAAATATTTCTTTTTTTCTTCTTTTTTTGCTCTCCATATTTACTAAAATAAATTGTACTCTGTAAGTGTAACTGTGAAACATTCTGGATATGTAGGGTCTATCTAGGGATTGTAGAGTGTACTTGCTACATACAGTTCTTCTAAGGAATCCATGTGCGGAAATGTACTTTTTGGGTGTAAAATGGGTTTGAGGTCAGATAACTTTTAAATCGCTTGCTCCACGACACCCACACAGCAGAGGCAGTGAACTCCCACCTGTGTGTTCTACAGTATAGGACCCCCGGCATGGGCAATGTTTGGAGCACTCGTCGCCTAGTTATTTTCTGCGGCATGAAGGACATTCTACTTAAGTCGAGAGTGCGCCACGGTCACGCCTCCTAATTTCTCACGGTCGTTCTTGTATTCGTATGACAATGGAACGTGGTTTCACAATTACAAAAGGGGCTGATGGGCGCCCTATTCTCAGTCAGTGTGCGTATCGCGAAGTGAAAGATTTCAGAGTGATCCGATCGATATCCTAACGCTACATTTGCGGACTTGGGTTTCATATAAGAATTGTACACTTCTAATTCCCTCCACAACCTCCAGAAGCAGGTAATAGGAACTGTGAAACATTCTGAATACCTGTAACACGATCGTACGTAGGCTGCTGTTCATCCCACGTAAGGACAATCGCCACGTTTTTATAATCATTTACATGTCACAACCTTTATTACATTTTCATATCATTTCCAACATTACATCACAGCGCTGCTGTTTTCACACACCTAAATGTTTGACTGCAGGTGTTTTATTAGTGCAGCAATCCAAAAGTAAGGTCTATTTCTACAACGGTTTACATCAGTTTACAGCTTGAACATTTAGTTATTTTTCGACATAATCACCAATTATGTCGATGCAGTTTTGTAGACGCTGTGGCAGTTTTTGCAGGCCCACGTCATTCCAGCCCTCCACCATGCTATTCAGAAAGTTATGAACCTCTTCTTTCACCTCATCGTCGGAGCTGAATCGCTTTCAGGCCAAATGTTATTTTAACCTAGGGAACAGGTGATAGTCACTGGGCGCCTAGTCAGGACTATAGGGTGGGCGGGTGATTGTGTTCCACTGAAACTGTTGCAGGTGAGCCCTCGCTGTCCCAGAACATGGACACCATCAGTTTTTCAGCACTGGTGGTTACCCGAAATTTTTTGATGGCGGTGAATCTGTGTGCTTCCATTGGGCTGACTGGCGCTTTGTTTCTGGATTGAAAAATGGCATCCATGTCTCATCCATTGTCACAAACGACGAAAAGAAAGTCCCATTCATGCTGTCATTGCGCGTCAACATTGCTTGGCAACATGCCACACGGGCAGCCATGTGGTCGTCCATCAGCATTCGTGACACCCACCTGGTTGACACTTTTCGCATTTTCAGGTCGTCATGCCGGATTGTGTGCACAGAACCCACAGAGGCGATCTGTTCAACAGTCATTCGGCGATCCCCCAAAACAATTCTCTCCACTTTCTCGATCATGTCGTAAGACCGGCTTGTGTGAGTCCGAGGTTGTTTCGGTTTGTTGTCACCAATGTTCTGCATTCATTAAACTGTCGCACCCACGAACGCACTTTCGACACATCCATAACTCCATCACCACATGTCTCCTTCAACTGTCGATGAATTTCAATTGATTTCGCACCACGCAAATTCTGAAAACGAATGATTGCACACTGTTCAAGTAAAGAAAACGTCGCCATTTTAAGTATTTAAAACAGTTCTCATTCTCACCGCTGGCGGTAAAATTCTATCTGCTGTACGGTGCTGCCATCTCTGGGACGTATTGACAATGAACGCGGCCTCATTTTAAAACAATGCGCATGTTTCTATCTCTTTCCAGTCTGGAGAAAAAAAATCGGAGGCCTTAGAACTTGAATGCATCTCGTATAAAGCTATTTGGGGTATGAAGAAAGGAAAGGCGACAGGAGATGGCGATATCTGCACAGAAATAGTTAAAGCAGCAAGCAAGATAATAAAAAGCAACTCGCCAGATTATTCACAGAATATGTACAGAGGAAGTCAGTTGATTAAAAGTAGAATAAAACTCCAGCCTGGAGAAAAAAAATCGGAGGCCTTAGAACTTGAATGCACCTCGTATAAAGCTATTTGGGGTATGAAGAAAGGAAAGGCGACAGGAGATGGCGATATCTGCACAGAAATAGTTAAAGCAGCAAGCAAGATAATAAAAAGCAACTCGCCAGATTATTTACAGAATATGTACAGAGGAAGTCAGTTGATTAAAAGTAGAATAAAACTAGTAAAAAGGATTCTCGATCAGATAGTCATGTATTAAAAATACGAGCAGTTCCGGCCTACTACTAGAGGTCGAAACTGATAAGTTTTTTTAATTAATAGTTATGAGATCGAGACTCTTTTTTGGTGATCTTAATGAATTGTCACATCATTGTTTTACAATAACGTTATCTAAAGGCGGAACAATTTTTCAGTTCTTCTACTTCACTGGAGAGGAAACCAACAAGAGGTAAAAGAAAACCATAGATTTATATTACTGCCGTCTACAATAAGCAGTATGTGTATAAAACGTCTCATTCACCACAGAATGGTTCCTGGATTTAAATCGAGCAAAGAAAGGAGCTGTCATTAGTTTGGATATATCATATTGAACAACACATGACTGATTTCCACCTAAACTGTCATTAACAGTCCACGACACTAGATTACTGTTATGTTAATGTAATGGCCGGCCGAGGTGGACGAGCGGCTCTAGGCGCTCCAGTCTGGAACTGCGCGACCGCGACGGTCGCAGGTTCGAATCCTGCCTCGGGCATGGATGTGTGTGATGTCCTTAGGTTAGTTAGGTTTAAGTAGTTCTAAGTTCTAGGGGACTGATGACCTCAGAAGTTAAGTCCCATAGTGCTCAGAGCCATTTCAACCATTTTGTTAATGTAATGACCATGAAATAAAACATCAGTTATAGTTCATTAAACTCTGTGTAATCTATAACTGAGAGGATGTTCGGGTAAGCAGATTACCTTTTCACTAAGACTGTTTTCAGCAATCTCTGTGAAAGTTTACAGGTCGTTAAACGGAGAAAATCAAAAGCACTACGCCAACAGAACGCTAATGAACCACTTTTGTTTTTCTGTTCCTGCTGAACCTTTGTAGCTGGCACATATAAAGTTGACAATATTATGAAAAGCATAGATTGCTACTCACCGTAAAGACAATTTAAGTATCTGCAACTCGTCATCTTTACAGTGAGCGGCAATCTATCCCTCTCATAATATTGCTAACCAACATCTTTGTCAGGTTGGCGACACTGGTTCGCACCCGATCACTAAGGTTAAGCAATGTTGGGACCAGCTACTGCTTGGAAGCGTGACCGTGGGGGGAAAACAGGGTTCCGTTGGAATTAAGGGCACTCAGATCGCCAAAGTGACGTCCAAATGAAAGAATTGCGCCAGGCCGTGATGCCAACCTTATTTAAGTTAAAACATTGTTAACATTCCAAACTGGACCTTCTATTACAGGTAAAGTTGAACAATAGACGGATAGAGGATTTTAAAAACTGTTTTCAAACTCATCCTACTGTACTGACATAAGCCGGCCAGGGTGGCCGAGCGGTTAAAGGCGGTACAGTCTGGAACCGCACGACCGATACGGTCGCAAGTTCGAATCCTGCCTCGGACATGGATGTGTGTGATGTCCTTAGGTTAGTTAGGTTTAAGTAGTTCTAAGTTCTAGGGGACTTATGACCACAGCAGTTGAGTCCCATAGTGCTCAGAGCCATTTTTTTGTACTGACATAAAATAAATAAAATGAGAGGAAAATTTGGTCCCGCATGTTTCTGGTAAAGTAGAAGCACAGATTAGATCGTGTCTTAAATGGACAGTTTACGACTAGTCTGCATTAGCAGTCTTTACTGACAGTAGTGAGACCAATTAATGGGCACTTTGTATGGAAAAGCATTACAGCTATTCTATGTCAAGTAAAATTAAGTTTTGCTGTCGACATGGGTGCACGTTCTGGCCGTCCGGAAACACCTCCACGAAAGTCAATATTATGCGATCGATAGGTAGGTCGAGTCGGGCAGTGTCATAAGTTCAAGGCCTCCAGCATAGCGTGCCTTTAGATTTCTGTGTAGATACGGAGAGGGCACACAGCTTCTAAGGCGACTAGCATATTTCAAGGAAGAAATGCCGGGTATATTCTTGCAGAGAAAACTTAATCATCTCTGGATGGCTTAACATATGGTCCATTAACGGTCTGCTATTTAGCATTGACTTCCACTCTCTAACGTGTCTGTTATTCTTGCATTTACTCCCACCCTCGATTTTTTCTTTACGCTGTAGTTTTATTTTATATTTAATAAATTTCCTCTGTAACATCACATTTCAAATGTTTACAGCTTTATTCTCCAATACTGACGTTAACTGCTTTCGAGATACATATATTGCAATGTTTCAGACACATAGCTTCTGAAATTGATTTCTTAGTTTTACGCCGGTATCCAATAACTGTAGGCTAATTTTTGCGAAGAAATATTTCATTGAGTGTGCTAAGCAACATCGATCAACCTTCTTAGCTTCTGCTGTCTTGTGCAATGTTAAAAATAGAAGAATTTATACAGTTTCTTTGTTATTTTCCACTTCTGAAACATTTATATTCATACTCTTTATCACATCCGTATTTGCTTTTTCTCGATCTTTTCTGTTTCTTAAGTAAGGCAGTAAACTAACCAATGACTGACGGAGCCAAGAGGATATGAAAAGCATACTAGCAATAGCAAAAAGGGCACTCCTCACCAAGTCTACTAATATCAAATATAGGCTTAATTTGAGGAATAAATTTCTGAAAATGTACGTCTGGAGCACAGCATTGTATGGTAGTGAAACATGGACTGTGGGAAAGCCGGAACAGAAGAGACTCGAAGCATTTGAGATGTAGTGCTACAGACGAATGCTGAAAATCAGGTGGACTGATAAGGTAAGGAATGAGGATGTTCTGTGCAGAATCGGAGAGGAAATCAAAATGTGGAAAACAGTGAAAAGGAGAAGGGACGGTATTATAGGACATCTGTTATGAAGTGAGGGAATGACTTCCATGGAGCAGGGAACAGTAAAGGGCAAAAGTTGTAGAGGAAGACAGAGATTGGAATACATCCAGCAAATAATTCTGGACTCAAGTTGCAAGTGCTACTCTGAGATGAAGAGGTTTGCACAGGAGAGGAATTCGTGGCGGGCTGCATCAAACCAGTCAGAACATTGATCACTGATGTAAAAAAAAAAAAAAAAAAAAAAAAACCAGGGGTGGCCATAAAGTTTTAACTATCATCTCGGAAGAAAAGGACGTAACCAATTTTTCCTTACTTTGCAGCTACACGACAGCACACGACAGCAGTCTTGGTACACACTGATATCCCTGGGCGACAGTACCGTAGAGGACCTAAGACAAGAAGGCGAAGCCCTCTGATAAAGTGGAGAATTTTGCGGTATTTGGTTTTCTGCATTAGAAGACAAGCAACGCTGAGACAGTTCATACTGATTTTGTGGGTAAACCAACTATGGTCCATCGTAATAGTACAGTAGTTTCAGAGGCTCGGACGCTTGAAGCGTTGTCAAAATAATCTAAATGACGAAGAATGAAGCGGAAGACCACCTGTCTTTAAAGCAACGGGAACCGCAACAGAAGCAGAGGACCTATTATTCGGAGACCGCCGTCTCATAATCGAGTCGATGGTGGAAAAAATATAAATTAGTCATGGCTGAAAGCTCAACATCTTAGACGACATTTTGGGCAGGACAGCAATGACCGCCCGCTGGCTTCCATTACTCTCCCATCGATTCGAAAAACCTGCCGTACCGCGACAGCAGGGGACAGACCAAACCACATGATTGCATTAGCAGCCTAGTTATCATGGTAAAGCTCCCAGGTGCACACATCAAAAAAAGTTTTGCATTACATCGGTTCCGGAACCTGTACAGAAAATCTGAATAGAGATCAACATAAACATCATTTCCGCCCTTTTTATGGCTCATGAAAACCACACATTGCATCTTGTACCACCATACAGCGAGACCTTTAGAGGTGGTGGTCCAGATTGCTGTACACACCGGTACCTCTGATACCCAGTAGCACGTCCTATTGCATTGATACACGCCTGTACTCGTCGTGGCATACTATCCACAAGTTCAACAAGGCACTGTTGGTCCAGATTGTCCCACTCCTCAACGGCGATTCGGCGTAGACCCCTCAGAGTGGTTGGTGGGTCATATCGTTAATTAACAGCCCTTTTCAATCTATCCCAGGTATGTTCGATAGGGCTCAGGTCTGGAGAACATGCTAGCCACTTTAGTCGGGCGATGTCGTTATCCTGAAGGAAATCATTGACAAGATGTGCACGATGGGGGCGCGAATTGTCGTCCATGAAAACGGATGTCTCGCCAATATGCTGTTGATACAGTTGCGCTATCGGTCGGAGGGTGGCATTTACGAATATTACAGCGTTTACGGTGCCTTCCATGAGCAACAGTGGCTTACGTCCGTCCTACATAATGCCACCCCCAGGGAAACTCCACCTTGCTGCACTCGCTCGACAATGTGTCTAAGACGTTCAGCCTGACCGGGTTGTCTCCAAACACGTCTCCGACGATTGTATGGTTGAAGATATATGCGACACTCATCGGTAATGAGAACGTGATGCCTATCCTGAGCTGTCCATTCGGAATGTTGTTGGGCCCATGTGTATCGCGTTGAATGCTGTCAAACATGGACATCACCATGTATGTCGAGAGTGAAGTTGCGCATCATGCAGCTTATTGAACACAGTTTGAGTCATAACGCGACGCCCTGTGGCTGCAGTAAGAGCACTGTTCAAGATGGTGGTGTTGCTGTCAGGGTTCCTTCTAGCAATAATACGTTGGTAGCGATCATCTATTGCAGTAGTAGCACTTGGCCTGAGTGAGGCATGTCATCGACAGTCCCTGTCTCTCTGTATCTCCTCCATGACCGAACAACATCGCTTTGATTCACTCCTAGATGCCTGGACACTTCCAGTGTTGAGAGCCCCTCCTGGCGCAAAGTAACAATTCGGGCGCGATCGAACCGAGGTATTGATAGTTTGGGCATGGTTGAACTACAGACAACACGGGTCGTGTACCGCATTCCTGGTGGAATGACTGGAACTGATCGGCTGTCGGACCCCCTGCTCATGCATGGCTGTTAAATCTTTGAACGGGTTTAGTGACATCTGTGAACAGTAACGGACTGTGTCTGTGATACAATATCCACAGTCAACGTCTATCTTCAGGAGTTCTGGGAACCAGAGTGATTCAAAACTTTTTTTGATGTGTGTATATCACTATGACCTCATGTCAGGGGAGCAAACCAAGTAGTGGAAACGTAGATTCAACGCTACCATAGGCAATGACCCAATTCCAATAGGCAAAGTGATGCTGAATACTTCTTGCGACAGCCATGGTGTGGTGCTAACACATAATGCAAACGATCACAGGAGCGCACTACCAAGATCTTGTGATGTATTGCGGGATGCCATTAAGACGAAGCGTCGCCGCAAGTTATCCAAGGGAGTGTATTTGCTCAACGACAACGTCCCAGCTCATACTCCTCAGGATACTGATCACAGCACACAGTCCGCAAATGAAGAAACCACTGTGAGGCAGGCATTTCAAGAATGACGCAGAGGTGATTTTCGAGGTGGAACGTTTCCTAACATTTTTGTTGGCCTCTACCATCAAGGCCTCCGCCAACTGCTTTAAGAGAGCGTGACTCTGCTGAAGTGACTAACATAACCACAAAATGTCATGATCGTAGCTTCTTTTTTCAAAATGATAATTGTATGCCGATATGCAGTTCATCACCCTTTAGATAAAATATTCTTTACCCTTCTACTCACGAAAAAGTCAGCTGTGAACTTTAGTATCGGCGACTGTTCTTCTTGAACTTTCATTTATGGTTTGCAGTTACCTCCACGTTATTTATTGACATTCGACTACAAAATGAACAACACACTGATGAAACTCCGGTTTTCTCCCGTCTTAGCTACATGTACTATATTACTTTTATTACATTCCTTAGGCTTTTGTGTAAGTTTTTGATTCTCATATGTATCTGTACATTGTCTCCATTAGTTTCAGTGTTTCAGCAGATTATTCCAAATTTCTCTGTGTTTCCAAAGACCACGAGGACTCCAAATTCTGTACTGTTTCTTTCATTAATAAGCAGGAGATCAAGCTTACATACCTAGTACCCTTAAATTTACGAATGCTAAACCTCTTATTAATATGGTACGTTCACATTTTTCTATTGTAGTGGTCAACGTTTAAAGCATATCATCGACTCCTGCTGGCGCTTTTCAGCTCAGATGATTCTTCAGTCTGTCAGACTGGCTGCATTTCTCATCTGCTTCTCCACGACTACTCCTCTCTTTTGGTGTGGTTAGCACACTGAACTCGCATTCGGAAGGACGACGGTTCAAATGCACGTCAGGCCATCCTGATTTAGGTTTTCCGTGATTTCCATAAAACCCTTCAGGCAAATGCTGGGGTGGTTCCTTTGAAAGGGCACGACCGATTTCCTTTCCCATCCTTCCCTTATCCGATGGGACCGATGAGCCCTGTTTGGTCCCCTCCCACCAAATCAACCATCAAACCAACCAACCTAATGATGACATCCTACTCAGAAGTCTCCATCTGGAGATCTATATGGGGGACTATATCATCTCCCAAATATTTTACCCCAGGGGATGCCATCGTCGTTTAACCATACTGTAGAACTACATGCCCTCGGGAAAATCAGTGGCGGGAGTTTTGCCTTGCTTTCACCTGTTTGGAGTACCAGTGCAAACCAATAAAACTTCTAGACTAGACCCCCGCAACTACTGAAAAGCCTGCTGTTCCTATTCAGGAACGATAAGTTAGTCTGATATCTGCACAGTCACCCCTCCATTGAGGTTGCATGTGCAGTACAGCTATCAGTATCGTTGAGATACGCAAGCAGCAACACCTTGGCCAGATCCATGGGGTGAAACGTCCCCTTAGAACAATTATACATGACTGTGCTTAAACTGATACACAATATTTTTAGCGCAACGCAATCTGACTTTCAATAATCCCTACAAAAGAATGGCCCTGACTAACATTAACCTATACCTCTCACAAATCACTTACCTCACAAAAATCTTCGTGACTCGAACTACTGCAGTACAGCGAGCGCCACTACTGCCAGCTAAATAAAAGATTCAAACTACGGAAGGCACTAACTACTGATAGGCATAGTTAGCAAATGAAGGACTTTAATAGAGAAAAACAATGTATTTACCTCAATAGTGTTCAAAATTCATAATGTATATAGCAGTTCATGATATCCAGTATTACAAATTTCAAAACTCCGCCATCTCTCTCCATCTCTCTCCTCACATCCACCACTGCTGGCGGCTCACCTCCAACTGCCAACGCTACGCGTTGTTCACATCCAGCTGCCCAACACTACAATGGCAGACAACAATGCAAACTAGCCACAGACTGCACACAGCACAGCCAGTGATTTTCATACATAGCGCTACATAACGTTGCCAATAAGAAAACATAAACAGCCTACTTACAGGGGGTAAGTTGGGTAGAGGAGCGAGGGGGAGGGGGTACGTATCACTTGTGAAAAGAATCACGACGAGAAAATCATAGTAGTTTATCGACAGTACTTTTTCCCACGCACCATTCGCGAATTGAACAACAAAGTGGAAAAAATTATAGTCCTATCGGAGGTACCCTCCGCAGCACACTGTAAAGTGGTTTGCGGTGTAGAGAAGCAGATTTAAGTAACCTGCGCTGTTGGTCCCTCATCTTATCTTTCTCCTTCTTTTATCTCTTCTCTCGTTGTTTTGTTGCCCTATTGCAAGCATTACCTGTGATTTTATGCACTTGCCTTACCTTTGTAGCTTCAAATATGTCTTTTTTTATTATATTGTATTCTCCTACTGAAGTAGCGTAACCATTGGAGGACCTATTCGACTACTACGGAAAAGAACTCGCGCAATGAACCTTGCTATCAGTCGATCCTTCTGATGTTACATGAGCCATGAAGTTAGTCAAAGAGTAAAAGAAGTTAAGGATGATTACGATTTTCCCTTACATCAAGATCTTATAGACATAAACATCAATTACAGTTGCCAACCTATGGGAAACCAGCGAAGCACCAGTGAAATCATACTGCAGAGCCGAATTGAAAAGCAAACTGTTAAATATATCAAAGAAATCAATTAATTCTCTGTGATATTATTCGCATATCGTGGCGACTGAACTAGGCTGCTATTCAATCTGAGGAGCAGTCGCTATAACGCATTGCAAAATCTGAGCATGCTTCCAGGACTGTATTTTTCCTCATATCATTTTCGAACTGCAGAGATCATCACACCATATATGGGAACAGCAGCAGTAAGGAGACGCATTTGGTGCCACGAGTACCACTGGCATGCACGTTAATTTTCCATGAGAGATGAATAAGTTAACGTCGACTGCCTTAATGAATTTTACTTCATTGGCGGCATTATATGGATATCAACATCCCCAGTCCGTGGCATAGCTGTCTGCTCATTGGGTGGCCTGTCAGGCGGAGGGGGTAGGCTTATGAGCTTGAACGCCTTTTTTTTTCTTTTTGTTTTCGTTGTAAAGGAAGACGTGGGAACGCCAGCAGCTGACACTTTCATGGCAAAAATTAAATACTACTTATTTCCTTTATCCCTCTTCCGAACCAGAACTATTTATTTCCATTACATAACAATTGTAACAGTTTTCGAAGACACACGATTCCATCTTCAGGCTTGTAATGCGGGAATCTGTACCGTACAACGAGCCGTGTGATTTGTGCCTCAAGATGGAACCTTGTGGGTTTGAAATATATCGCAGTTATAGTGGAACTCAATAAATATAGCTGTTCGGGTAGAAAAAGAAAGGAAAAGCAGTATTTGTTTTCTGCCATGAGAACTCTGGCGATCTGGTTGTATATACACTCTTCGCGACTGTATTTACATTTCTGAAGGGCCTTCAAGCCTCTGCAAGTAATTGGAACAGCCTGGTGGAGGGAATATCAACAAAAACAGGAAGTCTTTGGGATTGCATCTATCCATGCATCCATCGTGAGAACATTTCGTCATCATGCACTCTCTGGAAAACACAGCACGACTACAATCACCAGTGAAGACATGCCAGCATTTTATGAGGTCACTTTCAAATTAGATCAGCTATTGCAGAGGTAACTGCAGTCAGCTGAAGACATGCTAGCAATTTGTGAGTCGCTTCCAAATTAAATCGGGCACTGAAGAGGGAATTACATTACAAAATTAAACAATAAAAGTAGTAGACGAAGTCTGTAATTTGGTTAGCGACAAATCTGTAAATAATAGAACTAAAAGGTACATAAAATGTAGCTGGCTATAGCAAGAAGAGTTTCTCGCAAATAAAGAAAGCGCGTAGTGTATATGACATTTTGTAAAATGAAAGGAAAAGTTGTGTTCTAAATAAAGGTAACTGTTTACAGCGTATGGCTGCTCTTACGTTTTTTAGTGGAACTGAGACCATATCCGACGCTATCTCGAAGACCTCCTCCTGGCGTTCAAGGTACCAAACGATGCAAGACTGGACGAGTTGACTTTAACCTTCGATCCAAATTGGAAAGCAAATAAAGTTGTCTGCAGGAGTACTTGTGTTGGAAGAATTATGCTATTATAAACCAAACTGCGACGCGCTAATAGGACACTTTACAAACTGTTACAAAAAAAACAACAACAAAAAAAGCACTTGTTGGCAAAGACTGTAAACTGAAGTGAAAGGAAGATTTTGTTATGAAAGTATATGACAATAGTGTAGCCGTTAATACGGGAGTTAAATGTAGATTATAAGCAGAACAGACAAAGGGAGAATAGGAATGAGATGAGATCTTGAAAAAGAATGCTGAACATTAGATAATGAAGAGATACTGCGTCGAATTAGGCAGAAATGAGCTTTATGGCATAGTTCGACCAAAAGAAAGGGTAGATTGATGGATCGCATCCTGAGGCTTTAAAGAGAAGGTAATTGGGTAATGCAGTATGAGGTCTATAAATTATACAGGTAGTCAAGGCCTGTCTGTACTTAACAGTTTCAACTCGATGAATTTTGCACTACTTACGTAGAGATGAAGAGACTTGGATGGACAAACCATAATGTCTCTCTGACCAGCACCGAGAACCACTTGTGCCGTCGGATCGTGGCGCTCTGTGCGTCCAACATGTTCGCCCCACTAGCGATGAAGTAAATCGCTTGCACTGTGCTCATGGCCACAGTCAGTAAGGAAGTCACAAGGAACCACTCGTGAGCTGACGCAACAGTTTCTGATGTCTCGCACAAGGCCTCATACAGCAGCTTGAGTGAGCGCACACAGGCTGGTTGGTGGTGCGAGTTCTGAAAAGGATTGAGAGGTATTTCCTGCAATATTAAGTTTCTGTCTACAATTCCCTTCCTATGAAACTTATGGAACCCATTTATCAGCATGTTAAGTAAACAAACTTTAAAGGCCGAAAGTCTTTGCTTTATCTGCAGTTGCAGATTGACAAATTTTAATATTGTTAACATAATGTTACGAAACAGTTCGTAATACAAAAGCCGCACATTATTAAGTCGTAGTTAGATTTTAAACTAAACACCAAAATGTATTGCACAGAACAAACGCAAAGCAATAGTAACAACTATATATGCACAGCCTTAAGAACTGACACAACATGTGGCCCTTTGTGGTCCAATAACATTCCGTCACTCAATGAAAGCAACCTGAGAAATCTTTCATATTTTCTAGTATTATAAAACTGATCCGGAACTATAGAAACCACATACAATAATGGGCACTGCATAACGCTTAAACGCAAACCATTTTTTTAAGAAAATTATGGCACTATCCGATTACTGAAATAGAGTGCAGCAAAGGCAGACGCCTTGTGTACAGTGCCACCGATGCTGGCAATAACAGTACCTGTTACAGATCTCGTCAGAGTTCACAGTAAAGGGTATCATGCCGGACAGCTTGCTGGCCAGAGACGTTCGCACAGCAGTTTGTGGAGCTGACCTGTCTTGTTCATTTGTCAGTGCAATCTGAAACATGAGATACACCAATTTTTAAATTTGACTTCGCACAGCGACCATTAACTAATACTTTTCACAATTTTACTTTTCATAACTCACAAAAAAAGGTGTAAGCTCCTGCATAATGAAAGCTACTTTGAGAATAAGATTCTATAACCAAGAAAACAACAACACTAAATGATAAAAAAGAATTGTTAATAATAAGACGTTAACAGCAGTTCAAGATATTTATTTAGTGGTGTCACTGAAATACCATAACATTACGAGAAATATTAAAACAGCTATTCTTGTAACAATGTTAATTATTGCTCATTAATTTATATTTTATCACCCCAATGTTCGTAAATGAAAGTGAAATACACGATAACTGGGAAAAACTCAAATAATACTGTAAAGGGATCAGGGGTACTGGGGGGGGGGGGGGAGTCCGGACTGAAGTAACGTATCACCTATTTTACATATGATTATGACTCTCTCAAACAGAGTAACCTTCGTAAAATTTTAGTAATCAATCAAGTGTAACTTTTTCGTTATTTTTTTTTTAGAAAATTTGTAAACTGTATTAATGCTTACGGCTACAGGACAGATTTTTCTGGAATTAAATATTTTTCCTCTGCTCCTACACACATGCAAACTATGAATGTTCAGGAATGACGTTGCCAGTTTTGATATATAGGCTATTTTATTTTATCGTGACATATTTGTAAATATTTTAACTTCATAATATGGATTATTGCTTCTTTACCATTTTCATATTACTCCACACCTTGAGCAAGCCATTCAGTTAGAAAAATGTCCTAATCTGACCAATCGTAAAAATTGAAAACCGTCAAAATCGTAATCTAGTGCAATAAAACGTGTTTAATTGCGCTTTTAATTGGGTTATGAAGGACGTTCTTCTGATTAATATTATAAGATATGAAAATTCATTTCTCAAAAGAAAAGCATAAGAAGACTCTATATAGCATTGTAGTAGGCATTATCACGGGTAGAAAAAGGCTTTGTGTGCTGTGGAGATTATCAGGGGAACAAAGAAAGTGCTGTCGGCCCTCTTCTTCCGACTACTAGCGACTTCCGCAGGTTTAGAACTGGGTATAGTGTCTACTAGAGAAAGTTTGTCAAACAGTTCTTCTTAGAAACTCTGGACAGTTTTGTGTTCATGATGACTCCTGTTGCATCAAAGTTATCATTTAAATTAAGATATTGGGTTACGATGAATGATACTTCCACAACAGACGGGGAGATCGTCGTATATCGTGCAGAATAAACAGATCGGGTGCTCTACGAGGTCCGAACTTCAGAAACATACGTATAGTGATGTTCACAAAAGAACAAAGCAGTGCAATCGTCAAAGAAGCAGAAGTCATTGACACAGATACATAAGGCTCTGAGTTCCACAAATAATTTTGTTTGTTTGTTGGTTCAAATGGTTCAAATGGCTCTGAGCACTATGGGACTCAACTGCTGTGGTCATCAGTCCCCTAGAACTTAGAACTACTTAAACCTAACTGACCTAAGGACATCACACACACCCACGCCCGAGGCAGGATTCGAACCTGCGACCGTAGCAGCAGCGCGGCTCCGGACTGGAGCGCCTAGAACCGCACGGCCACCGAGGCCGGCTGTTTGTTGGTATCTGCTCCACTGTGATTGCTGCTAACATTCCATGGTTTAAATTTCAAGTGCCCAAATATCACCCATTTCTAGAGAAGTCTGCAGGTAACAGATTCTTGTGGAATCAACAAGAAAGGAAAACTATTTAGATTTTTATTACCAGAAGTTCTGAAACGTGTACGGCTCTATATATGTAACCACCACATATAGATACCCGTCTACGAAACAGCAGCCGTATGTGCACCTTTAATTGGCGGTATTATTGTTGCCATACTCGATTTTTTGCAAAGTCAAATCAATCATCAGTAGCACAATTTGTGAACGACAGTCATAAAGTACTATAGCTTGAAAGAATTCAAGAAGAAAACTTTCTTGTTATGTTTCCGGATGTTGCAGTGTTCTTGCTGAAGACGGTAACTACCAAACACGTATTGTATGGGCATTTAATCCTCTTCATCGGTTGCCCGTTTAGTGCAACGTGTCGTAGTGTGTTAGAATATCACTTCGGGATACCCAGAACAAAATAAAACAATTTCATACACCAAGAAAGTGTTTCTCACAGCCAAGTATCGTGTGTCGTTCTACATCGATCTGCTACCGAAACGTTGCCGTCCGAGCCTGTGCTGACGAGGGGTGATACATGGGTTAAAGCTGTTGGCTTTTGTAACGAACATTTTTAAGTTGTGGTAAGTGTGACTGATTTATTTCGAGAGAATCTTTAGTTTCAGTACGAGAAGCACAAAACGCTAAAATCGAAAATGGTCTGCGGTAAACTCATATAAACATTGGCTTCCTTGCTAGCAGCATTAATCAATTAGACTCTATTGCGTTACCTTTGCAGAACTCGTTAGAAATTGTTTAGAATGTCAAAGGGAAGCGGACTGACACAAGAAGTGATATTAGGTGGAGGGTAGTGATAAGTTTCACGTTGTTTTGGCCAGAAGTCTTGGTTACTTAATTTTTACTGCTATCTGAAGCATCCTCAGCGTGGGGGAAGGTACTGTAGCAGCCACCTCTCCAGGAATATTTCATTTCCTAAAATGCGCACGTCCTGCGATATTCCTCCTATAAAGACATTCTTTCTAAAAACGCTATATTTGTGACTGCAGAGAATGTGAAGAAGTACTTGGTCGTTCACTGCGCTTCAGAATGAAAGGTTATGTAGGGCACCTTCGTAATTTCAGAAAAAATGGGCGTTTTAGTAAATACGAGTAGATGTGACAGAAAATAACTTTCGTATATCAACGCAGTATAAAGTTCCTAAATAAAAAATTAATTAACTTCAGATGGGATTTTTTAATGTTCTTCTAGTATTTCTGGCACGTTTAACTTCGTGTGAAGATAATACACACTGAGGCGCTAAAGAAACTGGTATAGGCATGTGTATTGAAATATAGAGATATGTAAACAGCCTGAATACGGCGCTGTCGTCGGCAGTGCCTATATAAGACAAGAGGTGTCTGACGCACTTGTTAGATCAGTTACTTCTGCTACAGTGGCAGGCTATAAAGATTGAAGTGGGTTCGAACGAGGTTTTATAGTCGGAGCACGAGCGATGGGACAAGGAATCTCCGAGGCAGCGATGAAGTGGTGATTTTCCCGTACGGACCTTTCACAGGTGTACCGTGAATATCAGGAATCCAGTAAAACATCAAATCTCCGACATTGCTGCGACCGGGAAAAGATTCTGCAAGAACGGGACCAACGACGACTGAAAAGAATCGTTCAAAGTGACAGAAGTGCAACCGTTCCAAAAATTTCTGCAGATTTCAATTCTCGGCCATCAACAAGTGTCAGCGTGCGAGCCATTCAACGAAACATCATCCATATGGGGTTTCGGAGCTGAAGGCCCACTCGTGTACCATTGATAACTGCACGACAGAGAGCTTTACGCCTCGCCTGGGCCCGTCAGTGCCGACATTGGACTGATAATGACTGGAAACATGTTTCCTGGTTGGGCGAGTCTCTTTTCAGATTGCATTTAGCGGATGGATGTGTGCGGGTATGGAGACAACCTCATGCCTCCATAGATACTGCTTGTCAGCAGGGGACTGTTCAAGCTGTGGACGCTCTGTAATAGTGTGGGGAGTGTGCAGTTGGAGTGATATGGGACCCCTGATACGTTTAGATACGACTCTGACAGATGACACGTATGTAAGCATTATGTCTGATCACCTGCATCCCTTCATGTCCATTGCGCGTTCCGACGGACTTGGGTAATTCCAGCAGAACAATGTGACACCCCACAGATTCATAACTGCTACAGAGTGGCTCCAGAAACACTCTTCTGAGTTTAAACACTTCTGCTGTCCACTAAATTCCCCAGACACGAAAATTATTGTTATCTGGGAAGCCTTGTAACGTGCTGTTCAGAAGAGATCTCTATCTCCTCGTACTCTTACGGATTTATGGACAGCCCTGCAGGATTCATGGTGTCAGTTCCCTCCAGCACCACTTCAGACATTACTTGAGTCCATGCCAGGTCGTGTTGCGGCACTTCTGCGTGCTCGCGGGGGTCCTACACGATATTATTAAGTAGGTGTACCAGTTTCTTTGGCTCTTTACTGCAGTAGGCTATGGTGTAATTCACATTTAGATTTCTTTCGAATTTAATGTTTTATGATAAATACTTCATAAAATATGTTCGTGATATTAGACGTTTTCATATATATTTTAGCCATTTTCATTAGATAAAAATGTACACGTTTGCGTGTTGATAATATATAAAAATCTGTGCTCTAATTATGATCAAGGATGATAAACAATGATCGAATGAATAATTTGAAAATTAAACAGAAGCCTTATGAAAAAATGATTTATAATTATACATAACTATACAATCTTTTTAAGTTCATGAATATATAACAATGACAAAATGGTCATATTGCGAAAGTTAATACTGTTGTGTATCTATTGATTAAGTTTCTGGCGCTATGTTTGGCAGCCGAATGCTTTGCGAAGAAGTAGTAGTCTGTGAGACCTCACTGAGAAAGAAAATTCCTTGAGACACCTCATGGAGAGCAGGTACAATGTGGAGAATGGTCTCGAATTTACTGTACCATGTACATAATAGTTATAATTAAACCTCTGCTACTTAATAATGCCCCCATGAAATACTAGTGATCATAGGACAATGAAACTTTGTGGAAACATTTGTAAGTACATGGGAAAGAGAAATAATGAATAAACCAGAATAAACTCCTTTTTTTCCACGTTTGTAGATTCCGTACAATTTTTACGTTCCAGGCTACAAACGTCGCTCAAAATGCTGACCATGTGCGTCCATAACAGCCTGCAACCGTAATAGAAACACTGTTTCATACTTGTTTACAGCACTTTTCGGACGGTGTATCATGGAATGTTCAGTTGTCTTGTCATAGCTCGTGCACTGTTTGAAGGTCGCACTTTGCGTCCAGCATTCTCATCCAAGGCAACAGAAACTTCTTCAACAATTTACGGTGCAACTGGCTGTCGACCTCTTCCAGGAGCAATTCCTAAAATGCGTTTATTCTAACTTCCGAAACACGTTCTTCAACCCCGGTGTGGAAAGAAGACCTCTCTGTGTTTCTGTAATAGGTCAACACTCGCACTACTGCTGCTGTTTTTATAACTCAGTTTTATGAGAAAGGTCCTGTTCACATTGTTCAGGCCCATGTTGACTGATGGCAACTGTAATGCACACTTGCATTTGTGTTTAACACTACCTCGTTGTACCAACACCGTAGCCTAGCGGCAATTAATGCCAATAACAATACCGACGACCTAAATCCTGCAGTGCACAGTCAGAACATCACTCCTATGAAATTGGGTACCCAAAGGGTAAATAGTTTTCCGTGTATACTGCCTCAACTAGCATAAGTTTAAATAAAAACCACTCTGTGTATGAAGTTCAACATTGTGAGAAAGGCATTTGAAGATTGTTATTTGGAACACACTTATTATTGGGGGAATAGGAACTGAAAAAGTTTGCAGTGGAATGCAAACACTGAAGATCGTTCTGGTGAATACGAATTTTCAGGAACTTCATCATTCAGCTATTAGCTGTTCTTCAGTTTTTCACATTTCATTTCTTTTAAGTAATGAGCACCGTTGCTCTTTTGGATAACTAACTTTTTTGTTTATTAAGTGGTGAGTTGAAAAAGTGGAAAGTTACATCATCTAATCATTCAAGTCAGATCCACTCCAAGCAACCTAGCTGTTGGAGCGGTCATATGAGGAGGTTGTTTGAATGAGTTACAGCACGAGTTGAACAAAATAATCTGAACACTGGTTTAAACACCTCATCTTCACAGCTTATTTTCTGATTTATCTGTAAAATTCTGACACCTATTGGTTTTCACTTGTAAAACAATACTCTGGAAGCATTCACAGCTGCCATATGTCTGTGATCACTCTGGAGTTGCTGTATTACACGGTCATATCTTTTCTTACATTCTACCAAAAACAGTGCATTGTCAGAATATTTAATATTTATAATTTGTTTTTACTGACTTTCAACATTCATACCATGCAGCCAATACTTTATCAACTAACCACTACTACTGAGGTTTAAAAATAAAGTGCCAGGAAGACTGGTTTGGGCATCTCTCCACGATAGTCTGTCCTGGACAAGCTTGTTCGTCTTTGAATAGCCATAAAAGTTCATTTTTCGCAAGCTGGTTCCAGGCCTCTTTATTAGTTACTCGATCTATCCCTGTAATATTTAGCATTTTTCTGCATTACCACATTTGAAAAGTTTCTATTCTCTAATTGTCTGAACTGCTTAGCATCCACGTTTCACTTCGCTGCAAGGCTACACCCCAGACAAAACCTTTCAGAGAAGCCTTACTAATACTTAAATTAATCAGTTATTATTGGTTTTACCATCAGACAAAATTATCAAGAAAACAAACAAACTTAAATCTGTATTCTATGCTAACATATTTCTCTTGTTGAGACTTGCTTTCCTTGTTATCGCCAGTCTGCGTTTTATATTCTCTCTACTTTGACCATCATCAACTACTTTTAATGTCTCATTTCCTACTCTAATTCTCTCAGCATTGCCTGACCTTATTTGACTACATTTCTCTATTCTAGTTTTACTTATGTTGCTGTTCACCCCATAAACTCCTTTTGTAGTCACTACCAGCCATTCCTGTCTGTGACAGAATTAAATTGTCAATGGCCAACTTCCTAGTTTATTTCTTCTCCCTCATCTTTAATTACCTTTCCAAATTCATCCATAGTTGCTCTAAGTACAGATCAAATAGGACCAGGGAAAGGCTACAACCCTGTCTTGCCCCATTTTCAACTACTTTTCTTCCTCTTTATATCCTATTCTCATAACTGCAGTCTGGTTTCTGTGCAAGTTGTACACCTCCTATCGCTCCCTGTGTTTTATCCTTGCTGCATTCAGAATTTCAAAGAAAGTATTACAATCAAGATTTTTAAAAGGCTTCTCCAAATATACAAATGCTTTTCAACAACTTTCCTTTCCAACTGTCTTCCAAACTGAGTTGTAAAGTCATTATTGCCTAGTGTTTTCCTACTTTTCTCTGTAAGCAGTTTTTCCATTCTTCAGTAAATAATTTGTATCAGTGTTTTGCAACCATTAATTACTAGCGGCATTCACACCGATCGGCGCTGACTTCCTTTGAAATTCGAATTTTTACATTATATTTACGGAATGAGGGAATTTCGCCTGTCTCATAAATTTTGCACATCAGGTGGAAAAGTTTTGTTGTGACTGGTTCTCCCACGTCTCTATAAAATTCTGATGGAATGTCGTGTACTCCAGGTTCCTTGATTCAACTTAAGTCTTTAAATTTACTGCTCTTCAGCTTCTGTAATACTGTCTTCATGTACATTTCCACTGTACAGCCTCTCTATATATTCCTTCCACTTTCCAGTTTTCCTTTCTTTGCTTAATATTGGTTCACTCATTGAGCTCTTGGTATTCATGCTGGTGTTTCTCTCTTCTCCAAAATTCTCTTTAATTGTTGTATACGTAACATCTGTCTTTCCCTTGCCCTTGTCCTCTAGCCATTCTTACTTAGACAGCTTGGTCTGTCCATCAATCTAATTTTTTAGACATTTGTGTTCCCTTTCGCTGCTTCACATGCAGCACTTTCTTATTTTGAGATTTTTGAATGTCTTGATGTGAGACCACAATAATATACCATGTTAACTGGAAAAAACATATATTTAACTGTTGGAGGGGGGGGGGGAGGTCATGATTAGTGCAAATCAAATACTCTGTTCTGAAATGAAGTTGATGGTTAGTCATCTGGTTACACAATGACTTCCATCAGCCAAATCCAAAGCATTACATATATTTAGCAGTAGCTCCTGACAGACAATGGAATGACGTGGAAGGTATAAGAGGGAGTACAGTCAGTTATACATGGTTTTTAAGACAAAATGATGTTCTCTGTAGATCCCAAATTAATAGGTGGAAGTAATATTTATTAAGTTGGGTAAATGTAAGAAACGTGATTCTCTCATTAAATTTCCATGAATTTCTGTCCTCACATCAGTTTATGAGAAGTCGCTTCAGTCACTGGTAACAGCCATAGATGTGTGTGGCGAACAGTACACGGTCACAAGTTTCACCTGTACCACCTGTCACTGCCACAGTAGCTGCTTGGGAAGTTCTTGTATTTCAGTCAGAGAGTTGCTTTCTGCGAATGGTCCGTGCATAATTTCACTCTGGACGTATGACAAGAAGTTATGTTCTCTGATGGATCCATACTCACAAATTCATAACTTGCCTTACTGGGCCACAGAAAATCCTAGGTGTGTGTGTCATATACATTTTCAATAGAGGTTGTTTCTTAACGCCTAGTATGGAATCAAGGAATCCTTCGAGATAAAATTGTTAGTCCACACCGCGGGTATTCTGACCGAGAGATGTATCGAGCTTTTGTCATCGAAAATTTAGGTGCGCTCTCTGAAAATGTTAGTCTGGATATTGGAGGTAGTATGAAAATGCAGAATGGTGGTCACCCAGTCCATTCTGCATGTCATCTTGTGCAATGACTGAACAATAGGTATAATGGCAGTGTTTACATTACCAAGATCCTAAGGCCTGCACAGTCGCCTATTTTAACACCAGTTCATTTATTTTTTGGGGGATATCCTGCTTATGTCACCAAACCCACATCACTTGATGACTTCAAACAGCTCATAGAGTAAGCTTGTCACTCCGTGACACCAACGACTTCACATTTGGTCAGCAGATCGTTTAATAAAAGGTGGCTTCAGTTTGCTTTAGGGAAATGGGCGCTCGTTTGAACACTACACATAAATGGAAATTCCGCCAGCAGCAAATCTTCTGGACACAGCAAGTTATGTACCGTATGCTTGGTCCACCCCTAAAAGTTTGAACGTTTCTGGCTTGAAAGGTAGCCCTCTTATTTGCAAATACTATTTTCAAGAAGTTTTGACTATAAACGCAAATGAATTTATGAATTTGATAAATTTATTCCACCTCTCTCGTATCGATGTCACCACATTCTTCGTACATCTGTTCTTGAGACCGCAAATGTCGGTCGGAGAGATTACTTCTTTTGAAGAGAGTATCAGTCAGTGTGTGTTGGACAGTATGGTGGCGAACTTGATTTGAAAAGGACGGAGGCTGGCATGCCGTGTTGTGGAGACAGCATTATTAAAAAAAGGGTTTTGTAGTATGATGTTTTTCAGGAATATTGAAGATATTGAGCAAATATTAATGGAAGCATTACAAACGCAAGTGTTAAGGTAATTCTGTTTTCTCGTATTTATAACTGTGTATTTTCTTATTGTTAGGACGTTCGCATGGCTGAAGTTTGTAGTAGAAAGTTTATAAGGTGAGGTACGGCTTTGTCTTAAAGTTGTAACAAGTGTTAAGGAAGGTAACTCTGAATAAGAGAGTTATTAAGAAATATATTGCTAACTTCCCCAGTTGCGAGAACTTTATGAAGAGATATAATGTTGTTATGCTTAATTATGCATAATATACATGGATTCTTTGTTCTCATTTATCAGTCGTTAATTTCAGCTCCCCCTTTTTCATTCTTTACCTTTATGAATGTGTTTTTATAGTCGCGTTGCACATAGCGAGTTGTGTACTGCACAAGTATTTGTATGAAAAGTGATAAGATGCCGTCTTGCATTGCTCATAGCAAGTACAGTAAATGAAATTTGATTTTTGACAGTTGCGTAATTAACTTAGTAGTAATAGGTTGCTGAACAGATGAGCGTTCCGTGCTCACAGGCAAGCAAAAAATTAATTATCTTTCAAGCTCATGTCCATTGTAAGTTACAGCGATTGTCAAAATGTATTTTGGAAAATATCACATGATTTCAGAGGTTTAAAATCAGTAAAAGGTTTCAAAAAAGTGCTATCTCGTAAGTTTTCAAGTAGTTTATCATTAAGTGAGATGCGTTAATTTATATGGTTCAAATGGCTCTAAGCACTACATGACTTAACTTCTGAGGTCATCAGTCGCCTAGAACTTAGAACTACTTAAACCTAACTAACCTAAGGACATCACATACATCCATGCCCGAGGCAGGATTCGAGCCTGCGACCGTAGCGGTCGCGGGGATGCAGACAGTAGCGCCTAGAACCGCTCGGTCACCACGGCCGGGTAATTTATATGTTCATTTACTGTGTAATGACATCAACAGTTCTGATACAGTGATTGTTAGCACGACCAAAGACAAAGATTAGCAACATTCAATGCCAACATTTAAATCCGAATCATTTTGTTTTGCAGTCAAATAGAATATATAAATATCATTGAAAGCGGATTACCAGCTATTGTGAATTTCACATGGTGCAGCATGAGCTTCTCAGACGTTCGTTCTAAATTTATTTTAATAAAATTCTGTTTCCCTGCACTGACAATTATATGTTTCAATGTCAGATTAAGTTTCTACCAGTTTCTCAGACACCAACGAGACAAATGCAAACACGAGTTTCAACAAATAAAAACACAAGTTTCGCAGTATTAGAGTTAAACCTTCAAGCTCTGTTAATACAATGACAGAAATTTAAATTGATTCTGTTTAAGAAACTGTAAGTCGTTCTTGTAACTCTCTGGAAAATAACTGTAAACAAACTATGTGAATTCGTGAACTTTCCCGAAAGAATAACTTGTGATTCATCGGCTTGCAGCCGTATTTATAAGTCAGGTCGACACAATATTTCCACGGTTCACCTGGCCGTCACCTTCGGCTGAGATGCTACTGTAGCTGAGGCTTAGAATGACAAGTACATAACACGTGAAAGATTTGTAGTGGAGGTGTAATTGTCAAAAATTCTTGTATACACAGTGAACGCAAAGAAGAGTTCTTATTAGAACAAACGTATAAAACAGGTATCCGACGAATGAACACTTAGTATGTCCCAGTCAGTCTACTTTTCTTTAGGTTTAAGAAATTATTATTGATGATAATGTTCCTTCAGTGACACAAGCATTGTTCCCATCAAGAGATAGCATTTTTCAAGACTGCAATGTGTCCTTTCATATGGAAAAATTGTTACGTGTATTTGAAAAACAAACAAGTGCCAACCACCATTCTGCAACATGTGTCAAGGAATGTGAATTAATTATTTATGAGAAACAATATAAAAATTCATTAATCTCGCTGGCGATTTACATTCATATATGGCCAGAAGGCGATTAGTTTGGATCGCAAAGGTGGCTACTACAGAGCACCTAGCAGTAGGGCCGACATTACCGTTAATCACTGTCGTATCAAACAATATAATGGATCTAGGAGAAGATAACTTAAAAAAAAAGTCTCTGCTGTAAGCACATTTATTTGCGCCCACACAAATTAAGTGTCTTTTTATTTGTTATATGCATAACAATTGCTTGAAGTGGACTATAATTCACAAGTGCGAATTTTCTGCTTCAGTGATTGAGAGGTTAGAGTACCCCCCGGCCATAGAGAGGATTAAGTTTCTGTCACGTCAATATTCCGTGGTGAGTAGACTAGATATGAGTCATTTCAGTCACCATCTGACAACTGATGTGCTACCTAACGGAGAAGTAGCAGTTCCGATTTCGGTGCCGACGTTGATGGCTGGCAAATCAGTGGTGAGTTGTTTGCAACCCAGTTTTACCGAGCAGTGGCGTCGCAGGCAGAGGTCGGAGCGGCTGTTGCCAGCAGAGCGCTAAGAGAACGAAATATCCAAGGTCTTTAATTAATTTCAGTGACAGCTACTGTGGCACTTGGGAAAAAACTGCAATTTTTTTCATGTATCAACTATGAGAATTACGCCTGTAATCCAGTTCATTCGAAGAAATTTGACAGTCGAACTACGTTGTCATACGAAAGAAAACACAATAGAATTATATAGATTGAGTTTACAGTTATCCTATTTTGGAGTGGTGAAATGTATCAGCCATTTCACAGTTCACTAATAAAGTTGCAATATCTATCTGGCTCTTTAAGAGATGCACCAGAAGATTGTTTAGAAAACACACCTGTACTCAACTGTACATTAAATTTTTTATCACGTTCACGTTCCATTACGCTGCAATTCACAAATATAGGAGCACTAGTAATTATGTGAGAGTATTTTATAAGTTTTCTATGTGTTCCGTTAAACAAGATTACTCATCTTTCCTGTTTGGAATATTTGATTTATATACTAGCATGCAAACCATGGTAGTCAACCTATGTCGACGACAGGTAACAAACAGTTGTAACAGGCCCGTATTCGAACGCAAATTAATAACTTTTGTGTGGTGAACTAAGTGTAGCGGAAGCTGTACGGCAGTTTTCTTCCTGTTCTTGCTGTTCTTCCTCCCATGTTAACTCTGTTCCTCTCACAGCTGACGCTAATTTTTTCACATTGGTACCGTTAATGCAGGCTCTGTCTTATGTAAAATGAAATTCTGTTCGTCTAAATATTTTTACGATTTTATTACTAGAATCATGTGACCCGAAGGTTTTTATGTAGCCGAATCTAGCATCTTGTCCTGGACGGCGAGTTTTGATTGAAGATAAAGGTATCGTCAAAAGTGACCTTCGGAAGTGTGACACATCTCTCTTATTCGTTACGTACACAAGCAATCTGATACCAGTCTGCGACTGATTCCTGATGACGCTGTAGTATATGGGAAAAGGTCGACTGTGGATGGCTGTAGAAAACCGCAGGATACTATAAAGGAACGTTATAATTTTTCTTATGGATAAATGTATAAATAATTAATCGACTCTCGCACCAAAGATCCACTTGGAAAGTATTTAACACCGGCTAACAAAGGAAGCTTTACGCTCTTCATTTATTAGTTTTAGTATTAGTTACCTTTCGTTGTTCTCATGTCCTGGTGATAAGACGTGTTGTGTAGTTTTAAAGTGAAATTGTGTTATATAACGAAATCAATTTATGAAAAATACGATTTCCTGAATTTCGGTACCATGCATCTCATTTCCCGTAACTTTGGAAGATTAGTATTAGATTTAATTTTGTATGGAGAATTTAGATGCAGGCGACGACCTTAACGACGGCACTGCTCTACAATGGTGTATAATAGTCAAATTTGTACTCAAGATAATGGCCTCTAGTGGATGAATTTCATGCTGCTCGCCGCCTACCACCTACTGATTGGAGAAACTGTCTTCCGACAACACCATATAACAGATTGCTGCCAATACCAGACCTCAAAGCCAAAGTTAGTAATACGGCTTGTTGGGATTCACGTTCCTGTTCAACTGTGAAGTCTCTTCAGATGCCGAAACCTACAAGTGGTAGGGAGGTTATCAACTGACCACACGACTGCCAACTACCGATACTTGGCAGCCAGCGCGAGAACCACTTCGCGCTGGGTAGTTTGCCGCAACACGATGGCAGCCACCGCACCGCCAGAGCCGCTGACATCACCTCCTGTGTAAGTAGGCTGTTTAGGTTTTTATGTTGGTAACGTCACGTAGCGCTCTGTATGAAAATCACTAACTGTGTTGTGTGCAGTCTGTGGCTGGTTTGCATTGTTGGAATTTTTGGTATTGTAGTGTTGGGCAGTTGGATGTGAACAGAGCGTAGCGCTGCGCAGTTGGAGGTGAGCCGCCAGCAGTGGTGGATGTGGGGAGAGAGATGACAGAATTTTGAGAGGGGACGATCTGGACGTGTGTCGATCAGAAAGAGTAAAATTTTAATACTGTATATCATGAACTGATTTTTATATATATATATATATATATATATATATATATATATATATATATATATATATATATATATATATATGATGACTTTTGAATATTATTAAGGTAAATACATTGTTCGTTCTCTATCAAAATCTTTCATTTGCTAACTATCCCTATCAGTAGTTAGTGCCTTCAGTAGTTAGAATCTTTTATTTAGCTGGCAGTATTGGCGATCGCTGTATTTCAGTAGTTCTAGTATCGAAGATTTTTGCGAGGTAAGTGATTCATGAAAGGTATAGGTTATAGTTAGTCAGGGCCATTCTTTTGTAAGGATTATTGAAAGTCATATTGCGTTGCGCTAAAATAGTTTAGTGTCGATCAGAATAAGTAAAGAGAGAAATGTCAGTACGTTCAGTTCTGCTCAGCTGTTTGAAAATCAAATAACGTAAGTGGTTTACCAGCACAATAATTCACTAACTTTTCTAAGGGGATGTTACACGTGGCCGTGCAAGCGCTGAGCTGACTCGACGGACGTCAGCCAGAATCCAACACGCTGCTGAATTGGCGACAGCCACGGCTGCTGCAGGAGAACGACGACTTGTAAACATTGTGGATATATAACTGAACTGTAATAATGTTTCACTGGACACACTGATGCTACACAGGTTCCCAACAGATATCCTGACTTCACACGGAAGTGTCTCCACTTAGCCCTCTGTAGTTGTAAAACTAAATTATACCTTCAGAACATCGTTTAAGAAATGACTTATAAATGAACATTAAAATTCCAGGGCAGTTATCTGTTGGAGCTTCATTCATACGCAATTCGGTCTCACAGCTGGATCTAAGAGTATTGCCGATTCTGTGCAGATTAACTTGGGAGTAATTTACACATATGAATATCATGTTCATTCAAAATATCTTCAATTGTTATAGATCAGTAGATAATTGTTTAGTCCATACGTGACATCATGAATGCCAGCCTGTTGTCACCTCACAGGTTAAGTATACACCTCATACATTTAAAATTATTCTCCCATTTAGCGATGGGTGTAGAAACCTTAACAGTTAATTCATATTCATCCTTTACAGCGTATGTGGTAGCTAAATTATAGCAAACGTATAATTTGTAAAAATTAACCGGTTAAGTCACAGCAGATATTGAATCTAGCTTACCCTCCATTAATCTGTAAGAACTGGTCTGAATGCAATAGCACGCTAATATCATTTGAGATACTTTCTGGGGCTGCTCTAGGTTGATTGGTTGATTCAGTGTGTGTGTGTGTGGGGGGGGGGGGGGGGAGGCGTTGGACTAAACAGCGGGATCGGTCCCACCGGATTGGGGAAGGATGGGAAAGGAAGTCGGCCGTGCCCTTTCGAAGGACCCACCCCAGCATTTGCCTGAAGCGATTCAGGGAAATCACGGAATACCTATATCATAATGACTGGATGCGGGTTTGAACCTTCGTCTTCCCGAGTGCGAGTTCATCTTGCTAACAATTGCGCTACTTCTCTCGGTAGATTTACTCTTAAATGAGCAGTATCAATTGTAGCATTTGATAATCTGGGGGCAATTGCTAACGATACGATGCTCAAATCTAAGTAGGCGCTCACAGCACGTAATCTGTCGAACAACTCGCGAGTACTACACTACTTTCACCACGAATTGTGTTGAAATGTGTAATTAACAGCTTTACAATTAGTTCCATAAAAACAGTGTGCTTAGTAACGGTAATTTGAATATTTTTATACAACCTTTTCATTGGAGGGTTTTACTGAATTCGTACTAGACTGCTGTTGAGGAGCTAACATTTTGTCCTTAACATCCAACAGATCTCGGCTGACTAAAGCACCAAATACAGGGCGAAGGACACTCTCCAAAATGAAACCAGGCACGTTTCGGCCTAAACAAGAATTTGTGCGGTAAAAGATTTGAAGGTCAATTAATCCGTTGTTCATAATTAGCAAATGCTGGACTTTATCTGCCTTTCGGTGATCCAGTTGTTATACCAAGTTGTTGCCATTTCCGAAATCGTATCAGTATCCTTAACAGAACGAATTAGATCAATTCGATTCTTAACAGAAATGAATTATCTATTTTAATGTCAGGATTAACAGACATTGATGATGATACACAGACCTCTGAAACAATTCGAAATACTTCTCTGAACGTGAATAACTTCGCCTCAGCTGCGTTAGGGATAGATGATGATGATGATGTTTGGTTTGTGGGGCGCTCAACTGCGTGGTTATCAGCGCCCGTACAATTTCCCAACCGTTGCTCAGTCCAATTTCGCCACTTTCCTGGATGATGATGAAATGATGAGGACAGCACAAACACCCAGTCATCTCGAGGCAGGTGAAAATCCCTGACCCCGCCGGGAATCGAACCCGGGACCCCGTGCTCGGGAAGCGAGAACGCTACCGCGAGACCACGAGCGGCGGTCGTTAGGGATAGATGTACCACCTACTGGTTTCATATGAAAATTTATGTCGGACCGGTACTCGAACCCGGATTTCCCACTTATCACCAGCGGCCACCTTAACAATTAGTCTATCCGTGCGCACCTCCTGAACCGATCCAAACTTCCATATGTCACGCAGACTTTGAGGAATCAACACCTATCACGTTATCGTCTTTTTCCCACGGTGACAAGCAATATTTACTGCAAGTCTGTATGAGCAGACATTGATGACATTATACAGCAATCTGAAAGTAATTCGAAATGAATTCGCTGAACGCGAATAACCTGGCCTCAGCTGTGCCAGAGATACTCTATGATATTCGCATTCAGCAAATTTGTTTTGAATTAATTTCAGACGGCTGTACATCGCCATCAGTGTCTGTTCAACCACACATTAAAGTAGATGTTACTTGTCAAATGGGGCAAAAGACGTTAACATCCGTTGCCGTAATTGTCGCAGGCGCGAAAGCAGCACTGCTGGTAGCTTTGAACGTGTAAGACATCACTGTGTAGACTGTACAGTGATAATGGAGGTCGACGTTTTGAGCTTCTTCTGTAAATAGAAAACTTTTCCGTGTGTTACATGCTATGGAATTATTACATTTCACAATATACACTGAAGCGACAAAAGTCGTGGGATAGCGACATGCACGTATACAGATGGCAGTAGTATGGCGTACACGAGATGTGAAAGAGCAGTGCATTGGCGACACTGTCATTTGTAGTCAGGTAATTCATGTGAAAACGTTTCCGATGTGCTTATGGCAGCACGACGTGAATTAACAGACTATGAACGAAAGCTGGAGCTAGATGCTCGAGACATTCCATTTCGGAAATCGTCAGGGAATTGAATATACCGAGATCCACAGTGTCAAGAGTATACCGAAAATACCAAATTCCAGGCATTACCTCTCGCCACGGGACAACTCAGTGGCCAACACCCTTCACATAGTGACTGAGAGCAGCGACGTTTGCGTGGAGTTGTCAGTGTTAAAAACAAATGACACTGTGCAAAATAACTGCAGAAATCAATGTGAGACGCACTATGAACGTATTTGATAGGGCATGAGGCGATATTCGTCGTTAAAGGACTATCGCTTGCGGGCTATCAAAAGAAAATGAGGGTGGTGTGATGTGGCCCTCAACTACGTACCCACTGACTCAGAGTTGAGATATTAAAAGTTTTGGCTGGTATCGTTGTCTAGGGGATGGGATAGGTAGCTGCCGCATTACAAGCCAAATACTGATAAGTCTACAGTATAGAATATGAATTTACACATGAATCGAATGGTCGAAGTTTCCTATCACTCAGAAATTGCGAATGTAACATAGAAATTTATAAATAAAAGATTACAATTAAATAAAATTGCAGGTACTATCTTAACGACTTTAAATGATGAGAACGATAGTAGAAGTATTTTTAAGAATGCGGTATATTTTTGCAAAACACTTATTGGTGTCGATGGTCCAGCAATTAAATAAAATATAAGCTGAATAACAGGGAAACAATAGATTCTTACTTCACGTAACTAGTTATGAACGACAACATAACTCGCGAGATATTGACTTCTAGACCCATACTACGTCTTCACTGTAGAAGCCTCGGAAATCTCACAAGTTGACAAGTCGGCACTCCGAAGTATTTCTATCTCTCGCGACCACGCGCAAACCGCTCCACACTTTCCAAGTCTCTCTCGCAACCATGCATTGTCGCGCCATACTGTCCCAGCCTCTCCGTCCTTTACAACTGTCCTTCAGGCCACACTCTCCTTAATTCTCGTGTCCTCTCCCGTAATGCTCTAACACACATTATTAAATACATAAACAACTTAAATAAATATATATCAAAGGAATAGCAACAAAAGGTAGGCCAGTAGCCTAATGTCTCTGTGCTTTCTAAAACACAGTAAATAATTAACCAATTTCCTCATGAATAGTATATATCGGATATAAAGAATGACATAGATGAATATATATATTGATAAACATGCTGCTACGGTTTTTTCGTGTAAATGTGAAGTACTTATGGCCTGACACGATCGATAGTAATTGGCCACTTTGACCTCTAACAAGTCATGCACTATTCAAGTTACATGCCTGCAATTCATACCTACTTAGGTTTACACAAATAGCTTTCTTAAGACATGTCGATCGTCGAAATCGGATGAACCTTTTAGATTTTGGAAATTCGTTGCTGGATGTTACTTGTATAATTTACAGTCAGATACTATGCTTTAAACTAATAAAGATATTGAAAATCTTATTACACCATCAGTATTTTCGTGCAAATAATGGTAATGTACATCTTTCTTTTTGAGGTATCATGATTCATCTGGCTACTATTGATTTTTATATGAACTGTGAAATGTCTGCCATGATGGTTTCACAAAGTCCGCCACTTTGGCACTCTCGGCATACAAGTCTCTTTCACTGGCACAGCTTCACCAAGGAATTCCCAGCCACGTGCTCCTTGGACCCCGGCTAACGTTCGGCACCACGTGGACGCCGATGGGTCGCGGCCCGCCGAGAGGTCCCAGCTTGGCCACACCAACTCCGAACTTAGAATATTTCCAGGGCGCCACGACTCGCTCGTTACCTCACACACTGTGGACGAGCGACGTCAGTGCCTTCGCTAACAGCACGAGGTCGCTTGGAGCTCCTCCGTTGGCCTGTTGATCATATCGGTTGGACCCTAGACGACTGGAAAACCATGACCTGATCAGATGATTCCTCATTTCAGTTGGTTAGAGCTGATGGCAGGGTTCGAGCTGTGGTACAGATCCCACAAAGCAATAAAGCCAGATTGTTGACCAGGCGCTGTTTAAGCTGTTGGAGGCTCCGTAATGCTATGAGTATGTTTACATTGACTGGAAGTCGTTAGGTTTAGCTGCTGGAGGACCATTTGCAGCAATTCAGGGACTTCTGTTTCCAAAGAGCGATGGAATTTTTATGGATGATAATGCGCCATGTCACCGAGCCACAAATGTTCGTGACTGATTTGAAGAACATTCTGTACAATTTGAACGAATGATCTGGACATCCAAATCGCCCGACTTAAATCCCACGGAACATTTATGGGACATAATCGAGAGGTCATTTCGTGCACCAATCTTGCACCGGCAACACCTTCGCACTTATGGTATGCTTTAGATGCAGCATAGCTCAGAATTTCTTCAGGGGCATCCAGTGACTTGTTGAGTTCCTGCCACGTCGAGTTACTGCGCTACACCGTGCGGAAAGAGGCTCGACATGGTATTAAGTGGTAACCCACGACTTTTGTGGCCTCTCAGTAGATAAATGACTGAGCAGATAATATCTGAAGGTTATTCGCGGATAATGTTGTTGCATACAGACAAGAAGCAACGCTAGGAAACTGTGGCGAAATTCAGGAAGACAAGCAGAGGGTGGACGGTTGGTGGGGGGCTTGTCAGTTGACCCCCAATGCAAAAAAAAATTGAATGTATTGTGAGAAATAAAGGGAATCGACCTTTACCGTATGATTACCTGATTGCTGAACAATCAGTGGAAGCAGTTACGTTTAAAAAATATCTGGGCTTACGCGCAAGGAGTGATTTAAGGTGCAACGGCGAGATAAAACTAATCACAGGTAAAACAGACGCCAGACAGATTCATTGGAAGAGTTGCCAAGATGCACAGTTCAGTAGTGAAGGAGGAACTTACAGAAAACTCGTCAGATTGATTCTTGTGAACAGCTCGTCAGTTTTTGGTTGGCGTGCGGAGTGTAGAAGAACTACTGTACACTGTTAGAATAGATTGAGCACACTGTGCTAGACGTGTACGCTTTACGTCTGAGGGTTGTTGCATTACTCTCCCACTTTGTGTTTTACGTTGTGGTGATAGAATAATGCGGGATGTTTCACTGCTGTGAGTGAAGCAAAGAGGACTTGGATAAAACACCGAATAAATAATCAGCGTGTGATGTATATAACACGATTATTATTATTATTATTATTACTAGCGGTTATGTGAGCTGAGGAGGAGTGCATTAAAGCAGTTCCTGCTCCTGCTTCTAACTGGATAATTTCCCAGCAGTGACAGAGATGTTGTGGGAAGCTATTGTCCAACAGAATAGTCCACCTGCCTTCGGTCGCCGAGCATGTGTGTGTGTTCTCTCCATATGTGTGCTGCACTGAGTGTGCCACCAGCCAGCATGCCTCACATCGCTTCTAAGACACATACGGTGAGAGACGGCATTACGTAAATCTTAATGCCGCAGAGCTGGGTTGCATATAGCTTTTTTAATTATTATTGTTACTATTACTATTATAGGTACATATTGAAACACTTCTGTCGCCTGTTTCTTTAGGGGTTTTAGCTGCTAGAAGCTGACAGTTATACTTATGGCAAAAATTTTCATAGACAATGCCTATTGGTGGGTCAATTCACTACTTTCTTATGGATTATAATTACATTACTTCAGCAATTATTATCAATTCCTACCAGTATTGCTGCTGTACTTGCATTATTTCATGTCTGTTTATGTGTATTATTACGTCGAAATTATCTATCGTCTCTCTGAAAACCAGTAATGTCAAGATGTCACACGCACATTGCAGTGTTGAAGTACCATACCTCGTAATATTTATAATCGTTTTTAAAACATTGCTTCTCTCGTACAAGGCTGCTTCGTATTGATGGTGTGTACTAATAATAACGCAAAACTCGTCTCCAGTTTATCAGCTACAGGGTATCATTTTTTCTCTAAAGTAATTTTAAATATTCTCTAGCCGCTACAGTGTCATTCCTATGTAGGGGAAAGGGTTCGTTTATTACCTGTATGAAGTTATTGCTTTATACTGTCAGAGGATCTTATTCTGCTTCTCACTGCAGTGCAGAGGCCCCGAATGGGGATCAACAGTGGATGGTTGATAAATGCTGGAGTTACTTTGAGCACTAAATCACACTACTGGCCATTAAAATTGCTACACCACGAAGATGAGGCGAAATTTAACCGGCAGGAAGAAGATGCAGTGGTATGCAAATGATTAGCTTTCCAGAGCATTCCCACAAGGTTGGCGCCGGTGGCGACACCTACAACCTGCTGACATCAGGAAATTTTCCAACCGATTTCTCATACACAAACAGCAGTTGACCGGCGTTGCCTGGTGAAACGTTGTGATGCCTCGTGTAAGGAGGAGAAATGCGTACCATCACGTTTCCGTCTTTTATAAAGGTCGGATTGTAGCCTACCGCGATTGCGGTTTATCGTATCGCTACATTCCTGCTCGCGTTGGTCGAGATCCAATGATTGTTAGCAGAATATGGAATCGGTGGGTTCAGGAGGGCAATACGGAACGCCGTTCTGGATCCCAACGGCCTCGTATCACTAGCAGTCAAGATGACAGGCATCTAATCCACATTGCTGTAACGGATCGTGCAGTCACTTCTCGATCCCTGAGTCAACAGATGGGGACGTTTGCAAGACAACAACCATCTGCACGAACAGTTCGACGACGTTTGCAGCAGCAGGGTTAATCAGCTCGGAGACCATGGCAACGGTTAGCCTTGACGCTGCAGGAGCAGGAGCGCCTGTGATGGTGTACTCAACGACGAACCTGAGTGCACGAATGGCAAAACGTCATTTTTTCGGATGAATCTAGGTTCTGCTTACAAAATCATGATGGTCGCATCCGTGTTTGGCGACATCACGGTGAAAGAACATTGGACGCGTCTATTCGTCATCGCCAAACTGGCGTATCACCCGGCGCAATGATATGGGGTGCCATTGGTTACACGTCTCGGTCACCGCTTGTTGCATTGACAGCACTTTGAACAGTGGACGTTACATTTCAGATGTGTTACGACCCGTGGCTCTGTCCTTCATTCGATCCCTGCGAAACCCTACATTTCAGCAGGTTAATGCACGACCGCTTGTTGGGTGTCCTGTACGGGCCTTTCTGGATACAGAAAATGTTCGACTGCTGCCCTGGCCAGCACATTCTCCAGATCTCTCACCAATTGGAAACGTCTGGTCAATGGTGGCCGAGCAACTGGCTCGTCAGAATACGCCAGTCACTACTCTTGATGAACTGTGGTATCGTGTTGAAGCTGCATGGGCAGCTGTACCTGTACACGCCATCCACGCTCTGTTTGACTCAATGCCCAGGCGTATCAAGGCCGTTATTACGGCCAGAGGTGGTTGTTCTGGGTACTGATTTCTCAGTGAATTGCGTGAAAATGTATTGTCAGTTCTACAGTTCTAGTATAATATATATTTCCAATGAATACCCTTTTGTCATCTGCATTTCTTCTGAGTGTAGCAATTTTAATGGCCAGTAATGTACTTACGAATGGCCGGCCCCTGTGGCAGAGCGGTTCTAGGCGCTTCAGTCCGGAACCGCGCTGCTGCTACGGTCGCAGTTTCGAATCTTGCCTCTGGAATGGATGTGTGTGATGTCCGTCGGTTAGTTAGGTTTAAGTAGTTCTAAGTCTAGGGGACTGATGACCATAGATGTTAAGGCCCATAGTTAGAGCCATTTGAACTTTCGGATGTTGATGAAACGTTACGCCGATTTGCGTGAGATATCGTCCTATCGTTTGGGTATATTTTATGGACAAAATAAAATTAATTTGGTGTCGTAACAAATACCCGAGCAGTGAGCTAGAGTGGAGAGCCGCTCTGGATTAGCCAAGCGGTCTAGGGCACTGCTGTCGTGGACTGTGCGGCTGGTCCCGGCGGAGGTTCGAGTCCTCCCTCGGTGATGGTTGTGTGTGTTTATCCTTAGGATAATTTAGGTTAATTAGTGTGTAAGCTTAGCGACTGATGACCTTAGCAGTTAAGTCCTATAAGGTTTCACACACATTTGAACACTTTTTATAGAATGAAGACCCTATTGCTCGATGTACAGAAAGCAGTCACAGTTGCGGTGGAATCATCAACAGCCTGTTTACTTTTTTTCCGGATTTGAGGTCACACCAAACTGCTGATACCACCAATTTCCAATTTTGGTGCCATTCGACGAATTCCGGTTTTTTTGTTATTTTTTGTTACAGGGTATTCACTGACGTCATTATTTCATACTGATAAAGTATCTTACTCTGCTTCTCACTGCACAGCGGGCACCTCGAATGGAGAGCAGCAGCACATGGTAACTTTTGAGCACTAAATTACTTATCGGCGTTGTCCTTTTGTTACAGAGGAGTGTGTGTGACATCATAAGATCCTTCAAATACTTTTAGGCAATAGTAAATAAATTTGTTATTATAAAAAGTACTAGCGGACTGTGCTAGTATGGAGAGCATATTGTTCGAAAAACAATGGGGGCTCCTTATCTTGCACGCCATAGACGATGGCGTCGACTGGCGGGCAGGAAGGGCATGGGAGCGGGCGTGTGGTGTCTGGGTTCCCGGAACGGTAAGAAAGCGCTGATGCTGATGTTGCCAAAGTATGATACGTATGCGATTTACAATCGCTCTCTCGAACGTGTGAACACAGCACTGCAGCTATCGCCGGGCAGCGTAAGGCACCATGCGTGCAAATTGTACTCCACTGGCTGCCAAGAGTGGGTGTGTTCAAGGTGGAACAGGTGTTTCGTGCCGACAACACGCACACCATTGGCTGCCGGGTGTCCTGTAAACGGCACCCACTGAAATTGGCATCCAGTAACATCTGCACCTTGGAGGATGCACTATTTGCCCCCGACCCAAATCCACGACTAGCCTGGCAGGTAGAAGAGTTCAGGCCCCTTACGTGGTGAGCTGATGAAGAGAACTGGAGATGCTCGAACAAGCATGAAAACATTAAAACAGAATTACAAACACGGATTTTAAAAATCGTGTTTTCTACTCGACAAAGAATACTTTAACATAAAATATGGCCGATACTCGTGGAACAGCATATAGTACAGGAAACGGCAACCAACACAGGTACCCACGAAAAACTGGATCCTTTGGCGCTATTACGTTTTGCTGCTTCAGAATTATAGCAGTGCATCGCGGTCAAGCTGGTTCTTGAAATTTGCTAACTAGGCTTCCTCGGGACAGTTTGCTTCGATCTTCAAACATCTGCCAGTTCAGTTTCATCAGCATCTCCGTGACACTCTTCCACTGGTCAAACAAACCTGTGAACGTTAGTGCTGCCTTTTTCTATTTCGCTGAATATCCCCTGTTAGACCTATTTGGTGCGGGTCCCACACACTTGAGCAGCATTCCAGGATGAGTCTCCCGACTCTTTTGTATGCAGTCTCCTCTGTAGACTGATTACATTTCTCACGTATCATACCACTGAACTGAAGTCTGTCACCTGCATATCTAAGACTGATCCTAAGTCATCGATTCCTTTCGTATCGCTACAAATCGTTATGCCCAGGTATTTGTGTGAACTGATCGATACCAACTGTGGCTCGTTGATATGGTAATCGTAGGGTACCACGTTATTTTTATTTTTTGAAGTGAACAGTTTCACATTTCTGAACATTTATAACAAGTTTCCCATCTTTGCACAATAGACTCACATAATTGAGAACGACGGTTGAAACCCACGTCCAGACATTCTGAGTTAGATTTTTCGTGATTTCCCTTAATCGCTTAAGACAAACGCCGGAGTGGTTCCTATGAAAGGGCTCTGCCGATTTCCTTCCCCATCCTTCCTAATCCGAGCTTGTGCTCCGTCTCTAATGACCTCATTGTCGATACGATGTTTAACAATGATCTCCTTCTCCTCCATCCAACCGAATATTTATGCAGTTTTTTTTCACTTCGTATCACATTACAGGTAACTACGTCATCTGTGAAAAGTCAGACGTTTTTAAAATATTGTCAATAAAGTCATTACTATACAACATTAACAGCAGGGGTTCCAACACACTTCTCTGGAGCATATTCGAAGTCACTTCCATTTCTGTTGATGACATTCCAAGCAAAATGAATTGCTGTGTTCTTCCTGCTTAAGACCCACACTCCAGTCACAAATTTCGCTTGGTATCCCATACGATCGCAATTTTGACAGTAAGTGCTGATTAGGTGCTGAGGCAGATGCTTTTCGGAAATCGAGGGAAAGTGCATCTACCTGACTGCCTTGACCCATGGCTTTCAGTCTGTCATGTGTGAAGACTGGCAGTTGGCTTTCAGATGACCGACATTTCTGGAATTCATGTTTTATAGCATGGAGGAGATAACACATTACTTTTGAGTTCAGAATGTAGACTAAGATTCTACAAAGAAATGGATCTAAAGGATAATGGATATTATTTTTGTGATTTACTTCTGATACGCTTCTAGTGGATTGGTGCTCTCTTCCAACCCCTGGACACCGTTTTTGGTTACTTCACCATAAACCACGAAGTAAATATTCCAGAATTCGACTCATAAACTGCTGCCAACATGAATAGCATAGAAGTAACTACCATCAGTGTGGCAAAGCACCTTAAGTAACTTAATTAAGGGATCTCCTCTTGTCTAGACTGAATAAAAGTTAGATTTCTTTCAGAGTATGCTGATATATTAGCTCCTTATTTAGCAAACATGTACAACCCCTCGCTCGACCAAGGATCCGTACCTTAAGACTAGGAAAGTTGCAAACGTCACACTAGAGCTGAAGAAAGGAAACAGAGCTAATCTACTGAATTGCAGGTTTGTAGCATTGACGTCGATTTGAAGTAAGATTATGGAACATATACTGTGTTCGAACAGTATGAATTCCCTCCAAGAAAACGATCTATTACACAGAGTCAGCACGCATTCAGAATAATCGGTCTTGTAAAACACAGCTACCTCTTTATTCTCATGAAGCAGTGAGTGATATAGACAGGTGTTTTCAAATTGATTCCATATTTCTAAATTTTCAGATCACCTTTTATACTGTTCCTCATAAGAGACTTCTAATCAAACTGTGAGCCAATGGGGCATCGTCTCAGTTGCGCTGCTGGATTTGTGAGTTAATGTCAGAAGGGTCACAGTTCGTAGTAATCGACGGAGAGTCAATGACTAAAACAAAAATGATCTCGGTAGTTCCCGAAAGAAGTGTTGATGGCTCTTTACTATCCGTACTCTACATAAATAATTTGGGAAACAATTTGAGCACGCATCTTAGATTGTTTGCAGATGGTGCTTTCATTTTCCGTCTAATAAGGTCATCAGAAGATCAAAACCAATTTCAAAATGATTTAAACAAAATGTCTGTATGGTGCAAAGAGTGGCAATTGATTCTAAATGATGAAAAATGTATGTCATCCATATGATTACTGAACGGAATTCGTTAAATTTCGGTTATATGATAAATCAAACAAATGTACAGCCTGTCAGTAAAGGAAAACTCCAGGGGTAAGAGTTACAAACAACTTAAATTGATGTTCCAATACATAATGTCGCCCGGATAAAGGAAGAGAACTAAATATTGCATTTTATTGGAAGAATACTTAAAAGATACAACAAATTCACCAAAGATACTGCGTGCATAACGATTATCCGTCTTCTGCTAGAGTATTGCTGTGCGCTTGGGATTCTTACCAGATAAAATATGCGGAGGACATCGAAAAAGTTCAAAGAAGGGCAGCACGTTTTATATTATCGCGAAATAGGTATGAGAGTATCGCGGGTAAGATGGTGTGGAATTCCACACTTTTTTATTTTTTACTTTTATTTTTTAAAGGCGTTTCTCGTTGCGGCGGGATTTTTCACGAAATTTCAATGTTCAAGTTTCTACCTTGAAAGCTAAAATATTTTGCTGACGCATAGCTGCATAGGGAGAAAGAAGATTGTGATAAAATAAGAGAAATCGGTGTTCGCACGGAAAGGTTGAGGTGTTCACGTTTCCTGCGCGCTGCTCAAGTTTATACCAAGTAGAGAATTATTGTGAAAGAAACTCGATGAACCCTTTGCCAAGCAGTTAAGTTTGAATTGCAGAGTAGTGAGGTAGAGGTAGATGTACGTATGCATCGTAAAAGGAAGAAGTGTAGGATACAAACCAAAAAAATAGTAGAATTAATGCCATATGCATATTTAAGCAGTAATATCGCAGAACGTTATGCAGACAATTGGTGGCACTCATGATCTTCTTCCGGCAGTAGCATATTTTGTTTGCGTTGGTCATTTGCAAGGCGGCGTCGACACGGCTCGAGCAGGGCCACACAGCACTCCACAGCAGGAGCAGGGAGAGGGCGAACGACGACTACCGATGCAGGTAGGCCGTAACGTACTGAGCAGGTAGTGTCCAGGTTACTGGGTGCAAATTTGACAGCTTTCTGGTTGGATGCATGTTTGACTGGCTGCAGTTTTATGTATCCGGTGCCTAGCGTAGTGTAAGGCCTTGGCGCGTGCCCAGATTTGATGATGGTGATGTAATGATTCCTGGGATGGCACTGAAGATAAGGAATTTCTGATGCTGATGTGACATGCACAGTTGTCTCAGCTGAAATATGACACCGCTAATGAAAAGTTTGCTGGCAGCTGCTGAGTCTGCGTTTTGGCCTCGTATGTCAGTGGTGCTGGTGATGTTCTCGGGGATGGAGCGCGGATTGGACAAGAATGCGACGGGAAGCTGATCATTGGCTATCGGAAAGGGTCGTCTCAGCAGTCGCCTCAGCTGAACTACAGGAATCATGGTCACTCTACATGTGGATGGCTAGCAGGTATTTCTAACCCCCAGTTCTCCAGAATGTGAATTAGCCATGGAGCCATCTCGTTTCTTCGAAAAATCTTGTACATTTTCTTAAAACACAAAAGTATGGAAAAGAATAGAAGAAATTCAACCAGGAAAAATGTGGTTTTGCTAAGTAGTTAGAACAAATAAACAATAGAAAAAAGTAGGTTATTTGCACTGCGTATAGCTTGAGATCGATACTGACAACTGCTTGGTGGAAAAGTGATTGTGACGGTAAGAACTTTGAAGCGACTGACAGAGTTCAAGTACAATGATGATGGATTCAACAGAGATGTCAAGTGCAGAGACAGTGCGCATCGTATACGTTTAGCTTGTACATCGCACGACTTGATTAATTGATGGTGTACTTGCTTGCTTGTTTATTTTAGTTCGCCGTCAAGGGGTGAAATGACAGATTCATTTGCAGCTCCCTTTGACCATTTAATCCTAGTGTGAATATATACAATATCAAAAGAAGTTGAAGTAAAGTATGAGAATATACACACTGCACTCGTGGATCTTGCGTTGCTGAGACTGACATAACTTAAGTAAGCCTATGGTAATTGACCTGGTAGAAGTGGGAGGATAGATGGTTACGAGGGAAATGTTTATGTTCTGGCGCGACTTGCTCGTGGAGTTAGAAGGTTGCAGTGTGCCCTGGTTTTGGACGATAGGGTGGTTACTATCGTCACTAGCTGGAGCCTCACCGGAGAGGCGGCAGTACAAAGACAGCCACGAAGAAGGCAAGACAGCTAGCGATTATCTATGGGGGCAGCTGGTGGAGAAAGGGGGACTAGAAGTTGATGCAACAAGGCAGCGGAGGCAGCCGGGCAAAGTCTTGGACTGGGCTTGTGATGGCCTGCTGTCTACACGGGGCATCGGTTCCTACCTGGTTGAGTGCACTGTGCTTGGCTTCGTGGATACAAGGATCCTGGTGCCGTCCGGCTACAAGTTATTTTTAGCTGTGGTGTATTCTTGCCTACTATAGTTATAGCAGGTTGTGAAGGTTGTATGCAGCAATGGCGCCCATACTAGGGACAAGGGGGACCGCTCCCCTCCCTAACCCCTAGCTCTCTGAAAAGGAAAAAAAAATGATGTAGTCAGGTGTTTGCTTTCAAGAAAATTGTTTAGAACTTGGTACTGTGCAGTTCAGACCACGCAGTTGACTGTGTTTTTGGCTACACTGCTGAAGGAAATAGTGTTAAACCCAGCGAGTCTGTATTTTTTTACTTATTGGCGATTTAAGAAGGGGAAAGTAAAGGTGAGCCGAAGAGAGAACTGAAGTTTGCGTTTGGGATGGTGTTTGATTAGGGTAGTCCGTTCAGCTGTGCTAGCCACAACGTAGTGGATAACATATCTACCTAGTAAGTCGAAGACCTGCGTTCACGTCCTGCTCTTGCCAAAAGTTTTGATTCATTTCTTCATCTTCTGTCTTTTTTGTTATTGTGTTTTGGTAGTTTTACTACTGCTGATGAGTCAATTACTCTCCCATTTGTTCTGGGCTGTGGTCAGCACTGGGTAACCTGGTTGCTGTGATTTATTAATTATGCTTTGTTTTCTTGTTAATTAGTTATTTTAGTTTTGGGTGTTGGCTTTTGGTATAGATTATTTTGGAATTTTGTAGTCAAGGATCAGATTTGATTATTGTGGTTGTTCTTGTCATCATTTTCGCATGTTCTGTTATTTATATTACATCATTTGTGCCCTCTTATGCTAAAACTGAAGACACTTAGAGAGCAGTGTGCTAGGTAGTATGTTGGTATATTGTAAACTGAGAACTGAATTATTAACTATGATTATCTTGTGCACGTGATGTCATTTGTTGAGTTTGATTAATAAACGTGTTAAAAACCTTTTAAGGTTTTCCTCCAACACTGTCCACTACCCAACTGTTTCCTGCGCCACACAGTGTACGGCCAATTTGCCAGAATGCCGAAGGTGAGGTGCTCCTGGTGTGAGACTCTTTGCTGCAAGGCCTCAGGCCAGACACTTTGATATCTGCTGCCATATTCCACAAGAGTAATTGTGTACTGAAGCAATTACTTACACACTGCCAGTGGGCACCTGGCTGAGTTCCAGCTAATTACTGCAGAATTCACGCAACACTTGCCCCATGGATGTGCTACCTGGCATTTTTTGTGTAGAGTGAGAGTTGTCCAACAGCAACAGCAGAGCGATCACCACTTAGTAACGACATGCACTGAAAAATCCACTAAATGTCCAGCTGGCTGTGTTCCACTTGTCTCCACGTAACTAAATTCCGTGAATGTGACCCTGACATAATGATTAACACAATGAGCATATTATTGTTTCCGTTTTTAAATTATGATTCCTGATGGAAGTGTATTAAATGTGTGAGTATAAGGTTTGTAAATGATGAAGAAAATAATCTCACTTTGCTCCGAAAGAAATGTGCTGTATTGCATTCCCGCAGTTGTAGCATTTATTCCTTTTATGATTAGCAGGTGTTATAAACATTAAATACATTTACAATGGGGGACTACAAACGAAACCTTTAATACCAAATAATATTCTCACGATTATGTGTGAGTTAATATCCAATTAAGCTTTAAGTTATTGTTAGTATATACACTAATTCTTTATATTAAAGAAATATTTTATGAGTGTATCAGCCAGTAGAAAATGCTGTTTTCACTTTAATCATTACAACTGTAATGAAATAGTATTAGAGACCAAAAAGAAATCTTCCAAAAGAGCAAATAGTGAGAGTCATTTGAAAGACACTAACATTATAAAATGAAGTATACATTACATGGAATCTGAAACAAGCAAATTCCTCACTTTGTACAAACTGTCAGTTAAAAGTACCACACTTATTTCCTTACATCAAGATATCGAGGACAACAAAGAAAATATCACGAATGTAGTTTGTGCAATATGGCCAAACGAAATGCTCTAATCAGTTAACCATGGAAAATGATCCAGCTGAGAGAAAAAGTGCCTCAGAGTTACTAACACAACATACGGTACTTTAGTCACGTGGGTCACCTTTAAGGAGTTCTGTGTTCTTGAAAAATGTGCAGATTTACCTTTATATGTTCAATCTGGGGAGAATAGATTCATAGATTAAGTTTTTCAATAGAAACGTCAAAAGAGACATATTCAGATTGACAAGTTGAAGAAAATATACATTTTTTGAAGGGATTGACATATAAACCGTGGTGAAGAGATCTGTGGTTTAATTAGTCCATTGTTTTTAATTTAGCGTAAGCAAAAATTATATTGCATACGAATTTTTGTCTTGATCGGTGTTTAACTATCGCAACGGGTTATCTAACTGCTTCTTTATATTGCGATCAAGAGAAATAAATTGATGGCGAACTATTACAGATCACATGTGTCCATAACTTAGTGTCAGGACATGCAAACAAATTGTATCGCTTAGAGCAGTTCGTGAAATCATTATCGCCAGTTACTGTATATAAATTAACGACATATGAAATGTAATCCACGACCAATTCCCACTCGTCTCAAATTTTTATGTATAAATTTTCACAATGTTCTCTGCTGATCCACTGATGATAACTAACAGACGGAAGGTATATGCATTATGACGAAGAAATCAAAGTGGAACTACAATGAAATTTTATGCATTAAATGGAAGTTGGATAGTATTACGGCATTCTGTTCACATGTGTTTGTTTTTGCTGGTAAAATCTGATGGCAAAACATAGTGCTTTGAATAAAAACCAGCATGTTGTTGCTAGCAATGTCTCACACCACCGCAAGATCTGCAGGGTCAGCAAGGAAGAAACACCGCACTTCAGGTTACTGATCTGATACTCTTAAATTAGTAGAGATTAATTTATTAATTCATTTATAATGAAAGTGAATCACTTTATCCTGTGTCAGTTATCAGAATGCAACAATTCAATAAGCTAACAAAATGTGATATAAAATAGACATGGTCCTAAATATAAGCACTTCGAGCCGGTGTACTATTTTGTTTAAATTATACTTTCTTTTTCGACAACGTGATTTTCTTTGTTGTGATTAATTACTTTATAAACTTAAATGGCAGTAAATGTGCTAAAGGAAGTGTTATTGTAAATGAAAGGGTCTCTATCAGTGGAGGAAAAAATTTTCGATTTCAGTTTATAAATATCGATAGTGGAGAACTCTGTTGCTCGAAGATAATAGTGAGATACTGGACCATGCCTTAATCCGTGTCTGGCCGTTGTTTAGACACTTCAGGAGGCAGTTTGCTCACTCACCATAAGCAAGTGAGTACAGGAAATGTTACTGTTACTGTGAGCCGGTGCTCCCGTGTTTTATGACAAAAAATAAATTAAAAATGAAGAGTAAATTTTTGAAGAACTGATTTATTCAGATCGCAATCTATCGCTGTCGACAGTACACTATCTGATGAAGAGTATCTGGACACAGTACGGGGTGTGCCCACTCTTCGCCTTTCTGGCAGCTTCGTTCCTTCCGGGTGCACTGTCACTGAGGAGTCTGTGTGTCTGCGAAGATCATTTATTTTCAAGAGTAAAAACCAGGACGCTGGGGTCTGGAGCGAAGCCGACGTTCTAAGTCATCCCACACGTGTTCCATTGGGTTCAGGTCGGGTCTCAGGACAGGCCAGTTCATTACTGAAATGTTTTTATCCACAAACCATTGCCACTCAGATGATGCTTTATGTCAGGATGCATTGTTATGCTGACACAGAGATTCATCGTCTCCAGACTTTTTCTCTACTGTATGCAATACACAATGCTGTAAATCTGTTGCTATTGCTCCGCTTTTAGCGCTTTTTTAAGCTCAATAAAGAGACTTTACCCTAGCCACGATAAACACCCACATACCACAACACCGTCTCCTCTATGCTTCGTTGGCACTACTCTTTTGTCAAAGCACTCTCGTCGGATTAGAGCAGGGTATAATGTGATTCATCATATCAAATCACTCGTTTCCTGTCGCTCACTATCCAGTGGAGGGCATCACTCTTTACATCACCTGATGCGTTCCTTAGCAATGACTATAGAAATGTGCGTCATATGACGAGCTCCTCGAACATTGCTCTCCTTCCTTTTCAAATTCCCACACGCAGTCATTGTATTAGCAGGACTGCTGGTAGCACTTTCGAACTCTCTAGTGATTCGTTCCTCCTATTTCGTGCGATTTTTACAGCAATCATTGCAATGCTCGATGATCGTTACCGTCAGTGCATGAGCTATGCCCGATCAATCTTTTGCTAGTATGGAGGCGTGCCTCGTCTTGGTTTCCGCAACACAGTCGCATCACCAACAATCGACTAGGGCAGCTTTAGAAGGCTTGAAATGTCCCTCATGGATTTGTTGCTCAGACGGTACTTGTCCAAATTTGAAGACGCTGAGCTATTTTGACGGATACACTCTGACAACACAATACTCCCCGCCTCATTATATACTGGTGGGTCAGCCTCTCGTGACATATAGCAGTCCCCCTTTACATGGGAGAGTCTGGATGCCTTCGATCAGATAATGTGCTTATCAGGTTTGGTACTTCATGAATTTTCAATTGTGTTTTAAAGTAAATTCCGCTAAACGTTCTAACATCTTTGTTTCAGGAAAATTCTCGAAAACTGAAGCTTACGTGCAAGTACTCAAATTGAAAGTAACGGTAGAATTCATTTTTCTTTGTGGTTTGCGTTAACAGACAACAGTTTAGATATAGAACAAGCAGAAATATATTTACATTATTTAACGTCAGTTTAAATCTTATGAAAGAGTGCTGTGCTGAAACGAAAATCTGAATTTAATTAAACAGTGTGAAGAAATTCACATTTAAACCTGAATGTTCAGCACTATGCTTCATACAACCGGTGAATCAGAGTTAGCGTTAGTACATTATTTGTCTGCATCCGCAGCTTGTGTGTGGGTGTAGAACCAATCCTTGTTGTAAATTAACTATCCACAATGAATAAAACCGACGTTTACACAACAACTGCAGTAGAATTCCCCTGGATCTACTGACTTCCACGACATACGGTAAAATATCTCTGGGGAAAAAAATCGGCGTTACATCAACGATAGCAGTGGTTGAAACGTCCGTTTTATTTATCCAGAGATAATTATTTTACAATATGATGTTGCTCCATAACCAGAAAACTTTTATATTAACAACTTTTAAATTAATAGTTATAATGTTGTTACAGGTATTACTCATGTGTCTGGATTATAGTACATGTATGTGGATGAGTTATCTTCGTTGGTAATGTCTATGGCGATGTGAAGACTGGCATCATTGCCTTGAGATGTGTATTTGTTAATGACCTGAATTCTGTACGAATGCTACTGCGTTCTTCACTATTTTCAAGGCGTATGAGATATGTTTACTAGAGTAGGATTCATGGTTACCTTGTTTATGTTTCACTGAGGTCAATATACAGGGTGTTACAAAAAGGTAGGGCCAAACTTTCAGGAAACATTCCTCACACACAAATAAAGAAAACATGTTATGTGGACATGTATCCGGAAACGCTTAATTTCCACTTTACAGCTCATTTTAGTTTCGTCAGTATGTACTGTACTTCCTCGATTCACCACCAGTTGGCCCAATTGAAGGAAGCTAATGTTGACTTCGGTGCTTGTGTTGACATGCGACTCATTGCTCTACAGTACTAGCAACAAGTACATCAGTACGTAGCATCAACAGGTTAGTGTTCATCACGAACGTGGTTTTGCAGTCAGTGCAATGTTTACAAATGCGGTGTTGGCAGATGTCCATTTCATATATGGATTAGCACAGGGCAATAGCCATGGCGCGGTACGTTAGTATCGAGACAGATTTCCAGAACTAAGGTGTCCCAACAGGAAGACGTTCGAAGCAATGGATCGGCGTCTTGGGAGCACGAAATAGTCCAGCCTAGCCGGCCGCGATGGTCTCGCGGTTCTAGGCGCTCAGTCCGGAACCGCGTGACTGCTACGGTCGCAGGTTCGAATCCTGCCTCGGGCATGGATGTGTGTGATGTCCTTAGGTTAGTTAGGTTTAAGTAGTTCTACGTTCTAGGGGACTGATGACCACAGTTGTTAAGTCCCATAGTGCTCAGAGCCATTTGAACCATTCCAGCCTATGACTCGCGACCGGGGAAGACCTAGAACGACGAGGACACCTGCAATGGACGAGGCAATTCTTCGTGCAGTTGTCGATAACCCTAATGTCACCGTCAGAGAAGTTGCTGCTGTACTAGGTAACGTTGACCACGTCACTGTATGGAGAGTGCTACGGCAGAACCAGTTGTTTCCGTACCATGTACAGCGTGTGCAGGCACTATCAGCAGCTGATTAGCCTCCATGGGTACACTTCTGCGAATGGTTCATCCAACAATGTGTAAATCCTCATTTCAGTGCAAATGTTCTCTTTACGGATGAGGCTTCAGTACACCGTGATAAAATTGTACATTTTCACAATCAACATGTGTGGGCTGACGATAATCCGCGCGCAATTGTGCAATCACGTCATCAACACAGATTTTCTGTGAACGTTTCGCCAGGCATAGTTGGTGATGTCTTGATTGGGCCCCATGTTCTTCCACCTATGCTCAGTGGAGCACGCTATCATGATTTCATACGGGATACTCTACCTGTGCTGCTAGAACATGTTCCTTTACAAGTTCGACACAGCATGTGGTTCATGCACGATGGAGCTCCTGCACATTTCAGTCGAAGTGTTCGTACGCTTCACAACAGATTCGGTGACCGATGGATTGGTAGAGGCGGACCAATTCCATGGCGTCCACGCTCTCCTGACCTCAACCCTCTTGACTTTCATTTATGGGGGCATTTGAAAGCTCTTGTCTACGCAACCCCCGTACCAAATGTAGAGACTCTTCGTGCTCGTATTGTGGACGGCTGTGATACAATACGCCATTCTCCTGGGCTGCATCAGCGCATCAGGGATTCCATGCGACGGAGGGTGGAGGCATGTATCCACGCTATCGGAGGACATTTTGAACATTTCATGTAACAAAGTGTTTGAAGTGACGCTGGTACGTTCTGTTGCTGTGTGTTTCCATTCCATGATTAATGTGATTTGAAGAGAAGTAATATAATGAGCTCTAACATGGAAAGTAAGCGTTTCCGGACACATGTCCACATAACATGTTTTCTTTCTTTGTGTGTGAGTAATGTTTCCTGAAAGTTTGGCCGTGCCTTTTTGTAACACCCTTTATATAGCAACATTTCACTGTACTTCTTTCGGAATAGGTTTTTATTTCGTCGCCATTACCAAGCTTAATACTTGGTTGCTATCGTGATGAGTTTGAACACAAAGTGATAACTGGAGATACGATAATCAGCGTCCAATGGTCAAGAAATAAGTTAATCTGAGACATTGCATTCCCAACGATTACTGCGACCACTTGAACCCTCTGTCACAATATTGATTTTCTATAACAGAAACGTTTGGTTTTGACAAGACCTGTCAGTTACCAAGTGGAAATTGTTTGTTTTCAGGTGTTATTGATTCCATTTTTCTGCAGGATTTTTGATGATCAACAAAGTTGCCCTATTCAGGTGTTGCGAGCTGTGTTGTTGTATTCGTGACTGAAACAATCTGTTTGTCCTCGTGTGTTTCATAATATATAATTATGGAAATCTTGTTCTGCCTTGAGCAAACACAAATTCTTCTCGTCGAACACCCAGACACGTTTCGGTGAAGCTTCCATATCGTCAATCGCACCATTTAATTATAATGTTAATATTCTCATAGTATCACATGTTTACGTGGATGTCTGACATTAGCGGTAGAGCCAATATTTTGCTTCAGTTTGTCTCTTGTTGTTGATTCAGCTTTTCCATGTCTTTACATAGTATGAAAACCGTACTTTCTAACATGCAATGTGGCGGTACAAGTGAATATATGATAAACGGTAACAAGTAACGAATACAGAATAAAAATTGCAGAATTTAATTTAGAGGCTGCCTACACAGAAATACCCTCTTTTCAGTTTGCTTCCAAAACAAAATTAAATGGAGTAAATTTATTTTGTTCTCAAAAAATAACTTGTATGTCAAGTTTTCAAAAGAAAGCTACAATATCAATTCAGAAGACTTCCATGTGAGCTCCTGAGGTGTCGCGAGGAATGTAACCTGTATTTAACACCCATCCAGATCTGCTGCTACATGTCCGGAGGGATGGTGCCAGTGACTGCCACAACCCAGGTACGGAAGTCTTGAAGCTCCCTCACTGCAGTGGCGAACACTCTGTCCTTTTCTAGTCCCAAAGAGAAATATATATATTAATGGTGTGATGTCACAAGAACGCAGAGGCCATTCACGGGTCCCTCTCGTCCAATCCAACGACTTCAGAATGTTCGATTCAGAGATGTCCTAACTTCCAACAATCAGTGACGCTGAGTACCATCTTGTTGAAAACAAATTTTGGTTGCAGGTCCTCAGCCTTGGGAAAAGCAAACATCGCCAACATGGCTAGGTACTTCGTCCTGTGTCAGTCTCCTCAGCAAGGAAACCAGTCCAGTTATCTTGTCGCATGTGAGACCACACAAAACACTCCCCGAGGGCCGACCTCGCACCTGTTCCTTGATACTCTGTAGAGTCTGTGAGTCTCAGAAGCGTACGTTATGTATATTTACAGTTCCAGACAAATGGAAATATTACACTTGACAAGAAAGCAGTATTCCAGTTGATTCGTATAAGTTTTTCACGTGCAAATCCATATCGCCATTGCTTCTCTTCCGGCATTATGGCTTGCAGAGTCTGCACCTAGTGTGAATACAAATACAACCGCTTTTTGGAGACCTTATGAATAGTTATAAGTGGCATCTAAAGTTCCTGCGAAACCTGACTTCGTTTTGGAGGACAATATCAACTTACTCTCCAGAGAAACATCGACCCCTTGCATGCCACTTCAGAACGTTGCCAGTGACCAGAAGCTACCTACGCCATTCTTTTATCCTCTTGGTGGCTGGTGCCACTTTCTTGTAAACAGAACGGACCTGCCTTTGGACCATAACAATGGGTTTAAACTCCGCATACCAAAGCAGAATATGTGCCTTCTTCTCAAATGACGACATTTTCGCTTGGACATGCGACAATGAAAAAACGATAACGCGTCAAACGTTGACAAAAACTGGGAAGAAACTTCAGTTCCTACTGCACGCAAAGGACGAGTCAGACCTGATGCAAAGATACTGCCTCAAAAATAGGGCATTTCGGCATAGTTAACCGGTGTTACAGAACCTTATGAATGAGAAATCTCTTCAAATCAGCTGCTTCCAAGTCGACGTGTGTTCTTTGCCAGGGTCATTTATTGTTACCGAGATATAAATGAAGACTGTATCTGGACTAAGGATGCACCTGTATCTGTTAGCTGCGGGTTTTATCGCTATTTGGTTGTATATAGTGTGGTGGGTCCTATTTACTTTCTTACTGGTAGTTCACATTATGTGATTTCCACTTAGAGAGTCCTGAATAAAAAATTAATAGTCAAATGAATCAACAAATATTACAAGAAATTATACAAATGATTTGGTCTTTTGTAGGTACCAGAAAGTTTTCATTTCCTTGCCATACATACTTTTAGTGATATTAGGCTTAATCCTTCCTTGTCCAAGCAGGAATCACCACCTGTCATCAGAGGCGCGGTTCTGGGTCGGTGACAGAGTACAGTACACAGACTGAATCAGCAAGGAAGGCTACTATTGCACAGTGTACTGTTGGAAGGAATAACAAAATCAGGGTTTAATAACCTATCGACGAACTAGGCCAGTACTGTCTCTTTCAAAGAACGACCCTGATATATAAGACCAAAAGGATTTGGTTAAGCTGGAGTAAGACGATACTTCTCTTGGATACAAATGAACCATAGCCCAAGGGCTATCCAGAACACTTGATCCAATCTTTGTATCGCCAACAGAGCCCCGAGGTATGAGAGACGGAAAAATCCTGTTTTTATACGCGGCGTTTTGAAACATATTGGGTAGCGTACGCTGTCGCATGATTACCGGTTATGAAGACAAGAGGTTTCCCACACACAAGGTATGGTTACGACTAGATGGCTCAAATAGTTCAAATGGCTCTGAGCACTATGTGACTTAACTTCTGAGGCCATCAGTCGCCTAGAACTTAGAACTAATGAAACATATGCCAGAGGCAGGATTCGAACCTGCGACCATAGCGGTCGCTCGGCTGCAGAATGTAGCGCCTAGAACCGCACGGCCACTCCGGCCGGCCGAGTAGATGGTTTAAATGGAAGAAAGGAATAGCGGTAAATCTAGTAGAAGCCTAATTAATGCTGTACCACGACCTGCTGCGGGATACCAGTGTGAAAACTTGTATAACACAAAATTCTCCTTAAGAGGGGTTTCGATTGGTATCCGCGTTTGAAGGCTAATCGCATTGCAAATGCAGCTTGGCGTTATCAACGTGGCCGTCAACTGTTAGACGACGTTAAAACTAAAATAACTCTGATCAACTGCTTAGTTTGCACTTGGCAGTCATTTCAGTAATTTGTGTTATGTGGTTTTCACTGAGATGGAAAAAGTATATTATTATTCAGTAATTCGCTTTATGAGGTTTGTTTGGAAAACACATGACAAGGGAAAAAACAGAAAATTTCGGTATAATTTAAGTCATAAATAGTGATGGTTACATACTACATGAAAGCGATCGAAGATCTGTTTTCCAAACTTTCAGGAAACATTCCTCACACACAAATAAAGAAAAGATGTTATGTGGACATGTGTCCGGAAACGCTTAATTTCAATGTTAGAGCTCATTTTAGTTTCGTCAGTATGTACTGTACTTCCTCGATTCACCGCCAGTCGGCCCAATTGAAGGAAGGTAATGTTGTCTTCGGTGCTTGTGTTGACATGCGACTCATTGTTCTACAGTACTAGCATCAAGCACATCAGTACGTAGCATCAACAGGTTAGTGTTCATCACGAACGTGGTTTTGCAGTCAGTGCAATGTTTACAAATGCGGAGTTGGCAGATGCCCATTTGATGTATGGATTAGCACGGGGCAATAGCCGTGGCGCGGTACGTTTGTATCGAGACAGATTTCCAGAACGAAGGAGTCCCGACAGGAAGACGTTCGAAACAATTGATCGGCGTCTTAGGGAGCACGGAACATTCCAGCCTATGACTCGCGACCGGGGAAGATCTAGAAGGACGAGGACACCTGCAATGGACGAGGCAATTCTTCGTGCAGTTGACGATAACCCTAATGACACCGTCAGAGAAGTTGCTGCTGTACAAGGTAACGTTGACCACGTCACTGTATGGAGAGTGCTACGGGAGAACCAGTTGTTTCCGTACCATGTAGAGCGTGTGCAGGCACTATCAGCAGCTGATTGGCCTCCACGGCTACACTTCTGCGAATGGTTCATCCAACAATGTATAAATCCTCATTTCAGTGCAAATGTTCTCTTTACGGATGAGGCTTCATTCCAACGTGATAAAATTGTACATTTTCACAATCAACATGTGTGGGCTGACGAGAGTCCGCACGCAATTGTGCAATCACGTCATCAACACAGATTTTCTGTGAACGTTTGGGCAGGGATTGTTGGTGATGTCTTGATTGGGCCCCATGTTCTTCCACCTACGCTCAATGGAGCACGTTATCATAATTTCATACGGGATACTCTACCCGTGCTGCTAGAACATGTGCCTTTGCAAGTACGACATAACATGTGGTTCATGCACGATGGAGCTCCTGCACATTTCAGTCGAAGTGTTCGTACGCTTCTCAACAACAGATTCGGTGACCGATGGATTGGTAGAGGCGGACCAATTCCATAGCCTCCACGCTCTCCTGACCTCAACCCTATTGACTTTCATTTATGGGGGCATTTGAAAGCTCTTGTCTACGCAACCCCGGTACCAAATGTAGAGACTCTTCGTGCTCGTATTGTGGACGGCTGTGATACAATACGCCATTCTCCTGGGCTGCATCAGCGCATCAGGGATTCCATGCGACGGAGGGTGGAGGCATGTATCCTCGCTAACGGAGGACATTTTGAACATTTCCTGTAACAAAGTGTTTGAAGTCACGCTGGTACGTTCTGTTGCTGTGTGTTTCCATTCCATGATTTATGTGATTTGAAGAGAAGTAATAAAATCTCTAATATGGAAAGTAAGCGTTTCCGGACACATTTCCACATAACATATTTTATTTCTTTGTGTGTGAGGAATGTTTCCTGAAAGTTTGGCCGTACGTTTTTGCAACACCCTGCATATCAGAAAATTTGCCACATTGGTAGCTGCCGCACCCAATACTTCTCCAAAAATTTTAATTTGGGCTTAAATATGATTGCATAAATATGCACGACATATACACTCCTGGAAATTGAAATAAGAACACCGTGAATTCATTTTCCCAGGAAGGGGAAACTTTATTGACACATTCCTGGGGTCAGATAAATCACATGATCACACTGACAGAACCACAGGCACATAGACACAGGCAACAGAGCATGCACAATGCCGGCACTAGTACAGTGTATATCCACCTTTCGCAGCAATGCAGGCTGCTATTCTCCCATGGAGACGATCGTAGAGATGCTGGATGTAGTCCTGTGGAACGGCTTGCCATGCCATTTCCACCTGGCGCCTCAGTTGGACCAGCGTTCGTGCTGGACGTGCAGACCGGGTGAGACGACGCTTCATCCAGTCCCAAACATGCTCAATGGGGGACAGATCCGGAGATCTTGCTGGCCAGGGTAGTTGACTTACACCTTCTAGAGCACGTTGGGTGGCACGGGATACATGCGGACGTGCATTTTCCTGTTGGAACAGCAAGTTCCCTAGCCGGTCTAGGAATGGTAGAACGATGGGTTCGATGACGGTTTGGATGTACCGTGCACTATGCAGTGTCCCCTCGACGATCACCAGTGGTGTACGGCCAGTGTAGGAGATCGCTCCCCACACCATGATGCCGGGTGTTGGCCCTGTGTGCCTCGGTCGTATGCAGTCCTGATTGTGGCGCTCACCTGCACGGCGCCAAACACGCATACGACCATCATTGGCACCAAGGCAGAAGCGACTCTCATCGCTGAAGACGACACGTCTCCATTCGTCCCTCCATTCACGCCTGTCGCGACACCACTGGAGGCGGGCTGCACGATGTTGGGGCGTGAGCGGAAGACGGCCTAAAGGTGTGCGGGACCATAGCCCAGCTTCATGGAGACGGTTGCGAATGGTCCTCGCCGATACCCCAGGAGCTACAGTGTCTCTAATTTGCTGGGAAGTGGCGGTGCGGTCCCCTACGGCACTGCGTAGGATCCTACGGTCTTGGCGTGCATCCGTGCGTCGCTGCGGTCCGGTCCCAGGTCGACGGGCACGTGCACCTTCCGCCGACCACTGGCGAGAACATCGATGTACTGTGGAGACCTCACGCCCCACGTGTTGAGCAATTCGGCGGTACGTCCACCCGGCCTCCTGCATGCCCACTATACGCCCTCGCTCAAAGTCCGTCAACTGCACAAGTGTTAAAGACTGCGATGGAGCTCCGTATGCCACGGCAAACTGGCTGACACTGACGGCGGCGGCGCACAAATGCTGCGCAGCTAGCGCCATTCGACGGCCAACACCGCGGTTCCTGGTGTGTCCGCTGTGCCGTGCGTGTGATCATTGCTTGTACAGCCCTCTCGCAGTGTCCGGAGCAAGTATGGTGGGTCTGACACACCGGTGTCAATGTGTTCTTTTTTCCATTTCCAGGAGTGTAGAAAGCTGCGTGTTACTGACACACTCTGTAAAGAAATTGATGAATCGATGACAGGGCAGAATGATACGATTAGATTACCTGAAGGCATGAACGTGAGGAACAGAGTGCAGTAGATGGTCATGATGGAGACGAAAGCCGCGACGAGCCGCAGGTCCAGTGTGAGCACGCCCAGCAGGTTGATTACTGGGAGTCCAGCAGTAAGTTCTTAGTGAGCTGCGTTGCTTGGAACTCGAGTCCATTTGTTGTCGTCATCTGAAAAAGGATCAGACACAGTTATCAAATTAGTTAATGCTGATTTCAGGTAGATATTTCAATACGAAGAATCAGCGTTTTCAGAAATTTTAGTTTTGACATTTTTTCACATATATCGTTAACATTAGCATCCATTTTTCCTCCCTTGCTACTACAGTTATGCTACAGACATGCTGACAGCTGCGAACCACCCGCATCCCTTCGTGCTCGTTGTCTTCCCCGAAGGCGATGTCACCTTTCAGCAGTATAACTGTCCATGTCTCGGAGCCCGAACTGTGCCACAGTAGTTTGAGGAGCGCTGAACAGAACGCACGTTGATATCTCGGGGACGAAACACGACTGTTGTAAATCCTAAGGGACACATCTGGGGCGTTATCTGGCGCCATCACCACATATGCAAATCAGCGGCCTGTTACTTATGTGTACTACATGATACGTGAATAGACTTATAAAGCCACATAGCTCTCGTTGCGCTGGGTAGCCGCTCGGTCTAGGCGCCTTGCCTCTGTTCGTGCGGTTCCCCCTGGCGGAGGTTCGAGTCCTCCCTCAGGCATGGATGTGTGTGTGTTGTCCTTAGTGTGAGTTAGTGTAAGTTATATTAAGTAGTGTGTAAGCCTAGGGATCAATGACCTCAGCAGATTGGTCCCATAGGAACGCACCAACACTACATAGCTCCAGATGCCAGCCAACAACATGGATAAACAAGCTATATAATATTTTGGCACATCAGTGCCCAAATGTATCGTTATTTTAAGCATACATTCATTTTAATGTCATATTCGTATATATATATATATATATATATATATATATATATATATATATATATATATATATATATATATATACTCCTGGAAATTGAAATAAAAACACCGTGAATTCATTGTCCCAGGAAGGGGAAACTTTATTGACACATTCCTGGGGTCAGATACATCACATGATCACACTGACAGAACCACAGGCACATAGACACAGGCAACAGAGCATGTACAATGTCGGCACTAGTACAGTGTATATCCACCTTTCGCAGCAATGCAGGCTGCTATTCTCCCATGGAGACGATCGTAGAGATGCTGGATGTAGTCCTGTGGAACGGCTTGCCATGCCATTTCCACCTGGCGCCTCAGTTGGACCAGCGTTCGTGCTGGACGTGCAGACCGCGTGAAACGACGCTTCATACAGTCCCAAACATGCTCAAAGGGGGACAGATCCGGAGATCTTGCTGGCCAGGGTAGTTGACTTACACCTTCTAGAGCACGCTGGGTGGCACGGGATACATGCGGACGTGCATTGTTCTGTTGGAACAGCAAGTTCCCTTGCCAGTCTAGAAATGGTAGAACGATGGGTTCGATGACGGTTTGGATGTACCGTGCACTATTCAGTGTCCCCTCGACGATCACCAGTGGTGTACGGCCAGTGTAGGAGATTGCTCCCCACACCATGATGCCGGGTGTTGGCCCTGTGTGCCTCGGTCGTATGCAGTCCTGATTGTGGCGCTCACCTGCACGGCGCCAAACACGCATACGACCATCATTGGCACCAAGCCAGAAGCGACTCTCATCACTGAAGACGACACGTCTACATTCGTCCCTCCATTCACGCCTGTCGCGACACCACTGGATGCGGGCTGCACGATGTTGGGGCGTGAGCGGAAGACGGCCTAACGGTGTGCGGGACCGTAGCCCAGCTTCATGGAGACGGTTGCGAATGGTCCTCGCCGATACCCCAGGAGCAACAGTGTCCCTAATTTGCTGGGAAGTGGCGGTGCGGTTCCCTACGGCACTGCGTAGGATCCTACGGTCTTGGCGTGCATCCGTGCTTCGCTGCGGTCCGGTCCCAGGTCGACGGGCACGTGCACCTTCCGCCGACCACTGGCGACAACATCAATGTACTGTGGAGACCTCACGGCACACGTGTTGAGCAATTCGGCGGTACGTCCACCCGGCCTCCCGCATGCCCACTATACGCCCTCGCTCAAAGTCCGTCAACTGCACATACGGTTCACGTCCACGCTGTCGCGGCATGCTACCAGTGTTAAAGACTGCGATGGAGCTCCGTATGCCACGGCAAACTGGCTGACACTGACGGCGGCGGTGCACAAATGCTGCGCAGCTAGCGCCATTCGACGGCCAACACCGCGGTTCCTGGTGTGTCCGCTGTGCCGTGCGTGTGATCATTGCTTGTACAGCCCTCTCGCAGTGTCCGGAGCAAGTATGGTGGGTCTGACACACCGGTGTCAATGTGTTCTTTTTTCCATTTCCAGGAGTGTATATATATATATATATATTCTTATTACAGTCTGCACACCCTATCTCAATCTCTGATGACTCTTCTCTCACCCCTCTACACCTCTACAGCTCCTGCGATTCTTGAGTCAGCCCTACATCACGCGAGCAACTCCATGTGCAGCGTACTACAGTATCGTTTTTGTCCAGCGAAATGTTTAATTATAGCCTGTCAATCGGAAACCTGTACTTTATGCATCTGATACTTACAGATGAACACATGGATACATGAAACGGACATTACCTCAATGCTGCGTCACGAATAAATGCAAACGTGGATTTGGGGAATTCTTGTAAATTTCGAACAGCAATTGCTGGAAGGCAGTAGGCAAGGGACGGATTGGCACATTGGATGGCAGCCTCTGGGAATGTTGACATTTTACAAACGATTCTGCGAGACAGGTTCACAACACTGCTGGCAGGCACGGCCCAGCGAGCACTGTGTACAAATGCGAAGTAATCAGGGCCCCACAGGACATTGACGTGCTGTGAAGAACCCATGACGTAGCAGTTAACACAGTGCTTAGTGACCCGTGTGTAAGTGCTGAGGTGGGCTAACGCTGAATTATCAATGAGCACTCCAGTTGTCCCCTCCAGAGGGAATACGTCAGAGGCGAAGGGAAAGACGTATAAATAAACAAGCCCGGAGGCTCAAAGCAGGCAGTCGTGTCTCCATTTTGTCCGCGTCTAGAACCGGAGAGAATGACGATTGTTTAAGTTGCAGGTTAACCACGACGACCTTCTGGTGACGGATATCGGTGGTCAACCAGCCTGCTGAAACTACCTGCAACCTCAGCTGCGCAGACGAGTCACTGCTTTGGCGGGGCTCGTCGCACCTTGGAGCGAGAGGGCCGCTAGCGTCCGTTCTCCGGCGCGCAGTAAGGTGCTGTCTGCAGGGGCGGGGCCGGGGCACGAACGTGTGACCTCCTGGATGCAGAGCTGTCTGCGGGCACTGAACGAGCTGCCCTGGACGGACGGCCTGAGCTGCCAAGGCTCACCACAACGACGGTAGTCGGCTGCTTCTCTTCTGCCCTCTGCACGGTGTCCACGAGTCGCGCTTGAGGGAGAGTCAGCCGTGTTCTGGGCAAAGGGCTCTGTTAACGCACGCGGCGGGCACTTCGCTGTGGCCCAAGTAGGATCGCTAGGTTCGCAAGGCTGGGCAGTCGGACGCCGATGTTGCAGATTCCAGCATTTGCATGGTGCCAACCCACGCATGCTGCACTGCGCCACCGCTGAGTTCGGCGCAAGGCCGGCAGTATATCTTCGATGTAATAAAGTCAATGACACACTCATCCCTCTCACCTAAACCATACCTCTCGGTCGTTCTGACGTATTACAACCCGTGAGCTCGGGGAGTTATAACGTTATATATGTAAACAGTTAGATAATTGAAATGAGCTGTCGAGGATAACTACAGATCGCCTATCAAGTATGTATAATTAAATAATTTTCCTTATATTGTACGCCACTGATTATGTCTAGCAAGAATGGGCGAAACATATTCGGTAGACACAAATAAAACATCAACTGCAGTAGACGGATTTTTTTCTGGTGTATATGACAAAACATTATTGTTCTAATGTGAGCACACCGAGCAGAAAACAAGCCCCCCGCAGGATACTTCCCGTTAATACCGGGTAACAAAGGGTCCAGCCTTGGTGACGGCTTCAGTACAGAATGGAGGAAGCTCAACTTTATTCAGGTATGCAATATCCAGATGAAGTCACTCATTTGTGAGTAATTCCCCGAGTTACTAAATTGTAGAGATGTTGATTGTGACGTTTCACCAGCACATTTGCTGTGGATTTAAGGTCTTGTGATGTAGCGGACCAGCCTAGATGCGATACGATGTGTTCGTTATAGGACCCCAACTGTTGTACTCCCGTTGTTGGTCATCTCGTAATGTCTTCCATCGCATATATCTCTCCTCGTTCTCTTGTCTGAAATCAGGGTGCCATATTGACTGAAAAACTGAATTTGACTAAAACCAGGGTTCCGAATATTAATAACAATTTACTGTCACTGATAACATTCGCCTCAGTAGTCATACGTTGCAAACACTATATGTCACTACATTTAACGGAACTGTGTGATCATCAATTTAAGTAAATCTTGGAGCATATGCGTGACCGATTTCTATTTTAGAAGACCTATTCATAATACGTAGACGATTTTGTTAAAAGTCTAGAGACGGACCTGCACAGCAGTTTGCTATGACGGCCACACACGTAGGTAGCGGCAGAATGAGTGGTCTTCAAAATGACGTCTGTATGGGAGGACCGTTATAAGGATATAGCTATCATTGAGTTTCTTTTGGCGGAAAACCAGAGCATCTCAGATATTCATAGGCGCTTGCTGGATATCTGCGGAGGCCTGCCAGTGAAAAAAAGCTTAGTGACTCTTTCGGCGAGGGGTTTATAATCACCGCAACAAGATCGCGCAAACGTGACCGACCACCTGCATGCCGGCCGGCTCCACACAGCTGTCACTGCTGCAATGTTGGAACGCGCGGACACTCTCAGATGGATCAAATGGCTCTAAGCGCTATGGGACTTAACATCTGAGGTCATCAGTGCCCTAGAACATAGAACTACTTAAACCTAACTAACCTAAGGACATCACACACATCCATGCCCGAGACAGGATTCGAACATACGACTGTAGCAGCCGCGTCGTTCCGGGCGGACACTCTCATTCGATGTAATCCACAGATTACAATCAGACACTTCGCTGCAGAGCCGGCCGCGGTGGCCGAGCGGTTCTAGGTTTTTCAGTCTGGAGCCGGGTGACTGCTACGGTCGCCGGTTCGAATCCTGCCTCGGGCATGGATGTGTGTGATGTAGTTAGCTTAGTTAGGTATAAGTAGTTCTAAGTTCTAGGTGACTGATGACGTCCGATGTTAAGTCCCATAGTGCTCAGAGCCATTTTCAAATGAACGTTTCTCTATGATTTTCTATTTATTTTTGTGGTAATTAGATGTAACGTCTCGTTTTTCTTACAGGTCTACTAGGGAACGGATGAAGTTTCTGTACAGCTGTGTTTCATTCACAACCTTCAGCACAAGGGGCGCTTTGTGAATTATATCGTAAAATGACTTCCCCCCTAGAGAAAGCTCCACGTACTGTGTGGTCAGCAGAAACCAAATCAACGATTTTTGTGCAGCGAAAGTTTCTGTCCTGTTAGGGACAGAAAGCACCTGATGTGAAGTACACCGGAACATGGATGGAAACTTCTTTAGCAACGTGGTCTGATCCGAAACGGAGAGGCAGCGGCAGACCATCTGTTTCAAAGGAGACTGTGCAAGACAGTACAAACCGCATTCACGAGGTCGCCACAGAAATCGATTAGACAAGCTACGCATACGCTTCAGAAGCTTAAGAGTGGAGTGCATAAAGTGGTCGGCAAACGTCTTAAATTGAATGTGTACAAACCCCAAACTGCTCGTTCATTACAAACAGGCGATCGCGCAAAACATGAAAAATTAGCATATGGACATACTGAACCGTTTGGATGAGGCCAATGACTTCTTGCAGCGTTTATAATTTTCCAATATAGCTACATTTCATGATTGTTGCTCAGTTAACTGCCATAACGTCCGGATCTGGTGATCAGAAAGTCGTCATCTTATTTGAGATAGTCCAAAGGCTAATTTGTGATCGAGTGACTTGCCCATTTTCCTTCCTTGAAATCAATATACGTGGATATGGTTACCTCGACATATTGGTGAATTATACTGTTCCTGAGATACACGTTATGGAAGACACTACCATCTTTTAGCAAGATGGAGCTCCCCATCACGGGGCACTACTAGTCGGCGGTATTCCTAATGACAGCTTCCTCACTTGGTGGATTGGTAGAGACTGTCCAGTTCCATAGCCCTCGAGATCACCAGACATTACCCACTTAGATTTCTTTCGCTGGGCTTATGTGAAAGATACGGAGTACAAAACAGCAGTTCCTACTACTGTCACATTGCAATAACACATCAGAATTGCCATTGGCACAATCACATCAGACATGTTGCTGGATGTGTGCCAAAAGATTGAAATTTTGTTTTTTTCCAAGTGTTCCCATGCCAAAGTGATTGAAATGTTAAAGTTATTACCGGTATTAAATGTCTATGTTAGACTCAAAACTTAATAAGTAGAGGCATATGTGTCATAACGCATGTTTCATTTGCATTGTTTTGTTATCAGGGTAAAGATTTACGGACACTCTGTAGCAAGTATAGAAACGTAGCTAGAAAGAGACAGATGCTGGGCGAATCTAAGAGTTTGTCAAAAGGATACACTAACATGAAATGGCAACTGAGTACGTATCACAATAGGAAAGAAACTCGTATCCACCTAGACAGAAATTGGTGTTCCACGCGAGATTATATGGGCAAGACAGACTATCTAGGGTGGGCATAAAGTAAATGGATCTCTCTATTGACCCATTCTCAGAATAGTTTTTTTTTTTGGTCATCAGTCTACTGACTGGTTTGATATGGCCCGCCACGAATTCCTTTCCTGTGCTAATCTCTTCATCTCAGAGTAGCACTTGCAACCTACGTCCTCAATTATTTGCTTGACGTATTCCAATCTCTGCCTTCCTCTACAGTTTTTGCCGTCTACAGCTCCCTCTAGTACCATGGAAGTCATTCCCTCATGTCTTAGCAGATGTCCTATCATCCTGTCCCTTCTCCTTATCAGTGTTTTCCACATATTCCTTTCCTCTCCGATTCTGCGTAGAACCTCCTCATTCCATACCTCATCAGTCTACCTAATTGTCCACATTCGTCTATAGTACCACATCTCAAATGCTTCGATTCTCTTCTGTTCCGGTTTTCCCACAGTCCATGTTTCACTACCATACAATGCTGCACTCCAGACGTACATCCTCAGAAATTTCTTCCTCAAATTAAGGCCGGTATTTGATATTAGTAGACTTCTCTTGGCCAGAAATGCCTTTTTTGCCATAGCGAGTCTGCTTTTAATGTCCTCCTTGCTCCGTCCGTCATTGGTTATTTTACTGCCTAGGTAGCAGAATTCCTTAACTTCATTGACTTCGTGACCATCAATCCTAATGTTAAGTTTCTCGCTGTTCTCATTTCTACTACTTCTCATTACCTTCCTCTTTCTCCGATTTACTCTCAAACCATACTGTGTACTCATTAGACTGTTCATTCCGTTCAACAGATCATTTAATTCTTCTTCACTTTCACTCAGGGTAGCGATGTCATCAGCGAATCGTATCATTGGTATCCTTTCACCTTGTATTTTAATTCCACTCCTGAACCTTTCTTTTATTTCCATCATTGCTTCCTCGATGTACAGATTGAAGAGTAGGGGCGAAAGGCTACAGCCTTGTCTTACACCCTTCTCAATACGAGCACTTCGTTCTTGATCGTCCACTCTTATTATTCCCTCTTAGTTGTTGTACATATTGTATATGACCCGTCTCTCCCTATAGCTTACCCTTACTTTTTTCAGAATCTCGAACAGCTTGCACCATTTTATATTGTCGAACGCTTTTTCCAGGTCGACAAATCCTATGAAAGTGTCTTGATTTTTCTTTAGCCTTGCTTCCATTATTAGTCGTAACGTCAGAATTGCCTCTCTCGTCCCTCTACTTTTCCTAAAGCCAAACTAATCGTCACCTAGCGCATTCTCAATTTTCTTTTCCATTCTTCTGTATATTATTCTTGTAAGCAGCTTCGATGCATGAGCTGTTAAGCTGATTGTGCGGTAATTCTCGCACTTGTCAGCTCTTGCCGTCTTCGGAATTGTGTGGATGATGCTTCTCCGAAAGTCAGATGGTATATCGCCAGACTCATATATTCTACACACCAACGTGAATAGACGTTTTGTTGCCACTTCCCAGAATGATTCTAGAAATTCTGATGGAATGTTATTTATCCCTTCTGCCTTATTTGACCGTAAGTCCTCCAAAGCTCTTTTAAATTCCGATTCTAATACTGGATCCCCTATCTCTTCTAAATCGACTCGTGTTTCTTCTTCTATCACATCAGACTAATCTTCACCCTCATAGAGGCTTTCAATGTATTCTTTCCACCTATCTGCTCTCTCTCCTCTGAATTTAACAGTGGAATTCCCGTTGCACTCTTAATGTTACCACCGTTGCTTTTAATGTCACCAAAGTTGTTTTGACTTTCCTGTATGCTGAGTCAGTCCTCCCGACAATCATATCTTTTTCGATGTCTTCACATATTTCCTGCAGCCATTTCGTCTTAGCTTCCCTGCACTTCCTATTTATTTCATGCCTCAGCGACTTGTATTTCTGTATTCGTGATTTTCCCGGAACATGTTTGTATTTCCTCCTTTCATCAATCAACTGAAGTATTTCTTCTGTTACCCATGGTTTCTTCGCAGCTACCTTTTTTTGTACCTATGTTTTCCTTCCCAACTTCTGTGATGGCCCTTTTTAGAGATGTCCATTCCTCTTCAACTGTACTGCCTACTGCACTATTCCTTATTGCTGTATCTATAGCGTTAGAGAACTTCAAACGTATCTCGTCATTCCTTAGTACTTCAGTATCCCACTTCTTTGCGTATTGATTCTTCCTGACTAATGTCTTCAACTTCAGCCTACTCTTCATTACTATTATATTGTGATCTGAGTCTATATCTGCTCCTGGGTACGCCTCACAATCCAGTATCTGATTTCGGAATCTCTGTCTGACCATGATGTAATCTAATTGAAATCTTCCCGTATCTCCCGGCCTTTTCCAAGTATACCTCCTCCTCTTGTGATTCTTGAACAGGGTATTCGCTATTACTAGCTGAAACTTGTTACAGAACTCAATTAGTGTTTCTCCTCTGTCATTCCTTGTCCCAAGCCCATATTCTCCTGTAACCTTTTCTTCTACTCCTTCCCCAGAACTGCATTCCAGTCGCCCATGACTATTAAATTTTCGTCACCTTTTACATACTGCATTACCCTTTCAATATCCTCATACACTTTCTCTATCTGTTCATCTTCAGCTTGCGACGTCGGCATGTATACATGAACTGTCGTTGTCGGTGTTGGTCTGCTGTCGATTCTGATTAGAACAACCTGGTCACTGAACTGTTCACAGTAACACACCCTCCGCCCTATCTTCCTATTCGTAACGAATCCTGCACCTGTTATACCATTTTCTGCTGCTGTTGATATTACCCGATACTCATCTGACCAGAAATATTTGTCTTCCTTCCACTTCACTTCACTGACCCTTACAATATCTAGATTGAGCCTTTGCATTTTCCTTTTCAGATTTTCTAGTTTCCCTACCACGTTCAAGATTCTGACATTCCACGCCCCTACTCGTAGAACGTTATCCTTTCATTGTTTATTCAATCTTTTTCTCATGGTAACCTCCCCTTCCGACATAGTGGTATGAAATAGAACATAGGTTCAGCCTCAGTATCAAGGGTGATGTTGTGGTATCAAACGCCAAATGTTGCGGGAAGACACCCAATGTAGTGGGTTGGGTGCCAGGAGGTGCCGTATTAAAACTCGGCGAGAACTTTCCAAATGATTTAGTTGTTTCCATTACAATGCTCCGTTCACCTCGGTTTGCGTCACTGGGCCAGGCAATGCTGAGGCCACCGCCCCAGCGGCCTGTGCAACGCAATGCTGTGTCGTGTCGGCCTCGGCTGGCCAGCTGCAGAATTCTGATTACGTCAGGATGGCTGCGCCAGCAGCTAACTCAGTGGCCACTGCACTCGACGTCTCCAAGCTGCTCCTCCGGGATCCGTAGAATGGCCAACTGACAATCCCACGGTGCCCTACCGTGCGTGGCTTGAGTCGCGGCGCCACACAAGCGCCCGCTGTCCAGCATCCTACTGTGGCCCTCTCCTCGGAAGCCTCCAGCGGGTGTCGGGAGCCGAGACGACTGCCCGCAGTAGCGAGCCGAAGAGTGGCCCACCCTGGCTGGCTGCAGACCCAATGTCAGCCTCAGCCTTGGACTGGGACGCTGTCGCACCGTCTGTTGCTGCGTGTTGCCTGGCAGTGTGACATGCCTCGCAGTCCAGGAGAGCTGCCACACTAGAATGAATCTCGTTAGAAAACAGCACCTATTTATGCTTGGCTGTGTGCCTCTGTTTTGCCAAGTGCGCCGGTTCACGTCACGTATGGGTAACACTTAGGTTGCCAGTGGCCCCCTTCTGCCTGTGACTTGCGCCATAGAAACTGCTGTGTGCGCCCTCTCTGACAGTTCTACGCCCCTGTGGCCTCTATTTGCCTTCGCAACTGCTGGAATGCGTAACTTACTGCAATCCAGCCCACACCTGGCTGTAAGTCGTGCTCCGAATATCGCACAAAACTAACTTTCCCTATCCTAAACGATGGTGCCGCTACATTATTCTCCCCTTGGGAAAGACCCAGACCCGGGTCGACTCTTAACCAGCTCTCCACTTGTTTGGTTTAGCACATATGGCATATTACTTACTATTAGAAAACTTAGACGTGGTCCAGTGCTCCTAAGCACATGGCACGAAACAAAACGTAAAAATTCCTTACTGGACGAACACTGCTCCATCAACCCCTCACTTACTCATCTCACGCCCTCGGCATTCAATCCACTGCGACTTTGACTACCCTTGGTTCTCTTTTGGAATTAGGTCTCCACCTGATCAGAAAGAAAACAACACACAACAAAGTTAACGCTGCCATGACACTTGGCACAGAGGTGCTCAAAATGATCATTATTGGTCGTTGTCTTTCCCTATACTGAGCGACATGTTGAACAAGCTGTTCAGCTGATATGCGCCCCTCTTGCTCTGAAATGGTTTATGGATCTCAACAAACCTGGCTCCAGGTCAGATTCTGCCTGGCAAAAACTCTAAAGTAGCATCTGGCCAGTACAGCTGTGGCTGCACAACACTCAATTGCGTGACTCCTGAAACTGACGCTGGCAGATGGAAGGTTGGTCCTATTATGTTACACTTACTTCCATTGATTAAAATTCCGCTCCCCTCGAGACCTATACGTTTTGCTTCCGTAAACACTCGTTACTCAAAACAACTTGCAATACTACCAAATTCTCGTAGGTGGAGAAGATCCACTGCATCCTGGCCCGTCGTAAGCTCAATTTTGGCTCTAAGATGTCCCTTGGACAGTCTGTTCCTTTCCACCTAGCTAAAACTAACTGCACTGTGCTTGTGTCCCATATTTGTAGTTTCACAGATTTTCCTCCAGCATTCACTATTTTTCGTCCAAACTTAACACCGATAGTGTGGCTACTTTCATCCTTAAATTTACATTATATGAACTGGTGCAATAAACACGACTTCACTGACCCAGCACTGTCGATAACTAAAAATTTAAACAGGAAATCGTACGATTCTGACATCGTTCAGCACATATTTATTACGGCTTTGCCGCAAATTTTACTCCGACGGATTTATTTCTCCAGAACTGCGTTTGATTTATCCTCCAACCACACTCCACATACGTCAGTGACCTGAGGACAGGGATCACCATCACCCTTCCTTCCTCTTCAAAGGGACTGCTGCCCCTAGCAGGCTCACAGTACTCGAAAACACATATACAAAAATACAATGCCTAACTACTCTACGCAACCCACTGATACATGACACTAAAACAAAGAAAACTACAAATACTCTACTACTTTCTAGACCACAAATCATACAGTACTTCACGCTGTAATCTATCTCCCTGGTTTTCTCTGCGCTTAGCACCTCTCTTCCTCTTTCTTCCTCTTTCCTTCCTGGGCCGCGCCTGGTATCACATCCGGGCAACCCTTAAATGGCCATAACTGCCCAATGTGTACTATCGTTGATAGTACAGCTGGCAGCTGAAGCTTAATATTTACGGAGATGTGCTTTCAACAACTTGGTATGGCCCTTGATACCTCGTGAGGAACTTCTTCGTTTTCCCTTTCTGTGTATAGGGGCTGGACAACATTACCCATTGCCCCACTTTATACTGCGGTAAACTTCCTTTTCGCTTAACTGCTTCTTCCTGCATTTCCAAAGCCTTTCTATTCGCCTTTTGTACCCGTTTCCAACATCCCGAATTGTCCTTGCGAATTGACGTACAAATTCACCGTTCCTTCCTTTCTGTAGCTTCACTAAATCAAACGGTGGCAGCATTTTTCGCCGGTACACTACCTCATATGGAGACAAATCAATATTTGTATGGAGTTTTGCATTATATTGGCATATAATATGTTTCAAATACTCATCCCACTGATGGTGATGAGAATCCACATAAAAACTCAGCATCTTCCCGATTGTTCTGTGTACCCCTTCTGTCCTTCCGTTCGCCTGTGGATGCAACGCGCTCGTCCTCAACTTCTTTACGTTCAATAATAAATTTACACGTTCCTTCATTAAATCCGACATGAAGTTGGTCCCTTGGTCAGTAATTATTGTCTCTGGTACACCAAACTTCAAAATATTTAATAACGCTTGCGCGACCATTGGTGCCTTTTGATTTGGCATAGCCACCATCTCCATATTTGAAAAATGGTCTATTATTGTCAGAACGAATCTGTTCCCGGATGGTGTTCACCTAATGGGTCCTAGGTCATCAATCCCCAGAAAAGAAAAGGGACATGTCGCTTCTGGTATCTGTTTCCGACTCAAATCTGCTCTCTGCGAACATGTTATACAATTCTTAACGTACTGATCCACATCTCCTTTCCTACCTCTCCACCAATACCTCTCCGCCATTCTTCTATTCGTCGTTCTACACCCTCCATGACCAGGTAACTCGTGATCATGTGCTTCCTTTAAAACCTCATCCGTCAACTTCGCTTGCACTACTACCCTAGGCCCGAACTTCGTTTCCCTGTACAGAAGAACTTCGTACACATTAAACTGTAGCTGTGTCCGATACAATCTACGATCCGTAATTTTCGCCATACTGCTAGGTCATAACCTATGACTTCTACTTTTGCCACCTTCCTACGTAGCGTATCCGCATTACCGTGCTTCTTTCGAGGCTTGTGCACCACCTCGCAGTCGAATTCACTAAGCCTCACAGCACATCTAGCGAATCTGGTGGACGGATCCTGCAGCCTCAACAACCACTTCAACGCATCGTCATCTGTCACTACCAGAAATCTCCTCCCACATAAATAACATTTAAAATATGTGATTCCATAGATTACGCTAAGCATCTCCCTCTCTGTTGCTGAGTAATTCTTCTCTGCTGCATTCAACTCCCTAGACTCATAGGCTACAGGATGTTCTTTTCCATCAATTTTCTGACTCAGAACACACCCTAATGCTTGATTCGATGCATCACATGCTAGTATAAACTCATTTTCAAAATCTGGAAACACAAGAACCGGACTTGATGTTAACACTTCTTTCAGTTTGTCAAACGCCTTCTGACACTCTTCTGTCCACTCAAATTTCACACCTTTCCGTAACAATCGCGTCAAGGGTTGAGCTAAATCTGCAAAACCCTTCACGAACTTTCGATAGAAATTGAAAATATCGATGACTGACTGCACTTCCTTAACTGTTTTCGGTTCCCGAAAATTCCTTACAGTCTGTACCAACCTCGGATCTGTTCGCACTCCGTCCTTGCTGATAATATGACCTAAATATTTCACTTCTTCCAATGCAAAATGACACTTCTCCAGGCTCAACGTCAAACGAGCTGCTCTTAACCTCATAAAGACTTCCCTTAACCGCTGTCTATGTTGCTCCATACTACTTGAAAACACTACAATGTCATCCAAATAGACGAGACACTGCCGTGGTTTGAAACCGCTCAAAACACTGTCGAGCAACCTCTGAAACGTTGCCGGAGCGTTTTTCAAACCGAATGACATTCTAATGTACTGGTAATGGTCTCCAGGTGTAGAGAAGGCAGTTTTTGGACGATCCTCTGGAGTCACCTCTAACTAATGATAACCACTTGTCAAATCCATCGTAGAAAAGTACCGGCACTGTCCTAAGTGATCGAAAGTCTCCGATATGTTTGGAATGGGGTGTGCGTCCGTTACTGTCTTATTGTTGAGGTATCGCTAGTCACAACAGAACCAGTATTTCTTAGTTCTATCCGCAGATTTTTTAGGCACAACGACAATGCCCACTCCCCAGCAACTATTACTATGCTCAATAATACTGTCCGCAATCTGCTGATCAATGAAATCCTCCACAATCGGCTGCGAATACCTCGGAATTAAATATGGTTTACGGTAAACTGGTGCTTCGTTCCCTGTTGATATCCTGTGTTGAACTAATGGAGCTGCTGGTAACGGCCCTTGTGGAAAAAATAAATCCTTAAATTCCCACAATAATTCTTCCATATCCTCTCTTTCTCCTCCTTTCAAATGCTTAATTTTGTCACGCAATGCAGTTCTATCGGCAGTTAGTGGCTGATCGCTTAGCCTACTTCTCGAACACCAGTCTTATTCATCTGGGACATCCAAATTTGCTACTAAAACTCCTTTCTTCAAATTCGCGTCTACAGCGCTATAATTATCCGCGTTCACGGGAACTACTCGCCCGTCGTTCCCCTCGTGAACGCGTACAACAATACGTTTCAGAAAACAACCCAATAAACCCAAATCTTCATTATCCTCCAATGGTTCAATGACACATACTGTACCCACAGGCAGTTTTGTCTCCACACTTACCCAAAACGACTTCCCGGTGTCACTAGACACACACTCATGCGAATTAAGCCTTAATGCTAATGTACGCGGTTCAATTGGTTTGTTCATTACGTTGAACGCCCCTCACGACAGCTCTGCATTGACAGCAGTTTCCTCTAGCTGAAATAACATTCCACCAAGTTCCACAGTTCGTTGTCCAAGGTCAATTTTGGCATGATGTTGATGCAAGAAATCTACTCCTAGGATTATATCGTAGCCCTCGCTCCCCCATGGTACTACCTCCATGCCTGCATTAAATCGCACTTTCCCTATGACACAGTCAACTGTCACCGACCCCAAAGGCGTGACGTCCTTATCCCCCACTCGACGCAACCTGTAACTTGGTGGGTCTAACTTCCTTCGTCCCATTATATTCTTAGTAGCCACTGACACTTGCGCCCCTGTGTCCAACAAAATCTTAAACTTTTTAGTTCCTACAGATTCTACCGCTGAACATTCCATCTCTGCATACGTATTCATAGCATTGAAATTAAATGGGAGCTTCCTTAGATGGGTCTTGGGCCCCCTCTGCCATTTAACGATTGTCCACCTCTCCCATCTCCACTACTCCATCCTCCACACTGCTGATTTCCACCAGTTCCTCTATTCCTTGGTGACTGGGTACATTGCCTCTCCACACATATCTCGTACGACGACACTTACAACATATAATACCCGTTGCAAATACTGTTTGCCTATCACGTACCCCTGTTGCTACATCTATTTCCTCACATTGAATTCCCAGCTGAATGGCCGAATACAAATCTTTCGGAGTCCCTTCACGCACTTTCCGTGACATATCCACCTGTTTTTCTCGACCTACTGCAACAGAACACTATTGGCTTCATCACTCTGACCCAACTCGTAAGTACACGGGTACCCAGCGCTATTCTGTTTCTTGTACCTTTGTAAAAGACCTTCCTTTAACTGCTTAAACTGTCCTGCCTTCTTTAAGGCCTCACAACACCTTACATATGTTCTCGCTTCACCTGTTAATCTAATCCTGGCTACATGTAACAACTGTTCATCAGACCAACCATTCATCACAGCTGAATTTTCCAAGTCCTTCACAAACGAACACACATCCTCAGATGCCTTGCCAGAAAAAAAGCACTCCGTCTTCAGGCCACAAGTGGCCCATCGGGACCATCCGACCGCCGTGTCATCCTCAGTTGAGGATGGGGATAGGAGGGGCGTGTGGTCAGCACACCGCTCTCCCGGTCGTTACGATGGTTTTCTTTGACCGGAGCCGCTACTATTCGGTCGAGTAGCTCCTCAATTTGCCAGAAAAAGAAATAATCAAATTCACAGCGGCTGGATCAATCTCTTGCTCCCTAGGCAACAACGACTGATCAGATGCAGTTTCCCGCTCGCTTCTACATCTACATCTACCTACATACTACGCAAGCCACCTGACGGTGTGTGGCGGAGGGTACCTTGAGTACCTCTATCGGTTCTCCCTTCTATTCCAGTCTCGTATTGTTCGTGGAAAGAAGGATTGTCGGTATGCCTCTGTGTGGGCTCTAATTTCTCTGATTTTATCCTCATGGTCTCTTCGCGAGATATACGTAGGAAGGAGCTATATACTGCTTGACTCCTCGGTGAAGGTATGTTCTCGAAACTTCAACAAATGGCCCGTACCGAGCTACTGAGCGTCTCTCCTGCAGAGTCTTCCACTGGAGTTTATCTATCACCTCTGTAACGCTTCCGCGATTACTGAATGATCCTGTAACGAAGCGCGCTGCTCTCCGTTGGATCTTCTCTAGCTCTTCTATCAACCCTATCCGGTATGGACCCCACACTGCTGAGCAGTATTCAAGCAGTGGGCGAGCAAGCGTACTGCAACCTACTTCCTTTGTTTTCGGATTGCGTTTCCTTAGGATTCTTCCGATGAATCTCAGTCTGGCATCTGCTTTACCGATGACCAACATTATATGACCAATCCATTTTAAATCACTCCTAATGCCCACTCGCAGATAATTTATGAAATTAACTGCTTCCAGTTGCTGACATGCTAAATTGTAGCTAAATTATAAGTGATCTTTCTTTCTGTGTATTCGCAGCACATTACACTTGTCTACATTGAGATTCAATTGCCATTCCCTGCACCATGCGTCAATTCGCTGCAGATCCTCCTTCATTTCAGTACAATTTTCCATTGTTACAACCTCTCGATATACCACTGCATCATCCGCAAAAAGCCTCAGTGAACTTCCGATGTCATCCACAAGGTCATTTATGTATATTGTGAATAGCAACGGTCCTACAACACTCCCCTGCGGCACATCTGAAATCAATCTTACTTCAGATGACTTCTCTCCATTGAGAATGAAATGCTGCGTTCTGTTATCTAGGAACTCCTCAATCCAATCACACAATTGCTCTGATAGTCTATATGCTCTTACTTTGTTCATTAAACGACTGTGGGGAACTGTATCGAACGCCTTGCGGAAGTCAAGAAACACGGCATATACCTGGGAACCCGTGTCTATGGCCCTCTGAGTCTCGTGGACGAATAGCGTGAGCTGGGTTTCACACGATCGTCTTTTTCGAAACCCATGCTGACTCCTACAGAGTAGATTTCTACTCTCCAGGAAAGTCATTATACTCGAACATAATACGTGTTCCAAAATTCAACAACTGATCGACGTTAGAGGTATAGGTCTATAGTTCTGCACATCTGTTCGACGTCCCTTCTTGAAAACGGGGATGACCTGTGCCCTTTTCAAATTCCTTGGAACGCTACGCTCTTCTAGAGACCTACGGTACACCGCTGCAGGAAGGGGGGCAAGTTCCTTCGCGTACTCTGTGTAAAATCGAACTGGTATCCCATCAGGTCCAGCGTCCTTTCCTCTTTTGATCGACTTTAATTGTTTCTCTATCCCTCTGTCGTCTATTTCGATATCTACCATTTTGTCATCTGTGCGACAAGCTAGAGAAGGAACTACAGCGCAGTCTTCCTCTGTGAAACAGCTTTGGAAAAAGACATTTAGTATTTCGGCCTTTAGCCTGTCATCCTCTGTTTCAGTACCATTTAGGTCACAGAGTGTCTGGACATTTTGTTTTGATACACCTACCGCTTTGACATAAGACCAAAATTTCTTAGGATTTTCTCCCAATTCATTACATAGTACTTTACTTTCGATTTCATTGAACGCCTCTCGCATAGCCCTCCTCACACTACATTTCGCTTCGTGTAATTTTTGTTTGTCTGCAAGGCTTTGGCTATGTTTATGTTTGCTGTGAAGTTCCATTTGCTTCCGCAGCAGTTTTATAACTCGGTTGTTGTACCACGGTAGCTGTTTTCCATCTCTTACGATCTTACTTGGCACATACTCATCTAACACATATTGTATGATGAGTTTGAAGTTTGTCCACTGATCCTCAACACTATCTGTACTTGAGACAAAACTTTTGTGTTGAGCCATCAGGTACTCTGAAATCTGCTTTTTGTCACTTTTGCTAAACAGAAAAAATCTTCCTACCTTTTTTAATATTTCTATTTACGGCTGAAACCATCGATGCAGTAACCGCTTTATGTTCGCTGATTCCCTGTTCTGCGTTAACTGTTTCAAATAGTTCGGGTCTGTTTGTCACCAGAAGGTCTAATATGTTATCGTCACGAGTTGGTTCTCTGTTTAACTGCTCAAGGTAGTTTTCAGATAAAGCACTTAAAAAATTTCACTGGATTCTTTGTCCCTGCCACACATTATGAACGTTTGAGTCTCCCATTCTATATCTGGCAAATTAAAATCTTCACCCAGAACTATAACATGGTGGAGAAATCTACTCGAAATATTTTCCAAGTTATACTTCAGGTTCTCAGCCACAACAGCTGCTGAGCCAGGGGGCCTATAGAGACATCCAATTACCATGTCTGAGCCTGCTTGAACCGTGACCTTCACCCAAATTATTTCAAGGTGTTTCTAGATGTTAATTCATTTCTCAATTGCGTATTGTCGCTGTCAGTTGTACTATCTTTTCTATCAAAATCCACACCATATTGGCTCCAACACACCCTGCGTCCCTGACTCTGCCATTGTGTTGTTTTCGTTCCCAGTTAGTCATTTTGTTTCGGGATTAAGTACAAGAATAATCTGACTTCCTACTGCTCCATGTCGTCGTATTCAGTATCATCATAAACCAATACAAGAGTAATCAATTTCCACGAAAAGCAACATCTTACTGCCCAAAAAGCACTAACACTTATACCGACAAAATAAATAATATGCATACGCTAAACATCTAAAACGAGGCTTGCCAGGAACCATATTCGAAAAAACAAAAAAGAAAGAAAACGTCCAACACTCAAAAATGAAAAATTTAGCCAGCACTCACCACATCTTGTGACTTTACTGCAGGCGGTGGGCTCGAACATCGTACTGGACGGACGACGTACGCTATTCTCACACCAAATGTTGTGAAATCAGACGCCAAATGTGGCGTTAAGACACCAAATGTAGTGGTTTGGTTGCAAGGAGGTGCTGGAATTTTGTCTCCATTAAAATGCTCCATTCACCTCGGTCCGCATCACTGGGCCCAGCAATGCTGAGGGCACCTCCCCAGTGGCCTGTGCAACACAATGCTCCATCATGCCAGGCTTGGCTGGCCAGCCACAGAACTCCGATTACGTCAGGATGGCTGCGCCAGCAGCCAACTCGGCGGCCACTGTCCTCGACGTATCCGCGCTGCTCTGCCAGAAGCTGTAGCATGGTCAGGTGACAACCGCATGATGCCTGCACCACCCATCCTCGCTGGCGTGGCCCGAGTCGAGGTGCCACACAAGTGTCCGCTGTCCGGCATCCGAATCTGCGGCCCTCGAATGTCTCTGGCATGTGTCAGGAGCCTGCCTGCGGTAGCAAGCTGAAGAGAGGCCGGCCCTGGCTGGCTGTGGACCCCGCATTGGCCACAGAGGGTCGAACCAACGACCCACCATGGACTGGGATGCTGTCGCCCCTTCTGTTACTGCGTGTAGCCCGGCAGTGTGATACACAGGAGAGCTGCCACACTTGAATGAATATCATTAGATAACAGCACCTATTTATACTTGGCTGTGCGCCTCTGTTTTGCCAAGTGCGCCGGTTTGCACCACATACATTTTGGTGCCGCTGCAGCTGTGAGAATAAAAATAATTGGATCTTTCTATCGACCCATCTCTTGATATGGTGATATGAAATGGATCGATTAAGTAGATTCAGTGGCATATAAAAATGCATGCAGACTAGAAAGGTGTGTGATTTCAGAACATTCGTGGAACCCATCCAGATTACAACTGATGTTTGTAGGATGTGTACCTAATAAGAGTAACTGGGGATAACAAAATTAGTCAAAGAAGGTCAGCACGATTGATGACACGTTTATTTGACTCATGACAGAGTGTCAAGCAGTTCTTCACGGTTAATGATAACAGGTAAGCAGTTGCAGGATAAAGATTTATTGAAATCCTTTCCCACAGTTTTGGTATATCTAAATATACTTTCATCAGAATCAAAAATACATCCCAACAGAAGAGACCTTCATTAGCAAAAAACATAGCAACATAATTGAGATAGAAGAAAAAACAAGCACTTATAGCTTGAAGTAACCATTAAAATTACCAAAGTATTACAAGTACAAAAACTTTTAGACATTAACTAAAATCACCTCCTGCAGTGGAGACGCATAAAACAATCGTGCCAAAGGGTATGTGAATCAATGTGTACAACATACTAGGTACCTGTAACTCTTATATTACCGTAAGATACTTTCATTAATGCATTGTTTTTAACAATTGTGAGTAGATCATGTTTACATTAAGGTCACTGTCATCACCGCCCTTGTAATAAAGATAACGGCAACAACCATTAATCCATGTCATCGGAGAAAGTATTAGTCACTCTGGGCACCCACGTGTTGTTGTGGTGTATCACGCAATTGTGTGACTCTTTGACAGAGATAAAGTTAAATGTAAAATTGTGGCATTGATTAATAATTATTCCACACTGTTTAGAGGCATACAGAGACAGCACTTTTCGACTGTTTGTAGTAGACCAAACACTGCAAATAAACGCTATTTGATAATACATGATTAGCCTTCGTAATTTCATCATAGTAAGTTATCCTCAATACTAATAGTTAATTAATCTCTCCTACGGCGTGAAACAGATGTAAATAGCGTTCTCGCCATGCATCATGGCAGCAGTGACACGGATGTTATTTGGAGAGCACAAAGCTGATGGACAGAAAAACCCTGACATTCCTCAGAAGCTGATGATCACAAGATGACTTGATTCGTAAGTGAGCAGCTAAAGCACAACACTACATTTTTAGAATCTCATATTAACATAAGATTTAACAAGGATTCACCAGAAAACGATTGTGAAAGTGTTCAGATCATTACTATTGTGACAATCAGTGTTAACAATAACAGATCTGAGACAAAGGCACTTAGTATCAAATGATATCAATAAATGAATGTAAATTTAAACTGAAAAAAAATCATCAACATGAAGCTATAACCTTATGAAACAATAGAGAAACTGAGAGAAATAAAAAGAGGAGATGCACAATGTGGTAGCCAAAATCAGAACCAAAAAAATTGGTGTGGTGGAAAAAATAATTCAGCGTTTTTTCTGAGGATTTCACTAGGAACTCTTAACGATTGGTAGTTAGCTGGAGAATATCAGAGTTGGATTTGGAGCAGAGAGGGAGAGAAAACACAAGAATTGATCAGGATTAAATTTTGAGATTAAAAATTAACAAGCAGGACTGCAACATTGTATTTATGAGAAGTAGGTGTCAAGCTGCCAAAACAGACATATTTAAAGTTGTAAGAGGCTTGTAAGAGCAATGTAAAATACTGCGAGTATCAGTGCAACAGGAAAATTCACAAAATGGCCGAGTGACAGAAACGTACAGAAGGTCTTGCACAAAAGAAAACAAAAAGTCACTGTTAATGCCACATGTGATAATTAGTTGAGTGTCTATCAATTTCAGTCTTTCAAATATATTTGCAACACCTTTGATACGCATTATCAATGTATTGGGACAAAAAGAAAAAAGATTATATTCTGTACAGGATAGAGGCAGGAAGAAATGCATGTGTGGTGTAGCAAACTGATCGACATATGCGAAGATTATCGCTAGTTTGAATACATGTTCCTGCACACGTATTGGCGTTATTTGCTAACGCCACCCCCAGCCAGCCACAAATATTTTGAAATTTAAGAGTACATTAAGAAGTACTGGGCCAAAAACGAAAATTTTTACGATCCCGTGTATGAAGTAGAATTGATAGAAATACTACTTCAGCAGATGCTGATCATAATTGGTAAGTTGTTGTCGGCACAGTGCAAAAAATATCGAAAGTTTTTAGTTGCTATCGTACTGAATAGAATCTTCTGAAGAGCAATCTCAGTGGACAGAAAATCTTAACATTAATTGTTAGACTCAAGGTTTCCAAGAGTGTTATCCTGCGGATATAAATAATCATGTTTTTAAAGACCACAAGAGGATCGTCGGTATTAACAGGAGGAATCGAGAATGAATGAAACTTAAGGAAAGAGCCAGATAAATTGGAAAAGGTAACCACTAGGATAACTGGAGAGAAAAACTTTGCATATTGTTTAATGTTTCATTGAAATGGATGGATTGAAAAGAAAGGTCATACCAGGGAAGAGAAGAGGAAAATTGAATGGGACAAATGGAATACTATAAAATACTCTCGCAAAGAAGACATAAAGGATAACTTGACACAGGAAGAAGAACGTGGATGTCATGATAACAATATTGAAAGCTGAAATGTGTAGGATGAAAGTCAATATTTCAATGGAAAGAACTCACGAAAATTAAGCAACAGCTGTAAGCAGTGAAGCTTGCAGAAGAGTTTAGGGTTAATAGGACAGCCTTTTCAAAGAATCCAAGAAAGCTGAGTGGATGTGTGTGTCATTTCGAAGAGTGTGAACGTGAGCCGTTTCACCGCAAGTCATATACACTATGTGATCAAAAGTATCCGGACACTTGGTAATGCTGGAGTTCAATATAATGTTGGCCCACCCTTAGCCTTACTGACAGATTCCACTCTCGCAGGCATACTTCCAGTCAGGTGCTGGAAGGTTTTTTGGGGAATGGCAACTCATTCTTCATGGAGTGCTACCCTGAGGAGAGGTATCGATGTCAGTCGGCTGATGCCTGGCACTAAGTCGACGTTCCAAAACTCCCAAACGTGTTCTATAGATGCATGCCAGTCCATTACAGGATCTTATAGACGTTTAACGACTCCGCCACAGGCCGTGCATTATGCAATCGCCATCCCCTAATTGCTCTTCAACTGTGGGAAGCAAGAAAATGTTAAAAACATCAATGTAGGGCTGAGCTGTGATAGTGCCACGCAAAACAACACAGTCGTCCAATGTTTATGCTTCTTACACCAAGCGAGGCGTCGTTTTGCATTTACCGGCGTGAAGTGTGGCTTATGAGTAACTGCTCGACCATGAAATCCAAGTTTTCTCATCTCCCGCCTAACTGTCATTGTACTTGCAGTGGATCCTGATGCAGTTTGGAATTCTTGTGTGATGGTCTGGATAGATGTCTGCCTATTACCCATTACGACCCTCGTCAACTGTCGGCGGCCTCTGTCAGTCAACAGACGAGGTATGCCTGTACGCTTTTCTACTGTACGCGTCCTTTCACGTTTCCACTTCACTATCACATTAGAAACAGTGGATCTAGGGATGTTCAGGAGTGTGGAAATATCACGTACAGATGTATGACGCAAGTGACACCCAATCAGCTGACCACATTCGAAGTCCGTGAATTCCGCGTGACTACTGAGGACGCTGATATGGAGTACCTGGCAGTAGGAGGCAGCACAATGCACCTAATATGAGAAAAAAGTATGTTTTTCGGGGTGTCCAGTACTTTTGATCACATAGTGCATCATACCCTCCCCTGAAGCATTTGGCATGGAAGCTGAAATACAACGAATAGTACAGTAAAATATTACTGAGAAATATAACCCACGTGTGAATATGAACCGTTTTCCAATAAGTAATAACTCAGGATTTGCCATGGAATCTGAAATACAGTGTTTGCTACAGCAAGATATCACTGAGGAATAGGCTGTAGCTTTTTACGTGTAGTTCCGAAGAGAGATGGATCAATGATAGGAGTCATAATTGTAAGAACGATTAATCGTATACTTTTGCCCCTGTTATCTCGATCATAAAGTCAGGAAAAGTTACTGTAACGTGTTAAAGATCTGAAATATTTCACTAGATGACACAGTAGTAGTAATTACTGGCAACTGACATCAGAAGCAACAATTTGGAATGTTTTTCTCTATATTTAAATGGGCTATATGTTTAGACTAACGCGTCTTGTTTTGTCTCTGTCAGCATCCGCTTTCCTGCATTCATTGAATCAGGTGCTACGTAATGTAATTTTAAAGATGGTTGCCTTCTACGTAGATGATGTTCCAGTTGTCACTGAGACCTGGGAGAAATACTTGAATAACTTGTCTGACGTCTCACAAATCATTTACGATGGTCGTATTACAGTAAGTGTTCAAAATTCAAATAACAGATTAAATTATTGATACATTTTATTTTGGATGGAGCACTGAACCTAACTTCGAAAAAACAGAGGTGGTGTGGAACTGTATGTCACCAAAGTGTAAGAAACACATACAAGATAGTTGATTTTACCAAAGTTTAACTAACAATCAGGAGTTGGCGCACTCAGTATTACCAATACTGTTAACGAAAGGTCACTCTATAGGTTTGGCAAACAGAACAGCAGGTGGAATTTTACCGAATAAGATCAAAAATACGTGGTTAATCAGTTTTTTTCATCAAAAGGTAAATGAATAATTTTATTTAGGCTCGCCTAGCTACGAGTAGACTTCAATAGGTTAACTCTGTCAGAATATCGAAATAAATGGACGGATTGAGCATCTTACTATCGTTTTTTACAGATAGAGCTCTAACAACTTGGGAACGCAAGTACATAGCGACCGAAAGGGAAACATGGTCCTTAAAAAGTGTCAATTTGCTTTTTAAAGAAGTCACACATTCTTTAGGACTGACTATTCGTTTTTGGGCAGGTATTTCTTTTAGCACTAGCCATACCTACGCTGATCAATGATTAACGGTGTCACGACGTCATGGAAGAAAATGTCAGCACCTCTCTCCCCTAGACCCACCCCGAGCAGACAGGAAAACCCATGCCTAAATGCATTTTCCCTATGTGCTTGTGAAACTGATAATACGCCAGCACAAAAACATAGTGCTATGATTTTATGGCAATACAGAACTTTTTCAGCATTAACTGGATAAGAAAGGAGCTGTATTTAGATATAGTGATATTTGAAGGGCTTATCTCAATAGTGGTAGAAGTTCATTAACTCCAGTACAGACACGCCTCATTGTATTATTTAACACATCATTTCATTTGTGCCTGACTTTTCTACCTAGATGCTAAAAAGTAAAATACATTGGAATAATGTTTTTAAGTCTCATGCATGTGCCTATTTTTTCGGATACTGCACTCAGATATGGTATTAAAAAAAATCGTTCCGTTATCTGCTCGGCTGGTCTATAGCTGGGTATAAACCCTGCCTTGGATCCGCTGCGGGAAGATTTTTTTCTTCTTTTTTTAATAAGCTTCCGTGAACTGTATTAACAAATTCTGGATCGTAATCGTTTCGATACGCTGTATACTGTGCAACCTCATATTCAGTCATTTGAGCTTCACTAGTAAGGAGTACTTCGTACAAACTGTTTAACATGGCTCGGAGTGCCACGAATTTCTATTTTATTTGGTGATATGACTGCCTACGTACAACAAGACCAGTCGTGGTTGGTAATTAATTTTTAGATCCAAAAAATGAAACTGCACAGTTCATGTTGAATAACCAATTAGAATTAAAGCATCATAGCATTCTGGCTAATTTTGATTGTTTATACGATTAGGTTTCAGTACGTAACAAATTCCGTATTATTTTCGATTGTATGGGTAGTGATCCAGCAGCGCTCCTAATCACGAGTTTTAGACGTCACGTTGTCCTCATGCGTAGCTTCAGTTCAGCCAACCACCTCATACATTCCACACAGTAATTTGCATAGTGCCGCGACTAATTCTGTTTGCAGCAACAATTTTTTATCGTCAATCCGGTGCTTTTAAACAATTTTAGCGTCCTCTCACTACAAAATATTTCTCTTTTTTCTAGATGCTGGCATATTTTAAAATATGACTCTATAACCGCAGCAATTAGTGCTTAATCAATGGAGCACGTCTTCGCTACATGTCGCTGGCCAAAGCATTGACAGTATTTACATGAATTGCCTGATGAAACGTTGTCGTGATGCCTCGTGTAAGGAGGGGAAATGCGTACCATCACGTTTCCGACTTTGATAAAGGTCGGATTGTAGACTATCGCGACTGCGATTTATCGTATCGCGACATTGCTGCTCGCGTTGGTCGAGATCCAATGACTGTTAGCAGAATATGGAATCGGTGGGTTCAAGAGGATAATACGGAACGCCGTGCTGGATCCCAACGGCCTCGTATCACTAGCAGTCGAGATGACAGGTATCTTATCCGCATGGCTGTAACGGATCGTGCAGCCGCGTCTCGATCCCTGAGTCAACAGATGGGGACGTTTGCAAGACAACAACCATCTGCACGAACAGTTCGACGACGTTTGCAGCAGCATGGACTATCAGCTCGAAGACCATGGCTGCGGTTGCTCTTGACGCTGCATCATAGACAGTAGCGTCTGCGATGGTGTACTCAACGACGAACCTGGGTGCACGAATGGCAAAACGTCATTCTTTCGGATGAATCCAGGTTCTGTTTACAGCATCATGATGGTCGCATCCGTGCTTGGCGACATCGCGGTGAACGCACATTGGAAGCGTGTATTCGTCATCGCCATACTGGCGTATCACCCAGCGTTATGGTATGGGGTGCCATTGGTTACACGTCTCGGTCATCTCTTGTTCGCATTGATGACACTTTGAACAGTGGACGTTACGTTTCAGATGTGTTACGACCCGTGGCTCTACTCTTCATTCGATCCCTTCAAAACCCTACATTTCATCAGGATAATGTGCGACCGCATGTTGCAGGTCCTGTACGGGCCTTTCTGGATACAGAAAATGTTCGACTGCTGCCCTGGCCAGCACATTCTCCATATCTCTCACCATCTGAAAACGTCTGGTCAATGGTGGCCGAGCAACTGGCTCGTCACAATACGCCAGTCACTACTCTTGATGAACTGTGGTATCGTGTTGAAGCTGTATGGGCAGCTGTACCTGTACACGCCATCCAAGCTCTGTTTGACTCAATGGCCAGGCGTATCATGGCCGTTATTACAACCAGAGGTGGTTGTTCTGGGTACTGATTTCTCAGGATCTATGCAGCCAAATTGCGTGAAAATGTAATCACATGTCAATTCTAGTATAACATATTTGTCCAATGAATACCCGTTTACCATGTGCATTGGTGTAGCAATTTTCAGTAGTGTAGTTAGATGATCCCCTTAATTATTATGTACTGTGAGATGCAGCTACCACGTCTCATTTTTGTAGGGCCATCCCCGTTCTATTAGTTATCCACTGCACCATAATGTTCTTAAGGCATGTGAGCCCTTGACAAGCGACCTGAGTACCGGCCAGTACAGCTGAAGCGGATCATTCTGACATCAACAGCTGTGATACCGTTGACTTCTCATATCGTCTGCCTTATCACAAGAGGAAGACAGAGTTAGCGCTACTTGCTGACCCTTTGTTGATTAGCATATCACTATCGATAACGTCAGATGTCATATTATGTTGCGTGATGGCGCTAGTTATTCACGGTGTGTATTGTCTTTCAGCACATGCAGTCCCTTCGTTTGCTGGTTTACGTAACCCTGCACACCGAGGGCTTAACTAGCCAGGGACAGCGATTTCTTGTTTTATTTTTGCCTTGAAAATGGCGGAATTTTCACCCGTCGAAATATCGGTGGTTGTCGAGGACGCTACCCAGTGGCATTTCCGTAAATTATTTGAACACTGAGAAAGTTCATTTGCTCCGTACGTTGTGACAGGTGTAAGTTTTCCTCCGCAATATGTTTGCAATGTAGCCTGTAAAATTGTGGAAACTCAGACGCATCTTAGTTCCGTAATTTACTTTAGTTGTATGGATTATAGCTCAGTATTGTTGTATCTATATTAATACACAGGAACCATCGCTGCTGTTAGCTGAACAAGTAAATAACGAAGTTTCGTATGACGACAGCACTTATCAATCTACATGATTGTTTGTTTGGAAAGAGAGGGGGAAGGGGGAGGAGGGGGACTAGAAGGGGAGTTTAATCATGGTCCAGACAGTTCTATGCGACCCACCATGACTTGCCCTTCCGTGTCAATCCCTTTGCGTCAGAGCAGCACTTACATCCAACATAGCCAGTGTTTATCTTCCCCTACAGGTTTTGCCATTTATGTGTCCCTATAGCACAGTGGAAGTTATTCCCCGATGTCTTAATGCGAGGGTGAGTCAAATGAAAACCTTAAATTTGTAATAACAATTCGAAATTTCGCGCCGTTGTCCTGTAAGTTGGTAAGCGCGCTACAAACAGCTTGCACCATTTTATATTGTCGAACGCTTTTTCCAGGTCGACAAATCCTATGAAAGTGTCTTTATTTTTCTTTAGCCTTGCTTCCATTATTAGCCGTAACGTCAGAATTGCCTCTCTCGTCCCTTTACTTTTCCTAAAACCAAACTGATCGTCACCTAGCGCATTCTCAATTTTCTTTTCCATTCTTCTGTATATTATTGTTGTAAACAGCTTCGATGCATGAGCTGTTAAGCAGATTGTACGATGCGATAATTCTCGCACTTGTCAGCTCTTTCCGTCTTCGGAATTGTGTGGATGATGCTTTTCCGAAAGTCAGATGGTATATCGCCAGACTCATATATTCTACACACCAACGTGAATAGTCGTTTTGTTGCCACTTCCCCCAATGATTTTAGAAATTCTGATGGAATGTTATCTATCCCTTCTGCCTTATTTGACCGTAAGTCCTCCAAACCTCTTTTAAATTCCGATTCTAATACTGGATCCCCTATCACTTCTAAATCGACTCCTGTTTCTTCTTCTATCACATCAGACAAATCTTCACCCTCATAGAGGCTTTCAATGTATTCTTTCCATCTATCCGCTCTCTCCTCTGCATTTAACAGTGGAATTCCCGTTGCACTCTTAATGTTACCCCGTTGCTTTTAATGTCACCAAAGGTTGTTTTGACTTTCCTGTATGCTGAGTCTGTCCTTCCGACAATCATATCTTTTTCGAAGTCTTCACATTTACTGTTTAATTGGCGGTTTCCTGGTCCCACTAACAGCAGTTCTCCGTATAGTGCTGCTACCTTGCAGGTTCTTTTAAGCAGTTTCTTTCCAATGGGTGTTGCAAAACACCTACTGCAGGGGTTAACCCACAAGGCCTTAATCCTGTCGAGTAGGTCTCGGTCACAACCCATTTAGAAAGATTACAGAAAGACTAGCCCATTATCTGCAAGTTGAAGAAAAACCCCCGTGCCCCAGATAAGGGCAACCAGTTCTAGTAACCACAATAGCGAACGGGACGGGCACACAGACACGCCCTGGAAATGGTAAGTCGCAACGTCTGGGTATTTTAAAATAAGTTTCAATCAGTTGCAGCCATTCGAATGTCACTCCACCTCGGATACTTGTTGGTATGAGGGTTGGAAAAAATTTGGGAACATTGCGAGAAATGTAAGTTGAAACATAAATATAGGTGCTAGCGAAGCGTGCAAGTTTCACTGTTGTACTCAGCTACTGAGAATTCTTCCGGGTTTTATGGCCGTGCTCCATGGAACTCTTCTATCCCTGACGTTTCGTCCAAGGCTGCGTTGGACATCTTCGGAGGTACTCCTGGTTGTGGTGAGTCTTGCCGAGTCGGCCATACAACCCGGAAGAATTCTCAGCAGCTGAAACATTCGGTCGTGAAAGCCTTCATTGTACGACTGCGCTGTTGTACTGTTGCACTGTTGTGCTTGACCAATAATGGTATCTCCGCAAAGTCCGCAGTACAGTTACAAGTGTCAGGTGTTCCCAGAACACTGGTCTGTGTAATTGTGAGTGCTGCAAAGGATGAGCCAGACAACAGGGGATTTTATTATATGAGCTTCCAAACGGTAACTTCATTTTTCCATTGCGGTCAAGCCACGGCCGGCAGTGTTAGCTGCCTGTAAATTCTTTCGTCCCACAGTTTAGCAACAAGAAGACAGCACCGAGAAAGGGCACCTTTGCCACGCGCCTCTCTCGCGTGGCTGTGAGGTAACGCCGCCCAAGGCGTCGTTTAGCAGGCAACGCTCTGGAAAGTTCCATGCCGCCCGCACGGTTTGCTCGGTCCTGACCAATTAGGGCGGAGGAAGCCGCGTGGTGCGTCGAACATGCCCGGCCGCCAGTCGCCGGGCCCGCTCTCTTGTATTCTTGTTCAGCCGCGAGTCGGATACGCGCCCTGCAGCATTGAACATCTCCTGCTTCTCCTGGTGCTGCGGCACCGTGGACCTAGTTGTGGCAGACAACTACTTCCGTTATTTTCGCGAACTATGTATCGCTAAACTCTACGCTCTGGCTCACCCTCACCTCCCTAGGCCTATGTAGCCCCTTTCAACATGCTTTCGCCAATAAACGGCCTTTATCTAAAAAGTTACGCCCATCCTGTACAGTACATTATGTCGGAGCTAAGCGAATGCGAACGTGGGCACATTGTTGCTGCTCATATGCTGGGTGTTTCTGTAATCAAGGCAGTCGAAGTGTTTGGTGTTTCAAAAGACGCCGTATCACAGGAAAAGGAAAAGCATTTTCCGCTAAGTGACAATGCGGAAGAAAGTCTTCAGTGATCCTTGTGGTGTCACCGCCCGACACCACACTTGCTAGGTGGTAGCCTTTAAATCGGCCGCGGTCCGCTAGTATACGTCGGACCCGCGTGTCGCCATTATCAGTGAATTGCAGATCGAGCGCCGCCACACGGCAGGTCTAGTCTAGAGAGATTCCCTAGCACTCGCCCCAGTTGTACAGCCGACTTTGCTAGCGATGGTTCACTGTCTACATACGCTCTCGTTTGCGGAGACGACAGTTTAGCATAGCCTTCAGCTACGTCATTTGCTACGACCTAGCAAGGCGCCATATTCTTCAAGAATGTATTCTGAACCGATAATATTGTGAATCATGTACCATCAAGAGCGACGTTCATCATTAATGGATTAAAGTTAAGTATCAAACTAATTACGTCCGCTTTCTGAATTCTAATTCCTTGTCATGTTCCAGACCTCACGTCAGTATAGTCCTTCCCTCCTCACGCCAGCCTGCGTGAGGTAAAACGCGTGCATTTCGGTCTCCACTAGTAACACGGTGTTGGCTCTTCAGCCAACACAACAATCCTGACAGACTATCATTGAAGAGGAATAAGAGGACGACAGCTGCAAAAATCACTACAGAAGTGAATGTCGCACTCGCAAATCCTGTCACCACCAAGGAGCTCCATAAGCGAAGAACTGCATGGCGACCTGGAATTCCAACAGACACTCGTCAGTGACCAAAATGCCTGCAACAGGAAAACGTGGTGCCGAAGCGATAAAACGTGGTCTGCGAAACAATGCAATGAAGTCATTTGACCGGGTGAGTCTTTTTCACACTCCTTCCAGGCTAAGTTAACGGCACAACAGTGAAATGAGGCGGGGGTTCGTTGATAATTAGGGCAGTCATATCGTGGTATCCCATGGGCCCTATGGTTACTCGTCAAGTTCGCACTATGCCAAGGGCTATGTGAACATTTTGGCTATTAGGTTAGCCGGATCGCGCAGTGTTTGCTCTCCAACAATGATACTGTGTTCCAAGATAACAAGGCCGCTGCTCACGCAGTTCGCACTGTCCACGACTGGTTTTTTGAGTACGAAGATCAGCTGTCACATCTTCCGCGGCCACCACAGTCACCAGACCTCAATATTACTGATACTTTGCGGTCTCGTTTGGAGAAAAGCGTGCGTGATCACTATTCACCCAGAGCGCCGTTACCTGAACTTGGCACTATTGTGCAGGAAGAATGGTACAAGATGTCCTTGAAAATCACATAGGACCTTTATGTATCTATTTCGAGACGACTGGAAGCTTTTCCAATAATAAGTAGCTTCTTACACCGCATTATGAATGGTAATCTGTTGTATGTTTGGCGTGACCACATTTTTGTCCATACCCTGCACAATGAGATGACAACATCATAGGACAGCGATACACACCTATACAGATGGCAGTAGTATCGCGTATACGAGGTATAAAAGGGCAGTGTTTTGGTAGATCTCTTAACTGTGCTGCCCGCATCTCGTGGTCGTGCGGTAGCGTTCTCGCTTCCCACGCCCGGGTTCCCGGGTTCGATTCCCGGCGGAGTCAGGGATTTTCTCTGCCTCGTGATGGCTGGGTGTTGTGTGCTGTCCTTAGGTTAGTTAGATTTAAGTAGTCCTAAGTTCTAGGGGACTGATGACCATAGATGTTAAGTCCCATAGTGCTCAGAGCCATTTGAACCATCTTAACTGTGCTCAGTTGATTCATGTGAAAAGGTGCCCGACGTGGTTATGACTGAACGACTGGAATTAGCAGACTTCGAACGCGGAATGGTAGCTGAAGCTAGATGCATGGGACATTCCACTTCGAAAATCGTTAGGGAGTAGAATACTCAGAGGCTTACAGTCCAAGAGTGTTATATCCACAGATTAACACACATATGCGAACAAAAAATTTTTATTAGGTGGAGCAAGGGCACCGCCTAATTTTACAAAAGATAAACTTTCTTCGAGAACAAAAAACTTCTTCTCTTTCCAAGATTTTATAACAAGCCAAAGAACTATGCCACCTTATTGAATTGAAATATTAGCAATTGAACTGAATTTACGTTCCTTTGTCTGGTTTTCTCTCGACGCTTTCCGGCGGATGCCGAGAGAGTAGACGGGAGCAGAGTCCGGCGTAGCGAAGATGTGGCACCTGGACGTTCCGGCTGCGTCGAAGTCTCTTCCGTGCGGCAGTCCGCGGCAGGTCGAAAGACGCCTGCTTTCCTTTCTTCCGGCTATTTAAGCCGGCGGCTCCAGTCTTCCTCCGCTGATTCCGGAGTGATGATTGGCTGCCGTTGGCGATCCCTGATTGGCGGGTGGTGATATCATAGTGTGTAGTGTGACCATACGCGCCAGAAAAAGGCTCGTGCGCGTGGGTAATTCGCGGCTGATTGAATGTTTGGCGGGAACGCCTCTAGCGCTAGTTGGCGGAACGCGCCGGTACTAAGTTGCAGGCGCCGCTTAACTCTACTGTGGTAGCCGACCGTTGTGTTTGTGCGCCATGGCAAAGAGTGTGCCGAGAATACCACATTTCACGCACTACCTTTCAGCTCGTACAAAGCAGTGAGCGACGGTCTTCACTTACCTACCGAGTGCAAAGGCGTGTGTGCAGAATTGTCAGTGTTAACAGACAAGCAACCCTGCGTGGAATAACCGCAGAAATCAATACGGGACGTACGACAAATGTATGCCTTAGGACAGCGCAGCAAAATTTGCCACTAATGGGCTACAGCAGCAGGCGAATGACACAACTGGCTTTGCTAACAGTACGACATCGCCTGCGGTTTCCCTCCTGGGGCCCTATTCTGTATCGTTCATATCGGTCGATGTAGTAGGTTCGTTTCGGTAGTGACGTCATTTTCGGTTCTTTATCGAAATAGCCTATTCAGTAAGCTTCTGAGACCTGTTACCGATTTTACGACAATTGTACCAAGAAGTTTTGGATTTCGGTGTGGCCCTGTCGATCGGTGAGCTGTGGTCTATGTACACCTATAATTTGTTATTTTAAACATATTTAGTGGTTTTAGCTTTGGATTTAGTGATTGTGTTACTAAAGAATCACCAGAGGATGCATCCAATTGGAAAGTGAGTTCATAATAGACTATTTCCCTTTGTTAGAAATATGGTTAGGTTAGGTTATTACTGTGAATCATTACATCCAAAAAGAAAACGTTTTCGGTCAATATTCTCTCAAAATATGTGTTATTTTAATGCAAATAAGAGTTTAAAGATCAGTAAATAGCAAGACATCGGCTCTGCGTATGTATATTACATGAGTGTGAACTGACGTTACCAGTGACTTTGTGTACTTTTTGCCACAAATAGTTTAGTTAGTAATTACGACCTTCAAGTAACAATGGAAAGCAATAATGTGAAGCCTGATAATGGAAACCTTCCAAACTATTAAGCATTTCTGACTTATGCAGCATCGTTTGTCAACGAAGTCAGGCTATGTTCCTGCACAATAGTACAAGAATTCAGCATCGCGTAGCTGTTGTCTAGCGTAGCCAAGAGTGGTTAGCGTGCGCGATTGTTACACGTAAGGACACAGGTTCGCGCACGGATGGGTGCTTAAAATTTTTTTCCCTCTTCATATATGCAACACGTTCTGAGACATTGTTATTCGTGTAAGTTAAGATTTTTTCCGTTATATTACTTACATGTAAGAGCGTGCTTTGTCCGTAATGGAGCTTTTTCGATGCCATGACTTCAGTCTAATAACACTAAAACGAAAGACTGAACTACAGATGAAATCAAATCACTTTCAGACTATTTCTCTACTGTTCCATTCTCGAATTATAGCTCTCAGTCATCACCTAATGGCTACAATTTTAGCACAGGCTACAAATACTGGCCAAGTTCAATAATAAGTGCCTCTCCATATCCAGGGTTGCTGTTTTTGTTTCAAATAGCAATCCTTAACGCTCTTTCAGTGTCAAAGAACTGTGATCCTACTAACCTCATTTTCGACAGACATTTCCACTGGTATTTTAGCAACACTTCGTACTGCGAAAACCCAAGTTCGGTACTTGGCAGAATAGCGCGCCTGTGTCGTCTGCTAGCCGCTTTGTGTTCGTGGCGCTGTGCGCGGTGCAGTGCGCATGCGCGGATCTGCAGCCGCTTGCTTTTGATTGGCTTGTGCGACGCGAACCGACAACAGCGCTTCGGTTCTCTAGACCTGAACGGTATCGCTACCGAAATTTATACTTAATAATGATGGGACTCGAGTACTAGACCGTTCGGTGCTCTTGAGTACCGAAACGATCGGCACAATGGCGGAAAGATACTGAATAGGCACCCTGGGCTCATGATTTGATTTTTTGATTTGATTTGATTTTAACAGGAGAGCTAAAACAGCTTAGGTCTAACCAGTCACTTCCCACACCGAAACTAGGTTTATTGCGTGGTATCGCCCCCTGTATATCTAGTAAAGCCAACCAGTGCCCTTGAATAGTGCAAGGAATCCCTCTACCAGTTTTTTGTTAGACACAATTTCTTCAGGTCTATTTGTCCCGAAGATTCTGTATCTTTTAGTCTCCAATTCCATGCATTCAAAGATTGGGTGTGATCCAGTTTCTTCACCCTCATCACAAATCCTACATTTAGGGTCCTCTTCCATTATACCCATTGTGTGTAGGTGTTTTTTGAAGTTCCCATGGCCGGTCATCAGTCCAGTCATGAGTTTGATCTATTTCCTGTTCAATCCCAGGATTACAGAGATTCTTTTAAAACATGGCATGAGCATCATTACCTTACCATGTTTTTGTTTATGGATCTTGGTCCAATATCCTACTTGCTGTTTCCTAAGCCAGTTCTGTAGTTCTAATTTGATCATAATTCATAGCCTGGGTGATTGTCAAGACAGGTTCCGGTCCAATAAATGGAGTTGTTGCCCCCATCCTAGCCAATCTATCGGCTTTTTCATTGCCACAGATCCCTGAGTGGCCAGGGACCCACTCTAGGTACACCCTATTGCTTCCCCCTAGTTCCACCAAAGCCCTGTGGCAATCTGCAACAATCTTATATCTTGTTGCAGGAGCTGCCAATGATTTCAGGGCTGCCTGATTGTCTGAATAGATGTAGATGCTACGATCCTTGTAACACCTACTCATATTCTCCTCCACACATGCCCTGGTTGCAGTAATTTCGGCTTGGAATACAGAGGCCAGTTTCCCTAGAGAGATGCTGCTCTCCAGGCTTGGCTGAACCCCGTACAACCCTGCCCCAATGTCTTGATCTGTTTTCGACCCATCGGTGAACCAAACGATGTCCCCCGTACGGTGTCGAACTGTTTTCTCCCACTGCTCCCTGCTGGGATCATGACTATGTCGGTTGTGCCCTAGACGACTGGGAAAATGTGACCTCGTGAGATGACTCCCTATTTTAGTTGGTAAGAGGTGATGATAGGGTTCCAGTGTGGCACAGACCAAACATAGCCATGGCCCAAAGTTGTCAACAAGGCACTGTGCAATCTGATGGTGGCTCCAGAATGGTGTGGGCTGTGTTTACATGGAATGAACTGGGTCCTCTGGTCCAACTGAACCTATAATTTACTAGAAATAGTTACATTGGGCCAGACTGGTTTGAAGAACACTGTGGACAATTCGAGTGAAACATTTGGCCACCCATATCGCCTGATATTAACCCCATCGAACATTTATGAGACGTAATCGAGAAATAAGTTCGATCATAAAACTCTACACCGGCAACACTTTCGGAGTTATGGTAGGCTATAGAAGCAGCACGGCTCAATATTTCTGCGGGGGCTTTCAACAACTTGCTGAGTCTATTCCACGTCGAGTTGCGGTACAGCGAACAAAATGAGGTCTGACACGATATCAGGAGGTACCCCATGACTTTTGGCACCTCAGTATACGTCGTTAATGAAAGCAAATGTAGGAATGACGTGCAGCGCACCTGGCGGCAGGAAGGTGAACAGCACGGTGCAGTAGGTGGTGACGGCGGAGACGAGGGTGATGACGAGGCGCAGGTCCAAGGCGAGCGTCCGCAGCAGCAGCGCCGCTGGGCGCCTGGCGGTCACCTGTCGAACTAGCAGCCGCAGCTCGCGGCCCACCGCGGCAGGTGCCGACCGGGAGCTCTCGAGCAGCAACTGGGAGCTCAGCCTAGCCGACCGCCGCGCCTCCGTCTTGGTGAGGTGGGCGGAAACCAGCGGCACGCACAGTAGGCTCACGCTGTACCCCAGCCCGTAGCACAGCTGCCCTATGGGTTCCCTCCTACCTAAGAACAGCTCGTCTCTGAAGATCAGGTACAGCTCCGAGACAACCACTACTAACATCGTGGCCAGGTGGAGCACTAGAAAGATTTCGTGAGTCGAAGTCACTACGAGAGATAGCTCACAAAGCTTTGCATGTGCTCTTCTCAGGGTTCTAATATGAAACGGCAGGTAGCTAGCGATGTTAATGTGACCCTCTTCGCAAAACGCGTATCTTTCCGACACAGGTATTCGTATGCATAAAGTACCTCGCATTTCATCTCTCACGCGAAGCAGACAAATGTTGAAAACCGAAGTTCTGTTCTTTACGATCAGCTGCAGGTTTGAAAACCTGAAAATCGTCTGAGTCACAACAGATAAAGTGTTTACGCTAAATAAAGCACACAACTTCCAATTGGAACCAGTATTTGCATCGAACAGGCCCATATAAAACCATAAAAAAGGGCTAAGTAATAAAAACAACTGTATTTTTACGATCTTCCCAACAATTTCATTCGTGGGTCTCCTATACGAGTACACGTTCATAATCCTATCACATGACACGATCAGTTTAAGCATTTTTTCGTATTTCCTTCGATTTAATAACTGATCAGTAAGTATAGAGACTACAGATAAGGCAGACAGATTTAAAGCGACTGAAAAATTAACAATATTTATCGAAAATAGTCGCCCTGTAACGCGGACAAAGAAATACGGGAATGCGCAAGCAGAAATTAGCTGATACGTGCAGGCGACGACGGAGATGATCAAGTCGCACTTCGATGTCTTCAAGGATGCCGTAGTCGTATCCACTGTGAATGGCATTAGACCAAACATTTTGCATGTCGCGATGAACAGTTTGCTGCCCACCATAAGATGTCTCGTGTTTTCTTGCACTGGAGAAGACATTCCCGTAGGTGACACCATCTGGAAGAAAGAGATGCCCTCCTCAGGCTTACACGTCTTACGCGTTCCGCTACACGCAGTGTGTGTAAAAAGTACAGTTCTCAGCTCAACGGTAGTAGAGTGTCGTCGATTTACTGAAAAAATTATGAAAGTTTTCCGCATGCTTTTCCTCGATTATGTGATTTAATTTATGGCACACCTTTTGAGTCTTTTACGTTAGCGACCCATCTTAGTCATAGATGAAGTAACGTGTACGTTCTGAAAATTTTTCAATAGTTGTATTTTCAAATACACTACTGGGCATTAAAATTGATACACCACGAAGATAACGTGCTACAGACGCGAAATTTAACCGACAGGAAAAAGATGCGGTGATATTCAAATGATTAGCTTTTCAGAGCATTCACACAAGGTTGGCGCCGGTGGCGACATCTACAACGTGCTGACATGAGGACAGCTTCCAACCGATTTCTCATACACAAACAGCAGTTGACCGGCGTTGCCTGGTGAAACATTGTTGTGATGCCTCGTTTAAGGAGGAGAAATGCGCACCATCACGTTCACGACTTCGATAAAGGTCAGATTGCAGCCTATCGCTATTGCGGTTCATCGTATCGTGACATTGCTGCTCACGTTGGTCGAGATCCAATGATTGTTAGCAGAATATGGAATCGGTGGGTTCAAGAGGGTAAAACGGAACGCTGTGCTGCATCCCAACGACCTGGTATCACTAGCAGTCGAGATGACAGGTATCTTATCCGCATAGCTGTAACGGATCGTGCAGCCACGTCTCGATTCTTGAGTCAACAGACAGGGACGTTTGCAAGACAACAACCATCTGCACGAACAGTTCGACGACGTTTGCAGCAGCATGGACTATCAGCTCGGAGACCATGGCTGCGGTTACCCTCGACGCTGCATCACAGACAGGAGCGTCTGCGATGGTGTACTCAACGATGAACCTGGGTGCACGAATGACAAAACTTCATTTATTCGGATGAATCCAGGTTCTGTTTACAGCATCATGATGGTCGCATTCGTGTTTGGCGACATCGCGGTGAACGCACATTGGAAGCGTGTATTCGTCATCGCCATACTGGCATATCACCTGGCGTGATAGTATGGGGTGCCATTGGTTACAAGTCTCGGCCACCTCTTGTTCGCATTGACGGCACTTTGAACAGTGGACGTTACATTTCAGATGTGTTACGACCCGTGGCTGTACCCTTCATTCGATCCCTGCGAAAACCTTCATTTCAGCAGGATAATGCACGACCGCATGTTGCAGGTCCTGTACGGGCGTTTCTGGATACAGAAAATGTTCGACTGCTGCCCTGGCCAGCACATTATCTAGATCTCTCACCAATTGAAAACGTCTGGCTAATGGTGGTCGCGCAACTGGCTCGTCACAATACGCCAGTCACTAGTCTTGATGAACTGTGGTATCGTGTTGAAGCTGCGTGGGCAGCTGTACCTGTACACGCCATCCAAGCTCTGTTTGACTCAATGCCCAGGCGTATCATGGCCATTATTATGGCCAGAGGTGGTTGTTCAGGGTACTGATTTCTCAGGATATATGCACCCAAATTGCGTGAAAACGTAATCACATGTCAGTTCTAGTATAACATATTTGTCCAATGAATACCCTTTTATCACCTGCATTTCTTCTTGGTGTAGCAATTTTAATGGCCAGTAGTGTACTATCGGAAACTGCATACATTCGAAATAGGAGACGGTGCGCTTCAACAAAAATCACCACGCCAAAGACTAATACAGCTGGAATGGGTTCTTTTATAATCAAAATTTTGGGCTGTCCTACACATTAAGTTCAACCCGAAACGTTATAAACTGATCCCGATATCTAACCGAAATCACAGTTAATGTCGCGTTTCCTATCGCAAAATATTCTTTATTTATTTGTACAGTAGCGATAGTTTGTTCTTTTGCAGCATTAGACAGAATAGCACCCATGTAGTGTATGGGTTACAGAACTGTGCGAAAAATTTGACGAGGTTTCTTTAACCCGCCAGCTGTTACATTGATCTGCCGTTATTCATGCGGCAGTGTCGTCTTCTCAAATTGAAACAAGTTAACTTTGTCATGAATCAGCCACGGCTGCATCTTCTCAAAAACTACAGGTATGCATCTACATACTATATGAAAGCTCTCTGACCCAGCCACTATCTTTTCAAGAAACATACACATTCGTCTGCCACAAATTAATGCTGCTTGTTTTCCCCAAGTGAGAAAATCCAAAGTCATTGTAGTTGTTATACTAAATAAAAGAACAACGGTTACTTTCACACAACGTTGTGTTGATCTTCAGGAATACATTTCTCTCTGTTTGCTACTGTAGTTTAACTTCTCGTTCATGCGTTTCTGCTTCACATTTAGTTCTAACAAAGGTTCCACAACAGGTGTGATTATTTCATTCCTATTTTTCTCCACAGCCTTTCTCATTTCCGGCTGCATACATGCAATGAATCCTTCAACGTCATTTTTTATTTTCTTTTATTTTCAAAAACTGGATTGTTTTTGAAAACAGCCTTATGCAAACACAATTAGTTTATTTTTATGAAACTTCCTGGCAGATTAAAACTGTGTGCCCGACCGAGACTCGAACTCGGGACCTTTGCCTTTCGCGGGCAAGTGCTCTACCAACTGAGCTACCGAAGCACGACTCACGCCCGGTACTCACAGCTCTACTTCTGCCAGCACCTCGTCTCCTACCTTCCAAACTTTACAGAAGCTCTCCTGCGAACCTTGCAGAACTAGCACTCCTGAAAGAAAGGATATTGCGGAGACATGGCTTAGCCACAGCCTGGGGGATGTTTCCAGAATGAGATTTTCACTCTGCAGCGGAGTGTGCGCTGATATGAAACTGTGAGTACCGGCCGTGAGTCGTGCTTCGGTAGCTCAGTTGGTAGAGCACTTGCCCGCGTAAGGCAAAGGTCCCGAGTTCGAGTCTCGGTCGGGCACACAGTTTTAATCTGCCAGGAAGTTTTATATCAGCGCACACTCCGCTGCAGAGTGAAAATCTCATTCTGGAAACATCCCCCAGGCTGTGGCTAAGCCATGTCTCCGCAATATCCTTTCTTTCAGGAGTGCTAGTTCTGCAAGGTTCGCAGGAGAGCTTCTGTAAAGTTTGGAAGGTAGGAGACGAGGTGCTGGCAGAAGTAAAGCTGTGAGTACGGAGCGTGAGTCGTGCTTCGGTAGCTCAGTTGGTAGAGCACTTGCCCGCGAAAGGCAAAGGTCCCGAGTTCGAGTCTCGGTCGGGCACACAATTTTAATCTGCCAGTAAGTTTCGTATCAGCGCACACTCCGCTGCAGAGTGAAAATCTCATTCCAGTTCATTTTTATATTTCCCCAGACATATTTCGATAACAATGTGTCATGTTCTGTGGGTAAAAATTTTTATTTCTGTAAAGTACAATATCACATGTGTAATAATTTAACTGCTGCAGGCCTAAGAAATAGAATATTTGCAATTTGCTTCGTTTTTTTTGGACACTCACTTTAAAATTACATCACTAATTGAACTGTATCGATTTAAGTGCTCGTTTTCGTCGTTTTTTGACAGCATGTCGTCTGCAAACTAGCCATGAAAATTATTGCGTATTTGTGGAGAGCTGTTTGGAGGGTAGAGGCTATGTACGTTTCTGTACTTACATTTTCTGTCCTGTTTCGTGCCCCTGGTTGGTGTCTCCATCAGCTACTATTTACTGCATTGCTTTCACTCAGTTTTTCATAAATTTCCGCTCACTACTTCACCTCACATGCACTTACACAAAATGTGGCACTTCTGATAATACACTCAGTGTCAGTGAGAGGTGTCATGTTATTGTCGTTTCTCACTTGTTTATCGTTGGTCTTGTGTTTGTTATTGCACTTATTTTGAATATATATATATATATATACAATGTGTGTGTGTGTGTGTGTGTGTGTGTGTTTGTGTGTGTGTGTGTGTGTGTATGTGTGTGTGTGTGTGTGTGTGAGAGAGAGAGAGAGAGAGAGAGATGGAAAGAGGGGTGGGGAGAGAACCAAGAAAACAGAAGGTTTTTTTTTTTTTGTCGGGAGTCACCTTTGTATAGTTCACTGAGTGTTCCAAACAGTGTTTTGTTGCACAATGTTGTATTTTCATTCAGGACTCTCTTTCCCTGTATTATTGCTTCTTGTATGTGTTAGTTCTCCACTATTGTGAGTTTTTGGTAGAGACTGTTGCTCTCTCTGAGGAGTCTTCATGTTTTTTTGGGTAGTGGTTTTCTTGTATTATTTTATTTTTGGGTGAACACATATCGGAATAAAACAATTACACAGTGCCACAAATACAGTTCACCCAAAAAAAACAAAATTCACCATTGAGGCAGAAGAGGAAATGAAGCTTAATTTCTTAGACATTGCCATACACAGAATCAACAACAAACGTAATTTTGGAATTTTCAGGAAACCTACAGCCATAAGTACAACCATTCACATCAACTCCAACCACCCACAAGCACACAAACTCTCAAGTTTCAGACCCATGCTACGCAGGCTCAACAAAACCCCACTGGACAAACTCACCTACACACAGGTACTAAAAACAATACACCAAATAGCCAGAGAGAATGTGTACAACACAAAAAAGACAAGCAAACTGAACAACAAATTAAAAAAAACAAATTGAAAGAGAACACACCATCAACAAATCGCCAGCCACAACAGGAACCAAGAACACAAGCTCCAGACAGACACAGGATAACAGGAACACCCTAAAAAGAGTACAGCATGGGACACACTGACATACAGTAAAAAAATTTTCAGAAGGTGGCAAACATATTGAAGAAACAAGGGCTACAAATATCATTCCGCACAAATAACACAGTAAAGAAGGATCTAAGATCCAAGAACACCTCTGCAGACAAATTTGAAAATGAGGTACTTGGAATACCTCAGAGCCCTAAGAAGTGATAGTGAACACTCCACTTTTGCACACCATCTAATACAAGAAAACCACCACCCAAAAAACATGGAGACTGATCTTAGGATTTTCCGAGAGAGCAACAGTCTCTATCAAAAACTCACAATAGACGATAACTACCACATAAAAAGCAATAATACAGGGAAAAAGAGTCCTAAACGAAAATACAACAATGTGCAACAAAATCCTGCTTGGAACACTCAGTGAACTATACAAAGATGACTCCCTACAAAAAACCTGCTGTTTTCTTGGTTCTCTCCCCACCCCTCTTCCCATCTCTCTTTCACTCTCTCTCTCTCTCTCTCTCTCTCTCTCTATCTATGTATCTATCACACACACACACACACACACACACACACACACACACACATACAGACACACACATTCAAAATCTTCGCCATAACAAATACAAGACCACCGATAAACAAGTGAGCAACGACAATAACATGACACCTCTCACTAAGTGCATTGTCACAAGTGTCTACTCAGATCGCATTTGAGGAGAAGTAGTGAGCGGAAATTTATGAAAAACTGAGTGAAAGTAGCTGATTGAGACACCAATCAGGGACACGAAACAGGACAGAAAATGTAAGTACAGAAACGTACATAACCTGTACCCTCGAAACAGCTCTCCACAAATACGCAATAATTTTCTTCGTGGCTAGTTTGCAGACGACATGCTGTCAAAAAAAAAAAAAAAATATAACGAAAACGAGCACTGAAATGGCATTCTTAGAACTGTCACTGAATGAAAAGGGGCCGGCCGGAGTGGCCGTGCGGTTCTAGGCACTACAGTCTGGAGCCGAGCGACCGCTCCGGTCGCAGGTTCGAATCCTGCCTCGGGCGTGGATGTGTGTGATGTCCTTAGGTTAGTTAGTTCTAAGTTCTAGGCGACTGATGACCTCAGAAGTTAAGTCGCATAGTGCTCAGAGCCATTTGAACCATTTTTTTAATTAAAAGGATAGAGATTCTACGCCAATTTTCTGATTTTGAGTTGGAAAACTACGAATGACGTCGTCATTTATAGATTTAGTTGTTTACTATTTGGCCTCACATGTAACCCATTTCTGCTATTTGCAACATTTCGTGAATTAGGTTACAAGCATTATCCTACTGCAGCAGAACGTATAGACAAAAGTAGTTTGTTAGACGACTTTGCCACCAGCTGCGAGAACGACTTTACACTCTCATTGTATACTATTACGTGACACGTCTGTTACAACAAATAAAGCCTCCGGCGACAAAATGGGCTACAAATCATGGCACACTAAATGGCGTATGGAAAACGGAAGGACAATCAGTAAAAGAACATACCATAGTCTCAGGTGTGTACAGAATCAGACTGAATCCTGTTCGGTCTCTATCTCGCTACCAATAAATCACAATATGGACCTGCAACTAAAGGCCAGTTACTGAACATGACAGAGGAATTTTATCACCCTCTTAATATCTCTCACCGATATCCGTAACAGGAAAAATCCTCTTTCAAGAGACGTGGTGTAAGGGCGTACACTGGGATGAGATACTGCCTACAGAGCTAGCAACTCGATGGAAGTTTTGGACATCACAACTCATTCATCTGCAGTCATTCAGAGTACCCAGATGTATAGGCTTGCACGGTCAAAAATCGCAAATTTCACAAAATCACTTTTTTGTGATGCCTCAGAAAGTGCGTACTGGCCAGTGCTGTACTTTCGAACATCCGATAACATACATACATTTGCCTGTTTAGTTGTGAGTAAAAACGGAGTTTCTCCAATCAGAAGGGTGACGCTTCCACGACTTGAATTACTAGCTGCCCTACAGGGTTCACACCTTCTGACATACTCCTGCCAGGCTCCAGAATTTAACATCGCAAACACATTAATGTGGAGCGATTCCACAGGGGCACTTGGCTGGATCCGAAGCGATCGAAATCCCTGGAATACGTTTCTTGCTAATAGAGTAACTGAAATCCACGAAATTTTAACGCCATCGCGGTGGAAAGGCTGCCCTACCACAGACAATCCGACAGATCTGCTATCACGTGGAGATTACAATCTAACATGCTACGGTGGCATGGGCCTCCATGACTAACTCATAACTCTGAAACTTAGCCTCAACAACAAATCTCGTGTGACACATTACCAGAGACACGAAAGATATAAATACAAGCATTAGCTATTAATGCGTGGATATGTCCCACTGACGCATCAAAACACGGTTCTTATTGGAAACTGTTGCTCATAATGGCGTCGACTCTCCGTTTCACCCGTAATGTTACACGTCCAGCAAAGGTAGAGGGTAGATTCACTGCCCATGAACTAGAATCAGCAAAACGGAGTTGGATACGAATGACCCAGCAGGAAAGTTTTCCAGCGGAATACCAAGCGCTTAAAAACAAGATCGAGTTTCCAGCGAAATCAAAGACAGAACGTTACAAAGCGTTTCTTCATGATGGACTCGTACGACTTGGAGAATCAATTCACTTTGTGGACTTGAATATACTGAATAAGCGTCCACTACTCTTACAAGGTTTTCCTCCATTTACAAAGTTAATTATTAGACAAAAGCACATACGCTTACACCATCTAGGAGTTGCTATTGAATTAGCTGAAATACGGTATGAGGATTGATTTTAAGGGGAAGACAAACAGTAAAAGGAGTCATACATACGTTTCTCCCTTGTAAGACAGCCAGAAGCAGCCGAGGATGTGAGAGAGAACTTACTCTATGCATTAAATTTACTAAGCCATTTGCAGTAACAGGCTTAGCTTTCGCAGGACCGCTTTTCGTCAGACTCGGTAATTTGTAACGAAAATATTATTTACATGTACTACTACAAGAGCTCTCCACCTCGAACTCGCATCAGATATGAGCACAGATAAAATTTTTATAGCCTTCAGAAGATTTACTGCTTAAAGTCGAATACCATATATTTTTTATTCGGATAAGGCAAAAACGTTTCAAGCGGCAAACGCAAAACTGAAAGACATCGCTCATTTCTTTGAAGACGCAGGGCTCAGCTAGCACTTTACTCACCAAGGTGTGGCTTGGAAATTTATTGTTTCAATAGTGACTTCGTGGGGAGGCTGGTGGGAATGCATGGTAAAGACTACGAAGCATTTCCACAGGAATATTCTGTGAAAATCACTATCAGACGAATTATACACCCAGGACTTTATTACTAGAAATACGAGCCGTCATCAACTCACGATCAATCGCATGTGGTGAACCAGATGTATGACACCAAGCCATTTCTTGACAGGAGAAAGGTTAACTACCATATGAACAGGTCCTGAAAAGAGTATACAGAAGTATCTGCGAAAAGAAGCAAGGTAACTAGAATAACTGCAAAACGATAGAAGAAAGAATATTTGTCAGAATTAAGAAACTTTCATGAAGTACAGCGTCCTTACAAGAAATTGGTTAAGTGTAGAGTGGGAGACACTGTCCTCTTACAATAGGATAAGCAGCCAACACACCTGGAAAAGAGCCCACATTATGGAGACAAGAGCAGGGAGAGATGGAATGGTGCAGACCTTAACTCTTCGAGCCCCAGATAGAAGAATTAATACTTTGCCGGTGCATCTGGTCATCTCACTGGAGATCGACCAGGATGGGGCGGATGTTCCATAGATCATGAACACGGCACTTTGTAATGATCAGTTTAACCTCTCCCGCACCTCTCTGACATAGGCCAATTGGCCTATGTATAAAATGTTTGGAAAATTCAAACTTTGGTGGGATCTCAAAAATAGCCCAATAATTTTGCTAGTGGGTTGTCCCTTGAAATGACTATGGATGCATTGTAGTCATAAGTATAAATTTGCAGGAAATCCCAGATAGTGCACTGTGTTGCTGGATGACCTGGGTACTGGCACAGTCTGCACTGTAGACAGTTTTTGCTGAGTCTTCCCCTGATATCACTCACCTGAGGGAAATGATGTTGGTACTCCCTGCACGTCCAAACCTATCTAATATACATAAGATTCCAGTCTGAGCATGTGGTTCTGGGACAAAGGACATTGTCTCTCAAATTCATCCCCTTCACCCCATAGCATATCTAGGACAAAGGACATTGTCTCACCGTATATAAACTACATTTTTACCCTATACAGAACCGATTGTCTGCTATCCACATCCCAGGACAAAAGTGTTTTTCCCCCTGCAGATCCGAAACTGTCTGTTAGCCAAAGCATGCCAATTCGACCTCGTTGGTAAGAGGTAGTACACAGCACAGTCTGCTGACCTACTTAACATGCCCCTCCCCCCCCCCCCCCCACACACCCAATCAAGCTACTATTCTCTCAGACCTGAATGGCTGTTTTTAGCAGTCACGTTACTTCTCCATTTCAAGATACCCATGACATCATGCACATACTGATGCTCCTAAGTGAAAATCCAGTTGCCCTAAGGTTTGATCTGTCTGCTTGTGCTATGCTCGGAAAGGATACTGTTTCGTCTATCTTTATTATAAACAAACGCCATATAGGAGAGGTTCTCTTCCATAGTCTCTGGACATGGGTGTTACGTAGTCCATCCAGTCTTACTGTGTCAGACCTCAGCTGCCGTGTCACTGGCCGCTGGGGTCCCAATGCTGCGTATGATCTCAGGAGACATCTGAGTCTGGCACAACAGCAGTCATGTAGCTGGGAGTCAAGCCAACATCTGCCAGTGACAGCTCCATGCACAGAGATGTCACGCCTACTGTCGATTCACCTATCAATTGTGAAGTGTAGAATATTAACTCTGACCTCAGCCAGTTGAGTGCTGCTTGTGATAGCACTGACCTGTATTAAAATGCTAGGGAACATGAAAAATGTAAGAAGCATAGTTGTACCTTAACTCATGCTGAAAAAGGCAGTGTTTCAAAATTCACCTGTAATCTGTAACACACGCACATTTTCTCTAAGGAGATTGAATAATCAAAATATGCACATTCGCCTTCCGAATGTGGAGACTTGTGCAGTGGCTATGAAGTCAAATGAGGTTAGGTGAGGTACTGTGATTATAAAATTCGGTACAAAAAATTTATGTGTCTAATGGATGGCACCTATTACAAGTGCAGCAGCCTAGCCAGCGACCACAGATTCGTGCACCAGACGTACGTCAAACATGAGAATGGAGCACATTTATACGAAGTGACAAGTCAAATCATAATCATGGAAAATGCTGTAAATATATGTGACGGCAACAGACTGCATCTTCACGAGGGTCGTGGTTTGTAACCAGTTTTCACGAGATGTTTTATAATGAAATAACCCAATTCTGGCAGCAACCGAGTACAGCGTCAAATGACAGGAGATAGGTGTCGCTTTTGCCAGTGACACAGCACAGCCTATATTTAGATAGATCTATTGACAGACAATAGGACAAATACCACTCTTTAACACGTCAAGGGAGGTGTGCAGTCGCCTCCAGCAACTCGTGGCTCACACCATGTCACGCAATAGGTCGATGGTCTACGATCCCAGGCAACTCTCGCGCCATGATTGTACGCACTCTGCTGACCAATTAGGCGAAGATTTCGTGACTGTGAACGATCGGTGCAGAATGATTCTTTAATTAGTTATCAACGTATCTCATACACACACAGACTGATTTGTGCGTACCTATACAACAGTTCATTGAACTTCGACGCCAATTATAAACTCAAATCCACGAATAGTACGAATACTGTACCAACATCGCATTTTCCGTGAAAAATAGCGAATATAGTACCGAAATCAATGTAATTTGTACCTAAAGAAAAGTAAATTCCCTCTCCAGTCAGCCATGTGGCAAGGTCGATACCTCGTATCGGGCGAACTTGACCACCATCTTTGGGTATCTAGGTAGCAAGTGGTGTCTATCAGATGAACGGTGGAGGCTACAAGACGGTGCACGAGGCGGAGAGGACTTACTTTGGGTTCCCATGTTCGAGCAGTGGACCCAGAGTGTAGGCGCTGGTGGTACAGAGCTCTGAGGCAGTTATTGTGGCGTGCCAGCAGTTACTAGCGTATTCCCGCCGGACTGACTGATGCCTAGTTAGACCGGAGATTTGCCCAGATTGCTTGCCACGATTGGTCAAAAAGCTTGGAATAAGCCACTATCTGTTTTAAAGCAGAGTACTTTGGTTGGTTGTTTGGGGAAGGAGACCAGACAGCGAGGTCATCGGTCTCATCGGATTAGGGAAGGACGGGGAAGGAAGTCGGCCGTGCCCTTTGAAAGGAACCATCCCGGCATTTGCCTGGGGGGATTTAGGGAAATCACGGATAACCTAAATCAGGATGGCCGGACGCGGGATTGAACCGTCGTCCTCCCGAATGCGAGCCCAGTGTCTAACCACTGCGCCACGTCGCTCGGTGATGCTGAGTACTCTTAGACATTTCTACGACTACCGTTTCGGCCAGAGGCTCTTGTTTGTGCTTCACTGGTTTAGTGATTAGGTGCTCAACTCTCCACCATCCGTTTTGAAGTCCGGTTTTCGTAACGTCTATTTCTGAACTTCCGTCATATGTGCTCTATTCTCTCCCTCGTAGGCAAACTACAGTTTCTGTTAAGGCTGATTTCTCTTAAACTAAAAAGCAAATATTGCAGAGACCTCACTTTACTTTTTAGTGTTATTGGTGTTTAATTTCTTTCACAGCGTCTTGTAGCCCTTATAATGTTTAACTGTTCAGCTTTTCTTTATCAAGAAGAAAGCACACCTTGATAGTAGGGGAAGCATTAGTATTTTGTAATTCTTGTCAAATTTCAGGTAATAGTTGCCTGATAATCCTTCGGACATCCTGAAGTGCTTGTTACTTGTTGGCGTAGTTAACTTAAACTTAGTAGCCGAGCATTTATACACGTTTGAGGTAACCGGTAGCCAGTATGTTGCATCCTGAAAAGGTACTTCGCATTTTTGGCACGCTCCATTAGCTTTAACATAAAATTTTTGGAGACCGAATTTTGTGTTTTGATGCTGTTAAATGTCTCGTGCCCGCTTTTGTTCTAACCTTGAGAACAGTGGCTTTTGTCATGGGCCAATGAAATGCTGTGTTATTCCTGCTTTATTTAAGAGAGGTTTCATGTACGTTCTAGTTGAGCCAGTGTTAACTTCACGCCTTGTCGACACGGATCGGCTGGTCGAGATCCAACTCAGAGTGAATGTGCCGTCTGCAAGCTTGCATCCTGATTTCACACTGGGCTGGTTCCACATAATTTATTCATTGTAGTCTAAGGAACTTCTTTGAGTAAATTGTTTTGCAAGAAATTTTTGAAGCACAAGGAGTATATATATTGAACTGTTTTAATAAGAAAAGATTTAACGCCTGAAGCTAATAAACTGCTTTGTAATGCTTTTGTAACATAATGTAAATTTGGTTTCTGATGTAAATGAACCTTGTTGCAAAGTTGCACTCTCTCAACTTTTTCGAAAATTATGCAAAATTTACATTCTCGATATAGATGAACTTTCCCCAAATTTGCACTGTTTTAATAGGAAAAAAATCAATTCTTACTATTAGTAAGTGGTTTGTTGTCAAAAGAAAGGAACGTCTGAACATTTGTAACATATTGGTGGAATGTATATAGTGATAAATTTTGTGAAAATATTATTCAAGAGAAATAAACGATTTTCAACTACACTCATGCTCGTAAATTAACGACAATGTTGATACATGGTGAAACAACGCTCTGGTGGGCGGTTTGCGTTTTTAAATCACCTCGGGGAATGACCATGCGATGCATTTGACCTGCGGTCGCCGCACGGTGGCGATGGCAGCAGTCCACATACGCAGAGGTGTGTTGCTGCATGTCAGAGAACGGTGCAGCGAGTAAGGGTGCAGACGTTTTCAGACGTGCTAATGGTGACTGTGTTGAAAATGGCTCAAAGAACACATATTGATGACGTTGTGAGGGGTAGAATCCTAGTGCAACTGGAAGCTGGTCAACCACAGCAGGTCGTAGCACGGGCCCTCTGTGAGCCACAAAGTGTGATCTCAAAGCCGGCCGCTAGTGACCGAGCGGTTCTAGGCGCTTCAGTCTGGAACCGCGTGACCGCTACGGTCGCAGATTCGAATCCTGCCTCGGGTATTGATGTGTATGATGTCCTTATGTTAGTTAGGTTTAAGTAGTTCTAAGTTCTAGGGGACTGATGACCTGAGATGTTAAGTCCCATAGTGCTCAGAGCCATTTGAACCATTTTTTGTGATCTCAAGATTATGGCAACGATTCCAGCAGACAGTAAACGTGTCCAGGCGGTACAGTGCAGGGCGTCCACAGTGTACACCACTACAAGAAGACCGATATCTCGCCATCAGTGCCCACAGACGGCCACGGAGTACTGCAGGTAGCCTTGCTCGGGGCATTACTGCAGCCACTGGAACAGTTGTCTCCAGACACACAGTCTACAAAAGACTGAACAGACATGGTTTATTCGCACGGAGACCTGCAAGGTGCATTCCACTGACCACTGGTCACAGTAGATCCCGTAAAGCCTGGTGTCAAGAACACAGTACATGGTCATTGGAACAGTGGTCCCAGGTTATGTTCACGGACGAGTCCAGGTATAGACTGAACAGTGATTCTCGCCGGGTTTTCATCTGGCGTGAACACGGAACCAGATACCAACCCCTTAATGTCCTTGAAAGGGACCTGCGTGGAGGTCGTAGTTTGATGGTGTGGGGTGGGATTGTGATTGGTGCACGTACACCCCTGCATGTCTTTGACAGAGGAACTGTAACAGGTGAGGTGTATCGGTACGTCATTTTGCACCAGTATGACCACCTTTTCAGGGGAGCAGTGGGTCCGACCTTCCTCTGAGTACGTCTGGGATGCTCTCGGTCGACATATCGCTGCACGTCTTCAAACCCCTAGGACACTTCAGGAGCTCCGACAGGCACTGGTGCAAGAATGGGAGGCTATACCGCAGCAGCTGCTCGACCACCTGATCCACAGATGACAACCCGTTGTGCGGCATGTGTACGTGTGCATGGTGATCATATCCCGTATTGATGTCGGGATACATGCGCAGGAAACAGTGGCGTTTTGTAACACATGTGTTTCAGGACGGTTTTCTCAACTTATCACCAATACCGTTCGACGCGCAAGTCGCTGAAGTAGCGTCAAATCGAAAGACTTGCACCCAGAATTCGTTCACTAATACTGTGGACTTACAGATCTGTGTCGTGTGTGTTCCCTATGTGCCTATGCTATTAGCGCCCGTTTTGTGTATTGTCACGTTGTGTGGCACCAAATTCTGCAATTATCCTTAATTTATGAGGGTGAGTCTAGTTACCTAGTCCTTCCACTTGGACTTGGTGTATGTGTCCTCTCCTTAATTAACGTCCTTGTTAGGCCATATCAAAATGATAGCTAGAATGTGATTGCATTCCAGTCTATCTCGTCTCTATTAAACATAGTTAGTTGTTTGGTGAATTACTTCTCTTATACGCTTTTCTTGGTGTAACCTTTTTTGTGTTTGGAAACAGTTTGCGGCAGGGTTTTGTTTCAAGTATCCCATGTAACATGGAACCTCATGCCGTGATTGGAGTGGGGACACTGAAGAATGAGCAGTTGAGATACGAGTTGAGACTTCGTGGCCAAAATGAAGAAGGTGACGCCAGCGGGCTATGTACACGCCGCCGTGCAGCATTCACACTTTCCGTGCACGCCGCGGCGCAGCGTATTTGGCAGGTCAGTGACGTGCTTGCTAGTGCCGCCGCCCCTTTAGTGAGTTTAGACTGGAATATTGAGTTCTTGACAGGTTCTGATCCCACTCGCGCTCTAATTTATCGCCAGCAGGCACAGATCGCGTATTTATCACACTTCCGATAGCGTTCCTTAATGACATTGTGAGGGTACATTATTTTTCAATAGATACTGTTAATCAGTTATTTCCATACACTCTGTCTCATCTACTGCCTTATAAATGTACACTGTCCCTCATATCTCTCCTCGTCCTTGACGCTTATGTCGGAAGAACATGACAGAAACACACGTTCCCATCATAATAAAGTCCTCTCTGTTCCACTGCATCGCTGAGTCACCTTCTCCAAGTCCTTTACAGTAGCGGGAACCCGACTCTGGAATAACCTCCCTCGTTATGGTAGAGAACTTAAAAACATGTCCGGCTTCAAAAAACAGTTAATAACATATCTACTTCAGCAACAGTAATGCCTTCCTCTGTACATGAATGTACTTCACCTCATTACTTCCCACTTTCCCCCTCCTTCAATCTCCCTCCCCCAAAACTCGCTATACTAGTAAACATCTACTTTACACACCAAGATATTAATGTACATCTGCACAAATCCTCATTACTATTGCCAATTTTTCTCATGTTTATCATTATTATTTGATTTTTTTACTGTTATTATTATTGCTTTTATCATACATAATCTGCATGTATAGCGCCTGTTGTAAAAATACTGCCAGCATTTACTTTATTAGTTCTTAGTCATTACTCTGTATTCATATTGTCACTAGAGTAATCTAATTTTCTTATTTAAGCTATTGTCATGATGTAACTCTGATGTGTCAAATGCTGCATGTGTGGAACACTGGTCCGATGTAAGAGAGGGCCTGATGGCCCTGATCTAATCAGGTTAAATAAATAAATATTAATCTGGAGAAACAAGTCACTGTTTTAAAGGTCGCTTGGGAATTGATTTTTCAGGTCTTTTGCCCCTTGTGTAAAGGTCCTTTAATCGAAATGGTCAGTAGTGTTCTGGCCCTTAAGGATGATTTACGTGAGCTACTCTCAATGATCCTTAGGCAAAGACTTTTGACCTGATTCCGTAACTAGTTGATTAACCAATGTTTTTTCAATGTGCAGTAGGCTGGCGAATCCCTTACGAGTACATGTGGTAAATGCACACTACAGCAATTGCTTTCCATGTGCAGCTTTCATAAGAGGAAGTGTTGGCTACTATTGTGCAGGGCATTGATAAAAAAAAGATCGCTCGCGCCTTTTGTTTTCAGAAGAACCCACTACATTTCGTGACTTAGAGCGTCTGTTCTCTGACGTCATTGGCATTACTCAAGCAGATGCCAGGTGTGAGCAGGCTGGGGGACTCGGACGTATTCCGTATGATAGCACTGTCATTACTAAGGAGAGGCGGTGTTCCTTATGTGAACAGCCGGGAGATTTAAACCTCGTGCCCCCAAACACCTAAATTGATGTAGAAAAGATGATGCCAGACCTTAAACAGACGCCGTGTACTTCCTCTATGCCTGGCACCCCTAACCCCCTGAGTGCGGGCAGTTGAATCCTCCCTCTTTTGTTTGTGCAAGCATCAATCATGCTGCCAGTGAGCAGTCTTTTGGATTCGGGAAGCTCGGTGTTTTTCCTGAGTTATGAGTGCTCTTTTAGACACATTGCCATTTGTAAATTTACTATGCTACTACCTGTAGTTACGAGGTGCTGCACTGTTAGTGGGCAGCAGCTGGCCATAGGGAGTTCGCTGCCATTTATTGGTAGGTAGGTGATTTGTTATGGTCTATCCAGCTTTCGCTAATGTTGTACTGTTTTAATAGCAAAAATTCAATTTTTGCTGATAGTAAAAGGTTTACTGTTAAAAGAAAGTAATTTCTTAATATTTGTAATATGTTGGTGAACTGTATTGTAGTGGAAAATTTTGTGAAGATATTGTTTAAAAGAGACAAACGATGTTCAGCTTGTTATCCACTCCTTCCATTATGATCTGTTGATTGTGTCTTCTCATAAAATTAATGTCCTTATTAGACTGTATCATCCTGGTGTAGTCTTAGGATTTTTGAAATGAATATTCTACTGACAACACTAAATTTTACGTTGAAAAAAGCGAATACATACGAGGGTCATTCCAAAAGAAATGCACACTATTTTTTTTAATCCATCTTTTATTCTACATGTTTGAAAGTTTTAAAGTGTGTAGATACGTCCTTTAGGAAAAATATTTTCATTTCTGCACATAATTTCCATCCCTCTCAACTGCCTTACGCCATCTTGGAACCAGCGCCTGTATACCCGCATGGTAAAATTCTGGACCAACCTGTTGGAGCCATTTTTTGGCAGCGTGCACAAGGGAGTCATCATCTTCAAACCTTGTTCCACGAAGAGAGTCTTTCAGTTTCCCAAAGAGATGATAGTCACATAGAGCCAGGTCAGGACCGTAAGACGGGTGTTTCAGTGTTATCCATCCGAGTTTTGTGATCGCTCCCATGGTTTTTTGACTGACATATGGCCGTACATTGTCGTGCAACAGCAAAACATCCTGCTTTTGCCGATGTGGTCCAACACGACTCAGTCGAGCTTGAAGTTCCTTCAGTGTCGTCACATATGCATCAGAATTTATGGTGGTTCCACTTATCATGATGTCACCATGAGTCCTACGGAATCCAGAAACACCGTAGCCATAACTTTTCCAGCAGAAGGTGTGGTTTTGAATTTTTTTCTTGGGTGTATTTGCATGATGCCACTCCATTGATTGCCTCTTCGTCTCTGGTGAAAAATGATGGAGCCATGTTTCATCACCTGTCACAATTCTTCCAAGAAATTCATCTCCACCATTCTCGTACTGTTCCAAAAGTTCGCTGCATACCGTTTTTCTTGTTTTTTTTTTGTGAGCCACTGTCAACATCCTGGGAACCCACCTGGCACAAACCTTTTTTAACGCCAACGCTTTCAGTATTCTGCAAACACTTCTTTCCCCTAGCCCAACATAGCGTGACAATTCGTTCACTGTGATGCGTCTGTCAGCAGTCACCAATTCGTTAACTCTTTTCTCATTGTCTGGAGTGTGTGTAGTAAGAAGCCTACCGCTGCGAGGACAATCCTCAATATTGCCGTGCCCGCTTTCATCACGTAACCTGCTTGCCCACCGACTAACTGTACTGCGATCGACAGCAGCATCTCCACACACCTTTCTCGACCTCTTGTGGATGTTTCCCAATGTCTCGTTTTCACAACACAGGAATTCTATGACAGCACGTTGCTTCTGACGAACGTCAAGTGTAGTAGCCATCTTAAAGACATGCTGTGACGGCGCCACTCACGGGAACGGGTTCAACTAAGTTTGAAAAGAACCGGGAAGGATGTATCTACACACTGTAAAAGTTTCACACATGCAGAATGAAAACTGTATTTTTACAAAAATAGTGTGCATTTCTTTTGGAGTGACTCTCGTAGTAAGAAATTGTGAAATTAGTACAGCCATTAGTTATTGGCTAGGACTGTAAATGCGACACGATATTCCGTACATCTCTGAACCTCACCAGGAGTCGGGAACACGAACTTAATGTTGCAAGTATTTGACATCATCATTGAAAGGTAGTTAAAGCTGTGTCCGCCGTAGATTGATCTCGTCCATACCACTAAGGTTCACGGAACTGGGATGTTTTATGGTTACTTGACAGAGAACACGTAATGTACGAAGGCAAATAATCGTTCTCCCACCGCTCCATTTTCGAGTGGAATAAGAAAGGGTTATGACTAGCAGTAATAAACTCCTCATGTATTGTATGAAGGCTTCAGACTACACATACTTGTTTTCCTAAGGTTCATACCTCAGCAGAAGTTGCGTGAACGTCTTTTGATTGGAATAATACGATAATTTCACATGTTATGCTTGAAACAGCCCTCATATAAACAGAAAGCTCTCTAGTATGTTTAAACGATTTGTCACATAAATTGTGTTTTACATTGTGCATAGGGCACACCATCTAGAGCGGATTTCTTATGATATCGTCTTCCGGTGTTTATCGTCTGGACCTGTGACCCATTGAACTCAATATCATCATAAGGAAGATCAGCCCTGTGAGGAGATGTGTGGTATTGTCTTGGTTGGACGCGCTGAGATGGGCACGTACTTTTGTGATTTCGGTCATCACTCGATATTACTAAGATCGAAGTCCAAAACTCCATGTGTGTAGCATACAATACCTGGAATCAGAAGATTATACGACAGACAGATCCTTAAGACCGAAGCTGTATTACTCCACACAAATGGATTAATTAACATAATGAAATCTTATGGCCCTAGTTGTCGACCCTATAGCAGGTGGAGAGCATCGCCTAATTAAAACATTGCAGGTGTTAACAAGTACAAGGCATGTACAAGCACATTAATGTAATGAAACATAGCACAAATACGGAAATGCATGTGACTACCTGACAATAAACAAAGTTAAAAATACAAATATGTACCATGAGCTTCAATCAAAGTGGATCTTTTGGTTGACAAATTCATTTTAAAAGACTGATAGTGGCACCTATAATTGCAACTCATGTTCTGAAGTAACTCGATATATTCCTGTTGATCCTAGTCTCGCTTCCCAGGCCCTTGGAAAGTTAGTGAACTATGCTTGAGGCTAGCTGATAGTTCTGTGGCATCTTCAATTTTGGAAAGCTGCTGAAGTCACTGTTCTTAGCATGGGCAATGCACCGGCCTCCTGCTGTCTTCCATACCACAGCACTCTGCTTACCCGCCCAGAGTGGAAACATGCCATAAAACCGAAAATTAGTTGTGGTCTGCCAGGGAGCGACCCTTCGACCCAGTTTTCACCGCGACAAACCTTCTCTTTCTACCTGCGGCATAGCCTGACTCTGTTTCCGCGATTGTCTGTTTCCCACCTGCAGGATCCAAAGCCAGAATTTTTTCTGACAGACCCTGTACCTGTCCTGAGTCTGACCTGTGTGATTCCCAAGCTCTCTCAGAAAATCAAAGAACAAATCCAGCACCAGGGTAAATGTGAGAACGCTAATTAAGACAAGAAGGCACCAAGAAGTCAGCACATACAGTCGCTGCTGTCATATTTAGCCTTGAAAGATATTGTTGTAAGATCCTCCCCCTCATTATCCTCTAGCTGAATTAATTGTCATACTGAATCAAAAGACACAAGCCAAACGGCTTGCCCTTTTCATATCACCTCACTTGTATCTAAATTTTCCACTGGTGGTGCTCCTCTCAAGCCTGATAGTGGTACAGCAATAATCAAAATTTACAAACAACTGTGAACTGTATTTGGCGGAAACTTATCTATAAGACAGATAGAGTCGATGGCTGTCAATAGGAAACAACGAAAGGTAACTATGCCAAACACAACACGAAAATAAGGTTCAAGCAACTGAAACAAAACATGTACAACTACGAGGAAACCACCATGAAACATTACTATTTAATGCTAGCTAGTGTGGATGCTGAAAACAAATCCTTGTTTATCAATGAATGTACACGAAATAAACCAGGATTCCATTACCAGTTGGTCAATAATCATTCCCCCTTTACCAAGGTCAGAGTTGCAAAACTAATTAGAATAATTGTTTTTGTTACTCTGGCCTCCACAGAAGTGTGGTTCCTTGTCCATTCGCTAAATCGCAGGATAAAATTTTCAGTGAGTGAAGGCCCACTCATACGAAGCACCTACCAAGTATATATATACAGTTATTTATAACAAATAGTATACAAAAAACATACGTAATGCACAAAACATATAGGTTTTTATCTTGATAGGATCCTTCCTTTGAATAAATTATTCAAAATGACGCTGTTATCTCCACACAACTATGTTGTCAAAAAAAAAAAAAATATTCTTTCCTTTAATAATGCAGAGGTATCCTAAAGATATATTCATCAACAAGTTCGACAACAGATACGTATGATAATTTAGCAAGGCTTGCACACAACTATATAAGAAGCAGGGAAAGTAACATTAAAAATAGAGACATAACGTACACACACGCTTTACCAAGGTTAAAGAGCGTATCGATAAAAATTTAGAAGAAGCAACAAATCTGTTACGAGATCAGAATCAAAAAATAATAGGAAATGAAATTCAGAAAGCTGGTGTTGGCTCTTTTGTTTCTAATGCGATATCGGTACAGAATCGTAAGAGGTACAGTCACTTCTCGCTTTCAAGAACCAACAAGAAAGCACCAATCGACAGCAACTGAAAAGAAACGAAGAGGTAGATAAAAAGTACGGCTATCTGCAAAGGAAAGTCATTATTACATTAGTCGAGGAATCAGACTCTAGTGAAACGCACATGCGTGTGCCATTGAGCAGATGTTATGCTCGCGGTGGGAGCAGGTGCAGTTGTGGACACATAAGTAGTGAGAACTGTCACAGCGAATCCAGACAGGGAGGAATAAGAAGAACACTGGAAACGACATTCAGGGCGTGCGTAAATGTGTTGGAGCCATTTGATTTTAAGTTTCAAAATTAGAAAGACAATGGAATCACGCTGCATCCCAACACTTGGATTTTGCAATTTGATCTTTTGTTGTCACCATCATAGCTACTGGTTCGTAAATTAGAGCTCCTGTGCAGACACCTCGGAGGAACTGCAGCAGAAACAGTGAGAGGAATAGCTGCCGCTTGCACCTCTTACATGGAGTTTTGCCACATTTGCCATATGCTCCATTTTCCCACCTTCAACTCTACTGGATTTTTTTAAAAATCATCTTACGACTTTCCTTTACTGTTTTCCTGCATTCTTCTTTCGCTTCCATCGCTATTTCCCTAGCTTTGTATGCTTCACTCTTTGCATGCTGATCCCTTTTCTAAGTCTTTTCCCCCAGTTTCAGAATTCTCCTCATCTCTCCCTTTATTTTCTTAACTTCGTTCCATATCCTTGGCTCCTTTCTTCACATTTTTAAATTTCTTTTCTTGTGTCGATCAGTCTTCTGACTGCTTAGTTGTGTCCCAACTACGAATTTCTCTGCTGTACCAGCCTCTTCGTCTCAGAGTAGCATTTGGAACCTACAGCCACAATTTTTTGCTGGAAGTATTCCAATCTCTGTCCTCCACTACAGTTTTCAACCTCTACAGCTCCCTCTAGTACCATGGAAGTTATTGCCTGATGTCCTAACAGGTGTCGTATCATCATGTACCTTCTTCTTGTTAGTGTTTCTTATGTAGTCCTTTCCTTACCAATTCTGCGAAGTACCTCCTCATTTCTTACCTTATCAGTCCACCCAGTTTTCAACGGTAGTTTGTAGCATGATACCTCCAATGCTTCGATTCTCTTTTGCTTTTAGACCGCTCTAGTTCAAGTTGCATCTTACTCCTTGTCATCATTAAAAATTACATATTTACTACAGTGTTAAACCCAACCAACTGAACATCATCTAACTAATTCTGCCCTCATCATAACAAATCACTTCAACATAACACATAATCCATTCAAAACTGTCCAACACCGAATTAACAAAGCCAATCATTTATCAGATGTAGAACAGAATCCACGAAAACAGATATGAAATTGAAAATAATATATATATATATATATATATATATATATATATATATATATATATATATATATATATGTGTGTGTGTGTGTGTGTGTTATTTATTCACACCAGTGAATGTACTGTAAGCTATCGCAATTATGAGTACTTAACATGGCCAAGTCATTTACAACAAACATATAAGGACTGTCTGTGTCACAGATTATCCTACCGAGCGAGGTGGCGCAGTGGTTAGACACTGGACTCGCATTTGGGAGGACGACGGTTCAATCCCGCGACCGGCCATCCTGATTTATGTTATCTGTGATTTCCCTAAATCGCTCCAGGAAAATTCCGGGATGGTTCCTTTCAAAGGGCACGGCCGACTTCCTTCCCCGTCTTTCGCTAATCCAATGAGACCGATGACCTCGCTGTCTGGTCTCCTTCCCCAAAAACAACCCAACCCAGAATATCCTATGCTGATAAGATACTGGCAGGGTCTGCCAATTTAGACAAAATGCTGTGTGTGTAGAATGTAATAACTTGAATTAAAAAATTAATTTTGAGGTGGACACACCCGTAAGACACAAGCAAAATTTCTGTATGTAATGGATTAATTATGTTAAGGTCCTAGCTGTTGATCCTAAAGGACGGAATTCTCTAATATCAAAAATTAAAGTATTTAATGAGTAACAAAAAAGATTTGAATGAGCACTTTACTTTGTTCAAACAAACATCAAATACAGAAATGCATCTGATCATCTTGATGATAAATCGAAACACCAGGTTGGAATACAACAAAATAAGGAAAAAATAGATTGCAGCAATCTGGAGGGGATGGGGAAGGGGAAAGAATAGCTGTGTACAGGTATGGAGGGGAGTGGGGAAGAGCACTGTTTTGCGGAGAGTGTGGGTACTAGAATGCACTCAGGCGCAGCGTTGGGAGGGAGGGGGGCAGGGAGGCAGAGGAAGTGGAGGAGCAGAGTGGAAGAGGAGAGGAGTACGTAAATATAAGTGGGTGCATTGGCAGAAGACGGCACACAAAGAGAGTGGGAGACGAGAATAAGGAGGAGGCGATAGGACAGCGGGGGTGGAAACTATTGGGTGGGGGTATGGAGACGGTATGTTACTGTAAGTTAAGGCTGGAATTATTTTGGGAGTGGAGACGTAACAATAACTTCCACTTGTGCACTTCAGAAAAGCTGGTAGTGGAGGAGAGGATCTATATGGCTTGGGTAATGAAGCAGCCATTCAAATCAAGCGAATTATGTTCAGCTTGTGACACAGGGTAGTCTACTTAGCTCTTGGACGTAATTTGGTGGTGGCCTCTCATTCTGGTACACAGCTGGTTGGTATTCATACTAGTATGAAAAGCTGTGTAATAATTGCAGTAGAGCTGGTATATCAGATAGCTTGTTTCACACATGGCCTGGCCTCTGAGTGAGTAAGATAAGCCTGTGACGAGACTGGAACAGGATGTGCTGGGTGGGTGGACTGAGCAGGTCTTGCATCTCAGCCTTCCACAGGGATATGCCACTTCTGACTAGGGATTGGAATTAGGGGTAGTGTAGGGATGGAATGGATGTTGTGGAGGTTGAGTGGGCGACATAACACTACTTTAGGATGAGTGGGAAGGATCTCAGGTAGCCGGCTGGAGTGGCCGTGCAGTTCTAGGCGCTGCAGTCTGGAATCGAGCAACCGCTACGGTCGCAGGTTCAAATCCTGCCTCGGGCATGGATGTGTGTGATGTCCTTAGGTTAGTTAGGTTTAATTAGTTCTAATTTCTAGGTGACTGATGACCTCAGAAGTTAAGTCGCATAGTGCTCAGAGCCATTTGAACCATTTTTGATCTCAGGTAGGATGCTCCTCACATCAGTGCATGATGACAGATAATCAAAGCCCTGACAAAGGTTCCATTCTGGGATAGTACTGGATGAAGAAGGGGGTACTCCTTTGTGGATGTTTCTTGAGGATGGCGGGAGGATTGGAGGTGTGAGGGGAAATCGCAAGGGGGATCTGTTTGTGTACTAGATCTGGGGGCTAGAGCCTGTCAGTGGAGGCCTTCATGAGACTCTCAGCACACTGGGTGAGGAAGATCTTGTCACTGCAGATAAGCTGTCCCTGGGTGAACAGGCTGTATGGAAGGGGTTTTCTGATGTGGAAGGGATGACAGGGCTACAGGTGTTATTGGTGGTTGGTGGGTTTAATGTGGACAGAGGTGTGGATGATGCCATTGGAGAGGAGGAGATCAACGTCCAGGGGGTGGCACGCCAGGTTGAGCAGGACCCATTGAAGTGGGTGAAGATATCATGAATGAAACCTGAATGAGACTAGTGGTTTGTCGTTTTTTTTTTAACTAGGAGGGTCTCGTCTAAACGGTCCATAAACAGGTTGGCATAGTAGAGTGCCATCCAGGTTCCTATGGCTGTATTCCACAATTGTTTATATATCTTCCCTTCAAAACAGAAGTTGTTGCGAGTTAGTTAAAGTAAGTAAGATGAATGAGGAATAAAGTAGTAGGTCTGGAGTCTGAAGAACGATGGGAAAGGTAGTGTGCAAGAGCATTGACACCATGGTCATGAGGTATGATGGTGGATAGGGAGGTGACATTAACAGCAACAAGCAGGCTCCAGAAAGTAAAGCGGTGCTATTGATGGAGAACTGGCGAAGCAAGTCTTGGGTATCTTGACATTAGAGGCTAGATTGCGGGCAACTGGTGCTGAATGATGGCCGAAATTCTTTCAGTGGAAGTACAATAACCAGCCACAAGGGGGCATCCAGGACTGTTGGGTTTCTGGATTTCGGGAAGGTGGATGTGCAGGTTGGCATGAGTGTGACGACAGAAATTGATTAAGGGAGGGATTCTTGGTAGGGCCTAACACTTTAAATAGCGATTGGAGGTTATGTTGGACTTAAGAGATGGGATCATTCTGGCAGAGCTAGACTCACTTTCCAGGTCCTGGGAAAGTTAAAGAACTCTTTCTGAGGCTAGCTGCTAACTTTGTAGCATCTCCATGTTTTCTAGAAAGCTGATGATTCTTTTCAGCTGGAGGCGCTATTTTAACATGACCAGTAAGCCAGTGTGCTTCTCTTTCTCCTGTAACATTGTTTCCTGGTCATCCAGCAGAGTGAAAACATTCCATAAACACAAACAATACCTGTCGTCCCCCTGGGAGTTGCCTGGCAGCGCAATTTTAGCACTGAAAAGGCTTCTCCCTCTAGCTGTGATATGGCCCGGCTCTGTCTCCACGAGTACCTGTGAGCCAACTGCAAACCAAGACCTGTATTTATCTGATGGACCCTGGATTGCCTGTCCTGAGTCCACAAGGTGTGCAATTCCCAAATTATCTGAGAAAAACAAAAAACAGACCCTGTACCAGGTTACATGTGAAAACGCTTATTAAGAAAAGAAATCACCTAGAAGTTAGTACATACAATCACTGCAGTGATACTTACTCTACAAAGCTACTATTGTTAGAACCTGCCTTCTCATTATGTTCCATTCGGATTAATTATCATTTTGAATGAAAAGAGACAAGCCAAATACCTTGTCACTTTTTAAAAGTTTGATGACAAGTATCATTGGTTTGCGATCGAATATAGATGGTACTGCAGTACATCCATTCAGAAGAGTAGCAGTAGAAGTGCATTAAGTTAGTTGTCAGACATATTCTGAAAGTTCACTTCACTTGTAATGAGGACTTTCGGTAGTTGTGCAAGAACACCGTGCTTAACATTAGCTGCTTGGCCCTGATGGCCAAATCGTCTAAAGTTTCAAGAATTTTAATTGGTTATTAGCTCTAGTGGCATTCCTAGAGAGAAATTCACAGTGGAATTTTAATTGCCGAATTCCAGAACCTCCATCCATGATTTGGACTTTTAATAAACGTATTAAGTAATTTTCTCTCGCAGGGTACAGGAGGTTAAAAATTACAGGCTGAGGGAAAACGTACTTGCTTGCACGTTGAAGCAAAGGTTAACAAACTGAATGGATGCGTAATGAACCATTTATTTAATAATCGTTGTGTATTTGTGAAACTACATTTACATGGAACACACATAAAACACAAACACTATGGTTCCATATGAGCAAACGATAACGTACTAATGATCATCGTAAGCAAATTATGACTGTTTGGATTAAGGTAACTTTATGTGGAAGCACAACTACTCACACAAAGATATGAAAGCAAGGTACATCACTTTCCATAACCAAATGACTCATGAAAGGCAGTTCGTGACTCAAAGTATCATCACAGTGAACTGGACACACGATAAATGAATTGCATCATAACAGGTTAAACAACGAATTCAGTTCCATCTGAATTTAAGTGAAACGACACTGAAATCGTCACTCGTGATAATTCTGCACTGCTCCTTTATTTTGCTTCATCAGTCCTCTGATTGGTTCGATGTGGCCTGCCACGAATTTCTTTCCTATGCCAGCCTCTTCATCTCAGTGTATTACTTGCCACCTACGTCCTCAACTATTTTCTGAATGTATACCAATCTAGGTTTTCCTCTCCAGACGGCTGGATCCCTGTCTTACACCCTTTTTAATCCGTGCACTTTGTTCTTGGCCTTCCACTCTTAACGTCCTCTCTTTGCTCTTGTACATACTGTATGTCACTCATCTTTCCCTATAGCATACCGCTATTTTTGGAACATGAACCATTTGGCACTGTCGAACACTTTTTCCAGGTCGACAAATCCTATGAACATGCCTTGATTTTTCTTTAGTCTTGCTTTCATTAACAACCGCAACGACAGCATTGGCTTTGTGGTGCCTTTGCCCTTGCTAAAGCCAAACTCATCGTCATCTAATAGGTCCCCAGTTTTCTCTTTCATTAATCTGGATAGATGAGATGTTTAGCTCTTTGTGAGCTATCGCTTCTGCCTTATTCGATGTTAAGTTTCCAAAGCTCTTTTAAACTCTGATTCTAATACTGGAAGACCTATTTCTATATCTTCTTTATCTATAACGTCAACAGACGAGTCTTCTCCTTCGTAGAGGCCTTCATTGTACTCTTTCCATTTATCCGTTCTCTCTTGTGCATTTATCAGTGAGATTCCCATTGCACTCATAACGTTCCCATCCTTGCTTTTAATTTCACTGGAGGTTGTTTTAAATTTCCTCTATGCTGAAACAGTCCCTCAGACAGTCATTTCTTTTTCGATTTCTTCACATTTTTCATGCAGACATTTCACCTTAGCTTCCCTGTACTACCTATTTATTTCATTCCTAAGTGACTTTTATTTCTGTATTTCTGAATTTCCATGAAGATTTTTGTACTTCCTCCTCTCATCAATCAGGTGAAGTATTTCTTCTGCTACCCACGGTTTCTTTGCAGTTACCTTCCTTGTTCTTATGTTTTCTTTCACATCTTCTGGTATTGCCCCTTTTTGTGACATCCGTTCCTCATCAACTGAACTACACACTGAGCTCCTCTTAACGACTGAATTTACTCATTTTAAAGAAACCTGACGCTAAATCGAACTTTGATCCAAAATAGCTACTTACTTGATCATATGCTGTATCTCGACTCATCCATGGCAGAGACAGCTCCCTCTGAACTTAAATTGCCTTGTCTCTGTGTACAGCGAGTGACAAAACTTCATGGGGGAATACTGACAAATCACCAAGGTGTTTATTATAGAAAGAGCGGGCATTTCTTCAAGTCAGAAGATATAAGATGAAGTAAAATTTCCTATTCCATTCAACGACTGAAATTTCGAAGATAGTGTCCCAATGCGTGGGTGGCCACACTCCTAGGGAAGCACTGTCCTGTGGGGAAGCAGACTGACGTGACAACCTGTCGATGCTGGAGCTACTGTTCAAATAACTCAAGAGATTACACCTGAATTCGCCTTGTTGCGTGCATTTGTTATTACACCCGTATTCATTGAAAATGAGCTATCGTCCATATTTGGGACAGGTGCTCATCGGCACATGTTGTGCTATGAATGGGAGTTAACACGAGAATAAATACGCACCGATCTAGGTTCTCGGTGTAATCTTCCTTCCTGAGATGACAAATACGTGTATGAAAAATATGACCAAATCCGACAGCGAAAATATTCTCTGTGAAAATTGATAAAGCAAATAACAAAATACATGGATGACGGATTGATTGTTGCTTTTCAATACACTGCGTGGTTCCAGGGGATTTCCAGATCATTTCTGATGAATGCAGGTGTGATTCCTTCAACTACACCCTTGTGTTGCAATACTTTTGCTGGCCAAGTTAGTGAATTTTACCAGATATGATGGAGAACATTCTTTTAGATATTTAATGCAACATCTCACATTCAGGCATTCCCTGCAAGTCATCTATGCGTAACTACAACGCCCTACATTATCAATGCAGCAGGTATCAGAGTTTACCACACGACTGTATGTATTACACTACCACCACAGTGAGTGATATACACCCACAAACTGAAGTAGCATAATTCAAACCTCCTACCACAGACACCCATCCTGCAGAAGATAGAACACAGTTTGTTGTACTAGGCTGTGAGTCTCCCACATCTCAGTATTCATATACATCAAATGGTTTCTAGGCATTTCTAAATCATTTCTGATGAATACAGTGTTGGATGCATTGTTCTGCAGTAACACAATTGAGTCTTATACCACAGTCAATTATAAAGGGGATTGTGCAGGGAAATGCATTTTCTGTTTCTTAAAATACATATGGTTATTGTGGCTCAATTGGTAGAGTGCTGGGTGTAATAGTAGAAGAAGTAGTAGTAGTAATAGCACATTCATCCCATAGATTCAAACAGTAGGTTCCATGTGGAATACATTGTGACAGTAGCAGTAGACTCAATCAACAAAAGCCACACACTTCTTGACAGAACACAGAGTTATTTTTTTAACTAAAACAGTTTTCCGCTGTCGTTATGCCTTAGTGCGATGGAAAATTGAGAACAAACATTAAATTCCAATCATCATTCTTATAAGCAAAAAGTGATCTAATGTCTGGTCAATATTACATTTTAAAATGTTTTTAGGTGAGTACTCACATAAATTGAAAGCGTTTTACATTATACACATTATACATCCAACATTTCCAGCGTATATTTAAGTGGTGACAGCTGAGGAATCTGAAGATGTAAGCGATATGTGAGAGGTCTCCATATATGTAACCGATTGGTGTGGATAGTGAGACTTCTGTTTATAACATTACATACATCCATAGGATTTCTAACGTGGGTGCTTGTGCAGAAGAGCTTTTGCGGGTCACACACATATTTGTCATCCCAGGGAGGAAGATTACACTCAGAACCTGAATCATGACCATGCATGCATACTCACAGAAATCCTCCAAATCTCCTAGGTTACAGGACATTGAGATTTGTTTGTCTGCAGTGAAACACTTCTGATTCTGACAATCATCGAACTTAGTTACTCAACGCTGGGGGATAGGAATTTCTGAAAGCTTTCCCGAAATACTTCAGACAAATTTCAGTCTTTGAGTACTTTACATGAAGCAAGAATATGGTCGGGAAAAATGTAACAAATTGCCCCAAAACTGTAACAGATTATCCCAAAACTAACAAATTGCCACCAACATGTAACAAGATGCACCAAAATTGTAAAAAAAAATGCCCTAAAACTGAACAAAAGGCCCAAAAACTGAAACAAACTGCCCCAAAGCTGTAACAAATTGCCTCACAAATTGATAACAGATTTCCCCAAAACAGTAACTAAGTGTTCCTGAAACTGTAACAAGATGACTGACCTCAATGCAGTTTGCATAGTGAGCAATCCTAAATAACAGTCCTGAGGATACTGGCAGAGCCTCCACAGTTCTAAGTTCAGAATACAAGATAGCAATCCAATATGGCGATCCAAGATGACGATCCTATATTATGGACCTGGGGATACAGGCCCAGTACGAAACAATAGTTATAATTTCCTGGGCACTTTAGTTACTTACCTCTTCCATGGACAACTTGTTACATTGTGTTCGAGCTAACATGGTGTAGCAACCTATCAGTACAATGTTCAGTTCCTCATTTGTATTTTCATTGTTAAGACAGCATGAGAAACAGTGTAAAGAGGACAAACAAAGACATGCCACCAAATGTAACATATAGCACAGCAGTACAACAATTAATAGCTGGTTGTTCACTGAGAAAGACCACTAATAAATTTGTTATAAATTCCATAACACAGCATTGATTCCATTAAACAATGAAAACTGATTCTACCAATGACTCTCATCCAATTGTATCTCATGTTTACGTAAAATCTCATCAGGTTTTCTTGAAATCTCAATGAACTATCCACAAGAAGCAGCTGTCGCTCCAAAGAAGACAAGCTAAAGCCAAGGGTGTAGTCGAAAAACCTTCCCCAAGTTTGAATCAAGAAGTGCATCTATTCATAAAGGAGAACAACGAGAAGACAGATCAAGGCATAAATGGTGCAGAACACGAAGATGTTAAAGCCAAAGTAAACAATGTAGTTATGAAAATAGAAGGTTGAAATATTACTGGAGAAGGAGAATTAGAAGAAGAAGAAGATTAGGATTTCGAAGATGATGATGGTGATGATACTGCCGAAAAGCATAATGCTATCCACAAATACATACACTATACAACTACTACAACAACCTGAACGAAACAGTTGGACTAATACAATGGCTCTCAGCGACAAGTACCAGTGGGAATACATCTCATTGGAACGAAATAATTTCAGTCATTTTAGTTCTTCAAGAAAGACATATTATCGAATAATTAAAGAAAAAGTAGTTTGCTTTTATATGTGGTTTAGTCAACTTACAGCATGTGGTTCCTCTAGGTATGATGCTATATGTAACACATGATATTATTTGTATAACTGCACGTGATATTGTTGAGGAGCGGACGGGTGCAGTACAGAATACCCAAACTTTGCAACACACTGTCACACCTGCACGCAGTGACCAGCGCTACGTGGAACAGGGTGGAACTCTCAAGACTGCCCCTCTCTCTTCCTCCTGCAGCCATCTTGCATGCTTCACCTGTACATGCTGAGAGGCACCCACATGCCTTGCTCATACTGTGGCGTCAAGCAGTCAGGCCTGGAAGATGAGTGGTCTGCCAAGCGAGTGGATTCATTCTTATCTGTCGAGTAACATGAACTCTAGTACTCACAATAAAGTTACAAATTATCCTCCTGTATGAATAATGCGCAGCGGAAACGCATATCTGACTATCAGTAATTTACAGAACTCTGACTGTTCACTACGCACTGGCAATACCACATTTTCTTTTTTTATTTAACGGCTTTTATCAACACGTGGTCATCGCACTGAATATGAGAGGCGCACACATTATAAATTCTGGATATCATGACAACATACAATTCGAAGGAAAAGGCCACCAATCTTTTTCCTTTCACTATCTTTTTTACTCCGATAAATTCTATAACCTAAACACACAAATTCTATAACCTACAACAATGACACATGAGAAATTCCGCCCAGTGGGCATGGCTTTACATTGGTGATTCTCTATCTTATGGTCTCATAACTATTCAACGCTACAGTGCACTTTCTGGATAGGATGGTGGATCTTTTTGCTATATCTCTCACTTCGACACTCAAAACCATCATCACGAAACTTTCCTCCAGACCGAGCGGTACAAAAGGAATACGCATAACCCACTACCTCTGCAACTACCTAGCTACTCTCCCATGCAAACCACACATACCCAAATTACATGACATACACCACACTACAACATGGAATACAACACAAGAAATAGTCACAACACTATCACTTTCATCTTTCCCACTTCAATTAGTATTTATCCCAGTTTCACACGACACTGCCCCACTTCGTAATTCTTCTTTCCTACTATGAACTCTGGAGATATATGCACGTCTTCCTGTGCAATGCAAGCCAAGTGGCGTTGCTGGATAGACGGCTGACTCACCTTGCTTCTCTCTCAGAGTATTATAGTTTGAATCAAGCGTCACACGGAAACATAACATGCAAAGTAATATTAAGAGCATATTCATCACACACGCGAGTCCTCAACTGATACCATGGACGAGTACTTCTCTTTATCCTTTGTCTCATACACAGATTGAGACTCACACAGTACTCACCACGTGGAAGTACTCGTCTCTAATTTCAAGTCCTGCACACGCCATTCCTTAACTATTTCCAACATACAGTACACACGCTAGTAATTCAGCTTAACTTAAGCACACGGAAGTATTTCAACTTATTGCTACACGTGGTTTCATTGTGACCGTTGGTCACTTCCGAAGATTACTACGATCCCATTAATATTACCTGCCTGACATTTAATTCTCCCCACAAAAGTTCCTGAAATAGAGGAATTATTATTTCAAACTACTCTTAAATATTCCACATGCATACCATGTCTCCACTCTTTTATCTTTACAGAGCACACCTAAGACAGGTCTTAACAGCACAAGATCCAGCGGCAGAGTGCTGAAACATGGCCGTTCTTCAGGTCCTCTCGCACCTCTGGGGGAGCACCTTGCTACCGTTTTGGTCAGCCACATTTCAGGTGCTCAAAGCTCAGGTAAATTTCATCTCTTTGGTCCCACCAAAGGTGGCTAAAGGGTCGTCTCAAAGATGATCATATATTCACATTCACTATCTGCGGTTAGCAGACGACCATACATTCATTAATTTCACTGATCTCACCAAACTGGATGTAGGGATTTATTTTGTGGGAGTGCACATGTGAACAATTAAATAAATAAGTTGTCATTCTTTCCCACACTGGTATCCTGCTTCGCTGTATTAATTGAAACTGAGTTATTTTACCAAAAAAAATGTGTTGTTCTGACAAAAATAATGAAGTATGTTGTACCTATTTTGAATGTCGGGCAGTACTGTACCCTTTCAATGCTTCACTTGTTAAGCTACCTTATTCCATTCACATTTCGTCTGTTCTGATAATGAATTGCTAAGTTCAACAACAGCAGATAACGCATGAATTGCTATGTTTTTCTGTAACATAGTGACGACGACTAAAACTATGTGAACTATCGAATCTCTTTTTGACATTGTAACAGTTGAACTGAAGTTCCATCTCATGTAGAATGTGCAAACGCTCTTTCATCTGGATGGTATACCACGTACTGCACCACCTTACATAATCATGGAACCCGTGGGGGGGGGGGGGGGAGGGGAGGGGATAGCCTCCATCCTACAGATAGCTTTTACGGTTCTCCTACCCACACTTTAATTTTTGAACTGACCTATTGTTGCAGTGAGTGTGGCCAGTCTCTAGTTACCTATTCCATGGGAAACCTACAACTCTGTGAAAGTTCAAAGTGCCCCACGTTCTGTCCTGAAGTGTTTAATACTTCTCCAGTTCCTCAGACGCAGACAAGGTGAACCTAGCCAGTCTTGTTACTAACACTGGTGGCACAAATCGCATCTAAACTCCCACACTCCTTAGCAACACGAATTTGAATGTGCTTCCATTTATTACAGAATCATTTTGTGATAATATTACAATGGTTAAAAGATATGGTCGAAAGGATTGTCACAATGACCATTAAAATATTTTTCAACCCTTATTGTTCCATGAATATTGCATCATATCTGGGAAAACCACATGTCATAAATTATGTAAACCACATATAAAAGCATGCTTACATTAGTTTGTCTTGCATGCTGGCTTGTGAAGCTCATTAACTACTGTCTCCACAATTATCGGATAATAAGTCTTTCTCGAAGCTCTGAAATGACTGAAATTATTTCGTTTCAATGAGATGTATTTTCACTGGTGCTCTATGCGACAAGCAATTGTAATCGTTCAAGTATTTTGTTGGGGGTCGTCATAGTAGATGCATTGTGTAGATGGCTGTTAATTTTATTAACCTGATTGCCAGTAACACCAATGTCAGGTAGACCCCAAACACAAGTTTAATAATGTTTTTGTATTTGGAGACCGAGCGAGGTGGCACAGTGGTTAGCACATTGGACTCGCATTTGGGAGGATGACAGTTCAATCCCGCATCCGGCCATCCTGATTTACGTTTCCCGTGATTTCCCTAAATTTCTCCAGGCAAATCCAGGATAGTTCCTTTGAAAGGGCATGGTCGACTTCCTTCCCCGTCCTTCCCTAATCCGATGAGGCCGATGACCTCTCTGTCTGGTCTGCCCCCTCAAAACAAATGGTTCAAATGGCTCTGAGCACTATGGGACTTAACTTCTGAGGTCATCAGTCCCCTAGAACTTAGAACTACTTAAACCTAACTAAACTAAGGACATCACACACATCCATGCTCGAGGCAGAATTCGAACCTGCGACCGTAGCGGTCACGCTCTTCCAGAGTGTAGCGCCTAGGACCGCTCGGCCATCCCGGCAGGCCCTCAAAACAACGCAACCCTTTTTGTATTTTGAAATGTTGAAGCATCATGTTTGTACACGATTTGCCTTCTTATTTTCTTCTGTAATACATAAAATTTAGTCCTGATTTTCTACATTGTTCAATGAATACTTACCCAGTTTTGAACTTTTTAGGAATATTAGGTTCAGTAAAGATATTTATAACCTTATCACAATGATCTGGAAAACTGGAACACTGCCTGAAGATTGGGAAACTGCAATAATTTGTCCCATAAACATGAAAGGAAACAGAATGGAATGTGGAAATTACAGAGGAATTAGTTTGCTGAACATAACATACAAAATCCTGTCAGTTACCATTCTAGATAAACTGAAACCTTACGCAGAAAACATTATTCAAGATTACCAGGCTGGATTTCGAACAAACCGTTCCACAACTGATTATTTGTTTACTATACGACAGATATTTGAGAAATACTGGGAATTTAACAAAAACATCCACTGTCTCTTCATTGACTTCCAGCGAGCCTACTACAGCATGCACACAAGTAGCCTCTACAACACATTACGAGAATTTACTATACCCAGTAAAATAATTAGGATGATACAACTGCACATGGATGGCTCCCAGTCAGTAGTGAAGTTCAGAGGATCCATATCCCCCACCTTTCCAACTAAAACAGGCTTACGACAGGGAGACGATCTTTCATGTGTCCTCTTCAACCTTGCATTAGAGAAAGTGGTTCGGGTGAAGTAAAACTCCTGGCTTATGCAGGTGATATAGTGTAGCTGAGTGAAACTGAAGAAGAACTGAAAGACATGTACAGATCTCTCAGGCAGTGCCAGCAAAATCGGGCTTTTGATTAACCAAGAGAAAACCGAATATATGGAAATAGGTCGTGTCATAAACCCAAATCCATACTTCGAAATTGACCTACATTCTAAATTCAGAAAAGTTCTCCAGTTTAACTACCTTGGATCATGTTTCGGCGGCCGCGATGGTCTAGCGGTTCTAGGCGCGCAGTCCGGAACCGCGGGACTGCTACGGTCGCAGGTTCGAATCCTGCCTCGGGCATGGATGTGTGTGATGTCCTTAGGTAAGTTAAGTTTAAGTAGTTCTAAGTTCTAGGGGACTGATGACCACAGATGTTAAGTCCCATAGTGCGCAGAGCCATTTGAACCATTTGATCATGTTTCAACAGTAAAAATAAATATAAATGAAAGAATAGCCTCAGGGTCAAGATGTCTGTACTCACTAAGCAACGTACTCAAAAGTAAAGCTTTGTTATCACCACATAGATGAAGATATACAACACTATTATCTGCCCCATAGTACTGTACGGTTCAGAAAGCTGGACGCTTACAAAGAATGAAAGAGAAAAACTGAATGTTTTCGAAAGATAAGTAATGAAAAAAATCTGGGGACCTTTGTTGGAGAATGGAGTATGGAAAATTCGAAAGAACAATGAAATTTATCAGTTAATGAAGCAACCCACCATCATTCAGAAATTAAAAAGTAGGAGACTGCAATGGGCTGGACATGTGGCTAGAATGGAAAACAACAGAATCACCAAGAAGGCATTTGAAGGAACTCTCCAGGCAACAAGACCATTGGGCCGACCTCGTACAAGGTGGTAAGATGACATAGAGAAGGACATCACAGCATTGGAATTTCCGCAGCGTGGAGAGAGGCTGCGAGAGATAGAAGGCGGTGGAAGCAGATCGTTGATGCAGCGCGTGGTCTACAGGGCCTGTGATCACTGAGAAGAGAGAGAGAGATAGTTTCAGTAAAACTAGTATTCTTTCAACTTCTTTATCCTGCACCTTTATCACATGCTTTGTTAAACTTATAGGTTGAATACCAAATAGACACTGATTGTTCTGGATAGCTCTATGTCTTTCAACATTGTGATCATCATCATAATCATCACCACCATCGGTATCAACTTCCTCATTGTAATTTTCTTCTTATTCTTATTCTTCTTCATCTTCTCCTACTGCTACTAATACTTCTTCACATCCTCCTCCTTTAATATCTCTGCCACACTTGGTTAAACTTGAAGGCTGCATACCCAATGTATATGGATTCTATTGCACAGTCTTATCTGTTTCAGCAATGCCATTATTATCATCGTCAAAAACAACTTTCTCGCTGCAATCCTTTTTTTCTTTTCATCCACCTTCTTTAATATTTCTGCCTTCTACTTTCAGAAACACATTGTTTACCACAGATATAACGCCCTTGAAATCTTCATTCTCTTTGCCTTGGTCTTTTTTTACTCTCTTTTCTAAACAGATGTCCCTCTTAAATCAAACATTGCAATCTTCTTCTTCTTCTTCCCCTCCTCGTCCTCCGATATCTTCACTTTCTATTTTCCTAAACACATAATTTACTTTTTGCCTTAGTATACTTCTATTCATCTTCCTCACTTGGTCTGTCTTCTTGTTATTCTCCATTCTGACTAGCTGCCCTTCTTGAATAAAACTTTGTAGAAGATGAGGAGTAGGTTTAAGCACTTTTCCCAACACAGACTTTGTTTCAGCATTTCTTTTTTGCAGCAATGGCTACTTCTTGCGGATGTTTCTTAGAGTTTTCAGCAAAACCGGGCGAGATTTTTAGTTAATACTAAACACAGCTGGATTAGGGTCATTGGTATAACCAGTTTTCATTGTTCAATAAAATCATCATAGTGTCATGGAATTTATTCCATATTTATTAGCAGTCTTTCTCAGTGAAGAACCGTCTATCATTTCATTCACTACATTGTGTGTGTCCCATTCGGTGGCACGTATTTGTGCGTCTTCTTTTTATAAGCAGTTCTGCATGGCAACAGGCCAGCTGTTTGTTCTACTGGCTTTATAACTTCCATGCTGACCTAGGTGAGCATCTCCCCGACAAGAGGGACCTTATGTTTTTACAAGTTTTACTTAATAGCTATTTCTCTCTTCATCGAGCTATCATTGTATGTTTGCGACTTGCTGCATTTTTCCACTCGTAGCTTATAAGAAAAGGGTGGTGAGATACGTATCGACCTGCGCTAAGAAGTTTAGTGTCCAGTCGCCTGGACCACATTGCCTGATGTAAGGTGGTTTCGTATCAAGAAACTTTAATCGTTTTTCTTCCCTTTTAATGAATCCGTTTTAAGGTAAACCTCAATTATTTGTTATGTCTTAGTCAAACACATTCGAGAAATGTTATGGACTACTTACACTACTGGCCATTAAAATTGCTACACCAAGAAGAAATGCAGATGATAAACGGGTAATCATTGGACAAATATATTATATTAGAACTGACATGTGATTACATTTTCACGCAATTTGGGTGCATAGATCCTGAGAAATCACTACCCGGAACAACCACCTCTGGCCGTAATAACGGCCTTAATACCCCTGGGCATTGAGTCAAACAGAGCTTGGATGGCGTGTACAGCTACAGCTGCCCATGCAGCTTCAACACGATACCACAGTTCATCAAGAGTAGTGACTGGTGTATTGTGACGAGCCAGTTGCTCGGCCACCGTTGACCAGACATTTTCAGTTGGTGAGAGATCTGGAGAATGTGCTGACCAGGGCAGCAGTCGAACATTTTCTGTATCCAGAAAGACCCGTACAGGACCTGCAACATGCGGTCGTGCATTATCCTGCTGAAATGTAGGGTTTCGCAGGGATCGAATGAAGAGTAGAGCCACGGGTCGTAACACATCTGAAATGTAAATACCACTGTTCAAAGTGTCATCAATGTGAACAAGAGGCGACCGAGACGTGTAACCAACTGCACCCCATACCATCACGCCGAGTGATACGTCAGTATGGCGATGACAAATACACGCTTCCAATGTGCGTTCACCGCGATGTCGCCAAACACGGATGCGACTATCATGATGGTGTAAACAGATCCTGGATTCATCCGAAAAAATGAAGTTTTGCCATTCGTGCACCCAGGTTCGTCGTTGAGAACACCATCGCAGGCGCTACTGTCTATGATGCAGCGTCAAGGGTTACTGCAGCCATGGTCTTCGAGCTGATAGTCCATGCTGCTGCAAACGTCGCCGAACTGTTCGTGCAGATGGTTGTTGTCTTGCAAACATCCCCATCTGTTGACTTAGGGATCGAGACGTGGCTGCACGATCCGTTACAGCCATGCGGATAAGATGCCTGTTATCTCGACTGCTAGTGATACGAGGCCGTTGAGATCCAGCACGGCGTTCCGTATTACCCTCCTGAACCCACCGATTCCATATTCTGCTAACAGTCATTGGATCTCGACCAACGCGTGCAGCAATGTCGCGATACGATAAACCGCAATCGCGATAGTCTACAATCCGACCTTTATCAAAGTCGGAAACTTGATGGTACGTATTTCTCCTCCTTATACGAGGCATCACAACAACGTTTCACCAGGCAACGCCGGTCAACTGCTGTGTATGAGAAATCGGATAGAAACTTTCCTCATGTCAGCACGTTGTAGGTGTCGCCACCGGCGCCCACCTTGTGTGAATGCTCTGAAAAGCTAATCATTTGCATATCACAGCATCTTCTTCCTGTCGGTTAAATTTCGCGTCTGTAGCACGTCATCTTCAAAATCGAATGAGTATGAAATCTTATGGGACTCAACTGCTGAGGTTATCAGACCCTAAGCTTACACACTACTTAACCTTAATTATCCTAAGGACAAACACACACACCTATGTCCGAGGGAGGACTCGAACCCCCGCCGGGACCAGCCGTACAGTTCATGAATGCAGCGCCTAAGACCGCTCGGCTAATCCCGCGCGGCGCACGTCATCTTCGTGGTGTAGCAATTTTAATAGACAGTAGTGTATTTGAGGACTGTTTTCATAGAACCTTGGAAGAGATTGTTATGTAACTTCAATTACTGAAATTATCTTGCTTCTGTTCTTAAAATTTATTAAAAATATTTTAACAGTGGTAACCAGCGGCACAAGAGATTTGCATAATTTTGGAAAGAGAATAACATTTGTTCTAAATTTAAATTTCATACTTCATCTTCCCATGAACGACTTTTGGAGAGTTGAGAGCAAGTGTTTGAAATGACACTATAACCTTTTGTTATTTGATCTCACTGAAATATTTGATGAATTTTCGTCGTTTGTCAATAATTGTTTTAAATAATTTTATTTCAATTAACAGTTTTGTCTTAACACGTCAAAGTCCTGTTGGCCTAATTAATTCAATTATGTTCCTGACCAGTGTTAACAAAAATTGTCGTACGAAAATCGACTTCCTTTTCCGCATCGTTCGTATCCTTTCAGCCCTGAGCAGCAAGATACGCTGCTCAAGGTCTTCGCCCTTGCACCCGTCAAGCTAATGACCCTGGCTTTGTAGCAACACATCTTTGGCGTCGCGGAGGAGACTCTCCGAGTACAGCAGGAGATAGGCTCCAACGCCAAGCGTAAGGGAGAGGAGGGCACCATCACGGACGAACCCTCCAAGCAGCTGCTCAACACCACTTGTTTTGTTTTTACTCTGATTTCACATCAACGAATGCTGACTCAACCAGAGAGGCCACAAGTACCGACACCGACGTGATTCGTAGGAACAGCACCCAAGCGCTCCATCTCAGGCTACGGGCAGACCTTTCATTAAAGGTGACGTGTGACTAGACGAGCAGCATCAGCTGGCACCTTATGAAGATAATGAGTCGCATGGTCGAAATGTCGTGTATGAACGATATTGATATCCGGCAGAATACCCGACACTTCAAGGTATTAACAGATCACCTGGAAAGTCTTTACAATTACGCTCACTGAGTAGTTTGAAGCGAGTGAAGTGTGATCTGGGTGAAGAATCAAAGGAATTAGAAGCACAAGACGTGTGTGATTACGACTTAGAGGCATTACAGAACGTGCATATTGGGTTCGAGGATGGAAACTGTGAGCAGGAAACTGTTTCAAATGCTTCAAATGGCTCTGAGCATTATGGGACTTTACACCTGAGGTCATCAGTCCCCTAGACTTAGACCTACTTAAACCTAACTAACCTTAGGACATCATACACATCCATGACCGAGGCAGGATTAGAACCTGCACCGTAGCAGCAGCGCGGTTCCGGACTGAAGCTCCTAGAACCGCTCGGCCACAGCGGCCAGCAGGAAACAGTTTCATCAACCACCGGGCAAGATATTGTGATTGTTAATAGAGAAGTGAAACTCCTAGCGCTTGATTAACACAGGACCTACGTACGAGTACTACACAATAAACTCGACAAAATTCAGATTACATTCATAAACAATTCTGTGGAAACGAAAGGCAGGGTGGTGGATCTATAGGGCAAGAAACGAGCATGGAGAGTTTTAGGAGTCTGTTTTTGGGAGAAACGAAAGTTCCTAAAGAACAAGGCAAAAATCATGGTAAAGAGTTGAATGAGCTTACTGAACAGCAAGAAAAGTGCATGAGATAATGTAGTGAATATGGTAAGCTTACCGCGGAAATACGTAATAGTGTGGAAAATGGGTTCCAAACACTGAATTCAGCTACGGGAAGAAGTCAAGACTGAACAAGTGGCGATATTTTCACGGTTCTAGGCTAATACTGAAGCCATAGAAGCAGACCAAATAATGTTATCTAGAGAGGTTAACAGGTACGAAGAAACAGTGCCACATAAGTTGGAACTCGTACATGATCAACGAACAGGGGATAATAGGCATAGGGAGGGAGAAGAGACACTTATCAACTAAAACATTATGACTATGACCTGCTATCGTTAGAAACCCGTCCAGACAGGAGCAGCGTCACCTGGCGAGGAATGACTGCTAGTCACACACACTCACTGCGCATGGAAGAACTAACACATCAGACTTTAATGCTGAGCAGAGTACAAATGTGTCTGAACACACAGTTCACCGGACAGTTGTAATGACGGGCCTCCGCAGTCCCGACTCTTGCATGTGCCATTGTTAACATCACGACATCGGCAACTATAGGGCTGAAACCAGCACGTCAGTGGACGTTGGCGCAGTGGCAGTGCGTTGCATGATCTGATGGACCCCGACGCCTTCTTCATCATGTCGATGGGAGAGCGCGAATCCGTCCTCTTACAGAGGAACCGCTCCTTCACACCTGTACTGTAAGACGGAGTCAGGGTGGCGGCGGCTCCATTAGGCTCTGGGGAACATTCACGTGGGCATACATGGATCCAGTGCAGCTCGTTCAAGATATCACGACGGCCAAGCAATATCATACACGTTTATGACCACGTACATCCCTTCATGACAATGGTGTTTTCCGATGGGAGTGGCAAAATAATCACCATGTCACAAGGCCAGGACTGTGATGGAGTGGTATGAGGAACACAGTGGCGAGTTCCAAATGATGTGCTGTCTCCCCAATTCACGATTTGAACCCGATATGACACATCTGGGATGTGAGTGAATGTGGTGTCAGAGCTCATCTCCCCCTCTCCTGAATATACGAGAACTATTTGACTTGTGTGTGCATATGTGGTGCCAACTCCCTTCAGCAACCTACCAAGGACTCGTTGGTTCTGTGCCACGATATTCCGCCGCTGTTATCAGTGAAAACGGTGGCATGGCTGTTATGTAGGTGGTCACAATGTCCTGGCTGATCAGTGTATGTGGTCTGTTGTTTCCTTTGGAACCAAATTCCACCTGGTCACAAAAGTGGCTCTGGTGAGTGTTTCTTCCCACTGCATGAACTGGCGTTCCTCTTCACTAAAAGGTATTGTTACATTGCAGTGCCCACAGAAGCTATAAAATTTTGTTTTGGGAAAGTTTTTGAATATTGAATGACCAACTCTTGGGAAATAATGTATTACATAGTGTCACAGAACTTCAGACATTTTAATATACCATGAAGTAAGTTAAATTTTCATCTCTATTATTCGATACCACTTCTACTTTCGACGATTTTGGCATTGGTTTGATTCCGAAATACCTGATACATGTTTTCTCATTACGTTTGCCATACATTTGAGCCTTTGTGGCAGTAATATCTTTCTGTTTATAATTAACATAATCACTTTTGGCAATCAGAACACATTACCAAAATATTTCTCAAACCTTGTCTATTCTCTTAAAGTTAAGAAGATATAACACACAGTGAAAGGTCACAACTGTATTAATTTACGAAGGTCTCTCTTATTTTTGCTTTTGACTAATCATAATTTAGGAAGTTTATTACCTTACATTTACTTAGCTGATTAGGAGAAAGTAGGAAAATTCGCTAAAAATAAGGTATTTAAAGAAATAGTTCTAAAATTAATAATGTAAACAGAGCACCTATTTTGAGAAAATTCTGTTGTAAGTTGTAATTTAATTTAAAGAATAAAAACTTTATTTTAGCTCGATTTAAGTTGACAGTTCGTAATATATCTAAATGTACTATAATTTTTTCTGATTTGAAAAATTGTGTTTTGATAAACTTTCTTGATGTTTCTGTCCCAGACACTTCATACCTCAAATGCTATATTGCTTAAGACCGAACAGCATTCTTTCAGCAATTCATTTGTTCAGTAAATGTTAGGAGTGCAATATTTATGTCAGTTGGTTTGTAGCTTTGAAATGCAGAACATCTATACTAATCTCAAGTTGATAAGTGTATTCCTATCGTTTCTTACGTAGTGACTTGTTTTGTCAAGTAGTTTGTGTATAGTGTTTTGGTGAACCAAGATCTTTGTATACTGTTCTGATAAGTGAAATGGTTATAATAAAACCTGAGAAAGAAGAATTGTTTGAGTACCTTAATGAACTTCTTCTTAAAACCCAGATGTCTGTTATTAGCAACAAGGATAGTTATAAAATTATCTCACAGACACTGAAGTCTGAGCAAAAGAAAAGCGATCTTTCCGTTATAAATTGTAACACTCATTTCGAGAAAATCGTGAGTCACATGCAAAAAAAATGTTTGCCACTAAAATTCCATGCAAATGCTATACCTATTTTGCCTGTTCCAATCTCTTAGTGTATTATAAGGGATAGCCTTTTAGTACTGTACATCTTTCAGTCACCAATAAAGTGTAATGAGAGACAGTTTGACAAGAAAAAAAACTTATGCAGAAAAGCATGTTAAAATTTACAGTCGTGGAACAGGGAGAGTAAAGCATGGAACCTTCTAAGAGGAACAAAATTATAATTATCAAAATTGTCATTGCTCATTTAAATCCAACAAATATTTCACCATACTATTCAGACTCTCTCCACAGGCTCTGTTTCTTTTAGTCTGACGGCAATTTAATATGTAGAATATTTGTCCTTCATGCTAATAAACAAGTTATATAGTTACTGGACAGCAGAATATTATTATTTTAGTGCTTATTGTAAATAAGATTCCAACAGTACAATAAGACAAATAATGGAAAGTATTTAGAGCTCCTCTGTTGGCGGAGTATATTAAAATATTCTACGTTTAATGATGGTGTTATGTTTGTATAACTTAAATAATTCTTGGTTGGCTTACCGTGCGACACGCCCTTTTTTTATTCAGCTGTATGTATTGGTCTGAGCAGATGTGTTAATCGCAATTTCCCCGGTTGGTTTCCATGACCCAATTCTTACCCAGAGCATTTCTTCCGTATTTTTGCGTTTTAATGCCAGTAAAGCTGCTGAAATTCACTTTAGATTATGATACCGATAACTGATGAGCATTAAGTGTAATTGAGAAACTTCCATTAGCTGATCACTTTTACCCACCCGATTACAATCGCTAAATTCTTCGACGTCCCTGCTCCTCAACATAAAAGCCTTGAATTACCGGAGTGTAACCACTTATCAGATAACGAAACCACACTCAAAACGAACAACTTCTGTCAGCTGTTTTCTTAGATAACGAAGTAATTTCCTTAGCAGTATGTTGGTCTCAAATGTGTTCAGAGTATTCGGTCTGTAAGAAGGAAGATATATATGCATATAGGAGTAATTTACAGATCATATTATGTTAATGAATGACTGGGGACCATCACTTATGTAGCTCTGTAACGAGTCACGGCACACAACTCTCTGGTATCACTACTCTCAGGCAGATACGTAATAGCATGTGCGCTTTATGTCTTGTGGTGTTTCGTGCCATTTCAATATAAATGAGGGGAAATACGTGCATGTTTTAACTATCAGACAGACCATTTTCGACAGTAGAAAAATTTCAACCAAAATAATGCTTTTCGAAATAAACTGCAGTTGAGCTCTAGTTCCTTCAGTGTTCAGATGTAATCATACTATAAATCTGTACATGGTCTTTTGAAGATAAAAAAAGGAGAAGAGTACACTATAGAAGTATAGACAGTACAACACGAAGAAGCCTCCTTTAAACAAGGAGTACAACTGGCATAACTAGTTTTACTTGAATGTATACACGGTGAGGACGAGATCCAGAACTTATCCAAGTAAAGGCAGCCATAACGCATGCATGCTGGCGTCACAATACGTTCAAATACAGTCTGTGAAAAAAAATCCAATCAGACGAAAACACGACAGCCTGTTACCTCTCGTGAATTTTTCAGTTCAGTTCTGCAGCAAGCCCACAGACGTTCAAGAAAGTGACGACTTGAACTTTGTTTGGATCAAGATTATGTAATAAGAAATATACTGACAGAAAAAAAACGATATACTAAAATATATTTAATGCAGAGTAATGAAATTTTGGGAATACATTTTTCTAGGTAACATATTTAAGTGATTAACATTACAAGATCACGAGATAATGTAAGCGCGAAATAAGCCTTTGCAAATTTGAAATGCTGGCATATTAATAACCTGTGGAACCGCGAGAATACTGGATGCAAGCATGCAAACGTGCATAAAATGTATTGCACAGGGGCCGTACATCAGTTTGTGGGTAGAGGTTCCATGCCTGTTGCAGTTGGTCAGTCAATACAGGGACGGTTAATGCTGGTTTTGGATGACGCTGTAGTTGTAAACCTATTACATCCGATATGTGCTGGACTGGAGACAGATCTGGTGATCGAACAGGTCAAGATAACGCCTCGACGCTCTGCGGAATATCTTTCATTGCAACACCGGCTTGTGAGCGAGCGTTGTCCTGTAGGAAAACACAACCTGAAATGCTGTTCGTGAGTGGCTGCACAAAAGGCCGAATAAACGGATTGACGAACAGATTTGCTGTCATACGAAATCGCACTCCAAACCATAATTTCAAGTGTAGGTGCAGTTGGTCTAGCAGGCCCTCATCTGATCTCGTTATAACCAACACACGGCCATCCCTGGCACCAAGTCTGTGGTGTCACCGCCAGACACCACACTTGCTAGGTGGTAGCTTAAATCGGCCGCGGTCCATTAGTACGTGTCGGACCCGCGTGTCGCCACTGTCAGTACTTGCAGACCTAGCGCCACCACATGGCAGGTCTAGAAAGACGGACTAGCACTCGCCCAGTTGTACGACGACTTTGTTAGCGACTACACTGACGAAGCATCGCTCATTAGCCGAGCAGATAGTTAGAATAGCCTTCAGCTAAGTCCATGGCTACGACCTAGCAAGGCGCCATTAGCCTTACATAGCAATTGATAATTATCGTCTAAAGCATGTCTCAACAAGAACGATGTATACCAAAAGGATGGATTAAAGTTAAGTATTCCCAAAGCAACGTACTTTTCTTTATAGCATTCATTGAGCGTCCTGTTTCAGACTTCACGATATTCTGGGTGAGCTTATAGCGTGCATATCGGCCCCCTCAAAATAACACTGTGTCGGCACTTCTGTCGACACATCACATGGCGACGAGTTAAAAAGGGTCTTGTTCTTTCTACTTGCTTACATTTACTTGTGTCATGGCTTCGCCAAATTCGCCAGATGTACTGTCCGAATTTTATCGCTTGCAGAATCAGCAGACTCAGGCGTTATTGGATGCCCTTGGACAGCTCGTCCAGGGTCAACGTGCCATGCAAACCGATGCGGCAGCCGCCGCTTCACCGCTACCGCAGCCACAACATGCAGTTGCACCGCCGTTTCGCAACTTTGACGCGGCGCAGGAAACATGGCCGGAGTGGTCACGCCAATTTGGATTCCATCTCGCCGCCTACAGAATTCAAGGTAATGAGCGGCAGCCGTTTTTGCTTTCGTGTGTAGGTGTGTCCACCTACCGTGTGATAGTGAAATTGTTTCCCCGACGTGACGTAGCAACTCTGTCATACGACGAAATTGTGTCGGCTTTAGATGCCTATTTCAAAGAAACAGTTAATGTAGTTGCAAAAAGGTATACGTTCTTTCGTACAAAACGTACGGCCGGTCAGACTAATAGGGAGTGGGTTGCAACTTTGCAAGGCATTACTAGGGATTGCGCTTTTCAATGTGACTGTGGCCTTCCTTATTCAGATACAATGGTACGTGATGCAATAGCACAGAACGTTTCTGATGTTCGCATAAGGGAACAGATTTTGAAACTAGTCAGTCCCTCCCTTCAACAAGTGATAGACATATTGGATAGGCAAGACACACTTGACTTTGCTCAGGAATCATTTGCCACTTCGCCAGCTGTGTCACATTAACCGGCCCGCCGGGCGCGCTGCAAGGAACTGTAAACAGCCTTCGCGCACGTCCGCACAACCATGTGCCCCGCGAAAGCGCGCAAATGCAGTGCTGAAATCATGCCCACGGTGTGCAACTCGACATTCGCGTGCGAATTGCCCGTCACGCCAAGCTATTTGCTTTTTCTGTAATAAGAAAGGACATGTTCAAAGTGTTTGCCAGAAAAAGCTCCGATCGGACACTACCACCCGTTCCAGGCCCTTTGCTTCGCGCCGGAATCAAACCAAGGACACTCAGGCTCGGGAACATTCGCCCATGGACATTCATGTAGTTAATGCCACTCCGCCCAGTGTTCCTCTCTCTAATAGTGACTGTGTTCGTCCCACAAAAAGTGTGCGTCGACGTCGACGGCAATCCCGTCACGTCGCAAGTGATTCTGTGCCAGTGTCTGTTCAAGTTGCACAAAACAGTCGCTCTTGTCGTCAGCAGGACAATAAACTTTTTGTAGATTTGGACTTTGCCGGACAAGTGATACCATTCCAGCTCGATACCGGAGCTGCAGTTTCATTGCTCAATCACGCTACCTACAAACAACTGGGCGCACCGCCGTTGCGTGCCGCAAAAGTTCAGCTCACTAGTTATTCAGGACAGCATATCCCTGTGTTAGGACAGTGCAGCCTTCTTGCAACATACAAGGGACAAACAAAACTTGTGTCTTTTTACGTTCTTCGTTCTTCTGCTGCCGTGAACTTGTTTTGTTTGGATTTATTTCAGTTGTTTAACTTGTCAATAGTAAATCAGGTCCTATCAGTGAACCAGACTGTGCCTTCCGCCAGTGTTTCTCGTCTATGTGAGGAATTTGCCGACATTTTTGCACCGGGCCTTGGTTGCGCTAAGAACTATGAAGCACATTTGGAACTCAAAGTCAACGCGAGCGCAACCGAAATTTTTCAGAGCGCGCAATGTTCCCCACGCATTGCGTGATGAGGTCGCAAGAACATTAAACGATTTAGAATCACAAGGTGTAATTGAACGTGTGCAGGCTTCTCTCTGGGCCTCACCCTTAGTAATTTTGCAAAAACCTTCCGGAAAATTGAGACTTTGCGTGGACTTCAAGGTAACAGTGAATCCACAACTAGTGCCTGCTACTTTTCCTTTGCCCCGCCCGGAAGATCTTTTTGACAAACTGTGCCCGGGGAAAATATTTTTCAAAGTTGGACCTAGCAGATGCGTACTTGCAAATACCGGTGGACGAAGAATCCCAGCGCGTATTGGTGGTTAACACGCATCTTGGATTGTACCGATTCAAAAGACTGCCATTCGGGTGTGCATCCGCCCCTGCATTGTTTCAGCAATATTTACAAACTATTTGTGCGTCGGTCCCTACTGCAGCAAACTATCTGGACGATATAGTGATCTCCGGAAAGACAGAAGCAGAACATTTACAAAATCTCCGACCATTATTTCAGTTCTTGCGACAGAATGGTCCTCGCTTGAGGAAGGACAAATGTGTGTTTTTTGCTCGTGACTTGCCATACCTGGGACATGTAATTAATGCCCAAGGCATACATCCGAGTCCGGAGCACCTCCGTGCTATACAGAACTTGCCTTCACCGCAGAATTTGACGCAGCTACAGAGTGTGTTGGGAAAAATAAATTGCTACCATAACTTTATTCCGCATGCCTCTTCCATTTCAGCTCCGCTTCATCGCTTACGCCGTCAAGGTATTCCGTTCGTCTGGTCGACGGAATGCGAACGCGCCTTTCGCCAATTGAAATCGGCGTTGCTTTCAAATACTTGCCTTACGCCATTCGATCCCCAGAAACCCCTTTTGTTGATGGTAGATGCCTCGGATTTCGGGATCGGTGCTGTGCTTGCGCACAAAGATGGTTCTCATGATCGCCCTATTGTCTTTGCGTCCAAATTGCTCTCGTCAGCGCAAAGAATTTATTCCCAGATAGAGAAAGAAGCTTTGGCTCTCGTGTTTGGTGTTACAAAGTTTCACGATTTCTTGTATGGTCGTCACTTTACCATCATCACAGACCACAAACCTTTGACATCGCTTTTTCATCCGAACAAGCCTGTACCTCCACGTACAGCGCAGAAATTCATTCGCTGGTCTATTTTCCTTTCGCAGTACCGCTACGATATCTTGTATCGGTCCACTGCTAAGCACGGAAACGCAGATGCGTTGTCCCGTTTGCCAGTTGCTGAGGATAAAGCATTCGATTCTTCCGAACTTGCTTGCATGTTCATTGATGCGGAAACCGATGACGTGGTCGAATCGTTTCCGATTGATTTTCGTCGTGTAGCTACAGCCAGAGCTGCAGACCCTGTCCTTGCTACCGTTTTGCGTTTTGTTGCTACGCAATGGCCCTTGTCAAAGTCACGGATCGAGGATCCGTTGGTTCGCAGATTTTTTGCTCACAAGGAGAGACTTTTTGTACGACGTGGTGTTTTGCTGTTGCGTTCTGATAATGATCAGTCTAGGGTCGTGGTCCCACGTTCGTTAGTCCTCTGTCTTAAAGCTTCTCCACCAAGGCCATTGGGGTATAGTGCGTACGAAACAACTTGCTCGTCAGCACTGTACTTGGTCCGGAATCGATGCTGCGATTACGAATATGTGCTCTTCTTGCATGGCGTGTGCCGAACAATAATCCGCACCGCCGCGGAAATTCTTTGCATGGCCAAAAGCCGCTTCCCCTTGGCAACGCTTACACATAGATTTTGCTGGTCCATTCTGGAATGCTCGATGGTTGGTTGTTGTCGATTCCTTCAGTAATTTTCCTTTTGTTATCCGGATGTCTTCCACGACGTCTTCTGCCACCATCCAAGCGTTGTCTGCTATCTTTTGCATTGAAGGTCTTCCACAGACTATTGTTTCCGACAATGGCCCACAATTCATGTCCGCAGAATTTGTCATTCTGCAAGGCCAATGGTATTCAACATCTGACGTCCGCGCCGTTTTCGCCTCAGTCAAACGGTGCCGCTGAACGATTGGTCCGGACTTTCAAGTCACAGATGTTGAAATTGAAAGCGTCGCATTCTCGGGAGGACGCGTTGTTGCTCTTTTTGTCTTCGTATCGCTCTCAGCCCCGCGATGGTCGCTCGCCGGCTGAGTTGCTTCACGGTCGTCCTCATCGAACCTTGATGTCTTTGCTGCATCCGCCGCATCAGGTTCCTGTGCAGCGGCAGACTCCTGCTTTTGCTACTGGCGACGTGGTATTCTATCGTAACTATCGCGGTTCACGGCGTTGGCTCGCAGGGCGCATTCTTCGCTGCCTCGGCCGCGCGATGTATTTGGTTTTGGGGGCCTCTGGTGCGGTGCGTCGGCATCTCAATCAGCTGCGCCTCTGTCGTCGCCTGGGTTCTGCCGCTCCCCGTCTTTCAGCGATGGAGCCGTCCGGTCAGCGCCCTGGGGACCCATCTACTGGCTCGCCTCATCCCCAGGTGTTACCGACGATGCCGTCCATTTTGCCCCATGGCGTCGCGCCGCCGCCGCCGCCGTCGGCGCCGCCCGCAGAGGACGCTTCGCTGCAGCCGCCGGACGCCTCCCTGGGTAACGCGCCGCCGATCGCTTCCCGTGACCAGCTGTCCTCCGCCATGGAACTCTTGCCCGCTCCGGACCACATGGCGTCATCGCGCGTCGGATACCCCGACGCAATGGAGGTCGACCCTTCGGCCCCTCCTGTCTCTTTACGGGCGCATACACCGCATGTTGACGTGCACCCTGGAGTAGGTTTCCAGGCGTTTCCTAGCTCCCCTCGGACCGAATGGTCGGGTGCGGGTGGCACAGCCTCGCCTGTTAGGCTCCCCACCTCATCGCCTACGTCAACATGGGGCCCTCCCCACGGCGGGCGGAAGCCTTATAACACGACCGTTCGCCGATTTGCGGGGGAGGAATGTGGTGTCACCGCCAGACACCACACTTGCTAGGTGGTAGCTTAAATCGGCCGCGGTCCATTAGTACGTGTCGGACCCGCGTGTCGCCGCTGTCAGTACTTGCAGACCTTGCGCCACCACATGGCAGGTCTAGAGAGGCGGACTAGCACTGGCCCCCAGTTGTACGACTACTTTGCTAGCGACTACACTGACGAAGCATCGCTCATTAGCCGAGCAGATAGTTAGAATAGCCTTCAGCTAAGTCCATGGCTACGACCTAGCAAGGCGCCATTAGCCTTACATAGCAATTGATAATTATCGTCTAAAGCATGTCTCAACAAGAACGATGTATACCAAAAGGATGGATTAAAGTTAAGTATTCCCAAAGCAACGTACTTTTCTTTATAGCATTCATTGAGCGTCCTGTTTCAGACTTCACGATATTCTGGGTGAGCTTATAGCGTGCATATCGGCCCCCTCAAAATAACACTGTGTCGGCACTTCTGTCGACACATCAAAGTCAGTACCAGCTTTTTCGTCAGACAACACAGCAGGCCTCCGCTATGACCTCCAAAGAGCTCCCGCTTGACACCAATGAAGTTGCAAACTGTGTGGTTTGGGGTCAGTGGAATGCGCGCTACAGTGCTTCTGGCTCGGAACGGTCCTTGAAGTAAGCGATTCGTAACAGTTCGTTACCTGTGATGAAAACTGCAGCTGAAATTGATACTGCAGATGCGGTATTATGCGCCAGAACCATATGCCGAACACAGTGTCTTCCCTCTCCTTAAAGTCACGTGGCCCTCCGGAACCTGGTCCACTTGCAACCGTACATTCTCCTTGCGACCACTGCCAGCACAGTGGCTGCATTCCAGTCAAGTCTTTCTCCAGTATCGTCTTTCAATCTCAGTGAGGTGTTGATAATGTCGTCTACTCTTACGCGAATGGCGCGAAACTGGAATAGACACCATTTGTCATAAACAGAAACACGCCTACCAAAACCGGCCGGTGTGGCCGTGCGGTTCTAGGCGCTGCAGTCTGGAACCGCTTGACCGCTACGGTTGCAGGTTCGAATCCTGCCTCGGGCATAGATGTGTGTGATGTCCTTAGGTTAGGTTTAAGTAGTTCTAAGTTCTAGGGGACTGATGACCACAGGTGTTAAGTCCCATAGTGCTCAGAGCCATTTGAACCATTTTTGAACGCCCAATAAATTTCGTTAGTGTTGCAAAAAGCCTTCTTGGTGTTTGTGATTTTTTCCGTCACTGCAGAAAAATGTGCCAACATAAAAATGAACATTATAAAAAAAATTTACCTGTATCATTTTCAGCATAATTACACTACTGGCCATTCAAATTGCTACACCACGAAGATGGCGTGCTACAGACGCGAAATTTAACCGACAGGAAGAAGATGCTGTCATATGCAAATGATTAGCTTTTCACAGCATTCACACAAGTTTGGAGCCGGCGGCGACACCTATATCGTGCTGACATTAGAAGGGTTTCCAACCGATTTCTCATACACAAACAGCAGTTGACCGACGTTGCCTGTCGAAAAGATGTTGTGATGCCTCGTGTAAGGAGGAGCAATGCGTACCATCACGTTTCCGACTTTGATAAAGGTCTGATTGTAGCCTATCGCGATTGCGGTTTATCGTATCGCGACATTGCTGCTCGCGTTGGTCGAGATCCAATGACTGTTAGCAGAATATCGAATCGGTGGGTTCAGGAGGGTAATACGGAGCACCGTGCAGGATCCCAACGGCCTCGTATCACTAGCAGTCGAGATGACAGGTATCTTGTCCGCATGGCTGTAACGGATCGTGTAGCCACGTCTCGATCCCTGAGTCAACAGATGGGGACGTTTGCAAGACAACAACCATCTGCACGAACAGCTCGACGACGTTTGCAGCAGCTTGGAATATCAGCTCGGAGACCACGGCTGCGGTTACCCTTGACGCTGCATCACAGACAGGAGCGCCTGCGAAGGTGTACTCAACGACGAACCTGGGTGCACGAATGGCAAAACTTCATTTTTTCGGATGAATCCAGGTTCTGTTTACAGCATCATGATGGTCGCATCCCTGTTCGGCGACATCGCGATGAACGCACATTGGAGGCGTGTATTCGTCTCGCCATACTGGCGTATCACCCGGCATTATGGTATAAGGTGCCACTGGTTACACGTCTCGGTCGCCTCTTGTTCGCATTGACGACACTTTTAACAGTGGACGTTACATTTCAGATGTGTTACGACCCGTGGCTCTACCCCTCATTCGATCCCTGCGAAACCGTACATTTCAGCAGGATAAGGCACGACCGCATGTAGCAGGTCCTGTACGGCCTTTCTGCATACAGAAAATGTTCGACTGCTGCCCTGGCCAGCACATTCTCCAGATCTCACACCAGTTGAAAACGTCTGCTCAATGGTGGCCGAACAACTGGCTCGTCACAATGCGCCAGTCACTACTCTTGATGAACGGTGGTATCGTGTTGAGGCTGCATGGGCAGCTGTACCTGTACACGCCATCCAAGCTCTGTTTGGCCCAATGCCCAGGAGTATCAAGGCCGTCATTACGGCCAGAGGTGGTTGTTCTGGGTACTGATTTCTCAGGATCTATGCACCCAAATTGCGTGATATAATATATTTGTCCAATGAATACCCGTTTATCATCTGCATTTCTTCTTGGTGTAGCCATTTTAGTGGCCAGTAGTGTATTATGATACATTTTGAAATTTCTCATTTTTTACTGGAAGAGGCATAACTAAAGTCTCATTCATGCTTAGCATATGAAACAGGGAAGGGTGTTAAGAGTCGAGATCATAACAGTCGGCGAGAAACTCATTTAGTGACGTGTATAGGAAAGACACGACAGTGCCCTTGTTCAAGGAACCGTCTCAGTATTCGCCTAATATTTTCAGCTATTGATGAAGCAGATGTTTTAAATATGTGCTACCTGCATGTGGATCGTGAGTCCAGCCGAGGGGTATTGAGAGTCAACAAAGTAGACGTATCCACTGAGTGTATGTGGATATTGACGAACTGCTGTCGACTCGGTTACTGAGCGCTCGTTTCATAATTTCTGTAATTGTGTGACTAATGTTGATATGATCCAAGGAACCATAACTGGTTTCATGCATGGCTTAATTCTTCGCAGCAACATATGCAGACAGTATGAATGAATCATGTTTTGAACGCAAGGAACCCAGCTATGCTGGCCTGCCAGGAATGCGTCCCACAACCTTTGAGTGTTCTGTCTGTAACGCAACTTCTGCTTCCACACGGGAAGGCACATCTCTAAACCTTCTCAGGTCCCAGAATCTTGTTGAAGCGAGTCGCAGTCGTGCTGAGCCAGGCGAGCAAACGCTGGAACGAGCCACTGGTGCAGAAGGCCAAAACACAATTAAAAATATGTGTGACCGTTTAACATTAATTCACTTGAGAAGTGTAGCTTATTTTATCACGACTTAACAGGAACTCCGTCAAGCTACAAATGCAATCTGTCACTTAATCAATGTTTCTTTCCTATAATATTGATGCTGGCAATAAAACCGCTTATTTTAAAAAAATGTGTGAAGATAGCAGTATTATTTGTTTTGGGGGCTAAAAATCATGTTGTTTGGCACTCATACTAACAAACACCCTTATATTCTATAGTCTTTACTAGCGTACATCGCCGGAAGCACTGACTTAGCAAATAGAAAAGTGAAAACAACCTTCACTGAAATTAAAAGCGAGGCCAGTAACTTTAAAGAGTACATTGGGAATCCTGCTGTTAAATGCAGAAAAAAGAGAGGATAGGTCTCCATCATGAGGTGGAAACAGGAGAATTGATCGCTAATATTCCATCGAAATTTCTAAAATCATTGGGGTAAATCGAAGAAAGCGACTATTCACGTTGGTGTGTAGAATGTAAGAGACTGGCGATATACCATCAGACTTTCGGAAAAGCATTATCTATACAATTCCGAAGATAGCAAGAGCCGGCAAGTGCGACAATTACCGCACATTTAGCTCAACAGCTCATGCAACCAAATTTCTGATATGACTAATACAAGGAAGAATAGAAAAACTGTAAATCTGTTAGATGACAATCAGTTTGTCTTTAGGAAAGATAAAGGCACTAGAGAGGCAGTTCTGACATTGCGGTTGATAATGGTAGCAAGGATGAAGAAAAATCAAGACACGTTCACACGATCTGTCCACCTGGCAAAAGCATTCGACAATGTCAGATGGTGCAAGATGTTCGAAATCCTAAGAGAAATAGGGGTAAGCTATAGGGTCAGACGGGTAACACACAATGTACACAAAAACCAAGAGAGAACTATAAGAGTGGGCAACGAGGAACGAAGTGCTTGGGTTAAAAAAGAATGCAGTCTTTCACAAGTACTGTTCAATCTGTACGTCGAAGAACCAATGCCAGAAATTAAAGAGAGACACAAGAGTGGAGTTAAAATTCAAGGTGAAAAGATACTAATGATAAGATTCGCTAATGATGTTGCTATCCCCAGTGAAAGTGAAAAAGAGTTACAGAATCTCTTGAATGGAATGAATAGTCTAATGAGTACAGAACATGGACTCAGAGAACATGGAAGAAAGACGAAAGTACCGAGAAGTAGTAGAAATGAGAATGCCGATAAACTGGTGACCCGAAGTAAACGAAGTTAAGGAACTCTCCTAACAAGGCATCAAAATAGCCCATGATGGACGGAGCATGGACATAAAAAGATGACTAGCACTGGCAAGCAGGGTATTCCTGGCCAAGAGGAAACTATTAACTTGAGAAAGATATTCCCAATAACGTACAGTCTTAGACATAAAAACTCATCGCCGGCCGGCCGCCACAGAGACTAAGTCCGAGTCGTTCACTTAAGGTGGCCAATAAGACCGACCGTTCCTGATAACGCTAAGTCCGGCCATCTGCACGATCTGGCAACACTGCTAGATGCGGAAGTGTCAGGAGGAAGTGTTGTCTACTTCCGAGATAGTTATGTCGGGTGAGCCCTTGGTCTAGTTTTCCTCGCCTTGCGCGTCGAGGGAGCAGGTTGTCATTAACTTCCGCCTGTGCCGCAGCGCCGCTTGTGTCGAAGCTACTCAGTCTTGTTGGTGTATTGGCCGGAGTCACATCGTAGTAATGGTTCAAATGGCTCTGAGCACTATGGGACTTAACTGCTATGGTCATCAGTCCCCTAGAACTTAGAACTACTTAAACCTAACTAACCTAAGGACATCACACACACCCATGCCCGAGGCAGGATTCGAACCTGCGACCGTAGCAGTCCCACGGTTCCGGACTGCAGCGCCAGAACCGCTAGACCACCGCGGCCGGCAAACGCTAGGTGATGGTCGCGGTATAGGCTGTAGTTTTTATGACCTCACTTTAATTTTTCTTTACGTGTACCTTTTTGGATCCGGTCGTTCATCTGGTCGCGCGCGGTTTTATAAGGAAGAAGTTGTTTATTTACTACGACGGAACCCGCGCAAGGTTTTGTTAGGGGGTGATTTTAACTGCGTCTTACGCCGTGTTGATCAGACCCACAATTATACATTTTGTCATGAACTTAATGATATGGTGACGACCGTGCATCTCCAGGATGCTTGGGTTTGCAGACATCCTACATTGGTGCCGTTTACGTTTTTTACAGCTACTTCCAGTAGCCAATTGGACCGCTTTTATTTATCTGTCCCCATATGTAATCAGCTTCTATCGATTGATGATATTCCTGCCAGTTCACTGTGCTGCTTCCATGACTTTTAACCACGCCCCGCAGCGGGTCCATCTTTCGCACCCTTTATGGAAGCTAAACACTCTAAATCTAAGGGTGCCTCTCTGGAAGACATCATCGCAGGCGTATGGTGGCGGACAACCCAGTCCCACACGCGTTATTCCTCACTTCTCGAACGGTGGGTTACCTTTGCTAAGCCCCGGATTCGAAGCACACCCAAGCATTTTAGCGCTAAAAATGCGGCTGAAATAAGGCGCACTAGGGAATTTTATTATGCAGTACTTCGCGATCTTTACGATAATGCTCGTGATGCTCTCTTAAGTGTCGTCGACGTCCCCTGTGTGAAGCCAAAACTCCTCCAACTCAAACGTAGACAAATGGATGGGGTCCGACTGCGTTCCCAGCCTCGTTCAATCGTACAGGATGAGTTGATCTCTCTCTATCATCTTCTCAGGCTTCACAAGCTATCTCAAAGGATGTGTCTTTCTACCATTCGTTCTCTAGATGGGCATCAGTGGTCCTCCCAAACTGATATCATGCGTGAACTTTACCAGCACTATTCCAAGCTTTATGCTGAAGTGGATTCAGACGGTCCACCGTCTGTTGATTTCAGCTCCCTCTTGATCGTGTTGTTATACCAGCTCTCCAGGACAGAGTTTTTCTCTGTATTCCATCGCAATGACAGGCTTGCTATTGTGGCTCGTTCTCCCTCCCATAAATCATCTGGCCCCGATGGCCTTCCCAAAGAATTTTATATTCGATTTTGGCCCCTAATAGCAGATACTATAACTTCCATGGTGCATGAAGTGTTCCACGGAGGCCTTCTCCCGCCCAGCTTTAAGGTTGTTAAAATTGTCCTGATTCCCAAAAAGCCGGGACGTTTGCGTTTGGATCAGGTCCGCCCGATAACCCTCTTCAACTATGATTATAAAATAGTGGCGCTAGCGGTCAATAGCCGACTATCGATATTGTTGACTACCATCATCGCGAGCCATCAAAGTTGTCTTCCGGGTCGTACTCTCCTGACTCCCGTTGCCGAATGTCAAGATTTAATTTCAATTGCTTCCACCACTCCTGTGCCAAGCGCTTTGCTTTTCATTGATTTTCTTCAAGCGTTCGACCGCGTCAATCATGGGTTCCTTATGCGAGTATTGACGACTGTTGGTTTTAACAATGCTGCACGACGGCTGTTTAGCTCTCTCGTCACTGGTATTTGGGCGTCCATTGACCTAAATGGCCGTCTTACTTCCCCCATCGAGGTCTGTCAGGGCGTCCTTCAAGGGAGTCCATTATCAAAGTCGCTCTACGTGTTGTTTCTGTGACCATTATTGCGAACTATAGCTGCTCGTTTGAGTGGCTGGTCGCTGCTGGGAGAAGGGTTTACCGTTCGTGCATATGCTGATGACGTTATGGTTCTTCTCCGTACCCATGCTGATATACCACTGTTAAGGGAAGTTTTGGATGCCTTTTGTCGTCTTACGGGAGCGCAGGTTAATGACCAGAAATGTCGTTTACTCAATTTGCGAGGATTTGACGCTGTTGAAATTCCATGGGCTTCGAAGGACACCCGACATCGATCGTTGGGTGTTATAATTGACAGCTGTCCGCTAAAGATGGCTACGATAAACTGGAAGTCTGTCACGGATAATATTCAGGGTGCAATCATTGAACACGATCGTCGCTCCCTCTCACTTCTTCATAAGGTTCGGGCCATAGAAACGTATGTGTTAAGTAAGGCTTATTTTATTGCACAAATCTTCCCACTTCTTGCGATGATGTCCCGCAAGTTGCAAAGTTTAACTGGCAGGTTTATCTGGCGCCGCTTTGTACTTCGCGTGCGTTATGGGGTCATGGCGCGGCCCCGTTTCCAGGGAGGTTTGGGCCTCCCTGACATTCGGGTTAAGGCTTCTGCCTTATTCATCCGTTGCACCGTGTTAACGTGTCAACGCGCCCCCCCCCCCCCCCCCCCCAGTCACTTACAGCTCGCCTTTATGACTGTATCGGACTGGCGAGTTTAACACTTCCAGTAGATATTGGTAGGATTAGTTATAAATTATGGCATGTCAAGGAATTTTTTCTTGAGGTCAGTTATTTAGAAGTAAATATCCTTTCCCAAGCGAATCTCTTCCTAAAAATGCTATTAAGCCGATCGCCAGTTCCTTATATTCTTCCCTCTGTGGGAGCCCTGTCGCTAGAAACGAAATGAAAGATTGTTTGGTCTAACATCAGCCTCCCGATTTTCCCGATGGAAGTGGCGTCCTCGTGGTACCAAGTTGTTCATGATATTGTACCTACCAACGTGCGACTTTTTCGTATTGGCCTCAGTGTAACGGATCGCTGCAATCGTTGCCATGAAACTGATACATTATCTCATCGGTTGATTTCCTGCGGTCATGAACATTGGAGATGGCTTCGCCGGCAACTGGCTTTTCTCCTCAGGACGTCGGAGGCGGCTATCTCGGGGGGAGATTCTCGTCGGTCCCGATTCAATCTTCTTTCCTCGATCGAAGAACAATACCATCATGTGGCTTGTTGGTCATTATGTCCACTACGCGATGGTGAGTGGATATGACGCAGATCCGTGTGCCTTTTCCAAATATATGGCCACTGTACATTGGACGTGGCTCAGGATGCCCTGTTATAGTGAATTTTTTTCTAATATTTTGTATCTTGTTTTTCATCGACAAGGCGTTGGATGAGTTGCCATGCACCCCGTTTTTTTTTAAATTTTTATTTTTTATTTTTGGTGACACATCTTTGGATTTACATGTTCCACCATGTAGAAGTGAAGGAAGAAAGAATGTGTGGGTACGTTAAAATTGACGCCCCATTCCTTCCTATACGTTTTTCTGATTTCACCCCTTTGTTTTTGTCGAAGTGATTTCTTTTGTTTTATTTTAATTGATTGCCTTCAATAAGTACTTTGGAAAAAAAGAGTGAATATTTTCGTGTTTTGAAGGAATACACTGCCATTTGAGTGTATAATTTCGGTGTGTTTCCTGTGTCGGGGGGAAAAAAAAAGAAAAAAATTAAAATTGGTCGCGGTATTGTACTGTGGGGTGAGCGAGCACCGAAAAAAAAAATCGAGATGCCAATGGTTCGCGTCTCGCCACATCTTTTTTTTTCCTAACATTCGCGTTGTAGATTCTGAAGCATTATTATTAGTTTAATATAAGTGAAATAAGAAAAAAGTATAGAGCGCCAAAAAAAAGGGAATCGTCGCGAATTCTAGACTTGCAGTCGCGTCTTAAAAAATAAAAAATAAAAACGGGAAACCATGCCAACAACGACGTCAGGGCACCTGTGAGACGAGGTAGTGTTTGTCGGGTAGCCCCACATCCACAATCGTTGTGTACCCAGTCACAGACGGTGCAGTATGGGGCAGAGAAGATGGCTACCAGATTATCTGCGGTGGAGGGCCATGGAAAGAAAGGAAGCAGGACTGTCGCAAAGTTATGTAGCCCGATGGAATAAAAGAAAAAAAAGTGGTAATCGTCGCGAATTATGAAGTTATAGTCGCGTGTTAGCGTCCAACTGTAATTTTTTTTTTTACCACATTTCGGACCTCGTCTAAAGTAATGAGTCTGATTGAATATCGAAGTTAATTGGCTTCACATTCTACCCACCAGCAATAGCAAGTACTTCCAGAAACAACTCCTCAGGACAGCTCGTGGCTGCGTCGCGATCAGAACAGCTTACGCTCGAGGCACCCGCCGCCTGAAAGCCGGCGCCGCCCAGCTGAACGCTGCGCGACGCTGTCAGTGTGTGTGTCAACTGTCGTTTTCGAATTTGAAGTTCTAGTTATCATCTTGCACTTAAGCACTGGATTTTGTATTCTTGAAAATCATGAACTACAGATAAGCATTGTAAAATTGAGTCGAAAGTGGAAAAAGGTGTAACATCTGCAACACAACATTTACTTTTGGTATAACAGAGGGGTGAATGCAGAGGGGGCAGCTAGAAAGATTTGAACTGTGTGTGGAGCTAGTGCTTTTGGGAAGAATACGCCAGAAAAATATATTCTTATTTCAACAAAGATCGTTCTGGCATGAATGATTTTCCACGTTAACGAAGTCTCGACTACTGATAAATGTGAGGGATTTAACCATCATGTGACATTTGCATTCAACAGGCAAAGTTCAGAAGTCTGGTGTAGGAGTACTGCATGCTCTCTAATTCTAAACAACAAAAATCAACGGAGTGACTATTATTTAACGTCATCAGGTCGCACTTTGAGTGTTCCTATGCATTACTGTTTCTGGTGACGAGTTATGATGCCTTTATCGTTAACTTCCGAAGAAAAAAATGAAAGGTTGAGCCCCACCAAAAGACGTAAGCTCGAGCAAAGAGTAGTGTGAACATAATATTTTTCATCTGATAGCTCCAAAAGTGTGTTTTGCGCTACGGATTCTGCCTCGAGGGCTGTGTGCATCACAGCTGGAAATTGTTGCTAACAACTGAGACTCCTCTTGGTCGCAGTGTAAGAAAATCGACCGACAAAACTACACCACGTGTGCTACTGCATGGTAAGGCACTCTGTTGATTTGAGAAACTAAACTGTCCAGGACATTGATAGGAAAGTCATCTCTCAGGCACTTGTATCGACAGGGAAGTCCTCTCTCAAGCACTTGTCCCTCTCATCACATACTCATAAAAATTTACATTTCCCGCTCTTGATCGATCAACCGTCAAGGCAATTCATTTCTAGACGAAAATACTCTTCAAACTACACTGGTTTAATGACATCAAAAATGGTTCAAATGGCTCTGAGCACTATGGGACTCAACATCTGAGGTCATCAGTCCCCTAGAACTCAGAACTACTTAAACCTAACTAACCTAAGGACATCACACACATCCATGCCCGAGGCAGGATTCTAACCGACGACCGTAGCGGTCGCTGGTTCCGGACTGAAGCGCCTAGAACCGCCCAGCCACACTGGCCGGCTTTAATGACATCGTTAGAACCAGTAGGTTTCTATGGGTGTGGCATTTGTAAACTACTTTAGCATTGTCAGATTGTTTTAGATATCGTGAAAGAAAATCCTGCTGCTGATTAATTTCTCTTTGATGATTACTGTTGCGTTCAGTAAACAGTGGAAAACGCAGTTAAAGTATTCACTGTACTAATATAAATTAAATTCAGCTTACTTCACAAACATCACAACGGCAGTCTATCTTAATAAAGCATTAAGTATCTGTAAGATGATTGAGCCTATTTTAACACGAATTAGTAGGATATTACCGACTTTTGACATCGAAAATATCTGTATTTACTTCATGTCCTGTATCATTCGCAAGTATTATGAAAATGTGGCAGTTAAAATTATGTATTCACAATGTCAAAAAATATGTCGGAAGAAAACAAAAGTGGTATTGTGGATTTTGCAGTACCATAAGGTTTTCTCTCTGACACTAAGGGGTACTAAAAGTAGCAAGACGAATTTTCCTCGAGCGTTGTTTTACGATTCTCTTATTCAGTTTGTATCTGCCTGCTTGTAACTCTGCTACAAAAGAATTAAAAATCTGGCTTCCAGCGAGTCTCAAAAGGCGAACAAAGGCAGCATGCAACTAACAGGCAAGCACGTTACCTTTTTTTTTTCTTTTTTCTTTTTTTTATCTCATTTTGATCGTTTTTGTTCGTTTCATCTGCTCGGGGAGGACGTCGCAAGACACCCGGTTCAGTTCGTTGTTGATCCATTAACTCAGTTTTTTTTATTACAGAGGGCGGCTAACACTCTGACCGAACTCACATCTCAAAAAAAATCACTCACATTATTCTATTGAAATGACACGACAATATCAAGTGAATTTAGCAGGCTAGTTCTGTGCCATCAAGGAAGTAACTCGTCGGTCACAGAGTTGCCAAACACATTCTGCGCTGTTGCCCAGTTTCAGTTATATTGCCAGGAAGGATACCAACTGATGTGTTCTGTGAGTGATCTCGGAAGTGACTACAGCTTCGTCTGAAAGTTACAGGTGGCAAGGTCCGCAATATCCTCATTATATGTCAATGAGTCTTATTAGCATTTCTGTAACCCAGGTTTAGGTGCTAAAGTGTCATTAATTGTAATACATCTATGCACTGAGTGCAAACTAAATGTCATAAATTAATAACTGCGACAATTGTTTGTTTTTACTGTCTTAATCAGACCGAAACCTTGAAAGCGTATTCACCAGAAGCGATTCACAATTTTGGAGTTTCTCCAGTGGCTGAGTTGGCAACGTATCTTTGCTGTACAATATTGTTATTGAGATCACTGTCATTGGCACATCCGCCAGAAGACAGGCATCGCCTGGCTTCTTGTTGTCATCTTTTCTGACGGATATTCTGCCTTTGCTCGAAACGTGAAGACTTAAGGTGAATTCGAACATTCAATATGGCAAAGCCGTGCAGTTCTAGGCGCTACAGTCTGGAACCGCAAGACCCCTATGGTCGCAGGTTCGAATCCTGCCTTGGGCATGGATGTGTGTGATGTCCTTAGGTTAGTTAGGTTTAAGTAGTTCTAAGTTCTAGGTGACTGATGACCTCAGATATTAAGTCCCATAGTGCTCAGAGCCATTTGAACCATATGGCGAAAATCTGATGTTTCTATTCTTCCAGCTCTAAGCTTCAAAAACAGTTACAATAAGCGGCAGAAAAGCACCTGTGAACCAACAATTAATAATACAGTCATAATTAGAGGAATCTGACAAATTCCATCTGTCATCTGATAATTGTGAAAAACTTCTTTTTTCGTCTCCACAGCACCGCAGTATAACTCAAGGGTTTCGTAGGATTCCTATACTTAATTTCGTTGTGATCGTTTTCAATGACAGTAGGGAGGAGCAAAACCATCTGTCTTGAAACATACGTTTCCAGCGGGATTCGAATCTTTGGCAACAGTTGCAGTATCACGTCCAGTGAGGTATCAAGAATGTGAGCAATCACTCATTGCTGTAGTATAGGCTAGGGCAGAAAGAAGCAGGTTTCTGACAAAATAAACGATGAGAGACACTGTCACTTATTATACAGGAATTATTCAGAAAATTACAACTATATCTAGTGAAATCAGTAGGTTGATGCAGCTCCAGTCCGGCACAGTCACCGACTTGCCAAACATTTTCCGAAGAGCACTTAAGATAAAATATAATGTGTGTGCGTGTGTGTGTGTGTGTGTGTGTGTGTGTGTGTATGCGTGTGTGTCTGTTCTTTCGGACATTTCCGAAAGAACAGGCACTACGATTCGAAATAGACAGCCTTGTTAATCAATTAAATATTGATGGAAAGATGTCCTGGCTGTCATGGGCGTTAACATAGAACAACGGCGTCAGATGAAAATTTGTGCCTAAACAGGTTCGAACACGGATTCGTGGTGTCTTTTCTTTCGGACATGTCCGAAAGAATAGACACCACACATATATTCATAGCCGGCCGGGGTGGCCGAGCGGTTCTAGGCGCTACAATCTGGAGCTGCACGACCGCTGCGGTCGCAGATTCGAATCCTGCCTCAGGAATGGATGTGTGTGATGCCATTAGGTTAGTTAGGTTTAAGTAGTTCTTAGTTCTAGGGGACTGATGACCTCAGAAGCTAAGTCCCATAGTGCTCAGAGCCATTTGAACCATATATTCATATAAGGGGTGTTTCAGGAGGAATAGTAGATATTTTAGCAGGTAGGTAGTACAGACGAATTGCATAACAAAATTCCATATAAATGCGTCCACTTTTTATAGAGTACAGAGATACAGTTGTTAGTACTTAACCCTAACAAACTCAAAGCAAAGGCAAATGAGGACGTTCAAAGTTGATTTTGGAAAATTCCCCCACCAACTTCAATGCACATTTGGCTTCTCTTGATAACTCCATGTGTAGCTCTTCTGAGGTCGTCTGCGTTCTTTTATGAGGAGTGCACTATTCATAATCCGAACGATCAAATCGGCTCTTGGGTTACTTTTTCTTTGTAGATTTCGCCTTTAACCATCCCAGCAGGCAGATATCCAAAGAGATATGGTCTTGGGACCTTGGTGGCCAAGAAAAGTGCCCATATCTACTGCTCCATATTTTGGGAAATGTTAGGTTTGGATAATGTATCACCTAACGACTAGAATGTGCAGGAGCCCCATCATGCTGGAGGAGCATAAGCAACCTCGTAGCCAAAGGAAACTCTTGTAATAACGCTGGAAGCTCATTTTCCAGGACCGTAGGGAGGAGTCCTGTAAGGACCGAGATACGAAACGAAAATACATTGAACCTAGCTATATGTATTCAATAAAAATTGGACACATGTTATACGGCATTTTTTCTGCAATTTATCTATACTACCATTTCCTACGATATTTACTATTCCTCCTGAAACATCATGTATAATTACTCAGGTCTCGACGGGTCATCGAAGGTTTTCAGTGCTAGACGCACGTCATCGTCCGAACCCTCGCGGAAATACAGTGTGGCCGCGAGCGAGTGGAATATAATGGCCCGGGGGGGGGGGGGGGGCGGAAGGTACCGCGCATGTGGTATGCGGCAAAGATGGGAATTCGCGTCTGACGAGGAGCGTGTGTAGATAGGTGCTGCAGAGAGGTTGGCTGCTGTATCCCGATAGTGCCCACCGTCGGGGGTTCCAATCCTCCCTCCGGCATGGGTGTGTGTGTTGTCCATACCGTAAGTTAGTTTAAGTTAGATTAAGTAGTGTGTAAGCTTAGGGACTGATGACCTAAGCAGCTTGGTCCCATAAGATCTTACCACAAGTTTACAAAATTTTAAATCTAAAATACTGCATCTCGGTTCTTACAATTGTGCAATAGGTGCTCACTGGTTAGATGTAACTGAAGAGAGACTCCAACTCGGATTGTGGTTAAGGGCAAATCCCAAGCGCATGGCTACGAACAATTGGGAGCGGAAACTTAATGTCATCAGTGCCTTGTTGAAGGACCATGACATGCGATCGTTAGACCGACTGCAGAGAGTTCAGTTTATAAATACATACATACTTAGCAAAATATATCATGTCGCAGCAGTCTTATCGATACCGCAGGTCACCGCACATAAAATACTAGCTGCAGCCTGTTAGTATGTGTGGGAACAAAATATCTACAAAGTATCCTTCCACACGGCGACTTCACAGAGACAAAACGGAGAACTTGGAAATTAAATACGTTAAATCTAGACGCACTGTTCCTAGCTCGTGCTTTTAAACTAATACATGTGACTAAGACAGGCATCACGAAACTTCTGTTCCTCTCGTTAGATCCTAGGGATAGGAACGCTCCTGTTAATGTAGCACATATAGATGCCAGCTTAGATTACATCAGAAAGTACTGTGTCGATTGGAGCTATATTAAGACTTCCACCAGCACAAACCAACACTACAACCGTCTATGATTATATTATCACATCGTCTTCACAACCAAATTCAGGTAAATCAACCTACTAAAAACTGGATGAACGTCTGGAAAAATATCAACAATAATATTATACCAACTAGAGTCAGGGCCGTACGGTACAACGTTGTAAACGAAACCATACCCGCAGCGGAACGATTTTGGAAAATCAAATTGAGACCATCTCCATACTGCGACAAATGTCGGCTTGTAGAAACTGTAGCGCACATGTTCTTATGTGAAAATAGAATCAGAATTTGGGACTGGACTAGGAAGAAATTAACACTTATCAACAGAACCGCAGAAAGTCATATACCGATAACTGAAGCTTTACAACCCGGCTGGAAACGTTACCTGTCCGCAAAGAATAACAGTTATTCGTGGCTTCTGGGACAGTTTGTGTTTTACGTGTTAACAAACAAAACTTCGAACTTAGAGGGGTACATGTTTTATATTGCAGCAGAACATTTTAAGTTGAAGAAGAACAACAAATATAAGGTATGGTTTCAAAAATTTTTATCTATTGCTTTATGTGGGCTACAAGGAGGTGGGCAGTTATATTGATTAGAAGCAGAATACTATTCTTTCACTTTTTTTTATTCCTTGAATCTTCTTTTATGTTGGTTCTAAACTCGTAACTATTCTAATTTGGCAAAACCCCTCCAGCTCAGAAATTTCTTTCATTTGTTGAAAACTATATGGCTTCATTACAGACCTCCTATGCATCCAGTGCATAATAACTTAAACTGTGAATATGTTTCTGAATGAATGTTTGTTACGTATTTTTCCGTCACCCTTTTTATTTATTTTATTTTATTTATTTATTTATTTAACCTGATCAGATTAGGGCCATCAGGCCCTCTCTTACATCGGACCAGTGTTTCACACATGCAGCATTTCACACATCAGAGTTACATCATGAACATAGTTTAAATGAGAAAATTAGCTTACTCTAGTGACAATATGAATAAAGAGTAGTGACTAAGACCTAATAAAGTAAATGCGGAAGTATTTTTACAACAGTTGCTATACATACAGATTATGATAAAAGCAATAATAATAACAGTAAAACAAAAAATCAAATAATAATGATGAATATGACTAAGACCTAATAAAGTAAATGCTGGCAGTATTTTTACATCAGGTGCTATACATACAGATTATGGTGAAAGCAATAATAATAACAGTAAAAAAAAATCAAATAATAATGACAAACATGAGAAAGAGTGGCAATAATAATGAAGGTTTGTGCAGATGTACATTAATATATTGGTGTGTAAAGTAGATGTTTACTAGTATAGCGAGTTTTGGGTAAGGGAGGTTTAAGGAGGGGGAGAGAGGGAAGTAATGAGGTGAAGTGCACTCATGTACAGAGGAAGGCATTACTGTTGCTTAAGTAGATACGTCATTAACTGTTTTTTGAAGCCGGTCATGTTTTTAAGTTCTCTAACATAACGAGGGAGGTTATTCCAGAGTCGGGTTCCCGCTACTGTAAAGGACTTGGAGAAGGTGACTGAGCGATGCAGTGGAACGGAGAGGATTTTATTATGATGGGAACGTGTGTTTCTGTCATGTTGTTCCGACATGAGTGTTAGGGAAGAGGAGAGATATGAGGGACAGTGTACATTTATAAGGCAGTAGATGAGACAGAGTGTATGGAAATCTCTGCGTTTGTCTGCACGCAGCCAGGACAATTTTGCATATGCTGGTGAAATGTGATCAAAAAGTCGAACGTCACAGATATATCGGACGCAGGCATTCGTGACCAGTTCTAGACGTCGGGAATTTTCCTGAGAGAGGCCTTGTAGGATAATATCGCTGTAGTCAATGATTGGGAGTATAAGCGTTTGTACTAATTTCTTTTTCAGATCGAAAGGGAAGAGTTTTTTATATTTTTGTAGGACATGAAGGGATGCTGATGCTTTTTTGCACACTGCAGTTACGTGCTCTGTCCAATTTAGATTTTCATCAATTATTACTCCCAAACTCTTTGCTGATGGCGAGAAGTTAATATTTGTTCCATTTAGGATAAGAGGTGGTACGGATTCCCGATGTTTTGGGCTAATGAGCTTAGAGTGACCAACAAGTACCGCTTGGGTTTTAGATGGGTTTAGTTTTAGACCTATGTCCTGTGCCCAGTTTGACAGCGCATCGAGGTCAGTATTGAAATTTTCAATAGCTTTCTTGAGATTGCTTGGTTTCGCACTTAGATACAACTGAAGGTCATCAGCATGCATATGGTATTTGCAATAGGTCAGGACCGATGACACATCATTGACATAAAGAGAGAAGAGTATAGGACCTAATACTGAGCCTTGGGGAACGCCTGACACTACCTGCCGCCATTGTGATTTTATATCCCCAGACAGGACGCGTTGCTGACGAGACATCATGTATGAGCGAAACCATTGCATTGCGCTTTGTGAGAAATTTAGACCGCTAAGTTTGGCTAGTAAGATGTCGAAGTCGACAGTATCAAATGCTTTGCTGAAATCTAAGAAGCAAATAATAGTCGCTTCTTGTCTGTCCATGGCAAGTTTCAGGTCATCTGTCACCTTTATCAGAGCGGATGTTGTGCTTCGATGTTTACGGAAACCTGATTGGTATTCGTCTAGTAGGTTGTTAGTAGTTAGGTAGTTGGTGAGCTGGTCATGAACTATATATTCTAAGGCCTTTGATAGTGCAGGAAGAAGGCAGATGGGGCGGTAGTCAGAGGCTGCTGTGGCGATGTCCTTTTTAGGCAGTGGCTTAATTTGTCCCAGTTTCCAGGCCTCAGGGAAAACACTTGTGATTAGTGAATCGTTGAAAATGTCTGTTATAGAGGGCAGTAGTTGGTCAATAATAAGTTTTACCATCTGGATAGTGATACCATCATGTCCAGTAGATGCTGATCTAATCCGCATTATGGCTTTCTTGACAGTGCTGCAAGTGACGTGCTGTAGATAGAATTTTTCTTTGCTACAGTCGTTCATCCCAATGAAGTAATCAATGATTCTCTGTTTTTTTTTTTTGCGGATCAATTTTGGTTGCAGGTAATGTGAAGAAACGGTTTAGTTCTTCAGCTGGGACCATGGGATTTTCTGCAACTTTTATTTTGCCTAAACCGAGACTACGGAGATTTTTCCACAGGATAGCTGGTCTACATCTATTGTCAGCTAATGTACGGGCATGTCTGAGCTTAGCGTTTCTCACCGCTTGACTGACTTTGTTTCGTTTCTGCTTGTATACAGCGTGATTTTCAGGTGTAGGGTGTATCTTGTATGCTCGATGTGCAGCATCTCTGAGATTCATGAGCTGTTTTAGTTCATCAGTCAGCCAAGGTGCAGGTTGCCTTTTTACTTTTCTGGTCTTTATTGGAGCATATTTGTCATATAGCTGAGTAATTTTGTTTGTGAAATCGTGGAGTTTGTCGTTTATGTCCATGAGGGGAGTAGAGGTCATCCCCCAAACTATTTTTTGTGCCTCAGTTTCGAGTTCAGGCAAATTTATGCGTTTGAGGTCTCGGTATGTAGACAGTTTTTGTTTCTTTCTAGGACATTCTAGTGAATACGTCATGGAAATGATGTCATGGGCAGACATGCCAGGCGCAGATATTTGAGAGGTGCGGATTATTCTGTTCGGAGATTTCGTTGCGAATATATCTATGAACGTGTGACTGGTAGTCGTGTGATGAGTAGGTGCCAGCTGAAGTAGCGTCATATTTGAGGAAGAAAGCATCCTCTTAAATTTCCCAGTGGAAGGACTATTGCACAGAAAATTAATGTTAGTGTCACCAGCTATAATTACATGTTCATATGACGATTCGAGACTAGAGAGGGCAGTTTCGAAGCAGGCGAACCCACCTACTTTAGGAGGTTTGTAAAGGACACATATTAAGCACTTTCTGTTAAGTGATTTGATTTCTATGAACATATATTCCACTTGTTTATCTACATTGTTGTCGGATGTGTGTAGTACTGTAGGTGACAAATCAGAGCGTATGTACGCCCCTACTCCGCCCCCTCGTCTGTTGCATCTGTCGTGCCTGAGAAAGATATAGCCATCTAGGTTTACGGAAGTTGTAGGAATACTTGGTTTGAGCCAAGTTTCTGACAAAAGTATTACGTGTATATCAGCAGTTTGAAATATATATTTGAACTCGTCGAAGTGAGCTGGCAGAGACTGGACATTTGCATGTGCAATATGCAGCTTGGTGCGTTCGGGTGTTGATTGCCCGAGGAGGCTGCCGACCGATGTTTGCGGGTCGTGGTTGGCGGTGACAAGAGGGTCTGGCATGAGGAATGCGGAAAGCGTGTGAAGGAGAGGCGGGTGAGGGAGTGTCCTCCCAGTTCTGTGCAGTGAAAGCGGCCGGGAGGGGGTAGGTCCCCGGGGAGACAACGGGATCTGCGGCCAAGGTCAGCGAGGTCTGCAACGGTTATGGAAGTAGCAGTGGGCTGGCAGGGGAAGGAATTTCGCTAAATACAACGGGAGTAATCTGCACGTTATGAAATAGTGTGATATTAATTGCACTTATGAGGATAACAACTAAAGTATGATGGTGGGTTGCTAATTAAGGATGGAAGTGAGACTACCTAATGCAATAAATAACAAAATTACATGAGAAAAACAATTAAAAATGAAAATAGTTATGTGGAGAAACGAAGAGTTGATAATACAAATAATAACAAATATTACACGAGAAAAAATAATTAGAGATAAAAAAAATAGTTATTTAGAGAAACGAGCAATTTGATGATACATTAGTTACGATATGGTTGACAGTGTAAACAATATAAACATACAGGTTAGTGGCAGCAAGATTAGACATGATTTAGCTTCTAAAGCACAGGCTTTCGAGTTCATTAACACTGCAAATTGTTTTCTTTCCGTTTTCGGTCTTAACTATTATCCTGCCGTCATTTGTCCATACGTTATGTAGCCCAAATTTCGAAATCGCACTCTTCAAAATGTTTAGTCTTTCAGAGGTCAGATCCTCGCGTACTGTCAGACCCGACTTCGCGAGATTCTTCTTTGCTCTGAAGATTTCAGATCTCTTCCTATACGACATAAATTTCACAATTATAGGCCTTGGTTTTGTAGAAGCTGGCGACCTACGACCCACTCTATGACTTCTGTCAATGTCACTCAGAGTCACCTGCACGCCTAGCTTTTCTTGGACAAGGTTTATCACAAGCTCATCTGTGTTCTCTCTGCTGCTCTCTGGAATGCCGAACAGTCTGAGATTATTGCGTCTCTGATATTGTTCGAGCTCGTCCGTCTTCTCGATCAATTTCTGTTCGAGCAGTCGTGCTTTCTCCTCACTTGCTTTTAAAGATGTGTCCAGTGCACGGATCTCGCTCGCATTCGCCTCCAGAGTTTTCTGTATTTTGTCCGTCACTGCTGCAGTGACAGCATCAGTGATGGTTTGAACAACGAGCCCGAGCGTCTCCTTAGCCTGCAGCGCGGCACTCACCTCAGCCTTCACGAGTGCGGCGATGTCAGCGATCCCGGGCGGAGCGGCCGCAGCCCTTTTGCCTGTTATGAGTTATGTTCTACAAGGAACTAACGCCATTGGAAGCGGCAATCTGTAATTTGTTTTACCTTAATCACTACTTCAATTTTGTTCTACAATTTAAGGCCTATATGAGAACAAGCATGGAATACGTGGGAATTATGCAGCTACTCAGTTAAAGGTATGTGGGAGGCACTGTGGCCAGGCCTCATATCTTCGACCCCTGCCCTCTTTGCCTCCGCCTACCTGGTGCTGAAAGTCTTCTCAATAAATAAATAAATACAGTGCTCAGCACGCCTGTCTAGTAAGCAGAAGGTTCAGGTTCGAAGCACGATCGGTCACAAATTTTCATCTGCCGTCGTTGCTGTATTTCAACACCCTGTGACAGTGTGGACGTCGGTCCTTCGATATTTAAGATTCAATTCTTTTTTTGATGCAATAGAGGTGATTTGCGAACGTTTGTCTTGCCATCAATGTAACGGGGATTCTACGGCATCCCACCCTTAAACATTGCTTTGTGCCGGCGCTAACCCATGTCATATACATGCGAATCAGATTGTAGCGCATATTTAGTCAAATAACGAATGCTCAGTATAGAAGTATTTACGAACAGTAGAAGCAGGATTCCAGGGAATTGATCATTTAACCAAGTGCAACATAGAGTACCTATGTAATGACTCATTCTAGCTGCATAGCTGAGGGTAATATTTGTCAAGCAATTCACTGCAGAGTTAATGTAAGACCCGCACGATGATCTCTGTGGTCATTCTGCATCACTAGCAGCTCGTGAATGGAGTACTATGTTCGTTAGATCGAATTACTCAAGCTGATGCCAAACAAAGAGAAGCGACGACGCCACCACACTATCTTTAACTTAAGTAGGTAGTCAGCGCTAAATTATGTGCGCCACCATTAACGTCACTGTAAGCAGTATGACAGCATAATATCACCACACCCACTGAAAACCTGTACCATTATCATCACACAGTTGTAACTCGCAGTGATTACAAGTTGTTGATGTTTGCCAAGAATAGCGGAGAGCGTCTCATGAATGTGAAGTTCCATTTGCATTACGCCTAGGACGGAGAGAATCCTAAGTAACAGTAATAGGTTACTCAGCGAAGAGATGAGTCCACGTATTGTCTCAAGTTCTTGCAGTTTGATATTAATGCAAAAATGGTTCAAATGGCTCTGAGCACTATGGGACTTAACTACTGAGGTCATCAGTCCCCTAGAACTTAGAACTACTTAAACCTTACTAACCTAAGGACATCACACACATCCATGCCCGAGGCAGGATTCGAACCTGCGACCGTAGCGGTCACGCGGTTCCCAACTGAAGCGCTTAGAACCACACGGCCAGATATTAATGCAGTTCCCGATGGTTTCACACTAACGGATTCTTTTGGCTGTCGGAATACTCATATGGGAATTGTCAAAGTGTAATTGCTAGAACGCTTAGCTGCCTTAATAACACCTCATTCTGGACTGAATACGACTCGGAAAGCGACGTTAATTTGACGTTTCCGTCCATCCCCTGACGTCTTACTGAATGAAGTCTGAAGTGCACTTACAGTTGTGTTGCCTGCCGCATGGATTCTGTGAAGTGTTGTGGCAGCTGGCAGTCATTGCTGAATACAGTCATGTGCAAATATGCTCACTGCTCTAGGGGAACTCGTCTTTGTTGCATTTTTTCCTTACCGTAATAAGCACAATACCATAAGGCTTATTTTGCTGAAGAACTTGATGCCCGCAAGTCCTTAAATAAAAATCTTCGAGCGGTAGTAATTCATGAAAGGAAACATTGCTGGACAAAAGAATGGACGGCTCCCTGCTTTTTGCGTTTCCGATAGCGCCTACGGTAAGGATCTCCCCCCCAGGGGGTCCACAACTCTTTTGTCGATACGTGCGTGGTGAGCACCGGACCCCGAGCTAATGTGGCCTTCCTTCCTTCCCGGGCTGCATACCTTCCCTTTCTGTATCCTTCCCCATCCCCCATCTTCGGCCCCCCCTCACCTCCGCCTCTTTCGTTCCCTTTCTCCCCCTCTGGGAGTATGTTTTGTGCCTACGTCTGGAGATGGACGCTCTAAAATGTAACACATTCTATGCTTTCTCTGCTTGCAAGTCTTCGTCCTTCCTTTGTCCTTCTCTTTTCTTTACCTCTTCACTTTGCCCTTTTCTCCGCTGTGGCGTTTGAGACCTCTCTTCTTTCCTCTCACTTTGTTTTCTCCCTTTCTCTTTTTTCCTCCCTGTGTGTGTCTGAAGGCCGACCCACGCATTTCCATGCGTAGCCGGTGACGGGGTAACGCGTAATTCCCCGCCCTGGGTAGACAGGTAGGACACGTACGTACCCCCTGGTAACGGCCAGGCCCAGGGAGGGGTGATTACCCGAGCTGATACCTTCCGAAAGTGCCGATTGGTCCCTCCGTCCGTTTGTTGGGAGGTGTGACCTGAGGTGTGAACAATCACCTAAGGCGGGAGTGCCCTCAGAGAGGGCCCCCACAAGGAAGGAGCGCGCCATTGGAGACGCCGGTAATCATGGGGGATACTTTCACAATGGTTTCCTCATCTTCTACTATCTCTGCTCACAAGTGTAAGTTCAATGAATCTCAGCCACAGACAGTCCTTCCATCGTTGCCACAGTTCCTTGTTGTTTCTCGGTCTGATGAAGGTCACGACTTCTCCACGGTCAACCCTTTCGTTATTCAGAAAGTGTCAATGCAATTTCAGGTCCTGTAAAGTCTTGTTCCAGATTGCCTAATGGCACCTTGTTGTTAGAAACAGTCAGTACCCTCCAGGCACAAACATTGCTGTGTACTTCCCTGCTACATACCTTCCCTGTCCGGGTGGAAGCGCACCACACTTTAAATTCCTCACGTTGGGTCATTTATACACTACCTGTCTGACCAGGGTGTAACGGCTGTTCATAGAGTCATGAAAAGGGTTGATACGAACATCATTCCAAACTGTACTGTCTTCTTGACATTTGACGAAGTTCAGCTCCCATCGAAAATCAAAGCAGGCTATGGGATAATTTCAGTTCGCCCTTACATCCCAAACCCTACGCATTGCTATCGGTGTCAGTGGTTCAATCACGCCAGCCAGTCCTGTTCCAATCCGGCCAAATGTGTTACGTGTGGCAAGGATGCCCATGAGGGTGCTTGTCCACTTCCATCCCCTCGTTGCATCAACTGTATGGGTGACCACGCTGCTTCCTCTAGAGATTGCCCCATTTTTAAAGACGAAAAGCTCATTCATAAAATCAGAGTGAAGGAAAAGGTGTCGACCTTTGCTGCTCGAAAATTATTCGCTAGTCAGAAGCCCACTGTGCCTCAGACAGGAAAATACAGCACTGTCCTTGCCTCTCCTCAGCCAACAAAGGAGGTGGCTACGCAGACTTGTGATCTCACCTTTAGTTCCATGGTCGTCAGATCGGCCAGCACAAAGATCGCCCGTTCAACCTCCCTACTTTCGCCTGCTCACTCTATGGCTCACCCTTCATCGGGTTCTGCTAAATCTCGAGCCCAAAAGTCAGACACCAAGACTTCCAAAAAAGAGCATACTCGTGAAGATATTTTTACGTACTCCAACTTCACAACCATCAGTTCCTCCTTCATCTAAACATCATGTCTCCAAGAAGGCTAACAAGAAACCCAGTTCCTCTCCTCGGCTGTCTTCTGTGTCGCCGAGGCGCACTGCTGACGGCCGATCAACCGGCCGATCGCTGGTGGCAGGAGCTGCTCCTGAACAACCTATGGATCAGGATCTTCTGCCTTCGACTGAATGCCGTTCCACGCTGTCGGTCGCAAGCTCTAAGCAGTCATTGAGTTGACGGCACTCTTCTTCACATTCCTCCATTTTCTGTTCACCCTATGTCCATTATCCTGGAATATCCGCAGCATTCGAGCCAATCGGGATGAATTGTCGATCCTCTTACGATCCTACTCGCCGGTCATCTTCTGTCTTCAGGAAACAAAGCTGCGTCCCCACGACCGCTTTGTTCTCCCCCATTTTCAGTCCGTCCGATTTGACCTCCCCTCTGTTGAAGGCACTCCAGCACATGGAGAACTTATGATTCTTCTCCATGATACTCTCCATTATCACCCAATCCCCTTAAACACTTCCTTCCAAGCTGTCGCTGTCCGTCTTTCCCTTTCTGAATACACCTTCTCTCTTTGTACTGTATACATTCCATCGTCCACACCACTGGCACGAGCTAATCTCCTTCATCTTCTTGGTCAGCTTCCACCCCCCTATTTGCTGGTTGGGGACTTCAATGCCCACCACCCGCTATGGGGATCTCCACATCCTTGTCCGTGTGGCTCACTATTGTTCGACGTCTTCCACCAAGCGGATCTTGTTTGTCTCAACACTGGGGACCCTACATTTTTGTCTGCCTCCACGACAAATTTCTCTCATTTGGACCTTGCGGTCGGTACTGTTCCGCTAGCTCGGCGCCTTGACTGGTTCGCCCCTGATGACACACACTCGAGTGACCACTTTCCATGTGCCCTTGGACTGCAGCCTCAACTGCCATATATGCGCCCGCGACGCTGGAAGTTTGCCCAAGCCGATTGGACACTTTTTTCGTCTCTAGCGACATTCGATGACCGTCACTTTCCTAGCGTCGACGATGAGGTCACACATATTGCAGACGTTATTCTTACAGCTGCGGAACGTTCAATACCACGCACCTCCGAATTGCCCCGGCGCCCCCCAGTTCCTTGGTGGAACGAGGCATGCCGGGACGCAATACGTGAGCGGCGACGTGCTCTTCGCGTTTTCCGCCACCGTCCTACTTTGGCCAACTGTATCCGCTATAAGCAGTTCCGTGCGCGATGCCGTCGCGTCATCCGCGATAGCAAGAAGGCAAGATAGGACTTCTTTACTAGCTCATTTAACACCTACACTCCCTCCTCGGAAGTTTGGAGTAGGAGTCGACGGTTATTTGGCGCGCCTAGTTTCTCCCTTGTCTCTGGGCTCAGTGTCGCGCATGATACGTTAGTGGACGTCGTCGCAATTTCTAACTCATTGGGTCAACACTTTGCTGAGATTTCGAGCTCTTCAAATTACCCGCCAGCGTTTCTCCCGAAGAAACGTGCAGCGGAAGTGCAACCTCTTGCTTTCTCCTCTCAAAATCGCGAAAGCTATAATACTGTTTTCTCCATGCGGGAACTCCAACATGCACTCTCTTCTTCTCGCTCCTCCGCCCCAGGACCGGATGGTATCCACTTCCAAACGTTGCTGCATTTATCAACCCATAGTCTGCGTTACCTCCTTCGCCTTTATAATCGAATTTGGACCGACAGAACTTTTCCCAGACGATGGCGGGAAGCTATCGTCGTTCCTGTTCCGAAACCTGGAAAGGACAAACATCTCCCCTCTAGCTATCGCCCCATTTCTCTCACGTGTAGTGTATGTAAGGTTTTGGAGCGTATGGTGAATTGCCGTTTAGCTTGGTGGCTGGAGTCCCGCAGTCTTTTAACATCTGCCCAATGCGGTTTCCGAAAGCATCGTTCTGCAGTTGACCATCTTGTTGCTGCCTCCATGAACAATTTTCTCCGTAAACGCCAAACAGTAGCAATGTTTTTTGATCTGGAGAGAGCATACGATACCTGTTGGAGGACAGGCAGCCTCCGCACACTGTTCTCTTGGGGCTTTCGAGGTCGGCTACCCCTTTTTCTTCGCGAATTTATGGCAGAGCGCATATTTAGAGTGCGGGTGAACACTACTCTCTCCCGTACCTTCTCCCAAGCAATCGGGGTACCCCAGGGCTCCGTGCTAACTGTTGTACTGTTTGCCATTGCTATAAATCCAATTATGGACTGTCTCCTTCCCGATGTCTCGGGCTCCCATTTTTGGACGATTTTACGATATACTACAGCTCTCAACGGACCAGCCTTCCTGAACGACGTCTTCAAGGATGTCTCGATCGCCTCCACTCTTGGAGCATCGCAACAGGCTTCCGCTTTTCTCCCAGTAAGACCGTTTCTGTTAATTTTTGGCGTCGTACAGAGTTTCTTCCACCTTCCTTACATCTAGGACCTGTCAACCTTCCGTTTTCGGACGTCGCTAAATTCTTGGGTCTTATGTTTGACAGAAAACTGTGCTGGTCCTCCCAGGTTTCCTATCTTTTGGCTCGCTGTCTGCGATCCCTGAACACCCTCCGTGTCCTGAATGGTACCTCCTGGGGAGCGGACCGAGTGGTCCTTCTCCGCCTCTATCGCGCCTTAGTGCGCTCGATATTGGACTATGGAAGCATAGTTTACTCCTCTGCTCGGCCGTCTATTCTTCGGCGTCTCGACTCTATCCACCACCGTGGATTACGTTTAGTGTTTGGAGCTTTCTACACCAGCCCTGTCGAAAGCCTTTATGCTGAGACTGCTGAACCTCCGCTTTCCAATCGGCGAGCAGTCCTTCTGAGTCGTTATGCTAGCCATCTGTCTTCCACGCCTGCTAATCCAGCCAATGATATTTTTTCGATGCCTCCTTGGGTTTAGGATACGCAGGCCACCCTTCCTCCCTACTACCACCGAGAGTCCGCTTCCGTCAACTGCTCCATTCTCTTTCCTTCCGCTTTCCTAAAACCTTCTTGACAACTTGGGGTACAGCACCGCCTTGGCTCCGTCCCCGGATCTGCCTGCTCCGTGACCTTTGTCAGTTTCACAAGGATGGTACCCCTTCACTTGTTTATCGTCGGGCATTTGCTGCTCTATGTGCACAAATGAAGGAAGCCACATTTATTTACACTGATGGCTCGAAAACATCGTTAGGTGTAGGGAGTGCCTATATTGTTGGCGACACCCCAAATCGATTTCGGCTTCCCGACCAGTGTTCGGTTTATACTGCGGAGCTTTACGCTGTTCTCCAGGCTGTCCAATACATTCGTCGCCATCAGCGGATACAGTATGTTATCCAGATTCTCTCAGCTCTCTCCTCAGTCTCCAAGCTCTGTACCCTGTCCACCCTCTGGTCCACCGGATTCAGGAGTGCCTCCACTTGCTCCACTTGAGGGGCGTCTCTGCGGCGTTCCTCTGGATCCCAGGACACGTTGGTATCTGCGGCAATGAGGCGGCCGATATAGCGGCCAAGGCTGCAGTCTCTCTTCTTCAGCCAGCTCTTCGCACGATTCCCTTCGCCGATCTACGGAGTGTTTTATGTCGTCGTGTTACTCTTTTATGGCACGCACATTGGTCGACACATTCCGTGTGGTTCTAGGCGCTGCAGTCTGGAACCGCGAGACCGCTACGGTCGCAGGTTCGAATCCTGCCTCGGGCGTGGATGTGTGTGATGTCCATAGGTTACTTAGGTTTAACTAGTTCAAAGTTCTAGGGGACTAATGACCTCAGAAGTTGAGTCCCATAGTGCTCAGAGCCATTGGTCGACACTTCCCAATAATAAATTGCGGGACGTGAAAGCTCTTACCTGTGCTTGGACCTCTCCCTCCCGAACGCGTCGTCGGGAGGAAGTAATTTTAACTAGACTCCGGATAGGGCACTGTCTTTTTAGCCATCGACATCTTTTAAGTGGTGATCCTCCCCCACTCTGTCCCCACTGCTCTCAGCTGTGGACGGTGAGACACCTTTTGCTTGAGTGCCCCTATTTTTCTCCGTTACGCGTCCGTCTACAGCTGTCGCCTGATATATCTTCTATTTTAGCAGATGACACGCGCTCAGCCGATCGCGTTCTCGAGTTTATTAGTACCAGTGAGATGACGTCAGTCATTAGAAGCTCTTTTTGGGGACAACCAACCCCCTTCTACAGTGGATTTTTAAGCTTTCCTTCTATTTTTAGTTTCTCCAATTTCTTGAGTTTCGTTCCCATTTCTGCCTTTTCCTAAGTCACAGACTGGGCGCTAATGACCGTAGCAGTTTTGCGCCCTAAAACCATAACTAAAAAAAAAAAATAAAAGGTAAGAATATGGTGTCATATTATGCTTCAGAACCCTAGACTGCTTATTTTTTTACTTCATACTAAAACAAAAGCTATCATATGAGAAGAGGAAATGGCTTATATGTTTCACAGGAACTTTAATTTTTCTTGTTTATTTTCTCACTTCATACTAAAACAAGGGCGTTGATATGAGAAGAAGAAATGAAATATACGCCAACGTAATCAAATCGCGGCGGCGCCTATTGCGGGCGGCGACAACAAGAGCGCACTGTCTCTCCTAACGATATTATGGAGTTAATACATCTTACTTACTTAATGTAATATGCAGGACGTGAATTGGATAAAAATTCAGTTTGTAACTTCCCATCGCATTAAAATACAGTCATATTTGATGCAATCTTTATTGTTGGTTGTCTCTCTAATGTTAATAGTATTGATTCAGATAGTGCGTGAACACGAAAACTCACAAACACACACACACACACACACACACACACACACACACACACACACACACACAGTCATTGATTCCAGTGAGGATGACGACTGCTGTGTGTTGAACAACACATGCACCAATCAGTCCCTCAGTTGGCGCCGAGTGGATGAGATTTTTCAATTACCTTGCATTGCAAGAATTGTGAGGAGGAGACTGAAAGTATATGGACTTGTATGCTAAAGAGCTGCGACAAAGCGAAGCTTGACCGATTATCAGATAATTGTCCAGATGTGTTTTGTGGACTAGTATACTTTTAGTAACCAACCCACCCACCATCATTACGTAAGATTTCTTGAAGGCGTAGGAGCATTGATTTCATTAAGTCATCGATAGCGTAGCGTTATGGTTTACTTCCCACTATACGTTTTCTATATTCGTCCAAAGGTCGCTTGCATTTCTAGGTCCACATGGCAATGACCTCGTTACCTCTAGCCACATATTCTCTATCCTGTGATCATCGAACAAACAGCTACAGCTTTATCCTCTCTTGGCCCTGAAACCAATCTTGCACTGCTCTGCTCTGATGGATGGGGCTCTTCTCCTGTAAATAAACTGTTATCTCGGTTATTTCATATATTTATACTTAAATAACGTATTTGCAATAAGCACATTGTATTAGTATTTTCCATAGTGCTTAAGAATACAGGCCCTGTCATAGATAAAGATCTAGATTCAATAGTCCGATTAAGAATATGGTTTACCCAGTCTAACATATGATGAGAGCCGTAGTCGGATACCCACATTAAGACTGACTGGCTGAATCCAATTAGAACGATCTGGTATCGAAATGAAATTACAGAAATCGGATAATTTAAACGTCTGTATTGCCACAATGCTGCGCACATATATTCCTTTGATGGAGTAACAGGTAGCAACTGTCTAAGAAAAAGTGCGGACTATGGCTACTAGCAGCAATGTAACGTAATTATAACCCATATTTATGTGATGGAAATATTGAACCGACCATACACATCTGTTTCAGTGGTGGGGAAATACACCATACCGGATTTGCTGATGACATAACAATAATAATAATAATAGTAATAGTAATCCCATCTGTGGGATAGGGAAAAGCCTCCCACATATGGGTGGTACCGAGGAAATCAAACACTCTTGGCGTGAACCAAATACTAACACAATCCTGAACGGCTACTCAACCCGTTGAACCCAAAATCCAGACACGTCTGTTAGCTCACTGAGCTCGGCTGAAAACATTTGCTTAAAAAAATGGTTCAAATAGCTCTGAGCACTATGGGACTTAGCTCCTAAGGTCATCAGTCCCCTAGAACTTAGAACTACTTAAACCTAACTAGCCCGAGACAGGATGCGAACCTGCGACCGTAGCGGTCGCGCGGTTCCAAACTGTAGCGCCTAGAAGCGCTCGGCCACTCCGGCCGGCAATATTTGCTTCCAAAGGCTTCAACAACCTCTGGTCCTGTCCGGTCCTGGTATCACCCAGGCCAAACCAATGAAACATAGGGAAACATGAACTGTGAAAGCAAAGTCAACTTTACCCCAGGTGGTACACAACCCGCCCGTCGACAGACGGCAGCTAGATTATCGGATTCTTGGGAGTCCAGACTAGCACGGCAGAGAATATCTGAGATCTCCCTACAAACGGAAAAATTACATTTGAAAACTAAACATCGATACATTGACCTAAACACGAAAACTAAATAATCGCACATAAGAAATTGACCGACAAAAAATTCTCATCCTTGCTCTTCAAGAACCACGACTAACTGACAATGAAACCTTGCATTACGGAAACTATCGCATCTTCAAGAGCAAAAAACAACAAAAGATAGCGAAAGGCGCACCAATCTTCGGCATGACATTTCTCGAACACAGATCTATCATCAACTCTGTCAAAGAAATCACACCCATCAACAATCGACTTATGACTATGCTAATTCAGAGCCCTAATAATAAATATACATTCATCGATGCACATTCCCCCACCAACACCGAAAATAAGAAAAACACCGAAAATGTCGAAAAATTCTGGAACACCCTCCTAAAAACCACGAGCAAAATTCATCAAGATGACGTGAAAATACTAATGGGAGACTTCAGTTTTCTATTTGGGACAGAAAAAAACCTATAGACAAATCATTGGCACAAATTCAACTCACCGAAACACTTACACCAGCGGCACACGTCTGACTGACATTTGCCATCAATTAAACCTCAAAATGATGTCTATCCACTTTAGGAAAAAACCAGTCCACAGGTAACATCCTTGGCTTCCAGGTGCAATATGCTTACCTTCGCCTTTCGAGAATCGCTGAAAGCCAGCTTTTTAATTCTTTTGTAGCAGAGCTACAAGCAGGCAGATACAAACTCAATAAGGGAATCGTAAGATAACACTCGAACAAAATTCATCTTGCTACTTTTAGTACCCCTTAGTGTCAGAGCGAAAACTTTACAGTACTTCAAAATTCGTAATGCCACTTTTGTTTTCTTCCGACATATTTGTTGTTGTTGTGAATACATAATTTTATCTATGAACTGCCACATTTTCATAATACAGTACTTGCGAATGATACAGGACATGAAGTAAATACAGGCATTTTCGAAGTCAAAAGTCGGTGATATCCTACTAATTCGTGTTAAAATAGACTCAATTGTCTTACAGATACTCAATGCTTTATTAAGATAGACTGCCGTCGTGATGTTTCTGTAGTAAGCACCACACAGTCTCCAGTCATCAGGAAAATGTTAGAAGTATTCAAAGTCTTTTTCTATGCATTTTAAATTACTATATTTAATTTCTTTTGCATCACTACCTGTCCTAAAATATATGCACGTACCATCAGTCTTACTATTAACTCTACAAAACTTACTTATCAATTCAAATTCATGAACAACAGCAGTACATGACTATGTCTCTTTAGGCCAATGCTCGTTTACACGTAAGACTGCAGTTTCTTTTAAATAGTCAATAAGAAGGACTTCTATTTCACCTAGCCTGCTGCCTGAACCCTGTACATTTTGATAGAAGACTGTTCACTTATTTTTGTTTTTTGATTTTGGTGCACCATTTACCTTACTATGTGATGCTGCCTGCCAATAAAAAATCCTGGAGATGTTTTGGTGGAGCTGCTTTTCTTCTAAGTCGAAGTCTAATGTTGCCTCCTGATATTTCTTCAGCTGGTGGTGGTGTGGATGGTGTTTCATCTTCTACTGATGAATATTCTTGAAATGAATTTTGTCCAACAGTAATAGATTCTGCTGCTGGTGTGGGAAAGGTAACCCCTTGTGTGAACTTCGTTAGCATTGATAAAGGAGCTGAAACTACATCTGCTAAATTATCTTGCCTGTTGACTCATTCTATTGTACTAGTAGTGGATTTTGCTGCTGTTAGTAGATTTTGCTGGTATTAGTGGAGGAGCTGGAACAACATCAACTATATCTTCTTGTCTGGTTAGTGCTTCCAGCATCTGGCTAATTTCTTGGCACAGGAACCTCTTGTCCATTTTATTAAAATGCATGCCCTGCTTTGTATAGCTATTTCTCTCTATGGAATCCATACTTAAGAAATGTGCATTTCGATAGGCCTTGCATATTTTCAAGTATTGCCTATTGGCCTTTTTTATTTTTGCGTTTACACATGACCAATTCGGAAGATCATGCCTACGTGGAATCCCAACAACAACGACAGTTTTTTCTGTAATAGTGTTTATTACTGTCTTAAGATTATGTGTTGCATAGGATAGTTCGTTTATAAAGACATTGTTTGCTCCTGCAATGAGTACAATATCTTCTTCAGTTTTTATGTTTTTGGTAATTTGTTTCACACAGGCTCCTGGTTTGACAAAGCTATTAGCTTCCACACAGTAGTCTAAAGTAATATTTTTGCATTTCCATGACCATGACTATCGGAAAATATATTTACATTACTTTTACTTTTGTGCATATCACTATTGCTGTGGTGTCCACTTACTTGTATTATCTGTGTGCAGTTCTTGTTTTCACAGTTTTCTGTTGATTTCACATTTATATCTGACACTGATACTTGAAAATGGTTGGTTTCTGTTACATGGTTCACAGAGCCACTGAATGTCATGTTGACAAGTTCATTTGCAACATTTCGTTTCATAGCACTAGTCTCATTACGATCATTTGTGTCATGCAAAATATCACCTTTGAGCACTTCCTCTTTATTCAATTTGTTAGGCAGTTCACTTATTAATGATTTTGCATCCCTAAGTTCATTTTTCGTTGTTCAGATTTCTTCAATTAACTTGCTACACTTACATGGTTTCGAGAGAGTGTTCCTGAAGTCTTCTGGCTTAGACCGATCTGACAGAAAGCACTTGTTACACTTCCAGCTTTTAATTCAAGCTGTTGTTTTAACACACAAGTAATGAAATTTACATCTGCATTTTGCATAGTTTACTCCTTTTTCTACCCTCTTTCTACAGTAGCAAAGTTTATTCCACACTGTTTCCATCGTTTCATGTATTTTAGTACTGGAGGAATCCATTGTACACTAAAAACTTGATATTTACCACAATTTACATTTTGATTTCTTCCCTTGTTCCATGCAGCCGTTCTGCCTTGACTTCACCGCACTTCTTTTTATTTCTTTTCCAAGTAACACTGCTGTATACATGTATTTTCCTGAACATTTTTATACTGCCTTTTTCCATCAATAAGTTGAAGCATTTATTTTGTTACCTAAAGTTTCTTTCCAGTTACCTTCCTTCAAATGATGTTCGTCTGTCCAACTTCTGTGATTGCCCATTTAGAGGCGTCCATTCCTCTTGAACTCAACTGTCTGTTGTGACATTCATTATCACAGTATAAATGGCCTTATAGAACTTCTAATGTGTCTCATCATTCCTCACTATTGTAGTATCCCAGTTCTTTCCACACTAATTCTTCCAGACAATTTTCTTAAACTTTAGTCTATTTGTCATTCTTACTAAAATTTGATTCAAGTGTATATCTGCTTTTGGGTATGCTTAAATCCAATATCTTAATTCAAAATTTACAATGATGTAATCCAGCTGGATTATGCTTATGTCTTTTGCATAGGTATTTGCAAGAGGGAGCACTTGCTACCCCCTGCAATACGTGAGAATTTTTATCAACTTAAAAATTCTCACATATTGTCTCTGATTCTACTCAACCATATGCAAGACATAACTCAGTGACTTTAGTAAAGACTACATTGTCTGATTTTCAGGTTTGTCACAAGAAATTATACCACTTTCTACATCTATACTCTACAAACTAGTGTGAGGTGCATGGCAGAGGGTATGTCACATTCTATCATTTATTACAGTTTCTTCCCATTCCATTCACATATGGAGCATGGGAAGAATGATTGTTTGAATGTCTCTGTGTGTGAACTAGCATCAGTTATGATGTTGCCTTGCCATCTAGGGGTGTTTTTGAATCTTCACAGAACTTTACCAAAATAGATCACCCAATCTTTTCTCAGTTGTTTCCTTGTACAGCTCTTAATGGGCTATGGAAAGTGGCAGTTCCAAACCGTAGCACAGCACACGTATGCCTGCATTGCGCCAGCCTGATAGCCATCCCCAGTTAAGACAATAAAAGCACCTTCACCTGCACACATCTTAATCTCTGCAGGATGTTTGCATTTGAAATATCAGGCCTTGTTGGGACTTAATTCTATGTTACACACAGTAGAGCATCAGGGACACTGTCATGGTGTATTGCAGGTGTATTCATGTATATATTATCTGTGGGCCCAAATACAGAAAAAAATGCAAATTTCTGCACTTGATGAGAGGAAAAAAAGAGTGAAATATTGACGTCAAAAAGGTGATTGCACCTTCTTAAGAGTACAACACTGTGTGACATCCAGTCATTTATGAAATCAAACAATGGAAAATCCAGGATGGAATGTAAGATTCCAGTCAGTTGTGAGTTATATAGTCCAGTTGCCCTGTCTACACAATAAGCAGTCAAATCAGGAGATGAATTCAATTTTTTGAGTCCAAGGCTGTTAAGAGCTGAATGTACTGAGCAATTTTACAGTTGTTTCTGAAGGTTTCCTGCATCTGTATTTGTAATAATAATACAAAAACATGTCTTCATGCATGCATATATGCATTTTGGTATACTAATGAAATACACTTACCTTTAAGGTACAGCAGTAATCAACTTTCCAAAAATATTCACTAGATAACTCTCAAATGCTTAAGATTGTTAATAGCAGTTAAGATTGTTAATAGCACTTACCTTTAAGGTACAGCAGTAATCAACTTTCCAAAAATATTCACTAGCAGTTAAGATTGTTAATAGCACTTACCTTTAAGGTACAGCAGTAATCAACTTTCCAAAAATATTCACTAGATAACTCTCAAATGCTTAAGATTGTCAATAGCAGTTAAGATTGTTAATAGCAGTCCACACGTGAATGGGGAACGCTCCAAATGCTTATGCTTTTGCTACTAGGATTAATAACGGAACGTAAGGGGTTCAACTGCGAGAAGACGACCTCAGCTGTCTCTCCCAGCAGGAAAGACATCTATCCGTTTTGGGTGCTGCATGCGCATGCATTTAACAAACGTGCATGGGATGTACTAGTTCCTGGGAAACGAATAGAATCGCTGTACGTGCCAGTCTTTACGTACAGATATAAGTAAGCGAAGACGGCTTAATCCTGCCACGTAGATTGCTTTCCACATGACGCACTTGCCAGTCTCTTAAGAACTTTCTGCCAAATTTTTCTAGTGGCATGACATGTTTACAAACTCAACTACTCAGTTGCATCAAAAATTGGCATCTTTCCCCATCTTGGATAAATTTCTACCTATACCTGTGGTCTGTGGTCCTTTGCAAGTATAACTCCTCCTATTGCAGTTTTTGACCAGTGTACTCATTTTTTTCTGACTGAATTTAATTGTTGTTGTTGTTGTGGTCTTCAGTCCTGAGACTGGTTTGATGCAGCTCTCCATGCTGCTCTACCCTGTGCAAGCCTCTTCATCTCCCAGTACCTACTGCAGCCTAAATCCTTCTGAATCTGCTTAGTGTATTCATCTCTTGGTCTCCCTCTATGAGCTTTACCCTCCACACTGCCCTCCAGTACTAAATTGGTGATCCCTTGATGTCTCAGAACATGTCCTACCAACCGATCACTTCTTATAGTCAAGTTGTGCCACAAGCTCCTCTTCTCCCCAATTCTATTCAATACCTCCTCATTAGTTATGTGATCTACCCATCTAATCTTCAGCATTCTTCTGTAGCACCACATTTCGAAAGCTTCTATTCTCTTCTTGTCTAAACTATTTATCGTCCACGTTTCACTTCGATACATGGCTACACTCCATACAAATACTTTCAGAAACAACTTCCTGACACTTAAATCAATATTCAATGTTAACAAATTTCTCTTCTTCAGAAACGCTTTCCTTGCCTTTGCCAGTCTACATTTTATATCCTCTCTACTTTGACCATCATCAGTTATTTTGCTCCTCAAATAGCAAAACTCCTTTGCTACTTTAAGTGTCTCATTTCCTAATCTAATTCCCTCAGCATCACCCGACTCAATTCGGCTACATTCAATTATCCTCATTTTGCTTTTGTTGATGTTCATCTTATACCCTCCTTTCAAAACACTGTCCATTCCGTTCAACTGCTCTTCCAAGTCCTTTGCTGTCTCTGACAGAATTACAATGTCATCGGCGAACCTCAAAGTTTTTATTTCTTCTCCATGGGTTTTAATACCAACTACGAAATTTTCTTTTGTTTCCTTTACTGCTTGCTCAATATATACACTCCTGGAAATGGAAAAAAGAACACATTGACACCGGTGTGTCAGACCCACCATACTTGCTCCGGACACTGCGAGAGGGCTGTACAAGCAATGATCACACGCACGGCACAGCGGACACACCAGGAACCGCGGTGTTGGCCGTCGAATGGCGCTAGCTGCGCAGCATTTGTGCACCGCCGCCGTCAGTGTCAGCCAGTTTGCCGTGGCATACGGAGCTCCAGCGCAGTCTTTAACACTGGTAGCATGCCGCGACAGCGTGGACGTGAACCGTATGTGCAGTTGACGGGCGTATAGTGGGCATGCGGGAGGCCGGGTGGACGTACCACCGAATTGCTCAACACGTGGGGCGTGAGGTCTCCACAGTACATCGATGTTGTCGCCAGTGGTCGGCGGAAGGTGCACGTGCCCGTCGACCTGCGACCGGACCGCAGCGACGCACGGATGCACGCCAAGACCGTAGGATCCTACGCAATGCCGTAGGGGACCACACCGCCACTTCCCAGCAAATTAGGGACACTGTTGCTCCTGGGGTATCGGCGAGGACCATTCGCAACCGTCTCCATGAAGCTGGGCTACGGTCCCGCACACCGTTAGGCCGTCTTCCGCTCACGACCCAACATCGTGCAGCCCGCCTCCAGTGGTGTCGCGACAGGCGTGAATGGAGGGACGAATGGAGACGTGTCGTCTTCAGCGATGAGAGTCGCTTCTGCCTTGGTGCCAATGATGGTCGTATGCGTGTTTGGCGCCGTGCAGGTGAGCGCCACAATCAGGACTGCATACGACCGAGGCACACAGGGCCAACACCCGGCATCATGGTGTGGGGAGCGATCTCCTACACTGGCCGTATACCACTGGTGATCGTCGAGGGGACACTGAATAGTGCACGGTACATCCAAACCGTCATCGAACCCATCGCTCTACCATTCCTAGACCGGCAAGGGAACTTGCTGTTCCAACAGGACAATGCACGTCCGCATGTATCCTGTGCCACCCAACGTGCTCTAGAAGGTGTAAGTCAACTACCCTGGCCAGCAAGATCTCCGGATCTGTCCCCCATTGAGCATGTTTGGGACAGGATGAAGCGTCGTCTCACGCGGTCTGCACGTCCAGCACGAACGCTGGTCCAACTGAGGCGCCAGGTGGAAATGGCATGGCAAGCCGTTCCACAGGACTACATCCAGCATCTCTACGATCGTCTCCATGGGAGAATAGCAGCCTGCATTGCTGCGAAAGGTGGATATACACTGTTCTAGTGCCGACATTGTGCATGCTCTGTTGCCTGTGTCTATGTGCCTGTGGTTCTGTCAGTGTGATCATGTGATGTATCTGACCCCAGGAATGTGTCAATAAAGTTTCCCCTTCCTGGGACAATGAATTCACGGTGTTCTTATTTCAATTTCCAGGAGTGTAGTTGGCCTATAGACTTGTTCTACTGTAGTAGGCGTGGGCCTCATGGCTATCTTGGCCACAATAATGCGTTCATTATGTTGTTTGTAGTAGCTTACCCCCACTCCTATTCTTTTATTCATTATTAAACCTACTCCTGCATTACCCCTATTTTAATTTGTATTTATAACCCTGTATTCACCTGACCAAAAGTCTTGTTCCTCCTGCCACCTAACTTCACTAATTCCCATTATATCTAACTTTAACCTATCCATTTCCCTTTTTAAATTTTCCACCCTACCTGCCCGATTAAGGGATCTGACATTCCATGCTCCGATCCGTAGAACAGCAGTTTTCTTTCTCCTGATAACGATGTCCCTGCCTGGAGATCCATATGGGGGACTATTTTACCTCCAGAATATTTTACCCAAGAGGACGCCATCATCGTTTAATCATACAGTAAAGCTGCATGCCCTCAGGAAAAATTACGGCTGTAGTTTCCCCTTGCTTTCAGCCGTTTGCATTACCCGCACAGCAAGGCTGTTTTGGTTAGTGTTACAGGGCCAGATCAGTCAATCATCCAGACTGTTGCCCCTGCAACTACTGAAAAGGCTGCTGCCCCTCTTCAGGAACCACACATTTGTCTGGCCTCTCAACAGATACCCCGTCCTTGTGGTTGCACCTACGGTACAGCTATCTGTATCGTTGAGGCACGCAAGCCTCCCCACCAATGGCAAGGTCCATGGTTCATGGAGGGGGGGGGGTGAATTTAATTGCAGAACTAATTTACTTTCTGTCTCTCTCTCTTTCCTACTACCAAGCCTATTTGCTCCCCTCTTTCTTCTGTTCCCTCCCCTACTATCTTGTTCCAGTCCCCCATGATTATGAGACTGTCAACTTTACATATTGAATTACTCATTCAATATCCTCATATATTTTCATCTCTTCATCTTATACTTGTGATGTCAGTGTGTATACTTGAATTATCATTGTTGGCATCAGTTTCCACTCAGGTCTGATGAGCTAAGCTGTCACTAAGCTGTTCACAGTTCCTTGCTCTCTGTCCTGTCTTCTTATTCATAACGAATTCTACTCCTATTACACTGTTTGCTGTTGCTGGTACTAACCTCTATCCTGTGGCCAGAAACATTATCTTCTTTCCATTTCACTTCACTGAACCCATTACATGAAGACTGAGCCCTAGCATTTCCCTTGTCAGATTTTCTAACATTCCTACCACATTTAAATTTCTGCAATTCCATGCTCTGTCTCATAGAATGTTACCCTCACATTGGTTATGGGATCATCATGACACTTTTTCAATTGCAGGCCAAATGTCCCATGGATGTGCATAATGTGTCTTAAATGCAGTGATTTCTATTGCCTTCTGCGTCCTCATGCCAATGATCATTGCTGGTTCCTCAATCTTTTAAAGTCAGTTTCCCATCACAAGGGTAAGAGGGTGCCCTGAAATTCTATACACTCCTTTGCCCTCTTTGACAAGGCCGCTGGCAGAACAAGAGTGATACAGGAAGCCTTCAGTCAATGTTGTTGGTGACTGTTATTCAAAATTTGAGCAGTGGCTAGGACTGAACCCAGGACAGAGCATTTTGCATAGTAGCCAAAGACATTACGCCTATTACACAGGGAACATAGGTTTCTAAAACTAAACTTATTTTTTATTGACCTGCACAGCTATAACTAAAATAATGGCTTATATTAACATTTGAATGTGTTTCTCTGCTGAAATTAGTCAGGGAGTATTGCATTTCAAGTACCATACAAGCATCATGTTTCATGTCATGAAATATAACACAGAGATATTTTTAACTAATATTTCACCATCAGTTTCTTTTTTTTTTCCTAGTTGTGGTAGGATGTGTGTTCCAAGAGTTAGATCTCTAGTGGCATCACTGAGTTTCAAGTTTCATCCTGGATGGCAAAAGAGCAATTTTTACTAAAGTCAGTTGCAACATTCACATCATATGACAACTCTCATCTAATATTTTGACTGAAACTAGGCAATGTAATTATTATTTTTTCCATTTTAGATTAAAGATCCTCTGTAAAGTGAGCAATATTTGCAGTGCATGTGATCATTTATGTCCCACCATCTATTGATGGTTATGTAACTGATGTATCTGTGCAAAGGTGTTGACCATATAAAGTGATTGTGTTCTTGCAGTTAGCATTCGTGCATCACAAGCAAAGCAACATTAATTTTACTTTCCCAAGTGAAAATCCTAGCTTTGAAGATCATATTGAAAAAAAAAAAAACTTTTTTAGAAAGCATCCATTTCCCTTTGTGTAATATTTAATACTATTGTAAACCATGCTTTTGCAAAATAAAATACGAAAAATGTGAGTATACAGTTTCTTGTCTTGATAGTTTTACTTGAAGCATGCCATATCTTTTTTTTATTCTACAGTCCTTATACTATACACCAAGTGAGATGATGCCTTGGTTACAACACTGGACTCATTGTACTAGGGTATATAACCTACAGACTTCACATGGTTTGGATGATAGATAAGAATATGATTTTTTTTCCAAATGTTAGCAAGTATCATTTGGTGACATTACAGGTGTTAAAAACAACAAAACTTCAAACTTTGAAAAAAGCTAAAGCAAAAACAGAGAGAGATGGAGAGAAATATAATTCTAAAACTGTGTATGGTCGATTACACAGGTCTGCAACTAAATAACTGTATAGGATTTTTTAACATTTTCTTATAGATTTGGACCTCCCAAAAACGGGAAAAATATTCAAAAAATTCTATCACATAGGTTATTATGTATATTGCAGTATTTAAGTTCATTAGTAATAAGCCTGTAGTAACACTGTTCATGTTTACGTCGCACTTCACTTAGCGTAGACCGGGGCTGTGTCCTAGGCATGCCCGACGATAAGTGACTGGGCATGGCCCGTACTGCTGGAGTTGTTGTTGTTGTTGTTGTTGTTGTTGTTGTTATGCCGGCAGAGGTCGCGTCCAAATTCTCGCGTGCCCTCTGGTGGACGGGACTCTACTTGCGGCAACTACCGACCGTGACGCGCCGTGCCAATGTGTGCCTCCCGTGATCTTTCTGGTGGCTACTGCACTCCTCGTCCTTTGGGGGTGAAGTCACTGTGATCCACTGCGTCAGAAGGTGGAGCGTCGAGCAGGAGCGATGACCTCCACAACCATAGGAAGGCCGGATTCGAGGGGATCTGCCAACCCTCGAGCTGGAACCTTCGAATACGGCTGGAAGTGACCCACACAAAGAGGCCCCCATCATCCCACAACCGGAGCCCGGGACAGAACGGGTGACCGGCTGTCGAACTCCGGATCCTGTTCCACCTTGGGAGGGGCAAGACCCAGTGGCAGAGACGATGGGGAAGGGACAACCACAGCTGAACCAGCCTCCTGAGAAACCGGGCCTGCCAGGGGGGCCAGCTCTCGCTGGGGCATCTCTAACGATGGCGATGCCGATGCTGGAGCTACTGGAGGCTGCCAAGGCTGAGAACCATCGCAGTGCAGCAGAGTCACAGCTGGGAGAGGAGGTAATGTCCCCTGCGAAACCAACACAGGTGCCGGCAAAGGGGAAGCCGGTGTCCGAGAGGTTGGAGGGTGGGTGCCCGAACGTGGACATAGCTGATTTTGGTGACGACGTACCACCTGGCCCCGGCCTGCAAGGTATAGAGCCGGCAGCCATTTCGGCACAGTACCACCGCCGGTATCCAACGTGGATTGCAACCAAACCCAAGGGCCCAGACCGACATACCCAGTGGAAAGCCAGGTACTCCGTTTTGTGAAGACCGGCGAGGACCAGGCCGGAGGAGGTGCAGCAGAGTCCTAGGTTGACGTCCATGGAGGAGGTCTGCGGGGCTGCGTTCTCCCATTGGTGTGGTCCGGTATGCCGTCAAGAAAAACGTCAATGCTTCCTCCACAGGAAATTCATGCACATACTTTTTCATCTGCGTCTTAAATGTGTGCACCATGCCCTCGGACTCCCCATTTGATTGTGGATGGAAGGGGGGGGAGCAAACGTGACGAATACTGATCCGCCTACAAAAATCCTGGAAGGTCTGCGAAATAAACTGCGGTCCATTGTCCGAGACCAGGGTGATTGGCAGACCTTCCACAGAAAAGATTTTTGCTAGTGCCTGGATTGCAACTTCTGAAGTGGTTGAGGAGCAGCGAACCACATATGGGAATCGGTAATAAGCATCAACGACAATGAGCCAAAAGCCATTGAGAAACAGGCCCACGAAATCGATGTGAACACGTTCCCATGCTTGGGTTGCCGGCGGCCATGAAGAGAACGCTGCCCTGGGAGATGCTTGATGGCTCACACACTGGGAACATGCGGCCACCAAGTGCTCAATTTCTCTGTCAATACCGGGCCAGTACACATGTCTGCAAGCCAAGGTTTTAGTACAGGAAACACCCCAGTGCCCCGCATGTAATAACGTGAGGACCTCCCTTCATAAACTTGCAGGAACAACCACGCGAGGAGCTGTATCATCGGTAGCCAGAAGGAGAACTCCTTCCAAGACCGAGAGGCGGTCTCGTAGAAGAAAATAATTACGAAGAGGGTCCGAGGCCCGGCCCGGAGGGCGGGATGAGCACCCCTGCTGAATGAGGCGAACTACTTGCTGGAGAACCGGGTCAGCTGCTGTTTCCCTGGCGACTCGAGAACTAGTGATCGGGAAACCATCAACCGCTTGGCGGGACGCCACATCCAAATGAAAACACATAATCTCCTCTCGATCAAACGTAGGTTCTGGGCCCACCGGAAGACGGGAAAGAGCGTCAGCGTTGGCATGCTGTCCTGTAGGGCGAAAATGAATGTCATAATGGTACTTAGAGAGGAACAAGGCCCAGCGCTGTAGTCTGTGGGCCGCCCTATCCGTAATCTGAGAGGCGGGGCCAGATAACGATATTAACGGCTTATGGTCAGTAATTAACTGAAACTTCGTGCCATACAAGAAAGGGTGAAACTTGGTAACAGCGTAGACAATGGCCAAAGCCTCTTTTTCCACCTGGGAGTAATGGGCCTGCACGGGACTAAGCGTTTTAGACGCAAACGCCAGTGGTTGCTCGGAACCATCTGCGTTGCAATGGGCCAGGACCGCCCCCACCCCATACTGCGAAGCATCTGTAGCCAGGACCAACGGCTTATGGGGATCAAAAGTAGCCAAACAAGGGGCTGACGTGAGGAGGCCCTTCAACGTGGTGAACGCTCGCTCGCATGCAGGTGCCCAATCAAAAGGAACACCCTTGTGCAGAAGGCAGTACAGGGGGTGGGCTATAGTGGAAGCCCTGGGAATGAACCGGTGGTAATAGGCTATCTTGGCTAAAAAAGCTTGTAACTCTTTCAGTGAAGCGGGCCGAGGAAGGTTGACGATACCTAGGACCAAACTTCCTAGTGGCTGGATGCCGTGCCGAGAGATGGTGTAGCCCACATACTCAATGGACGGTTGGAAGAAGGTTGACTTATGCAGGTTGCAACGCAAGCCCACAGACCTGAATTTGAGAAAGAGGGTGCGAAGGTTGGGCAAGTGTTTCTTCGTGCTGCGGCCTGTGACAATTATGTCATCCAGGTAATTAATACAATGAGGGATTGTCGACGTGACATGCTCAAGATAACGCTGGAATATCGCCGGGGCACTGGATATTCCAAAGGCCAACCGCTGGTATTGGTAAAGGCCAAACGTGGTGTTGACGACCTCCAGCCGTTTGGAGTCCTCATCAAGTCCTCATCATAAGCCTCCGACAGATCGATTTTCGAAAAATATTGGCCTCCCGCCATGGCGGAGAACAATTCATTAGCACGAGGCAAAGGATAGGTGTCCACCACCAATTGGGAATTAATGGTGGCCTTGAAATCGCCACAAAGACGTAATTTTTCCGAATGCTTCCTTACAATAACGAGGGGCGAAGCCCACTCACTGGAAGAAATGGGAAGAACGACCGCTAGGGCTGTCAGCCGGTCTAGCTCTTCCTTTACCTGAGGGCGGAGAGCCAAGGGGATCTGCCTCTTGCGTAGAAAACGCGGGCGAGCCGACGCCTTCAACGTTAAGTGAGCTTCAAAATCTGAAACACGCCCCAGGCCCTCCTCAAAAATATCTGGAAAGTCTGAGATCAAAGATTCCAATGATTGATAGGAAACGTCTTCGGAGACCAACTGTATGGTGTCAGCGATAGAAAAACCGAAAGCTTGAAAGGCATCCAGGCCAAAAAGGTTAGCGGAGCTCGCATCACTGACAACAATAAAAGTAATAGGCCGAGTGACTGATTTGTAAGTCACGTCGGTAGTGAATTGACCCAGTAGGGGAATGAACTGTTTACCATAACCGCGTAGACGCCGGTAAAATGGCGCCAACGGGGGCGATCCAAGGTCGGAATAAGTTTGTGCATTCAACAACGAAACTGCCGCGCCCGTATCTACTTGCAGTTGTAACCGGCGCGACCGAACCGACACCTCGATAAAGAGAGTGCGTGCCGATGCGTCGGGAGCCTGGCCCGATGAAACTTCCTGAATGTCAACGTCCATGTCCTCTGTACCTGCTTCCTTTAGCAATGTGACCTTTTTTATTACCTTTGCGACAAACGGCCCAACGCTGGGGGCACTCTGACCGATCATGATGTATATAGCACGACGCACAGGACGGCAACAGGGGCCGGCGGCCGGAATTCTGTTTACGCGCCGTCCGGGAGCGGCCGTAACGGCCGGATTGTACCGCTCGCACGTCGTCCACCCCGGACACAGTGGACGCGGCCGCGCCGCCCTGAACCGCCGCGACGTCGCACCACGCTTCCAGCTGTTGACCTGCTGCGTGAGAGACTTCATACGATTGAGCAATGGACAGGACTTCCTCGAGGGAAGGGTCTTCTAACTGCAGGGCCCGTTGCCCGACCTCCCTATCAGGGGCCGAACGAACAATGACGTCGCGTACCATAACGTGGGCATACGACTCTCCCGACTGCTCGGTGACAAAATGACACTTGCGACTAAGACCGTGCAGGGTAGCGTCCCACGCCCGGTTAGACTGATGGGGCTGTTTCTTGCATTGATAGAACTCGACCCTAGCCGCCACAACATGCGTGCGGCGGCGATAATATGAAGACAGCAATGAACACAAGGCGTCAAAAGACAGGGACGAGGGTTCCTGCAACGGCGCTAGCTGCCGTAAAACTTGATACAGCGAGGGAGATATCCGAGACAAGAAGAGAGCACGACATACCTCCGCATCGGCAACATGAAACGCCTGGAAATGCTGCCGAAGGCGATGTTCATACGCGTCCCAATCCTCCGCCGTCTCGTCATACGGGGGAAATGGAGGAGGGAACTGCGCTGGAGCAGACAGCGTGGAGAGCAACGCCGGAAGCACTTGTTTCATGGTGGCCATGAGCTCCGTCTGCTGCGCAACCAAAACCCGCACCAAATCCTCCATGCTGTGGAGAAGCTGCGAAACCGGAACAACGACGCAACACGCGAAAGAACGACCCTACTCGTCGCCAATTGTGTAGTAACACTGTTCACGTTTACGTCGCACTTCACTTAGCGTAGACCGGGACTGTGTCCTAGGCATGCCCGATGATAACTGCCTGGGCACGGCCCGTACTGCCGGAGTTGTTGTTGTTGTTGTTGTTATGCCGGCAGAGGTCGCGTCCGAATTCTCGCGTGCCCTCTGATGGACGGACGGGACTCTACTTGCGGCAACTACCGTCCGTGACGCGCCGTGCCAATGTGCGCCTCCCGCGATCTTTCTGGTGGCTACTGCAAAGCCTATGTGGTTTTTTAATTTAATAATTATTAAAAATTATATCAATCATAATTGATAAAATAAACTTAAATTTTTAAAAAAATTACAATGTTAACTATTGTTTGTTACCAGTTGCAGGCTTTACTGTGAACTCCTGGGCGCCAGAAGCAAATGCAAACAATCTTATTGTTCAGTTGTATAGTGTTGCGACAAGTCAAATGACAATTTGTATCTCGCATGAAATGAAGATGAACTCTCAGTACAAATAATGCTAATAAAGTGAACAGCGCTGTTGTTTCTGTCTAGTCATGGCTACAAGAGGTTGTGTTATTTCTCCAAGCAGTTTTTCTTATATCTGTGGCGAATACACTATTAAAAGTCAACAGAGAAAGATGAGTGTTTTTGTGAGGGAAGTTTATTTTGCTTACTTACAAATTTGGTGACCAAGACGAACCATGGGTGTGTAGAAGGTGTGTAGAAGATGCGAAGAAAATCTTTATTTGTGGTTTAAGGGTAATAAAAATGCATTTCTGCATTTCAATTTGGAATTTCTATGATATGGCATGAGCAGAAAAACCATAGCATTGATTGCTACTTCTTTGACGTAAAGCGATTCAATTAAAAAAAAACAAAAGAAGCATAAGTTATCCTAACCTTGACTCAGCTATACATCCAGTGTCCCATAGCTCTGAAATACCTTTCCCACAGCCACCTTTCAGTTTGGATGAATACCCGAGTGAGTTGGAGGACGAAGTTACATTACCTCCTCAGGGTGAATCAAGCTCAGATTTTTCTTCAGACAAAGATGAATTGTCTCAACTATTTTATCAAAGTGAGCTCAATGATCTAGTAAGAGAGTTAGATCTTTCAAAAGATGCAGCCGAACTATTAGGTTCTAGATTAAAAAATAAAAACATTTTATCATCTGGCATCTCATTTTCATGGTACAGACACCAAGAAAAAGAATTTACCCAGTTTTTCTCAAAAGAAGGAAATTTAGTTTTTTTCCAATGATGTGGAAGGATTCATGCATTGCTTTAATATGCAGTATGGCTCATATGAATGGCACATATTCATTGATTCATCCTAAACTAGTCTTAAAGTAGTATTATTGCACAATGGAAATAAATTTGCATTGCTTCCAATGGGACATTCTGTGCATATGGACGAAAACTATAATAATTTGGCCATTATCCTGGAAAAATTCAAATATCAGGACTATCAATGGGCGGTTTTTGGGGATTTCAAAATGCTCATGAAGTTTTTGGGTCAGCAGGCAGGCTATACTAAATTCTTCTAAATGCTTCTTATGCTTGTGGGATAGTAGATCCAGAGAACAGCACTGGACTAAAAGTGATTGGCCACCCCGAGAAACTTTGGAACCTGGAGAGAAAAATGTTATCAATACTACTTTGGTACCACCAGAAAAGGTCTTCTTGCCCCCTCTCCATATCAAATTGTGGTTGATGAAACAATTTGTAAGATCACTGCAAAAGGATGGGGACTGTTTTAAATATCTATGTACAAAATTCTCGAAGCTGTCAGAAACAAAGTTGAAAGAGGGAGTTTTCACTGGCCCCGATGTAAGCAAACTTTTAACTGATACAATCTTTGTGGAACGTATGAATGAGAAAGAAAAAGAACCTTGGGTATTGTTCAAGGATGTAATGCAAAAGTTTTTGGGAAATACTAAGGATCCTGACTACAAAAACTTTTTTCAATGGATGTTAGCAGCATATGAAGCTCAAGGCTACAAGATGAGCTTGAAAGTTCATTTTTTACACTCCCACAGTTTTCCTGTAAACCTGGCAGCTTACAGTGAAGAACAGGTGGAGCGGTTTCACCAGGATGTCTGTGATACCGAGAGGAGGTACCAAGGAAGATGGGATGTCACTATGCTTGTTGACTACTGTTGGATGCTTAAGTGGGAAACTATAGATGGAAATCGGAAAAGGACTCAGCAAAGTATCAAGGAAAAGAAGAAAGGGTTTCATAAAAACACATGAATAAGTATAATATTGTTACTGTATGTCTCAAAATAATTTTTCATTGGTTGTAAAAAAATATTATATTTGATAATTTTCAATAAATGAGTGCTTTTACCAATTCTTTATGTTTGAATGTGATAGAAAAAATGGACATCACTTCTGAAATCAGTGCATTCTAAAACATATAATTCAGTAAAAATATCTCAGGCAGCTGACAAAAAAATTTTTTTTGCATACCTGTGTTATCTCCACAAGGAGAACAAAGTTTCATTGAAACTGAGATTGTGGGTGAGATGGCATGAATGTTTTGACATGAAATGATGCAGAGGTATTTCACCTGCACTTCATATTGTTACAACGTTAACATATGTGGTGATGTTGACCTGTGAAGGTCAATATGAGCAAGCAAAATCTAGCCCTAAGAACACTATATATGTGTAATGTCTTTTGTTTTACTCTTGGTTGTCAACTAGCTCATTTTGGGCTGCATGTGCTGATGCAAGGGCCCGGGAGTAGACAGCATTCCATTAGAACTACTGATAGTCTTAACAGAAAAACTCTACCATCTGGTAAGCAAGATGTATGACACAGGTGAAATACCCTCAAACTTCAAGAAGACTATAATAATTCCAATCCTGAAGAAAGCAGGTGTTGACAACTGTAAAAATTACCAAACTATCAGTTTAATAAGTCATGGCTGCAAAATAATAACACAGATTCTTTACAGATGAATGGAAAAACTGGTAGAAGCCGACCTCAAGGTAGATCAGTTTGGATTCCACAGAAATGTTGGAACATGCAAGGCAATACTGACCCTACGACTTATCTTAGAAGAAAGATTTAGAAAAGTCAAACTTACATTTCTAGCATTTGTAGACTTAGAGAAAGCTTTTGACAGTGTCGACAAGAATACTCTCTTTCAAATTCTGAAGGTGGCAGAGGTCAAATACTGAGAGCAAAAGGCTATTTACAATTTTTACAGAAACCAGATGGCAGTTATAGGAGTTGGGGGCACGAAAGGAAAGCAGTGATTAAGGAGAGAGTGAGACAGGGTTGTAGCCTATCCCCAGTGTTATTCAATCTGTATATTGTGCAAGCAGTAAAGGAAACAAAAGAAAAATTCAGAGTAGGTATTAAAATCCATGGAGAAGAAATAAAAACTTTGAGGTTTGCCAATGACATTGTAATTCTGTCAGAGACAGCAAAGGATCTGGGAGAGCAGTTGAACGGAATGGACAGTGTCTTGAAAGGAGAATATAAAATGAACATCAACAAAAGCAAAACAAAAGTAATGGAATGTAGTCAAATTAAATCAGGTGATTCTGAGGGAATCAGATTAGGAACTAACACACTTAAAGTAGTAGATGAGTTTTGCTATTTGGGGTGCAAAATAACTGCAGATGGTCAAAGTAGAGAGGATATCAAGAAGAGAATATAAGCTTTTGAGATGTGGTGCTACAGAAGAATGTTGAAGATTAGATGGGTAGATCACGTAACTAATGAGGTGGTACTGAATAGAACTGGGGAGAAGAGGAATTTGTTGAGGTTAAAAATTTTAGAGGGAGACCAAGAGACAAATACAATAATCAGATTCAGAAGGATGTAGGTTGCAGTAGTTACTCAGAGATGAAGAAGCTTGCACAGGATAGAGTAGCATGGAGAGCTGCATCAAGCTAGTCTCTGAACTGAAGACCACAACAACATCAACATGCTGATGCATGTGCCTCATATCATGTGATCATTCATCTTTAATACAGTGGTCACATTTCATGGAATCAGTATGTGCATCTTGATCCATCTACTCACCACCATGGGAAAACTCACACATTTAATCTTTATGTAAACCATGTTAATTTTTTCTACAGTATGTCTCAAGTGAATCTAAATCACAAGTGACAAGTTGACTTAGAAATCCAGTGACCTAGTGTTCAGTACCTGGAAAATTCTGCTCTAATTTGAACACTTCCCTCCCATGACTACCTTCTAACAGAAAGATCTTCTTAGTTCTCTGCTAATTAGTAACTTTGACTTGCATCTTTTCCCCTGTCTTGTCTGATTGTTCCTGAACTCCTTGAGTTGATTCACATTGTTGTTAATAATACTTGTACTAATAAAGCTTTTGAAGATGTTTCGACTAAAATTAGTAGATTGTACCATATCTCAAACCTCTTGCTCAATCTGGCAAATTTGACCACGGTATCCTATTCCTAGCCTTGCAGATATCAGCAACTCTAATTCTCCCTGTAATACTGCCATTTAAGCTTTGATCCTTATGATTAACTGCTCTTCTGTTCATAATTGTGAAGCGTAATGCCCAACTACTGCAGTGCTTAAAACCAGCTGTATCTTCTAGGCGGGCTACTTCTCAGCATCCCACAGTAAATCCCCTTACCACTTACCTTTTGTGTACATTATCCAGAGTGATGGAGCTGTTGAAGAAGTCTAGACTATAGCTAGCAGATTTCACCATTTTCCAAACCTCTTGCGTAGAAAATATGACTGTACCCTAGTCATCTATCCTATTCTTAGCTTTGCAGTTCCACGCACACCCTAAATCACTCATAATCTGCTGCACACATGACATCCTTCATCATTCCAGTGATTCCTTTGCTCAGTAGCTCCTGCTACTGTTCCAGCAGTGTTATTGTGACTTAGAATGTGTCCTATGAGTTTGTTCCTTCTTGTCTGAATATGGATCCAGAGGGATCTGGTTTCCTGTATTTGTTTTCAGCACATCTTTATTGTTGCCTATACCCCTCCATCTGATCTTCAATACCCTTCTGTAATATCAAATCTTCAGATTATCTTCAATATCCTCCTGTAACTCCACATCTTAAGCTCATCTTCAATATCCATCTGTAACTCCAAATCTTCCAGGCCTTCTAGCTGTCTTCTCTCTTGTGTTCCTATTGTCAGAGTTTCACATATGTATAGTGCCACATTTCAAACAAATTCTTTTATGATCTGTTTCCTTATTTTTGAGACTTATGTTTTTGCTGCTCCATAAATTCTTTCTTATATTAAATGCAATTTTGGCCTCTAGCATTGTGTTCACATTGTCTTCCTGGTTTATTCAGTCCCTAATAATCCAGATTCCTAAATAGATAAATACCTTTACCATTTCTAACTCCTTTTTTCCAATTCTTCTTCAGTACTGCAGACCATCACTTTATTCTTTTTCTTGTTTATCTTCATACCATGCTGGCCACAGAAAATCATTTCCATTGTTCTGAGGACCTCCTCAAGATCTTATTTCATAAAGATATACTTAAACAAACAAAAGTAGCCCCAAAGGCCACTTCCGTAAAGTATAACAACAATAAATTATACCTACCAGGATATCCATGCATATTATGCACTGCTTCTGGCCCTGGATCGAATCCACCCAACAGATAAATGACAAGGTTTTTTGTACCCATGAGCCTGGATGTCATTTTTAGTCAAGTTTCCCACACCCTGCAATGTGATTACCAGAGTGGTATCCAAGTCCCTTCTTAGTTTCATGATTCACAAGCATTTAGAGAACTTTCCCCCACTTCCGTATAGATAACACAACACATAGACAGTTGGGATATTCGTATTCCATCCTGGAGGCTGGAGGAGTGGTGATAGGAAGCTCATCTGGCTACCCCTTAAAGTAACCATGCCTCATCTATTAATAACTATACTGACCCTGTGACAATGCAGGACAAAGGCTCAAAAACTTATGATACCACAAATAAATTATGACCCGTGCAGACCCACTCATAGTGATGATTATGAAAATTACTTCTAAACTGCTTTACATGTGTTTATGAATCTAAGAAAAAAAAAGCTCCTTTGAATAAAAGCCATTGCTTCTTCTCTTCTGCTACTCAGCTGTGTATATTGGTACAAAAGTATAAGAGTCCCTAGGTATGTTTATATTGGTACAAAAGTGTAAGAATCCCTAGGTCTCCGAAGAGGCTTCTGCAAGATGTTGAGTTATAAACTTTATGCATGGTTACTTACTGCACAGTTCTGTAGAACAAATACTTCTTGACCACAGTTGTATTGACCCATAAGTTTATGCCAACAGGGGCAGTAAGGAGGGAAAATATGCTAGCAATGCACTCTGTCATTATCAGAGCCGAGTGCAAGAAATTTCTAAATACAAAGCAGGCAGAACTTAGCTTGTTGGTTTACTTACCCACATGCTGATGTCCCCTCAGTTTACTATCATTACATCTAGCCTGTAATCCTCCTGGTCTCATTCAGTTATTCAAGGGCAGGAAGTGAAACATATATTATTCTTATCTTTTTGGATCAATTCTCTTAATGGTTGTTGATTGTAGACATTCCATAAAGAGTCTGGATTTTTGCTGCTCTGCATAATTTCGACATCTGAATCCAGTAATTCTTCAATTTATTCACATTTTCTTGAACATGTGACATTTGAAAACTGTACATCTTATCATTGTGCTTACTCTACCAAAACTTCACACACTTCATGCTAATTACAACAAAATAAATCAAAAATATGTATGGGCCTCAAGAAGCTAGTTACATTGTCATTTCACACTAAGACAATTGTGCAACAAGAGTGGCAAATTGTCAGAACAGAGTATCAGTAAATATTACGAGTTTTCAGGAGATGCAGCTCAGCTGTGGTACAGATAATGAGTGCTCACTGTGTGTAAGTGAAATGGCACAACAGCTGGAAATATACTCCAAAGTTGAACTACATGGAACAGTATGATTCTTGTGGGCAGAACGTCTAAATTTCACATAGATTCACAATGAAATTCTGGTGGTATATACACCAAATGCAATGATGTGTCCAGCCATGGTGCCAACAATTTGACCAAGCCCACACAGACATGGGTGACACTGATTGATAAAGAAGGCCATTACCATCAACCACAGACAACAATGTCCAGGCAATCCAGGAAATGATACAGAGAAATTGCAGTGTGACTGTCATGGATGTGAAACGTAACAGCCCATTAAGGCCTATTTAAAATGAACATTTCCCAGTCTAATACAGGATTGCACATGTAAACAAAATATTTAATTCACCCAGAGAAACTTATTACTGAGAGAATAACTGTTTAATCTATTTCAGTTCAAAGTGTAGAAGTTCTGTAAATGAAGAGAATAATACCCGTGAAGGAAGTCTCTAGTAATTAATGAAAAATATAAATGTGTTATTGTAATTTCTTATGTAATAGTTTATTCTCGAAAGAAATAACATACATGTACTAATATCGTAGCGTACTTACTGTTCTGAGCTGACATACATTTATACGAGGGCTGTTCAGAAAGTAACCTCCGGTTGATTTAAAAAAATACACGAAGTTAAATAAAAATATTTTAATATATACATCTTACAACTACATCTTTGCACTATTTTTCTACATAGTCTCCATAGCGATTGAGGCACTTATCGTATCTTTTCACAAGCTTTGAAATTCCTTCTGCATAAAAATCACCAGCTTGTGCCTGGAGCCAGCCTGTGACTGCATCTTTGAGCTCTTCGTCATCATCAAACCGCTGTGACCCGAGCCATTTCTTCAAATGCATGAAGAGGTGATAATCACTTGGCGCCAGGTCTGGGCTGTAAGGTGGATGGTTGATAACATCCCACTTGAAGGACTCAAGAAGGGCCGTTGTTCTGCGAGCAGAGTGAGGACGGGCGTTATCGTGCAAAAAAACTATACCGGAAGTCAGCATACCACGGCGTTTGTTCTGTATAGCCCATCGTAACTTTTTTATTGTTTCACAGTACACGTCTTGATTAATGGTCGTACCACATTCCATGAATTCAACCAACAACACCTCAATGGCATCCCAAAACACCGTTGCCATCAGCTTTCTGGCAGAAAAATCTTGCGAGGCTTTTCTTGGTTTGGTAGGCGAATTTGAATGTGCCCACATCTTTGATTGTTCTTTTGTCTCAGGGTTCACGTACTTAATCCAGGTTTCGTCACCGGTCACGATCCTGTTTAACAATGGTTCTCCTTCGTCCTCATAATGTGACAGAAAGTCTAATGCAGAGGCCCTTCTTTGAGTTTTGTGGTGGTCGGTAAGAATTTTGGGCACCCATCGTGGACAGAACTTATGGTAACCCAATCTTGCTGTCACTATCTCGTACAAGAGAGTCTTAGAAATCTGTGGAAAACCAGTAGACAACCCCAACATTGAGAAACGTCGATTTTCATGAACTTTTGCATCAACTGTTTGAACGAGTTCGTCAGTCACCAATGATGGTCTACCACTCCTCTCTTCATCATGAACATTTTCTCGTCCACTTTTAAATAAACATACCCATTCACGGACAACTCCTTCACTCATAACTCTTGGTCCGTACATGGCACAAAGCTCACGATGAATAGCTGCTGCAGAATATACTTTGGCTGTAAAAAACCTTATGACAGCACGCACTTCACATTTGGCAGGGTTTTCTATTGCAGCACACATTTCAAACTGCCACAAAAACTAAACTAGCGCAGGTACGACGTTCACTCAACCACGGCTTGATGCCGACTGACCTGTTGAGTGCGTGAACGCACAGATGGCGTCGCTACTCCCCCCACAACCTGCACTGTGACCGATCGTAGGTTACTTTCTGAACCACCCTCGTATATATGTAATTTCATTTTTTGGTATGAATTTTAATTGTTAATTAATCAAATGTTCATCTTAAACAATGCCAAGGATTGTTCGGGATTGTTAAGAAAATATAAAGAGTGACTGCCATGTTGGCAGAGGGAGTCAGTCTGGTTTTGGGTTTTGAGCAGTGAGCATGTAGCTGCTCCTTTTGTATTGTAAGTATTGTTTGTCTTTGTAATAATGCTTTAACTATGTTTTGAAAGTACAATAAATGCATTTAAAATAACATAATACAAGATTATTTTTAATTTTAAGTTTTCTGAAGTTGGAATTTTACAGTAACTGTCTCCAGGACTTATGCTGCGACAGATTGCCTGATACGATGAGTAAACCAACCCCTAAGAATGTTATAATTGGTGTATGGAGCTGGGATACGGTGTAAATCTGTAAACTAATCTTGTATTTAGTTTCAGAGTTAGCACATTTGTAGAAAATATTCAATTTTTTACGATAATAAGACAAAGAAGAATGTGAGTAGCACTACAAAGTATACTTATGTGAAAATGCAACTTGGAGAACCAACTGTTTGTAAGTACAAAATTTACTTCAATTTTACTATTGGAAACAGTATTTTTGTCTGCCTTTTTACTGTAATTTTACTTTTGGAAACAGCTTTTTCGTCTGCTTTGTCATTATGGAGGATAATAGAGAAGTGAACAACAATAGGCAAGTTGATGATAATGGGAGGTCAATGGAAACTTGAAAAACAGCATAGATATTACTGCTAATAATGAAGTCAATCAGGACAGTAAACTCAAAGAGGATAGTGACCACAGTAGTGAATGTTCACCCTTTTGTGGATTTGAATGTAATGTATCAGGCTTTAATAGGTTAGTTCAGTTAATGGAAGAACAGAAAAGATCGATGGAAGAACAGAAAAAGACAATTAAAAAATCGTTTGATGAACATAAATTTTTTTTTTTGATCAGAAGCTTGATTCTGTCAGTAAAAAGTTAGACAACCATGGAAACCAAATTCGTGAGACAAAAGAGAGTTTAGACGGGTGTTGGGAAAAAGTAGATGAGAATACCAAAAATGTGTCAGCTATACAAGAGGAAATCATTACATTAAAACTGGAAAACCAAAAATTCAAAGAGAGGCTAGATTCCATGGAAAATTTTGAAGAAAGTGCTACTGTAGAAATGTAACAATTGAAAAAAACTCAACAAAGATTTTGTAAAGAAATTCACAGAAACAGATCAGAATATACAAAATTTCAGTAAAATTGCAAATGATCATGGCAATATACACCCAGTTGAATTTATGTTCCAGATTAAAGACAACTTGTCTGATAAAATGGGTGATGATTGGAAAATTAAATTTTTTTAAAAGTTCTTAGATGGGCAGGCTTTGTCATGGGTGAATTGAGCAATCAATCCTGAAATATCATTTAATGAGGTAGAACGAGCTTTCATGAACAAATTCTGGTCAGAAACTAAACAAGCTAGAATTAAGTCAGAATTTTTGAATGGATCAAATTTCAGACTGGGTAGCGGACACATGAAAACTGTTTGTGAACAACAGTTAAGAACTTAAGTACATCTTGATAAACCACTCAATGAAATGATCCAAATAGACGCCCTTAAACGTAGGTTACCAAATAGGGTTCAGTGGAGACTTGTCTATGGACCTGATGATACAATTGAACAATTCCTTAGATATATAGATAAATTGGATTTAGCATGGGAGAGAAACGACACATGTAATGACAGACGTGATGATAGCAGGAATAACAATAACAGAGCTTTCAGTGATCATTTCAATAGCAGATTCAGAAATGATGACAGAAGAAATGGGGAGAGGAATGATAGGCAGAGACCTGAGAATAGGAATTTCGAACCAAGAAATAGGCAGTGGGGGCAAAATCAGGGAAACAATAGTTACAATTTTGAAAACAGAAGAAATGGTCTGGTAAACTAAGACCTGCCTCTTTCAGAGCCTGGTGAAATAGGGCAAATAGACATGGGAATTACAATGAGGCACACTGTAGTAATTTCAGAAGGGGAATGGGCAGAAAAAATAGAACATACCAAAATTCTGTGCCCAGTTTACACCCGAAGTAGAATGAAGTTTGATAGGGAATTTTGGGAAACTTTTTTATCTGAAAAGAATGATGAACAAAAATGTAAAAAATCTGACTTTGAATTAGAAGAAAACACTTTGACAAATTTCTTTAACAGTAGGAATGCAGTAGTAGCGGCTGATAGTGATGAGAACAGGTCCGATGAGTATGGTTTAGTGAGAATGTTGAGTTAATATGAAGTGAGTGAAAACGCTGACACTGGTGCCATATGTGTGGAAGCTGATGTTCATGTGCTAGGCAATGGAAGTGAGAATGACAGAGTAATTCCAGATGAAATTCCAGATGAAATTACAGTAGATAATAAACAGGAAAATGAGGATGGGGTAGAACAGAGTAGTCGCAGTGTTGAGGTTGTTGAAGAAGTGTGTGAAGAGAGAAATGAGTTTGGTGTTGAAAATATTAAATGTGATGATAATATTTCTAATGAGAATGATTCAGGTGATGGTGATAATGATGTTGATGATAAAATGTTACAGAATTAGATGGGATAGTATATGTAGAAGTTAAACTTGATGATTTGATGCTGAACGATTCTGGAATTTCTGGTGAGTGTTCGAGTAATGATTTAGAAACCAGTAGAGTAGTGCCTAATAGATGAATGTTACCAGTTGATGTCAGTGATGTTGTGTCTGAATGTGTTTGTGAAAAAGGAAAGGAAGATCTAATTAGTGATAGAGTACTAAGTGTAGTCAATGACTACAGTAGTAATTGTCAGTATGGTGATCAAAAGTGTAAGGTCTTAAGTGAAATTTGTCAAAGTGTGCACTCAGATGATAAAATTGCCATGAAAAATGTGGAACAGTGTCCTGATGGTAATATGATTAGTAAATGTGTAGAATCTGTAATAAAAACTAGTGATTGTGATAAAGGGGTGAGTTTTTGGGACATAGAAGAGGAGTTGTTATTTGAAAATAGGTCAATGAAATGGGTAAAGAATTTGGAAGTCCATATATTTTAGTACAGATTAATGATTGGATAGGAAACTGTCTTCTGGATACAGGCAGCCCAATTACAGGAATATCAAGAAAGCTGAGAGCCAGGATCAAAAATAATGGAAATTTCACAGAATTTCCAATAGCAGGGGTAAGGATAAAAGGGGCAACAGGAAAAAGCAGTAATCTGATTACCAGACAAGCCTTACTTGAATTTAACATTAATAATGTACAATTTGTACAATGATGCTTAGTAATGGATGATTTGAATGAAAACTTGATACTAGGAATGAACTGGATTGTTAAGGCTAAAGTAAATTTTATCTGGGGTGACATGAAAATAACATTTGTTGAACCAAAAAGTGGAATTCATGGGGAAACGTGAATTGTAATGGAAGATCATGGTCTAAGTAGTCAGATTAGAGAGATGAAAGAGACTGATGGTGATGGTTATTGTGAGAAAGGGGAAGAATTTGGTATTGATGAGGGTGGTGTTAATTATTACAGTGAACTAGTGGCTAAAAAGGTATCTGAAACTGAAAGCCTTAATGCAGAGAACAGGAGAGAACTTGAAAATTTTTTGTAGGATTATAACGACATATTTGATATAAAACCAGGGACAGTAAAAGAGTATTAATGTAGACTAAAATTGAAAGCTCATGAGCCATTTTTCGTAAAACTGTACGCTATCCCTATCTGTAAGAGAAAGGAAGTAGAAAGAGAACTTCAGAAAATGGAAAGGTGGAAAATAATAGAAAGAAGTTGTAGTTCTTACAATAACCCATTAGTGGTAGTTTTGAAACGAGATGGGAGTATTCATTTAGTGCTTGACTCTAGACACTTGAATAAATATTTGGAGAGAGAAAGTGACCACCCTGAAAGTATAGATGAACTACTAAATAAATTTGAAAAATGTAAAATATATGACTAGTCTTGACTTGTCTTCTGGATTTCATCAGATTGAATTAGAAAGAGATTCTAGAAAATACACTGCATTTTTGTTTAATGGGAAATGTTTTCAATATTGTGTTGCACCATTCAGTTCAAATGTATCTGTGGGAGAATTTATTAGGGGATTGGACTTTTTTTTGGGTAAAGAACTCTTAGAAAAGTCAATTATTTATGTGGATGACATTTTGGTATCAAGTAAGACCTGGGAGGAACATATTCAGATTTTAAAGGAAACTGGAGAGAAAATGAGACAGGGGGGTATGACTTTGAAATTAGAAAAATGTAAGTTTGCAATGAAAGAATTAAAATTTCTTGGCCACTGCATAAATGAATTGGGGATTTTGCCTGATGAAGAAAAGATTGAGGCCATTGGAAAATTCCCAAAACCTAGAAATAAAAAAGATTTAAAATCTTACTTTGGATTAGTAAACTTCTATCAAAAATATGTCAAAACACAGGCACTTAATGCAACATGCTTGAACAACCTGTTAAGAAAAAATGCAGTGTGGGATTGGTCTGATGAATGCCAGATAGCTTTTGACAGAATTAAGAAAGAATTGGCAGAAAGAAAAATCCTCCATAGACCTGACTTATCTTTACCATTTTGTATGATGACAGACAGTTGTGATTATGGACTGGGGGTACATTTATTCCAAGAGAAAGAAATTAATGGGAAAATTGAACATCATTCTATAGCATTTGCAAGCAGAACATTACAAAAATATGAGAGAAATTACATGATTACTGAAAAGGAACTTTTGGCAATTGTATGGGGATTCAAAAAATTTAAAAATTATCTGTTTGGGCATGAAGTCAAAGTTTATACACATCATAAAGCATTAACTTACTTACAAGAGTGTAAACTGTATCATGGGAGAATTACCAGATGGTCAATGTTCTTACAGCAGTTTAAATACACAGTTCATTTTATAAAGGGTAAGGAAAATGTCATGCCGATGCCTTGTCAAGAATACCAGTGGGGAATGAAAATGATAATGGAAACAATAGTCAGGAGGGAAAGTTTCAAACTAATGTATTTTAAAGATGTCAAAGAGGAAAGTGAAATTAAAAAAAATCTGTAATCAATTCAGAAGATATCAAAATGGTAATGATCATTGGAAGCTTGTTAAAAGTTATTTAGGGAAGAAAGGTCATGAGAAAGTGCAGATGTATTATCAGGTCTTCAAAGGTATTCTGTTTTATAGACACAGCACAGATAGTGATATTTAGAAAGTTTGTTGGCCAGATTCTCACATAAGTACTTTGATAAAGCACACACATGAAAGCTTTGGACACTGTGGTGCATTTAAATGTATTCAAAAAATACAAGAGTGTATATACACTCCTGGAAATGGAAAAAAGAACACATTGACACCGGTGTGTCAGACCCACCATACTTGCTCCGGACACTGCGAGAGGGCTGTACAAGCAATGATCACACGCACGGCACAGCGGACACACCAGGAACCGCGGTGTTGGCCGTCGAATGGCGCTAGCTGCACAGCATTTGTGCACCGCCACCGTCAGTGTCAGCCAGTTTGCTGTGGCATACGGAGCTCCATCGCAGTCTTTAACACTGGTAGCATGCCGCGACATCGTGGACGTGAACCGTATGTGCAGCTGACGGACTTTGAGCGAGGGCGTATAGTGGGTATGCGGGAGGCCGGGTGGACGTACCGCCGAATTGCTCAATTACGTGGGGCGTGAGGTCTCCACAGTACATCGATGTTGTCGCCAGTGGTCGGCGGAAGGTGCACATGCCCGTCGACCTGGGACCGGACCACAGCGACGCACGGATGCACGCCAAGACCATAGGATCCTACGCAGTGCCGTAGGGGACCACACCGCCACTTCCCAGCAAATTAGGGACACTGTTGCTCCTGGGGTATCGGCGAGGACCATTCACAACCGTCTCCATGAAGCTGGGCTACGGTCCCGCACACCGTTAGGCCGTCTTCTGCTCACGCTCCAACATCGTGCAGCCCGCCTCCAGTGGTGTCGCGATAGGCGTGAATGGAGGGACGAATGGAGACGTGTCATCTTCAGCGATGAGAGTCGCTTCTGCCTTGGTGCCAATGATGGTCGTATGCGTGTTTGGCGCCGTGCAGGTGAGCGCCACAATCAGGACTGCATACGACCGAGGCACACAGGGCCAACACCCGGCTACATGGTGTGGGGAGCGATCTCCTACACTGGCCGTACACCACTGGTGATCGTCGAGGGGACACTGAATAGTGCACGGTACATCCAAACCGTCATCGAACCCATCGTTCTACCATTCCTAGACCGGCAAGGGAACTTGCTGTTCCAACAGGACAATGCACGTCCGCATGTATCCCGTGCCACCCAATGTGCTCTAGAAGGTGTAAGTCAACTACCCTGGCCAGCAAGATCTCCGGATCTGTCCCCCATTGAGCATGTTTGGGACTGGATGAAGCGTCGTCTCACGCGGTCTGCACGTCCAGCACGAACGCTGGTCCAACTGAGGCGCCAGGTGGAAATGGCATGGCAAGCCGTTCCACAGGACTACATCCAGCATCTCTACGATCGTCTCCATGGGAGAATAGCAGCCTGCATTGCTGCGAAAGGTGGATATACACTGTACTAGTGCCGACATTGTGCATGCTCTGTTGCCTGTGTCTATGTGCCTGTGGTTCTGTCAGTGTGATCATGTGTTGTATCTGACCCCAGGAATGTGTCAATAAAGTTTCCCCTTCCTGGGACAATGAATTCACTGTGTTCTTATTTCAATTTCCAGGAGTGTATTTTCATAATATGTCCAGGAGAGTTAGGACCTTACTCATCTGCTGTGACAAATGTCAAAGAACAAAAGTTAGTAACAAAACCAACAAGGGAATTTTACGAAATGTGGTACCAAATAAATAGTTGGACTTGGTAGGGATAGATTTGTATGGACAACTTCCAAGAGCTAAAGGGGGATTTCAGTATATTTTCGTCATTGTAGATATCTAAATATGTGAAAATTTATCCTTTAAAGAAAGCCACTAGTAAGAAAATAGCTTCTACATTTATAAAGGACTACTTTATTAAAGTGAGTACACCTAAAGCTATTTTATCTGACAATGGGAGCCAGTTTACTTCTAAATTTTGGAAGGAATTTGTAGAAGAACATAACATCAGACATATCTTAATATCATCCTATTCACCTAAATGTAACCCAACTGAATGGTACATGAGGGAAATTGGTAGGTTGTGTAGAACTTACTGTCAGAAAGATCACACAAATTGGTTATGTTATGTTGTAGAATTTGAAGACATTATGAATAGCCTACAACATACTACCACAGGATACTCTCCTTATGAGATCATGTTTGACCAAAAACCACCTTACTTAATCAAAGAACTTATAGAGTTCCCAGCTTGTAAAAGTATAACAGCAACTGAAAGAGAGGAGATAGTTAGAAGAACTATGAAAGATTATTATGACAAAAGAAAGAAATGGCATGACAAACAGATAAAAAACACAAAATTCGAAGTTGGGGATTTAGTACTGACAAAAAGTTACACCAAATCTAAAGCACTAAATAGAGAAATAAAGAAATTTTTTGATATTTATATAGGACCATTTGAAATTGTTAATAAACCACACCCAAATGCTTATAGACTTGTATATCCTAAGTCCAAAAGATTATTTTAACTTAGGCATGTTACACAGCTGAAATTATACAAACAGCCTTCATCACTCATATAACATCATAAGAACTGTCTTTGCTCAGGAGGTTGCAAGCTCTTTTTGCAATTTGCGGGTGGCAAACCCAAGCTCCGAGCTGGTGTGACTATTTCCATTTCAAGCCACATCTTCTCTTACTTATCTGTACAAACTCACCCTCTTCCACTTTCTGATTTGGATGAGTAGTTAGAGACTGGATGCCAAAAGGAAATGGTGCACGTATTTCATACTGAGCAGGCTGCCTTTTTCTGGTTATCTGGATACGAGTACAAACTTTGGGCAGATTTAATAATGTGTAGTTTAATAATACCACCAGAGTATGAATTTTGAGTAGCGTTTGTGTAATATTTACTCATGATGTCCATACAATTATTCTCATTATGCTGATAAAGTTATAATCTCATTTGATTTTGTGAAGAGTAGAGAAAATGTTTAGAATTGGTGTGAAGTTTACTTAAGATATCTGTGTTGTAATAGCAATGTACTATTACTTTACAACTGAGATGTGAATACAATTAGGTCAGACTGTTTGTAGCCTTATATATGTGTTCTCATCTGGTTTCTACTGTTACTACACATATTATGTGAAAGTCACTGGATAGACGTTGATTTACTATCAAATATGAAAATACTTTGTCAGGATCTTGTCCTGAACATGTGTTAGATTTGATATGTACTTGGAAAAGGATCAATTATCAGAAAAAAATTAATTACGTTTGTATTACTTCTGTAATTCATTTGTGGAGCATAACGAAAATGGAAATTTGTGTTGGAAATAGTTATTGGGACAGAAGTGTTCTGATTTCCAGGATTTAAGATTCGCATAGTTTTATTTTCATGTAATTTCTACCACTTCAATGATCAAACCATTGGTAGTCTTATTTAATTATTCTTTTGCCGTCTTAATACTATAAGATATGTCTGACATCTGTAAAAGTCATGCTATCTCCTAGGTATAGATACGAGATGTTCTTTGTCACAATGACTACACAAATCTGAACTTTTCAATACTGCTGTATGTTACAGCATGTCCATGCTTTTCAATACATACAAATGTTAGCTTATTATCTGATTGTTAGTGAAAACTGGTTAATTATCTCCAATGACTTTTTGAAAATACTCTGATGATCACTAATAATTCATGTGTAATGAGAAGCAAAGGTAAAACTAAAGATTGAGGATTAGTATTCATGATATAGTTATGGTTCTTGCAGACATCTATTTTCAATTGAAGACTAGTTGATTCATCAATAAGTAGCTGATGAGGAAATATAAATATATTTATCATACCTTTAGAGTGACTGAACTATCCATTTTACTCCTAGAATTAACCCATTCACATTTAACCGCTAGTACTTTACCCTTTGCCTAAGTTGGAATTTACCTTATCTTTGCCCAATGTTAATTACTGTCTGATCTGATGTTGCTACATCATGTCTGATGTGGTGATGACTAACGAGATATCTGTCAACTAGTTGTTGAGCAGTATGTGTTCTGTAAGTAACCTGCTGGCACTTAATTTGCCAATGTAAATCTGATTCTATAGTGGCATCTGGCCATGGTGGCTCTCAGTCTCTACAAGAAGATGCTGAAGAAATATGGGATGACAACATTCAAGCTAAGAGAACAAGGTGCCTTTGACAGTTATTGTGGGCAAATCCCTTTATTCATCCTTGCGGTTTCCTGACCTGAAATGTTCATGCTGGTTCAGTTGTTCTAAAGTCGGAGTTTGATTTGTAAGGAAATGAGGACGTTTGGTCCTACTAGTGGTGCAGTCATTATATCCATGTGCATTTCAACAGATGAAAAATGACATAATTTTTCCATGAAAATAGATGTCTGAAAGGCTAACAATTACTGTTTCTTGTAAATTGCTTGACAACTACCTATACAATATGAAGCATACTATATTCATCTGTTTAATCTGGTCTATCTAGACTCAATACAATGATATACAATTGTTACATGCAATTCATTCCTTTACAATTATGTATTGTCAATGTAATTTCAAACTTTGAGAATTTATTCATTTGCACTGCTGCTTGTAATATTTTCTGCCTATACGTAATACAAAGATATACCGTTCCCAGCAATCATTTATCATCAATGCTCTTTTCTTTTCAAAAGAAATGCACTTACTATAATTAAACTACAACTTACAGGCACAAAATTAGAACTACTGATGTATTGATATATACTATGATATCCTGTCACATGCAACTCTATTCTTTACAATTATTTATTGTGTTTGTGGTAAACTGCTTTCTTGTGGTATACAGCCTACCCCAGCAATTTTTAGTAGCAATATTATAGCTATAATTGATCCTACCACTCTGCTGATGACTGCTTATTTATAACTACTAGGGAAACATTCCACGTGGAAAAAAATATATCTAAAAAGAAAGATGATGAGACTTACCAAACAAAAGTGCTGGCAGGTCGATAGACATACAAACACACACACATACACACAAAATTCTAGCTTTTGCAACCAACAGTTGCCTCGTCAGGAAAGAGGGAAGGAGAGGGAAAGACGAAAGGATTTGGGTTTTAAGGGAGAGGGTAAGGAGTCATTCAAATCCCGAGAGCGGAAAGACTTAACTTAGGGGGAAAAAAGGACAGGTATACACTTGCACACACACACATATCCATCCGCATATACACAGACACAAGCAGACATTTGTCAAAAAAAAAAAAAAAAAGTCTGCTTCTTTTATTAAGGATAGGAGTTGACGGGTGTATTCATTGGCTGAGTTGATGTGTAGGTGAAGGATTAGGTGGGTGAGGGCAATGGATTGTTTAGTTTGGAACTGGTACAGGGACTGATGGAAAGAAGGGTTGCAGCCAGAGATTGGAACTTTAAGTGTGAGTCCTTTGGGTGTAATGCCACATATCAGACAAGCCTGAGAAAATAAAATATGGGAGCGTAATCAGGCTAGGGGTTCACATGCCTAATGATTACCAAGTTATTCTGGTCCCTGTTCACAGGCATATGCCTCTATTGCTGAGACCATTCTAATTAACCTTGTCAGTCTATTAAATGACTAAAGGCAGTTTTATAGGAGGAACCAGGAATCAAGCCATCATTTATGCATTATTAGATGTAACCATACTCAGTAATAGTACATTATTTATTTATGTCTTATTTTGTGGCATGTTATCACCAAATTGATAAACATTTTACTTATGAATTTATTTTGCTACATACCAGCACTCAAAGTTGTGAACACTCATTAATATTTGTAATTATCATGAGAAATGGCTCACTCATTAATATTTGTGGTTATCGTGAAGTATGGCTCACTTATCAATATTTGTTATTACTCTCTATATTTGTCAATGTCCAAGGTTGTTGTATGTAATTTTTTATATGTACCAGCACTCAAAATTGTGAACTCACTTATGTGCAAGTGTTCTTTGACTCTAACACTCCGAATTTTCTATTTCATTTCTTACTTCTCATTAGAGTACAAAGCCTATTTTATAGGAGAGTATTTTTGCACTCTTGAAGATACTGATTTTACTTAAATGTGTTACATATGTATGTAATGCTCAACCATATAACTGTCATGGTGTATGTGTCACTTATGAGCTAATTACCAATGTATAATGTTCAACCTTATAATTGTTATGATGTACCAATTATTCATGATTCATTTATTATGTATTCACACCCAAGTGGTGAAAACGTACCTTTATAAAAGGCTCAACCACAAAGTTATCAGTGCTGTTTCAATTACTTATAACACACAACCAATATAATGTATTAGTCACTTATATTGTCTCTCAGAGATATATATAACTGCACTCTTATATATCATGTTTGAATGATTGTAAAGGTGGGAAAGTGGCATTGGAAGTGTCTTGACAAATGAAAAATAGTTAGATTGGTCATTGGTCAGGCACTTCATCCTAAACAGCAGGCTGCATACTGCAAACTTAGTACAGAGATTAGTATATTTACACTTAGGAGTATTGTACTAGTTTGAAACTCTAAGTTGCATGTCAGCTCATACAGTTAAGAAATGACTTGTTCTTCCCTTGTACTATTGAGTAATAATTATTGCATAATGCTTCATAATTAATTTACATTTTTAATCAAACATAGAATTTATGTCATGCCATAAGTAAAATGCTTGTTCCTCCAGTTTTTTATAGAATGAGGACTGTTATGTACATTTGACAGAAAAGGTTTTGTTCAACTTTCAGTTTCATAAATCCTTTTGGAGCTGTTGAAACATAACAGCCCATTAAGGCATATTTAAAATGAACATTTCCCAGTCTAATTCAGGATTGCACATATAAACAAAATATTTAATTCACCAGAAAAACTTATAACCGAGAAAATAACTGTTTAATCTATTTCAGTTCAAAGTGTAGAAGCTCTGTAAATGAAGGGAATAATTCCTGTGAAGGAAGTCTCTAGTAATTAATGAAAAATATAAATGTGTTATTGTAATTTCTTATGTAATAGTTTATTCTCGAAAGAAATAATAGACATGTACTAATATTGTAGTGTACTTACTGTTCTGAGCAGACATACATTTAGATATGTATTTTCATTTCTTGTATGAATTTTAATTGTTAATTAATCAAATGTTCATCTTAAACAAAGCAGAGGATTGTTTGGGATTTTTAAGAAAATATAAAGAGTGACTGCCATGTTGGCAGAGGGAGTCAGTCTGGTTTTGGGTTTCGAGCAGTGATCATGTAGCTGCTCCTTTTGTATTGTAAGTATTGTTTGCCTATGTAATAATGCTTTAACTATGTTTTGAAAGTATAATACACGAATTTAAAATAACATAATACAAGATTATTTTTAATTTTAACTTTTCTGAAGTTGGAATTTTACAGTAACTGTCTCCAGGACTTATGCTGCAACTGATTGCCTGCTACGATGAGTAAACCAACCCCTAAGAATGTTATAGACATCAGTCAATGTACGCCCATCTCAGTAGGCAGTGCACATTCCATCATCCAATATTGTCTGCAGTATCAAAAACTGTGCTCATGCTAGGTTCCACAATCACAACCACCAAAAAGGCTAAAGTTTATGGCACGAAGAATAAGAAGTATGCAAATGTGTCCGTAGTTGGTCTGAGGTGACTCAGCTAACTATGAACACTCCAAACAGGTAATACGTGAATAAAACATCAAAGCTTTTATTTAAAATATCTACAGAAGAATGACGCAAACACTTTTAATCTATATTGTAATTAGAAAGGTAAAAAAAGAATTGTGACCAGATCACACACACAATCGTCATTCCTGTAATCCTTACTCCTAAAATAAATCTATAATTATTTGTCTGAATTTTGCGTATGGAAATGACATGTTCAGCTTGTTGGTACAGCATAATGACATAAAATGAAGAGACTAACACCTGTTTAAACAAACTCCCAGGACTCAAATATACTACAAGCCTGATCCAGTGTGTGCCCATAGATATCTACCTGTTTTGCTTGTAATATGCTAATGGGAAGTCATGGTAGAACATAAATAATTGAAAGAGTAAGGTCATTAATTCACTGAAAGAGGTAGTGAGTTTTTGAAAGGCAAATAAAGAAGACTGAGAACTTCATTAGCTTTTGAACAAATCCTTCTGCAGAGCTGTGGACACACACAGTGTCAGTAAAAGTGTAACACATAACTAAACCCAGGTAAATCTTAGTCTATAGCAACAAGTTATATACCTTCATTGCCGATGTCTGAACTAAATGAAAGATAAGTGTTACTAATTGTACATTTACTGCCACCAAACCAATTTTATCTGTTATGTGCTTCTTAATGACATGTACAGATTGCTCAGTCACATTGCCAGGAAAATCGAGCTTTTTGTTAACCAAGAGAAAACCAAATATATGGAAATAGGTCAAGTCATAAACCTAAATCCATACTTTGAAATTGACCAATATTCTAAATTCAGAAAAGTTCTCCAGTTTAAATATCTTGGATCACGTTTCAACAGTAAAAATATCATAACAATGGATATAAATGAAAGAATAGCCTCAGGGTCAAGCTTTGTCAATCACCACAAAGATGAAAAGAAAGATGATGAGACTTACCAAACAAAAGCGCTGGCAGGTTGATAGACACACAAACAAACACACACATACACACAAAATTTTGCAACCAATGGTTGCCTCGTCAGTAAAGAGGGAAGGAGAGGGAAAGACGAAAGGATTTGGGTTTTAAGGGAGAGAGTAAGGAGTCATTCCAATCCCGGGAGTGGAAAGACTTACCTTAGGGGGAAAAATGGACAGGTATATACTCGCACACACACACATATCCATCCGCATATACACAGACACAAGCAGACATTTGTAAAGGCAAAGAGTTTGGGCAGAGATGTCAGTCGGGGCGGAAGTACAGAGGCAAAGATGATGTTGAAAGACAGGTGAGGTATGAGCGGCGGCAAATTGACGGAGATGGGAACTTGCCCTTCAGCATATCCTCTCTTCTCGCTATCCGCCAGGCCTCAATCTCCGCTAATTTCAATTTGCTGCCGCTCATAGTTCACCTGTCTTTCAACATCATCTTTGCCTCTGTACTTCTGCCCCGACTGACATCTCTGCCCAAACTCTTTGCCTTTACAAATGTCTGCTTGTGTCTGTGTATATGCGGATGGATATGTGTGTGTGTGCGAGTGTATAGCTGTCCTTTTTTCCCCCTAAGGTAAGTCTTTCCGCTCCCGGGATTGGAATGACTCCTTACTCTCTCCCTTAAAACCCAAATCCTTTTATCTTTCCCTCTCCTTCCCTCTTTCCTGACGAGGCAACCGTTGGTTGCGAAAGCTAGATTTTTGTGTGTGTGTTCGTGTTTGTTTGTGTGTCTATCGACCTGCCAGCACTTTTGTTTGGTAAGTCTCATCATCTTTCTTTTTAGATATATTTTTTCCACGTGGAATGTTTCCCTCTATTATATTCACCACAAAGATGAAGATATACAACACTATTATCTGCCCCATAGTGCTATACGGTTCAGAAAGCTGGAAGCTTACAAAGAATGAAAGAGAAAAACTGAATGTTTTCGAAAGAAAAGTAATGAGAAAAATCTGGGGACTTGCGTTGGAGAATAGTGCATGGAGAATTCAAAAGCACAATGAAATTTATCAATTAATGAAGCAACCCACTATCATCCAGAAATTAAACAGTAGGAGACTGCAATGGGCTGGACATGTGGCCAGAATGGAAAACAACAGGATCACCAAGAAAGCATTTGAAGGAACTCTCCAGGCAACAAGACCACTGGGCTGACCTCATACAAGGTGGAAAGATGACATAGAGAAGGACATCGCAGCATTAGGAATTTCCACAGGGTGGAGAGAGGCTGCAAGAGATAGAAGGTGGTGGAAGCAGATCGTTGATGCAGTGCGTGGTCTACAGGGCCCGTGATCACTGATACGATAGATAGATAGATAGATAGATGTGCTTTCATAATGATTATGCAAGAGAAGTCCAGCACTGAGCTATAATGATGGATTTTGTAAATTGACATAAGCCAGTAAAATGTTACAAAACATTTCACAGTTATAATACTAAGCATGGTTCCAAATAAGTCTTACAGTAGTGGAAACTGCACTCTCATCAAATAGAAGCACAACACAGCAGTGTTATTTGAGCTTTTGGCCTGCAGATAACAGGCCCATTACTTTATTCATGCAGTAATTTTAAAGGACAGTAAACAATATCCCAGCACATGTCCAGTTCAGTCCAGGTAAACAGCAGCAGTGGTTGTAATTCACTTCATGGAGTTGAGTCGGATAACTGCCGCTAATGAAGGAAAAGTAACAGTGAGCCACATGTGGGTAGCCTTATATTGGCATGCCATGGAATGACATGTGACTGACCTGCAATATTGTTGGCTTCCCCACCTGACAGGGCCAGTGTTATCCACATTGATACATCCATATCTTTCATTTGCATGTTCACTGGGGTTATTAAACATCCTATGACTTAGCTTAGAAGCTATGCTGAACAAAGGCAAACCTACAATTATAGAATTTGTAGATTTAGAGAAAGCTTGAAGGTATCAGAGCTAAAGTTTATCTACAACTTGTATAGGAACCAGATTACAGTTGTAAAGTTGGACAAGATGAAAGGGAAGCAGTAGATAAGAAAAGATTACTGTACACTGAGCTCTCAGGAAAGGAAATAAAAAAAAAATTGGAAACTGAATTAAAACTCAAAGTTTTTATTTCTTTTAGGTTTGATGATGACATTGTAATTTTGTCAGAGGTGGCAAAGAACTTGGAAGAGCAGTTCAGTGGTTAGGAAGGTGTAAGATGAACATCATCAAAAGTAACACAAGGGCAATGGAGTATAATTGGGATAAGTGAAGTGATGCTGAATTAATTTAACTAGAAATAAAAAAAACTAAAAGTAGTAGGTGAGTTTTTCTGTTTGGGCAGCCAAACGACTGGTGGTGGCCAAACTATACAGGATATAAAATGCAGACTGGAACTACCAAGAAAAATATTTCTAGAAAAGAGGAATTTGTTAACATCAAAATAAAGCTAGATACTAGAAAGTCTTTCTTTGAAGTTATTTGTCTGGAGCACAGCCTTCTATGGGTGTGAAATATTGGTGATAATGTGCCATGAGTTTGTAATTCATGGCACGTCTTCCTTCCTGCACAGATCAGCTAGCTCCGCCAATGCTGCTCTTGTGATCCTGCTTGGCTTGGGGGCACAGTCAGTGACATTTGTAGCAGCTAGCATGGCTCTAAGGTTGGGTGGAGCAGTACAAGGTGGAAGGAAGTCAGTCAGTCATTCTGTTATCAGCATGTACACATCTTCTGAAAGCGAGTGCCTGTGACCACATGGCTGGCATCGGGAAGCCTACCAGTGATCGATGTCGAGGTTTTTTTTTTAGACAAAATAGTTGTATGGAGATAAACAGCGATTAATTTACTTATAATCAATTATTCAAAATGACAGTCACAATCACATTATTTATTTTGCCACCAACCTGTTTCAACCCGTGATGGGGTCACCTTCAGGGCAATTTACACCGTAAAGTTATAATATTAGTAAGTAATCATATATGTAATCTACAAGCAATTAGTCAAAGTTACATAAATAAACAGACTTTTATACCCACTTGGTCACTCGCTAGAGTCGTCACCCTGCCTGTACATGGTTGGTAACCATGCATGGTTGGCTCTCTGCATGAGCTTAAATAACGGCCAACAAAATGTGGGCAGATGGTAACACCCTCCATGGTGACCAATGGTAGTTACATGCTTAAGCAAGAGAACATAAATTTTCAAGTTTGTTCTAGTTGTAATGTAAAACATAATAAATAATATTAATAAATATAACTAATTCAACCTCGAGAAATTTACAATTGTTTAAAATTCAGGTAACTGTTGTCCCATTCATTTTTCCCATCATTTGTGGATAGAGCAGAGCCTTCTGTCTTTTGTGGTAGGGACGCCGTTGCCATGGGTGACAGTATATATCGAGCACCCCCTAGCCTGTGTGGTTGGGACACTGTCATCATGGTAGCTGCTTCGTATAATTCATCTGCTGTAACACCGTCTTTGCGTGGCATTCGTTGTTATGGTAATGGCGTACCATAACTATTCTTCCACCGTGTTGTTGTCAATCCATGTGGTCTTCTGCTGCAGTGTTATCTTTGTTGTGGTGTGTTTTGGCTGCTATTAACAAGAGTTGTTCCTAGTAATTAGTAAAAAAAACTTCAAAATCAGTGTATTCTCCATTATAAAATTAACATATTAGATAAAGAAGTATATCAAGTGCCCCTTTGCCTATTTGGCTAGGATTTCATCATCATAGTAGCCTCCTCATACATGTTGTCTGCTGTAGCACCCCATTCGATATCATAGCATGGTGTACCACAATCCTCCCTTCATCATGCTGCCATCGATCCACATAAGTTGTTGTATTATGGATACTCATCCACAAAGTTGTTTCTGAATTATATATTAATATTTTAGGACTTATATAAAGAAATCTTTAAACTTTGTAGGTCTTCATTATAAAATTATAAAATACTATGATAAAAGTAGTATCAATATACATCCTCATACAATATTAATATAGCTGAGAAGGAGAAGCAGTATTGTCATGAACTAATAAGATTTCAAAATAATTATTATCACAGCTTACTATTTGCTCATTAAGAATTGCCGTTGTATCCTGTTTATTGTGCAGGAAGATCTCTAAATTTTCCAAGTTGTCCATCATGGGTACCTTCTGGGCCACACGCAATACCCTTGGATTTTCTTCTATATTAATTTCTGTGTGTTGTTGTCCAAATAGCAATTTATTGTATGCTATTCCCATGGTATGTTCTTTGAACCTAGTTTTAAAATTTCTTCCTTTCTGTCCAACGTAGATTTTTTTACAGACTTCACTAATGGTCAGCATGGGGCATGGCCACTGTGAGGACACAAACAATCTAGCAGGGTGGTTGGCGTAGGTTCCTGGGCAGGAGGACAGAGTTCCACAGGAGATGCAGACAGAGGCTTCTAGATTACAAAAGGAGCATTAGTAACCAACAATGGTATTTTGCTCAGTTGGGTTACACTATTTAGTGTACAACAAAGACTGGAATAGAAGGGAGAACTGATAGAGGTACTCAAAGTACCCTCCACCGCACACCGTCAGGTGGCTTGCAGAGTATGGATGTAGATGTAGATGTAGATGTAGATGTAGATGTAGATGTAGAAAGGATGCAGGCTCTGTGTTGAGTGTGAAATTTGTTTAGGATGTATTTTAGTGGGCTGATAGCAGCATTGCTAAAGTGAGTAGTTGTTGTTGGGAGTGGCAGTAGATCTAGATTTAGTTGAGTGCCATGTAAGAAAGCCTGACTAAGCCAGAGGACTGTTTCCTGATGTATTGCTTATACAGGAACTACAATTAGGCTACAAACTAAGTCCAGCTATATAACTATTTGTCACTTGTCAAGAAGAATATTTTATGTTCAATAAAACTGTAAAATTAAGCCTACACCTGTACAACCCCTAGCCTAATTGACACTCCACCCAAATCCCACACTACAATAAACAGTTCAGTCAAGAAGAGAATATAAGCTTCTGAAATGTGGTGTTACATATGAATGCTGAAGATTAAATGGGTAGATTAAATACCTAATAAAGTAGTTCCTGTATGTGTGCTTCTTCAACAACACAGGTTTTATTCAACACCAGTTAAATATAAATAAATCACATAGTGTAATATAGGCTGACTTTTCTTGAACTCAACAGTAACAAAGAGTTCTGGAGGTAAATGCCTCTTGATCATTTAAGTACTCTGGGCATTTACTGAATAACTTAAATATTATTGCGGGGGAATACTCTAAGTTCAGCCAACTGGGAACACTCACTCAAGCACAAACCATTCATTCGGTGCTTGAACATTCCATTAATTCACTTACAGAAGGCATGATGTGCACTCAAAAAGAGAATGAGACAACACCACTTTAGGAAAACGGACCTGTCCCTGTGTAAGTTAAATATCAACAGCAGGGAATAACAAAGAGCAAATGAATGTCCAGAAAATAGCCAAGTATTGCAAGGCTATCACAAAAGAGTTGATTGGAGACCATGTAGTACACATCAGGGAGTTGAGGCAAGTGAGGCCAAGATGGTCCATGGTAGACCTCAAATCTGCCACTGTTGTTGAACCGCATGACCTGGTGCTGAAGGATGTATCATTCTGTGTCTTGCTTAGCAACCTTGCTGGACATATGTGTAATTATATCCCTTCATCCATCGATTCATCAGGTGGGATTAAAAGAGAGAGCTGCTGAATTCAATTGGAGAAAAAAGAAATTTGTAGTGCACTTGACTAGAAGAAGGCATCAGCTGATAGGACACATTTTTAGGCATAAATGAATTGTCAATTTGATAATAGAGGGAAGTGTTTAGGGTAAAAGCTGTAAAGAGAGATCAAGACTAGATTACAGTTAGCAGGTTCAGCTGGCTGTAGGCTGCAGTAGTTATAAAGGGATGAAAAAGCTTGCACAGGTTAGACTAGCATGGAGAGCTGCATCAAACCAGTTTTCTCACTCAAGACCACAATACATGGTCAGTGCACAGCTGATGTGGAGTTTGGAAAGAATAGTTTCAGTCTGTGGTGAGCTGAAACCTTAAGTCACCCTGAAGGTGTTCTCTAGTAGTGCACTTAACAGCAAACTGTTTCCCAAGGCCTGTATCCTTCTTCAAGCTCTTACCAGCCATGTCTTTAACTTTGTAGCAAACTCTGTTCCTTGGTCATGTGATGAGGGAGTCAGAACTCACCAAATGTAATTAGTCATAAAACACTTTTGTTCAATTGAGACAACAACACAGTGAACAAGCATGCAAAAACCCACAAACAGAAGTAAATCAAACAACATTGGTCAAAGAGTATGGAAGTCAAATAGCAGAGGTAATGTTTTTAGTCGATAGTTGCCGCAATTTTATTTACGAAATCCTCATACAGTATGCACAAAAAATGAGCAGATACATGCTGCCCCACTGCCAAGGGAATATCATTACAGGTATCTTCTTTGATAGTGCCTTCAGATTAACTGTGAAATACACATGGATGCAAGAAATTATAAAAATAATTTTCATTTAAACTGTTCATTCTTGTTAGGGTCTAGAGTGTATTTGTGAATTCTTGCAGAAAAGCCATCAGTGTGATGCCTAAGGACCTATCGCAGGAAATTGAGAATTCTTATAAAATGTAGCATACTTTAAGCAAGTTTCTTTGAAACAATCCATTCTGCCAATAATTTAAATACTTCAGTTTTAGATCTGTAAATCTTTATTCTGCTGTAGTAAATAATTTTCATAGTGACAAAGCTGTCCATTCTTGTAATAACTGTGCCTCTCCAAATGGACTGTCACTGTATTTGGATAAAAGATAATATATGCAATTTAGTACAGCACAAATCCTGACCACACAATTATAATTAATACTCGAGGACAAATTAATAAATGAAACAGAGCATTCAAAATTGTTTATACTGATAAGAATTTTAACTGGAAGTCATACATTATAGATTTACAGATCATCTTAAATGTCTTAGCTCTGCAAATTTTGCGTTATTGATAATATCAGATTTTGGAGACAAAAATGTACAAAATTGACTTACTTTTCCTATTTTCATACATTAATGTAATACGGCATCTTATTCAGGGTAACTTCTCATTGAGGCAAAAAGTGTTTGTTACACAGAACCATATCATAAGGATGAGATGTGGTGTGCACTCTAGGACCTCTTGTAGATAGCTCGTTAAACAGTCAGGTGTACTGACAACAGTCTCACAGCCCATGTATACCCTTATGAAGTTTGTTGCCAACAGTTCATCAATGTTTAAAAACAATAGTCACATTCACAAATATAATGCTAGAAGGAGAAATTATTTACACTATCCATAAGTCAGCCTTTGTGTGTCACAGTTACGGGTGAGTTATTCAAATCCTTGACCACCTGCACAGTGATATAAAGAACTTAATGGATGATAAAATGAACTTCAAACACAAACTGAAATTATATATACTTATCATTCCTGCAGCTCCTTAAACGAATTAATAAGTGTGTAATATTACGATTTTGTGTGTGTGTGTGTGTGTGTGTGTGTAAATTATAAATCACTGTAAATACATCTGTAAAAAAATAGAAATAAAATAAAATGAAAATAAGTAAATGGCCAGCATGTTGTCACATTTTCCTCTGAGAAGAGTTGCTGGTACTGTGATTGTAATACTAACTTATTCACAGATAATTATTTTCCTTTGTAAATTATTAATTTAGTAATAGTTCTGTGATATATTCACTTTCAGACAGATTGCAGCTGAATGGCATAAGTAGGAAGCAGAGTTTTTGTCTCTGTTGAAACAGATATTCACTTAAGGTCATTTTAAATGTGGACATGATACATTTAATGCCCTGTATTAAAACTTTACAAACAGACAGCAGTGCTCTACAAACAAGGAGAAACTGACCAACAGATTATTATTTAGTGACTAATATTCATCTTGCATTGATGGCAAGTCTGATTTTTTGTTAAAAAATATTGCTCTAGAAATTATAATTCCCTAATTACAGGCGCTTTCCCAGTTGTTTTCAAAACTGCTAAAGTTATTGCTTTGTTTAAGAGGGGGAGCAGACAATGTCTCTGATGGTTCACCTGAATATGACTGTCAGGCAAACAGTTGAAATATCATGAAGTGAAGTTTATAACAGCTGCATGCAATCCCAAAATCTTTTCAAACAGAATAGAGATTGGTCAATAAATATATAAGGTGGAGCATAGAATGTTTTTGTCTGTCTCTCTTTGGTGGCCCACCTGAAGACGACTGGCAGGTATCCAATCAAAATATCATGGAGTGAAGTTTACAACAACCAGCTACAATCCCAAAATCTCTTCAATCAGAACAGTGATTGATCAATAAATATATCAGGTGGAGCAGAGAACATCTTTGTTAGTCTTTGATGACTCATCTGAAAATGACTGGCTGTTGGCCAGCCTAAATAACATGGAATAAAGTTTATGATGACCAGCTGCAATCCCAAAATCTCTTTTAACATTAATTTGGTGGGGAAATTTTAAATTTCACAATCTCCATTCTTTTTGCCATATGAAAGGTCCTAGAAAAGTAATGTGTTTCTATGTAATTTCATTCTCTGATAAATATTGCCTACTCAAAGAACATCAGTTTGGTTTTGGCAAGAACAGGTCCATAAATGAAGCATTATTTTCCTTTGCTGATCAAGCTCTAAGTGCTTTTAATGTTAAAAATTCTGTCTCTGGTCTTTTTGTAGACCTGACTAAATCCTTGGACTTAGTCAATCACTCTCTGCTGCTTGAAGAAGTAGAATTTATTGGCATTAGAGACATTTGTAATATGTGGTTTCAGTCAAACCTCAGTAACAGGAGGCAGGTGGTTGAATTCTCAGACAAAGATAGCATTAGAGCTCTATCCAATGAAACTATGATTAGGTGTAGTGTCCCTCAAAATTCAATCTAGGGCTTTTACTTTTCCAGCTATTTATCAATGACTTGCCTCAGAATCTGCCTAATGCCTTACTTACATTGTTTGCGGGTGACACAAATCTCCTTTTTCATAGTCCATCTCTCCAGGTTGTTAAGAATGTAATAACAGATTTTATCAACAGACTAATTTTTTTGTGTACACAAAAACAAACTACTATTAAACAAAAGCAAAACTGCTCATATACTTTTCAGTGCCTCCAAAAATTAACCTGCCTACATGGAGCCCATACTAATTGACAATGAAACAATAGAGCAAGTCAATGAGATCAAATTTCTTGGTGTGTGGATAGACAATAACTTACAGTGGAATATTCACAGAGAATAGCTACTAAAGAAAATGATTATATGTGCTATGCTTTTCATATTCTTTGTCAGTCATGTGATATCTCCATCCTAAAAACACTTTTTGGTTTAATACACTTAGTTCTCTCATGTGGTATCTCATTGTGGGGATCAGTATTTGGATAAATTCTTGTAATGCAGAAGAGGCTCTTGAAGATAAGACAGATGTCATCTCCCCATACCTCCACTATCCCTATTATCAGGGAACTGAAAATACTGCCTGTTCCCTGCATTAATATATAAAAACTGTAACTTTTGTTAATAAGAATTTGCATTTGTTTGAGACCAATAAATCTATTCGTGATCATAATACTCCTACTAGTGCAGACATTCACCTAAACAGTCAAAGACTGACCAAATATTTGCTTGGTGTTAGAAATATGGGTAGTGTGCTCTACAATAAAATAGTGAAATCGATTACAGACAGAAGAAATGCATTTAGGAATACAGAAAAAAATATCTTGCTTAAGAATTCATTTTATTTGGGGGTTGATGAATATCTACACTGAATTTGACCTAAATGTTCTTGTACTCTTAGTCTACAGTGTGGTTGTCCTATAGTATGTATATACATTTTTGTAATATTGTGTAATTGATATGAATTGTGCTGTTATGTTTTTGTGTTTTATTTTTAATATTTAGTATTGCTGATGTGCAGTTGACTAAGTTTCTTAACTGTGATCTAGTCTGATGAGCTATGCTGTGCTCAGTTATTAGTGTGTCATCACAAATAATCTAATCTGTTCATCAATGTCATGTAATTTATGGCTTAAAATTCGTATCACATATTGTAAGGTGAAGTTCTGTTCTAAAAATTTTAAGTTTGTCTAAAATCTTCATAGATCTTGTACATATAAGATTTGATTAAATAAATAAATCTAGTTTTTAATAAGGAATATATGGTGGTACATATTCCTTGACTAATCAGTGTCTTAGATAATTATCATTTTATGTTTGATTTATGCAACATGATCAATAAATAAAAAAAAAGGTAAGGAAAACAAATTTGGCCAACAAATGGAAGAATTAATATGAAAAGCATTTGGCTTCAGAGAGATGATATTTTCACACCAATAAAGCATTCATGTTTATGGATGTACTATATTCAGTAAAACTATATAGTACATATAACAATGATGACGAAACAAAGTAGACAGTAAAAAGCGAAGGTCATTCTATGACAGTCATAGAAAATCATATAGGGTACAGTCTCACTCACCAGGTGACTTTGTATCAATGACATCTTTCCTTACATCTATACAAAAAAATAATAGCTACATTTATTGTCATCAACATCTTGAAATTGTTCAAATTAAATCATTTAATATAAATTTTTGCCTCCTTAGGCAGACCATCATGTATTTTTTCCATACTTCTGATAGCTCTCCTTGATGAGACTGATGCAACAACATTGTCATGTTCACACATGGAGTCCATTCCACATACAGTTACCATCATCTATTGTATGGGAGTTTTCATCACGGATAATGTTGATTTGATTCGAAAATCTGAAACATTATAAAACAAACTACTGTTACAAATTAGAAAGAGAGAAAGTACCACTATACTTCCAAAACATGTAATCAAAACTAGGAACAAAATAGACCCACAACTGACATAAACAACACATCAGTGTCATTTAACTACAACACAAGATTAAGTAAACATTGTGAAAACCAGGTCATTAAATATAGCAATGAAAACAATCAATTTTTGACAAAATAATTTTATTGGACAGATACAAAATCTACACACCGAACAGTGCCAGAACACAGACATAGAAGAAAGTTATAATATGGCAAGCTTTTGGAGCCGGTAGCTCCTTCTTCAGGCTGAAGGGGAAGGAAGAGGGGTGAAGGGAAAGGACTGGAGAGGTCTAGGGAAAGGAATAGGTTTTTGGAAAGTCCAGCCCCCTACAATCAGTCTTTCCTTCTCATCCCATGCAGTAAATTTCCCCTAACTGGTCCTGGGTGACTTTCCTGAAATCTACGCCATTACCTAGACCTCTCCAGTACTTTTCCTTCACCCCTTTTCCTTCACCCCTTTTCCTTCCCCTACAACCCTTTTGCCTGAAGAAGGTGCCACTGGCTCTGAAATCTTTCCTAATTATGAGCTTGTTTTATGTATGTGTTCTGCCACCACTTGGTGAGAAGATTTTTTTTTTTTTTTCCTATCCAAGTAGGTCATTAAATGTGGCATACTGTGGAGTTCTATTATGTAACTATTGTCATTTCTGTTGTTTAGTGATGACTTCAAGTCAAACATTAATGTCTCAGCTGTTTTCAGTTTATAACAGCAATCAACATAACTGTTGGAAGACATTAAGAACTACCAAATAAATCAGTAATATAAAATTTATACATGAATGGAAAATTCAGTATGAAATACATACCTATATGAGGTTGGATCACTATTTGGCAAATAGAAGAAACATTCAACTTATACTGGTCTGTTGTTCATTTCTTCTTCTATTTGGTGTGGAGTGATGTATGCTCATAGGCACATTAGTAAAAACTTTCAAGTAGTATACAGAACCAACCCATCACAGACAACACACACATACACACAGCTACATTATCTCAGCCAACTGAACTGGCCTGACTCTCCAGTGTCAGGACAATGCAGCCAAGAATGTGTCTGCTTGTTTCTTTTATATTAGTTAGCACCAAATAAGGACACTGCCAGAAAACCCAGAAATATTTTCAGTCTTGTTTATGTGCATGTCAACTGCTCAGTGACTTGATGATACGGTGAATAGTTACCATTACCTTTACTTTGGTACAAATGAAATAATGAGAACAATATAAAAAATGTAGTGCTCTGACCGATACACTTGAGCAGAAGACAGCACAAAACATTAATATCTTATTCTAGAATGATCTCAGTTTGGATACAAATACTGAAAATTTTTGGAAGGAACTGCTAATTAATGAATTTTAATGGAAACTGTTGGCACAAAACTTGTCTTGAAAATTGTATGTGTGTGGTCTTATTTTTGTCATTTTTATGCTATTCTCTAAAGGTCATTACATGCCTGAATACAAAGAATTTTGTGGTGCAAAGAAAGATTTTAGGACTTACTGGAGGTGTAAAATTGAAGAAATGGTACTGGTAATCAGATATTCTACTTCCATGCGGTACACAAATGTGAGAGATCCTCTGAAAAAAAAAAAATACCTTCATCGAAACATGAATTTGTGCGTCCACAAACTAGACTTTTTGTTAAAGGAACCTTTCATTATGGTATACATGGAATACATTTACAGCAATTTTTAGAATGATGTATTTAATTTCTCTCTGTTCCAGCATATAGAAACTTTAAGGAAATTTAACTGTTCCTCTATTTCTGTGAATAATCTGTAATACATTTTCTAAAAATAATTACCAGTATTTAAACTAAAGCATTTTTATGCAAAAATGATAAGAACAACAGGAAAAAGTTCAATTTAGAAGTGTGTTCAAACTATTTAGCACCAAAGAAAATTTTAAAAGAGGTATGGAGTAATATTGGCCATTATAATTCAAGACCTAAGACTGTAAAACGTTAATAACATTAGCACTGCAGTTTCAGAAACATAGTTACAGCCACAAGTACTAATTCTCTATGACAGTAAAAGACAAATACAGAATCCATAGCTGCTGTGAAAGAAACTAGTCACTACTGTAACAGCTTTTCGACTTTCACAGGACTGATGGCAGAGAAGATGATCAGTAGCTAAGCTCAGTAACACTAGAGAAGAGGAGTATTATGACCTCTCAGAGTATGTTATTAAATACCTCAAAAGGTATTGTAATCATATTGGCTAAAACAATTAATAAGATTTTAAATGAAGGCACATCTCCAGAATGTTTGAAAACATCTGTTATTAAACTAGTTCACAAGAAAGGAGATGTAGCACCTACAGATAATTATTGACCTACATCACTTACACCTGCAGTACCAAAAATAATAGAATACTGTGTGCATGAATAGGTAAACCAATATTTGAATCTAATGATATACTTAGCTCCTTATAATACTAGTTCTGGTCCAGCCTTTCTACATTCCAAGCAGTTGAAAGCATGATAACTAAGGTGCACAAATGTTTTCAATAATAATAAATAATTTTTGCAACAACATTGTAACTAAGAAACACAACTGTTATAGTGCCCCACAATATTTTCATAAGAAAACTTTGCCACTATGGAGTAGAAGACAATCCTCTATGACCAATGCAATTTAGTCAATCAGGAAAATAATAATGAAAATTGAGATTGTCTCCCACTTATGAAATGATTCCTTGTAAAGCATTGGTACTAAGAAGTATAGTTACAGCCACAAGCACAGATTTCACCCAATTTCACATGATGTGTTCTTGGATCTTTGTTGTACAGTATTGATACAGATGATGTACCCACAGTTCTGCAATGTGAACTATTGAGGTGACACAACAGTCATCTCATCTGACACCAATCTTGTAAATGTACACCACATTACGATGGTAGTGTTGGAGAGATGTACCACTTAGTTTCAGGTGTACGTACTGCAGAAAAATGACAGTAAAACAGAAGATATTATATTCAGTCTAAATCCAGTCAAAATAACAAAACAGTCAAACCACCACACCAATGGCATAAAAATGTTTGACTGACGCTAAATATGTAATGTGTATTGGCTTGTAGCATTATTTATTTTGATCCAATATTAACTGATTACAAAAAAAACGTTTTCTTTGTTCCAGTCTTCAGGATAAGTCAGAGTCTTACATACTAGAGTTACATATTACTGCCTGGCATTATTATCTACACTGTTTCTAAACTTAGTTGAGAGAACAATGTAACATATACGGACTACACATAAAACCAATTTGCTATTGCAATACATTGATTAAGGAATTTGCAGTTTGTGGCACAGTCTTCAAATCTGAGATTCAAATATTTACAGTTTGTAACACACTCTTAGATCTGAGAGTCATATATTTTTAGGTAGATGTCTTCCATCATACAAGTGTACTAAATGTAGAAACTCATCTATTGAATACACAGGATTGTTTAGTAGCCATAATTTTAATTTTTTTAGTTGTATAATGGGCAATTTGGAGATATTAGGATGGAAGCAATTCAGTAGTTTTATGCCTGTATGCATAGTGAGGGCCTTTCTCATACAGTGTTGTTCTGTGAGAGATGATGTGCGGTCTCTCTCTCTCCCTTTAGTGTTGTGTTCATGTGTTTCTTTATTAAGTGTTTTGTTAATGTTTACTGCCATAAAAATCATCTTAAGTATGTACAGGTTATGAACGGTTAGTATTTTAAATTATTTAAACAAATTTCTGCAGGACTCCCTGCCACATTTCTTTCCCTTAATTTTAAGTGCACTCTTTTGTAGGATAAGTACATTTTTCATATTATCTTCATCAATCAATCCCCATACCTCTATCCTATAGCTTAGATGGAATTCAAATAGTGCATAATATAATTGCCTCAGAATGGTAATACACTACCACATTGTGCAGGATGATGGCAGCTTGTGGCCTGCAGATACAGATCAGTATGCGTTGGCTTGCAGTAGACACTGTGTCCCAAGGTTCCATCTGCTTTCCTTCATACCAAAACATTAAGAAAAGGTAAAGTACCATCTTTTTCCACTTCCACTGTGAAGTTTATATTCAGATGGAGTGAATTCAGATTCTGAAGAAATGTAGGTAGAGTATCAAATCCATGTGGCCACACCAAAAATGTATCATCCACATATTGCAGAAAACAAGAGGGTTTGTGAGTGGATGACTGTAGTGCTTTTTCTTCAAAGTCCTCCGTAAAATAATTGGCCACCACAGGAGACAGAGGGCTTCCCATGGTGACACTGTCCACTTGTTCAAAATTTTGGTCATGAAATAAAAAGTATGTTGAAGTAAGCATATGTTTATATAACGCTACAATGTCACCCTCAAACTTGTTACTAATGAGCTCCAAAGAGTTCTGCAAAGGCATCTTTGTAAATAAAGACACAACACTGAAACTTATTAAGAGATCCGATGATTGCAATCTAAAGAATTTTCAGGTGACCTATGAAATCTTCAGAGTTTCAAATATGATGGTCACACTTGCCTACTAGAGGTCCCAATAGTGATGTCAGGTATTTGGCAGCAAAATAAGTAGGTTCTCCTATGTTACTTACAATGGGATGGAGAGGCACCCCATTCTTATGGATCTCGGGTAGACTGTAGAGTCTAACATCACCTTGGCTAAAAGAAATACTCTACGAGAATTGAGAGACCAGCAAGACATCATCATCTTACCTGCTGACAAAGAAAGTGCTACTGTGCTTCTCTCACGCACAGAATATAACAGCATGATATACAAACTGCTTGAGGATCCTGCATATAGTAAATTAAAAAGTGATCCAATGGGTAGGATCCAGAGAAATACTGTGGAGCTCATAATAAGTAACATTGGAGAACCTACTTATTTTTTTTTTTTTTTTTTTTTTTGCCAAATACCTGACATCACTATTGGGACCTCTCACAGGCAAGTACGACCATCACATTCAAAACTCTGAAGATTTCATAGGTCACCTGAAACCTCTTAGAACGCAATCATTGGATCTCTTAATAAGTTTTGATGTTATGTTTTTATTTACAAAGTGCCTTTGCAGGACTCTTTGGAGCTCATTGGTAACAAGTTGGAGGGGGACATTGTAGCATTATTTGAACACGTGCTTCCTTCAACATACTTCTCATTTCATGACCAATATTTTGAACAAGTGGACAGTGTCACCATGGGAAGCCCTCTGTCTCCTGTGGTGGCCAATTATTTTATGGAGGACTTTGAAGAAAAAGCACTACAGTCAGCCACTCTCAAGCCCTTTTGTTTTCTGCAGTATGTGGATAATACATTTTTGGTGTGGCCACATGGACTTGATATTCTGCCTACATTTCTTCAGAATCTGAATTCACTCCATCTGAATATAAACTTCACAGTGGAAGTGGAAAAAGATGGTACTTTACCTTTTCTTGATGTTTTGGTATGAAGGAAAGCAGATGGAACCTTGGGACACAGTGTCTACCGCAAACCAATGCATACTGATCTATATCTGCAGGCCACAAGCTGCCATCATCCTGCACAAGGCGGTAGTGCATTATGTATGTTTGTTCATAGAGCACACATGATATCTGATCCTGAAAGCCTGTTGAGTGAAATACAACATTTGAAGACAGTGTTCTGACAAAACGGCTATTCTGAGAGAGAGATACGTAATGGATTCAGGCTCAGGTGAGTTCAATCTGGTGAGCAGAATAAAGATACAAAGACACCCAACACTTTGGCCTTTCTGCTATATATTGGTGCCTTGTCATCAAGAATCAGAAGAGTCCTCAGAAGATATGGAATTACGTGTGTCTTTCAACCATCTGCTAAACTGAGAAACCTGTTGGGTTTGGTTAAGGATGACCTTGGCCTGAGGAAATGTGTTGTGTACAAGATTCCTTGCCAATGTGGGTCAGCGTGTATAGGCCATACATGCTGCACAGTACAAAAATGCTGTGATGGACATTATCGTCATACACGTCTTCATCAACCGGAAAAGTCAGCAATTGTGGAACACTGTCTGAATACAGGACATCAGATGATTTATGAAAAGATGTAAGTTTTATCTGTGGCATCATCTTTCTGGGATTGCATAATTAAGGAAGCAATATATATCCGTACAGCTAATAATCTCATCAACACGGATACGGGATTTCAACTGAGCTCAGCTTGGAGACCTACATTGGCTGCTATTAAATCATGACACAAAAATCAAGATTCTTTGATAACAGGCTCGTCATAACATTGGTCTAGTATGGCCATCAGTTAGTAATGTATGGCCACACTGTTGGCAAATGCAGCGTACAGCTCACATGCAGGAGAGCCGCTTTGTGATTTTTTGCATAGGGAGTTTGAATATGGCACCATCTAACTGCAAATCATTGTGCATGCATGATTTCCACACCTGTGCATTTTTCACATGCATGTTCTAGAAACAGGGTATCGATGGGTGGATACCATCAGTCGTACCTAGCCACTAGCAGGGTTGAACCAACTGAAGATGTCGGACAGTTGCTCCGAGGAAATATTGTTGAATTTGCACAATGTGATCCGACAGCAAACCTGTGAAGACTACAATGTGTCATTATAATACTGGTCCAATCCACATTGCTTACCATGTTATTCAAATTAATTATATTTTGGTCTGTATTCATCCTAATATATCTATAGCAACTGTGTGTAGGAACCTTTTATATGTTCACACCTAGTTCTATTGCGTGGTGGCCTGACAAAGCACTTATAGTAAGAGAAGATGTTAGATCATAAAGATGAATACCAGTGATTATGTTATCTATTGCAGACTGGCATGTTTCAGTCCCTCTGGTCGCAGTGTTGATCAGGTATATTACATTATATTCATGCAGAGTATACTTGAATAGTCTAGTGTGTAACATATCTGCTAATACAATTATGTTGAAATCTCCTATAATTACTAACTTATTCTTCTGTGATATAAAAACATTCTCTATCATGTCACAAAATTTTGTTACGAAAACTTCAAAGTTTACACCTGGTGGTCTTTATAAACATATAACATAAATTTTATCATTTGGTGTCTTTATACATGCTGCACATAATGCAATTGTCCCTTCTAATGAATATTTACTTACATTTACAGGATTAAAATCAAATGTGCTTTTTACATACACTGACACACACCCATCTCTGATGGAAGATCTGCAAAACTTATGAGCTACAGGGCAGTGCATGATAAGTCACCTGATTTGTTCCATGAATAATACATTTGTTGTTGACAAGATTTATAATTTATTGATGCAAAAGTAAAGAATACAGCTTAGAAATACAACCTAATGAATCACATATTCAATATGACTGCCATTTTGGTTTACAACTTCTTCATCTACATCTACATCTACATTTATACTCCGCAAGCCACCCAACGGTGTGTGGCGGAGGGCACTTTACATGCCACTGTCATTATCTCCCTTTCCTGTTCCAGTCGCGTATGGTTCGCGGGAAGAACGACTGTCTGAAAGCCTCTGTGCGCGCTCTAATCTCTCTAATTTTACGTTCGTGATCTCCTCGGGAGGTATAAGTAGGGGGAAGCAATATATTCGATACCTCATCCAGAAACGCACCCTCTCGAAACCTGGCGAGCAAGCTACACCGCGATGCAGAGCGCCTCTCTTGCAGAGTCTGCCACTTGAGTTTGTTAAACATCTCCGTAACGCTATCACGGTTACCAAATAACCCTGTGACGAAACGCGCCGCTCTCCTTTGGATCTTCTCTATCTCCTCCGTCAACCCGATCTGGTACGGATCCCACACTGATGAGCAATACTCAAGTATAGGTCGAACGAGTGTTTTGTAAGCCACCTCCTTTGTTGATGGACTACATTTTCTAAGGACTCTCCCAATGAATCTCAACCTGGTACCCGCCTTACCAACAATTAATTTTATATGATCATTCCACTTCAAATCGTTCCACACGCATACTCCCAGATGTTTTACAGATGTAACTGCTACCAGTGTTTGTTCCGCTATCATATAATCATACAATAAAGGATCCTTCTTTCTATGTATTCGCAATACATTACATTTGTCTATGTTAAGGGTCAGTTGCCACTCCCTGCACCAAGTGCCTATCTGCTGCAGATCTTCCTGCATTTCGCTACAATTTTCTAATGCTGCAACTTCTCTGTATACTACAGCATCATCCGCGAAAAGCCGCATGGAACTTCCGACACTATCTACTAGGTCATTTATATATATTGTGAAAAGCAATGGTCCCATAACACTCCCCTGTGGCACGCCAGAGGTTACTTTAATGTCTGTAGACGTCTCTCCGTTGATAACAACATGCTGTGTTCTGTTAGCTAAAAACTCTTCAATCCAGCCACACAGCTGGTCTGATATTCCGTAGGCTCTTACTTTGTTTATCAGGCGACAGTGCGGAACTGTATCGAATGCCTTCCGGAAGTCAAGAAAAATAGCATCTACCTGGGAGCCTGTATCTAATATTTTCTTGGTCTCATGAACAAATAAAGCGAGTTGGGTTTCACACGATCGCTGTTTCCGGAATCCATGTTGATTCCTACATAGTAGATTCTGAGTTTCCAAAAACGACATGATACTCGAGCAAAACACATGTTCTAAAATTCTACAACAGATCGACGTCAGAAATATAGGTCTATAGTTTTGCGCATCTGCTCGACGACCCTTCTTGAAGACTGGGACTACCTGTGCTCTTTTCCAATCATTTGGAATCTTCTGTTCCTCTAGAGACTTGCGGTACACGGCTGTTAGAAGGGGGGCAAGTTCTTTCGCGTACTCTGTGTAGACTCGAATTGGTATCCCGTCAGGTCCAGTGGACTTTCCTCTGTTGAGTGATTCCAGTTGCTTTTCTATTCCTTGGACACTTATTTCGATGTCAGCCATTTTTTCGTTTGTGCAAGGATTTAGAGAAGGAACTGCAGTGCGGTCTTCCTCTGTGAAACAGCTTTGGAAAAAGGTGTTTAGTATTTCAGCTTTACGCTTGTCATCCTCTGTTTCAATGCCATCATCATCCCGGAGTGTCTGGACATGATGTTTCGAGCCACTTACTGATTTAACGTAAGACCAGAACTTCCTAGGATTTTCTGTCAAGTCGGTACCTAGTATTTTATTTTCGAATTCACTGATCGCTTCACGCATAGCCCTCCTTACGCTAACTTTGACATCGTTTAGCTTCTGTTTGTCTGAGAGGTTTTGGCTGCGTTTAAACTTGGAGTGAAGCTCTCTTTGCTTTCGCAGTAGTTTCCTAACTTTGTTGTTGTACCACGGTGGGTTTTTCCCGTCCCTCACAGTTTTACTCGCCACGTACCTGTCTAAAACGCATTTTACGATTGCCTTGAACTTTTTCCATAAACACTCAACATTGTCAGTGTCGGAACAGAAATTTTCGTTTTGATCTGTTAGGTAGTCTGAAATCTGCCTTCTATTACTCTTGCTAAACAGATAAACCTTCCTCCCTTTCTTTATATTCCTATTAACTTCCATATTCAGGGATGCTGCAACGGCCTTATGATCACTGATTCCCTGTTCTGCACTTACAGAGTCGAAAAGTTCGGGTCTGTTTGTTATCAGTAGGTCCAAGATGTTATCTCCACGAGTCAGTTCTCTGTTTAATTGCTCGAGGTAATTTTCGGATAGTGCACTCAGTATAATGTCACTCGATGCTCTGTCCCTACCACCCGTCCTAAACATCTGAGTGTCCCAGTATATATCTGGTAAATTGAAATCTCCACCTAAGACCATAACATGCTGAGAAAATTTATGTGAAATGTATTCCAAATTTTCTCTCAGTTGTTCTGCCACTAATGCTGCTGAGTCGGGGGGTCGGTAAAAGGAGCCAATTATTAATCTAGCTCGGTTGTTGAGTATAACCTCCACCCATAATAATTCACAGGAACTATCCACTTCTACTTCACTACAGGATAAACTACTACTAACAGCGACGAACACTCCACCACCGGTTGCATGCAATCTATCCTTTCTAAACACCATCTGTGCCTTTGTAAAAATTTCAGCAGAATTTATCTCTGGCTTCAGCCAGCTTTCTGTACCTATAACGATTTCAGCTTCGGTGCTTTCTATCAGCGCTTGAAGTTACGGTACTTTACCAACGCAGCTTCGACAGTTTACAATTACAATACCGATTGCTGCTTGGTCCCCGCATGTCCTGACTTTGCCCCGCACCCGTTGAGGCTGTTGCCCTTTCTGCACTTGCCCGAGGCCATCTAACCTAAAAAACCGCCCAGCCCACGCCACACAATCCCTGCTACCCGTGTAGCCGCTTGTTGCGTGTAGTGGACTCCTGACCTATCCAGCGGAACCTGAAACCCCACCACCCTATGGCGCAAGTCGAGGAATCTGCAGCCCACACGGTCGCAGAACCGTCTCAGCCTCTGATTCAGACCCTCCACTCGGCTCTGTACCAAAGGTCCGCAGTCAGTCCTGTCGACGATGCTGCAGATGGTGAGCTCTGCTTTCATCCCACTAGCGAGACTGGCAGTCTTCACCAAATCAGATAGCCGCCGGAAGCCAGAGAGGATTTCCTCCGATCCATAGCGACACACATCATTGGTGCCGACATGAGCGACCACCTGCAGGTGGGTGCACCCTGTACCCTTCATGGCATCCGGAAGGACCCTTTCCACATCTGGAATGACTCCCCCCGGTATGCACGCGGAGTGCACTTTGGTTTTCTTCCCCTCCCTTGCTGCCATTTCCCTAAGGGGCCCCATTACGCGCCTGACGTTGGAGCTCCCAACTACCAGTAAGCCCACCCTCTGCGACTGCCCGGATCTTGCAGACTGAGGGGCAACCTCTGGAACAGGACAAGCAGCCATGTCAGGCCGAAGATCAGTATCAGCCTGAGACAGGGCCTGAAACCGGTTCGTCAGACAAACTGGAGAGGCCTTCCGTTCAGCCCTCCAGAATGTCTTTCGCCCCCTGCCACACCTTGAGACGACCTCCCACTCTACCACAGGTGAGGGATCTGCCTCAATGCGGGCAGTATCCCGGGCAACACAGTCGTAGTCCGATCGGGGGATGCGTGGGACGAGCTGGCCGTCCCCGACAAACCCCCATCCGGACCCCCACAGTGATGCCCATTGGCAACAGCCTCAAGCTGTGTGACCGAAGCCAACACTGCCTGAAGCTGTGAGCGAAGGGATGCCAACTCAGCCTGCATCCGAACACAGCAGTTGCAGTTCCTATCCATGCTAAAAACTGTTGTGCAAAGAACGTCTGAACTAATCTACAGAGAGCGCAAACAAAATGACACAAAATTGAAACGGTTATTAAACTACAAGATTGCCTAGTAAATGCAGTAATGCTGCCACTTGTGCACTGCTGACACACTGCTCGGCAGCGGAAGGAGACTACGCGATTTAACACTATTCGAGTACTAAAACGCAATGCTACAACTCTCAAATACTATAATACGCCCAAAATTTATGAATTAAACAATGCAAGTATCAAAAACACGCAAAGAAATTAAGAATTAAACTATGTAACAAATGAGTGAGCTAGGAGTATACGACTTGCTGCTGCAGCTGCTTATCCAACGGCGGCAGGGAGCACACTGACTGTGACCAACCGACACTGGCCGTTCAAAACAAAAACAGATGACAGACGACTATGCGAATTTACACTATTCAGGTACTAAAACGCTATGCTACAACTCTCAAATACTATAATACGCCAGAAATTTATGAATTAAACAATGCAAGTATCAAAAACACGCAAAGAAATTAAGAATTAAACTATGTAACAAATGAGTGAGCTAGGAGTATACGACTTGCTGCTGCAGCTGCTTATCCAACGGCAGCAGGGAGCACACAAGCATTTCTGACGATTCCCCGACACAAATTTTCTGGAATGGTGCGGCATAACTCCACAATGATGGGCCTAAGTTGTACTGCATTTTTGGGTTTTCTGTGGTACACTTTCTTTTTAAGGAACCCCCGAAGGAAGGAGTCACATGGGTTAATGTCCAGGATGTGGGGCAGCCACATTCCTCCTCCTACGTAACATTCTGGAAATCTGTTTGACAATACCCTAAGGCCAAGTCTTTCATGTAGGAAATCAAGTACTTCATTGGCAGTATGGGGGCATGCTCCATCCTGCATGAACCATTGTGTCTGCAATGGAAGACCTGAGGCCATAAGTTGAGGAAAGAACTGGTTTTGCAGCATGTGAAAATAGCGTTCACCAGTTACTGTAGTATCGAAGATGAACAAACAGATGATTCCATGGTTTAACATGACCCACACACCCACTTTGTCCCCATAGGTGTCTTTCATGTGGATTATTCGTGGAGGTTCACGTACCTAGAATTGAATGATCTGTTCATTCACAATGCTGTTAACGCAAAAATAATCTTCATCATAAAACCATGTGTTGTGTAGCACTGCCTCTTGGTCTTGCCTGATTGTCCACCTTGCAGTCTGCAGTCTCCACTCCTTACCTCTGGTAGTAAGCTTATGTGCCACAGTCATCTTATATGGATACAAGTGAAGGTCAGATTGAACAATTCTTTGTACAGATCAGTGTGGAATTCCCAACTCGGCACTGACTCTCTTGTTGATTTACTCAGACTACAAGTCAGAGCCACTCAAACTGCTTCAATGTTCTGCGGCGAACATACGGTATGTGCATGTGGCCTCTGACAGTCCAAAACAGATCCAGTACCTTCAAATTTTTTATGTAATATGCATATTGCCTGTGGGCTGGGAGCCCGCCCTGTGCTGAAATGAGCACAAAACCTTCTCTGTATCAATGTAACACTGTTCATCACTGTGAACAGTAACACAATCTTCGTCTTTTTTGTGACGGTCAACCACTCTTTGTCCACCATCGAAGCAAACTGAAATGGCGGACTCACAATGGAAGCAATGAACTCACAGTGACATCTGGCATAATTTCCATGAAGTGCACAAAGTTGAGCGCTCAATTTGAATGGTATTGCCCCAATAGTATACTTGTAGGATAAAAATTCAATCAGGTAGTACCATGTTTAGAGGTTTAAAAAGTTCTAATTTGGTATCAGATAACCAGTGTTCACTAATAGCAAGCAAGTCAGGCACACTTTCATTTTCAAACATATCTAAATTGTTGATATTTATTTCTCAGGCACTGTACGTTCTGGTGGATTATTTTATTTATAGTCGTAAATACTTTGTTGTAGATTTCTCTGCTTTTCCAACTTAAATAAGGTCACATCTCTGTTTCTCTTGTGGGCTTCCTTCTCTTTCTGGTTTCCACTAAAAAATCATTTAGATACGATGGAGGCACTGGCTTCCGTCTGCTGTCTGAAGTTTTTTAGTTGACAGTGCTGGTTCTGCTAATGTTGGAGTTGATTCTGCTGCTGTTGTGGATGGTTCTCCTGCTGCTAAAGATGGTTTTGTTGCTCTTGCTGTATTTTACTGCTGGTGTTAGGGCTAGCTCTGCAGTTGTTGGAGCTGTTACTGAATTTGCTGTTGTTACTGTAGCTGTTCTTGATGTTTTTACCACTTTTGGTGGAGATGCTGCTGCAGGAGTTTGTCCAGCTACCATTGATGTGGCTGCTGGTGTCAGAGGTGTCTTTGCTGTTGATGAAGCTGCTGCTGCTTGTGTTGTTGTTGTTGCTGTTGTAATTGTTTCTGATGGTTTTAGTGTTTTTGGTGGAAATAATTCTGCCGGTGCTCACTTTAAAACTAATGGAGGTATGGTGCTCATCACAGTTTGCCCTTCCTCACATAGGGTTTCGGGCACTGCTTCTTTTGTGTCTTTAATGGAAGGCGTATTTGATAAGTGTTCATGCTTGGAAGAATGGGCTGTTGAAGCTGATGGTAATGACATGCTGTCATAATGTTTGTTGAGTCTCTAACATTTCACTGATTTTCCCACATGAAAATTTCTTGCCCTTTTTGTTCAGAGGCATCCCTTGTTTCATGAAGCACTCCCTCTAAGAAAATGTATACAGTTTGCATTTGGATACATTTTGCATGCTAGTGACAATCACATTCTGCTTCTTAGTATTGTCCAGGAATTTGCTTAAGTTGTGCACAGCATTCAATATAACTCATTCCTGTACATGTCACTGGCACCTCCAATTAAGAAGATATAACGATTTGTGCTTTTTTTGTTGTCTTTTAGGAATTCCTTTATAATTCCCTGCATTGGAGCACCTGGTTTCACACTACTGGAGGCTTTTAAGTCACAATGATTATTGAGAATTTCCACTATACCACATCCATGGCTATCAGAGTAAATATCTAAGCCTACCTCATTCTCCATGCTGTTGGCAGTATATGATGTTATTGGCGAAATACTGATGTTTCAGCAGGTTCAGTAAGAAGAAGCTGAATCATGTTCTCTAATATTTTAATGTTCTTTCTAGCTGCTTTTAGGTCTTTGTATACTTCATTTTTCACATTTAGTTTGAGTTCAGCATTACATATCTCTGTGGCAGCTTCTCAACCATTATGCATATGATTACAGTCACACGAAAATACATTATTGCAATTTACTTTTGCAAATCAGCATGAATGATACCATATATGTTTTGCTGGACACATTCTAACACCAGTTTTCACTCTTTCACCACATGAGCGACACTCCACTGATGATAAAAACTATAAGTTTATAGAGCAATTTTCAACAACTTGTATACATGCCACCATTTTGCTTCCTACTAGATTCATTTGTCATGGAACCTCAAACCTACTTTGGCATTCGGCATTCACCTCAAAACTAACATGTGTATCTCCTCCACCCCCCCCCCCCTCCCCGTCCCTAACACCCTCCTGCTTTTTTGTCGAAATAAGGGAGGCTAGGACCTGACAAAATTAATATGCCAAACACAATTTATTTAAATCTTAAGACAGTTTTATTGCACTGACTAACCAAAAGAACGTCTTCATAACATTTATAACCAGAAGGTCTACAGAATTTTTTACCAAGACTACATTTGTTTACCCTTTTGACAGCAGTCTGAAGTTTGCTATCATTCTTTGCAAATTGGACAAATTTATCACATGTGTAACAAAAATTAACACTTATTTGTTGTTCAGATTTTATTAAATCTATATTGCAGCAGTTCCTATCATCAGACCATTTGCCGTTCATCAGAGAAAAAAGCCAAGAATGATATTTATCTTCTTGGCTATAATTCCTTTGGCCTCAGGCTCAGTCATCATGGATACCAACTTTTCAACTGTGCTACCACTGGTGCCAATTTTTGTATTTTTTATATTTTTCAAAGACCAAAATTTCATTGTACAGGTTATCCTCATTTATGTCTATCTGAATATGAGTAAGCAGGTTCTAAAATCATTAAAATTAGCTGAATTCTTTAGGGACAGTGGGAGCAAGGACTGAATTATAGCATTGTCAGAAATGTTTACATTTTTTACAATGTAAGTATGAAAGGTGTCATAAAATTCAACAAAATTATTTTGAATTCTCTTCTGATTGATAGGATCTAATCTATTTAAAATTTTGTGTGTATTGCTTCCAAAAGTCAAGTCATCTTTCCTTTGCAAAATTTTATTTGACTAAGCTTCAATGATGCAACAAGACTCCATAGTTAAATCTGAAATCTCTAGATTTTTGAGGTTTCCAAAATAATGTTTCCAATGTAAGAAAAAAAAATGAAAATATGCTCCCAGAGTTAACATTTTGCTTGGATCCTTATCTTTAAAATACAATTTGAAGCATTAGATGTTTCATTTGTGCTTTGAAAATAACTTATTATTGGCCCCCAGTTCTTTATTAGCCTTTCAACAGCTGATGTGAGGGACAGACACCTAGTAGGCACATGCCTTAAAATTGCACACCAATCAGTGCCAACAAAATTTAAAAAAGATCTTAATTCTTTCCTGGATTTTGCTGACAGCCAACAGCCTTGCCACAGTGTTAACACCAGTTCCCATCAGATCACTGAAGTTAAGCGCTGTTGGGCTGGGCTTGCATTTGGATGGTTGACCATTCAGTCTGCCAGGCACTGTTGGCAAACGGGGCTCACTCAGCCCTTGTGAGGCAAACTGAGGAGCTACTAGATTGAGAAGTAGCAGCTCCGGTCTCATATAAACTGACACATGGCCAGGAGAGTGGTGTGCTGACCACATGCCCCTCCATATCGGCATCCAGTGATGCCTGCGGGCTGAGGATGACACGGCGACCAGTCGGCACCATTGGGCCTTCATGGCCTGTTCAGATGGAGTTTAGTATTATTTTATTATGCTGACACTGAAAAGTGTCCATAAATCTTAGTAACTATCATTTCTGTGTCTACATCTAAGACATCAGAAGCAAATTTAGTACCATTATGGATTATGTGATTTGTGCAGTTTGCTTTAAATATTTTGTTATTTTTCTCACTCAATAATTTCATCATAATTGACACTAGCATTATCAGCACTATAAGGCAAAATGTTATTTACATTTAATGAATGAGATTCAAGACTGTTTCCTGTCAAAGCATGAATACCGCTAGCACCCTCACCTGCTTGTTCCCCAAATCTAATAGTTCATTTCTGATGCCAACACAAGGTTCAGAGTACCTGACTACTACAGGAAACATTTTTCTCTTCTTGAAATTCGACTCATCTGAAGCCACAGAAAAAAAATGCTACACTTCTCTGGATCATTAAGCACATCTAGGAAATCACGTATATTCTAGGTGCTAATACACTTTTTGAAATAGATTCTGCTTTCATCCTACCACAATGTATTTTTTTTGGCCACATCTTAATCCATAAATACACTCTTTGTTAGTTTATTTGCACAGTCCATGCTGATATAACTTAGATTGTGCCTCACTGTATGATACATTAACTATAACTCACCCACTGCAACTTTGTCGGATTCATCACTAGTGGGACTATCACTTAGGCATTGAAAATAGCTGGGTATCTTAGATGTCTTACTTCCCCTAACTCTGCTTTTGTGTCCTTCAGTGTTGGCCTCAGTGTTGGCATGCTGCTGACAGTCTGTACTACCACTACGTGCTATGCTGCATTCACGGTTGCAAAGGGTGCAATACGCTTTAGAATTGTTTCCTTTTACAGGATTAACCTATATATGAGTTTCTTTCCATATCTTCTGATACATACAGAAGTACTTTCCTCTCTTTTTCTGCAGAGTTTTGGTTTCTTCCATTTTGCATAACTCGGACTGAGCAGAATGACTAAGAAACAAGGTAATTGCAACATGCCTTGCAACACCGTGTTATGTTCTGTGTTCCCTATATATTAATGTAGTAACTGTATCGATAATACTATGCTGTATCGATTAATTGATATTGCAACCATTGTCCAGCAATGAGATTTGAAAAATATATGGCAGGTTTAAATTTTAATGTGTCATTTTCTGATATATGGGAGACAGGAGCCCTCAAATATTCAGAAGAATACAGAAGATGATACTGGAGAGTTGGCAACCCTATCCTGGACATTCTCTTGCAATGGGTTATCGATCAAGAAATTGATTAACCTAGAACAATTATAACAGGTGCGGATTCAGGGTTCTGTTCTGGCTGAGGTCATAATTTGTTTCTGTATTTATCCTGCTGCCAAATATAATTTGTTTTCATCCCAACTTTGATATGCCACAAATGCTTTGCATTTTATTGAAGATACCAGCAATAATATGTATAAAATGTTTTAATTTAATAATAAAGATTTATTTGTGTCAGTTCTTAGTACATTGCTGTAGCATAGCTGCCAAGAAATTACAGTTCAGAGAATTTCTCCATTTGAAAATGGTTCATCCAAAAATTTTAGTAATACATGTTTCATGTGAATAACAGCAAGAAAACCTCTCAATTTTCTATGACATCACACTTTGCGTTATGTAAAATCAAAGTGTGCTCTCACCATTATCTCTGTTTCACTTATCACTACAATTGTTAAGGCAGGCCTGCAGACAGTAAGTACACAAGGATGTAAGTATGGGAAATGCTCTTTCTTTCCATCTGCGTGTGGGAAAATCAGACTTTCTGTATTTTTTTTTGTCATTGGAGGGTATTTTATTGTCATACTTTACTCTACTTCCTTTAGTTTGCAGTTCATTAAACATGTCATCTTTGTTGGTGGTCAGGCTGTGAATGGCCACTTTTTTGTGGATGGCTGTTTTCAGCAGCTGTTTGGGCCACAAGCCAATCAAAGTAGGTAGTTCCCAGTCAAGCAGCTTAAAACTATCCTATGTTAAATATTACTTGTAATTTTTTAGAATTTTTGTTTTAATTCTACTTTATATTCTGAAAGTTAGTTGAGAAATTTGAATATTTTAATATTTAAAAATGTAAATACATTTAACAAAAAATGCTCACCCCTGCCCTGGATCAGGTGTGACCATGATTAGAATACAGAGTACATTTGAGATGTAATTTTGAATGAACACAATGCATACCCTGTCTAGTGCCAGGTGCATCCCCTTCAGTGTGCAGTACTGTTACCCAGTGGCAGATTTTTGCAGCTAGATTCCTCCTCCTGCTCAGCAGTTCTGTCTGCTGGAACTGAGCTGCAATCTGTTCCAGATTTCTCTTTCTCAGCACTGCTCTGTGTTCCTTTTTCATCTTGCTCTTCACTTTCTTCCTTCTTGTGCAACTCAATTCGCTTCTCACATTCATCTTCCCCATGCCTCCCCTTCTCCTCCTCCTCCTCCTCCTCCTCCTCCTCCTCCTCCCCATTGCATTCTACTTCATCTAGTGTTTCACATTCACCATTCTCATAATCCATGTCACTTTTGTCTTCCTCCTCACCTTCCCCCTCCTGCATACAAATTACTGCCTTCTGTTCTCCTCTTCTTCTTCCTCATGTCCATCATTATTGTGCAGCCTCAGGACAAACGAGTGACAGATTTTGCTTTCGTGATGCACCACCGTACGGAAGTGAAGGTGACTAAACTCATCACTTGCAGACCCTGAGGTCAAATCAAAATACTCGTCATTTTCGTTGTACTTGAACGGCGGACCCTGCTGAGATCTCTTCAATGAGCTGTTGACGATCGCCTGCCGCATTAAGGCCTCCCGCTCTAGAAGTAGCCTCTGGCTGCGTAGCTGCATCCTCTTCTCATGACCCACGTTATGGTACAGGCACACTGACATCTGCAACAAGAAACTGACTTTCACTAAAGAGTGCCATAGACTCTATGTTCACCTAACATCTTCCAATGGAAAGTTTGTATCTTTGTTATGGATACACAAGAATTATCCAAGTTGTGAAATAATATAAGGATGAATAACGAGACAATCAAGGAAGTGAGGTCTGTAGGAAATAAAGTAGTGTGTCCAATAGTTGGAAGATAGCAAAAGTCACACCCATGTATAAGAAATGCAGCAGAAGTTATACACAAAACTACTGTCTGATATCATTGAAATCCCTCTGTCATAAAATCTTAGAACATATTATGATCTCAAACACAATGAGGTATCTTGGACAGAATGTCCTCCACTATGGCAACCAGCATGGAAGCTGAAAAAAAATTGGTCATGGGAAACCCAGCTTGTTCTTTTCTCAGGTGATACACTGTTAGTTACGGGTCATGGCAGTAAGGAAGACTGAATATTTCTTGACTTCTACATCAAATGGTATGTTTCACTGTATCAGCTATTAGGGTTTCTTCCCATTCCATTCATGTGTGGAGCACAACGAGAATGATTATTTGAATACCTTTGCACATGCAATATTTATTCCAGTCTTATCCTCCTGATCTTATGTGAGCGATATGTAGGGGATTGTAATCTTTTCCTAGAATCATCATTTAAAGACAGTGCTTGAAACTTTGTTAATAGACTTTCTAGCTATAGTTTACATCTATCTTCACAGTCCTCCAGTTTAGTTCCTTCAGTATCTCATCGAATCTCTCCCACAGATCTAATAAACTTATGACTATTTGTGCTGCCCTTCTCTGTACACATTCAGTATCTCCTGTTAGTTCTATTTGGTCTGTATCTCACTCAGTATTCTACAACCGGTCACACAAGTGATTAGTAGGCAATCTCCTTTGTAGACATTGCGATTCCCCAGTATTCTACCAATAAACTGAAGTTTACCATTTGCTTTAGCCATGACTGAGCCTATGTGATCATTGCATGGCATATTCCTGGAAAGTGTTAAGCCCACTTATTTGTACAAGCTGGCCGATTCAAAAAGTGACTCATTGATATTATAGTCATTAGATACTACATTTTTTTCATTTTGTGAAGTGCACGATTCTACATTTCTGAACATTTAAAGTAAGTTGCCAATCTTTACACCACTTTGAAATCTTATTGAGATCTGACTAAATATTTGTGCACCTTCTTTCAGCTAATAATAATAATAATAATAATAATTTTATTGTCATTCGGCCATTACAGCAATAGACGTCATATACATACTAAAATACAATTAATAGTTTGAAAGAAACAACAGGTTCCTGGTTAACATTATAGTATTATATTACAGTTGATAAATTCTCTTATGTCATAGAATGGGTGGAGGACTAGCCAGTCATGAATTGTTTGTTTGAATAATTGTTCAGGTAATTCTTGAACAGATTGAGGAAGATTATTAAATAATTTGTACCCCATGATTTCGTAGCTGTTGAGTGACTTTGACAATCTGTGGTAAGGAATATAGAGCCATCTATTCCTTCTTGTATTGTGGCTGTGTACATTTTCTCTGGTTTTTGTTTCTGGTAATTTCTTCTTCGTATAAATTAGAACATAGTATATGTACAAGTTTATAACAGTCATGATTTTCTGTTCACAGAACAATGGTTTACAGTGTGCCTTATATGCAGAACCAGTAATTATCCTAATAGCTTTTTTTCGCAGTATTAATATGTCATGTACACAGCTAGAGTTCCCCCACAAAATAATTCCATATGTTATTATACTTTGAAAGAATGAAAAATAGGATGTTCTAACATATTTTTCAGGAACACAATCCATAAGTCGCCTTAACAGGTAAATAACTCTTGACAATTTACGACTAATATATTGTACATGTTGACCCCAAGATAATTTATCATCAATGTATACCCCCAAAAATTTGACATAACTTGGATCATCTGACAGAAGCTTGTCTCTAAGACTACAGACCATCTGCTGTGTTTTGTTTTCATTCAGCAGGGATCCATTTGCCTTGAACCAATAGGATGCTTGGTCAATTGTCTTTTCTGCACAAGTTTTAAGGCTATTGAAATCCTCACTAGCATTAAGAAATGTTGTATCATCTGCATACAACACAGTGGTGGACTTGATAAATGACGGCAGATCATTTATCATTATCAGGAACAAAAAGGGGCCCAGCACAGATCCCTGTGGAACACCTACCTTGACTTGCTCTATACTCGACATTTCTCTCCCTACACAAACAACTTGCTTATGATTCTGAAGATATGATTTTATTAATTTAAGGCTGTTATGTATAATGCCATAGAATTCCAGTTTTTCTAGGAGTGGCTTATGCTTTACACAGTCAAAAGCTTTGCTTAGATCACAAAATGTGAGTTGAGCATAGCCCTTATCCTCAAACACTTGATGTAAGTATTTGACTACAAAGTCTATAGCGTCCACAGTAGACAACTTTTTCCTAAAACCACAGTGAGATTCACTAATTATTCCTAATTTTTCAAAATAGACAGATATCTGTTGGTAAATGACACATTCCAGTATTTTAGAAAAAACTGGGACTATGGAGATTGTCTGTAACTGGAAGGTGAGTCCGTATCTCCCTTTTTATATATTGGAATTACCCTAGCCACTTTGAGTTCTTCGGGAAAGTATCTTTCAGATATGCATATATTTATACAGAATGTTAAGGGGTACACAATATAGTCTATTACTTTCTTTAGTAAATTACAGGATGTGTCATATATATCTACAATGTCTGAAGATTTCATCCCTTTTACAATGCTTAGGACATGACTAGGTGAGACCTCGGAGAACATAAACGTACCTGTGTCTGTTGGTGTTCTGCAAACATTTTTAGAAAGTAACTCTGATGAACTGATATCAGGTTTGATTATGGTATTTCCTATATTTTCAACAGATTTAATAAAGAAGTCATTGAATTTTTTGGGACTTATATTAATTATTTTGCTTCTCACATCTTTAGCAACACCATTTATTAATTTCCATGCAGCTTTGCACTTGTTTGTGGAATTATCAATGGTATTGAAATTATGTGCTTTTTTGGCTTCCACGATGGCTTTTTTATGCTCATTCCTGCATTTTATATAGGCTAATCTGGCATGTTCTGTTTTCTGATTGCTACATATATTGTGCAACACCATAACTTGGTTTTTCATATTTGATAATTGTTTAGTGAATCATGAATTTTGTCTGTTTGTAGCCCTGTTTGTAAAGCCTTTGTCAGTTAATTTGCATTTCTTTATGGGGATGTTGTCATTAAATTGTGTCAGAAATGTTTTAAAAAATCTCTCAAATAATAGTTTCCCTGACAAATCAGCACTAAGACTATAACTTGTGTCACCATGACGTTGGTTGAACCAGTCTCTCACAGCTAGGGACTTACAGGTAGTACTTCATTATAGATAGCTGCAACACCTGCAAAAAGTCTGAGGTTACTACTGATATTGTCTGCAAGATCATTACTTTACAACACAAATAGCAAGAGTCCCAAAACACTTCCACAGGGCACATCTGAGTTTACTTCTATATCTGATGATGACACTCCATTCAAAATAACATGATGCATCCTCCCTACAAAAAAGTCCTCAATTCAGTGACAAATTTCACTTAATACCCCTACTTTTGACAGTAGGTGTAGGTGTGATACTGAGTCAAATGCTTTTTGGGAATCAAGAAATGAAGCATCTACCTGACTACTTCCAAAGCTTTCAGTGCATCATGTGAGGAAAGTGCAAGCTTCCAAAAAGTATTTGACTCAGTACCACATCTATGCTCATTATTTAAAGTACAATCATATGTTGTGTCAAGCAAAAATTTGTGGTTAAACTGAGGATTTATTGGCAGGAGGGACACAGCATGTATCTCAGATGGAGAATCATCAACATTTGTAGAAGTAACTTCAGGTGTGCCCCCACTGAAGTGTGTTCAGACTCTTGCTGTTCATGCTATATGTCAATGAGCTTGCAGATAACATAAATAATAACCTCAAACTCTTTTCAGATGATCCAATTATATATTATTAATTACTGTCTGAAAAAGGTTGTAGAAATATACAGTCAGATCTGATACAATTTCCATTCACAAAATGAAATATGTTGATATCCTCTGACTGCAATGTCAAGTGAATCACAATTGGCATTGATCAGCTCATACAAATTCTTGGGTATTTGGGTAAAAAAAGAACAAAAAGAAAAAAATCAACTTGTACAATGTCATCTATGAACATCTTTACATCTCTTATAAATATAAGTTGCCCACATAATTCAGCACAACAGTCTCCCTGCACTTACAGAAAAGAACACATTTAAACAATAAACCATATAATTTAACACTGGATTCTGAAATTTATCTATATATGGTTTAAAGAGCAGGAAAAAATTATCTTTCAATTTGACAATATAATATTTGTACATTCAAATAAATTTCATCTGTAGATATCTATGTTGTGACTCGCCGATCATTCAAAGTGCCGCCGCGCAATTACGCACTTCCTCTACGTGTGGCGCTGTCTACCAGCCATGCAGCAGCTGCGACACCTAAGCGGCCAGCCGAGCAGCGGCCGCTAGACTGGGACTCAGTGCTCATTCAAATGCTAACATGTACACATGTCTTACTTGTCAACTTACTCTGTGACTTATATGTGTTGTGTCGTTCCAAAATATATGTATTAAACTTGACTTTATAACAATTGGCGACGAGGTAATGGATTTTTCCTTTTCACCGTTGACTCACAGGGTTCAATGGCTACTGTCGAGCAACTATTGCAAAATCTCCTTGAACAGCAAACGCTTCTAACAGCAGCGATTCGCAATTTCGTCGCGGCGTCAAATGCGGGGCGTTTCTCGTCGTTGGCTATACCTCCTTTTCCTCATTACGACGAGACGGCGGAAGACTGGTCAGATTATGAAAAACATCTTCGACAGCACTTCTTGGCATTTCATGTCACGGACGAACAACCATGTAAGTCTCTGTTCGTTTCCTGGAATTCACCTCAAATGTATCGGTTGTTGTCGCAGTCGGCTCCTTTGAAGGATCCTGCGTCTTTGTCCTTTGCTGAAATGTGCTCACTTCTGTCTGTCTATTTTCAAAAGCAAACGCATGTGGTAGCCTCTCGTGTTGCCTTTTATCGTTGTCAAAAACAGCCACATCAATCCTATCGCGCTTGGGCTGCTGAACTTAACCGCCTCAGTCGAAAGTGTCAATTTGTTACCGACGTTCACAAGGAATCCTATGCCGATTCCATGGTACGGGATGCTATTATCCGGTTGGCGCCCGACAAAGAAGTTTGGCAACGTGCCCTTCAGTTGGCGAATCCGACTCTAGATGAAGTTCTCTCCATTGCGCAGTCTTTTGAAATTTCTCGCGCCGCTGGGGCGCAAATAGAGGCGTGGGGTGATGTCGGGGAAATACCTCTGTGCGCTGTAGGCGACGCGTGCGGCGCGTCCCCGCCAGCCGACGTGGCCGCAGTGCGCTCCCACGCGCAGCCTCGGCCTAGCCGTAAACAACCCGCTAAGAAACTGCAGCAAAACCCCCGGCAACTTCCTTCATGTCCGCCGTGTTTTACGAAATTTTCACGCGAGGATTGTCCCCAACGTTGGGCTGTGTGTCGCAATTGCAAAAAGCAAGATCATGTGTCTTCCGTTTGCAAATCCGACCGCATACATTATGTTCATGAACATGACGCTGATTCTGATTCTGTGTTGTCTGTCAATTGCACTTCTTCCCTTTCACGGAAGTTATTCCTCACTGTCCAAATCCTCGGTCGAGATGTTCACATGCAAGTGGATACCGGTTCTGCTGCAACTATAATTAATTCTCAGACGTATCTTCAGTTAGGTTCTCCACTCCTGTCACCTGCCACTCGGCAATTACAGACGTACAATAAACAGAAGATTTCTCTCTTGGGACAGTTTAATGCTGAGGTACCTTACAAATCCGTCGTTCACACTGTTCCCATATTTGTGGTCGACCAGAGCAACGCAGAAAATCTTTTTGGTTTCGATGCCTTTCGCATTTTTGGGTTCTCCATAGATGACTCTGTCAACACTCCTGGAGTGGAAAAAAGAACACATTGACACCGGTGTGTCAGACCCACCATACTTGCTCCGGACACTGCGAGAGGGTTGTACAAGCAATGATCACACGCACGGCACAGCGGACACACCAGGAACCGCGGTGTTGGCCGTCGAATGGCGCTAGCTGCGCAGCATTTGTGCACCGCCGCCGTCAGTGTCAGCCAGTTTGTCGTGGCATACGGAGCTCCATCGCAGTCTTTAACACTGGTAGCATGCCGCGACAGCGTGGGCGTGAACCGTATGTGCAGTTGACGGACTTTGAGCGAGGGCGTATAGTGGGCATGCGGGAGGCCGGGTGGACATACCGCCGAATTGCTCAACACGTGGGGCGTGAGGTCTCCACAGTACATCGATGTTGTCGCCAGTGGTCGGCGGAAGGTGCACGTGCCCGTCGACCTGGGACCGGACCGCAGCAACGCACGGATGCACGCCAAGACCGTAGGATCCTACGCAGTGCTGTAGGGGACCGCACCGCCACTTCCCAGCATTTTAGGGACACTGTTGCTCCTGGGGTATCGGCGAGGACCATTCGCAACCGTCTCCATGAAGCTGGGCTACGGTTCCGCACACCGTTAGGCCGTCTTCCGCTCACGCCCCAACATCGTGCAGCCCGCCTCCAGTGGTGTGGCGATTTCAAAGCCACTGCAAATGCTCAATGCCTCATCGACACTTACCCTATGCCCTGTCCTGAAGAACTGTTCACTAAACTTGCTGCATGTCAGTATTTTTCTAAAATTGACCTGTCAGAAGCTTATCATCAACTTCCTCTCGACGCTGCTTCCCGGCAGTTTCTGGTCCTTAACACGCCTTTCGGGCTCTATCAATACCAACGCTTGCCATTCGGGGTTGCTAGCGCCCCTGCTCTCTTTCAGCGATTCTTGGAACAATTATTGCTCCCTGTCCCTGGGTGTATCAATTACATGGATGACATTGTTGTCACTGGTTCCACCACTGAAGAACATCTTCAAAATCTCCGCACACTTTATCATGTCTTACAGACTGCTGGTCTTAAGTGTAATCTTCAGAAATCACAATTTTTTCAGGCATCTATCACGTACTTGGGGTTTCAACTCTCTGGGGATGGTATTCGTCCGCTTCAGCAAACTGTCGCTGCGATCGATGCCCTTCCTTGCCCTACATCTGTTAAGGAACTGCAGGCCTTCTTGGGGAAAATAGCATACTATCACAAGTTTTTACCATCTGCGGCTTCGGTGGCTCAGCCGTTGCATCGCCTGTTACATAAAAACGTGCCTTTTTACTGGTCAGCGTCACGCGAAGTGGCTTTCCAGAAATTGAAGACTATGCTGAAACAGGCCCCGTGCCTGGCTACTTATCGATCTGGCCAACATCTTGTTCTTGCCACAGACGCCTCTCAATACAGGGTCGGTGCAGTCCTTGCGCACCGTTTTTCTGACGGTTCGGAACAACCCATTGCTTATGCCTTCAAAACGCTCACGGATGCCCAACAAAAGTATTCTCAAATTGAGAAAGAAGCTTTGGCCATTATTTATGCTCTTCATAAGCTTGTTGTTTTTCTCTATGGCTCAAAATTTCATCTTGTTACGGATCACAAACCACTTGTTTCCTTGTTTCATCCATCATCGTCACTTCCCGACAAGGCTGCACACCGCCTCCAGCGTTGGGCTCTTTACTTGTCTCGTTTCAATTATGAGATTCATTTCCGGCCAACGGCTCAACATGCAAATGCTGTTGCTCTGTCTCGCCTTCCCATGGGTCCTGATCAGGCATTCGATAGGGACGAACTTTTGTGTTTCCACCTGGATGTTACCGAGCAGCGGGTTGTGGACGGGTTCCCCATCACTGGGGACAGGCTGGCGGCTGCTACGGATTCTGACCCTACCCTCTCCTGGGTTTTACGCTGTATTCAGAAGGGTTGGCCAGATCGCCCGTCCGCTAAGACTTCTGATCCGTTGTGGAACTACTACACTTTGCGCTACCGCCTCACGGCTAGGGATGGTGTTATCCTCCTCTCCACTGACAATGCTTCGCCGCATGTTGTGGTACCTGCGTCTTTGCGTGCTTCGGTCTTGCACCTCCTTCACCAAGGGCACTGGGGTGTGTCTCGCACAAAATCTCTGGCGCGCCGTCATGTGTACTGGCCTGGCATCGACTCTGAAATTGCCCACATGGTCGCTGCCTGCGGCCCTTGTGCGTCACAGGCCGCTGCCCCAAAGTCATCTTTGTCACTGTGGCCTTCGCCTGAGAAGCCCTGGGAGCGCATTCATGCTGACTTTGCGGGACGCTTTTTAGGTACTTGTTGACTCCTCGTAATTGACGCCTACTCTAACTTTCCTTTCATTGTCCGTTGCACGTCGCCTACCACCGTGGCAACCACCAGTACTCTTGCCCGCATTTTTTCTTTCGAAGGCCTCCCCTTTACTCTTGTTACTGATAATGGTCCGCAATTTGCCTCTTCCGAATTTGCGGATTTTTGTGCTCATCACGGCGTTATGCATGTCACGGCCCCGCCATTTCATCCACAATCCAACGGTGAGGCTGAACGACTGGTCCGCACATTTAAGGCTCAGATGTGGAAACTTCTTACTTCTTCTGCTGCTGATGATGCGCTTCTCCAGTTTCTGGCGTCTTACCGTTTCACCCCCATGGTCGACCACAGCCCGGCTGAGCTCTTACATGGCCGACAGCCCCGCTTGCTACTTCATCTTCTGTGGCCTTCCACCTCCCGGCCGTGGGTGCCTTCACTTGGCCAGTTCACCGCCAATGACCTCATCTGGGTACGGGGATATGGCAGGCGGCCAAAATGGAGCCCAGGCCACATCTTAAGACACCGTGGCAGACGCCTGTATGAAATCCAGACGGACACGGGTGTTGCAGTGCGTCATTCAGACCAGCTTCAGCCTCGTGTGCCAGCAACGCCTGTTCCGAATGCCGCTACACCACCTTGTCTCTACCTGATGCTCGGGATCTTGGCATCTCTCTATACTCACAACACAGCCCTCTCACCGTCATCGTGATGCCAGCACAAGAACGGATGCCACCAGGAGACGTGCCCATACAGGAAACGGAGGACCATCCTCTGTCTGAGCAAATCTACTTGCCTCCTCCTCCAACAGAGGCTGACACATCGCCCATGTCTACTGTCATATCAACTGGACTTGCCGCAATGGGCAGATTGGTGCATGGGGCCCCAGCAGATTCACCCCTATGTCTCCTGTCACCTTGACCCGTTATCATTGGGGACACTTCCACCATACGGGAAGCCTCCTCCTCAAGACTTTGCGGCGAGTCAAACAACGCCTATGGACATTAGCCATCTCCAGGACACCTCCATCAAGACCAGTGCAACAATTTCAAAGCGGGGAAAAGTGTTGGGACTCACCAATCATTGAATGTGCCGCCGTGCAATTATGCGCGTCCTCTACGTGCGGCGCTGTCTGCCAGCCATGCAGCAACTGCGCCACCTAAGTGGCCAGCTGAGCAGCGGCCACTAGACTGGGACTCATTGCTCATTCGAATGCTGACGTGTACACATGTCTTGCTTGTCAACTTACTCTGTGACTTATGTGTGTTGTGTCGTTCTGAAATATGTGTTAAACTTGACGTTATAACACATGTTTCTTCAACAATAAAGTGAATTTTGTATCTATAGTAGTGCCATATCATATCACTATTGAATCTTTTATTTTTTCATGAATTATTAATTTCATTTTGTGTACTACCGTTACTCATTATTGGCCTTCAATGGATCACATAATATCTAGAGCTTTGGATCCTGCTTTTCATACCTACATATCAAATTTTGATTTTGAAGCAAAGGCAATCTAAACATTGAAAGGCCTGCTTCACTTAATTGTGTAACTACAGGCCATGCCAGTCTTCATGCAACAAACTTAACCTCATCTGCACCACGATGGCAGGATCCACATGTGACAGCTCCATTCCAAATGGCAGCATAAGCTGGCTACCACCATATGCCACTCCAGATGATGGCCTACACCAGTTGATGCAGGAAATCGTACCCCAACCTTTCATCTCAGTGCATCTACCATTTATGTCCCCATCTTACCCACTGCAGAAGCAGGACAATTAATCCAGATTCATGCTGCAAGTTAGCAATCGGCATTGAAACCTACCGACTCATCCTTCAATAACCATGGTTGTTACATCCATGTTTACAAGTAGTTTTCTCATCCATGACTGCTGTGTCATGCAACACATGTGAGCAGCACCTCACTATCCCTTCCACCCCCCCCCCCTCCCCCCCGCATGACCTCCTCATACAGCAATCTTGGAAGATGCATCACATCTTCATCACACTTCATAAGGTGCCATCAATCAAGATTTTACAGAATAGCCACCTATATCACAGCCTCCTCTGCACCATATGGCAGTTCAACTGCTGGTTATGCAACATGATCCTGTAAGCTGATTTCCAAAGTTCTCTCAACTGCTAAAGGAAGACATCTACATCTACATACATACTGCTCAAGCCACTTTCCTCTTCCACTCACAAATAGAGCAAGGAAAAAATGACTGTTTGTGTGCCTCTGTACAAGCCATTATTTCTGTAATCTTACCTTGATGCTCCTTATACTAAAGGTACACTGGCAGTAATAGAACCATTCTGCAGTCAGACGCAAATGCTGGTGCTATATATTTTTGTATTTTGAATTTTTTGTTTGGGAATAATTCTCAAACACGCTGATGAACTGTACTATGAGAGCACTTGGTGAAATGTGAGCCAACTTTTGCTCAAAGAACCTGTCAATTTTATATCAGTTTAAAGTTTATGCCATGAACAAATTTCCTCCCTGTTTATGTCTTTACTAATCTGTTATTCAGTTTGAGGCAATATGCAGTTGGTGCCTACTCAGCCACAGATATGTGAAAAGCCTTAAGTAAGACTGTGTCCATCTTGATGGACACCACATAGTAAGAGATAAGCTATACTCATGGCAAGATATCCGCTGTATGTCCTGTCTCTCACTGGAAGTGTGATAGTCCATCTTTACTACTTTGGTAAATGGCATGTTAAACACCAATCTTCAGACAATGGAAAATCCAGCCTGCAATACTGACAGCACTATGTAAATGATAGTTGCTATTCACCACACAGTGGAGATGCTGAGTCACAGATAGGTACAACAACAAAAAGAATGACAACAACTTGTAACCTGCCAGGGAGTGTCGTTTTATCCACTATATGGTGAGGAACGACTATCCTTTTCATAAAACTGTCAAACATTATTCTTCCTGAATGAGATTTTCACTCTGCAGTGGAGTGTGTGCTGATATGAAACTTCCTGGCAGATTAAAACTGTGTGCCCGACCGAGACTCAAACTCGGGACCGAGTTCGAGTCTCGGTCGGGCACACAGTTTTAATCTGCCAGGAAGTTTCATTATTCTTCCTTTTTTATTGCTGTGAGATAAAGGAATCCAGGTGCAGTTACTGGTGTCACTAGACCAGAGCAAACAGCTGCTTTTGTTGTTATAAACAGTGCTTGATTTATGACAGTATGTGTACCGATACCTATGATTAAAAAGAAGCATTAAAGTAACAGCTTAAGACATTAAATTAAACAAAAGAAAAGCCACTCCCTGGTAGGTCACAACACTAGAACCTCATTTTTTACCAATCAAGAACTGGCAATAACTGTTGTTACTTCTGCTTGTTTTACTCTTATTTCTACAGGTTCATGTCACATCCTGAAGGTCAATGCAAACTTAACTTATGTATAAAAAACTTTTGTAAATAAGTGTTCATTTTTGTAGCCTGTTATATACTTCAGAGACTGATCAGTCTGAAGTACAAGCAGGGAGGGGGGGGGGGGGGGAGAGAAGTGTGGAAAAAGTCAAGGAAAAAGAACTGAACACATGACAAGCAAAAAGCTGTGTATCATTGGTTGAATGTGTTACAATTGACTCATTATACCTTATTCTAAACATATACACATTGAATCTTTGATGAGGCCTTTAGAAGAGATGAATATTCAGTATTTTATCTCATTCAGTTTGGTATTGCTGGATGTTATGCATCAAAAGACTGGTTCAGAGTCATCTGACTGCAATCCCAAAACCTCATGGAATATTGTCTCCAATAAAAGCAGGTTCAAGTTGTGCTCTGGCAGAAATTTTTGAATGTCACTAATTATTATTACATCTATATGTAAAGCAGCTGATGAATAACTGATTTTATATTATAACAAAAAAATTCAACATACCATGTTGAGGAAATCACAAAATATTTTAATTTCATATTTTTCACAGCTTCACTTTTGAAGAAATGTAAGCCACTCAGTCAAAAAATACTATCCCTGGACTTAAATCATTAGTGGATGGACCAATAAACTCTCTCCTCAATAATGCATGCACTTGGACCCACCCAACACACACAAATGTAACATTATGCAATGATTCTGTAATTACTTTCTCTGGATGGGGGTGGGGAGCAGGGATTGTCAGCAACACATGTATGTAAAACAAGACACTATAACATATATAAGTGGCATGACTCCTTTTGAAATAAAAAATTTACTTTACTGCAGTTGATTTTAACATGCCATATTAAACAAATCACATTCATTACAACAGTAACTCCAACACATGAGGTACAAATGTCTTCCACTTCAATAAATGTTTAATGACAGTGGGTTTTCACAGTGTAATGTAAATCATTTCAATTTCTTTAAGTGTATCTATGAGACTACTACTGATAGTGCCATAACATTAATATATCACCAGACACATTAATTTGGCACAGATGGTAAAATATAAAATAATATTGGGTAATGGCCATGACCTATCCTTAGTAGCCATCCCAGAAAATTAGTGTGTTGGTAGAGAGAGTTTTGTTGTGCAAACCAATAGCCATTCCAGTGTGGTACTGGATTTGCAATGTGTTTCTGAAAATAAAACAAAGGTACATTGAATGTATTATTGAATATTTTTTTATTGAACATGGCAGTAATGGAAAGAACAAACATAGGTAGAATAAAATCACTACATGTCAAATCAGAAAAGAATTAAATATGTGCCGATAAGTAACATGCATTTTGTATGTAGTGTACACCACTCTGTCACCAATGAGTTGCAAACAAATCTCCAGTGTAGTACCCAGGAGTAGAAACCCCTGAAATTGAGCAAATATTAAGTTGTCAAATGGCGAACATATGATCAGATATTCCATTTACATTGTAAGTGGTCAGTTGGAGATAGTTTACCAACAGTCATTTTGTAGGTGCATCTTCAAGGCATTAACCATTGTAACTGCACCTCCATAATATATATATTTACTAATGAGAGTTGACATAAATAAACCCTTACAATTTCAAAATAATAGTGACTTCTGCCACTCATCATATTCTGTATATTGTTTCAAGAAGGTGAACTTACAGGGCTATGGAACAAGTAAGGGTACACATTAATAAAAGACAACCAAACATAGATTGTCATATGCTGTATTAATAGTAAAGTATCACAATACTACTTAATACTAGTTCTGTTTATGCCAGTTAAATGTGTTCTAGTAAATTAGGAAGAAAGCTGCTGCTACTTCAATTATATTAGGTAGCTGCAGACCATCTTATCAGAAACTCAATATTTATTCGATTAATCAGGCATTTCTCATAGAAAACAGTAACCTAAATATGTCATTACACAAGACAGTTTACAACAAGCTACTTGCCATCCAGCTTAAGGAGAATCTAATCAGTGGAAGGAGTCGCTAATGAGGTATGTTTTGGATTATATTTTGAATGGATAACCAATTACTTGATGTATATTACATGGGAGCTTCTCAAATTTCTTCACAGCATACTACATAACCTTCTTGTAAATCAGAGGTAAGGTTGCAAATTTTACACCAAAGTTATATTTCTGTCTTGTATTGATAATACAGATCACAGATCATCCTGAACTGATTTTTCACAGCCACACTAAGCCTTGACTAAAATAACTCTGTGATTTTGGCAGTGGCTAGGTGTCAGCCAACTCCAATTCTTCCTTGGCATCTATGTGCTCACTATAATAACGGATATTTCAGGCACCACACAACTTTCTCAGGCACTGTAGGACGTACAGGAAGGGGAGAACCAAATGTTGCCCTAACCACCACCCCCACTGATGTACTTCCAACAGCCACTGACAATGACAACAATGAAAATAATTTGGATGTATGTTTTGCTCCTTTTGCATCACATGTGGAATTGTTGCTCATTTTAAGTGTGAGCAATGTTGTATACAACCAACAACCTCAAGCAAAGCCCTAGATATTATGAACTTGCACACAACTCCAAAATCTGATGACACAAATTTCAATTGACCTTTATGGAACCAAAAAATTAAGCTCACAGCACCAAAACCAACACAATCAAATTCTAAAATCCATTATCCACACTTCCACTTACTCTCTCTAAAGTGAAGTCCACAGTACAACAAACATCACATGTATTTTTACCAGCAATGGTACATCAGTACCCAGAACACCTACCAATCACAATCCAACACAATTACCAAACACAAAGAAGGAAAACCCCAAAATTCATGAAAACTGGCATCATCACCAATTTTGGTATAAAGCCCCAGTCTCAATACACGGAAACAACTATAAACAACAAACTCATATTGCACGTAGAATATGACACAAAAGTGCTCAACATCCCCCAATTCCCCAGCACACACACAAAAATGTTAAAAAAAAATTCATCCACCATCAGTCCAACTAACTGTAGCAACTTTATCACCGCCACCATATCATTGCCCATTGCAACAAGCTATGACCTACTCATAAATATCTGTATCTTTCACAACTGAAGAAAAAAGAAAAATAATATTAAATCTCAGACCATAAAAATCTCATGGCACAAATAGTTTCAAATATAAAAATGAATCCATCAGCCACAATATACTAATTTAAGGTACCTCACTAGCAAGCCAGCATTGATTCTTCCAATACGAACCAGAAATATTCAATTCATATGAAACAAATCACTAACAAATATCCAGCACAAGAGAGCACAACCAAATACTACAACACATCATCTAAAAAACAAACAGGCTCAAAAATATGAAGCCTCACCATGTCATCACACAACACATGTAATGGAACATTCACCTCTAGCATTACTTTTTCTCAACAGTAGTTGTTGATACCAGTATTATTTTTCAAATTTTGGACAGGTTAGTATTATCTCAGCTGCTCTTCAGAAAAGTTTCATATAATTTTATACACAGTATGTTTTATTTCAAGTTAAAATTTGTGAAAAGGGATTACCTTATTTAGGATGTTATGATCAATAAATACTAGTTCTGGATGTACAGTTAAAATTATATATAGTTTTTTAAAAACATTTCAAATTGTGAATTATTTCGTATGCTTGAAATTTCTTTTGTTAATTATACAATATAGTAATGTTTACTGTGTTTGTTTCTGGATTGATTTATGTAATAATAATTGAAACTAATAGAAATTCATTTGTCACGAAAAATTTTAAACCTTTTGAAATATTGTTATTTCTGCTGAGTGAGACAGTAGTAAGCATGCCTCTGATGTGATCCTACATATTTTTGTATTTTGTGTGAACAACGTAATTTTGTCTTTGATAATGTAAGAAATCAAAGGACTGGATGAGATACTAAAATGTGACTAAAATGTGACAAGAACTCTGCAACAACAATCTTCAAATTTATTTAGATCAGTTCAACTATGGGGATGTAAAATGTGAGAATTTTGGCCTCAAGGGTTAGACCCCAAAACAAAAACAACAACAGCAGCCAACTGTAAGTGAAACAATAAGTAAAATAGGAAGTTTATTGTAATCTTTGCTCCTCTCAAATCTTCATAACAGACTAATGTGGACAATAGCTGAAAGTAAGTAGGAGGGGTAGATTAAACACATCACAGTTATGTGAAGGGTCAAAGCAGATTGGTGTAGATTTAGCATCTGATCCTGTGTAAATAATCTAAGTCTCAAGCAGTAAATAGGTAATAGACAGTGATTGCCAAATGGTAAGAACACAGGACTAAATTATCTACAATGACGTCTAATTACTTTTGAAACATTTGTTCAGAGTGTGTGAATTTTGGAAAAAACCTTAGTATTGCCTGCTTTGCACCAAGAAATCTTTGTTACTGTACTGGCCCATAAACAGTTCAGACATCATACTTTTATTCAATCTGTCCTACAGCATTTTCTTTTTAAGCAGTGCAGCTAAGATCTAAAAACTGTCTATTCTAACACTGAAAATCTTATACTAACGTCCCAAAGCATTTACTCCTTAATAGTAATCCTGATTAATAACAAATAGTGAATTCACTAGACGCAGACTTGATTTATGAATTTTCTTAATATCGGCTGAGACATTCATATAACACCTTACCTGCTATTTCAGCATATTGTTTTACAAATGCAAAATTCCCATAGTATCTCCAGTTTTGCTGCATGTCTCCTTATCAAATATTACTCCTAAATTTTTCACTGAAGAAATGATATTTGTGGTTAACATATTTAACACTAAAGACAAGAGGCAATATTAAACTTTCTGGGCAATGAGCCTAGAATGAGTAATTGGGACCACATGAGATCTTGACTCAGGTTTAACGCTATACTCTGTGCACACTGTGATATGCCTAATGCCCACAGGTCAGTAGTGACATTCTTGATAATTGAGCTGCTTGGGGGAACACAATGGTAAGCGCCATCGCTGTGTATTTTGCAGTAGATGGCTAATGATACCAACTGTAGAATGCACAATGCAGTAAACATACTAGTAGCTCCAAATTCACTCAACAGATGTCAGGGCGGAGCTTAATGGTAAGCACCACTGTCTGTCTGTTGTGGAAACATAATGGTAAGTGACAGAGAGAATGGTGGCCAGTAAAAACATCTCCAAGATTATGGCAACAGTGAACATGGCAGAAGACGAGGAATATACTTCCAATGATACTAATATCTTCGAGAGGGATCCAGAATACATTCCTAACGATTCAGATGACTCAGAGGTATGTTATTTTGTAAATATACTGTCTTTAGTACATTTCATGAACATAATGGTAAGTGCATGTACATACCATTATGTTCCTCAAGTACATTAATTTTGAGGTTATTTTAGAATGGCTACATTTTTTTGGCCAAGTGGTGTGTGAATGTGCATTTCTCATTTACATTGTTACATGTGATAATAATAATGGTAATGGTATTAGTAGCTTTTGTTGTTATACGGGTTAATAGCGAATCAGATGATATTGCCCAAAAGAATGAACAGTGTCTCGCTCCTGCAGAAACCATTCAGGAAGTGGCCCTCGAAAAGACAATGAGGTGTCTCGGAAAAGACGGAGAGTTGATTCTCAATGCAAAATTAAACAGAAGAGGCGTAATTTGGGCGAAGAGTATGTTTCTCATACAGGAGCAACTGTTAGTAAAACAACTGTGGGACTTAATTGCCAGTACCCTCGTAAATGTTTTGAAAAAGTAGGAGATTTGTGTGTGATGAAACTATTCAGAACATTTTGGGAAGTAGGCGATTTTAACATTCAAAATGCATACTTATTTGGTGCAATGAAATCTAATACTGTTGCATGTCACCGAAAAGCAACTGGAGAAAATTCCCAGAGAAACTGTACTATTTCCTACTGCGTAAAAGTTAGTGGCAGTGATATAAAAGAACACAAGAAGGCTTTTCTCGCCATTCATGGTCTACATAACAATCACAGACATGTCGAAAATATACCGAAGAAAATCGCATATGGATCAACCAGGACAAACGGGGCAAGCATACCGTATGTCTGCACGCTTACTCCGATACTGGTGTTAACCATGTCAGGAAACACTTCGACAAAATACCGAAATAGGAGAGTCATTACAGACGCTCAAACAGTCGTGCCAGATTGTGCCTGGGCACAGATGCAACAGTTGCCTACTGTTACGAGCACTACAAGAATGTTTTCCGCAAGATGACCTATGAGCCTGTATCTGCAGACAAGTACAGGTGAATTTTCACTGAGGAGTGTAACATAGGAGTAAAATCACCAAAGAATGATACGTGTAAGACTTGTGACATGCTCAAAGTGCAAATTAAGAGCACTGATGCGCCCCAACTGAAAGTAAGTCTGGAGCATCAGTCGGAATTACACCAACATCGGGCAGAAGCAGAGCAAGCTAACATTGCCATCCAAACAAAAGGAGCAGAAGCAGACAGTAATCTACATGTTGTGACTTTTGACTTGCAGCATACTCTCCCAGTTCCTAAGTTAAGTTGTGGTCCAGCTTTTAACAAAAGGTAGATTTGGTTGTATAATCTAAATGTTCATGATTGTGTCAAAAAGAAAGGGCACTGCTTTTTGTGGAATGAGACTACTGCTGCTCGTGGATCAGAGGAAATTTTGAGCTGCCTTTTATGTTACTTTGAGGAGAACGACATAAAAGGAGAGGCTCTCATTGTGCTCTCTGATAACTGCTGTGGCCAAAATAAGAACTGGAACATGGTACTGTTTTGGAAATATCTAATTTCAACCGGTAGATTTTGTGTGATTGAACACCACTTCCCTGTGAGTGGGCACACAATGTTGCCGTCCGATAGAGAATTCGCGACAATTGAAAATTACATTCGCTGACAAGTACAAGATGTGTACAGTCCAGATCAGTGGTGCAAGACCATCAAGAAGTCGGCTAAGAAGAGTCCATTGCTTGTATTTAATATGAAAAGAGAGGATTTCTATCAAATAAGACATTCTAAAGTGTTTGTCTTCAGAAAGAAGACAGCTGATGGTCGAGATGTCAACCTAAGGAAAGTATGTAGGTGGAAGGTGACCTCCGAATATCCATCATCTTTATTCATCAGCGAGACATTTTGTCGTGACATTTGGTATGAAATAAGCTTCAGGAAATGTGGAAGGCAAGGACCAGTTCCTACACTTCAACTTAAATGCAATGGGCCAAGGCTTATTGAAAAGAAGAAAGTTGCTGACGTCCTGTCGCTCCTAAATTACATACCTCCTGTCCACCATGGATTTTTCCTGTCACTAAAGCCAACAGTTTTGGATGAAAAAGACATTAGTAATGAGAGCGATGAATGATTTTGCAGTTTCAGTAAAGTGTTGAAGACTTACTGTAAAATTTAATATGTAATATTCCATCACTATGTGTTGTTAATGGTGTATGGTAATGTAATAATTTTTGTATATTTCATTTGTTTTAGTCAGGTCTGAGTTTCATTTATGTCTGTATAGTAGAAGATAGTTGTTAGAATCACTACAGAATAAAAGGACTGTTAAAAAAAAATTATTCAGATTTTCAGATCAATTGAAACTTTAGATGCACTGTATCTTGAAACTGTGACTTTGGTGCTTACTATTTTGTTCCCCCGAGCAGCTCAATTGTCTCCAATATTACACTGTTCTTGAGTACATGTCATTGATGCACAGCGATAAAGGTTTGTTGTTTTTCTCTGTTGTTGTTATCGTGGTCTTCAGTCTGAAGATTGTTGTGATGCAGCTCTGCACACTACAGTATCACATGCAAGAATCTTTAAATTACTACTGCAACCCATGTCAGTTTCAGATTGCATACGAAGTGGAGCCATGGTCTCCCACTACAAATTTTACCCGCCACACTTCCCCCATTACCAAAGCAACATTCCTTGATGCCTCAGGATATGACCTATTAACTGATCCCTTATTTTAGTCATGTTGTCCCACAATTTTCCCCCAAATCACCTCAGTGCCTCCTCATTAGTTATTCTAGTTTGCTGATTTAATCTATAGAATTCTACTGCAGCACCACACTTTGAATGCTTCTATTCTCTTATTGCCTAAACTGCTTCTGTTGAACACTGCACTTGAGACAAATATCTTCAAATAATACTTCCTAACATCAAAATTTGTATTCTATAATAGCTGATTTCCCTTACGCAAAAATGATTTTCATGCCTACTGCCAATATGCATTTTATATCGTCCCTACTTTACCATCATCAGTTATTTTGTTGCCCAAATAGTGAAATTCATGTACAACTTTTGTCTCTACTCAAAGCATCACCTGACTGTGACTACTTCTATTTTCCTTATTTTACTTTCCTTGATAGTCATTTTACAAACTCTTTTCTAGACGCTCTTTACTCTGTTACTCCACTCTTTCAAGCCCTTCATCATGTCTGACAGAATAACAATGTCATCAGCAGACTTTCTTTCTTTTGTCTCAACTGTAATTGCTTTTTCCAAATTTCTCCTCATTTCCTTCACACTTTGCTCAATACACAGATTGAATAATATCAGGGATAGGTTACAAAACTGTCTCACACCATTCTCAAGTACTGTTCCCCTTTAATTTCCTCCAAAACTGCAGTCTCTTGTTGAAAGATATACATTGTCACAGTAGTTTAGGAAAACCACATAAAACCAAATCAGGATACCCCAGTGGAGATTAGAACCCACATCCTCCTGACTACATGGCTGATCTCTTAAATACAGCACAATTCCAGGTGTGCAATACCGTTTTCCTTATACATTCCTGAAAAGAAGCTATTTACCAGTTTAAGTAGCTAGCACTAGAACATTTATTCATTTCTCAACACTGATCACTGCAAACATTACATACACTATATTCACATTATTTCATCACGTAAGGAGCTAGTGCTACACCATTCATTCATTTTTGAGCACTGTTGCTGAACAAACACACTATGTATACCATACACAATTGGCAACTTAAATGCTGGTAATCAATGTATTGCTTCAGATTCCATGTACAGTAGAGCCCTGGTAATTTCAGTAGCAGTATTTCAAGGTTCTGCGTAATTTGAGCTGGTCTTATGAAAATTATAATTGTACATAAAACTAGAGTAAAAACCAGTTTTCATATGTTGTATGTATGTTTTAAGCACTTTTGAATATGTTACATTCAATTTTCCATGGACAATACAGGTAAAACTGCCCCACTTAGGGTTTCCATTCATAATGCATTGAAATAACCTTGGTCTTAGATTGCTAATGCTTTTTTATTGCATATCTACAGGTACCATTAAGTTTCAAGGAGTGTGCTTGTTGAGCCTTAACTAATGGGGACCACGTGACAGTCAGTTGTACATTGCATACCATCCTTACTGTTACCCCTATTGTTGTGTCTACTCAGCAACAGTGTTCATTAAAATAAAGTATGCCTAAATAACTATACAGAACACAATTTACAACAATGGCTGAATATTTTTATACATACTGAGTTGATTGTGTAGTAACATTGTGACAAAGCGAGCTGGGATGATATTAATTCCCCTCTCGTTTTGCCATCTGCCTCTTTAAATTCGTTTTATTACTTTAACTATTTACCATTAGCATATGTGAATATAATCTACATTTCCATAAAAAAGAAAGGCTGGTCCTCAGTTTTAAAGAATATAACACCAGATCTAATTTTGTGCTTAGTTTTATGTATGTAATTGATTTTCTAATTTATCTCTATTCCTAGTTAGTATCTTTCATCATAGAGTGAAATCAGTAATTCTTTCATAACTTAAATTTTTTTGTTGAGATGTAAACAAATAAAGAGTCTGTACTAATTGTAAACATTTGGAAGATGAAACAATAGCATTCTTAAAGGATCTATTTGGCTCTATTCGAAAACATGGCGGCAAAACCAGCCCTTCATTAATTCCATTGTTGTGTCAAAAGTATTGTTTACATAACTATATATGTTAATTCATCATTTAAACAAATAATTTGAACTAAATCTTTTAGTTGAAGAAACTGTTAAGACGGATTTTTTTCAGTGTATTCAATCAATTTAATGAGTTAAGTTTTCATTGTAATTTCTGTAAGTTAAACATCAAACAATGTGTAGTTTCAGAACATATTATTGAGAAGACATATAAGGGCCCAACATTTGGTCATGAGTCAGTCAGTCCACGGCCAAGTTTCAGACAAGAAACCTATGTTGATTAGAACAACAACAATGCATAACTTAACTGTGGAATAAGTGTCAAACAATTAAGCCGTGTATAAAAGCAATGATAGTGTCTGCTCCATATGTACCTAATTATTTTTCAAGAACTGGGAACTTTATGGTTAGGTTTTACTGCTCATAGATGTTCAACAGGAAACTATTGTAGCAGTATGTGGAGGTTTTCCTGCAAACTATTAATGAGGCTTATCGAAAGTGAAACAATAATGCACTGGCCATATAACTGTGCATTAATAGGGGGTTGTGAACAGTGAAATTAAAGTACTGTGAAACACAACTGTGCACCTGTTGGCTACACTATTTAGTCAGTGTCAGAATCCACAACCCATTTTTCAGCCAGTGTAGCAACACAGTACGTCGACACTGAGGGCAAAAAAGGAGATAAATAAAGCAGGTGGAGCTGACAACATCTGTACTGCTGTTAGCCATACATACAACATACAGTACATGTGTGACTGTGTGTTTCTTAATGTTTTAATTTGCAGATAACAATGAGCTGTAGGAGTATGCCATTGAATGGAGACTGGAGGCTCTGAAAAGACTACACAAAAGAGGAACATTAAAAAATACTTGCTGCTGAGTATGGAATCGGTGAAGTGGCAGTTGGAGACAGTCGTGGAATCAGAGACAAAATTGAGAAGTTTCATCATTTCAATGGAGGTCAATAAAGAAATCTGTGTATGAAAAAATAAGTGCAATATAATTCCAATTTCAGAACCTATTCTGTAAGAAAAAGCTGTATTTTTAAAATTGAGTTAAAGAAAAGTGAGAACAATTTTACTGCAAGTTCAGGATGGTTGGACAGGTGGAAGAAGCAATGCAGCAAAATGCATCTTGAAATTTGTGGTGGAAAAAATTTCTGTGGATTCTTAAGCTGTTACAAAAGTTTGTGAAAAATTAAGAATATTTATACAATCAACTGTATAATAGTGATGAAACAGGGCTAAATTATAAAACACTTCCATCTTTTCTAGCCTCAAAAGTAGGAAAGACTGCTCCAGGCTACGAAAAACAGAAAGAGAGGTTAACCAGTTCTTGCTGCATTGTATGCAAGTGGAGACCATAAACTGAAGCTGCTGGCAAGAGAGAAGTCCGCTAAACCTAGAGTTTAAAAAGAAAAATATCACTGCTTCTGCACTGCCTGTTACATGTCAACCAAAAATCTGTTTGGATGGACAAAAATATTTTTAAGAAGTGGTTTTCTGAAGACTTTGTTCCAGAGACCAAAAGATACCTAGATGAAACATGCTTGCCTTACAAAGCAATCCTAATGCTTAACAAAGCTAGTTAATAAGACATGGTTGGAAAATACTTGCAAAAATTATTTACAGAAGAATGGAAAATTTGGTAGAAACTAATCTCGGGGAGTATCAATTTGGATTCTGAGAAATGTAGGAACATGGAAGGCAATACTGACTAAGTCAAGGAAAGACAAATCTTTGTGCTTATAGAATTTGTAGACTTAGAGAAAGCTTTTAACAATGTTGACACAAATACTGTCTTTTAAATTCTGAAGCTAGCAGGGGTAAAATACATGAAATGAAGGGCCATTTACAACTTGTACAGAAATCAAATGGCAATAATACAAGCCAAGGAGCATGAAAGGGAAGCACTGATTGGGATGGGAGTGACACAGGTTTGTTTCCCATCCCCAATGTTATTCAAATTGCATATTGAAAAGGAGACCAAAGAAAAATTTGGTGTAGGAACTGAAGTTCAGGGAGAAGAAATAAAAACTTTGATATTTGCCAATGACATTGTAATTCTGTCAGAGACAGCAAAGCACTTGGAAGAGCAGTTGAACAGAATGGATAGTGTCTTGAAAAGAGAGTATAACATGAACATCAACAAAAGCAAAACAAGGATAATGGGATGCAGTTAAATTAAATAATGTGGTGCTAAGGGAATGTGATTAAGAAATGAGATGAGTTTTTCTATTTGGGCAGAAAAAGTAATTGATGATGCTCAAAGTAGAGAGGATATAAAATGTAGACTGGCAATTTCAAGAAAAGCATTTCTGAAGAGGAACATTTATTAACATTGAATATAGTTTTAAGTGTTATTAAGTCTTCTCTGATTATATGTGTATAGAGTATAGCCTTGAATGGAAGTGAAACATGGGCAATAAACAGTTCAGGTGAAAAAGAATAGAAGCTTTCAGGATGTGGTACTGCAGAGGAATGTTGATGACTAGGAAGGTTGAATATGTAACTGATGAGAAGGTAATGAATAGAATTGGGGAGATGAGAAATTTGTTTCACAGCTTGACCAAAAGAAATCAGTTGATAGGACACATTCTGACACCAAGGGATCACCAGTTTAGTACTGGAGGGAAGTAAATCCTAGAGGGAGAGACTAAGAGATGAATACAGTAAGCAGATAGAGAAGGACATGGGTTGCAGTAGTTATTCAGAGACTCAAGCAGTATAGAGTGTCATGGAGAGCTGCATCAAATCCATCTTCGAGCTGACGACCACAACAACAATGACAACAACATAGGTATGTACAATATTGTTTTTTCTTTATGGTTTTTATCATTATTGTGATCATTAAATATTTATTCATGATTTATCCACTGATTTAGTGGTATTTCTTTATTATCAGAGTTTTTTCCATCTTGAAAGTTAACCTCAGCCCAGAATTAGTTCATATTATTCGGGCTCTACCTTATTTAAAGATTTATTTCAATTTATACTGAGAAATATGCATATGTGCCACTGTCCAGTTTAGTGCTGTATCAGTTTATGCTTAATGAACATGTCTTTATTTCAGTAATAAATTTTGTCATTAGTAGGGACGTGCCTGGTTCATCAATGTAATATAATCAAAAAGTATTTTCTGTTGCCTTCACCACTGTGTTATAATATGGTAAGAAATTAAGTAAATGGATCTCTGACAGCATTTTCAGACACTTTCAGTTCAACATGTGGTGTACATACATATTGCTGCAGTGACACACTGCTGTGTTCAAAGACCATGAAAGAAAACCAAATGAGGTATGCCATTGTTAACAGCCTTGTCTTCTGTATGGGAGGATCAAACCTCTAATCTCCAGCAACCTGTCCAGAGTTAGATTTTCTGAAGTTTCTCTAGATTGCTACACACAGGTGTCATGATGGTTCCAGTTACTGGTCAACAGCCAACTACCTGTCTCATCCTTCTCAAGGTAAACCTGTAAGTAAACACAAATTTTCACCTATTATACCTTTAAGTGTGTTGTACAGCAAGCTGCCAATTTTGAAGTGGTGGATTAATTGGTTTGTGGATTATCTATGTATAGTATGGTGATTTTTGAAAGAAAAAAGAAAAAGTCTAACAAATAAACAAACCTGAAAATTTTGTTGCACTTAGATGAGTGAAGTGTTATGAAACAAAGTGTGTATAGTTTGTGCAGTGACTGATAGTGAGATATGAGTGAACAGTGTGGCATTACATTATTTAATAAGTTATTTGTAAGAAAGGTATTGTAAAGCAGGAGTAAATCTAATCATTGTCTCTAACCAGAAGTCTGTAAATGTATGTGCATAAAAATTATCTTATTTTAAATTGGTCTAAACCTGTAAATGCTTTGACATGTCCTATGTCCTTGTCAAAAGAAATCTACAGATGAATAAAGCTACTACTACTACTACTACTAGTACTACTACTACTACTACTAGTACTACTACTACTACTACTACTACTACTACTACTACTACTACTACCCATTTCTTCTTCAGGGACCCTAGCCTAGTCTACCCTACCCTACCCATGTAGATGGCCACCTTCATGTCTATATGTTTACTAAGTGTTTACTCTATGAGCTAAAGTTCGGTAAACTGGAACTCACTTAAAGCTTACAGAAAAAGAAAATAACTTTAGTGTTCTTCAGGGACAGTTCTCCTCACAATTATTGCTCTGTGTTCATACAAAATATGAGCACACTGTCAAACATTGCCAAGAGGAATGCAGTGTTGACCGTAGCCACCTAAAATGGATAAGTGTTGCCCTATATCCTTTTTCTTGTTGTCAAAGTTATGGCTGGTTAGTACATGCTACAAATATGACAGAAATACAAACATGTTGTAATGATCTAAAAGAAATTAGAAATGATGGATAAGCTAGAAAAGGGAAATCTGTAGCCAGACTTTCTCAATGCTATTAAATATAAACACAGACAGTGAGAGACCCACAGGAAAATAAAGAAAAGATGTTAAATTTTGCAACCAAAGCTAATAGTAAAGCATGACTGTCACAGCTTAGGTGCCTGAAATCTTCAAGCAATGTGAAACTAGGTGAAAGACTGCACTTGTGCTTCCACCAAAATAGAGGTGGAGGAGGTCCAGTATCAGGTGCAATGATAGTGGGAGAGTTTCTTGAAACTCTGAAGAATGAAGCAAGTTTGTCACATTATCAGGATGACTGAACTGATGCAAACATCACTGTGGAACTCAAAACTGCTGTTCAGGATGAGATAATTTGTACTAAGAAAGACACAGAGGATGTTTCTTCTGATGATTTTTTCAGTCACCTTCTTCTTCATCATCATCATCATCATCATCATCATCATCATCATCATCATCAAAGACATTATGCCTTTCAGCGTTTAGTCTGGAGCATAGCCCCCCTTATACAGTTCCTCCATGATCCCCTATTCTGTGCTAACATAGGTGCCTCTTCTGATGTTAAACCTATTACTTCAAAATCATTCTTAACCGAATCCAGGTACCTTCTCCTGCTGGCAATAATCAGAGCAAAATGCCTCTCACATTCAAAGGAACAAAAAAAAATTGCCATTTTACTGCATGCATCAAAGAAGAGCCTTGATGAGCAGTACCACATTTTGAGACTGGTTACATTCTATGTTGTCCGCACTGTGCTTATGTATTAGGAGGGAAAATGATTATTTGAAAGAGCAGTTCTTTATTTGGAGAATGTGTGTTATCATCCTGCAGAATAATTTTTTTTTTTTGGATGATGGAGTCATTTTTTTAGCTGCATTCTGTGGCAAAATTTGCAAGATCCCTCACCTTATCATTATACTGAAATGTGAAGCCTTACTGTCTGTGACTTGGCATAACATGTAAGGAGGCACAGTGCCAATAATATACTTTCAACTCAGATGTGTGTCTAGTGTATCTTACAGTAAAAAAGCTGTCAATTGGATCCTAGTTAGGAGTTAACAAAATACAAGTTTGCAGCAAAAACTATTTCACTGAAAGTTCCATTTCCTTTCACAATAAAATGAGGTGGGAAAATGGTCATTTACAAGCCTCACGGCCTGTAATATTTATTTCTCCATGATGAGCACTTTCTTTTATGATGTGATGTGGAGCTCATAAACAGATTTACTAACTGATCCAGAATTTTATTTTTCCCAGCTTTTCATGTTCTTAACAATGGCTTTGACACAGAGGTAACAATAGTTCCCATCTGATCACATAAGTTAAGTGCTATTGTGTTTGGCTAGTACTTGGATGAGTGACCATCTGGTTCTGCTGGCAAGTTGGGCACACTTAGCCCTTATGAGCCTGATTGAGGATACACTTGATTGAGTAGTAGTGGCTCTAGTGACAAAAACTGGCATTGGCTGTGCTAACAAAGTGCCCACCATGTCCACATCCTGTGACATCCATCAATTGAAAATGACATGGTGGGTGGTCAGGACTGTTTGAATGCATCCCTCATTGATCATGATATTTCATAGACATAACTGTGACGTACATATGAAACAAGCTAGGATATATGTCTGCAAACAGAAGCAGTTGAAATCTAATTTTGTGTGTGTGATTTTTAACAACTGAATGTTACTAAACTGGTGTCATCTGTTTCTACTCACATAAAATACATAGAATGTAATGAAATATGATAGTTTATGTTTTGAAGGAAACTACATACTATCTATTTATCAGAGAGACAGGTTAAATACTGAATAAATTTTTATCTGACTACACAGATAGTTATGAGAAATTTTGTTATTTACACTCTATAAGTATGCAAGACTGTTTACAAATAACATTACATGAAATATTTTGCCAAAAGAACAATTTATAGTGCATAAAATAGTCATATATGCCACCCATTCTACTTCCACACCACTGTGGGACTGCTGAAAGTGATAGATAAAAAACTCTGCATGTTAGGCTTTTCTGTTTCACACCTGCATATGGGATACAAGCAAAAAGTTAGTATTTATTTAAGGTCATTTGGTTTAATTTGGAGTTATTTTCACAAAGCATTGAGGACTGTTGTCTCACAACATTTGAGCAATGCATGATAGGTGAGTCACAAGTGGGTCACAAAGTTCAGTTATGTAGTCCATACTGCATTGTGAAGCAACTGCAGTCATGAAGTTTTGGACTGGAATAAAAGGAAGTACAGTACTGCAGAAGCTCCTTGTCAGGTTCTTTCAGCAGCAAAAAAGTTTGTCCAAACACTGGGATCTCTCATAAAATTGCTCACTATGGAAACTTCTAGTCAAAGCAATGAAAATCGAACTGTTACGTCATGTCTAAGATAACCTCTCAGGTGAACTGAAGTTATCAAATGCCCAAATCTACAAGCATAGGGAAAAACAGGTGTTTTGATAGATGCAGTAAATCTTCAGTTTGACATGCCAGAAGTGCAAAATGATGCCATGAAAGTGGAGAGCAGAAATAGGCCTATATGTAACAACAAAAAGTGCACTGCCAAAGTTACTGCTTCTCTCCAATAGCAGTGGACAAAACTAAGTGAAATGAACTTCAATGTGACATACCGTCTATAACTAACTGCACTTCTGTATGAGGTAATAAAAGATGGCAAAAACAATATGAGTCATTAACATAAAATGATCTTATTATCTTAATGGGGGATCTAATAATATGTATTGTAACTTGTTATCCGAGCAACAGTGAAAGCCCTCAACAATCTACCAAATGCAAATGTCATTCTCTCCAGCACACCCTCATGCTATGATTTAATTCTTACTTTGTGTGTAAACAGCGCAACCAAAAACAGTAATGGCAAACTACTGAACATATCTAAAGTGTTTTGAAATGCAACTTTTCTTGAATTGCATGCCCGTGAAAGAATACATTTCACCAACCATGGTGTGCATTTAAACAACTCAGGTAAAATAACTTTTTTACCAGAAAATAAGAGAACACATCAGAAATTTAAATAAGGGTAAAAAATTCCAAATTTATTTTGAATGTGGAATTACTAGGACAGACTAAAACACCTTCTTAAGCTGATAATGTCAAAGAGAAAAATGAATTCCCAATTAACTAACAAATGGAAACATAAGAGACATCTAAGGTTACATCTTCTGAAGGAAGTTGTGATCTTACCATCAATGAAAAAATCATATGCAAAATAAGATGGAATATCACCTGCAAAAGAGGAGCTACCAACCACAAGATCAGTAGTAGTATTTCCTGCATCAACCGCAACATCAGTGCAAACGTCAGCAGTATGTATTTCGACAGCTTGTGGGGTATCACTTACATGCTTGGAAAGAAGCATAAGAACAGAAAGCCAACACAAAAGTATCAAAATTTTTGTTACCCGGAGTATTTGTGGGGGGCTCAGAGGCTGTCTCACAAGATAAAGCAGTTAACAAAGTGACCCAACAATTAGAAAAATAGGTATGTGGCTATCAAAACAAATACTGTCACAGGGTACAAGAATTAAAGGCATTAACTTAACCTACAGATTCAAGTTTAGAGAGAAATAGTCCCCAGAGAAATACAAATGGAGGTTAACTACTCACATTTCTACAAATTGTCATATGTGATCTTAGAAATAAGCTTTTAGAATTAGAACATTTGTCTAACATTCTGCATTTTATATATGTATGTGAGCACATTTGTGTAACATTCCACATGTCATATGTGTATCTGAGCTCTTATAAACCCAAGATAAAATAAATGTATTTGTTGGCCAAGCCTATGCTGTTGCAGACATAATATGCAGAAAGCCAAGAAAGAAGGGTGGGGATGGACTCTCTGTCAAAGAAGGAATAAAATTTACTAAACTTAATTTATCTACATATTGCTCAGAACTAGATGGGGAGTTTAGTTGTGTAAAACTAGAAAATAGAAAAGTAGATGTAGTTAGTCTGTATAGGTCTCCAGATGGAGATGTAAATATGTTTATTCAAAGATGTGGGTTAAGAGTTAAAAAATCTTCAAGAATAAGTCAATAATTGTCAGACGTGCTGATTGTAACACAGAAATGGCAAACACAGAGGGGCAAGTCACAAGGACAATTCAGAATATGCTAAGATCATTGGACCTATATTGTACAAATAATTGTGCTACATCGAAGAATGCCTGCATAGACAATATTATAGTGAATTTCCAGAGCGAAGAATTTACAGTCAGACTTGCAGGAGAAGGTCTGGCAGATCATGAGCCTTTACGCCTCATGCTGTATGGGAGGCAACAAATTAAAATCGAAGAACCTAAGGTGGTACTGGTAAGGGGGCAAAAGGAAGAGTACATAAGAGCTTTTAGTGAGAGACTAGGTAATGTGAACTGGGACTCTGCATATAATTGCAAATTGGAGAAAAGAGGAGCTGAAATAGCCTTTGATAACATTTTTAAGAAATGTATAGATTGATGGTTCTCTTGTCCTCCAAGTACACATGAAGATAAAAGGCTGAACTGGTTTTCTGAAGAACTTGTGGAAATAGAAGAAAACATACTCGCATTGTACCAGATGCATAAGCATGCTTGCACCCAAAGACAGAGCAAAGGGAGAACATTCATGGGTCCTAACTTAAATGCAAAAAATTCTACAAATCTAAGATCCTGATGGCAAAAAACTACCAGTAGAAAACCACATAGAAAGGCCTCCCCAATAAATGCAAGGCAGCATTGGAAGTAATATCACAAGGGCATGCATCAAAATACACAAAATAGCTCCGCTAGATCCTCATAAAGTGAATCACTACTTTTGAAACTCAGTTAAAGAAATAGGAAACAATATTAAAGCAACAAGTTCATCAGCAATGAACATGACTGGAGCCCACTGCCAGATGACCAGGTATTTAAATGGAGTAGTATCATGTTCACTGATGTTTCAAAAGATGTTTCAAAATTTTCAAGTTCTAAAAGTATACAGGGTGTTACAAAAAGGTACAGCCAAACTTTCAGGAAACATTCCTCACACACAAAGAAGGAAAATATGTTACGTGGACATGTGTCCGGAAATGCTTACTTTCCATATTAGAGCTCATTTTATTACTTCTCTTCAAATCACATTAATCATGGAATGGAAACACACAGCAACAGAACGTACCAGCGTGACTTCAAACACTTTGTTACAGGAATCGTTCAAAATGTGCTCTGTTAGCGAGGATACATGCATGCACCCTCCATCGCATGGAATCCCTGATGCGCTGATGCAGCCCTGGAGAATGGGGTATTGTATCACAGCCGTCCACAATACGAGCACGAAGAGTCTCTACTACATTTGGTACCGGGGTTGCATAGACAAGAGCTTTCAAAAACCCCCGTAAATGAAAGTCAAGAGTGTTGGGGTCAGGAGAGCGTGGAGACCATGGAATTTGTCCGCCTCTACCAATCCGTCGGTCACCGAATCTGTTGTTGAGAAGCGTACGAACACTTCGACTGAAATGTGCAGGAGCTCCATCGTGCATGAACCACATATTGCGTCGTACTTGTAAAGGCACATGTTCTAGCAGCACAGGTAGAGTATCCCATTGAAATCATGATAACGTGCTCCATTGAGCGTAGGTGGACGAAACTAAAATGAGCTCTAACATGGAAATTAAGCGTTCCCGGACACATGTCCACATAACATCTTTTCTTTATTTGTGTGTGAGGAATGTTTCCTGAAAGTTTGGCCATACTTTTTTGTAACACCCTGTATAATGCTATTGGTTGTCAAATTGCATGCACCCAATCTCTAAACCATTTGCTTTTATTTTTAAGAAATTTGTAGAATTTGGAGTCACTCAAGGTATCAAATGTATCCCGGTTTTTAAAAAAGGGGACAAACAGCTTCTCCAAAGTTAAAGAGCAGTCTCAATTGTACCCATATTTTCAGAGATATTTGAGATTCTGCTACACACACAAATAAGCAGCTTCTTTAAACAATGGTCTCCAATGTAACAGTCAGTTTGGTTTTCACAAAAGGAGAAAAATTACAGCAGGCATTTAGGAAGTTATGGATCATACTAACAGATCTTGAAGACAAAAATATGGTATTACTGCTATTATGTGCCCTAAGTAGTATTTGATTCAATTCATGTTGACACTAATGAGGAAGCTGGAGTTTTATGGGATGCTTGGGAGCACATTAACTCTAATGTGTTCTTGATTAAGCAACAGAAAATAGTTTGTCTGAGTCAGAAATATAAATTTCACCTTAATAGAAATAATTTCAGGTGTTCCTCAAAGATTTTTCTCAGACCCTTCTTCTTCACTGCAGCAATCAATCATTTCCCTAATAACATAGCTCACTCTGTCATGTGTTATACAGATGATACAGTCCTACTTACCACACATCAGAGAATCTCAGACCTGAATAAGACAATAAAAGAAACTCTTCATACAGTGTTGGACTGGTTTACAGTTAATAAACTCCTCTGCAGTTCTGAGAATACCAACAACTCTGATAAGGAATGTCAAATGAAAGAAAAAATAAGCCTGTAAAATGTTTAGGTATTTACATTGACTCCAAACTCCACTGGTAGGAACATATCAATCATATATGTGAAAAAATATCTCAGACATCATACCTAATTTTGAAGTTAAAGGCTTTAGTGAGCTAGGATTACCTTGGCATGACATACTTTGGACTGTTCCAGTCACATATGTCATACAGTCTGATTCTACAGGGAACCTCCCCTCACATCAAGAATACTTTAAAAATACATAGAAAGTGCTAAGTATAATGTGTAAAACATGTCACATGGAGCACTGTCATCCTTTTTTTTTCCAGGCTCAGTATACTCACAATTATACTTACTGCAAATGTGCCTTTGCTCTGTGTTAAAATAATATTTTGGAATTTGTTGACACCAGAACTAAGGTTACTTTAGATGTACCAAGGCACACGTTAGCAAGAACTGGAAATTCTCACAAAGCAAACACATTCAAAGCTTTCAACAAATTACCAATCTATGTTCGGTCTATGGATCTAAAAATTTTTTAAATTTAGTGGTACAGCTGGCTATCAGATCACCCATTTTACTGTCAAGAAGAATTCTTTGAGAAGCCTATGGAGCATATTAGCATTTAATAAATTATCCTATAGTTTACTGTATCATTATGCGCTGTGTTTGTGTTTTGTATAATTATGTTTTTATGTTTCATATAATTATGTTCTGTATACTCCATCCGGTTATTTGTACATAGTGTTTGTACAATACTACATTATAGTATTACCTAAGTAGAATTCTTTGAGAAGCCTATGGAGAATATTAGCGTTTAATAAATTTTCCTACAGTTTACAATATCATTATGTGCTGTGTTTGTGTTTTGTATAATTATGTTCTGTATACTCCATCCAATTATTTGCACATAGTGTTTGTACCATACTACATTACACTATTACTTATGTACACCAGCTTTTGGAAATATTGCTGTAGCATATTTTATTATTGCAGTGCTTAATATGTATGCGTCAGTAACAGCATTGTGTGATAGTTTCTCTCAAGAAAACAGAAATTCTAAAGTAATCACGTGTGTAATTGTAATTCAAATGTGCAAAATGGTTTCAGACTTTGCTTAGAATCACAAGTATGGATACATTCTGCATGTGTGAGATTCATTAATGCAAAAACTGTGTTTTCATGTGAATGTTATCAGGGAAGTTGTAACGGATTTAACGCCATGTTAGTCGCTTACGCTACCGGACGTGAAATTAATGTGTTACAAAGTGTGTTGTATGAATTGCAAAGTGCTTAAAAAAACAATAAAAGTCCTAAAAGCAAAGCTTCGTGAATGTGAATTGAAAGGAGTATCATCACTTAACGCAAACTCCGAAATCTACAGCACATCTATTCTTCCAAAAACGAGTGTAAATTTTAAAAAATACGAACTAAAAGCAACTAAAAAGATCGCTGTACAAAAGAGATATAATGCTCTGGAAATATGTGACGAAATAAAATCTTGCGGAGAGAGAGTAAGTGTCGTGAGAACTAAAAAGTAAACAAGCCTCCGAAAAGTTCGTTACACCTAACATACATGCAACTGTTAACAGAAACCTCGAGCGAAAACTTAACAACTCAGCCCATAATGTGCTCAAAACGTTAAAATCTGTTAATAATATAATACATAGAGACTGTGAAAAGAAAGAAGATCGTATAATAGACTGCAAAACTTCGGAAGACTTGAGCACAACAAATAATGCTTTTAGTGTACATATACTTGCCGACAGTCTCGGAAAAAGACTGGCAGAAACCCTATATAACTCAGGATGCAGTGTTACTAGCGTAATAAAACCTGATGCTCCACTGAAAGAGATCGTCAACAACTGCGAAAATCTGAGTGTCAACATAAAGAAAAATGATTGTGTTCTAATCCTAGAAGGCGGAGTAGACGTCCGCTGCAATGATGTATTATCAGCAAGACGAGCGCTAAGAGAGACGCTCGAAAAGCTCAAAAATGTACATGTGATGGTAACCAGCATTCCATACGATTTTTTTAAGAAATCTCGTGTTAACGAAGAAATAAAAAAAACTAACAGACTGCTTCACAAAATAACAAAGTGCTACCCAAATTCAACATTTGTCCAGCTAGATTTCAGAAAACAACATTTCATAAACAGTGGAGATCTAAATAGAGCCGGACAACTGTATGTCTGTGCTCAAATTATGAAAACAATAAATAATTTCAATGATCAACACAAACTGCCTGGTATCCTCACCATAGCAGTAACTGAGCAAATGGAAATTTGCAAGGAAACGTCTAAGATGAGAGAGATACCTAACATACCGGCACCAGTATCTGAAGGAGTGGTAGAATATGGGGTACCAGCAGAAATGTCAGGAACATCTAGCAGAATTGAAGAGGAAACAATTTCTTCAGATGAGAAAGCCTACAAACCTGGTGTAAACTCGTGTGCACCTGAAACCTCCAAGGATGAGGCTGTCAGCACATTTGACACACTTAATGCTTCATGCTCACTTGTAACTAGGACTGCAACCACACCAACAGCCAAGAACCATTCAATTATATCCAGAAACTCATCAGCTGCTCTGCAGACATCTCAAAGGAAGAGCCTCAGGATAAGAAGAGCTGCTGTGCGTAGTGACTATTTTTTATGGGATCTTCGCAATTTGAAGAAGAAGAAGAAAAGGCAGAATCTTTACAGTGTCAGCAACAAGAAGGTACAAAGGTAAATAGTGCAGCAAATCCACTACATGAAACTTTAACAGTTGTATACCAAAATGTGCAAGGACTAGAAAGTAAATTAGCTGAAATAGAAGTTCTATTAACTGACTATCTAAAAGACATTAAAATACTATGCATAAGTGAGCACTGGGTAAAAGAAATGCAAGCATCTAGCATAATTATTCCAAATTTTGAAATGATTAGCAAATTTTGTAGAATCAACCATAAAGGGGGTGGGACATGTATTTATGTTAGGACAGGGGTAGAATCAAGAGAAATTAAATGTAAACTAAAGTGCATAGAAAAAGATTTTGAATACAGTATATGTGAACTAACCAAATTAAAAATTACTATTGTGTGTTTGTACCGATCACCACTGGGCAACTTTGCCATTTTTATAGAAAACCTTGAGGGACTGCTGAATGAACTTAAACATAATGTAATTGTTCTTGGTGATTTTAATGTTAACTTTAAGAATGATTGTAGTAAACAACAGCAACTGTGCAATCTGTTTTTGTGTCATAATATGATGGCAACTGTAAATGAAGTTACCAGATGCGGAAATATGTCTGAAACTATAATAGATCAAGTATTTATAAACAAGGACAAGTGTGAAGTAATTGACACTGGTTTCTCGGATCACAAGGGTATCAAATTGAGTTTAAATGTCACATCTTACAAGGACCCTGTTATCAATAATAATTACAGGGAAAAGAGATTTATAAATGATGACAGCAAAAGAATTTTTAATTACATTCTGGAAAATAACAACTGGGGGACTGAATCAAGTGGTGATGTCAACAATATGTTTGACTCATTCCTTGAAAGCTACAAACACTGCTTCGATGTTGCCTTTCCTATAAAAAGAGTAAAAAATAAACATAAAACCAAAACATGGGTTACACAGGGGATTAGAAAGTCATCAGACACTCTCAGAAAGTTAAATAAATCAGCCAGGAAGAATGTAGTACTGAGAGCACATGTGAAATGTTATAGAAGCCTGTACAAGAAAGTAATAATTGCAGCTAAGAAGCTTGATAATGATACCTATATAGAGAAAGGTAACAACAAAATGAAGTCAACTTGGGAGGTAATAAATAAAAATATAGGTAGACACAAAAGAAAAGATAACAGCTTTGTCATTAAAAGTGGGGGTAAAACTGTTAAGGACCCACTTCAGATTGCCAACATATTTAATGAACATTTCACAAATATAGCCATAAATTTAATTAAAAGTAAATGCAATTCCAATAGCAAGGTAAAAATCCCCATAAATGACATGACAATGTTTCTTTATCCAGTAACTGATTCAGAGGTACTAAATGCTATAAATAAGTTAAAAAATAAAATGTAATGTGGGTGTGATGAGATTCCTGACAAAGTCATTAAGCAAAGTGCAAGAAACATAGCCTCGCATCTCACTGAAATTATAAATGAATCTTTTAAGACAGGGGTGTTTCCATCAAAACTTAAAATGTCTACTATAAAGCCACTTTACAAGAATGGTGATAAATATGATGTTAGTAACTTTAGGTCTTTATCAATGTTGTCAGGTTTCTCAAAAATAATAGAAAGGATAATGTATCAGAGACTATACAAATTTCTTATTAAGAATAGAATATTGGTTAATGCGCAAAATGGTTTCCGTAAAAATAAATCAACTGAAACAGCTATCTTCAATTTTTTGCAACTTGTTCTAAATTCCATAAACAGAAAGGAATTAAATTGTGGATTGTTTTTAGACTTATCAAAGGCCTTTGATGTCATCGACCATAAGTTACTGCTTAGGAAGTTATATGCCTATGGGATACGTGGAGTTGCCCACAAATGGTTTGAATCATATCTGTCAGACAGATATCAGAAGGTGGAGATAAGCCAGGCAGATAGGACATATTCATCAAGATTCGAGAGAGTTTTGTATGGAGTACCCCAGGGATCTGTATTAGGGCCATTACTGTTTTTAATATTTATCAATGACCTACCAAGTCAACTATCTGAAGCAGAGGCAGTACTGTTCGCTGATGATACAAGTTTGTTTGTTAAAGCAAATAGTGAAGCTGACTTACAGGAAAAAGTCACATTAGCAACAGACGAAGCAGACAGATGGTTTAATGAAAACAGACTCATAGTGAATGCCAAAAAAAAATAACAATGTGGATCAACTTCAGACATATTACAAATAAAATAAAAACTAACCTTACAGTAGAATTGGGTAAGTGTAAGATTGAACAAGCATCATACACTAAATTCTTGGGAATATGGTTTGATGAACACTTAAGATGGGAAAAGCATGTAATATCATTGAACAAAAAATTAAGTCAAACATGTTATATACTTAGAATGCTTAAAAGCTCATGTAATATTAAAACAGTGATATGTGTTTATTTCTCATTCATGCACAGTTTATTATGATACGGTGTACAGTTTTGGGGGAACATCAGTCTAACAAAACACTCATTTAGACTACAAAAGAAGGCAGTCAGAATAATAAAAGGTATAGGATATAGAGACTCTTGTAGGCAAGCTTTCAAAGAATTAAAAATCATGACACTACCATCTTTATACATATATGAAAGCATATGTTTCTTAAAAGAACACGAGGAATTTTCTACATTAAACAGAGAATTTCACAACTACGAAACAAGGAATAGGAATGATTTCCACAGAGAAATTCATAAAACAGCTATGTATCACAAAAGTGTACTATACCAACCCAAAATCCTCTACAGTGCTCTCCCCAAAGAACTAAAAATAATACCAAAACTGTACATATTTAAAAGAGAATTTAAAAACATGTTATTGAGCAATAGTTTTTACAGTATTGAAGAGTTTATGAATCGTCGACAATAAAAGCGCAGTTAACATTTCCCTGACATAATAAATATGTGTAATTGCTCACATTTAAATACTTGCTGTTTCTATGAAATTGTGAAACGGTGTTAATGTAAGAATGTAAATAATCTTTGATGTGAGAATCACTAGCTTTTTTTTTTTTTTTTTTTTTGTACGTTGTTATCCTACTTGTATATTTTTATGTTAATGTTCTAAAAGTTCTATTAAAATTGTAATGTCTCAGTGACAAGTAAATTCAATTACAAATTTTCATGTATATGTATTTTAAATTGTAATGTTTATTGACAAGTCCTATGTCACTTCGATGATGTACTACAAGGACGCTAATAAATTGAATTGAATTGAATGCTACAGTTAATTGACATTATTTTATTATTATTTGGCCATATGTATTACTACATCCTGTATTATACAATAGTGACAAATTCTTGAATCTTCATCATATGGGAGCACACTGGAGGCACACTACAAACTTTCTCTATAACGTCCTTTAAAGATACTTCACCTAAACATCCAATAAACTTTATCTATTGCATAGGATGTGCATTAATATTAATTAAATTGACAAGCTAAGGTAAGAGCAACAGAGACACTAGTTGCACAGTGAGATAGATGAAAACGAGAGACCTCAGTAAGTGTAATGGTGCTGCATTAAATCACAAGTCTTATATGCCTCTGGATAGAAGGATAAGCACCAGTGGTGAGGAAATAATAAATAGGGTGGAACCTCTAAAATTCTTAGGTGTCCATAGTGATGAGAATTTATATTGGAAGAAGCACATTTTGGAACTCCTAAAACTTAATTCACCCACATGTGCACCTAGAATCATCACAAATCTTGGGGAGAAACAAATCAGTAATCTGATATATTTTGCATATTTTGACTCAGTAATGTGGTACAGAATAAAGTTCTCAGGTAACTCATCTTTAAGAAAGAAAGTCTTGATTGTGCAAAAATGTGTTGTAAGTATAATAGGTGGTGCTCACCTACCATGATCTTGTGGACATCTGTTTAGAGTTGAGTATTCTGACTACTGCTTCACAGAATATTTATTCCCTTATAAAATTATTGGTAAATTACCAATTAGAGTTCAAAAGAAACAATGATCTACATAATTACAATGCCAGAAGGTAAGATGGCATTCATTACTCAACATTAAGCCTGCCCTTTGCACAAAAAGGTATGCTAAATGCTGCAATAAGAATTTTTGACAGACAGAAAAGTAAAGTTTCTTTTTGACAACTCCTATTCTGTAGAATAATTTCTATTACCATAATGTGCAAAGAGTGGTGGGTATAAATTACTAACTTCTGTTCACTTTATGAGACAAGTGAAACTGTAATCTGAAGCAAAGCCTGTTCAGTGCCTAACAGAATCAGTTCAATGTGTAACCCAAACAACACTAAATCTTTGTAACAGACAAACATGGCACACTATTGGCAGCTTCATAGAAGACAACAAACTGAAGACCCATTGCTATGTGATTTTATTTATGCCATCTTGTTATGTAGACCAATGAGTTTGTCCATTTCAGTTCTGCAACCTATGAGTAATCCATCTGTCACAACTGCAAATCAGCACTTGGTTTATTCTCAGCTGCTAATATAAACGTCTTCTGATGTGTAGACAAACTACCCCACCCTTTAATTAGCATATAGGCACAAAAATGCCCTACCTCATACTTCTTTCTGCATCATAGAGTGAAGAAACTTCACCAAAGTGACAAGAAGCATTTTGGTATGAGAATTAACTGATTCATCTGGAGAATGGGTGTCCAACATTGCGTCTATTTGTGGGGTGACCAATCATGTGAGCCCAAATACATTACCCATGGGTTAGTGTGAGCTAATATATGGACTCTGGACTCACTGTGTTGTGTGCACAAGGTCAAGCAGCTATGTTACTTCCAACTCTACAGCAGGTCCACCATCCTGCAGCCAACACTCAAATGCCCAGAAAGGTCAAAATGACCCATTTTTGTTGTTAACTGCTAGCTATATTTTGAAGAATAATTCAAGTGACTTTTACTTTTGTTATATTTATTTATTTGGCATGTACCTTCGTTATATTAAAAACAGTGCATTTCACCTAATTGATTATCATTTTTTACAGTTTTAACTTTAATGCCCATAGGGGTCATATTGACCGCTTGAGAAAAAAGCTATAATTTTGTTTATAGTTGTGCCATACATCTTCTAATGCATTCTCAAGCCTCAGACACTTTACTCAGTAGTGCAATAAATTACTTTCTTTCGTATTATTGACATATGAAATGATAACAATGGACTTGGTTCACCAGTGTTCATCATTCTCTTGTAAGTATCAGTCTTTCAAAGGTGATTGTGAGCTGAAGACTGAAATGAATCAGAAAGAGTATTTATGAGGTGAAGAAATTCTCACAGAGTTACAAAGAGTTATGGGGTGTGATACAGACGGTGGCAAACTTTTTTCTGGTGATTCAGAGGAACAGTTTTTACCACAGATATGAGAGAAGAGAATCATCTAATACTAATGATTCTGATTCCTCAGATACAAATAATGGAAGTTTACAGCCTAGTAAGTATATTATTCTTATTGCTGCTAATTTATAATCATTATATTCTTATCTACATATAATGTACTGTACTTAATTTAGATTTTATAGTGACTTTCTAACATTTGTTCTATTATTTGTGCTCTATAGATTGAGAAGAATCATGTAACAGAAGAGGAGATAATCCTCTTCCTCAGAGTGTAGAACAAGTGATTGCTACTCCATCATCTCATGAAAGACATAAAGAAGTTGCTTCTGATAGAACAGTTTGGAGAGAAGCAGTGCCTAATTCCCTAGGTGGGCATCTTCCTAATCACAATATTTCGAGAGAATCTCCTGTACCTACATCACATGCAAAAAGAAATACAAGTGATGAACTTGTACCAAGTGCTTGGCACTTGTTCATAGACAATTATATAATCAAACATATCTGGAAATGTATTAAAACCGAGGCACACAGATTACTAGGAAATGACAGCTGGTCAATAACCACTGAAGAACTAGAGGCATTTATTGCAGTTATTTATGGTCATGGTGTGAGATGTTGACAAAGTACAGACCTTTACAGTTTATGGTCAGATTCCAGTGGCCTACCATTTTGTGTTGAAACAATGAGTAGAAATAGATTCGGTGAGATTATAAGATTCCTGAGGTTCAACGAGAAGTCTACATGCTCTGAATGTGTACAGCATGATAAGTTTGCATCGGCTTCTGCTGTCTGGAACAAATTATTATAAAACCATACAATGTGTTACAAACTTGGAAGTGACATAACAATAGATGACCAGCATTTCCCAAGTAAAACTAGGTTCCCGTTCTCACAATTCTAGACTTCAAAGCCTGATAAGTATGGCCAAAAATACAGGTTAGCTGTTGATGCTGAAAGCAGGTGTATACTCAATGGTTTCCCTTATCTTGGTAAGGATACTGCACGATGCCAAGACAAAAGTAATTCAGGCTATGTAGTGATGCGTATTATGGAACCATTCCTAGGCAAAGGCGGAAATGTCACATCAGACAATTACTTCACTTCACTCAAAGTAGCCAAAAAATTGAAAGAAAAATCCACCTCCACTGTAGGAACAGTAAACAGAGCAAGCAAAGAAATACCACATGCTCTCAAGTCCTTGAAGAGTCCTCTGTATTCCGCAAAAGTTTTAAAATTTGATATTTCCTTGACCGTCAATCAAGGAAAGGAAGCAAAAGATATGCTAGTAGTGTCTTCCCTTCATCCTAGTGTTACTATAAATACCAACGAGAAAAAACTCTACAAATTTGGGGTTGACATAGTAGACAAAATATCGAGGCAGTTTTCAGTCAAGACCAGTGCACTTCTTTCACAATATCCTTCGCCTATCAGGAATAAATGCATATGTAGTATTTAGGACTGTTACTGGGAAGGTCAAAGAAGACATTTTATTCAGCAGCTTGCAGATGAACTACACTCTATGTGAAGCATTGCTTTCCACATATGACCACAGAAAAGTATGAAAAGAATGAAAATGAAAACAAAATGCCACAGAAGCGCCGTAAATATGAAGTTCTTAAATTCTGCAAATGTAATAAAATATTTCCAAGTGCGGTGTTTATAAGAAGATGGTTTGTGGAAAACGTACTGAGGAAACTGAATACAAATGTGTCAATTGTGTAAAACAATGAAGTAGATGAAATTCCTGTGCACATGAAAAGTTCAATTTTTTTATGAATTTACTACAAAGAAAAGACTGTCACTTGCTAATACTTGTTTGGGTGTTTCCAGGTTCAGCGAAATTTGTTTATGTGTCAATAAATAATATAATTTGTGTCCTTAATATTCACAAGACAATATCTGAAATGGCTACAAATCTTGTAAACTTAAAAATATAAAAAATGCTTAAAATTTTGAAATAATAGTTCAGAAAATTTTTTTTAATGGTAGAGTTCAAAATGATCCCTCTGAGCATTTGAGGGGCAGACAGAGTGTGGGCGTTTGAGTGTTAATGGAGAATGGAATTGTAATTTACAATGAAACTTTTAAAGGTATCACTGAATAGTTAACTCATCTGAGTTGGGTCTTCATCTGCCATTCTGCCTCCAAGTTGAAAGTTGAATGGAATGGGTTGATGATTGAATCTGTGATCAATTATGCTGTTAAAATTTTTCAAGATTAGGTGAGATAAACTGTGAACTTATTCATTTTTATGTACATTTTTTATCTACATTCTTCTGATTGGTGATTTGAGGGACTTCAGGGCACCATTTTCATGTGTTGACTGATGCTGAGGCTGTTAACTCCAATTGTATAGATGATTCATCAGTGGCAACATCTATGAACTGGTTTTCACAGACTCTAACAGTGATGATGTGTCTCCAACCGTCAACTGTTCACTCAGCATCACTGTTAAATGCAACTTGCACACACATCTGCATCTCTCTGAGACTGCAGACATGTGTGCAAGTTATGTTTGCATGAGTGTGTGTGTGCGCGTGAGTGTATGTGTGTCTATTGCTCACAAAGGCCTTAATGGCCAAAAGCTATGACTGTGTGAATGTTTTTATTGTGCTCATTGCAACTCAGCATCTCCACTGTATGGTGAGTAGCAACTTTCCTTCTCTGGTAATGCACTCTAATCAATTTTATGAGATGCAGTACAGTGCTTGCTCAATGTACTTGATGCCACACTCACAAGGAATACTGTATATTAGGTACATTTAGGACACTCGAGTAATGTTAAAATTTTACCAGAAGATGATGAGAGAGAAATTATTTAAATGTTACATAATTTCTGTGAATCTGCCCATTAAGATTTCTCCAGCAGTATATGCTGAGGATGCCTACATTCACATTTACTACGCTATTCATAATAACTTACCCAGATGCCTAGTCTCATATTTATTATTACACCTATCCCTGCATTGCCCCTATTATGCACATCTGTGTATGTTGTAATTAATCTAATCCAGCCTTCACAGTTCCTGTAGGAATAAGGAGATGTGGGCAGTATCTTATTCCCAGTTTCCTCCTTTAATTTTTTTTCTTAGATTTTTGTATGTTGATTTTCAAGACTTGGTTGGTGTCTGTTTTCAAGCATCTACCAACTCTTGTTCTTTAAGCATTTCTGTGTGTCAAATCGGTACATGATGATTTAAAATTCTTCTTCCATCTGTTGCAGGATTTTAGTATCAAAAACATGTCTGATCATTGTCAGAAACTGTACAGTAATTTTAGTAGGCGATGGGGTCAGTTGGAAATGGTAACTATTTATTCTATACCAGTTTCAAAAACATGTTTCCATTTGTTACAGGCATTAATGTTTAAGTTCTTCTGAACAAGGATAACTGATTTATATCTGAATCCAGTGAAGAATAAATGTTTACAATCTACAGCTGTTGAATGTAACTGACTCCTTCGATGAATCAAAAATATACTGGAGGCATTATAGGGGATGCCCAAAAAGTTGGCCGACCACCTTAGAGGCGAAGCTTGATACAGGAGCAGATAAATTTGTCATTGTGGGGTGAGGGTACTTGATGGGAAATGCTTCCATGCCTGTCTTTCAATGCTGACAAGTAATTGGTGTGAGGTATGGGCCTTGTACCACTCTCTTTGATTGTGTATCATGCTTCATAATGCATTAAATATAAGTCCAATAACTTTTATCACTTAATCACGTGTTCCCAAAGACAACACAACACCACCTCATCAGGCAGTTTGTGTCTCAATCTTGGGGTCGGTAAGGGAGGTAGCATTGTTAACCGGGAGTGGACATTTAAAGATTAGTACCTGGTGGCCAGCGGAAAACCTATCAGTCCCTTACTATACTTAGTCCACTGGGGGCTCATGACTTACTAATTTATGTAGGTTATATAGTTATAATAAGATCAGTATATACATGGCCCAAGGTGCCATCCCACAATGTCCAAGGCCGTAACCTAAGGCCAGCCATGGGGTACGGAGCCCCCATATGTCACTAGATGAAATTACATACGCTATGTGATCATAAGTATCCGGACATCTGGCTGAAAATGACTTACAAGTTCGTGGCGCCTTCCATCAGTAGTGGTGGAATTCAGTATGATGTTGGCCCACCCTTAGACTTCATAACAGCTTTCACTCTCACAGGCATATGTTCAATCAAGTGCTGGAAAGTTCCTATGGGAATGACAGCCCATTCTTCATGTACTGCTGCCCTGATGAGAGGTATCGATGTCGGTCGGTGAGGCCTGGCACAAAGTCAGCATTCCATAACATCCTGAAAGTGTTGTATAGGATTCGGGTCAGGACTCTGTACAGGCCAGTATATTACAGGGATGTTATTGTCGTGTAACCAGTCTACCACAGGAACAGATGCTGGATTGTGTTGAAAGATGCAATCACAATCCCCCAATCGCTCTTCCGCAGTGGGAAGCAAAAAGGTGCTTAAAACATCAATATAGACATGTGCAGTAACAGTACCACGCAAAACAACAAGGGCTGCATGAGAAACACGACCACACCATAACAATACCGCCCCCGAATTTTACTGATGGCACTACACACGCTGGCAGATGACTTTCACTGGGCATTCGCCACACCCACACCCTGCCATCGGATCACCACATTGTGTACCGTGATTCGTCACTCCACACAACGTTTTCCACTGTTCAATCGTCCAATGTTTACGCTCCTTACATCAAGCGGGGCGTCGTTTGGCATTTACCGGCTTGATGTGTGGCTTATGAGCAGCTGCTCGACAATGAAATCCGTTTTCTCAATTCCCGCCTAACTATCATAGTACTTAACAGTGGATCCTAATGCAGTTTGGAATCCCTGAGTCATGGTCTGGCTAGATGTCTTCCATTTACACATTACGACTCTCTTCAACAGTCGGCGCTCCCTGTCAGTCGTCAGACGAGGTCGGCCTGTGCACTTTTGTGCTATACGTGTCCCTTCAAGTTTCCATTTCACTACCACATCAGAAACAGAGGACCTAGGGATGTTTAGGAGTGTGGAAATCTCGCGTACAGACGTATGACACAAGTAACACCCAATCACTCGGTCACATTCGAAGTACGTGAGTTCCGTGGAGTGCCCCATTCTGCTCTCTCACGATGTCTAATGTCTACTGAGGTCGCTCATCTGTAGTACCTGGCAGTAGGTGGCAGCACGATGCACCTAATATGAAAAACGTGTTTCTGGGGATTTCCGGATACTTCTAATCACATAGTGTATGACCTAGTTCCTATGTACTGAAATAGAAAGACATTTTGATTTCCAGTCACACGACGAAAAAGAGATATGAACTGTCTAGTCATCAAGGCCAACGATAGATTCAAGTTATCTATAAATCCACTATACTATAGGCTATTTTAGCCAAGACCAATTGTTAGCCTTGTTTGAACTTAGTTGTGGATTTGTTAATGTGTAGTGTTCTAATGGCAGTTCAATTTAATGTAAGTGCTACCGTTTATTGTTTCTGTGAGAAGAGGGAACTGATTTCGATACGCCCACTAACGTTATTCTAAGTTAAAAATATGTTTGCGTTACTGTAACAGACTAATTGCCTACCTATAGCAGTTTAATGTTAGAACTTGAGTCGTTATTTAGAGGCTGGTAGAACTTAGGGGCTGGAATATTTCAGTATTTCACAAGGCAGTCGAGAGGTAAAAGTGATAAAAAATAACATTACATTAAAATCAGAGCATAAAAATACAGTTGAATTTGTCTGTGTCACCCAAAAATCTAAAAAAATATCGCCCAAACGGCTATGGTTGCATTTCTTTAAAAATTTGCTCAATAGTTTAACATTAGTGACCCAAATGGCAAAATATCATCTAATCTGGTCTCCTGTGCGGAACTCTATTGTGAAAACCAGGTGAATGATGTGAAGGTATGTGATGATTGCACACTGTATAGTTCGTCATTTTCTAAAAGATTTCTTCTGCCGACTGCTTTAATTCGTCTGAACCCATTGCGCCCTGCATCCCTCCCTCTCCCTATCGTCCAACATCTAATTACACTCTTGTAACGCTGTAATAACTGAAGACAGCAGATACAGTTACAATTAAATCTTAATTCATTCATGCACTTTAAAATGACTAAACATGCCAAATTAAAGGAAAATATGCAATGCCAAAATTCAATCTTTTGTTGTGATACATTTTACTTTATTTTAAAATAATGAATAACAACCGGTTTTTCCAAGTTCTCCACCAACTTGGGGTAGCTCTGCATGATGAGTCGCTAAACCAGCAATTCTTGGATTCGGGAGACGAGGTTGTTTGAATCCACCAGCCGGAAACCTTTAAAATGGTTTTCTGCGGTTTGCCATATTCAATTTACGAAAATGCAGGGGACAGCCACTTACTTTAGGCCACATCCAGTGCCCGCCGAATACATTTCTCTCATGACAAATTCCAGTCCCCTCTACTTAAATGGAAAGAGTCGCAACGAAAGCAAGCCATGCTATAAACAAATAATAATCCAAAATCTCCTCATTTAGGTCCATGCATATGTCTGCCACGACACTCTTCAACGCAGAAAATCTTCTTTCTTAAACTGCAAGAAATAAGAGATGCATGGTTGAATGAGGAAATTCGAGATAGTATACGATTGAATAATTCCAGTTGTTTGAATTTCAGCCAGCAAAAATTCTTCTAGCTGCTCTGTCCAACAGAGAACTCTTTATTCCTAAAGTGCTGTAGGATAATAATCATGGCGTCACAAAAATAAAGCGCTCGTCCATTCCTGATCACTTCCTCAGCTCAAATCCAGACTGCAAGAAGAAGAGCGTAAAATGACCTCGGAGGGTGAAGGAAGACTGACAAATGACTGCTTCTTAGCGGTTTGCCAAAACACAGCACTTCTTAGTAATGAGATTACATCTCCATTGGTGAAAACTCAGAGATCATTGTCGAATGAAATCGCTTAGCTTCCTTTACGGAGTGGAAATTTCCAGAATAAAAGAAGAATATTAGTCTCCTTAAGACAGTCTTCAAGAAGTCGGTGCCCCCTTCCCTTTGTCAAGATTCCTGGCTACGTCCTTACAGTGTCACTATTGGCTCTTGAGCAAAAATGTTGGGTGACCAATGATACAGATTTGTCTAAGGATCAGGAAGGAGTTCTATGTTTGATAGACATCAGTGAGGAAACTGAGAATCATGAAACATTAAAAACTTAAGTAAAAGAATACTGTAATAGATATTCTTTATGTCATATATAAGAATATATGGACTCGAGAATACAAATTCCTGATGGGACTAACGTTCAAATTAAATACATTCTTAACTTCTACAGTGTATATCGTCTGTTAGTGTTCTGTGTAAAATTACGTGCAATGCTTGACAGAGAATGTGAAGCACCCAGAAGAAATTGTTGGATGCCAATCTGACTTTGTACGCCTACAGACCATCACGGGCTATGTTTAGTGTTGTTACAAGGCCTGGTAGGGTATATAAGGGAATGAAAAGCGTCAGATCTTGAACGATCGTTGTGAAGAACAGGAGATGCCTAGTAGAGTTAGGGAGGTGTCTCACTGTTGGTCTCTACTTGGCTGGTCTACTCGTGCAGTACTCATATTTATGGGGGATTCGGATATGACAGTGACCCGACGTTGGACTACATGTCAACCTGAGGGCAGGCATACGTGGGGTCAGAGGTCAGGTCCTTCACGTTTGTCCACCACAAGGGATGGACGGCATATTGTGCACCAAGCGCATGATAACCCCTTCACATCTATGCATACCATCCGAGAACAAGCAATGGATTTCCTACAGCGATGTCATCCCATACTATTGATCGGAGACTAGCACCATCCAGAATAGGAGGTTACCACCCCACAGGTAGAGCGTCATTGAATCGTGGTTCTGCACTACGCCCCATCACTGTCGTCGACGACTATGGCGGCGACTTTCATATTATGACCGGTAACGGTTGAGTGTAGTCTGACGACACAATGGTACGCCATGAACATCGAGCTCTCATATATTACCTCTCATATGAAAGTATCGTAACGCCATTTTTCAACAAGATGATATTCCTCCACACACGGTACAGTATGTGTCTCTATGAACCGTATTCGTTATGGTGAGATACTTCCGTGGCCAGTAAGATCCTCAGAACTGTCCGCCACAGAACATGTCTGGGACCAACTCGGAAGTCATCTGTGTCCCAAGGACAGTATACAATGTGTCAAAGACCAGATACATCAGTTGCGTGACAGCTTGCCTCAGCAGAGTATACAACTACTTTATGACAACTTTCACTATGAATCAGTACATGCCAGAGGGGGTGCCACCTCTTACTGACGTGTAGGGCCACACTGCCTAATTCTTTGTAAATTTGATTCGATAATAACTGAAATGACGTCGCGTACCTTACCACGAACGTGAAGTTTCATTTCGTTCCTCCTGCTCTTCTGGGTGCTTCAATTTTTTGACAGAATTGCTTCATATTTTTTGGGGTGTCCAGATACTTTTGATCACATAGAGGATCCTCTATATGATCAAAATTATTTGGGCACCCCAAAAACATAAGTTTTTCATATTAGGTGCACTGTGCTGCCACCTACTGCCAGGTACTCCATATCAGCGATCTCAGCAGGCGATAGACATCCTGAGGGAGCAGAATGGGGAGCTCCGCAGAACTCAAGGACTTCAAACATGGTCAGGTAATTCAGTGTCTCTTGTGTCATACGTCTGTACGCGAGATTTCCACACTCCTAAATATCCTTTGGTCCACTGTTGCCGATGTGATAGTGAAGTGCAAACGTGAAGGGACACATACAACACAAAAGCGTACATTCCGACCTCGTCTGTTGACTGACAGAGACCGCCGACAGTTGAAGAGGGTCGTAATGTGTAATAGGCAGACATCTATCCAGACGATACAGGAACTCCAAACTGCATCAGGATCCAGTACAAGTACTATGACTGTTAGGCGGGAGGTGAGAACACTTGGATTTCGTGGTCGAGCGGCTCCTCATAAGCCACACATCACGCCAGTAAATGCCAAAGGACGCCTCGTTTGTTGTAAGGAGCGTAAACATTGGACCATTGAACAGTGGAAAACGTTGTGTGGAATGACGAACCACGGTACACAATGTGGCAATCCGGTGGCAGGGTGGGGGTACGGCGAAAGCCCGGTGAATGTAATCTGCCAGCCGGTGATATTATAGTGTGGTCGTGTTTTTCAAGGAGGGGGCTTGATCCCCTTGTTGTTTTGCGTGGAACTATCACAGAACATGCCTACACTGATGTTTTAAGCACCTTCTTGCTGCCCACTGTTGAAGAGCAATTCGAGGATGGCGATTGCATTTTTCAACACGATAGAGCAGCTGTTCCTAAAGCACGGCCTGTGGAGGAGTGGTTACACGGCAATAACATCCCTGTAATGGACCGGTCTTCTCAGAATCCTGACCTGAATCCTATATAACACCTTTAGGATGTTTTGGAGCGCCGACTTCGTGCCAGGCCTCACCGACCGGCATCTATACATCTCCTCAGTGCAGCACTCCATGAAGAATGGGCTACCATTCACCAAGAAAGCTTCCAGCAGCTGACTGAATGAATGCCAGCGAGAGTGGAAGATGTCATGAAGGCTAAGGATGGGCCAACACCATACTGAATTCCAGCATTACCGATGGAGTGCGCCACGAACTTGTAAGTCAGTTTCAGCCAGGTGCCCGGATACTTTTGATCACATAGTGTAGATAAAAATAGTAGTGAATTAGAGGCTCCATTTCTTAGTAGATATAAAGAAATTCCCATACTTGTCACTGTGAGTACTTACACTATTTCTGATTGGTGTTTTGTACTGTATAGTAGTAGACTATAGTGACTGTTCATGGCAATTAGTGTATAATCTGCATTTCTTTGTTACTGAAGACTATCTTGTGTAAGAATTTATGAGACATGGCGTGTGAATGAACTAGTGAATGACGAATGAGTGCCTTAACAGTTGTCTGACTTCTCTGGCGCTGGCCGATGTGGCCGAAAGGTTCTAGGCCCTTCAGTCTGGAACCGCGCGACCGCTACGATCGTAGGTTCGAATCCTGCCGCGGGATTAGATGTGTGTGATGTCCTTAGGTTAGTTAGGTTTAAGTAGTTCTAAGTTCTAGGGGACTGATGACCTCAGATGATAAGTCCCATAGTGCTCAGAGCCATTTGAACCATTTGAACTTCTCTGGCCAGTGAAATGCCGAAGAAAATACCGTATTTAACCCTTTCGGTCATGAGGTGAGACAGTTCTCTGCTTCCGGCACCCTGGTGCCTTGTGTGTAGAACAGCGTTTGTTTCTTCCCTCCCACCTGCACTTATCTGTTAGATCGCTGTTCTTGTCGATCTGCTCCACTGCACTACGGTCCACTAGGCGACTCTCGATATTGAACAATGTTCCAGTGACACTGTGGTATGGGAACCACTGTGCAGTTACAACCAAACGCGTCGACGGTGTAGGTTACCTGTGTAAATAAAATGTTGAGAGCGTCGCTTATCCTTCTACAAAACATCTCCTTAGCCACAATCAGTTTAATGCATTCAGCTTCGATTAAACCGCTAAAAACTAGTTGATACAAAGGAAATATATGCAGGAAGACAACTACCGAATGACATGGACAAAGTTGAGCCCATGGGGTTGCGGTTACTGTCATGTAATTACACAGACCATGCGAAAGAGAGAAAATACAGTTTTAATTGTTCTATTACTATGAGAATTAATGCTGAAATTTGGAAGACATTGTATTTATACACGTGATAAGGCTAGTCGGCCTCCTCTATTATCTTCTATTATACATTCACATAAGAAACTACTCCATGTATATGCTGATTACTTTATACATAACTCAAAATCGGCTTCCAAAGTTTCTCTTACTTCTCATTTAAGGAGTGATTTTCTAAATTTTAATGTATTTACTATGCTCGACCTGTGATTATTGCAGAAAACGGAAGGGAGTCATAACAAACACTTTCGTATTCCGTGGGAAAACATTATGCGTTTGATCTTGGCAAGCGTAACAAATAGACATTCTTGCGTGACAGTGGCTCACACTAGCTACGTTGGCTGCATGGGCTAGGATGTGTGATGTCGATATGATTCGTGGATTCTTGAGGCGAAACTTCGTATTCTGAAGTGTCAACCTGGTGACAAACTGGCCTAGTGTGTCATATTCCTATGAACGATGGCTGCTGCGTTACCTGTAAATTGAAAGATGACGTTATTAAAATAATACACATATTACTATTTTGATTTTGTATTTCTAATATTAACATTCATGAGTATAATCATTTCTATAAAGTCATGTGACTATTATAATCATCTCTCTGTTACATATGAAAAGAGCGAACAGGGTTATCTGAGCACCTCATGTGAAGAACCGCAATGTGACGTCAATTTTGTTGAGAAGAGGTGTCGCCACTAGTCACAGATGGTACTGAATGCAGTTTCCAGCACACGCACCTGCCCCTGCGCAGTTCGTCTCTGCTGAATCGAAACTCCTTTCTGCTTCCCTGAGGAACAACTCTGTGATAGCAGATATTTGAATCTGGCTGGAGATAGCACTGTCAGCGCTATGCCTTCCTTGTTGGTGAATACTCGAGTAATGACCACATCACACAGGGCTCTGTCAGATAATCACACACTGATTTAGACTTTCTGAAGCGTTAGTAGTGCTTAGAAATTCAATTCAGAATTTGCTCTTGGTCCCCTCAGTAATTTACTAATATTTAGTTCTCGGTACCCAGAGTCCGTGAGGTTCTTCAGAACGGGTCCTTGTCTGAAGCTGGGAAAATTCACATTTGTAGTCCTAGTTATAACATGGCACTACTCACTCCAGCAAAAAGTCTTTGAGTTGTCCTTAAGAGTTCCAAGTAGAAGAGAGAGTGGCTTGATGAAACATAATGTTATCCAGCCATTCCTGGACTTTGTTTCAAGGTTTAAACATCTAATTGGCTGTATAGCTCGCAGTTAACCTCTGTAAGCACTTATTTCGTTTGCTTCCTTTCAGATAATGTGCCATTCTCTAGGTATACCCAGGTCGAGGACCGCTTGCTGACCAGTCTCAATAGTACTGAGGGATCGTACCAAAAGACTGATAGTGGAAGTTAACCCCCATAGCAAAGTGGAAGTAAATTTCCCGGTTCATGTGTAAGATTTTTAATTCTCGTATCTTTAGTTATAGTATGGGAGTAAGTGATCGCAAAGGCCCATAGCACATTTTGTGAATTAAAGGCTTACAAATGTGTTGAAGTACTTGATGTCAACTAAGGGCCTAGTAGTCAATGGTTTCTTGGGTTGTCGGGTTTTCTGCCGGATATCAGCGTCGTACTTGCACGATATTTCGGTCACGTAGCTCGTGACCTTCATCAGGTGCGACCTGAGACTGTCATCAGGTCGCACCTGATGAAGGTCACGAGCTACGTGACCGAAATATCGTGCAAGTACGACGCTGATATCCGGCAGAACACCCGACAACCCAAGATGTCATTAGATCGCCGGGAAAGCCTGAAGAGTTACATCAATGGTTTCTTGCATGGATGGTAACGGAGCAAAGAATTTCTCCATAAGGCATATATGCCGATGAAAATATGGTGGAGCAAAAGACAGGTGTGAATGGGATTCATTGTCTACAAATATGACCATACTCTTTCGTTCAGTGCCATCATTAGCTTAAAATTTTCACAGAGAAACAAAAAAATCAAGAGCACCACTTTCTCCGCATGAATTCTGACCATATATGTGTTCCACTCCACAGCAAAGTTTTCCATTACGGTTTCTCCACATTTGCACAACAGTATTTCGGGAAAAGAACTTCACCCCTCTTCTATTTAAGTACAATCAGCATACTGGTTGCAGTTTCGTATGAGTTGATCCGCCAATTGCTGTCTCTGTAGCGCATATCTGGAATATTTCAAGATTTGCAGTCATTTAAGCTTGATAATGATTCAAGACGTCAGAGAACACTCTAGGTATCATCACACTAGAAACTTCTATTGGGCTATCTTTACAGATTCATTTCTTGTTCTCAGAAACCAATCCCACCAATCTTGACCTTCCATTCGCTTTATATATCTAATTTTTGCATCTTCAATCCATTACTTGTTTGACCACTAAATAACCTTCTGGTCACTGAAATTGCAACAGCGTGAATGCGGCAGGCAACAAACGTCACATTGCCGTGGAGTGAACTAGGAGTACATGGTTGGACTTACACGGAGGTAACAAAAGTCATGGAATACCTCCTTATATCTAGTCGGACCTCCATTTTCCGGCGTAGTGCAGGTGCTCGACGTGGCATGGAATCAAGAAGTTCTTGAATGCCCCTGCAGAAATAGTCATGCTGCCTCTATAGGCGGTCATAGTAGTGAAAGCACTGCCTGTGCAGGATTTTGTGCGAGAACTGGCCTCTCGATTATGTCCCAGGTCTGGCGACCTGGATGGCGAAATCATTCGCTCGAACTGTTCAGAATGTTCTTCAAACCGTTTGCGAACAACTGTGGTCCAGTCACATGACTTATCTCCAACCATTAAAATTCCATCGACATTTGGGAACATGACGTCCATGAATGGCTGCAAATGGTTTCCAAGTGGCCGAACATAATGATTTACAGTCACTGATCAGTTCAGTTAGACCAGAGAAACCGCTACATTCCATGTTACCACAGCGCACACCATTATGGAGCGACCACCAGCTTGACTAGGGGCATTCTGGGTCCATGGCTTCGAGGGATACGTGCCAGACTCGAACTCTGCTTTCACCTCTTACCAACTGAAATCAGGAATCATCTGACCAGACCAGTTTTCCAGTCGTCTAGGGTCCAATCGATATGGCCACGAGCCCAGAACAGGCGCTGCAGGCGATGTCGGAATGTTAGTAAAGGCACTCGCGTCGGTCGTCTGTTGCCAGACCTCATTGACATCAAATTTCGCCGCACTGTCCCAAAGGATCCGTTCGTCGTAGGCCCCACATTGTTTTCTGTGGTTATTTCACTCATTGTTCTTTGTCTATTAAGGCTCACAACTCAAAGCAAACGCCGCTGCTCTCGGCCGTTAAGTGAAAGCTGTCGGCCACTGCGTTGTGTGTGGTGAGCTATACGTAACGCCTGAAATTTGGTATTCCCGGCACTTTTGACACTGTGGATCTAGCAATATTGAATTTCCTAACAATTTCCGAAATGGAATGTTCTTTGCATCTAGCTCCATAAACCATACCGCATTTGAAGTCTTAATGCCCATCATGCGGCCGTAATCACGAACTCAATTTTTTCACATGAATCACCTGAGTATTAGTGACAGCTCCCCCAGTCCACTGCCCTTTATACTCTGTCTACCCGATACTACCGGCATCTGTATATGTACATATCGCTATCCCATGACTTTTGTCACATTAGTGCATAAATGATTAGCATTTCAGCACAATCGTACAGAATATGTACTAGTGAAGGTAACATTCTGTGTAGGAAATATTGTGCAGTGGGTTTGTTATTCAGAAATCGAGTTGTAATGTCAGTTGTTTGCAGGAAAATAAGGAGAAATGTCTACCAGCGTGTGTCGGATTTCGATAGCAACACGATTGTGGCCTATCAAGACCGCAGTTTATCGTTCCGTGATACTGCTGCTCACATTTGTTGGGGTCCGACCACTGTCATCCGAACATAGAATCGATGGTTTCAGGAGTGCCACACTCAGTTTTGTGCCGGATCTCGACTGACCTATACAACTGTTGCCTGTGAGGATAGACTTATCGAACGCTCTGCCATGCAGGGTCGTACAAACATGTCACATATCTTGAGTCAGGAATTGGGTTTATCTACAACAAGACAGGTATCCTCATAAAAAATACAACGACGTCCCGACGTCTGGAACACCACGGACTGCCAGCATGGAAACCTCGAAGATAGGTCCCAGCCTTCGACCTTATAACGTCAGAAGTATAACGGTGTTGTCCAAATTTCCAGCTATGAGAACCAGAGATGCTCGTATTACGGACACACTGGTGCGACACACGATCGCGCCTAGCGTCTATTGTGTATTATAGTGTCGAACGGAATGTGGCAAAGTTCACTCACCTCTGAGCCTTCGGACGAGGATAGATACATCTTGTTGCTGCATGCAGCAACTGGACTCATCTGAAAACAAGTTATGTTGACACTCCTGTCACTGGCGTGGTGATCGCTGTCGGCATGTATGTGCATACTGCAGCATCAATAGTTGTGCTGAGAATTCGTGGTGTTCCAGATGTTGTCTTACTGTTCAAGAAGACGAAGTCTGTCATCACATAATCAGTTGTCTTCCTAGGCGAAAGACAGAACTGTGGTTCGCACATTGAAAAACAACGAGCACGAGAGCGAGGTATATTAAATATACTAGTCTCGACAGTTACCCTTACAAGTGTAAAACCGAGAACGTATCATAGCACTGTCGTAATTGCAATCGTGGGATACTGCGCGAGTGCTTGGGACCGCAGACTTCTGCTTGTGACAACAGCAAGGATAGTTAACAGGGTGCCAGTTGAGACGTTGTAGGTAATACTTGCAATATGTCCACTCGATCTCCAGATAGGGTAAAAGTGGTGATGTATTGGACGAAGAAAGAACGATATCACTAAATGCTCAATTTAATACGAATACGGGCCACAAGAAAGCAGCAAAGTCAACATCTTATCCTCCAGCTATGGCATAAACGATGGGATGATGCGTAAACGAAGTGGTTCACAAATGATTTTCTTCCAAATACAAAAGAAAGACTCTGAATGGAGCACCTAAGTTCCGAAAGAGTCCTTACGCACTTCTTAATGGGTCATCGGCCCTATGCAGCTTTAACTTCCCTCCCCCTGAAATGCAGGTTAAATTATTAGGACTGAACAAGATCCAGTTACTTGAATGGAAAGTTTTGGCCGAGAGAAGTCGCTTCCCCAATATTTTTACACAATATCTCCCACGCGTCCAAGTAGAAATTTTGTTACTCTTTTGGTTTCTCAACTCTATAAAATAAAATAATTAGAAGTTACAGTTCATAAGCATATTCTGTCTGTCCCTCGGTGTCGAAGTAAGTCACCTGGAGTAAAAACTCTGTGGCTACATAATTCCGGCGATCGTCGACTCTGAAAATTCTTAAAATAGTTAGAGGCACAATCGTACGTCGTTGGGAACCGTCTTGGCTGCTACGACGTACTCTCTCTGGACCAAGGGAATCAGTGTCCAAGCTGTGTATTAATTGCGATAAAGTCCAGAATTTAATCTCTTAAAATATAAACAACCGTGGTGCAGACTCTGCTGATTTCCGAGGATACAAAATTCCCTACAAGCTACGATACAACAAAGAATTCCGAGCCACAGACAAGGGAGAATTTAAAATAACCTACGAACTGAACGTACCTTTTCCATTCATGAAATTATATTTTTCCATGAATTTTATTCCTCGCTTCATTTCCGGATACATCACCCTCTTGTATGAGATAAAATGTCAACATAATTATTCCAGTAACATTAATATTGAAATTGGTGGCTTAGAACAATGTTGCTAATTACAATTCCACTGCGATCCTACTCTCTGAAATCCTCAATCAGAAGTAATCAGTCCATTGTACACGGAATGTTCCACATTATAGCCACAGAGTTTTTATATCAAGAATCAGAGATAATCTGTCTCTAGAAGTCCATGAGTCACATAAAGCACTTGTGCGGTTACTGTACTATTTCAGTTAGTGGGTTTATTATATGGTACGTCGCTGTCGGGGACAACTTGTGAACGAAACCAATAACTGCTGTGAAATGTCTTAAGTTTCGAATAAATATCTCGAAGTCTTTCCGTGGACTATAATAAACGACCTGCATGCTGAATTAAATATCCCAACAGCCACACAACAAATACAGAAAGAAACTCGAAAACTGTTGGAAAAAATGGATCAATTAAGAAATACAACCGGACACCTAGAATATGGTGGAACAGTAGCAATCACCATATTGCGCTTAAAGGACGGCAACAGCCCAAATTTCTAATAAAGGGAGGTGAAATAAAGATCATGCTAAAAACTATAAACGAAGGAAGTCCAGCCACCAAAGGCGGAAGCACGTCTAAGCAAAAAAGAAGAAATGGTCTACACGAGAAATGAAATGGGAAAAAGACCTGCTATCTGGGTAAGTCCGCCGTATGCCAATGTTGCTGATCCTGATCGACAACATCTGAATCGGCACGGATTTCTCGATGTCAAGGTGATACTGCGTTGCGAGAAAGGATGGTAGATCTTCGTCAACACTGCCGACGGCATTTGAAGAAAACCTTGGCTAGTCCGTTACTCTATCAGTCAACCACCGTCCACAACACCACGAGAGGTTGCAGCAGAAGATCGAGAAGCAGCGCAGCAAAGGCAACTGAAGTCAACTGTTGCGGCAGAAGAACTACCAACACCGTAAGTGCAGTCTTCGCAATAAAACCTGAGAGAAACGCAGGCGTGGGCCGTGTTTCGCCACCCAACAAACCAGAACCAAGTTGGAGTGGATTGGCGTGTGGCTGCGCCACTTACCAGCAACAATGATGTTCCCTTTATCTGGAGAATCGTCCCTGCAACCAGGGAGCTAACAAACAGCGGAAGAAGCAGACAGAACCACCATGTACTCCGCAGAGTGCAAGCAACCGACATGGTGTGTCTATAGACTTGGGAGCGATGGAGTGCTGGAGGGGATTGTCGAATGTGACAGAATGGAACTGATGTTATAATATTGTATGTGTAGTTTTTATTCATGGAAGAAATAGTGGCTCTGCTTCTTTATTGTTCTAAATAGTAATAGTAATAATAATAATAATTATTTTTATTTTTATTATTTTTCATAGCAGAAATAGTTATGGTGATGGAAGGTAGCATTGTGAAAGATAAAATTAAGTATTAATATATACTCTATAATTGGTGTAAGAATCAGTACAGTTATAGAAACTTCCTGGCAGATTAAAACTGTGTGCCCGACCGAGACTCGAACTCGGGACCTTTGCCTTTCGCGGGCAAGTGCTCTACCATCTGAGCTACCGAAGCACGACTCACACCCGGTACTCACAGCTTTACTTCTGCCATTAAACAGTTTTAATCTGCCAGGAAGTTTCAAATCAGCGCACACTCCGCTGCAGAGTGAAAATCTCATTCTGGAAACATTCCCCAGGCTGTGGCTAAGCCATGTCTCCACTATATCCTTTCTTTCAGGAGTGCTAGTTCTGCAAGGTTCGCAGGAGAGCTTCTGTAAAGTTTGGAAGGTAGGAGACGAGATACTGGCAGAAGTAAAGCTGTGAGTACCGGGCGTGAGTCGTGCTTCGGTAGCTCAGATGGTAGAGCACTTGCCCGCGAAAGGCAAAGGTCCCGAGTTCGAGTCTCGGTCGGGCACACAGTTTTAATCTGCCAGGAAGTTTCATATCAGCGCACACTCCGCTGCAGAGTGAAAACTCTGATTCTTAGTACAGTTATAGATAACAGGCTATAAGGTATTGGAATAAGAAAATAAATAAAAGTATATCTGCGTGGGTAATTGTCTAGCAGCAAACAAACCCAATTCCTGACACGAGGTACGTGACGTGTCAGTACTATCTTGTACGGTCCAATGAACAGTATCTCAGTCGTCTCAGGCGCTAGTTGTGTAGGGCCAGTGAGATTCTGCATGGCATTTGCCCCTCCTGAAGCGATTAAGAGCACCTTCACATGACACTCGGGGATCCAGACAAATCAGCGCTATGAGTGTAAAAATAAACAGTTATGTGGGAGTAACACTGAATAAAATATTCTGGGGTTTACAGCCCTGTCAGGTAGCTAACATGTTCTCAGCTTTGGAACAAGCACTCCTTGAGTGGAATGAGACTTACTCCACTTCACAATGGTCAACGAATGCTTGGTCGAAAGTTCATGGTATTTTAACCACTTGACTTGCCTGAAAGCCTGAGAACACCTTACCCAACAATATGAGTACCTCAGAACAAGAATCTTTTGTCCCCATAGGCTCTCATAACGCCACTATCAAATTTCTAACCATTAACCATACTGGTAAATATTTCTTCTTCTCAGTCGAAGCGTGCATGACCTTCTCCTACACAACCCAATGCGACTCCTGGATGACAAACCTATGGCATTAACTCCCAGTCTGTGTAGAGTGAGGCACCTACTCTATATGGTTACACTGAAATGCCGAGTATTTGCATGTCGGAGCATCAAATCCGACGATTGGTGCATGTCGTTTTCATGGAGTTATCATTTGAATGTTCAACAGTGTATATTAAATTGCCACAAGGATCGGAATCATAGGTATACAGCATTTTTATGTAATGAATGTAAATTAATTACTCTGGTAGAACAGGATTCCAAATTAGAGATATACAGGGTGTAGTGACCGGGCCAAATATCTCACGAAACAAGCATCAAACGAAAAAACTACAAAGAACGAAACTCGACTAGCTTGAAGGGGGAAACCAGATGGCGCTGTCGTTGGCCCGCTATAGGGCACTGCCATACGTCAAACGGATATCAACTGCGTTTTTTTTAAATAGGGACCCCAATTTTATATTACATATTCGTGTAGTACGTAAAGAAATATGAATGTTTTAGTTGGACCACGTTTTTCGCTTTGTGATACATGGCACTGTAATAATCACAAGCATATGGCTCACAATTTTAGACGAACAATTGGTAACAGGTAGGTTTTTTAAATTAAAATACAGAACTTAGGTACGTTTGAAAATTTTATTTCGGTTCTTCCAATGTGATACATGTGCCTTTGTGAACTTATCATTTCTGAGAACGCATGCTGTTAAAGCGTGATTACCTGTAAATACCACATTAATGCAATAAATGCTCAAAATGATGTCTGTCAACCTCAATGCATTTGAAAATACGTGTAACGACATTCTTCTCAACAGCGAGTAGCTCCTTTTCCGTAATTTTCGCATATGCATTGACAATTCGCTGACGCATGTTGTCAGGCGTTGTCGATGGATTACGATGGCAAATAACCTTTAACTTCCCGAACAGAAAGAAATCCGGTGACGTCAGATCCGGTAAACTTGCAGGCCATGGTATGGTGCTTCGACGACAAATCCACCTGCCATGAAATATGCTGTTCAATACCGCTTCAACCGCACTCGAGCTATGTGCCGAACATCCATCATGTTGGAAGTACATCGCCATTCTGTCATGCCGTGAAACATCTTGTAGTAACATCAGAAGAACATTACGTAGGAAATCTGCATACATTGCACCATTTAGATTGCCACCGATAAAATTGGGGCCAATTATCTCTAATTCCATAATGCTTGTTCAAATGTTCAAACGTGTGTGTGAAATCCTATGGGACTTAACTGCTAAGGTCATCAGTCCCTAAGCCTACTCACTACTTAACCTAAATTATCCTAAGGACAAACACACACACCCATGCCCGCGGGAAGACTCGAACCTCCGCCGGGACCAGCCGCACGGTCCATGGCTGCAGCGTCTGAGACCGCTCGGCTAATCCTGCGCGGCTTCCATAATGCCGCACCGTACAGTAACCCGCCAAGGTCGCTGACGTTCCACTTGCCGCAGCCATCGTGAATTTTCCGTTGCCCAATAGTGCGCATTATGCCTGTTTACGTTGCCGCTGTTGGTGAATGACGCTTTGTCGCTAAATAGAACGCGTGCAAAAAATCTGTCATCGTCCCGTAACTTCTCTTGTGCCCAGTGGCAGAACTGTACAGGACGTTCAAAGTCGTTGCCATGCAATTCGTGGTGCATAGAAATATGGTACGGGTGCAACCGATTTTGATGTAACATTCTCAACACCGACGTTTTTGAGATTCCTGGTTCTCGCGCAATTTGTCTGCTACTGATGTGCGGATTAGCCGCGACAGCAGCTAAAACACCTACTTTGGCATCATCATTTGTTGCAGGTCGTGGCTGACGTTTCACATGTGGCTGAACACTCCCTGTTTCCTTAAATAACGTAACTGTCCGGCGAAAGGTCCGGACACTTGGATGATGTCGTCCAGGATACCGAGCAGCATACATAGCACACGCCCGTTGGGCATTTTGATCACAATAGCCATACATCAACACGATATCGACCTTTTCCGCAGTTGGTAAAGCGTCCATTTTAACACGGGTAATGTATCACGAAGCATACCGTCCGGACTGGCAGAATGTTACGTGATACCACGTACTTATACGTTTGTGACTATTACAGCGCCATCTACCACAAAGCGAAAAAAGTTGTCCAACTAAAACATTTATATTTCTTTACGTACTACACGAATATGTAAAAAAAAAGAGGGTTCCTATTTTTTTAAAAAACGCAGTTGATATCCGTTTGACCTATGGTAGCGCCATCTAGCGCGCCAACCATAGCACCATCTGGTTTCCCCCTTCAAGCTAAACGAGTTTCGTTCTTTGTAGTTTTTTCGTTTGATGCTTATTTCGTGAGATATTTGGCCCGGTCACTATCAATGGACCACCCTGTAGACACAGTGTACTATAGCCGTACCTGTAGGAAGAAAGGTGACAAGCAAAGTAGTGTAGGTTGTGACGACGGAGATGAAGCCAGAGAACACCCCCAGGTCGAGAGAGAGCATCCCCATCAGCGTCGTCGTGGGACGACCAGAGGTCACCCGCAGCGCAAGCAGGCGTAGTTCTCGCTGTGTGTCGTCCGCCGCACCTCTCTTTCCCAGCAGCAGCTGCGAGCATAGGCTGACTGTGCGGTATGACTCGGAAGACACCCACTGGGCAGGCACAATGAATATAGCCATGGTGCTTGTGTTGTAAATTAAGGAGAACCACAGGAGCCACAAGCTGCCATCATTTCCTGTGCTAAGGACCTCTGATTTAGTAACAATGTAGTACGCAAATATCACAACTACTGATGATAACGCTGCGAGGAAAAGGATTAGGAAAGTCTGGTGAATAGATCTCACCACCACTGACAATTCACACAGTGCCAAGTAACCTCGACTAAGAGCTCTCACAGAGATTGGTGTGCAGAGAACATCTATCTCAGTCAAAGCTAAGATACTGTTCCGTTCAGAACCTATACCTGACTACTTCAGCTTATGTGCTGCTCTGTCTTTCATCTTGGCGAGGTTCATGTTCAGTAATGACAATCTGTTTTTGATAACCAACTGCAGGTTTGTGAATCGTAAGATCGTCATCACAGAGATTCCAAAATTGTTAAGACCGATTATTGAACATAATGTATCACCCAGAGCAGTATCTGCAGCCAGCAGGGCACTAAACATCAAGCAGTAAAGGAGAAACGCTACAGATAACTGCGCCTTCACTAACCTCCCTACTGCCGTTCTTGTTTGTCCCACTTTGGCAGCCAGGCATCTGTCACACGATGCTAACAAACGAAGTATTTTCACATATTTATTTGTGTTACAGAAGTTATCGGCAACTATCGCAATAAACGACGGGGATAAATACTGAAGAAGTCCTATTAGCGTAATAATTTCTTCTGCAAAAGACGAGCGTTTTATCCGCAATGCAAAATATAACGCCACACAGGCACAAAGCAGCTGGAACAGGCAGGCTAGGCATGTCAAGATAGTATCCGTCTGCGACCTCTTCAGGGATGCAGTCCTGGCGTCAACGGTAAACGGCATCAGGCCAAATAATCTGCATGCAAAGTAAAATGGTTTTCCAGCCAACAGGAGCCGCTCGGTCATTTCTGCTACTGGCTTCATCTGAAACAAAGGTAAGTTGAGTAAAGGAGATCGTTCTGGCTTGGGTCTTTATTCTCAGAATATAGAATACTGAAATTCGTGCCCCGTTATTGACTATATTTTTAAAATTTAACATCGTCTTACTCAGCGACATGCCTCTTTTGATTATTTCAAAACCGAGCGAGGTGGCGCAGTGGATAGCACACTGGACTCGCATTCGGGAGGACGACGGTTCAATCCCGTCTCCGGCCATCCTGATTTAGGTTTTCCGTGATTTCCCTAAATCGTTTCAGGCAAATGTCGGGATGGATCCTTTGAAAGGGCACGGCCGATTTCCTTCCCAATCCTTCCCTAACCCGAGCTTGCGCTCCGTCTCTAATGACCTCGTTGTCGACGGGACGTTAAACACCAATCACCACCAATCACCACCATTATTTCAAATCTAGAAACGTTCTAGAATATGTTTCACACCTTGAAATTTCTGATTAATACTCTCTTTATTTGCATTAAGTTCAGTTGATTGTGTAAATGAGAGTAACTATGACTAGTTCTCTCTCTAAAATCTCCACATTCATTCGCGTCATCGAAACTGAAAATTAACTATAACTTTTGATTTCTAATATTTAGCGCATTTATTTGCAACAAAGTAAATAGAGTGAACAAATTAATAACGAAAATTTATAAAAAGCCATGTACTAGAAAATAATATAAATCTTAACAGATGGAAAGGTGTATGGAACTGATATGAAGCCTGTCCTATTTTATACGGTATTTAAGATGCAATAGGGACCACGTCCAAAGCACATATCGTGAATGAGAACTCAGCATTGACGTCAGTTTTTCAAAATATCTTTTTCTTACACTACTGGCCATTAAAATTGCTACATCAAGAAGAAATGCAGATGATAAATGGGTATTCATTGGACAGATATATTATCCTAGAACTGACATGTGATTACATTTTCACGCAATTTGAGTGCATAGATCCTGATAAATTAGTACCCAGAACAACCACCTCTGGCCATAATAACGACCTTGATACGCCTGGGCATTAAGTCAAACAGAGCTGGATGTCGTGTACAGGTACAGCTACCTATGCAGGTTCAACTCGATACCACAGTATTGTGAAGAAACCAGTTGCTCGGCCACCATTGACCAGACGTTTTCAACTGGTGAGACATCTGGAGAATGTGCTGGCCAGGGCAGCAGTCGAACATTTTCTGTAACCAGAAAGGCCCGTAGAGGACCTGCAACATGCGGTCGTGCATTATCCTGCTGAAATGTAGGGTTTCGCAGGGATCGAATGAATGGTAGAGCCACGGGTGGTAACACATCTGAAATATAACGTCCACTGTCCAAAGTGCCGTCAATGCGAACAACAGGTTGAGAGGTGGCATGGGCCCCCTCTCATATTTCTATCTTACGATTCTCCTCTCTAATTGCATGCGGTGGAAAGTTGCTATTCCTTCACACGCGGACTTCCCACGCAGCGTCTCTCGTCACCTGGGTGGTCCTGTGACAGGCGGGTTCTGTTTGACTTTGAAAGGGTAAGCCGACAGGTGTGAGGGAGTCGAGTGAATGCTTTCCAGACGCCGACATTGTCAAGAGGCACGCCCCCAGGGCCTGAAGTAGCGGCTGGGCTAGAGGTTCCGTTACTTCACAGAAACTTAGCGAAAACACTTTCTGGCGGGCTACCAGCAAGGCATGGGAATGACTTGTGTACCCAGGCAGCTGTGGCGGGAAAATTCCCACGCTTTCTGCAAAATAGTAACTGTGATTGGCTTGCTCAGGGCATAGCTCCGTGACGTAGCAAGATCGGCGCAGAAATAGGCGCCAAGAATCTCCATTGGTGGAATGGTAGCGTTCCGGCAATGGAGTGGAATTTTCCGCCGGTTTTCGAGTTGCTGATTGGAACGTTTAACCACGGCCACTGTCGTGGGGGCGGGAATGTTCTGTGTTCGGTTTTATACGGGTGCTCTTGTAAGTAGTCGGCTCTCGCTTTTCGGTCGAGGACGTCGAAGCAACCAGCCAACGGCTCCAGTACGCCAGATCGTGTCCTGGCAGTCAACAAGACAGTCTGGTAATGTATGTCCGCAGCACCGGCAGATAGGGATTTTCCTAGGTGATAATCAGAGCTCAGCAGAGCGCGCCTGTTCGTCTTTTTTCTAACTTTGTTCTGTCTTGGGTAGCAGCAATTAATGTTGGGTTGGCTATGTGTTTTCTCTAAGATTTGAGTTGCAAGGAATTGGCTGCACATACCACTTCGTCATAATCCTCACAATCTAGTTTAGGGACAACTTCACATTCACAGCGTTTGTTTGAGTATCCAATTTGAGCCAATTTGATGTATTGTAAATGTTTCATGTATTTTTGTTTATTATTTTGTGTTTAGTCTTAATAAATCATATTGTTATTTTGGACGGAACTTTCATTCTGTTAATCGGTAGAGCAACCCCATCATTCCTCACTATGTTAATGAAACCTTCGTTTATTCAACTTATTTATCGTGATGATGATGATGATGATGTTTGGTTTGTGGGGCGCTCAACTGCGTGGTTATCAGCGCCCGTACAATTACCCAATCTTTGCTCAGTCCAATTTCGCCACTTTCCGGGATGATGATGAAATGATGAGGACAACACAAACACCCAGTCATCTCGAGGCAGGTGAAAATCCCTGACCCCGTCGGGAATCGAACCCGGGACCCCGTGCTCGGGAAGCGAGAACGCTACCGCGAGACCACGAGCGGCGGACAAAACTTATTTATCAAATTAAATTATTGCAGGTGCCAAACTCTCTTCTACTCCACTGGCAGGGTTGATTAGAGTCAGTTCGCGTACTTTTTTTTATCCTTGTGCAACAGCAAAAGTTGGAGTTAGAATAGGGGAGGGGGGGCTTAGAGCATCATGTACATATGTAGATTCTAGAAGAATTGAGTGTTAAATACACTGCTAGCCCCGGCACCTCGCATAAAATGCGACCCTTAGCCTTGGATCTTTCGTGGAATCTTCTGATAAGCAAGTATTATTAGTAGTAGGGACACTCAGAATTTTTTTGCTTAATTTTTTTATTGATTAATACCCAAGTTTTTTTCTGGTAGTTCCGCATTTAGTTTTAAGCAGCGGCGCATGATTACTGTTTTTGTTTTCAGTGTATATATTCTTTTGTTAATTGTTTTTGTGTTCCTTTGATGGTGTGTCCGTATCACATCACACTTTGTCCGGTTTATGTGCGGTTTCTGTACCACAACTAATCGTGGGTATAATTACAGCGTTGGAGAGGCGTTGTTGAAATTTTATGTCTATGTGTAAAAATACTGTATATGGAGTAGATTAATTTTATTGTGCATTTCAGATAAATTTGTTTTCCATGAATGATAACGAGAAGTAAGGCACGGCTATTATTGAGCGAAGCTAAAACAAAAGAGGATAGCATAATGGATAAGGGGCAGTTTACTGACGGGAATAGGTTCGGAGATGAGATGGGCACATTTTTAGCAGGACAGGACGCCAGGGTCTTTGATGAGGAAGGTGATTTGGACGCGATCTCAGAGCAGCGTTGCGGCCGTGATTATGATAGTGAAGTAGAGGATGAAACAGAGACAGGCACACAGGTCGAGACGGTAGCAGAAGTTTATAATCAAACGAACGAGAGCAGACAGGGGCTAGCTCGGTCACGTCAGAGCTCTAGCGCCCAGATGTCCAGAGTTACATCTCCCACGTTTGAAGAGGATCAAAAAGATGACGTAATCCCAATACTGAGCTTCCTACGATCAATGAAAGAAGAAGCTGACGAACAACGCAAGAAGGAGAAGGAAGAAGAGGAGAAACAATGCAAGAAGGAGAAGGAAGAAGAGGAGAAACAACGCAAGAAGGAGAAGGAAGAAGAGGAGAAAAAACGTAAGAAGGAGAAGGAAGAAGCTGACGAACAACGCAAGAAGGAGAAGGAAGAAGAGGAGAAACAAGGTAAGAAGGAGAAGGAAGAAGCTGACGAACAGCGTAAGAAGGACACTCAGGCAATAATTTCGCATATAGGGGAAATTCGTGGGGAATTACTAACAATAAAGAAAGAATGTGAAGAAGCAAAACAAATGTCAATGGTAGCACAAAAAGTAGCAGGCCTAGCCAAAACGGCAGCAACAGGGGCAATGAAAATCGCAAAAGTAACTTCTCAACTCGCAGGACGCTTGCGACGTGCGACACAAGCACACTCAAAATCCCTAGCGGTCTTAAAGACTCAAGGTAATATTGTGGTTACGAACATCACGAAACGAATGAAAGAAGTAGAGAGTCGGATAGCAAAACTAGAGCGAAACGGGCACACGAGCACTGCGCGTTCGGATACCAATGATGGAGTACACAGAATTGTGTCTCCGAGGAAAAGTCCGCCGTGCTCTAGCCCAGTGACAGATGATGATGATGATGATGTTTGGTTTGTGGGGCGCTCAACTGCGTGGTTATCAGCGCCCGTACAATTACCCAATCTTTGCTCAGTCCAATTTCGCCACTTTCCTGGATGATGATGAAATGATGAGGACAACACAAACACCCAGTCATCTCGAGGGAGGTGAAAATCCCTGACCCCGCCGGGAATCGAACCCGGGACCCCGTGCTCGGGAAGCGAGAACGCTACCGCGAGACCACGAGCGGTGGACAATCCCCCAGTGACAGAGTGCGGAACTAACAATGCACACGTAGAAACAGAGAGTAATAGCTCCAATAATTGCAGCCCACTTAGAAGAGCGAATGCTGAATGCCACTTCCACTGTGATACAGACGTAGCACATCACAGTTATCAGCAAGATAGATCAGGACACTCAGCAGACGTGCAAGTATCGGAAACGAGGGACAACACCAGTGCGAGGATCGGACAGAATTTTGATCACAATCACTCCTGTCGATACTAAAATTCCAGAAATTCAAAGATAATGGAGGATCGATGCATCCGAAGAGCTGGGTGATGCAATTTACAAATTCATTACCGTCGTCATGGCCAACGCAGGCCAAATTAGAATTCATGTGTGGACACATCGAAGGCCAAGCTGCGGAAAAGATGCGGGGCGTGGCAGCGACGTGTCGGACTTATCAGGAATTTGTTGGTGCATTCCTGCGGACCTACTGGTCAAAGGAAACGCAAGACAGGATTAAAGAGGAAATAATATTTTGTCCTGAACTGGAAGTGTCCGGGCATAGAAGCGCAACCAAATTTTTTGATGATTTACTCAAGAAGAATCAGTTTTTAGATAGTCCATATAGCAACGGAGAAATCATTAAATTTTGCTTTTCCAAATTGCCTGTTAGGTATCAACAGACACTTGTCGGAAAGTGTGGATCTGACATAGAAGCATTCAAGAGTCTATTGCGCGAACTCGAAGTAGTCTTCGATAAACAAGACGCAAAGGACAGGAAGAAGGGGCAAAATAACAAATACCACGGGCCAGCAAGGGAAGACGACAACAGATCGCATAATCGCACTCGTCAGTTAGGAAACCAGGGTTACGGAAATCAAGGTTACGCTTTTCAAGGTTATAGAAACCAGAGACACGGAAACCAGAACGTCAGGGAACAGGGTCAATCTAGACAAGGAATCTGGGACAGGAGGAATAACGAACGGCAAAGCGACCGTAATTGGAGAGAACGAAATCAAGGACAACAGGAGAACCAGGAGATTGAAATTAGACCTGCAAATCCTCATGCACGTCAGAGGAGGGGGAGTCTAACAAGGGATTGGCGCTAGTCCATAGGATTCCACCACATCTCTCACACCAAGAAGTTCGTGGAATAATAGTAGTTTAAGTGGTGTACATAGTAGAATAGGCAAATATTGAACCTTTCTTCAGGGAACGATAATCGTTGCATTAATAGATTAAGATTGTTAAAGTATTAACACGCTGCGTTTTCTCGCATAAGAATTTACTGCTGTTAACTCTTTTTTGTCTATGTTCGGGATCTCCTCTGTTGTTGCGATAAGAGGCACTACCTTTCCATGAGCAATGTTTTTGTCCTTTCCTATCTGGTGTCCATGTTAAGGGATAAAGATGAGTGACGAGATGTCGCACAAACGGGCGCATACAAGAACGTGCTCTTAGAAGCGCTCTGAGAAGTCGTGATACGCACCATAGCGGCCACAACCAGTTCGTGAGACGTTCATACCAATGCTTGCAGGCACGCGTCAGTGCACTGCAAGATTGTGGTATATTGCGTGATTTCGAGGATGAATATGGGCAGTATAGTTTTTTTTTTTTGCAGAGCTGCGCCAGCATCGTTGTCTAGCAAGTCAGGGTGAACCTGTGAGCGTTTGACTCCAATGGTGCCCTAGACGAGAGAAATGCGGGCATAAAGCCTACCATGCCAATGTGCTGGTTGGGGATTTAGCGTGCTGCTCATGACTGTCACAGATGAATAACCAGGGACTTATACTTGGATATTCGTGACAAACTGTGTAGCTGGCGTGTGTGTTGGGTGACTGAATCCTCAACAGGAACCAGTCCTGGCTTGGTCATATTACATTGCTTCTGGAAAGGTGTGCTTTGATCGCGAAAACCGCATCACATAGAGAAGGAAGTTGCAACTATAAATTTATTGTCGTGTATAGTCATGGCTAACCCAGTCTCTGGAGTTTCAGTGAGGCATAGTGAGAACTCGGAGGCCATGTCGTACGGCGCGCACATCACTGTCGTCAATAGTGGCGTGCAGCGAGACATCTCAGCGGAACAGGAATTATGTAAGAGTGTTGTATAAGGTAAAATAATAATAATAATAATAATAATAGAGAGAGTACCATATACTAGGATAAATTAAACTTTAGGATTTTACAATAACTAGATCCTTAATAGTGTGGCGGTTTTCTACCACAAGTCTTCAGCAGAGCGCGCCTGTTGAGATGCTATTTTTCAGGTCACCAAACCACAGACCCGAGATGGAGGGAAGACTGGCGAGCGAAAGTAGCATAGTTGCATGTTCTTTATAGCACAGTAAAACTTAGACCTGCGTAACAACATAATTTAATTAAAAGACATTGAATGTAGATCGTTGGCAAATGGTAGTTAATTCTTGAGCATGTCTACTGTCGATCTATATAATTACTAGTAATATTAGTGCAGGCCAGCACGTTTAGCTGTTCATCCAGTGTAGCGTCACACACCATGTACAGTAGTGAGACTGGTCTCTATTTTGTTATAATGATAGCCATAGATTAATAGCTATAAAAGTAAAATAAGAGTGTCTGAAATGACAGACCATCAATGTGTCATTATGTAAATTTATTATAACATAGAAGGTCATGAAAAAAAAGTTTGGCATAAGATTTTTGTCAGAACTGTGCAGATGATGGGTATCATGGCAATGCAGACGCCAGCCAGCGCAAAAACAAGAGGTCTTCGGCCACCTGACGCGAAGGGCGCGAGAGCATCCGGTTCTACAAGCTGACAGTCACCGGGCCATATACCTGAGGGATTAGGCGGCAGACAGCCCTCGCCGGGCCACAAGCGAAAGTGAGGCTGGCCGTTGACACTGACACGCGACCCACACGCGACAGCCAGCGAGCTCTCTGGACGCGGCAGCTGTTTGGAAGGATACCCTGCGGCAGACTACGTTGTCGTGAGTACACGAAGAAGATCTCATATCGTGTCAGAACCTGCGCCTCATGTGCCTCAGGACAGAAAGGGACGCTATATTCTCACCTGTTTGGGTTTTTTTTACAACTCACTAGCATTGGCCGATCTGCATACACAAAGCAGTATCGTGCCACACTAACAAATGTATGGTCTCATTTCTAACTTCTCCTCTCTATTAGAGAGCAGTTTTAGCAATTGTCGCTCCTAGTTCGATCCTGTATGGATGACCTCACACACTTGTGGAGTCACTCCATGTGCCATCATCCCTCGTCGAACTGCAATATTGGGAAACGTAAAGTACTGTCCAGCAAGAGAAGAGACCTAGACTAGTGATGTATCCCAACACGTAGACCTCAGAGACAATTAATCGACGTGAGGAGAGCCTATCACTGTGTCTTCCTACCGTACTGCCGTGATCATGTGCGTAGGTCTTGGTGCAATCTCAACAGAGTACTGCAGATGCTCCAGCACACCCTATTGCCGTTGCAACAACGTAGCAACAACACCCGACGTTTAGCCCTATGTGATGTCAGTACTGTGGAATTTGTGAAGTGTTTCGAATATTTCTAATAATGTGATCTAGTGCCTCATTCTCAGCACAGTCGTGAACAGTGTGCAATGTGCATGCACAACTTAATGTCCCATGAACCTTGTTTTTTTTTTAAATTTCTTTCTCTAGTGTTGTTTTTGTAATGTATGTGATACCTTGTATGTGTTTGTTTTACTCTGTAATTCTTATTACAAATTACTGTATTGTTCTCCACACCATGTATTTTTTGTATCTTGTATTTATTGTTGTGTGTATGCAAACAGTGTGCCTGAAGTCCCCATAAACTGAAGCAGATACCACCACTGTCATTGTGAATGGACCATCAGTTCAGGGAACATTTTGTAAAGGTTATTCTTGCTGCAGGGAGACAGAATGAATCGGAGGTTGTAATTAGATTCTGAAAGCTCACAAAGAGATTGTTAACTTAAATAGTATCATGTGTGAGTGAGTTCAGGTTAGTTTAATGATTAAAATTGTTGTAACATCTTGGGCATTTAATTGCGGAGCACTCCAACTCTGATTGTAAAGAATAAATTGCTCCATATTTGGCTCACATGTCCGGGCCATATTTAGAGAGTGAATGTCTGTGTGAATCGGTGTTTGGAAGGGGCTCCCTGGGTATGGATGTGTGATATGAGTGTTAGTGTTCCATATTAAGAAGGTGAAGTTTGCTACATCATAAATAATCCTCCCTCTATGAGCTGCATTTTTCAGTTGCAGTGATTTTCTTTATAGAGTGCGGCATGTGCAGCCAGTTTGCGAGATTGTTCTTGGGCGATTGACTCACTACCTTGCTCCTAAGTGAGCCAACCGCTCACCAATTACAATCTAAAATGGCGTAGGGGCTATGAGAGGTGGCATGAGCCCCCTCTCATATTTCTATCTTACGATTCTCCTCTCTAATTGCATGCGGTGGAAAGTTGCTATTCCTTCACACGCGGACTTCCCACGCAGCGTCTCTCATCACCCGGGTGGTCCAGTGACAGGCGGGCTCTGTTTGACTTTGAAAGGGTAAGCCGACAGGTGTGAGGGAGTCGAGTGAATGCTTTCCAGACGCCGACATTGTCAAGAGGCACGCCCGCAGGGCCTGAAGTAGCGGCTGGGCTAGAGGTTCCGTTACTTCGCAGAAACTTAGCGAAAACACTTTCTGGCAGTCTACCAGCGAGGCGTGGGAATGACTTGTGTACCCAGGCAGCTGTGGCGGGAAAATTCCCGCGCTTTCTGCAAAATAGTAACTGTGATTGGCTTGCTCAGGGCATAGCTCCGTGACGTAGCAAGATCGGCGCAGAAATAGGCGCCAAGAATCTCCATTGGTGGAATGGTAGCGTTCCGGCAATGGAGTGGAATTTTCCGCCGGTTTTCGAGTTGCTGATTGGAACGTTTAACCACGGCCACTGTCGTGGGGGCGAGAATGTTCTGTGTTCGGTTTTATACGGGTGCTCTTGTAAGTAGTCGGCTCTCGCTTTTCGGTCGAGGACGTCGAAGCAACCAGCCAACGGCTCCAGTACGCCAGATCGTGTCCTGGCAGTCAACAAGACAGTCTGGTAATGTATGTCCGCAGCACCGGCAGATAGGGATTTTCCTAGGTGATAATCAGAGCTCAGCAGAGCGCGCCTGTTCGTCTTTTTTCTAACTTTGTTCTGTCTTGGGTAGCAGCAATTAATGTTGGGTTGGCTATGTGTTTTCTCTAAGATTTGAGTTGCAAGGAATTGGCTGCACATACCACTTCGTCATAATCCTCACAATCTAGTTTAGGGACAACTTCACATTCACAGCGTTTGTTTGAGTATCCAATTTGAACCAATTTGATGTATTGTAAATGTTTCAAGTATTTTTGTTTATTATTTTGTGTTTAGTCTTAATAAATCATATTGTTATTTTGGACAGAACTTTCATTCTGTTAATCGGTAGAGCAACCCCATCATTCCTCACTATGTTAATGAAATCTTCGTTTATTTAACTTATTTGTCAAATTAAATTATTGCAGGTGCCAAACTCTCTTCTACTCCACTGGCAGGGTTGATTAGAGTCAGTTCGCGTATTTTCTTTTATCCTTGTGCAACAGCAAAAGTTGGAGTTAGAATAGGGGGGGGGGGGCTTAGAGCATCATGTACATATGTAGATTCTAGAAGAATTGAGTGTTAAATAAACTGCTAGCCCCGGCACCTCGCAAGGTGACCGAGACGTGTAAACAGTGGTACCCCATACCATCACGCCGGGTGATACGCCAGTATGGTGATGACGAATACACGCTTCCAATGTGCGTTCACCGTGATGTCGCCAAACACAGATGCGACCATCATGATGCTGTAAATAGAACCTGGATTCATTCGAAAATATGACGTTTTCCCATTCGTGCACCCAGGTTCATCGTTGAGTACACCATCGCAGGCGCTCCTGTCTGTGATGCAGCGCAAGGGTAACCGCAGCCATTGTCTCCGAGCTGATAGTCCATGCTGCTGAAAACGTCGTCGAACTGTTCGTGCAGATGGTTGTTGTCTTGCAAACGTCCCCATCTGTTGACTCAATGATCGAGACGTGGTTGCACGATCCGTTACAGCCATGCGGATAAGATGCCTGTCATCTCGACTGCTAGTGATACGAGGCCGTTGGTATCCAGCACGTCGTTCCGTATTACCCTCCTGAACCCACCGATTTCATATTCTGCTAACAGTCATTGGATCTCGACCTACGCGAGCAGCGATGTTGTGATACGATGAACCGCCATCGCGATAGGCTACTATCCAACCCTTATCAAAGTCGGAAACGTGATGGCACGCATTTGTCCTGCTTACACGAGGCATCACAACAACGTTTCACCAGGCAACGCCGGTCAACTGCTGTTTGTGTATGAGAAATCGGTTGGAAACTTTCCTCGTGTCAGCACGTTGTAGGTGTCGCCACCTTCGCCAAACTTGTGTGAATGCTCTGAAAAGTTAATCATTTGCATATCACAGCATCTTCTTCCTGTTGGTTAAATTTCGCGTCTGTAGCACGTCATCTTCGTGGTGTGGCCAGTAGTGTAGATTCTCCGCTACTGTGTGCATTTGGCTGTTTAGCCGTTTTCAACTTTTGAAATACAAATCATTGTAACATACTTAAAAATAAGTGTATAACACTTAGTGAAAAAGAATATAGTTAAATAATAGAGAGGACTTAGATAGTAAACTCGGACTTGGGTATCTACAGAAAAAGCATTCGTCTAAGCCCACAAATAAGCCATGCAATATTATAAAGTCGTCAGCCCAAACACTCGTTGACCTAGATCGAAGAGAGTAAAAAAGTCTCAAACTAAGCTTTTTGGACCTGCTTCACCGAAGCAAATCAAAACATAAAGCCTGCTTTCAGCCGTAGCACAGACAAGAAAAGCACAACTGTAGAAATAAGTGAGCAGCAAATGGCCATATAGGGAAATGGTGACAGGACCTAACAGAGTGTTCATCACTTTTCATATTGAATAACTGCAATGATAGATGGTCTAGCGGTCGGATACTCACCATCATCGATGATGAAGGCAGGCAACATTACAGCCAATGTGGCAGTGTTCGCGCCTTTCACGCCCATTATGATCGGTTGTAAGCTTACCATATTCATTCACCAGCTGTTTCTGGAGAAGTCTTCCAAATAACGTTCAGCACAATACCGGAGAACGTGGCGATGAAATTGGAGGCTCCAGTCACAGAAGACGAAGTCCTCGATGCTATTCAAGCAGAAGCTAACAAGTCACCTGGCCCTGAAGGCATACCCATCGAATTTTATGGTACCTGACGACGTCTCTCAGCGTCCATGTGGACTGTTACCTACGGTTAACTGAGATCCCCCGCGGTGTATTTGTAGAGGGCCTCATTGTAACTATTCACAAACCCCATGGCGGTCAGCACATGGTTGATTATCGACCTTGCCAAATAGTGACAAGAAAGTCTTTATTCGTGTTTTGGCAGCGCGACTTAAGAGGACGGCCCATCATGTCCTACGATCAGGCATCGATTGGGGGACGGCCAAAATGCGGGCAGCGCTCTACCGCTACAGGGATCTGACAGCCCTCGCTCGAGCTCTACATTTGCCCACGGCTTTGGTGTCCTTCGACTTCGGCTAGGCATTTGATCGAGTCGATCAGTTTTTTATTACGGCTATCCTCTGTCACATGTGATATCCAGAAGATATTGTCATACGTCTCCTGCGAGGAGCGACTTTACGGGTGCTGTATAATTATAGGCTCATGCAACCGATTCTGACCTGGCCCTCGGTGGAACCGGGATGTCTCCTGATGCCCCCTGTCACGCTACTGTACACCTTCTGCCTAGAACCATTGTTATGTGTTCTACGACAACGAATGACGGCGACGTCGGTGGATTGACATCGATTCATTTACACCGCCTATGCGTACGATTTGGTTCTTTGTCCAGAAAAAGAAAAAAAAGGGGCAGCGCTTGCGTGGGTGGTGACCTACGGTGAGGAGTCGGGCAGCTCCAGTAATGTACGTAAATAGCGAGCTATGTTCTTAGGTACAGGCCAGTCGGAGGGTAGCCTTGCTCCAATGAACGTGACTGATACCTTACATTGCCTTAGCATAGCACTGCGCGACTGCAGACGATTGCTGTAACGGAACAGGTTTGACTCGTTCAACAACGCCTCCGCTCTCCTGACCTCCTGGAATGTACATACTTTGTCACCACTGACATAGCGTTGGGGATCCCTCACGTGGCGCAAACCCTTCCGGCCCCACACACCCTGGTTCGCCACATGTTAGCTGCAATCGGTTCAGTTGTTGTTAGCCATGGGATGGTCTTCAAAGTCCGCTATGAGTCCCTCATCCTTCCCCAGGCTCGAGAGATTGTGGGTGTTTACCGTGCATCGGATAGAGCTCGGGCTCTTTTTGTCAGTTCGCGGTTGGTGATGTAGCGGTGTTGCACGACGTGCCTTACCAGCTTACTGCTCGATGCGTGCCCTGGTCTCTTTGTCCTCTCCGGTGACGTTGTCGAATATCCCAGCGCCTATCTATCACATCGAATTTTTTTTTCTGGACCACAGCTGCCTTTCTGGCGCTTTTCTACATGTGTGCTTGTTGTCAATGAAGGCGGCTTTAACTGAGATGCAACTGGTCCACGTGCCCAGTGATGCAGAACAGAAATACTTACACTACATGTGGCACAAAATTTCTTGACGCTACTGCACGCTCCGCGTGATATATCACCGTCAATGGGAAATAACCCAACCTTTCTCGTCTTCACCAGGTCACGTCGCCGACTCTCCCCTTTTGCATCGCTTGCCGGGTGCCGGACACGATCATTGCTTCTTTTGTGGTCCAGCTGTAGTTTTGGTCCAGCGAATTCTGGCCTTCCTGATACGTGCTACTCCTGATCGCATTACACCACATATGATGTTGTTCCCTGATGACGTCTGCTACCCGGAGTCGAAGAATCACGCTGTAAATTGGTTCCATGGTCTTGTAAAGTTCGGTATCTTCTAGCAACTGGCGAGAAGACTGTTGTCGATTTTTAGACTTACGCGAACGAATGGCATTGCGTTTTTCTCTGTAATCCAAAATACAGGCAATACTTTTCCAACTTCCCTTGGATGGCTTTCTAAGACTCGCCACGTAGCTGTAATGTTCCTGTAATGAGAATATGATCAAACATGATGCACTATTTTTGGAATTTTGATATTATGATCTCCAACGGTATTCCCCTTTATTTTCGAGAAGATGTGCATGGATATCATCAAGGGTACGAACAGATTCACGGACTATACTCCACGTTTAAGAAAAGATAAAAAATAAAAAATAAAAATAAAAATAGAAATAAAATGAAAAAAGCTTAAAACATAAAAATAAATAAACAGAAAACGTTGTTTTTTGTTTCATCCATGCGATACCCTTTCCACGCGTGGAAGTGTTCAAATGGCGCCGAGATCTATGGGACTTAACATCTGAGGTTATCAGTCACCTAGAATTAGAACGACTTAAACCTAACTAACCTAAAGACATCACACACATCCATGCCCGAGGCAGGATTCGAACCTGCGACTGTAGCAGCAGCGTGGTTCCAGACTGAAGCACCTAGAACCGCTCGGTCAAAACGGCCGGCGTGGAAGTCTTTGGATAGGCGTAGTTAAGGACCAACCCCGAAGTGACACAGATACTATTTTCTTTAGGGTCAAAGTGGCGGTGGCAAATATACTTTTTGTGTAGGTTCATTTTGTCAGTGAGGTGAGGATACAGCGGGAAAATATAAAATAAAAGGTAAGGCGACTGTTCGCGACAGGCGGAAATCGAAGGTTCGAACGCAGGGGGGAAAAACAGTAGCATATTTAAGCAGTAATCGAAACGTACGCAGTTCCGGGCTCGAACCCCGACACTGCTTACTTTCGAATCATCTTCATTGGCGGTCGAAGACTTCTAGCAAAAGAAGTCACCTTAGATATGTATTCAATGGGAAATACAAAGAGGTTCTCGCGAAACTGCTGCAGAAATGGATGAAGAAAGAAGAAAGGAAACAGTCGTCATAAGGAGAGTATCAGGTTATACAAAAGTCAAAATAAGTTCCCATGAACTTAAAACTAAGACCATTAAAATTAACAACGTAGAAGTATCTTTTGTGGCAGCGTTCGTAGCGACAAACACTTCGCTGTAGAAACGGCTTACGAAGTCACCGCCACACTTTTAATAGCGGGCCGACCGGTCCGCTGGAACAGTGAACAGAAAGATGAAAACCCAAACACTCTGATTAAATAAAAGTCGGTACTTATCTTTATTAACGAAGATACAGAAACACAGTAGTGAACTCCGTGTCTACAGAAATCTGTCTAGTTCGAGTCGGAGCGGCTAGGTCAGCGTCGGCTGACGACAAACAACAACTCTGCTGCGATGAACACACAACTGACTAGCAAGTACACAAATCGGTGGCGAGTATACAACTGAGCGGCGGATACAGAACTGTCTTAGCGCTCGCGACTCCAGCGCTTAAGAAGCCAGAAGCCAGCGGTGGCGCGCGCAGACTTGCGGCGATTTCCTGTATCGCTGGCGCTGCTTATGCGGACGGCGTCCGGACTTTGATGCTGCCAACCTTTTGGCAGCGGGCTCAGTTGGCATTACTGGCTAGGATATAACAGTATCTCCACTGTTAACTGCAAAGGAAAGAGCGGGTAGGCGTAAGGAATAGCAATAGTAACGACCTCTACAAGGAAAGGAACGGATCTATCAGGATAGTAGAACAAAGTATATATCGATTTGGAATGAAAACCTTCGACAACGTGAAGTACTACACATTTCATAAATTCTGAAAAGAAGAGGTATAATCTACAGGGAATGATGGGTAACACCCTTAGACAGTGGGATACCAAGAGATATTGTGGTCTGATACAAAGACTGCATTGCCACATCATTAGCTGCAACGTGAATCGATACCACAGACATAAGTGAGGGCTCGCTACTGTCCACAACGACATGTGGGAGGCGCAACCTGAAGATATCGCCTCCCCTCTCAGTACAGCAGTGCGCTCATGGTGAGGTCGATATAGCGTCCAGATAGCAGCATCTCTTCTCCAGTTCGAACCCTCAGCTAGAGTAGTCAACGTCATCGTCTTCTACCCACGAATAGTTACAGTTCAAGAAGAACTTACCGTGTTATTAGTATTGAACACTGTACCTCAAAGTAACAGTTCGTTAAGTAGTGCATCAAGTGATGCTTTGCTAGTCCATGACCGTTGTACGTTATCCATTAGCAAGGAAGTGTCACAAAGTTAAGAATATATTTTATGCATTTATGTAAAAAAGTGTCCTAATATTTCAGGTGTTCTGCTTTGAGTATTTCATACAGAGTAATCGAAGAACCCACAGTTGCTGCCAGATAAATGTGGTTACGCCTCGTCACCCCACCTACTATTTACGCGTTAGAGTAAAGAGTAAACGAAAGAAATTAAAGGAAGATTCAGAAGTGGGATTAAATTTCAGGGTAGAAACATGTCAATGTTACGATGTGTAGATGACACTGCTGCCGTCTGTAACAATGAGTAAGAGTTAAAGCACCTCTTAAATCCGATGAACAATCTGTTGAGCACACATTATGGACTGACACCAACGCAAAGAAAGACTACAGTAGCAGAAATGCGATTAGTGACGAACCTAACATCAAAATTGGGGACTACGAAACGGCGCAAGTGAAGAAACTTTGATACCTCAGAAGCAAAATTACACATGACGAGCGAAGAAAGCATATAAAAAGCAGATTAACAAAATCACAGGGGTCATTACTCTCTAAATGATGTCTGTTCGAATCATACATATGTTTTAATTTCAGGAACAAATTTCTGGAATGTGTTTTCGGTGCGCAGTATTGTATAGCAGTAAATCCTGGGCTGTGGGACAACCGGAAAAGAAGAAAATGGAAGCATATCGCATATGGTGTACTGAAGGATGCTGAAAATTATATCTACTAATCTCATAAAATGTTAAGTGGTCCCCTGCAGGACTGACAAGCAATTATAAGAAACACTATGTTTTAAGGCATCAGATAACATCTTCTATGTTACTAGAGCACAAAAATTGTAGAGGTAGACTGAGATTAAAATACACTCCTGGAAATTGAAATAAGAACACCGTGAATTCATTGTCCCAGGAAGGGGAAACTTTATTGACATATTCCTGGGGTCAGATACATCACATGATCACACTGACAGAACCACAGGCACATAGACACAGGCAACAGAGCATGCACAATGTCGGCACTAGTACAGTGTATATCCACCTTTCGCAGCAATGCAGGCTGCTATTCTCCCATGGAGACGATCGTAGAGATGCTGGATGTAGTCCTGTGGAACGGCTTGCCATGCCATTTCCACCTGGCGCCTCAGTTGGACCAGCGTTCGTGCTGGACGTGCAGACCGCGTGAGACGACGCTTCATCCAGTCCCAAACATGCTCAATGGGGGACAGATCCGGAGATCTTGCTGGCCACGGTAGTTGACTTACACCTTCTAGAGCACGTTGGGTGGCACGGGATACATGCGGACGTGCATTGTCCTGTTGGAACAGCAAGTTCCCTTGCCGGTCTAGGAATGGTAGAACGATGGGTTCGATGACGGTTTGGATGTACCGTGCACTATTCAGTGTCCCTTCGACGATCACCAGTGGTGTACGGCCAGTGTAGGAGATCGCTCCCCACACCATGATGCCGGGTGTTGGCCCTGTGTGCCTCGGTCGTATGCAGTCCTGATTGTGGCGCTCACCTGCACGGCGCCAAACACGCATACGACCATCATTGGCACCAAGGCAGAAGCGACTCTCATCGCTGAAGACGACACGTCTCCATTCGTCCCTCCATTCACGCCTGTCGCGACACCACTGGAGGCGGGCTGCACGATGTTGGGGCGTGAGCAGAAGACGGCCTAACGGTGTGCGGGACCATAGCCCAGCTTCATGGAGACGGTTGCGAATGGTCCTCGCCGATACCCCAGGAGCAACAGTGTCCCTAATTTGCTGGGAAGTGGCGGTGCGGTCCCCTACGGCACTGCGTAGGATCCTACGGTCTTGGCGTGCATCCGTGCGTCGCTGCGGTCCGGTCCCAGGTCGACGGGCACGTGCACCTTCCGCCGACCACTGGCGACAACATCGATGTACTGTGGAGACCTCACGCCCCACGTGTTGAGCAATTCGGCGGTACGTCCACCCGGCCTCCCGCATGCCCACTATACGCCCTCGCTCAAAGTCTGTCAACGGCACATACGGTTCACGTCCACTCTGTCGCGGCATGCTACCAGTATTACAGACTGCGATGGAGCTCCGTATGCCACGGCAAACTGGCTGACACTGACGGCGACGGTGCACAAATGCTGCGCAGCTAGCGCCATTCGACGGCCAACACCGCGGTTCCTGGTGTGTCCGCTGTGCCGTGCGTGTGATCATTGCTTGTACAGCCCTCTCGCAGTGTCCGGAGCAAGTATGGTGGGTCTGACACACCGGTGTCAATGTGTTCTTTTTTCCATTTCCAGGAGTGTATATACAACAAACGATTCAGGACAATTGGTTTAGAAGCCACAGAGAGATGAGGTGATCGGAAAAAGTGGGGGAAACCGTGCCATGTCGCATCGACCACGCTGCTCAGACAGCAAATAAAGTTAATAATGTTGTGGGTTGGCAGGAGAGCCAACACCGTATTATTAGAGGAAGCCGAAAGGCACGCGTTTTAGCTCACGCAGGCTGGCGTGAGGTCTGGAACAGGACAAGGAAATTAGACTTTAGAAAAACGGACGTAGCTGGTGGAATACTTAACTTTAATCCATTAATGATCAGCGTCGCTCTTGACTGTACATGACTCCAGTATCAATAGCAACTAGTACTGGCGCCTTGCTAGGTCGTAGCAAATGACGTACGTGAAGGCTATGCTAACTATCGTCTCGGCAAATGAGAGCGTATTTTGTCAGTGAACCATCGCTAGCAAAGTCGGTTGTACAACTGGGGCGAGTGCTAGGAAGTCGCTCTAGACCTGCCGTGTGGCGGCGCTCGGTCTGCAATCACTGATAGTGGCGACACGCGGGTCCGACGTATACTAACGGACCGCGGCCGATTTAAAGGCTACCACCTAGCAAGTGTGGTGTCTGGCGGTGACACCACAAATAATATCTTAACAATTTTACCGATTACGACAGACACTCGAAGCCATCCATTCCTTAAAATTTTGCTAACCACTGTTTTGTCTTCAAAGTGTCCATGAAACTGGACGTTGGTCGAAAGCAGTCAGTGTAAATGCCCCAAAACTCAGACGTTCACTTGTCGACTTTCCAAACCCGCAAAACAGTTGTTATTAGAATTTATTATTACTTCGTTGTCAGAGAAATATATAATCAAACCAGTAGAACTAGCTTAGATTGCTTTTCGTAAACCAAATTGAGCTCCCCAAACGAAGCTTCCAATGTGAGTGAAATCATTAGTTCTCACCAGTTTCGACTTACGTCAATGAGACATGGATCTAACTTGTGGGAGTCACTCAAAACTGAGGATGGCTCAGTGAGAAATAGATTTATATGCGACTTACTAATTGAGAGCTAAATGCCAGTAAATGTGTCTGTGAACAAACTGCAGCAGAGACCTAATTCGACAAGCACCAAAGAATTAAATATAGCTCGCCGGGACATATAGTAAAGATGTGTGGAGAACTGAAATTTCTTAAAGCATTCGAAGCGGTAAGCAAAGACTCGAACGAGAACCTAAGGATAGCTAATAGTTCACATTAGAAGACACGCGAGAGCAAAATGCATGAGTATCACTTAGGATCACAATCCTCTTTCAAAAGTCAATAAATGGCATTCATCCAAAAGTGGAGGTTAAATGGCAGAGGATTGTGATGATGATGATATTGATGATCTGATACAAATCAGGGTCAAACTTTTAACAACTGGTGTCGGTATAACTAAAGCTATTCATTTCACACCCAACCTAAAAATCCTCCAAGAAAGTCTGTGGACGCGTCAGAGTCCAAGACAGTCCTAAATTACAGGCAGGTACGTCATCAGCCACAGCCATGTGATTGTCCTCTCATGTCATTTCGCGGCGGTAGGTGAAATCTGTGGCTGTAATGACATTAGGCTATCGATATCGCTGTCTGTACACAGGAGAGATTTCATTCTGAATTAATGTAGTATTAGTACTACTACTACTACTACGAGGTGCATTCATGTTCTAAGGCCTCCGATATTTTTTTTTTCGGACTGGAAAGAGATAGAAACATGCGCATTGTTTTAAAATGAGGCCGTGTTCATTGTCAAGACGTCCCAGAGATGGCAGCACTGTACGGCAGATGGCATTTTACCGCCAGCGGCGAGAATGAGAACTGTTTTAAATACTTAAAATGGCGACGTTTTCCATACTTGAACAGAGTGCAATCATTCGTTTTCTGAATTTACGTGGTGTGAAACCAATGGAAATTCATCAACAGTTGAAGGAAACATGTGGTGATTGAGTTACAGATGTGTGGAAAGTACGTTCGTGGGTGCGACAGTTTAATGAAGGCAGAACATCGTGTGACAACAAACCGAAACAACCCCGGGCTTGCACAAGCCAGTCTGACGACACGATCGAGAAAGTGGAGAGAATTGTTTTGGGGGATTGGCGAATGACTGTTGCACAAATCGCCTCCAGAGTTGGCATTTCTGTGGGTTCTGCGCACACAATCCTGCATGACGACCTGAAAATGCGAAAAGTGTCATCCAGGTGGGTGCCACGAATGCTGACGGACGACCACACGGCTGCCCGTGTGGCATGTTGCCGAGCAATGTTGACGCGCAACGACAGCACGAATGGGACTTTCTTTTCGTCGGTTGTGACAATGGATGAGACGTGGATGCCATTTTTCAATCCAGAAACAAAGCACCAGTCAGCTCAATGGAAGCACACAGATTCATCACCACTTAAAAAATTTCGGGTAACCGCCAGTGCTGAAAAAATGATGGTGTCCATGTTCTGGGACAGCGAGGGCGTAATTCTTACCCATTGCGTTCCAAAGGGCACTACGGTAACAGGTGCATCCTACGAAAATGTTTTGAAGAACAAATTCCTTCCTGCACTGAAACAAAAACGTCTGGGAAGGGCTGCGCGTGTGCTGTTTCACCAAGACAACGCACCCGCACATCGAACTAACGTTACGCAACAGTTTCTTCGTGATAACAACTTTGAAGTGATTCCTCATGCTCCCTACTCACCTGACATGGCTCCTAGTGACTTTCGGCTTTTTCCAACAATGAAAGACACTTTCCGTGGCCGCACATTCACCAGCCATGCTGCTATTGCCTCAGCGATTTTCCAGTGGTCAAAACAGACTGCTAAATAAGCCTTCGCCGCTGCCATGGATTCATGGCGTCAGCGTTGTGAAAAATGTGTACGTCTGCAGGGCGATTACGTCGAGAAGTAACGCCAGTTTCATCAATTTCGGGTGAGTAGTTAATTAGAAAAAAATCGGAGGCCTTAGAATTTGAATGCACCTCGTACTACTACTACTACTACTACTACTACTACTTCCGCCACGTGTTAAATAAACACTTTACGCTTTTTTTCTCACAAATTTTAATTTCACCTTTCATTGACTAATTATGCCCAGGGTAGAACCACTGCTTTTGCCCGTTGCGGCCACACATCATTTGTGTACGAAATTATTGTTTGTTTTCGATCTTGTGTGTGTGGAACTGAAACCATGACAAATTTTTATACATCTTTGGGACGCCTGTCTGTGAGCCCAGATACGATCGTCTTTTAGTGTAAAATAGTTACAGTACAAAATATGGTTCACAAAATTCAATGCTGAGTACTGTCTGCTTAAAATTATTAAATTACAGTTGGACAGAACCTCAGTGACTATTGTACGACAAGTAGAGGTTCACAGCGAACTCAGTCATTTGTTAATCAAGTACATATTTCCCAGAAATTAAATAACTCGTTTCCGCAGGCTATAGATGTAAACAGTAAGCAAAGTCTCAAATGCTGTATTATTACAATCTGAAATTAAAGTTTATTGCTAAGATGCTTAATAATCCATAACTAAGGTAACTAAGTTTAAGTACATCCATTACTCAGTTTCACTCCCAGAACTTCTGAATATGGCAGCTGTGGACTCATGCGATTGTATGACACCAAGAGTACTAAGTCCAGCACCTCGTCACTTTAATGTGTCTTGGATGTGAAATACCCTTCACCATGACCCACTGAAACAGTTATATCGATTAGAAGTGGGTTTCTATTATGTAACTGTATATTTGCAATTATGGAGTGCGTATTCTGTGCTAGTTAGTTAATTTGTGACAGGAAATTTAGAATTGTGTAATATATATATGAAAAAATCTAAATGATTTGTTAAAATAATAAATTTTAATATATGTGTATGTTTATAAAAAAAGACAATATTTATTGAAAGCTGGTTCATGCTTAGGGCACGTGTAATTGTAGTATAAAAAAGATATATGGAAGTCCTCCCACAACGGAAGTCGCAGGGAGCGATGTGAAAGGTGGTTTTGGCGGTCGAACTTGGCGGCTCCTTGGTGTGAACGGTGCGCATTATGTGGCTCGTGATAGCACGGTACACTTCGGCGGTGGTAGGAGAGGCAATTGGAAGCTGCTTTGCAAAGGATTTCTGCTTCGGATGTGGATCTGGTTATTATTTGCTATTCTCAAAATGGCTCTGAGCACTATGGGACTTAACTTCGGATGTCATCAGTCCCCTAGAACTTAGAACTACTTAAACCTAACTAACCTAAGGATAACACACACGTCCATGCCCGAGGCACGATTCGAACCTGCGACCGTATCGGTCGCGCGGTTCTAGACTGTAGCGCCTAGAACCGCTCGGTCACCACGGCCAGCCTGCTATTCTCGGCAAAAAGGAATGGATGTAATAAGTTGAAAATCCGACGCCAAGAAGATATTTTGTAGAGCATTGGAACATCAAGAACTGTGAGTACAATTAGCCGCCATGTCGCTTGCCACCAAAACTTCGCCACTGCTTTATTAACTCCATACATGCAGCTATGTGTGCGGGCATGAACCAGTTAATTGTGTGTGGTTTTAATAATAATCAAAATGTTATAAATCTGTGTCCGTAAACATATCACGAAACTAAGCGGGGTCCTCACGTAAGTGCTACTAAAACCAAGTATCCCATTTTAAATGAACAAATCTTGCATTCAGGTGTTTAAAAGTGATTTTTTTTGTCAAATGCAAAATGAGTAGTAAAAGTTAAAGTTAAAACCACAAAAGTGAATTTAGATAGAATTTTGCTAGAGTATTCTTAGTTTATTGCAAAGTACAGTTTTGCTGGAGTGCAGTGCCAGATTGTGTAAATGTTGTTGTGTAAAATACCTGCTTCACAGATGATAAAAAGGACAAATAAGTTAAGCTCATTTTTTCGAAGTAAATTGAGCTCAGTGTTGAAATTTTGTCTTACAAAGTAAATTATGAACTACTCCAAGTGAAGTGTTAACTTTGTTTGAATTAGTCTCTCTACTGAAATAATCGTAGAGCTTGACTAATGACACTATACTAGTTTATGGGTCCCCATGATATTCTCCACATATTAGAAAGAAAATGGAACTGTTTCTGCTGCTAAGGAAGACTGCTATATGTAGAGGAGTATGATATTATTTATCTTTAATTGTGTCTTTTGTTTTTCAAATCAGTTAAGACAGAAGCCCCTCCTGTCCAAATTTAGTTCTGCACTTCATGCAGTAACATTTCTGTATTGGTTTAAGTAATGATCTTGAGTGTAGCATATATTGGTGTGAACTTGGTGCGAATTTGCTTTCCATAATATCTGCTTCTACACACTGCTGGGAGTGTCCTGTGTCAGTTTGTATCCTGTGCGATGTTCAGAGGGAAATATCAAGGAGAGTAACTTTAATAAGCAATGTTCAATGTTCCGAAACATGTATTTCCAAATTAATGTGCTAATTGGGCTGGCGGCCGTTCCTTTTTTTAATTCACATATGATTTGTACCACTTTCATTAACTCCCAAGGTTAAAGTCCGTTAGAAAACTGTCAGTTCAATCATATTCAAAATTATAGTCCGATACCTTTGTCCATTAGATACACCCGCAGTCAAAATTCGAAATCCTCTCAGAGGGTAGCGTTAACTTGTTTCACGTGGCAAGTTAGCGTTATACCACAAACGGGGCTTTTCTCCAGGACGCAAGTTTCAATACCCATAACGGCTAAGCATACTCGCTTCTCGTTGGTTGTAACTTATACTGCTTCCCTTCAGTCACTACAAATTACACGAAATTTACAGGTTTAGAACCAATAGCCAGAGTTAAAATTTCAAAATTCATTAGTCGTGTGCTAATATATTGCGTGCTTTAAGGTAAAACATGACACAGTTCAACTATTATTCATTAAATAAAAAAATACAATATTGCACAGATTAGGTTAACGGTCATTACTTTCACAAAAATGATACTACAAATCTATGTGTAGGTCATTTATCATTTGTTATTCATAGCATTTCGTGTGATACTGGAAAAACGTGATTATTTTTCACTGTTTGCTGCCTAATCACCGTTTCTGATTGTAAGAGGCAACACAAGCCTAACTGCACGTAAACATAAGTCTACTGAAAGAAAAAGAATGGAACAAAAAGTATGCCATAACTGCAGAGTGTCGTGCGTTATTTTTATTTCATTTAATGTTGCTCAGTGATTGCTGATGTTCTGTTGATATGGGGCGTTAACGATGATGAGTAAATCACTGTTTGTCTACATTATTGTTCTGTAAACGGAGAGCGATTTGCAAGTGCCATCTTATTATGCCTTGCTGATTATTATATCTGCTTTAGTTGAGCAGTAATATTTTTACCTCTATAATATACTGCTCAAACAAGAATATTAATTGTAACTTTTAAAATAAATAACATGCTCTAATACTTCGCAGGTCAGCGTTCGAGACAAAACGGTGCCACCAGGATATAGCGTCACTTTCCCGAAAGCCACTGATAACCGACGTTTAAGGACTGCGTAACAGCTGAGCGCTGAGCGAGGCCATTCAGTTCCTAGCATCTAATACATCAGCTTTACAAACCGACAGGACTGTTAATAGAAAAAAAAAATTTGGAAATTTGTGTTAAGGACTGTGGGACCAAACAGCTGAGGTCATCTGTCCCTAGGCTTACACACTACGTAATCTAAATGAAACTAACTTACGCTAAGGATAACACACACACCCATACCCGAGGGAGGACTCGAAGCTCAGAGGTGGGTGGGCGGCGGGGGTGGGGCGGGGGGGGGGGGGGGGAAGAGCCGCGCGAACCGTGAAAAGGCACCTGAGACCGTACGGCTTCCCCGTGCGGCGATTGTTAATAAGCTGCAGGCTTCTCGACGCCCCAGGAACACAGAGAACACCTGAAGGAATTCTTGCTGTTTTCGCAAGAAAATTCGACGCTTCGGCTGCTAAAGGAACCAGGGGCGATTGGCGGCATGTATCCAAATGGGACACGACGTGAGAGCAACGCCGGAATGCTCATGTAATACGCTAGCCGCCGCTCAGGAACTTTTCGAAGCGAGATCGGAAAGTTTGGCGCCATATAAGACGACCGACGGGGGTGATTTCCCAGCATCGATCGTTCATTGGCTGACATTTTAAACTGAGCCCACCGATGACAATGACTATCTGACCGGAAATTTTGCGCACTGATTGACTCAGCTGAGGAAAATGAACAGAACTGATGAGTAGGGCAGCCTCATGATCAGTTTAGACACATTAGTTCGGGGATTCCTTGGATGAGGAATCGTTGAGCCAGGGTTCACTGAAAGGTGTGAGAGAATTCATATGCTGAATCACAAAAAGTGTTCAGCATTTGCCTTCTAGAGACAAACTTATATTCGGAACTTTGAGTTTGATCCTTGCACTCATTCCGATGTCTGTTGTCGCTCTGCGACATCCGCAACTTCCATTCTGTGCCAGATGACAAACATTTCTGTGTTCCCCTCGTGTAACCTCCACTTCCGACTGCAAAATTGACAATGCCTCTGAGAACCAATTACTGCTCAAATCAGATGCAGCAAAAATGCCGAAAGTCCCCGTGTATCTGAGCCCAGGGAAGAACAATAGAACCACATCGGCAGATGACAGACATTTTATGCGGAGAGCGCTTAGGCCGTTAGTTTGCAACGAGGAACAAGTTAAGCTGCTGAGACTGTCGTTTACAAAACATGAAGGTCAGAGCTCCCAGCTGTCAAACAATGGACTGGTGACGTCGAAAGAGATTCTGCAGGAAGTCGACACGTCACTCAAACATCACACCATCAAGCCATGTATGTAGCCTACGTAATCCAACTCCATCATGTGGTCAGGTAAAGCGGCCGATTCCCCCATTTATTTACCTGATCTCCTGCAATGATGTCCCTTATTCTTGACAGTGTTTTCGATATATTCCTTTCCTCGCCGATTCTGCGTAGAACCTCCTCATTCCTTACTTTATTAGTGTACCCGATTTTCAAAGTTCTTCTCTAACCGCAGCTCTCAAATTCTTCAATTCTTTTCTGTTCTGGTTTCTCCACAGTGTATACTGTGCTCAAAACGCACATTCTCAGAAATTTCTTCCTCAAATGTTTGATACTAGTAGACTTCTCTTGGCCAGGAATGGCATTTTTATCAGTGCAGGTCTGCTTTTGATGTCCTCCTGCTCCGTCCGACATGGATTCAAAAATGGCTCGGAGCACTATGGGACTTAACATCTATGGTCATCAGTCCCCTAGAACTTAGAACTACTTAAACCTAACTAACCTAAGGACAGCACACAACACCCAGCCATCACGAAATAGAGAAAATCCCTGACCCCGCCGGGAATCGAACCCGGGAACCCGGGCGTGGGAAGCGAGAACGCTACCGTACGACCACGAGATGCGGGCGATGCGACATGGATTAATTTACTTCCTAAGTAGTAGAATTATTCAACTTCACCTACTTCTTGATCATCAGTCCTGATGTTAAGTTTCTAGCTGCTCTCATTTTTGCTACTTCTCATTACTTTGGTCTTTCTCCGATTAATTCTCAATTCATATTTTGTACTTTTTACACTGTTCATAACATTCCACACATCCCTTAACTCTTCTTCACTTTCACTGATGACAGCAGTATCATATTACCTTTGATACCCTTTCTCCTTGCATTTTAATTCCAATATCCTGAACCTTTCGTTTATCTTGACATTGTTTCATCAATATACAGACTAAACAGAAGGGGCGGAAGTCTAGATTCTTGTTTTATACCCTTTTTAATCCGAGCAATTTTGTCTTGATCTTCCACCCCTATTATTCCTTCTGGGTTCCTGTACAGATTATACATCACCAGTCTTTCCCTATAGCTTACAACTATTTTTCTCAGAATTTTCAACATTTTGCGCCGTTTGACATCATCGAAGGCTTTTGCAGGTCTACAAATCGTGTGAACGTATATGGGTTCTTGTTTACCTTTGCTTCCATTATCAGTCACAATGTCAGAATTGTCTTTCTAATACATTTACTTTTCCTAAAGAAAACTGATCTTCATCTAATTGATCCTTAATTTTCTTTTCCATTCGTCTGTACGTTATTCTTGACATCAACTTGGATGCCTGAGCTGTTAATCCGATTGTGCGATAATTCCCTAACTTGTCACCTTTTCCTATCTTCGGAATTGTGTGGATGATGTTTTCACGAAAGGCAGATGGTATGTTGGTAGTCTCTTACATTCTTCATACCAACGTTTTGTTGCCACTTCCCAGAATTACTTTCAAAATTCTAATGAAATGTCATCTATCCCTTCAGCCTTATTTGATATTTTAAATTATGATTAAAATACAGGATCACCTATCCCTTCCCTGTCAACTTCCGTTTATTCTTCTATCACAACTATCTTCAGACAAGCCTTCTCCCCGTAGAGCCCTTCAATGTACTCTTTTTAACTACCCGGTTTCTCCTCTGCATTTAACACGGGAATTCGCATTGGTTTGTCACTGTATGCTGAGCCAGTCCTTCCAGTCAAATCTTTTTCTACTTCTTCAAATTTTACATGGAGGCATTTCGCCTATTTATTTTATTCCTAAGTGGCTTGTAATTCTGTATTCCTGGATTTTACTGAACATCTTTATCCTTCCTACTTTCGTCGATCAGTTGAAGTAGTTCTTCCGTTACGCATGGTTTCTTCCCAGTTGCCTTCTTTCTACCAATGTTCTTCTGTCCCACTTCTTCAGCTGTCCTTTTTTACAGGTGTTCACACCGCTTCAACCGAATTGCATAGTGATCCACTCCTTATGGCAGTATCTACAGCCTCAGCGAACTTGAAGAATATCCCTTCATTCCTTAGTATTTCCTTATCCCACTTCTTTCCGCACTGATTCTTTCTGACCATTCTATTGAATTTCAACAAACTCTGCATTACTACTAAATTGTGATCTGAGTATATATTTCCTCCAACGCAACCCATGCAATTCAGTATCGGAGTTCGGAATCCCTGCCTGACCACGATGTAATCTAACTTAAATCTTCCCGCATCTCCCGGCATTTTTCAAGTATACCTCCACATCTTCTGATTCTTGAACAGATTATTCGCTATTAGTAACTGAAATTTGTTGCAGAACTCAATTAGACTTTCTCTCCTGTCCTTCCTAGTACCAAGCCGACATTCTCCTGTAACCTTTTATTCTGCCCCTTCTACAACTCCCATAGCTATTAGATTTTCATCTCTCTTCATGTCCTGAATTACCCTTTGAATATCCTCATGTACTTTCTCTGTCGCTTCATCTTCGGCTTGATACGTTGGCATGGATACCTGAACTGTCGTTGTAGGTTCTGGTTTGGTGTAGGTTCTGATGAGAACAACTCTGTTACTGAATTGTTTACAGTAACTCTATTTCTGCCCTACTTTCCTATTCATACAAACCCGGTTACCATTATACCACTTTCTGCAGCTGCTGATATTACCCTATACTCATCTGACCAGAACGCCTGGACTTCTTTCCATTTCACTTTACTGACCCCCGTACGTCTAGACTGAGCCTTTGCATTTCTGTTTTCAGATATTCCAATTCCCCTAAAACGTCCAAACATCCGAAATTCCCCGTCCCGTCTTTTATAACGCTATCCTTTCGTTGGTTATTCAGTCTATTTCTCATGGTCACATCACCCCCTTGGTCGTCGCTCCTGAAGATCCGAATGAGGCAGTATTCCTGAATCTTTTCTCAATGAAGAGATCATCACGACTATTTTCAGTTACATGCCAAATGCCTTGTGGATACACATTATGTCTCTTTAATGCCATGGTTTACATTGCTGTCATTATCCTCATGCTGTTGATTGTTGCTGAATGTCACTTGGTTGGTTGGTTGTTTGGGGAAGGAGACCAGACAGCGTGGTCATCGGTCTCATCGGATTAGGGAAGGATGGGGAAGGAAGTCGGCCGAGCCCTTTTAGAGGAACCATCCCAGCATTTGCCTGGAGTGATTTAGGGAAATCACGGAAAACCTAAATCAGGATGGCCGGACCCGGGATTGAACCGTCGTCCTCCCGAATGCGAAATGTCACTTGTGGTCTAGTTGTATTGTCTTTTAGTTGCAATCAATACGTTTTGGGTCACAGGTTCACCGCTGCTTAAATTTTGAATAAAGCCATTAGCAGTGGGTGGTCGAAGATTTACGGCATGAGAAGTCACCATCGTTCTGCCAACGGCCTTGTCAAATAGGGCGCAGGATCAGACAGAGGCTCAGACACTCCCTTGCCTTTAGGGGGGGGGGGGGGGGAAGGAAGGAAACTGCCCCTAAAGGCGGAAGAATGCACCCCCCCCCCCCTATACATGCACATCTATGAGTCGCATCCATGCGTAGTCAGATGATTCCTCTTTCTGTTTTCGTACTGAAGGCATGTGACACATTTGCAATAAATGTTAATGTTTTCTTCATTTATCATTTTGAATTTATTACGTTTTAGTGCCCAGCGTGTGTTTATTTGAATTTCAGTTCCTAATTTGGCTAATCTGCATTACATTGTCTATAAAACGGCGTTTCAATTTTCTCTTTTCCCTGCAGGAAACCATGTTGTTGTAGTTTTCACATTAAAATCATACATATGTGTTTAGACAGCAAGTGTGTGTTAACTTACAGAGCTACATGTCACTTGGGAAACAAACATACTACTGCACAACTACGTGAGGGGAAGGGGGGGGGGGGAGGGGAGGAGGAATCTCCGAGATGTCCACCGTCGCCCAGCTCTTAGTCAGTTCGGAAACATAAAGGTTGATTGATCACTAACCATCTCCGCCCCCCCCCCCCTCCGCTGTCGTCCCCCCTCGCAGCTTTGAAACTCCTGAGTCTGAGGTCCTTTCACCGAGTTTTTCATTAACCTCATAGCTTGGTTGTAGGCCATACGACTTACAGGCTATATAATATCCAGAGACGTCGAATTCATTTCGCTAGCATCTTAGCGCTCCATCTGGATCACAATTCTTTACATTATTGATGAAGCTTTTGGAACCCACGTAATTTCGATTTATCAAATTTATTATTTACAAATACAAATTGAAACTTGTACCTGAGCGGGATGCAACGGTTTTCTGTTACCTAGGAATATTGTCGTTGTCTGCAAAGCAAAATTATATTTTGTCTATGCTTCAATCCGAGTCGAGAGTTAAATTTTAAGTAAACATATCATCGAGATTGACGGCTTCGACTACCGGCATATGAAGTCATCCGCGTTCTGCCAACGATCTTATGAAAGTATGGAGAGAAAGGTACTGTTGGAAAACTTTCACTTAAAGGCCAGTTAATGAGTGTTGATCAAAGGCATGAGAATACGGGTTGTAACGGAAACCACTGAATTAAAAGTACATAATGTGTCTGAACAGAACATGTGGCCAGTTACTGAAAAATCTGTCACTATGATCTCTGCATTGACAGAAGATTCTTAATTAGTCTCCCATTCGAAACTTTAGTAGAGTACTGCCAAATGGATCACGACTTCGGAAAAAAATGTGATGGTAACATGCTACGAGTTGCAGCGTGAAATGTCAGAAGTCTCGATGTAATACAGAAGCTTCAACTGATAACTGGAACCATAAGGAACTCAATGTAAATGCTTAATTTCTTAGCTTCCAGTGTCATGACGTATGCACGGTGCTACCAAATCTGGAAAGGGAAAAGTAAATACTCAGTCCATTCAGTTTTTGGTCAGAGAAGTGAAATGGAAAGAAGGTATTGTTTCTGGTCAGATTAATTTCGAGTAATATCAACAGAAGCAGATAAAGGTATAACTGGAACACGATTATTTATGAATGGGAAGCTATGGCGAAGATTGTGTTACAGTTCATTGATGCCATTAGTATTACCAGAAACGACAACAAACCGACGCTAACAAACAATATTTCAGGTATATATACCGATGTCACAAGCAGCCACAGAGAGTGTATCACGACACTGAATGGTTATCGCAGTATGTAAAGCGAGATGCTAATCCGATAACTAAGGACGAATGAAAAAGTGTGCTACTGGAAGGAATAGTAGACAAAGTTATGTGAAGCTATGGTATCGGTATTTGAAATGAGAGTGGAAAACATGTAATTGAGCTCTGCAGTAAATATCAGCTAGTAATAGGGAATACACTGTTCAAAATTCACAATAGGGCGAGGTATACCTGTAAAAGACTTGAAGACACAGAAAGATATGGCTAAACAGGTATTTCGAAATCAGGCACTGCTAATACAGCAGCAATGAAGGCGTTATTTTCCTGAAGTGCCATTTCTTTGTGCCGTGTCTGGCAACTGCTACACCATTGTGAACGAGACTATATGGAAGACATGTTAAACGGCGTGAACAATGTAATACTTCCGCAATTTATGTTCTACACTCTTGGAAATGGAAAAAAGAACACATTGACACCGGTGTGTCAGACCCACCATACTTGCTCCGGACACTACGAGAGGGCTGCACAAGCAATGATCACACGCACGGCACAGCGGACACACCAGGAACCGCGGTGTTGGCCGTCGAATGGCGCTAGCTGCGCAGCATTTGTGCACCGCCGCCGTCAGTCTCAGCCAGTTTGCCGTGGCATACGGAGCTCCATCGCAGTCTTTAACACTGGTAGCATGCCGCGACAGCGTGGACGTGAACCGTATGTGCAGTTGACGGACTTTGAGCGATGGCGTATAGTGGGCATGCGGGAGGCCGGGTGGACGTACCGCCGAATTGCTCAACACGTGGGGCGTGAGGTCTCCACAGTACATCGATGTTGTCGCCAGTGGTCGGCGGAAGGTGCACGTGCCCGTCGACCTGGGACCGGACGGCAGCGACGCACGGATGCACGCCAAGACCGTAGGATCCTACGCAGTGCTGTAGGGGACCGCACCGCCACTTCCCAGCAAATTAGGGACACTGTTGCTCCTGGGGTATCGGCGAGGACCATTCGCAACCGTCTCCATGAAGCTGGGCTACGGTCCCGCACACCGTTAGGCCGTCTTCCGCTCACGCCCCAACATCGTGCAGCCCGCCTCCAGTGGTGTCGCGACAGGCGTGAATGGAGGGACGAATGGAGACGTGTCGTCTTCAGCGATGAGAGTCGCTTCTGCCTTGGTGCCAATGATGGTCGTATGCGTGTTTGGCGCCGTGCAGGTGAGCGCCACAATCAGGACTGCATACGACCGAGGCACACAGGGCCAACACCCGGCATCATGGTGTGGGGAGCGATCTCCTACACTGGCCGTACACCACTGGTGATCGTCGAGGGGACACTGAATAGTGCACGGTACATCCAAACCGTCATCGAACCCATCGTTCTACCATTCCTAGACCGGCAAGGGAACTTGCTGTTCCAACAGGACAATGCACGTCCGCACGTATCCCGTGCCACCCAACGTGCTCTAGAAGGTGTAAGTCAACTACCCTGGCCAGCAAGATCTCCGGATCTGTCCCCCATTGAGCATGTTTGGTACTGGATGAAGCGTCGTCTCACGCGGTCTGCACGTCCAGCACGAACGCTGGTCCAACTGAGGCGCCAGGTGGAAATGGCATGGCAAGCCGTTCCACAGGACTACATCCAGCATCTCTACGATCGTCTCCATGGGAGAATACCGGCCTGCACTGCTGCGAAAGGTGGATATACACTGTACTAGTGCCGACATTGTGCATGCTCTGTTGCCTGTGTCTATGTGCCTGTGGTTCTGTCAGTGTGATCATGTGATGTATCTGACCCCAGGAATGTGTCAATAAAGTTTCCCCTTCCTGGGACAATGAATTCACGGTGTTCTTATTTCAATTTCCAGGAGTGTATATTTAGGGAATATAATTCGAGATTCAGTGTCATAAGAAAGTTAATTGTGATTGTGCTTTAATTTCAGGAGTTAGTAGTTTAGATACTATTAGACAGTGAATGAAGCGTACGAGTCTGTCGCAGTTACACATTACTTTCATGAACTATAAATTATTAAATACACTTGCCACAAAGCATTAGCACAAGTAGGATATGATACTTACTGCTCCAATGGATAACTGTTACCTTAAGGAACTCAGTGTAAATGCTTAATTTGTTAGTTCCCAGTGTCGTGGCGTATGCACGATGCTGCTAACGGGATCAATACTGATGGCACTTGCACGGCCGTGCTGGTGATACAGTGTCAATAGAAGCTTTCTCCATTCTCCAGTTAATGTCATGAATAAAGACTTCCACCATTAGTCAAATGACCTCCACTCGTGCGATGAGAACCTTGGAGAGCTACCAACACCTTAACGAGATGACTATACAAAATGTAAACGTTTAAAAATTACATCCAAAAATTTAATGTCTAGGAAATTCGTTGTTCTTTGTCATGACATAAGCAAAGTATTACAGTGGTATCCTGAAAACTTATTAGAGTTGTCACGTATCACAGGTGTGTACATTTTCTCATTCTGTTCCCTTGTAACGTGAAACTTCATTGCTTCCTTAGAGGTGATCAGCATGAGTTCTGTAAATTGTGAGTAGCTGATAAAGATATAATGAACCTTAGCTTGGTTTTCTTGATGGAGTATTTTCGACGTTCTCCCGCTGCAATTAGACAAAATCAGTGAAAACGTGTTTTGCAATGGCCAGGTAAGAAAAACACTGTTGTACTGACGTGTGATGTATGTTGGTAAACACATATGCGAATTCAACCAGCTTATTAGAAAACATAATATATATAAATTTTGCTTCTAGTCCGGAATTCGGGGTGTGGTACAGGTTACATTCGGATTTGATTTACTGGACCAAACAAGACATACACGTAATAAAATTAACGAGAATATTAACAAAAACGTTCAATCATGTAGCTACACAAGTAGCAATCTAGATATCGCCTGTTATTGTTTCGGTCATCATTGCTGACGTTTGTTGAAGCATTTTTCCATTCCTGTTGGGTTTCAGATGCCACTCCGTTTCATCATCTCAAACCGTGGATGGTATGCATTATGCACGGTATGGCAGGCTCAGATACTTTATTGATGTTTATTTCTTTTTAGACTCCGTTCGTTGAGCCCTTGCGGGAGTCCTTTGCTTCTTACTCGTTCAGTGTATACGATCTCCAGTGGTCTCCGTAATACGAGTGTTTTATTTCGGTCTTCCCCATTCTCCCTGTGATATAGCTGTGGCCTGAATGTAACTTCCTACGAAACGTTCTCCAGTTTTAAGGTCAGTGTTATTTAATGTTAGTATGTTGTGACATCACAGCTCTATGCTCTACGTCAAGCGAATGCTTGGAATATGGTTGATAGTTGGAATGGGTACTTTTCTCAGAGAGAGAGAAAGCTATTGCTCAGATACCTGCACCTTGGATATAGTCAAAGAGTTTCCGAGAGTCGCAGATGAAGATAAGGGTGCTGGATGGGTGACAGGTTAGCATTTCACATGTTGGGACTATTTTAACTGTGATTCATTGTTGGCCGAATGTGTAAGAATTAATCAGACTTGATCGTTTGATATCGCATGATACCTGAACAAGTGTGAGCATTCTTTCAGTATTCCATTCGCCAATAGTAAAAATTATATCTCAACTTTGAAATAAATGGTTCTTGTAACTCAGACACTTTCGATGTTCTGCTTCATCTATTAGCTGTGAATCTGTGAGTAGGATGGTAATGGGAATTCTGGATACAATTCGGCCTTTAAACCGTCGGTTTGACTCTTAATGCATTACATAATAAGTGACCTTCAACTGTTGGCTTGACGTTAAATGCATGACATCATCGGCTTCCACAATACTTACCGTCTAATCATAGCCCAGCATTCTTCCTGCCATAAAAATGAAACAGCTAGTCACAGTCTAGTATTTTACCATCTAACGAAACAACCAATCAGTATCTTTTCCAGTGCCATCATATTCTTTGTGTACCCAATTTGGCTCCATTACGTGACTGTATCAAGGTACCATTGTACTCATGTCATACAGCACTTTAAATTGTCTGTATTATTTATCAAAACATTAAAGATTTGTTCTAGAGGAATACGAAACATACTCTTCTCTTTGTTAAGTCACACCGCATACGTCTAAATTGCCGATCAAGGGAGAATAAAAGACAACACACACAAATTGAGTTCTCCCCGTCACTGCCCAGTATTTTATCACCCATTGAAGCAAAATAGCCAATCATTATGTACCACAGAGCTGCCATCTTGCTAATATTCGCATGAAACATGCACAGTTTTGTCTGCAGAAAACATACACACACACACACACACACACACACACACACACACACAGAGTTCTAGGCTACTACATTTCGATATTTGTACCCCATGTGGTGCAACGGACAGGGTCACTTGGTACAAGACACAATGGATCCCAAAATTAAATGTCACAGTTTTAGTTACTCAGCATATTGTTTTCGGCACATGTGTTTCGCACTCTTATAGAAACTATTACATACCATTTTGATGCTGAAAAATCATTTTCTCACTTAATCTGAGTGACGACAACCATGCTTTAGGTACTAATTCAATCTAAACGTTTAAGTTATACAATAATGCTACTCTTCCATTAACAGACACCTGCCATCGGGTTATGGGTGACACACACACACACACACACACACACACACACACATATATATATATATATATATATATATATATGACACACACACACACACACACATATATATATATATATATATATATATATATATATGACACACACAGCCAGTTACTGGTGTTAGAATACTTTCCGAGCTCTGAACATCTGTCTGTTTGCACGGAACTGTCTGCACGGGATTGTCGGTTTTACTGCCTTACGTGCTTCTAAGTTACTACAGTAGTGTTCACAGGTAAGCCACATGTATTCTGGTTTAGACTTCATGTGTATCTCAACCTGCAAGTGACACAATAACTGCACTCAAATAGTTGCCGACACCCACTGTCAGATTAGGGCTCACAAACCGTCAGTTTCTGGTGTTAGAATTCCGTCTCAGTCTCAAATGCCTATTTGTTTGTTTGGAAATGTTAGCTGTCACTGCCGACCATAAAGTTTTGCCCACATATACTTTGTACTTTTACTTTTAAAGTAAAATAATAAAAATTTTAGGTGGAAGTAACATAATCGCTTATAATTATTTTAGACGTTAAGTGCATCTTGATCTAAATAAGTTACCCCATGACTACTCTCTTCTAGTGTGTGACAAACACAGTCAGGTAATGATAAAACTTCTGGCTTTAGAATACTGTTTGTGTTCTGAATGTTGTTTGGATCTGAGACTATTATTGCTTTCCAGCTAGCACATTACTTTTGCCACAAATGTTTTCTATCGTTCAACAATAATACAAGCAATTTAGATATGGAAAAGACTTTTTGGAGCCTAATTTGAGAGCCCATTGTTGCGTTTTAGGTGCCAAGTGCACCTTAATCTGAGTTACACAATAATTGCACTCGTCCAGTAGCTGATACACGCTGTCGTTTTATCTCACACACACACACACACACACACACACACACACACACACAGAGAGAGAGAGAGAGAGAGAGAGAGAGAGAGAGAGAGAGAGTGATATCAGGTTATGGCAAATGTATGCTGTCGGATTCTGGTGCTGGAATACTATTTCGATTCTGAATGCCTATATGTTTTCCAAGTATCACTGCCTTGCCGCTTGTCACGTTATTTTAGCCACATGGGATTGGTACAATCACAAACGACTAGTATGGATTATTTAGATGAGGAAATAACATTGTCACACTTAATTTGATGTGCCTCAGTTGCGTTTTGGTGCTCCTTAATACTAATGTCACATACAGTAGTAACGAAAATGTCCTGAGTCCTGGTTCGAACCTATCCACTGCTTAAAATACGAATAAATGTTATCAGCAACGGCTACTATAGGCTTTCGGTACAAGAAGTCACCCTCGTTCTGCCAACGGCCTTGTCAGAATGGGTGCAGGAACGGACAGAGGTTCTGGGAACTCTCTTGCCCTTAGGTTGGCAAATTGCGCTAAGAGGCAGAAGAATCATCAATTATCAGCGGAATGAAGATGCAAAAGGGAATGAAAACCACTGCATTAGACTCATAATGTGTATCCACTGGATATGTGGCATGTTAATGAAAAAAAGTGATGGAAATCGGAAATCTCTCCATTGGCAAAACATTCCACCCTATTCCACCAACGAAAGGGAAGGAGACCATGAGAAAAAGGCTGAATAATCGACGAAGGGGTATCAAAGGTGAAATGTTAGAAGACTGAAAGTGGTAGGGAAACTAGAAAATCCAGAAACGGAATTGCAAAGGCTCTGTGTACATTTAGTGGTGGTCATTGAAGTGAAATGGGAAGACGACAAGGATTTCTCGTCAGATGAGTAAAGGGTAATATCAACATTAGCATAAAATCATATAACGGCTGTAGGATTCGTTATGAATAGAAAGGTAGGGCCAAGAGTGAATTACTTTGAGCAGTTCAGTGACAGGGTTGTTCTCATCAGAATCGGCAGCAAATCAACACCGACAAAGATATTTCAGATATACTTGCCGATGTCGCAAGCCGAAGATGAAGAGATAAGAATGTGTGCGAGGATATTGAACTTGTAATTCAGTACTAAATGGAGATGAAAGGTATTCTTGGATAAGGCCCCGATATATGGGAATATTTCAGTTAGATTACGTCATGGTCAGGCAGAGATTCCGAAATTAGATATTGGATAGTAAGTTACACTCTGGAAGAAATTTAGACTCACATAGAGTTTAACAACGATTCAAGAGCCTAGTCAGTAAGATTAAATGAGCAAAGAATTGGGATACGGAGGGACTACGGAATGAAGAGGTACGCTCAAAGTTCGGTGGCATTATGGATACTGCAATAATGAGTAGCTCAGTAGCCAGTTCATTTGAAGAGAAATTCACATCTCTAAAAATGACAGTCACAGAAATTGAGAAGTAAAACATTGGTACAATCGAGGTATTGGTAAGAAAACTATGGGCAACAAAGAAGGGCTTAAGTTGATCGACGAAAAATTGAAGTACAGAAATGTTCTGGGAATTCAGGAATATAGAAATACAAGTTAATTAGGAAGGAAGTAAACAGGACGTGCATGGAAGCTAAGGTGAAATGTGAAGGAATCGAAAAAGATATGACTGTCGGAAAGACTAACCCAGCATACAGAAACAATCTTTGTTGAAATTAAAATCCAGGGAAATTACATTATGTGTGCAATGTGTATTCCAGTGTTAAATGAAGGGGAGGTTCAAATGGCTCTGAGCACTATGGCACTTAACATCTGAGGGCATCAGTGCCCTAGAACTTAGAACTACTTAAACCTAACTAACCTAAGTACATCATACACATTCATACCCGAGGCAGCATTCGAACCTGCGACCGTAGCGGTTCCAGACTAAAGCGCCTAGAACCTCTCGGCCACAACGGCCGGCTGCAAGGACGGTAGTGGATACAAGGAACGAGAACACTGGAGGGGTCTATTGAGGGGGAGGACTTGTCTCAGAATAAATGTGATAGAAGCAGAGTCCATAGGGAATCCAGTATCCTAATCATAATTAAACAGGGCTTTGGTGGTCTTAAGATCAAGTAAGGGAGTGGGGATAGATGATATTCTCTCGGAATTTCTAAAACAATTGGATGAAATGGCAAAAAACGACTATTCAGAGCGGTGTGTAGAACATATAAGACTTTCTATACCATCAGACTTTCGGCAAAACGTCATCCACATTATTCCGAAGGAGCAAGAGCTGACAAGTGCGAGAATGATCGCACAATCAGCATAACAGCTCATGCATCCAAGCTACTGACAGGGATAATGTGAATGGAAAAGAAAATTGAGGTTAAGTAGGATGACGATCACTTTCGCTCTAGGAAAGGTAGACGCACCAGACGGGCAGTTATGGCGTTGCTGTCGATAATGGAAGCAAGACTGAAGAAAAATCAAGACACTGTCTTAGGATTTGTCGACCTGGATAAAGTATTCGTCAATGTCGAATTGTGCAAGATGTTCGAAATTCTGAGGAAAAACATTGGTAAGTTACAGGTAAAGGCACGTAATATACAACATGCACAAGAAGCTAGATGGAAAATTAAGCCTGTTGGAACAAGAGCGAAGTACTCGGATTAAAAAGGGCGTAGGAAATGAATATATGCTTTGCCCCCTACTTTTCAGTCTATGCATCCAAGAAGCAGCGACGGAAATGAAGTAGAGGTTCAAGTATGAGATTAAAATTTAGTGTGAAAGGATATCCGTAAAAAGGTTCACTGATACCATTGCTATCCTCAGAGAAAGTGAGGAAGAATTAAGGGGTCTGTTGGTCGTGCTCTTCAGAAGTTTGTGCCTTGTAAGTGGATTAAGGACGGAAGAGACCCACCTTAATCCTCCTGCCACTGGCATCTACACCCTCCCCTCTTCCTCCTCCCCCACCTTTCCCACTTTTTGGCAGGTCCCCGGACTCGTACACGTATAGTGAACATTCAAGCGCCGGAGATCATCGCCTAGTGTTTGTGTGTGCCATGGTGTTCGTGTTCCAGTGTTTCATCGTTTGTGCTCCAACGTTCGTGTATGTCATCTCTGTCATCTCTGTGTGTGTCCACGTTTCTGAATGCTTTTATTTTGGACACTGCGCCCGTGAACTGCTCCATGTGTGTTAATTTTGTATGTCTACGTTTGTATATCCACCATGTCTGTTCTACGATTGTCTCCTTTTGTATCATTAGTCTTACCTGTGGCCGAAGAGCGGCGTAGTATGCCACTGTTGGCCTACCTGTATCAGGCGTGAAAATAACAATAAAGAAAAAAACAGCTTAAGTTAACCCTTCGTTGCCTGTACGACGTCTTTCGATCCTTGTTTATTTCTATGAAGCACATATATCCCAAACCCTGGGCTAATAGTGTGTTAAGGCACATGTCTTTCTTGAGTTGGTAACACTTTAGCGCATTCTAGTTTGCTGTTGGAAAAGCTTGTATAATCTTCGTTGACAGCTGAAGATTAGCTTAGGAGAGAGCATATTTTTTATGTACATTGTCGTTCAATTCTTTGCAATTTTTGTGTTTAACAGCATAGATAAGATGTAGGCTTCTTTATATTTTCTTCTCGTTGTCATATCTATAATTTTTTTTTGTTGGGTGGAAATAAACAGAAAACCACATGGTACTTCAGAATACCGTCTGGCTAAGTGTGCCTATTTTGTATACTGCTACACAAGCGTAGTTTTTTGTTTTCTTTGGTGATTTTAATCGTATTTTTCTAGCTTCATTGATGTACGTTCGTAAATATCAGACTCCTTTTAGTCTTTGTGTAATTATCGTTTTTGTAACGTTTTTTCACAGGTAACCGCCAATTTTTTGGTGAATTAATGAAAACCAATGACGCTAGTAAAAGGGGATACTAACTGTGGTGTACGAGTACTGAAGACAGAAACGCTACACTCTTGCTCTCGTTACTTATGAAGGGGAAAATGAAGCTCTTGAGCGGGAATTTCAAAATTATACTTTAGGAGAATGGTAGTTTTAGGTTTATCGAAGAAGATTTGCAATGAGAACAGGTGACAGTACTATGATAAGTTTTATACTTCCACTGCCACACATGAAAGACTAAAAGTGTAGGAAAATATAGCTTGTTGGACAATAAGGATGGACAGGAAATATTCCCCATGATGCTTGTCATTTACTAAGGAAATGAAAATGGATGACTTTGATTACAGACTGGCATCCATCGCAGTATTTTTGTGGAAAGAGAACAGAACTGTGTGTTACCGTGGACCTGAAGTAACATTTGTGTCCAGAAAGCAGGAGGGTGCCACAAAAATTAACACAGTACCCATCTGTAATAAAGGACTACAGCACGCCGACTGACCTAGATCCGTTTATATGGTGGGAAGAAGATCCAACAAGCGGTGGCGATGCGTGTTCTCGTGCATGATGGAAATGGAATCTGTAAAGCTTTGTGTATTGCACTGTGATCTTCGTGGAATGATTTCATTCTTGTACGCTAGGAACAATATTTTTCAGGGCCTGATGATTAAGACGAAGGAAAAGCACATCCGTCCCATATCCTAGGCAAGTTCTGACAGAGGGAAATACATACATGAATTGAATGAATTACGATACTCAGTCACAAAAGATGTAAGATTAAGAAATAAGGCGATACACACTTTTACAGCAAACAGGGGAAGATGTGAAGTATGGAATAAAAGAGAGGTTCTCTCTAGACCACACCAAAAATATTCATTTTGTGGAGTATTTCTCTGGTACAATGGAAAGAAAATTATTTTACCAAATTACAATACGTCACTGTGTAATTATCTTACTAATATCGGTTAATTTGTAGCCTTTGTTTATTCTAATACATTTTGTTTCGTTAGTTTCAATATGTGCTATACTATTTTGTTACTGTTTACTTCTGTGTTCCACAGGAAAAACTTAAAATTTTATGTGATTTTGAAAGTTCAGGCAGTAATAAAAACGAAAGAGAACTTGTCAATGACGATGGATGAAATTTAGTACATCTGTAAAGGAAATAACAACTACGGCAGCACATACCTTATCAAGAGATCGTGCTGAGTAACCGAGGATTCTGGCCATACGTAAAATCTTTAAGCGGTCGAAGTCTCTCATCCAAGCACTCGTTAGCCGGTCTGATGAGGTAATAGAATATAGCCAAAGGAAACCGAAACATCAAATTTCGCATTTAAGAAATCGTTGACGCATGAGCATCATACAAACATACCTTCGTTTGACCTTCCTAAAGACTCCCATACTGAGTACATAGTACTCGGCCTTCCTCAGTATGGAGAAGCAACTGAAAAAGTAGAAATCATGTAGGCCACTAGCTCTGCATGTAACCCCAGTTGGGTTTTAAGCCATTAGCCCCTTCCTTACCCTACATTTATCGTGAATCCCTCGCTCAACCCAGTGTCCAAAGCGACTGGGAAAAGGCGCACATGACTCCTGTAAATAAGAAGGGGAAGAGAACGGACTGGTAAAATTACAGACCAAAACCTTTAACATCGGTTGGCTACAGAATGTTTCAGCATATTCCCAGTTATAATTGTGAAATATACTGGACGGGAGCGGGCATTGGGTCCAATAAGTGCAGAACGGCCTTTTAAAATATTTATTAACCATCTATGTAATTAAATAAAACACAGTGACGTTTAAGCGTTAATTTGTAACAACAATCAAAGCTTTACTACCACAATTTGCGCTTATGTACACATTACTTAATTCGAATTAATCTTTATAATCCTTCAAGTCATCTGGGTCCACAGACACAGTACAATCAATGTAAGTGTTTGCCTTTGCTGTATACAATTCCGCCGGCACGAGGCCGACACAAATAATAGAAATGATAATCAAGATAAGCTCATCTGGGAGGAAAGCTATATTGAAACCTTACCACAGAAACGTTCAATAACAATTACCTTTGCTTGTACTGCCGGCACTTTCGTCTTTGACAGAAGCATCTTAAAACCACGAAACTAAATTTCTCCCTGTCTCTTTATTTAATTTTTTATAGCGCAAAGCTAGTGGGTAGAATGCAACGTCAAATCATCTCCAAAGTATGTAACTGAAGGAAAGAAAACTGTAGTAGTCGACTTACTTATTTTCAGATCATTTATAGGCAAAATATGAGCGCATTGGATGTCGCATCATTCATCAGTCAGTCTGTAATAACTCGTCAAAATACTGACGAATGTCAAAAGATAAAACAGGCAGAAGGAAGAAGACGGTAATAAGAGGAAGTCAGCTATAAGAGGAACAATAAAATTTTAAAACCAGAGAATGAGAAAAAATGGGGCCTTATGGAGTATTTTGAAATTAAATAATGATCGTGATAAAAGACAGGACGTAGTAAGAAGTACAAAAAAGGTGCTTGTTGAACAATATTAAAATGATTAGCGAAACAGTAAAAATATGTACGAGTGCAGCTTACCACGGAGAGATGGATGGCTCATGAACTTGTAAATAATATGAATAAGAATTATAGGTTGCGTGCATGAAATGTATAGATAATGTTAATAACAAAGTGCAGTAAAAGACATAATACGAATCAGTACTTACAGTGCAGTAAATTACTTACACTGCAGTAAATTAAAATTGCAGAGTGCATTTTAATGCTTCAACTCGCTTTGGCTATTTAGTTTTCATTCTGTATGACATTTCCTACTTCACAGAATCTCTCTCTCTTTTAGTACATTTAAAGTATGGCATTAGGTCTGACTATATAATATTTTTAAGTTACTTGGAAAATGTGTGATCATGTAGTTCTGTCCACGTAAACGAGGGCTTACCCTGACATGGAATATGTCAGATTGAGTGCTCTCGTAATCCGATTTCAGAACTCCTACCTGTCTGTCTTGCATACCGCCGCGGGCAGTTGTCACAGTGAAGTCAGTAGCCGTCGGCAGCAAAAAATTGGGAATTATGACGGTCTCCCTACCTCTATACATGTCTCCAGACATATTAATTGTGAGAAACGCAGGAGCTATGTACTCGTTTTATTAAAATAGAACCGGTCTAATCAGAAACCTTACCGAGGTACAAAAACCTATTATAAATAGCCTCATCTGTATCTTTGTCAGTACATGTCAGTGTGATTGAATGACTGTTGTGGGAGCGGAGACCTAACTTCCTTAAAAAGATTTTTTGATGGGGTGTTGACGAAATCAGAATCTTAGCCATTGCTGTAAGCAATATACTGGGTAGTACGATATCCGAATGCCGTAATTTTATGTGTCATAGGATAGTTGCAAGTGCAATGAATTGCAAGATCTTAGTTATTATTTTCTATACGTGTGTCAGATTCAAATGTTGAGTTCGTAATATGATTCTCAAACGCAAAAGAGGATTGGTGCTGTCTATGTTATATCGCATACTGAATTTAACTGTATGATGAAACCCAGTTATCTCTCCAAGAAAATTACTTCGTTCTTCCCTGATATCCTGACATGTAGGAGGAACATCATTGACATATCAGCGCCGAAGTACAATCTTGTTAGTGTGATGAGGAATGTTAGTTGTTAGATCAAACCGAAATGTGATCATACATCTATTTACAGCACGGTAATCAAGTGGCGTAACCATTGCTAATCCTTCTTTTTGAATACATGCATCAATTCTAAATTTTACGTAGTTTTATTTCAAAGTGACATCTTAAATAGCCAATACTTCGTTAATTTCATCAAGCAGTCTGTCACTAAGTCCATAAGTTGTAAGAGATGTTGTCTAGTACTTGGTTTAAGTAAATATAATACATATTTTGGATGTCTAATGACATAACACATAGTCCAGAAGGGATAGATTATTATTTTTAACTTTTCAGATAAATGATCTCTGTTGTATATATTGTAGTGTTCGTAGTGCTGATAGTGTTTGTTCACATGGTCAGCTAATTTATTTTCATTGAAGTAGCCATCCCCTTCTCTGGTATTAACTGTAGGTCTCATGAAAACTTTATTTTTAAAGCTTAATAGTGGCTCTATGTTTCAGAGTAAAAGGCTTCATTGGAATGATGTTCTTTATTCTCTAAGCTTATTACTGTAAACATAAGTGTTACTGAGAAAATTTTGTAAAACAGGCAAATATTTAGAAGTGAAATCTTTCTTGCACCGAAATTTCAGCAAAGAATTGTTCATCATTTTGAACGTAGCTTCATTAATTACAACAGCTTTTATTTTATCTGCCTGAATGGCAGGTTCCAATCCTGCCTCTGGCATGGATGTGTGTGATGTCCTTAGGTTGGTTAGGTTTAAGTAGTTATAAGTTATAGGGGACTGATGACCTCAGATGTTAACTCCCATAGTGCTCAGAGCCATTTGAATCATTTAATGGGACGACATGGGCTAAGTCTGACTGGGTTCGCGAAGTAGCTACAAAAAGACAGATTCCCAAATACATCCGATTGGACCAGCCTTCTCAAGTGGACTCTGTTATTAGACGTCCTGTCATAAATTTGACGATAAGGATTTGGACGAAGCTACGTTATCTGTCTTAAGTAAACGGCTAAATTTTGCCCCTACGCCAAAGACTTTGCCGATAACATCTTTCATCAGTGCCATTGAAGAAGATGTCCGACCACTATCAGAGGACTCTGCTGAAGAAATCAGACGAGAAACCTGTCGAGCAATTAAAAAACATCGTCCAAAAAGAAGCAAAGTTTCCAAGGAAGAAAAATGTGCGCTACGAAAGCTGCGTGAGGATACTGACACAGTCATCCTGCGTGCTGATAAAGGTAATGCTACCGTCCTTTTGCCTCAGAGAGTATAAAAGGAAAAAATACGTCGTCTGCTTAGTTCTGGTGCATACTGGAAGATTAACAAAGATCCTACTAACAAGGTGACAATAAGGAATGCTGCCTTGCTGAACGCTTCATCACTACCAAAGAAGTTTGAAAGTGCGAGGTGCAGTACCACCGAGATTTTATGGTCTTCCTAAAGTTCACAAGATGGGTAAGGATGAGCGTCTAGAGGTCTTGTCTATGAGACCTATAACGAGCACTGGTTCACCAATGTATTATTCTGCCAAATTTTTTGCTTCCTTATTGAAACCACTGGTAGGAAAATGTAGTCACCACATTCGTAATTCTATGGATTTTATTCAGAGACATAGCAATGTCTGCCTAAATAGTACGGATATGCTTGTTAGTTTTGACGTGGTATCATTGTACACCAAGGTACCTTTAAAGGACTCTTTATCTCTTATCGGACCACATTTTGGTAAGAATATTACTGCCTTATTTGAACATGTGCTTTTATCATCTTATTTTCAGTTTAATGGTGAATTTTATGAGTGATGACGATGCTATAGGATGCCGCCTCTACCCTCTGGTAGCTAATTTATTCATGGAAGACTACGAAAACAAGGCACTGGACTCAGCAAGTCGTAAACCATCGGTCTTCTGTAGGTACGTGGACGACACATTTGCGATATGGCCACATGGCATGGATGAATTACAACGATTTCTTGAGCGTTTGAATTCTATCCATGCTAGTATCAAATTTACTATGGAAATAGAAAAAGACGGCTGCCTCCCGTTTTTGAATGTTCTCGTTCGCCGTGAAGTTGATGGCACATTAGGACATGTCGTGTATCGGAAACCAACTCAAACAAATCTATATGTATATGCCAGTAGCTGCCATCACCCTTCACAGACCATAGGTGACCTTAAGGCCTTAGTGCATAGGGCGCATTGTATATCCGATGAAGATAATTTGCAAGAAGACCTCACATATCTGAAGAGCATTTTTAAATGAAATAGATTTTCCCCGCACCAAATTCGTAGAGCATTCAATGCAAAACCTAGACTGCAGGTATGTGTTGGGGAATCATTAAATGATTTAAGTGGAGAATTCTATGTGCTTCTTCTTTTCATGTTTTGGTAAAAGTGATTACTGAGTATTTGCTATCTTTTCGGTAATGATGGATTTGTTGTTAGTCCGATGGTGGGAAGCTAATTTTTGTAGTGGTGCTTCTGTTTCGATGAATTTATCAAGTTTACATTTCATTAATGATAAAAACGTTTTAAGTGTTGCAATCAATATCAAGTAAAAGGATGCGACGTTCCACCTGCAGAAATGTACGTAAACTAATTGATTATAATTTTTATTTCAACAAAACTGATCTACGGTGAACCACAGCACAACTAATCGCAGTTTACACTGCTACTACAGTATGATTCAAAAGAAAAGAGTAAACTCAGTAGTTTCTTAGGGGTCATTGTCTTGAATATTAGTTACTACTTGGAAACAAATGGGACACTGACAGGTGGAATTACGTAGGAATGCTATATTTCATTATTGGCTTCAGTGGTCGATATGGCATTCAGTCAATTGTTCACGTTGAGATGTGATATTTGGACCGTAAGTATTGCTTCTGTGAAGGCAACCGTCAGATTGTGCCATACTGTGTCTTAAACGCCAATGACTATCAGTGATTATTATCACTTATACTCAGAACCAAACCCTTGAGTGACTTTCCAGTTGTAATAACTAAAGAGCCTTATTGAAACGTTTGCAGAAAAACGTATTCACAGTACAACTATCCCTCACGCTTAATTTGCCAGTTGAAATTCTACAACTTCCAAATCAAATTATTTATTAGCAGCTGTTATTCCCATTACTAAATACTGTCTTTTCCCATATTAACGGAAATACTCCTCCTTTAACAAGAAACACACTTTTCTACTTCACTCACTGAAGTAAAAATCGTAAGCTGATAACCCTCAATTCTATTACATCGCAAATCTTAGGAGATTCTGTAGCTGAAGCCAGAAACCAAGACAGTTTTGAAAGCTTACCTTCAGCGTTATTGTCAAGTATGATACTTTCGCCTGTCTTCCGGCCTTCCTAGTGCAAACACACTGCATCCCTGCAATGAACTGGCCTGCACAGAAACCTTACCTGAATCCTACAGAACACCTTTGGGATGTTTTGGAACGCCGACTTCGTGCCAGGTCTCACCGACCGACATCGATACCTCTCCTCAGTGCATCACTCCGTGAAGAATGGGCTGCCATTTCCCAAGAAACCTTCCAGCACCTGACTGAACGTATGCCTGTGAGAGTGGAAGCTGTCATCAAGGCTAAGGGTAGACCAACACCGTATTGAATTCCAGCATTACTGATGGCGGGCGCCACAAACTCGTAAGTTATTTGCAGCCAGGTGTCCGGATACTTTTGATCACACGTGTAGTCGTGTCATTCAGTTCAAGTGGGTTTCATAAATCTTACGTTTTTCCTGAGTGGCTGAAGGCACATCCATGACTCGAAATGTGATGTTATCTGCATATGTAGTTTTCATTCGTTTGGCGCGATCAGGCACTCATTGTAGGTAAGTTTCGAATTTTTACTTTATGTCCGAGTGATTTACATTGCTCTGTTTCTAGCTCTCCACGAAGATTGCTTTATTTTCTTTTTCTGTTTGTGACTTGTAGTACTTCTTCTGCGACCCAAGTTTCCTTCTAGATGATGTACTAAGTTCCCTTAAAAAAACTCCTGTTTTAGAGTAGACACTGGCGACTAATTCGTATTGATCTTGAGATATATTAAGAAAGACAAAATAAATATTGCATGCACCTGGTGATACCAGGGCTATTCGGAAAGTAAGACCCGAGCGGTCGTGAAATGGTAACCAATTTGAATTTTTTTTCCAACAATTAGCTTCACATTCCACCTACTTCTCTACAGAGTCACCGCTTCGAATTAGACATTAGTCATAGCGTTCTACCAACTTTCCAATATCCTCGTGACAGAATGCAGTCGGTTGTGCTTTCCGGTAATTCTCTACGCTGTTCCACAGTTTGTTGTCTGTGCGAGAATGTGGTCTTCATAGCCAGTGGTTCACGTGAACAGAGATGAAACTAAAGGGAAGCCAATTACCAGCTGTTTTGTCGTTCGTCAAACAGTTCGCATTACAGACGCTGCAGGAGTTTCCTCATTACCCTTTCAATGTGGCGCCGAGAATTGGCACATAGAAGGAAACGCCTAACAGTTACGTTATGTGGGCTAAATGACATAAGGCGAAACCTCTCAGGAGGCCCTCATACTTAGCGGCAGACAATATGTTGTGGCGTAGCAAGACAGCCACACCACTCGGAGGTAGCCGAAAGGCACGCTAACTAATGCAGACGGGCGTGAAGTCTGAAACAGGATAACTATTGAATGGTAGCAAGAAAAGTACGTAGTTGCTTTATACTTAACTTTTATTCTCTGATGACTACAGCATTCTTCTTGAGACATTTATACTATAACTCTCAAAGTAGGTAAGGCTAATGGCGCCTTGCTAGGTCTTAGCTATGGACTTAGCTGAAGGCTATTCTAACTGTCTCTCGGCAAAGGAGAGGAAGGCTTCGTACGTCTAGTCGCTAGCAATGTCGTCCGTACAACTGGGGCGAGTGCTAGTCCGTCTTTCTAGACCTGCCATGTGGTGGCGCTAGGTCTGCAAGTACTGATGGCGGCGACACGCGGGTCCGACATGTACTAATGGACCGCGGCCGATTTAAGCTACCACCTAGCAAGTGTGGTGTCTGGCGGTGACACCACATTCCTCCCCCGCAAATCGGCGAACGGTCGTGTTATAAGGCTTCCGCCCGCCGTGGGGAGGGCCCCATGTTGACGTATGCGATGAGGCGGGGAGCCTAACAGGCGAGGCTGTGCCACCCGCACCCGGCCATTCGGTCCGAGGGGAGCTAGGAAACGCCTGGAAACCTACTCCAGGGTGCACGTCAACATGCGGCGTATGCGCCCGTAATGAGACAGGGTCGACCTCCATTGCGTCGGGGTATCCGACACGCGATGACGCCATGTGGTCCGGAGCGGGCCAGAGGTCCAGGGCGGACGACAGCTGGTCACGGGAAGCGATCGGCGGCGCGTGACCCAGGGAGGCGGTTGGCGGCTGCAGCGAAGCGTCCTCTGCGGGCGGCAGCGGCGGCGGCTGCAGCGGCGGCTGCGGCGGCGCGACGCCATGGGGCAGAATGGAAGGCATCGTCGGTAACACCTGGGGATGAGGCGAGCCAGTAGATGGGTCCCCAGGGCGCTGACCGGACGGCTCCGTCGCTGAAAGGAGACGGGGAGCGGCAGAACCCAGGCGACGACAGAGGCGCAGCTGATTGAGATGCCGACGCACCTCACCAGAGGCCCCCAAAACCAAATACATCGCGCGGCCGAGGCAGCGAAGAATGCGCCCTGCGAGCCAACGCCTTGAACCGCGATATTTGCGATATAATACAGCGTCGCCAGGAGCAAAAGCAGGAGTCTGCCGCTGCACAGGAACCTGATGCGGCGGATGCAGCAAAGACATCAAGGTTCGATGAGGACGACCGTGAAGCAACTCAGCCGGCGAGCGACCATCGCGGGGCTGAGAGCGATACGAAGACAAAAAGAGCAACAACGCGTCCTCCCGAGAATGCGACTCTTTCAACTTCAACATCTGTGACTTGAAAGTCCGGACCAAACGTTCAGCGGCACCGTTTGACTGAGGCGAAAACGGCGCGGATGTCAGATGTTGAATACCATTGACCTTGCAGAATGACTGAAATTCTGCGGACATGAATTGTGGACCATTGTCAGAAACAATAGTCTGCGGAAGACCTTCAATGCAAAAGATAGCAGACAACGCTTGGATGGTGGCAGAGGACGTCGTGGAAGACATCCGGACAACAAAAGGAAAATTATTGAAGGAATCGACAACAACCAACCATCGAGCATTCCAGAATGGACCAGCAAAATCTATGTGTAAGCGTTGCCAAGGGGAAGCGGCTTTCGGCCAAGGAAAGAATTTCCGCGGCGGTGCGGATTGTTGTTCGGCACACGCCATGCAAGAAGAGCACATATTCGTAATCGCAGCATCGATTCCGAACCAAGTACAGTGCTGACGAGCAAGTTGTTTCGTACGCACTATACCCCAATGTCCTCGGTGGAGAAGCTTTAAGACAGAGGACTGTAACGAACGTGGGACCACGACCCTAGACTGATCATTATCAGAACGCAACAACAAAACACCACGTCGTACAAAAAGTCTCCTTGTGAGCAAAAAATCTGCGAACCAACGGATCCTCGATCCGTGACTTCGACAAGGGCCATGGTGTAGCAACAAAACGCAAAACGGTAGCAAGGACAGGGTCAGCAGCTGTGGCTGTAGCTACACGACGAAAATCAATCGGAAACGATTCGACCACGTCATCGGTTTCCGCATCAATGAACATGCAAGCAAGTTCGGAAGAATCGAATGCTTTATCCTCAGCAACAGGCAAACGGGACAACGCATCTGCGTTTCCGTGCTTAGCAGTGGACCGGTACAAGATATCGTAGCGGTACTGCGAGAGGAAAATAGACCAGCGAATGAATTTCTGCGCTGTACGTGGAGGTACAGGCTTGTTCGGATGAAAAAGCGATGTCAAAGGTTTGTGGTCTGTGATGATGGTAAAGTGACGACCATACAAGAAATCGTGAAACTTTGTAACACCAAACACGAGATCCAAAGCTTCTTTCTCAATCTGGGAATAATTGCTTTGCGCTGACGAGAGCAATTTGGACGCAAAGGCAATAGGGCGATCATGCGAACCATCTTTGTGCGCAAGCACAGCACCGATCCCGAAATCCGAGGCATCTACCATCAACAAAAGGGGTTTCTGGGGATCGAATGGCGTAAGGCAAGTATTTGAAAGCAACGCCGATTTCAATTGGCGAAAGGCGCGTTCGCATTCCGTCGACCAGACGAACGGAACACCCTTACGGCGTAAGCGATGAAGCGGAGCTGAAATGGAAGAGGCATGCGGAATGAAGTTATGGTAGTAATTTATTTTTCCCAACACACTCTGTAGCTGCTTCAAATTTTGCGGCGAAGGCAAGTCCTGTATGGCACTGAGGTGCTCTGGACTCGGATGGATGCCTTGGGCATTTATGACATGTCCCAGATACGGTAAGTCACGAGCAAAAAACACACATTTGTCCTTCCGCAAGCGAAGACCATTCTGTCGCAAGACCTGAAATAATGTTCGGAGATTTTGTAAATGTTCCGCTTCTGTCTTTCCGGAGATCACTATATCGTCCAGATAGTTTGCTGCAGTAGGGACCGACGCACAAATAGTTTGTAAATATTGCTGAAACAATGCAGGGGCGGATGCACACCCGAATGGCAGTCTTGAATCTGTATAGTCCAAGATGCATGTTAACCACCAATACGCGCTGGGATTCTTCGTCCACCGGTATTTGCAAGTACGCATCTGCTAGGTCCAACTTTGAAAAATATTTTCCCGGGCACAGTGTGTCAAAGAGATCTTCCGGGCGGGGCAAAGGAAAAGTAGCAGTCACTAGTTGTGGATTCACTGTTGCTTTGAAGTCCACGCAAAGTCTCAATTTGCCGGAAGGTTTTTGCAAAATCACTAAGGGTGAGGCCCAGAGAGAAGCCTGCACACGTTCAATGACACCTTGCGATTCTAAATCTTTTAATGTTCTTGCGACCTCATCACGCAATGCGTGGGGAACATTGCGCGCTCTGAAAAATTTCGGTTGCGCGTTGACTTTTAGTTCCAAATGTGCTTCATAGTTCTTAGCGCAACCAAGGCCCGGTGCAAAAATGTCTGCAAATTCCTCACATAGACGAGAAACACTGGCTGAAGGCACAGTCTGGTTCACTGATAGGACCTGATTCACTATTGACAAGTTAAACAATTGAAATAAATCTAAACCAAACAAGTTCACTGCAGCAGAAGAACGAAGAACGTAAAACGACACAAGTTTTGTTTGTCCCTTGTATGTTGCAAGAAGGCTGCACTGTCCTAACACAGGGATATGCTGTCCTGAATTACTAGTGAGCTGAACTTTTGCGGCACGCAACGGCGGTGCGCCCAGTTGTTTGTACGTGGCGTGATTGAGCAATGAAACTGCAGCTCCGGTATCGAGCTGGAATGGTATCACTTGTCCGGCAAAGTCCAAATCTACAAAAAGTTTATTGTCCTGCTGACGACAAGAGCGACTGTTTTGTGCAACGTGAACAGACACTGGTACAGAATGACTTGCGACGTGACGGGATTGCCGTCGACGTCGACGCACACTTTTTGTGGGACGAACACAGTCACTGTTAGAAAGAGTAACACTGGGCGGAGTGGCATTAACTACGTGAATGTCCATGGGCGAAGGTTCCCGAGCCTGAGTGTCCGTGGTTCGATTCCGGCGCGAAGCAAAGGGCCTGGAACGGTTGTGATTGTCTGATCTGAGCTTTTTCTGGCAAACACTTTGAACATGTCCTTTCTTGTGACAGTAAAAGCAAATAGCTTGGCGTGACGGGCAATTTTCACGCGAATGTCTAGTAGCACACCGCGGGCATGATTTCACTGCATTTGCGGGCTGGCGAGGCACACCTGGTTTAGAGCGCGGCGTCAGCTGCGTCGAAGTGCGCGAGGGCCGGTTACCGGGCCGCGCAGCGCGTCCAGCGGGCCGGTTAATGTTACACACTGCTGGCGAAGCTTCAAAAGATTCCTGAGCACAGTCAAGTGTGTCTTGCCTATCCAATATGTCTATCACTTGTTGAAGGGAGGGATTAACTAGTTTCAAAATCTGTTCCCTTATGCGAACATCAGAAACGTTCTGTGCTATTGCATCACGCACCATTGTATCTGAATAAGGAAGGCCACAGTCACACTGAAATTCACAATCCCTAGTAAGGCCTTGCAAAGTTGCAACCCACTCCCTATTAGTTTGACCGGCCGTACGTTTTGTACGAAAGAACGTGTACCTTTTTGCAACCACATTAACTGTTTCTTTGAAATAGGCATCTAAAGCCGACACAATTTCTTCGTAGGACAGCGTAGCTACGTCGCGTCGGGGAAACAATTTCACTATCACACGGTACGTTTGCACGCCGACACAAGACAATAAGTGAGGCTGCCACTCGTTACCTTGAATTCTGTAGGCTGCAAGATGAAAAGCAAGCTGGCGGGAATACTCCGCCCACGATTCTTGAGTGGAATCAAACTGGCGAAACGGCGGTGCAACTGCATGTTGTGGCTGCATTAGCTGTGAGGAAGCGGCGGCGGCCGCATCGTTTTGCAGCGCACGTTGACCCTGGACGAGCTGTCCCAGGGCATCCAATAACGCCTGCGTCTGCTGATTCTGCAAGCGATAAAATTCGGACAGTACATCTGGAGATTGTGGCGAAGCCATGACACAAGCAAATCAAATCAGAGCAAAACAAGTAGGAAGAACACGTTGACTCGTCGCCAATCTGTTGTGGCGTAGCAAGACAGCCACACCACTCGGAGGTAGCCGAAAGGCACGCTAACTAATGCAGACGGGCGTGAAGTCTGAAACAGGATAACTATTGAATGGTAGCAAGAAAAGTACGTAGTTGCTTTATACTTAACTTTTATTCTCTGATGAATACAGCGTTCTTCTTGAGACATTTATACTATAACTCTCAAAGTAGGTAAGGCTAATGGCGCCTTGCTAGGTCTTAGCTATGGACTTAACTGAAGGCTATTCTAACTGTCTCTCGGCAAAGGAGAGGAAGGCTTCGTACGTCTAGTCGCTAGCAATGTCGTCCGTACAACTGGGGCGAGTGCTAGTCCGTCTTTCTAGACCTGCCATGTGGTGGCGCTAGGTCTGCAAGTACTGATGGCGGCGACACGCGGGTCCGACATGTACTAATGGACCGCGGCCGATTTAAGCTACCACCTAGCAAGTGTGGTGTCTGGCGGTGACACCACACAATATTTGTGTAAGCATCTTTAAGCGCTCACCATGCGCTCAGAACTGAAACGAACGACGAGACGCGAACGACAGGCATAGTAGAGACGCTGCCCAACCCATCTGTGCAAAGCCTCATCGGATTTTCACTGTGGTTTCGACTTAGCTCCGGTCAAATCACTTTTCGAATAGCCCTCGTCGTATTCTTATAACAAAGTAAGCTAAGAAGTAATAGACACTTTGAAATAGTCTAATTAGAATACGTATGTATCTTTGTCATACATCGTGGATTCGTGCATACGTCACCACATGTATATTCTTATAGCTATATTATTACTTGTACAATCAAAGAAATTACGTTACATATATGAAAATAGAATCTGTTTATAGCATCCCCTCCACCCTGGTCCATCTGAAGCGGAGTAAGTAGTGGCACAGATCGACTAATATTTCGTCCGTCAGCTGTCTGTTGACTGATATGAATAAAAACGAGTTGTATCTAAGTTGTTTGTGAATAATCGTTGTAGATTTTAATATGCTAAGATGTATCTTGTCTTTTTATGGTGGGCAGGATACAAACTGTGAATCCAGATTAGAATCTAGTTTTCACACTGAGATATTTCTAGATAACTCGTTAGACAGTACTGGGGCATTCTTCGCGCCATGGCGATGTTGCTGCCGGTCTGACAGGAGAAACGTTACCAGTTTCAGAGGGATGTTAATTAATGTAAAGAAGTGTTACGTTTTGAAACTGAAAATATAGACTTTTCAATTTCTGGATTTATGCTAGGATGTGATTAAACACGCGGAGAACCTTGATTTTCCGAAAACGGATGGAGATACGTTTTCGTTATATGCATTCCAGACTGATGTGGCCGAGGATTTTAGGGTTGACTGGACAACAGTATGTAAAAACGTGAACGATGTGATGGCTCAGATAGTTTTAAAATCTTACAACTGCATTCATTTCCCGTTTCCAATGATGGAAATTATTGTGGCTAAGTTAGAATGGCGAAAAAAATTTCTACTGTCAACTTTCATACGGGATTTGGATTGTGCCCAAACAGAAAGCAGAAGACGATCATTACATGGCGATGAATACATAGGTCTCAAGGACTGAGTCCGTATTATTGTGCAGTTCACCGTACGCTGGTGATAAATTTACTGGCGTAAGTGCAGAATGGTATGGAAGCGTTTATGACGCTGGAATATGGACACATAGTCCAATTAGAAATATAATTTCAGTACTCACCGGGCATGCTTTCTTTTTGAAAATTTAGTGTATGGCAACCTCTCCATGGTTAGACACTCCATTGAAGCCAGTAAGAAACGCTGATTAGCGACGATTAAATTTGACACATACCTGAAAAGTGCGGTAGTAACGTGCGCAGCATTGCACAGCAACTGTATGTACCTGAAAGATCGCTTCCAATATCATTTGAAGGAGAGGAAAGACGCAGAAGAAGGAGGTGAAGAAGTAGAAGAAAAAGAAGACGAACTCGAAAGTGAGATTTATGATGAACACAAGCCTACTGACATACAAGTGGAAAGCAATGGAAACAAATTTCGTTCTTAACACAAGCGATAGCAAATGTTCGGATTTATTTAGGTTTATTCCTCTTGGTTTAATTGAGTGCTGTTGAGCTGTAATAAGGGATGTACAAGTACTGTAATTATAATTTAAAATCCCGTAATTGTTAGGGCACAAGAGAAATGTCCAAATTATTTATATTTATTTATATTGGGGAATAAAGAAAAGGAACGGAAAGGATACAGCAATGCGAAGCGTTTGCAATACGACACTTATGTTTCATATCTTATAATCCGTTCGAGTAGATAGCTCCTCTGCTAATTTTATAGCTTTTTCTATCTGTCTTTTATTTGAAGATTATGTATTTAGAATTGTCTCAATAACAAAAGTCTCTGAAATTGCGATGAAGACAACTCTTTCGTTTCCTCAGTTCAATTTGCTATAAGGATTTTCTCTCCAGGTCGAATGTCCAGGGTGATCAAAATGTCAGTATGAATTAGAAAACTGAGTAAATCACGTGATAATGTAGATAGAGAGGTACAAATTGACACACATGCTTGGAATGACATGGGATTTTATTAGAACCAAAAAAATACAAACGTTAAAAAAATGTCCGACAGATGGCGCTTCATCTGATCAGAATAGCAATAATTAGAATAACAAAGCAAAGATGATGTTCTTTACAGGAAATGCTCAATATGTCCACCATCATTCCTCAACAATAGCTGTAGTCGCGGAATAATGTAGTGAACATCACTGTAAAGCATGTCCGGAGTTATGGTGACGCATAGGCGTCGGATGTTGTCTTTCAGCACCCCTAGAGATGTCGGTCAATCACGATACACTTGCGACTTCAGATAACCCCAAAGCCAATAATCCCACAGACTGAGGTCTGGGGACCTGGGAGGCCAAGCATGACGAAAGTGGCGGCTGAGCACACGATCATCACCAAACGACGCGCTCAAGAGATCTTTCACGTGTCTAGCAACACTTTGTTTTTTTGCTTTTTTGCTTCTAATAAAACCCCATGTCATTCCAAGCATGTGTGTCAATTTTTACCTCTCTATCTACATTATTCCGTGGTTTATTAAATTTCCAAAGTTATACTGACTTTTTGATCACCCGGTATGTTGAGGTAACCGGTTTTGTTGTCGGTCGAGCAACAACTGGGTACATACTAGGGTATGATACTTCCCTCTAATCATTTCTATCGCAATCTTTAGTAGCGTTCGGTAGGTGCTTGACGCTAACCAAAATAGCTCCTGCAACGTTTCTAAAAAAGGATTATTTTTCTATGCGTGGAATACCAGCAAATTCTTTTCCCAGATTTACGTTTTATCGGTTTATTTCCTGTTTCCTCCATATAGATTTTCTTTTTTATTGTATTCTTCATATCCGCGCACAGTTTATCAAGCTGTCTACCAGTGTAATATTTGCTAAATCCGCGGGAGTATTGCTGTGCAATAGTATTCCCTGCATTCTTCTTTTTTTGACACTACGTTAGGTATTTTGAATTTTTTGCAGCATAATCATGTGCTCAGATTGTTAACTGTCGTCTTGTCGGCATCTTGACTTTCAGTGGAAGACATGTCGATAATAGACTCTTCAAATAGCGCAATACTCTACATTTAGCTAACATATGGTATGAGTACAAAAGGTCGAGACGGTAGGGGATTGGGAAAGCTGCCTCAGAATAGCTGCGATTTGTCGCGAACAGGCGAACCCTGTCTCACAGTGAAAAACAAGATGTATCTTGCCCTTGGGTTTTTCCTACTTCTGTAAAATGTACTTGCATTTTCCCAATGAACAGGATACATCTACCAACATTTAACTTTTAATTATTCACTTCAGAAATAATGTAAGTCCTATCGGCTAATAAGTAGACTCCATGCTTCAGCTACATCACTCAGTACCTCTTCTCCTAGTCTCATCTCAATTAAGTGGGCTTTCTTTCAAATCGCCTTTATGTCTTCCTGTAAGAAGATCTCCAACTCGGTATTTGACAGGCTGCCTCTCAGGACGCTGGGCTTCATGCTAGTTTCTGAGTTCGAGAAGTTATTCTTTCTTCCCTTTCTTTATTAAGTCTGTGACTAGTATCTCTTCAGATATCATCTAGTATAGTGGGTTTGGGATAGGTGGGTAATGTAGTCAGCCGTACTGAACAGTGTTAGTATAGTCCTTTCAGTCTCATTTCCTTTTGAAATTTCACAGACCTTTTTTATCTTTGTCTGCTGTCGTGTCTAGAAATACTGTAGCAAACGAACGTTCAAGTAATGTAGTGCCAAATTACTGTCAACAGATGGCGCTATCTCGGATTACCGTTAAAGCGATTGTTCAAAAACAGTATAACTAGACCAGTATTGCACGGCTTGGCACATGGTTCATTGTTTAAACCCTCGCTGCTTCTGTTATCGATATTATCCTGTGCTTGTCTCCCGAAAACAATGCCCAGACACTACCCCGTTAAGCCGTTGGCGCTCTTACCTAGAGCCCGATGACGTTCTCTTCTAGGAACACCACTGAGAAAATTTAGACAACGGCATTGGAAGAGGACTGCAGAACGATTCTACTGTCTCCGACGTACATTTTGCGTCAGGACCAAGAAGACTGAAAAATGGAGACTCCTACGGACGTATATAGGTAGCAGCTTTTCCCTCACTCTTTTTGCGAGTGGAACAGGAAAGGAAATCATTGGTAGTGGTACAGGTTACCCTCCGCAACGTACCGTACGGTGGATTGCGCAGTACATACTTAGATGTAGATGTAGATTCCACAGTAAGAATGGCACAGTGGGCTTTGCCTATGCATGAACTTCACAGTAATTATGAAGATGGCCGCGCGGGGTGGCCGCGCTATTATAGGCGCCATGTCACGGATTGCGCGGCCCCTCCAGTCGGATGTTCGAGTCCTCTCTCGGGCATGGGTGTGTGTGTTGTTCTTAGCATAAGTTAGTTTAAGCAGTGTGTAATCCTAGGGACCGATGAACTCAGCAGTCTGGTCACTTAGGAATTCACACACATTTGAACAGTTTGAATTGCGAAGTTCATTCAGTACGCATTTGCCAGAACACTAGAGCGCCCTATTTAACATCTGTGCCAATGTAATGTAACTGCAGGCTGCTCTGCTATAGCCGCCTCCGCCCTTACCTTTATCTGACTACATGTCGCTCTCGGCACTAGTTTTCCGTCTGACAGCTGCAGTCCCACGCCACCGTAACACAGGATTCTGGGTTTCGACACCGTGTTATAAGTTGTGTATTAACGAACAAGGCGTCACAACTATCACTTGCAGCTTTATTATTGCTTCTGTAGCTAAAGGTATTACTTTACAGATATGAATAACGAACAGAGAATTTATATATAGTCTTCAATTTACATTCGATTCTTAGAAAAATGTGTACGCTATTTACGTTTTCAATATCAGTTGATATATTTCTTGATTCACTGGTGGTTAATCATAGAAGTCGCGTCACAACGTGTGTGAAATAATTGATGAATCACTGCAGTTTGATGAAAGACTACATATGTACCGAGAGATATGAAGCATTACTTGCCAATAAAAACTGGAACAAGACCAAAGGTTGTAAACAAAAGTATAGTCTCGCAGCCGCTATATTGATCGCTGAGACAGTTTACTTCACAATTTATGAAGGTGCAATTCCTGGATTGGGCTCCTGAAGACAACGCCCAGACATCACCGAGTTGAGCCGTCGGCACTCTCTTACACTCGTATTTGTTGTGCGTTCTCAGTACCTGTAACTAAAGAATGATGCAAATCATTTTATGCACTGATGTAACCTGTATTAACAATTTTAGTCACATCATTAATGCACTGATGGAACTTATCTTAACAGGTTTATTTTTAAGTAATTTCTGCGATAGCCTTGATATCGTATTTAGTATTTCTGATAACTTATTGTTTTGAGAAACTACATACCCTAAATGACTGTGTTCTATTCGATGCAGTGTATTGGTACAGCACTATCGTTGGAATAAATAATGCCAGTCGCACTCGCGCTTGTGTGTGTGTGTGTCTGTGTGTGTGGGTGTGTGTGGGTGTGTATGTATAGGGTGGCAGGTGGGTACGCTTCCGCAGCCATCGTCGCAGCCAGTAAAGTTTTTCTGGGTTTGTGACTGCATTGTCAATATGTAAAACTACCGACGTTTCTTCAGCGTGTTTTCGTTTACTGGTAAATGATTTCTTTCCTTTCTTGTAATTTCATTCCCTGGCGACATATAGGCAGGGGAGGGCAGTCAGTGGCACAGTCCACCCTTCTGCTCTTCAGCCGAGAGACAGTACAAATAAAAAGATCGAGTGATATACATAAAAGGCGATAAAAATGGGGACATAAGAACAGAAATAAGGGGAGACAATGGGATTTAAAATGTATACTTACTGGGAGATGTTTACTGTACCACATAAAGATAATAAATACAGTTGTTGATGTGCATAGCACAAAAGTACACTGAATTCACATGCACAAGTTAAAAGATGTTCACAGTTCAAAACACCAGAACCACGACACTTTAAAAACCGTTGCACGAGACGGAGCTTACATGACGAATAGTAAAACCTGGCAGGAGTGACATGTGGGATGAAAATAAAGGGGGTCGAGAGGTGCACCAAGGGGCAGGAGACGGGCAGGTTGAGAGATGGATAGGGAAGGCAAGTCAGGAGGGAGCGCAGAGATGCAGAAAGGGTGCACTAGAAGGAGAGGGGGGGAGGAGGAGGGAGGAAAACACCTCTCAGGGGAAGAAGAAAAGAGAGGAGAGGGAGCCCTGAAGAGAGCTAGGGGGGGAGGTTAGAGTTGATAGGAGGGGTAGCTGTCAAGGCAAAACTAATCATCCAGGAGGGGTAGGTGCTGGAAGCTGTGTTGGGTAAGGAGATGGAGGGTGTGGAGATGGAGAGAGGGCAGGACACCATGATAAAAGGGACAGAAGAGGCTGGGGTTAGAGGGGCAGAAGACGCCAGGGGTTTGGGGCAGCGGATGATGTACAGGTTGCGGATGTGTTTGAGGAGAAGGAGAAGATGTTGGAAGGCGATGATGTAATAGAGGATCTGTTTGTGCGACATGAGGTGGATACAGAGCACGAGATACAGAAGGCGAGATGGAGTGCATGATGTTCAAGGATTTGGAAGGCTTTGTAAAATCTGGGTGGAGTGGAATGCTAGCATAACAGGGGATGGGGTGGATCAACGATTTGTGAAGGATGGTGGAAGGATGCAGTCCCCATGTCCGGCCAGACAGGAGTTTCAGGAGGCAGAATCTATTGTGGGATTTGTGTTGGATTGTAAGATGGGGAGTCCAGGTGAGGTGACAGGCGAGGGTGAGACCAAGATATTTCATGGTAGGAGTGAAGAGGATAGGACCACCATAAATTGCGAGGTAAAAATCGTGGATTCAGAAGGAGTGGGTGCTACAATATCTGACTGGGTCTTGGAAGGGTTGATGTGAAGGAGCCACTGGTTGTACCAGGTGGTGAACTGCTCGAAGAGGGTTTGAAGGGTTCGTTGGGACCATTGAAAGGTAAGATAAAGGGCCAGGAAGCCGGTGTCACCAGCAAATTGGAGGATATGTACAGGCAAGGAATATTTGGGCAAATTGACATTATACAGGAGACAGAGGAGAGGGGAAAGGACAGAACCTTGGGGCATGATGCCAGTGAGAGAGGAAGTACGGGAGTGGGTAGTGGATAGTGACATAGGAGGTGTGATGGGAGAGGAAGGAAGCATTTAGATGGACGAAATTGATGGGAAGAACGTAGTTCTGGAGTTTAAAGAGGAGCCTGGGATGCCAGACATGGTCGTAGGTGTTCTGAAAGTCAAGGAAAATAAAAATAAAAATTAGAGCGAAACGAGTTGGAGGGAAAGAAGATTGGTAAGGTTAAGGAGGTGTTCGTCAGCTGAAGAGGAGGGTAAGGGGAAGGAAGTGGTGCTGGTTATGCGATCGTGAATATGGCAGGAGAGGAGGAACTCAAAGACCTTATTGAACACGGAGTTGAGGTAGATGGGACAATAGGAAGAAGTGTCACAGGGGGGCTTGTTGGTTTTAGGGAACAGCAAGACGTAGGAAGTTTTCCACAGACAGGGTGAAAGCCAGTGGAAATGAGAATGTTAGTAGGATACCAAGGACAGTCAGGAAGGAGGGGGGGGGGGAAAATTCCTTGAGGTGACAGTCGGTGACACCATCATGAGAAGGGGTAGTGCTGCATTGGGAATCGAGTATGAACTTGATGTCATGGGCAGTCTGAGGGGGGTAACTGAACCAAGTACTGGGAACTGGAGGCAAGTGGTGGGACTGATATGTTGGATCGTTCAAGGACCATGGGGAAAAGAGAGCAATCAAAGTGAGGATCTTCAGTAACAGAGACGACCTTGGAGAGGTGGAAAGCAAAATGGTTACCTTTACTGAGGTCGTCAGGGAAGGGGCGGTTGTCGTGCGCAGGGGGATAATGCAAGGTGGAATGGCTACCAGTGAGGCAGTGGAAAGTAGACCAGTACTTTGAAGAGTTGACAAGGAGGGCGGAGTTGAGGGGTGTACATGTCTGGCGCCAGTCCCGGCGTTTCCTTGCTGTTAAGAGGTTTCGGATGTGTCGTTGTAATTGCCGTTGGCGGAGGACTGTATCCCGGTCACAGGTACTGACAAAGGAGCAGTAGAACCTGTGAGATTCACAAAGAAGGACGGCCTGTGGAGGAAGAGTAGGGCGATGAGAGTGGATACATTTCAGGAATGTGGGCCTCCATGGCATCAGGGATGGTCTTCTTTAGGAAGGACGAAGGAGGAGTGGTGTCTGTGGGATGTTGAAAGCTTACTAGGTGGATTTCGACCTCTGAGGCAAAGGGTTTCCGGTAGGCATCCAAGTCGGAGCGGGGGTAGTCATGGACAAACTTCGGATAGGCAGGAGGGTGGGGGGCAGGAGGGGGCCAATGGGCGAAGGTGAGAAGGACTGTGCGTTCACTGCTACCAACGGAGTGGAGGACGTCCCCAGCGATACAACCACGAATGTTGGGGGAAGGGTGCTGAATGACAAAATAGTTTCTTATATACCTGCTGACGTGGCTGTTATCTAATTCTGATAGACTGTTAAAGATGAAAGACAGGGATGCTAGAAGTCCTTTACTGGTGTTTTTATTATTTCTTTTCGTTAGTGTAAATCCGACGTTTTGATTGGTGTTTGCGTTGCTGCTTGTGACTGGCGGAAATCGGTGAATAAAGAACCAGGCGGCATTTCTGACGTGGCGTTGTTTTCCTGCTTTCTAGCGCCATCTGAGGCGCGTCAGTACTCGACATACTCGTACTTGAGGCCACTGTAGTCTCCCCCGCTCCTGGGTGTATTGCTTCACGTGAGTTGTCGTTCCTTGACGCTGCTATTGCTGCCAGTCAAGATGTCGGAAGTTGGTACCCGCCCTCTCTGTTCATATTGGCGGTTCGCCTGCCTCTTTCTATTGCCTCTATAATAGTTTTATCTACTGGTTTCATCTCATAACCACTGGCACCAAAACTCGAGGGTTCGTAACTCATCCCTTAGATGTTCCTTATCGCTGATGCTCTGAGCCCCCTCCGTTAAAGTGTGCATGGCGGATGATGAGAGGATGCATGTAGGTATCTGTCAGTACTTGTTGGCTTCCTATATACTCTATGACCAAGTTTATCAAGCTTTCTCTAAACTTCCAAGTCGAGGGAAGACACCACCTCATTCTTTTCTGTCTTAATAGTGAATAGGATTCTAATGTGCTGCTGGTTGAGATGTTGGTGGAAGTTTCTTAGTTCTTCCTCGCCATGTGGCCAGAGAATGAAGGTATCATCAACATATCAGAGCCAACATTCTGGAGTACTGTTTCTTCAAATGCTTTCATGATGATGTCTGCTGCAGTAGGCGCAAGAGGGGAGTCCATAGCTACACCATCCGTCTGTTCGTAGAATTTCCCTTTCCACCTGAAGTACGTGGTCGATAAACAGTGGCGCACTAGCTCGCAGATATCGGGTGCTACGAGTTCCTCTGAGATGTTCATGGTGTCTTGTACCGGTACATTCGTGAATAAAAGCTTCACGTCGAAGCTAACCATCAGGTCGGTGGCCGGGATAAGTTTTTCTTTTAACAGTTCTACAAAATGGGTGGAGTCGTTAACGTACGAATTTGTGTGGGTCGCCAAATGTCGGATATTTGGAGCCAGTCCCTTTGCTAGACTGTACGTCGGTGAATTAATGGAACTCCCAATCTGTCATAAAGCAAAGGCCTCTTTATGGACCTCGGCACACCATATGTCCTTGGTGCCTGTGGAACTTGTGAAATGAGTCTTCTGGCCTTGTCAAAAACCGCTCTAGTTTGCTTCAGCAGTGCTTGCATCGATATGATTATCTTGGCTGTCGGATCTCCCTTAAGTATATAATAATTGGGTTTACTCATAAGTTCATCTGTTTTTTCGTTTGTTATGATCTTCCGTTTCAACACAACGATCGCATTTCCCTTGTCTGCTCGTGTTATTGCTAAATGAGAGCTGGTCTTCAGTTCCGCGATATCATGACGTTCCTCCATGCTGATATTTTGTTCTACATCTACAGCTACATGGTTACTCTGCAATTCACAGTTAAGTGCCTGGCAGGGGGTTCATCGAACCATTTTCATACTACTTCTCTACCACTCTACTCTCAAATGGCGCGTGGGAAAAGGAAACTCGCGTATCATATCAGTGACACTCTCACCCCTGTTGTGCGATAACACGAAATGAACTGCCCTTCTTTGAAGTTTTTTTATGTCTTCCGTCAATCCTACCAGGTAAAGATTCCACACTGCACAGCAATATTTCAGCAGAGGACGGACAGGTGTAATGCAGGCTGTCTCTTTAGTGGGTTTGTCACATCTTCTAAGTGTTCTGCCAAGAAAGCATAGTCTTTATTTCGACTTCCCCACAATATTATCTATGTGGTCTTTCCAATTTAAGTTGCTCGTAGTTGTAATTCCTAGGTATTTAGTCGAATTGACAGCCCTTAGATTTGTGTGATTTACCGTATACCGTAAATTTATCAGATTTCTTTTAACACACTTTTCTTTGTTTAGTGCCATTTGCCACTTTTCGCACCATACAGACATTCTCTCTAGATCATTTTGTAATTGGAATTGACTATCTGATGATTTTACTAGACGATAAATTACAGCGTCATCTGCAAACAATCTAAGGAGACTGCTCAGATTATCACCTAGATCATTTATGTTAAACAGGACCAGCAGAGGGCCTATGACACCACCTTGCGGAACGCCAGATATCACTTCTGTTCTACTCGATGATTTACTGCCTATCACTACGAACTGTGAGCTCTCTGAGAGAAAATTACGAATCCAGTCACACAACTGAGACGATACTCCATATGCACGCAATTTGATTAACAGTCGCTTGTGAGGAACGGTATCAAACGCCTTCTAGAAATCTAGGAACATGGAATCGATCTGAGATCCCTTGTCGACAGCACTCATTATTTCATGGGAATAAAGAGCTTGCTGTGTTCCACGATATTTTTTGAATCCGTGTTGTTTACGTATCAATAAGTCATTTTCTTCAAGGTGTTTCATAATGTACGAGTACCGTATATGCTTCAAAAACCTACTGCAAATTGAGGTCGGTGATATGGGCCTGTAATTCAATGGATTACTTCTATTTCCCTTCTTGAATATTAGTGTGACCTGTGCTACTTTCCAGTCTTTAGGGACAGACTTATCGTCAAGTGAGAGGTTGTATATGATTGCTAAGAAAGGCGCTATTGTGTCTGAAAAGAACCTGATTGGTATTACCATCTGCACCGGAAGACTTGCCTTTCTTAAGTGATTTGAGTTTTTTCGTAACACCTAAGATATCTAATTTTAGGTCACTCATGCTAACAGCTGTTCTGGTTTCGAATTCTGGAATATTTACTTCGTCTTCTTTCGTGAAGGAAATACGGAAAACTGTATTTAGTAACTCCGATTTAGTGGCACCATCATGCGTAAAATTTCCATCGCTATCGCTATCGACTGTCTCTTGCAACTGCTGTACTTTACATGCGACCAGAATCTCTTTGGGTTTTCTACCATATTTTGAGACAGTGTTTCATTGCGGGTACTATTAAAAGCATCTCGCATTGACGTCCGCACTAAATTTCGAGTTTCCGTGAAACATAGCCAGTCTTTGGGATTTGGCGTTCTTCTGAATTTGGTTTGCTTTTTTCGTTGCCGCTGCAACAGTGTTCTGACGTGTTTTGTGTACCATGGTGGATCAGTCCCGTCTCTTGTTAACTTATGCGGTATGAATCTATCTATTGCTGTCGATACTGTATCTTTGAATTTAAACCATATCTGGTCTACACTTATATAGTTAGCTCGGAAGGAATGGAGACTCTCTCTTAGGAAGGCATCAAGCGAATTTTTACCTGCTGTTGTACTTTGAACAATTAGTTCATGAGCCCACACGAATTATAAACGGTTGCGAATACACACTTGACCTCTTAGCCAGAAATAATCCTGATCGAATAGAGAGCGTCATGACGGATACAGGGATTAGTGAACACAAGGTCATTGTAGCGAGGCTCAAAACCATAAAACCAAAGTACTAAGAATAAACGCAAAATAATCAGAGAGAACGCATTTAGTACAATTTGGGAAGATGATTTCTGTCTACCACCGGCTTTGAACATGTATTTTCGCCAACAAATCGAGGGTAGATTGAAGTCTTCACCAATTATAACTGTATGAGTGGTGCACGTATTCGTAATGCATGAGTCAGGACCCGTACCGTTTATTGTCTAACCTTCTCCTCCCCAGCTTGTGGTAAATGACGAATCGAAGCCTCGACAGATTCGTTGATGCCTTCTTTCGGAACTCGTTTTGTGCAACTGCGAAAGTCATCCTTTTATCTAGAATTTGTGTGGCTACATCACTTAAGATGTGGCTGGAAAGGTTAACCACCGTCCGTCGAGTGCTCAGCATCAGCCCTTCCTCGCTGGTTTCCTGCTGTAGCTTGTCAAACTTCCTCATTTGATTTGTGTCGGTACTATCGCTCGATCTTGTAGCCTGTTGAAAGGTTAACATGCCGATCTTCTCCCAGTCATCCACGTCCAGACTCTCACCAAGGAAGAGGTGCAGTTTACAAAGTTTCCTGTTGTTTGTGTCAACACTTGCTCGAATGTGGCGGATCCTCACCTGTAACAAAGCTTTGCTGGCTTGTACACAGGTATTCTTCGCCTTGTTCGATTTTATATGGGACGTAAGCCGTAAGAATTCTGACACTACACCAGTGTCCGTGCATCTCTTCAAAAAGGCAGTATCGTTCAGCAGTTTACATCTTCTTAGCATCAGCGTTTCCAACTTTCTGATGTTTCGTAGACTTCCTGGCTATGCAGGTTGGTTAAATACGTATAAAAGTAGGCTTCCGCGGTCGTTGTCACAGTCAATAAAATTTTTCTGGATTTGTGACCGCATTGTCAATATGTAAAACTGAAAGTGACCCTGAAGACGGTCACTTGTAACAGTGATCGAAACGTCTGTAGTTTTACGTGTTAGCTTGTTCTAGCGATTCTTCATTATTTTTCATCAACCAGGGATTCTTACTAGATAGGACTGATAGAGGAGATCCAAAGAAGAGCGGCGCATTTCAACACTGGATCACTTAGTCGGCGCGAGAGCGTTACAGATATGCTAAACAAACTCCAGTGGCAGACTTTAACGTTGTGCATCAGAGAGAGGCTTACTACTGAAATTTTGCGAAAACAATTTCGGGGAAGAGTCGGTCAACATATTACTCTCTCCCTCCCTCCCTCCGCCCCCCCCCCTCCCAACACAACTCCAACATCTCGCGACGTGAAAATTCAAGATATCAGAGCAAATACAGAGGCTTACGACAGTCACTCTTCCAATGGTGGTGGCATGAGGAATATGATGTAGATGTATATGTAGATGACTAAAGTAGGGTCGCCAGCCTCACTTTGATCCGCGAGACAGAAGCTATAAACGTTACTACTCATATATCAGAAAATTAGTGTCCTGCAGCAACTCAATTGCATTCAAAATAATCCCAAATCTGGCCATGTAACTGCAAAACGAGCAACGCAAAAAACACGCTACACCGTGCTGAACAGCTACCGACAATGTCCTCCTTCAGAAAAACAGGAAAGCAACCTAATCTCAAAAAGGAGGACACACACGTAGACACCTTGCCACAAGTTTCCACTGGAAAAATGTTAACTGATTCATGACAGAACGACTTCATAATTTTAAATGAAAAGCTGGTAATTGTTGACAGCCTACAGAGAAAATTTAAAGCTGTTCTATACTCAGGGAATGAGTGAAGGGTAGCCGCTTATTCCGAGGTTATACTGGAGGTCGCTCACTATTGCATTCCTCCGACCAGTTATGTTGTAACAAGCGTGTATCTTCGTCGTGTGGACGACTGTGATGGCTGCTAGCACAGTGTAGCGTCGGGTTTTGTGTTGTGGTGGCGAAAAGAAGAGACCGTTAAACCGAGTGCCGAACAGCAGCTGGGAGGCCGGTGACCTTAACGTCACCAAGAAACCGGCAAATCTCTGTTTGAATTCCACGCTCCAGGTGACGCACTGCGAAACTGCTCAAAACTTTCTGGGCAGGAGGAATAAGTTTACTGACCACTGAAGTTCATCTCCCCCCACCCCAAATGGGCCTCGATTCCCTGCCTTCACCCTTAATGGCTGCCCAATAGCTCCTGATTTGCACTTGAAGACGCCACCGTCGTCCCAGGGAGTACTTGCGTTCTAGTCTCAGAAGGATTCCCAAACACTCCAGAAAATAGCTATACATCTAGGCCTTTATGCCAGTCCGCCCCACGGGCTGAATACAGACAGTTTAATTGGCCGTTTCTTGCTACCATTAACGGCACTGTTCCGTATAATGCTGCTGCCTTCCACGCCCTTTAAAACAATTTCTTTCAGAGGACGTTGGAAAACATCAGCAGCCATGGTAAACCCACAAGGCCTTAACCAGTCACGTAGGTCTCGGCCACAATTCATTTAGGTAAGTTACAGGAAGACTGACCCACTATCAGCAGACTCAAAAAGCCCGCCTCCCAGATAAATGCTACCAATTCCAGCAACCACAAAAGCGAACAGGACGACCACATAGAGCACCCCGGAAATGATAAATCGCAACATCTATGTGTTTTAAAATAACTTTTAATCAGCTGCATGGCATGCTTCTTATTACAAGGGTTGGGAAAAAATTGGGAATACGGTGAGAAATTCATGTCTGATCATGAATCAGATCCTAGGCAAGCAATCTGGTCTCATTGTTGTATTGTTGCGCTGCTTTATTTGACCAGTAACGGCACATCTGGAATGTCCTCAATACAGTTACAAGTGTTAGGCGTTCCCGGAACACTGTTCCGTGTAGTTGTGAGTGCATTATGTCGGAGCTAAGTGAATCCTATCACAGGATCCTGTAGGAGAAAATGGATTGCTACGAATCAGAATGACAAGAATGCTGGGCCACCAAACTTGATGACGAACTTGCAAAATTTAAAGGTTATGAATATGGGAACATGGAATGTATTAAGTCTCTATAGATCAGGATCACTGATAAATGTCATACAGGAACTTGAAAGGTATAAAATGGATTTAGTTGCAGTACAAGAAATCAGATGGACGGGTAATGGAAGTATAAACAAAAATAAGTATACAATAATGTATGGGGGAAATGATACACAAATACATGCACTAGGGACAGGATTTATAATAAACAACAAATTGTTACCTTTTATTAGGAAATTTGAGGCAGTGAATGAAAGGATATCTCACATTACGATTCAATGCAAATATAAGACTTTAAATGTTATAAATTGCCATGCTCCAACAGAGGATAAAGAGGACAATATTAAAGAAGAATTTTACAACAAATTGGAACAGGTATATGATACATTCTCGAAAAATTCAATTAAAATAATTCTAGGAGATTTCAATGCCAAGTTAGGACATGAAAATCATTATAAACCTACAATTGGACCTCATAGTCTACATCAGCAGAGTAATGAAAACGGAACAAAACTTATTAGCTTTGCCACTTCCAAAAACATGTTGATCAAAAGTACATATTTTGCACATAAAGATATACATAAACAAACATGGGCTTCAAGAGATGGCATCACAAAAAATCAAATTGATCATGTATTAATCGAAAAACAACATCATAAATGCATACATGATATCAGAAGTCAAAGGGGAGCAGACTGCGATTCGGATCACTTTCTTGTAAAAGCCAAGTTCAAGATCTCACTCTCAAGACATAAATGGTCTAAATTAAATGGTGTTCCTAGGTTTAATACAATGAAACTAAAAAACCCAAACATTCTCAACCAGTACATTAGAGAATTAGAAACACACAAACCTGAAGTGGAAAGTAAAATTAACAATGATGATACTAATCAAGCCTGGAACGCTCTGAAAGAAAATATCACACGAGCAACTACCTCAGTTTTGGGACATTTTACTACAACTAAGAATCCCTGGTTTGATGCCGAGTGCTCGAACGCTATCGAAGATAGAAAATTAGCAAGGGAAAAATTCCTACAAAAACCAATAACACAAAACAAACTTATTTTTGAAGAGAAACAGAAACTTGCCAGGAAACTCATTAGGAAAAAGAAAAGGGATTTTATGAATTACAAATTAAAAAGAGCTGAGAATGACCGTACCACAGACTCCAGAGGATTTTTCAAGAGCATAAATATGTTTAAAAGTGGGAATATAAAAAATTATGGACAGTTCATAACAGACCCAGATGGCTCCTTGCTAACAGAAAGAAGTGACATTGCTAACAGATGGAAGGAATATTTTAATGAGTTACTAAATGCTCCAACTATAAGCGTCTCTCAGGAAGATGACAATGAATATCTTACTGCTGACCCATCGGACGAAGAGCCCAGCTTAGCAGAAATTAAAGAAAGCATCAAGAAGCTGAAGAGACATAAAGCTCCTGGAAGTGATGGTATAGACACAGATATATGGAAGCTCAGTAAATTTCCTTTTGTAAACTGCTTACACAAAATCATCACCAACATCTGGAAGCAGGAACAGGTCCCACATGATTGGAAAGAAGTAGTTGTGTGCCCTATATACAAGAAGGGGGACCCAACAAATTGTTCAAACTACAGAGGAATTGCGTTACTAAACACAACATATAAAATTCTGACAAATATACTGTTAGCAAGGATAAGCCCTTACGTTGAAGACTCCCTAGATGATGCCCAATGTGGATTTAGACCTAACAGATCGACTATTGACAATATATATGTCCTAAGGATGTTGGGTGAAAAGAAATATGAATTCAATCAAAATGTACATATGCTTTTCATTGATTTTAAAAAAGCTTTTGACAGTATCAACAGGGAATATTTATGGAAGTGCATGAGGCAGATTGGCATCCCTAACAAATTGATAAATTTAATAAAAGCTTGCACTTTAAACTCAAAATACAAAATAAAAGTAGCTGGCAAACTTTCTGAAGACTTTGAGGTTAAAACTGGAGTCAAACAAGGGGATTCACTCTCACCAGTTCTCTTTAACATAGTAATCAATAGAATAATCCAAAAAGTAAAGCTACTACAAATTGGAGCACAACTGGAAAGCAAAATTAACATTGTAGCATACGCTGATGACATTGCATTATTATCTGACAGTGAGAATGATTTGAAGCTTCTTACAGCACAATTAATTAAAGCCACAAATGGCACAGGCCTCCAGCTGAATACAGACAAAACAATGTACTTTATCTTATCCCGCTATCCATCAAATAATAATGTACTGCAAATTAATAACACAGCTTTCACAAAGACAAATGAATTTAATTACCTTGGTACAATAGTAACCTCTGACATCTCCATAAAAATTGAAATAGAATCACGAATTCAGAAGGCTAACAAATGCTACTATAGTCTCTTGACAGTTTTCAAAAGCAAGTTAATATCTAGGAACACCAAACTACAAGTATACAAATCATTGATTATACCAGTACTCACCTATGGATCTGAAACCTGGACTCTCACAAAAAAAGAGGAAAACAGATTAAGAGTATTTGAACGAAAAATTTTGAGAAAAATATTTGGACCCATAAGAGATAGGATCAGTGATGAATGGAGATTGCTAAATAACAATGAAATTTACAAATTATATAAAGACTCCGATATAGTGGCCAAAATTAAAGCCAAAAGACGGAAATGGATAGGGCATGTCATCAGAGCACCACCAAACAGGACCATCAAGAAAGTGACTGAAGAGATTCCCACCGGAAGACGACCTCTTGGACGCCCACGCATGAGATACTTGGACAATATTCAAGACGATCTCAGAAAACTAGGACATGACAGACAGTGGCAAATTACTTGTAAAGACAGAGCAAAGTGGTTCAACATTGTCCATTCTGCAGCAAAAAGCCTTCATGGATTGTAATGCTTAATAATAATAATAATAATAAGTGAATGCGAACGTGGGCACATTGTTGGTGTTCATATGCTGGGTGATCCTGTAAACAAGGTAGCCGACGAGTTTGGTGTAGCACCGTATCGAAGATTTGCGTTGGGTTGTTTTGGGGGAAGAGACCAAACTGCGAGGTCATCGGTCTCATCGGATTAGGGAAGGACGGGGAAGGAAATCGGCCGTGCCCTTTCAAAGGAACCATTCAGGCATTTGCCTGAAGCGTTTTAGGGAAATCACGGAAAACCTAAATCAGGATGGCCGGACGCTGGATTGAACCGTCGTCCTCCCGAATGCGAGTCCAGTGTGCTAACCACCGCGCCACCTCGCTCGGTATATGGAAGATTTATACCGTATACACAAAAGAGGAAAAACGTCCCGCTAAGTCATAACACGGACTATAGTTGTCTTCTGTGATTCTGACAGACAATCATTGAAGAGGATTACGAGGAAAAATATGAGGACGACACCTGCAATAATCACTGCAGAACTGAATGTTGCACTCGAAGATCCTGTCAGCACCAAACCAGAGTGACACGAGCTCTGTAAGCGATGAACTGCAGGGCATGCTGGGATTCCAAAACCACTCATCACTGCTGGAAATGCCTGTGACAGGAAAACGTGGTACCGAGGCCATAAAACTTGGTCTGTGAAGCAATGGAACAAAGTCATTTCGTGGGATCAGTCCTGTTTCACACTGTTTCCAATTCAGGTCAAGTTTATGTCTCAACAGTTAAAAATGGCGGTGGTTCGCTGATGATATGGGCAGACATATTGTGGTATCCCATTGGCGCCATGGTTACTCCTCAAGGCCGCAATATTGCCAGGGGTTATTTGATCATTTTGGGTATCTTATCCAGTTCATCGTAAAAGTTTGCTCTCCAATGATGATACTGTGTTCCAAGACAAGGCCCCTTGTCACACGGATCGCATTGTGCGGGACTGGTTTTGTGAGCACGAGGATGAATAATCGTGTCTCTCCTGGCGACCACAGATACCATATCTCTATATTATTTAACCTTTGGGGTCTACTTTGGAGAGATGGGTGCGGGATCTACATCTTCTTTACTTGAACTTGCCACTATTTTGAAGGAAGAATAGTGTAAGACGCCCTTAAACACCGTAATGACCTGTATTTATCAAGTCTGTGACGAGTAGAAGCTGTTTTGAATGGAGTGTACACTACTGGCCATTAAAATTGCTGCACCACGAAGATGACGTGGCACAGACGCGAAATTTAACCGACAGGAAGAAAACACTGTGGTATGCAAATGAGTGCTTTTCAGAGCATTCACAAAAGGTTGGCGCCGGTGGCGACACCTACAACTTGCTGACATGAGAAAGGTTTCCAACCGTTTTCTCATACACAAACAGCAGTTGACCGGCGTTGCCTTGTGAAACGTTGTTGTGATGCCTCGTGTAAGGAGGAGAAATGCGTACCATCACGTTTCCGACTTCGATAAAGGTCCGATTGTAGCCTATCGCGATTGCGGTTTATCGTATCGCGCAATTGCTGCTCGCGTTGGTCGATATCCAATGACTGTTAGCAGAATATGGAATCGGTGGGTTCAGGAGGGTAATACGGAACGCCGTGCTGGACCCCAACGGTCTCGTATCACTATCAGTCGAGATGACAGGCACCTTATCCACGTGGCTGTAATGGATCGTGCAGCCACGTCTCGATCCCTGAGTCAACAGATGGAGACGTTTGCAAGACAACAAGCATCTGCACGAACAGTTCGACGACGTTTGCAGCAGCATGGACTACCAGCTCGGAGACCATGACTGCGGTTACCTTTGACGCTGCATCACAGACAGGAGCGCCTGCGATGGTATATCAAACCTGAGTGTACGAATGGCAAAACGTTATTTTTTCGGATGAATCCAGGTTCTGTTTACAGCCTCATCATTGTCGCATCCATGTTTGGCGACATCGCGGTGAACGCATATCGGAAGCGTGTATTCGTCATCACCATACTGGTGTATCACTCGGCCTGATGGTATGGTGTGCCATTGGTTACACGTCTCGGTCACCTCTTGTTCGGATTGACGGCACTTTGAACAGTCGACGTTACATTTCAGATCCCGTGGCTCTACCCTTCATTCGATCCCTATGAAACCCTACATTTCAGCAGGATAATGCACGACCACATGTTGCAGGTCCTGTATGGGCCTTTCTGTATACAGAAAATGCTCGACTGCTGCCCTGGCCAGCACACTCTCCAGATCTCTCACCAACTGAATACGTCTGGTCGGTGGTGGCCGAGCAAGTGGCTTGTCACAATATGCGTCACTACTCTTTATGAACTGTGGTATCATGCTGAAGCTGCATGGGCAGCTGTACCTGTACACGCCATCCAAGCTCTGTTTGACTCAATACCCAGACGTATCGAGGCCGTTATTATGGCCAGAGGTGGTTGTTCTCCGTACTGATTTCTCAGGATCTATGCACCCAAAATGCGTGAAAATGTAATCACATGTCAGTTCTAGTATAATATATTTGTCCAATGAATACCCACTTATCATCTGCATTTCTTCTTGGTGTTGCAATTTTAATGGCCAGTAATGTGTATGAGGAGGTATCCCATGACTTCTGGCACCTTAGTATGTGTCATTAATGAAGACAAATGTAGGAATGACGTGCAGCGCACCTGGCGGCAGGAAGGTGAGCAACACGGTGCAGTAGGTGGTGACGGCGGAGACGAAGGTGTTGACGAACCGCAGGTCCATGGCGAGCGTCCGCAGCAGCAGCGCCCCTGGGCGCCTGGCGGTCGCCTGGTGAACTAGCAGCCGTAGCTCGCGGCCCACCGCGCCAGGTGCCGACCGGGAGCTCTCGAGCAGCAACTGGGAGCTCAGTCTAGCCGACCGCCGCGCCTCCGTCTTGGTGAGGTGGGCGGGAACCAGCAGCACGCACAGTAGGCTCAAGTTGTACGCCAGCCAGAAGCACCTGTCCTGTGTTGGTGCACTCCTGCCGAAGAATTGGTCGTGTCTGAAAATCAGGTACAGCTGCGAGACAACCGACAGTATCAGCGTGACCAGGTACAGCACCAGAAAGTTTTCGTGAGCCGAAGTCACTACGAGAGACAGCTCACAAAGCTTTGTATGCACTCTCCTCAAGGATCTGATGTGGAATGGCAGGTAGCTAGAACCTGGGATATTAATGTGACCCTTGTTGTATAATGTATATCTTTCCGAAACAGGTATTCGTCTGCATAGTGTACCTCGAATTACGTCTCTCACGCCAAGCAGACAAATGTTGAAAACGGAAGTTCTGTTCTTTACAATCAGCTGCAGGTTTGAAAATCTGAAAATTGTCAATACCACAACCGCAAAAGTATTTATGGTAAGTAAACTACATAACACCCAGTGGGCACTAGTATTCGCAGCGAACAGGCGCATAAAAACCCATAGATATGGGAAAAGCAATAGGAATAACTCCATTTTTACGATCTTCCCAACTATTCCATTCTGAGGTTTGCTGTCCAAGTACGTATTCATAATCTTATCACATGACACGATCAGTTTAAGCATGTTTTCATATTTGCATCGATTTAATAGGTGGTCAGTAAGTATAGAGACTGCAGATAAGGCAGAGAAATTTAAAGTGACTGAAAAGTTAACAATATCTATCGAAGATGGTCGACCCGTAATACGGACAAGGAAATACGGGAATCCACAAGCAGAAATTAGCTGACACGTGCAGGCGACAACAGAGATGACTAAGCCGCTCTTAGATGTCTTCAGCGATGCCGTGGTCGTATCCACTGTGAATGGCATTAGACCAAACATTTTGCATGTCGCGATGAACAGTTTGCTGGCCACCAGAAGATGTCTCGTGTTTTCTTGCATTGGAAAAGACGTTCCCGTAGGTGACACCATCTGAAAAAAAGATATTGTCTGCTCAAATCTCGTCCTATGCTGTCTAAAACACTACATCCTCAACATCTTTCACAATAAAAATTACAGTTTTCATCTCAATGGTAGTAAAATATCGTCGTCTTGTTAAAAAAAATTAAGTTTTTGTATGGTTTTCCTAATTTATGAGCCTCTTACAGTAGTTACTCATTTCTTAGTCATCCATGATAGATGAAGTAACGTGTACATTCTGAAAATTTTTCAGTATATGCATTTTCAAATGTTACTAGAATCTGCCAATATTCGAAACGAAACAGGAGACGATGCGAGCGCTGCAGTAGAAGTCACCACATCATATACTAAGACAGCTGGAAGGTTTCCTTTAATCAAAAATTAAGGCTGTCCAACACACTGAGTTCGACCCGAAAAAGTATAATGTAGTTGAGCATCACATTCATGCACTTCTGCGTCACCTTTGACTCTAACAAAAAATGGCATTACTGGCTGTAGTCATTTCTGGCTACATACGTGCAGTGAATCCTTCAGCGTCATTGTTTTATTTTCTTTTATCTTAAATGGAAACTTTTGCTGCTGGGCATTATTCTTGAGCTTCACGCTACTTTTCCGAAAGACATTTCCCACAATGTTTTCTTCTCGTAACACACAATCCATACGTATATATTCTGCAGTTCTAATGCTCCTACAGCGTATTCCGCTTCTTCTGTCCCTGTATTTAAGAACTCGTGAAGGCACATCAGCATACTCTTTGCGTGACTTTGTACATAGCTCTGTCCTCCAGAGAGTTCACATTTCTCGTGTGATTACCTACGTAGTCAGCATCGAGTCCAAGGTATTGCAATACCTTTTTCCTTTCCTGTGCACCAATTTCACTCTCTGGCTACAACTTTTCTCATTACAAATTCATTGGTGGCAAGCTGTTGCTTTATTTTACGCCACGTACGTCGTTTAAGTTATGCAGATATAAGCAGTCATGTAATGTCAGTTCTGGGTCAAGGAAGGAGCCACCTTCCGTCCCCAACTATTGTTTCAGAACGAACTGCTCTTGTTCTGTAATCCCCCTGCGGTTCTCTAATTCCCCTTTTAGGGTATAAATACATACTTTGTAGTGTATTAATATTTGTATTACATATCTCTGACTAGTAATGTAAATAAAGCTGTGAGAACGATATTTGTTGTCCTGTCCACTATTATGTTGTTGTTTTTGTTGTGGTCTTCAGTCCAGAGACTTGTTTGATGCAGTTCTCCAGGCTACACTATTCTGTGCAAGCTTCTTTATCTCCAAATACCTATTGCAACCTACACCCATATGAATCTGCTTAGTGTATTCATTTCTTGGTCTCGCTCTACGATTTTTACCTTCCACGGTGCCCTCCAATACTAAATAGGTGATCCCTTCATTGGTCACAAAGTGTCATACCAACCGATACCTTCTTCTAGTCAAGTTGTGCCACAAATTTCCCTTCTCCCCAATTCTTTTCAGTACTTCCACATTAGTTACGTGACCTACCCATATGATCTTCAGCATTTTCTGTTGCACCACATTTCGAAAGCTTCTATTATCTTCTTGTCTAAACTGTTTATCGTCGGTGTTTCACTTCCATACAAGGCTACTCTCCATACAAATACTTTCAGAAAAGACTGAAAGAGCACTTGTAACACGGTTCAGAACGGCAACTGATGAAAGAGATACACGAGAAGATACAGATTTTGAGCACTTTCGGAGTCGACTGCAAGAGACGTTTGATCATTTCAGAGTGCTTGACGATGTAGTTAATGATCTGCTTTCCGACACAATGATGCCGATGTCAATAGGTGCGAGGAATATGTAGACAGTTTTGAGGGCAACTAGAAATACTAAGGTTAATTTGTCATCATCAATTACATATCCGACACCAGCTTCAGCCGCGACAGTAACTCTCACGACCGTGACACATAATGTCAAACTTCCGTCCATCATATCAGTGTTATTTTCAGGCGAAGTGGAGAAGCGGTCTCGATTTTGGAGACAGTTTCAGTCATGCATTGACAGCAGTCCTACGATTTCTACTATAGGCAAGCACGTCTTCCGCCGGTGATATTCAGAAGATGAGCCAAGAAATTGGTTGAAAGCATTTCCAACAATGTGGATTCGTATGAGGAAATGAAACTCTATTAATATCTCGCTACCGAGATGAAACCTTATAATTCGGGTTCATCTCGATTACCTTGAAACTACGGAACCTATGTCACATACGTCAACAGGTACACTAAACACAACGTTTATCGAATGTAACAAACTCATACAAGCCTTACGAGCCGTCAGGGAAAATGTAGACGATAATGGCTGCATGTTAGCACCCAAAATTCTGCTTGCGTTTTCGGAAGATATAATCAGTCGGTGGATTACTCAAGCTAGCAGAGAGTTAATTGCTGAAAGCCACATCATGAAAGCAACGGAATTAGAGTTGTAGCGTTTCAGATATATTCACATCCACAGCTGCGACTCTGCAGGGGAGAAGGCAGGTAGAAAGACGAAATGATAACAGTCGAATTACTGCATGTTTTGCGATTCACATCTTCATTGGGCACAAGAGTGTATGTTCACATCGAGCATCAAGGACAGGATCGACAAAATTAAAACCTCTCATCGTCGTTTCTTGTCTCCAAAGAGGGGACTTAACGTAAAAGAATGCAGCAAGAATAATCATATATCTATCGGCAATGAAGAAACGCGAGTCTCAGTGGGAAAGATTAATGTTGAACGACCTCCCTTCACGTATCTTCAAACTGCCACTGTTTAGATGACAGGTCCGACTCGATTGAAAAAACGTACACGCTGTTTACTGGACGCTGGGAGCCAATGAAGCTTCATCAACACGAATCTGTTCAACAGCTTGTAATATGAGTCATCACCGACAGCCAATAGCTGTTGTAGGACTTGAGTGTCCACGTTTCACGTCAGCAAATCACAGGCTTGTTCATTTCAAGCTGAGAGGAGTTTATGCCAAAAATACCTCCATTTTTTCCTCCTTTGAAAGTGGGAACCAGTACTCATCACCTACTGGTATTCCTCAAGATATTAACATCCATAAGCTGCAATTTGCTGATTCGAAGGAGGAAAAGAACAGATATTGGAAAATTCGAAGAGACGACCCACCAATACGCCTTACTGATTCGACATTTCTTCTTCCGTATAGATTTGGATGGACTTTCAGTGAGTGCTGGTCATTACTGTTAAGAATGTGAGTGTTAGCAACGTGCACCTCAGCGAAGTTTCGACGTCCGTAGAAAAGGACATGCGTCGCTTCTAGGGATAAAAGAAGAACAAGAATGATCACTCTCACCGAAACATGCCGCCGTCTTTCAGATCTTTCGTAATGCGTTCCCAATGGCAGAAGGTAGGAAGGCTAGTTTCATAGCTATGAAAGGCCGATCTGATCCTTTCTTCAATTTTTTGCAAATCAGAAAGACCTTTTACGACATTAAAAACAAAATTTTCTAGTAATCTTCATTTTCGTCACACGCGTTACATTAATATTTTGCTTTATATTCAGAATTAACACACTGGAAGCTTCAGCATGCAGGATTCCTCGAATGATGTATTCTGCCTTCCTCACTACGCAGTGAAAAGGCAAAGACTGGAAATTGAAAAATAGGGAATTGTATTTGATGCTTCAACATGGGGAAATAATTCAACGCCATTTAATGACACACTAGATTCGGGACAGAATTTGTTGCCTGAAGTAGTATCAATTTCAATTCGTTCCAGGGTGTACCAAAAGGCTATTGTTGGAAATGGAAGTCAAGCAGTCTTACAACAGTCACTGAATGAAAAGGACAGAGATTTAACGCGATTTTCCTGGTTTTATGTCTAGAAGGGAGAAGATGCAATTTGCTAAACATCAAATGATGTCGTCATTTACAGATTTACACGTTTACCATTTGGTCTCACATGTAGTCCATTTCTCTCATTTGCAAAGTTGCGTGAACTGGCTATAAGGTTTAAAAGCATTTATTGTATTGCAACAATAATTATAGATAAAAGCATTTCCATTAACCACTTGGCTGACAGCTACGAGAAAGTCAATGTTGCACATCTGTATAGTATCAGGAGTCACGTATGTTCCAACAAGTAAAATTTCCAATGACCAAATGGGCTACAAATTCTAGACTGGAAAACGAAAAGCAGTCAGTTCAAATGGTTCAAATGGCTCTGAGCACTATGGGACTTAACAGCTGTGGTCATCAGTCCCCTAGAACTTAGAACTACTTAAACCTAACTAACCTAAGGACATCACACAGATCCATGCCCGAGGCAGGATTCGAACCTGCGACCGTAGCAGTCGCGCGGTTCCGGACTGCGCGCCTAGAACCGCGAGACCACCGCGGCCGGCAGCAGTCAGTTAAAGAACATACTACAATGTTAGGCATCGACTGAGATACGGAATCAGATTCAAACCTCCTCGATTGCGGTTTCATTACCAATAAATTACAAGATGGATCCGCACCTATATGTGTTTTATGACCTTCTTGGCATCTTCCACTGATATCCATAATAGGAAAAACCTTATTTCAAGATACATGGTGTAAAGGCATACAATGGAATGAGACCTTGCCTCCCGACGTAGCTCCTCGATGGAGGTTTTCAACATCACAACTTACCCATCTGCAAACATTCAGACTACCCGGACAGATAGACTTGTACTACCAAAAATCACAAATTTTCGCAAATTTACGTTTTTTTCTGATGCCTCAGAAAGGGTACATTTGAACATCCGAGACTAAAAAAAATTGTCCGCTAGGTTGGGAGTAAAAACTGTTTCTCCTGTCGGAAGGGTAACACTTCAGCGGCTTGAATTACTAGCTGCTCTACTGAGTTCACGTCTTCTGCGATATTTCTGTCAGGATTCCGGATTTGACATCGCAAACACAATAATGTGGAACGATTACATAGCGGCACTTGCCTGGATACGAAGAGATCCAAATCACTGGCAGTCGTTTGTTTCTAGTGCAGTAAGTGACGTCCATGAAATTTTAATGCCATGCCAGTAGAGACACTGCCCTACCATAGACAATGCAGCAGATTTGATATCATGTGAAACTTGAAGAGATTACAGTCTTCCATGTTATAGTGGCATGGGCTTCCATGGCTAACTCAGAAACCTGAAACTTAGCCTCAAGTACATATCTCTTGTGACACATTACGAGCGACACGAAAGCTATATAAACAAGTTTTAGCTATTAATAAATGAGTGTGTCCCACTGACGCAACGAAACACAGTTCTTATTGGAAACTGTTGCACATAATGGTAAGGATTTTCCCTTTCTTTCAAAATGTAACACATCCAGAAAATATAAAGGGTAAATTCACTGTCTGTGAACTAGAATCAGATAAACGGAGTTGGATAGGGATGGCCCAGCAGAAAAACTTTCCAGCGGAATGCCATGCGCTTAAAAACGAGATCGAGTTTCCAGCGAAGTGAAAGATACAATGTTACTGCCTGTTTCCTCAGGATGGACTCATATGACTTGGACGACCACTTCACTTTGGGGGCTTGAATATACTGGAAAAGCATCCACTACTCTTACAAGGTTCTCATCCATTTACACGGTTCTCATTCGAGAAAATCACATAAGCTTACACCACACAGGAACTGCTATAGTAGTAGCTGAATAGCTGAATTACGGGATGAGTATTGAATTTTAAGGGGAAGACAAACAGTAAAAGTAGTCATACACACTTGTCTCCCTTGTAAGACAGACAGAAGTGCCCGAGGATGCGAGAGAGAACCTCCTCTACCACCTGACCGTATTATATTCACTAAGCCATTTGCAGGAACAGGTTCAGATTTCGCAGGAACGCTTTTCGTCGGCAATTTGTTACGAAAATGTTATATGTTACTATTTACATGTACTAATACAAGAGCTCTGCACTTCGAACTTCAAAATATTCAAATGTTTGTGAATTCCTAAGTGACCAAACTGCTTAGAATGGTTGGTTGTGGGATTAAAGGGACCACACTGCTACGGTCATCGGTCCCTAAAACTGCTTAGGTCTTCGGTCCATTGACTTATACACTACTTAAACTAACTTATGCTAAGAACAGCACACACACACACACGCCCGACGGAGGACTCGAACCTGCGGTGGGAGGGGTCGCACAGTCCGTGACATGGCGCCTCAAACCGCGCGGCCGCTCTGCGTGGCTCACTTCGAACTCATTTAAGATAACAGCACAGATAAATTTTTGATAATCTTCAAAGTATTTACTGTAAGTAGACGAAGAAACATTTAGGACTTTATTAGCAGAAATAGAAACCGCTATCAGCTCACAACCAATCGCTTGTGGGGAAACAGATGCACTGAAACGAAGCCATTTCTTAGCAAGAGACCAGTTAACTACTATCCCCACACGTCCTAGACTTAGTCTGCAGAAGGATCTGAGAAGAGAAGCAAAGCTATGTGAAAAATTGCAACATGATTTTATGAATAGATTTGAGAAACTGGTTAAACGCATAGTGGGAGACATTTTGCTCTTACAAGATGATAAGCAACCAAGATATACGTGGAAGCGAGAGTAGGGAGAGATGGAATGGTGCGGATCTTAACTCTTTGAATATTCGGTGGAAGAAATATTACTTCGCCGGTGCAACTGGTCATCTCACTGGCGATCCACCAGGTTGGGGAGCACGTTGCGGGTTAAATAAATACTCTGTATTGTATTAAACTTCATGTTATATATCTTTGCCTATTAACTTAAATAAAGCTGTAAGAACGACATATGTTGTCCAGTCAGTTATTATACGATACATAAAACCCCTATTCTTCTCTAGTGTCCCTATAGTTCTCTTAAGTGCTTCTTCATGTTCTAACCTCCTATGTTGTTCTGGAACAAAGGGTATTGTCATACAAGTTCACTCATTCCCCTTAGGTTTGCACTTTTGGAGCAAATGGTATTGCTTGTAATAGATTAGATAAATACTTGTTCCAAAGATCATGAATGCAACACTTTGTAATGATGTGGAATGTGTCTGTTGCCCCTCTCCCATTTATCTGACATAGGCCAATTGATCTACGTATGAAATGGTGCGAAATTCAAAATCTGGTCGGATTTCAAAACTATCTCAATAGTTGTGCTAGTGGATTTGATGCATTGTAGTCATACACTTAAATTTGTAGAAATCCCTCACAAAATGCATTGTCTTGCTGGATTTTATGATGACTGACCTGAGTAAGCTGGTCAGGCTCGCTATTTAAATATTTTTTTGTTGTTGAAATCACCCGCCTTCTCACAACTCGCCGCTATGTCAATATCAAGATCGGACTGGAGCCTCCGGTCGCAGCATATCTTTGGCGAGTTGGCTTCCCCTCGCGCCGCGAGGTGAGAGACTGGAAGGGGGTGGCTGGAAGTTACCTTTGGGCGGTGCGTGAGGAGCGACGACGTCGGTGTCGGTGGGCAAGGCTGCTTGGTCGGTGTGCCCGCGGAAGCAGTCGGTTGGGGACGGAACGCCGTGGACTCGAAGATCCTAGTGTGGAGGGCCGGTGTGGTCCCGATGGCGGTCATCGTGTGGTCATTAAATGGCTGAGAAGTGATTTCTTCGTTCTGACTTCGGATTGGAACGAAGGATTACGCAAGTTTGGTGTATGAAGTGATCACAAGATTTCTAGAAAGGTGCGCGTTTGCGGCGCGTATATCAGTTTTGTGAGTGGTCTAAACTTTGTTTCGGTACTGCAGTACTGCAGTCTTGGAGAGCTGCTTGGGAAGAGAGCCCCAATATCGGCATATATTTAGCTGATTTAAAGTAAATGAAAGCATTGGATCGTAGGTGGATCCAAGAGAAGTATGGAATCATTGGTACTTTTAGATCGGTGCTTCGGTGCCGAGACCACGCGGAATTGTGGAATCCCTAGACTGATCTTGCTCTCCGCTGTAAGGGTGATAATTATGACTGGTTTGCTTCCTGTGCGTGTTTGCGCCCTGCTGCTTCTATATCGGATTCGGTTCAGCTTTATGTTGTTGTTGTTCTCTATTCCTATGTCTGGCCATGTAATTTGAGGAGCCTTCTATTTGGTAAGAGTGACAAAGGTGGTAATTGATGGAGTGTTTTAAATTTTGGGGTTTTATAAACCGCTTTACTGTTTAATTGTTGAGGCATCAAGGGATCACAAATTTAGCATTGGAGGATAGTGTGGAGGGTAAAAATCGTAGAGGGAGACCAAGAGATGAATACACTAAGCAGATTCAGAAGGATGTAGGTTGCAGTAGATACTGGGAGATGAAGAAGCTTGCACAGGATAGAGTAGCATGGAGAGCTGTATCAAACCAGTCTCAGGACTGAAGACCACAACAGCAACAACTGTTTAATTCGTCATTATTTAGGATTTTTGAGGTTTTTTTTTGTCTGGTACGTTGTGCACTAATTCGCCAAGCTACTTTCTTTAGTTATACGAAGCCCGCAAGCTTATGCGTCTTACCAGGACCGGGACAAATCTTGCTGCATGTATTTTCAAGGGTTGTAATTCCAAGCCGAGCCTGCATTTACACAGGAGAGCTAACAGTTGGTGTCTGCCATCCATCTATGTTTGCGTCTCATGTGACAGTTAAGTTTTTACGGCTTACGCCTCGTGGCGTGATATGAAGCTAAGAGTCTGCTTCACTATCAGGTATCAGGAGTAAGTGGGAGGTGGTTGCCTTAGCCATTTACCTTATTAACCTTTAGCAACTTTTCACACCTATTTTGTCTGTAATGGCAGTGTGTAATCTGATTACTTGTGATTTTACTTGTTTTACTTAATAAATAGTTCTCTGACCATCAGGATATCATTGTACATTGGATATGTTTGCGACGTGTGGCGTTTTCCCACTAATTGCTTAGAAAAGGAGTGTGGTGAGCAACGTATCAACCTGCGCTGAGAAATTTCGGATCGAGTCGTCTGGATCACATTGCCTGACGTGTGGTAGTTTCATATCAAGGAGATCTAATTGTTTTTGTTCCCTTTTAATGAACCCCTTTTTAGGTAAAGTTCATTAATTACTTATGTTTTATTTAAACACAATAAAGAAATTGTGGTGTCACCACCAGACACCACACTTGCTAGGTGGTAGCCTTTAAATCGGCCGCGGTCCGTTAGTATGCGTCGGACCCGCGTGTCGCCAATATCAGCGATTGCAGACCGAGCGCCGCCACACGGCACGTCTAGAGAGACTTCCTAGCACTCGCCCCAGTTGTAGAGCCGACTTTGCTAGCGATGGTTCACTGACAAATTACGCTCTCAATTGCCGAGAGGATAGTTAGCATAGCCTTCAGCTACGTCATTTGCTACGACATAGCAAGGCGCCATTACCAGTTACTATTGATGCTGTAAAACATGTACCGTCAAGAGCGATGTTCACCAATTATGGATTAAAGTTAAGTATTCCAGCAGCTACGTACTTTTTTTGCTAGTCTCATTTCCGTGACCTGTTCCAGACTTCGCGCCAGCCTGCATGAGCTAAAACGCGTGCTTTTCGGCTTCCTGTCATAGTGGGTTGGCTGTCTTGCCAATCCACAACAGAAATGTTCTGTACTACCAACTTGAAGACCGTTTCTCAGAGTCCTTGAAGAGGTTGTTGTGTAACTTTAATTGCTGAAATATTATCTTGCTTTTTTCTCGTCTCTACTGTAAATATTTCAACAATAGTAATCAGTGGCACAAAAAATTTTTATAATTTTTGGGAAGAGAAAAATATTTGTTGTAAATTTAAATTTCGCACTTCGTCTTCCCATGAGTGACTTTTGAAGAGCTGAAAGCAAGTATTTGAGTTAACATTATAAGATTTTGTTGTTTGATCTCACTGAAACATTTTATGTATTGTCAATCGTTTATCAGTAATTGTTTTAAGTATTTTTATTTAAAATAACAGTTTCGTCTTAGTACGGCAAAGCGCTGTTGGCCTAATGAATAAAATTATTTTACTGGCAAGTGTTAACAAAACTCTTGATGCGAATGGTGTTCAAGCCTTATTTGTCCTATTCCTTCCACTCCCAGGTAACCTTACACCAGTAGTGCGTAGCAGTGTAGACACGGAAAGGAAGGCGGAGATAAAGGGAAGCCGAAGTCTCGCTTGCTCGCAGGCATCGTGGAGTGCCCGGTAGTCGAGGTGCTCCAATTGGCTGGGACCGTAAACCGTTTCAAGGAGAAGAGGGAGGAGCAGCCGTACCGCTGCTAGAAACCTGGCCGCGTAGCCAAGTGCTGCTAGGAAGACGTGGCGTGTATGATGTGCGTGCAAGTGCACAACACACGAACGTGAAGGAAGACACGTGGCGCCGCGCCGATGTGTGTCAACTGCGGTGGCGCACACAAGGCGAAATTTCGCGGTTGCAGCTACATTATGAGATGGAGCAGCGAAAAGAAGAAAAGTGGAGAAGAAGACTCACCAGCAAGGCCTCCAGTGAAAATGTGGCGGCTCCCAGTGCCACTAAGCTCGAGGAACTGGCAACCGCCCATCACAACACCACCCTCCCACCACCCCGCGAGAAGGGGTGGTGGGCAGTGCCGCTGCGAAGATATGGCCGTCGACAAGTGTGGCATACGCCCTATGCCGTCTACTTTTATCTATGACGCAATAGCCGCCCTCAAAGCCGCCATGGCAGTAGAAAAAGCTGAACTGAAGGGAGAAGTGGAAGCAGTTCTCATCCAGCTGCAGGCGGAGCTGAGACTATCTGGACATCGGTAGTGTGGGACCGCTGATGAACAAGCTAGCCTCGTTCCTCCAGGACAGCGCCTATCTTCATCTCCTCCATCTCTACCCTTTCACCTATCCCAAACAAACCTACGCTCCCGTTTCCCCATCATCTCAATCCTTCTATCTCTGAGCAGCAAGAGACGCTGCTTAGATTCCTCCCCATTGAATCCGTCATGCTGATCGACGCCAAGGCCCTCTTCATCCCGGCACAGTGACAACACATCGTTGGCGTTGCGGAGGAGACTCTCCGAATACAGTAGATGATTCACCGCAACGACAACCATCAGGAAGAGGCAACCATCACAATGGACGAACCTTCCAAGCAGCTGCTCATCGCCACTTGTTTCGTTTTTACTATGATTTCAGATCAACAAAAGCCAACTCAACCAGAGATACCACAAGTAGCAACACCGTCAGGATTCCTAGGAGCCCGCATCTCGTGGTCGTGCGGTAGCGATCTCGCTTCCCACGCCCGGGTTCCCGGGTTCGATTCCCGGCGGGGTCAGGGATTTTCTCTGCCTCGTGATGGCTGGGTGTTGTGTGCTGTCCTTAGGTTAGTTAGGTTTAAGTAGTTGTAAGTTCTAGGGGACTGATGACCATAGCTGTTAAGTCCCATAGTGCTCAGAGCCATTTGATTTCTAGGAACAGCACAAAAGTGCGCCATCTGAGCCGGCCGAGGTGGCCCAGCGCTTCTAGGTGCTACAGTCTGGAACTGCGCGAACGCTACAGTATCAGGTTCGAATACTGCCTCGGGCATGGATGTGTGTGATGTCTTTAGGTCAGTTAGGTTTAAGTAGTTCTACGTTCTAGGGGACTGATGACCTCAGAAGCTAAGTCCCATAGCGCTCAGAGCCATTTGAAGCATATGAACCACCATCTGAGGTTGAGGGTATTCCTGGCATTAAAGTGACCTGTGACTGGACGAGCAGACTCAGGTTGCACCAGATGAAGATAATGAGTCACATGGTCGAAGTGTAATGTATGAATGATGTTGATATCTGGCAGAATACCCGACCCCTCAAGATCTTGACGGATCGCCGGGGAAGTCCTCAGAACTACACTCACTGAATCGTTCGCAGCGAGTGAAGTGTGATCTGGGTGAAGAACTAAGGGAATTAGGAGCACAAGGCGTATGTGATTACAACTTGGAGGCATTACAGGATGTGCTTATTGGCTTCGAAAATAGCAACTGTAAGCTGGAAGCAGTTTTATCGTCCATTAGGCAAGATACTGTGACAGTTAATGGAGAAGTTGAAACTCCTAGCGTTTGGTTAACGGAGGGGTTTCGTACTAAACAAAATGGTACACAAAGTTCAGAGTCCATTCATACGCAGTTCTGTAGAAACGAAAGGGAAGGTGGTGGATCTATAGGGCAAGAAACGAGCGTTCAGAGTTTTGTGAGTCTGTTTTAGGGAGAAATGAAAGTGAATAAGGAACAAGGCAAGAGCCATGGCAAAAAGTAGACCGAGCTTACTGCATATAAAGAAAAATGCATCAGGTAATGTCGCGAAATGGCTGAATAACTTACCAACAAAACTGAGGAAATTAGCGTGGAAAAGTCGTTCCACACACTTAGAATTCAGATGCGGGAAGAAGTCACGACTGAACAACAGGCATACACTGATCAGCCAGGATATTATGACCACCGAAATACTATCGATATAAATCCGCCGACGCGCTAGCAGCGAGATGTAGTGAGGAATGACAGCTAGTCAGAGACACGCACAGTGCGTGGCGGAACTAACATCAGAGATGGGCAGAGTGCAAGTGAGTCTCAACACACAGCGCACCAAACACTCCTAACTATGGCTCTCTGAGGCCAACAACCCATGCATGTGCCAATGTCTGGGGAAAATTCATGTGGGCATCCATGGGTCCAGTGCTGTTCGTCTATGGTACCATGATGGCCAAGGAGTATCAAACACTGGTTGCAGACCATATGAGAGTGATTTTATTTCACGCCACCCGCATTCTTCAACAAGACAAAGCGGCATGTCATAAGGCGAGAAGTGTGATGGAGCGTACAAGGTACACAGTGGCGAGTTCCAATTCATGTGCTGGCACCCAGCTCGCCAGATCTGTACCCGATCGAATACGTCTGGGATGTGATTGAGTGTGGTGTCACAGCTCATCTTCCACCTCCCCGGAATTTACTGGAATTATGTGATGTGTGTGTGCAGGTGTGGTGCAAGCTCCCTTCGGCTACCTATCAAGGCCTCATTGCTTCCATGCCACGATGCATCGCCGCTGTTATCCATGTCACATATGGCATGTCTATTCGGTTGGTGATCATAATTTTCTGGCTGATAGTTGTATGTCAACCTGTTGTTTCCTTTGGAACCAACATTCACCTGGCGATTTTTTACTCCCACTACACGAACTAGCCCTTTCTCTTGAGTAAAAGGTCTTGTTACATTGCAATGCCCACAACAGCAGAAAAATTTTTCGCTTTGGAAAATTTTTTGGATGCAGTAGGGAATGACCAACTCTTGGTAAATAATATATTGCTCATTTTCACACAACTTGACGCATATTTTGCACACGGATTTCTGGGGGACCGTGTATTATAATACTAAGGAATAGAATATATATACCGGGTGATCAAAAAGTCAGTATAAATTTGAAAACTGAATAAATCACGGAATAACGTAGATAGAGAGGTACAAATTGACACACATGCTTGGAATGACATGGGGTTTCATTAGAACCAAAGAAATACAAACGTTCAAAAAATGTCCGACAGATGGCGCTTCATCTGATCAGAATAGCAATAATTAGCATAACAAAGTAAGACAAAGCACAAAGCAAAGATGATGTTCTTTACATGAAATGCTCAATGTGTCCACCATTATTCCTCAACAATAGCCGTAGTCGAGGAATAATGTTGTGAACAGCACTGTAAAGGATGTACGGAGTTATGGTGAGGTATTGGCGTCGGATGTTGTCTTTCAGCATCCGTAGAGATGTCAGTCACGATACACGTGGGACTTTAGGTAACCCTAAAGCCAATAATCGCACGGACTGAGGTCTGGGGAACTGGGAGGCCAAGCATCATCACCAAACGACGTGTGCTAGAGACCTTTCACGCGTCTAGCAATACTTTTTTTCGGTTCAAATAAAACCCCATGTCATTCCAAGCATGTGTGTCAATTTTTACCTCTCTATCTACATTATTCGGTGGTTTATTAAGTTTTCAAATTTATACTGACTTTTTGATCACCCGGTATATCTTACGAACATACACTTGAGCCTCTTTGACAGTAGTACCTTTCTTATCTGTTTACAGTAATTAACGATGGTCTCTGTGTCTTTGACTTTTGACTAATAATAATTGAGAAAGTTTTCAATTATAATTTATTGTCCATTACCCTACGTTTAAATTGCTAATTAGAACAAAATAGGAAAAAATGGCTAAAAACAAAGTGTTTAAAGAAATACTTTCAAATTAATATCGTAAACAGAGCTCTTATTTCGAGAAAATTCTGTTTTAAATTATAGTTCAAATTAAAGAATAAAAACTTTATTTCGGCGACCCTTAAGTTCACAGTTCATAATATATCTAAATTTACTGTAAATTTCTTATAACTGGAAAAAAATTTCATGTTTTGATAAACTTTCCTAATGTTCCTGTTCCAGTAACTTCACACATCAAGTTCTATGTTACTTTAGACGGAACATCAGCTATCAGCAGTTCGTTTCCTTAGTAAATGTTAGGCGTCCAATATTTATATCAGTTGATTCACAGTTTTGAAATACGCAACTTCTATACTTGTCTGCAAGTTGATAAGTGTATTCCAGTTGTTTCTTACCAAGTGACTACTTTAATCAAGTATTTTGTACATAGTGTATTGGTGAACCAAGATTTTTGTAAACAGTTCTAATAAGTGAAATCGTCATAATAAAAGTTGAGAAAGAAGAATTGTTTGAGTATGTCAGTCAACTTCTTAAAACCCAGATGTCTATTATTACCAAAAAGGATAGTTATAAAAGTAGCCCACAGACACTGAAGCCTGAGCAAAAGGTAAGTAATTTTTCCATTATGAATTGTAGCACTCCTTTCGATAAAATAATGTTTCACATGCAAAAATTATTTATCACTAAGAGTGCATGCGAAAGTTACACTTATTTTGCCTGCTCAAATCTCTTAAGGTAGGATAGATTTTTAGTAATGTACATATTGCAATCACCAATAAAGTATAATCAGAAATAGTTTGAAAAAACCTACTTATACAGAGAAGTACGTTAAGATTTTACTGTCATGCAACAGAGAGTGTATAGAATGGAACCTCCTAAGTGAAATAAAATTATAATTCACGAAATTGTCATTGGTTATTTAAATTCAACAATCATTTCTCCATACTATTCAGATTCTCTCCACAGGCTCTGTATCTTCTGCTCTGATGGCAATGGAATGTATAGAACATGTGTTGTTCATGCTAATAAACGAGTTATATATTTACTGCATAGCAGAATATTGTTATTTTAGTATGTACACACTATAGCTAAGATTCCAACAGCACAAATAAAGGAAATAATGCATATCTCCTCTATTAGCGGAATATATTCAAAAATTCTAAATTAAGTGATGGTGTAATGATATATTAATATAGCTTAAATAACATCTGGTGAACTTACCATGCAAGACGCTCTTTTGTGATGTAGCTACATGTTTTCGTCTTGGTAGGCGAGTTAATCGTAATATCCCCGTTTGGTTTCCATGAACTCATTACTTCCTCAGAGCGCTTCTTCCTTATTAGAGCGTTTTAATGCCAGTAAAGCTGCTGAAATGCACTTGAGATGATGCCAACGATAACTGATGAGCGTTAGGTTTAACTGAGAACATTCCATTAACTAATCACTTGTATCCACCCGATTACAATCGCTAACTCCTTTGACCTCCCTTTTCCTCAACGTAAGAGCCTTGAATTACGGGAGCTCCCATTTAACATAGGTGCACAACAAAAAAATTATAGTATACCCACTTATCAGACAACGAACCCCCTCTCAAAACGAACAACGCCTGTCAGCTGTTTTCTTAGATAACTAAGTACTTTCTTTAGCAGTATATTGGACTCAAATGTGTTCAGAGTAGTCGATCTGTAAGAAGAAAACTATACACGCAGAGCAGCCAACCACATGTCTTTCCGAAGACTAAATGGGTGCTACTATTCATTTATTTGATGAAATACTGTGTCCATAAAGGAGCAATTTGCACTTCACATTATGATAGTAATTGATTGGGAATCATCACTTATGCAACTATGTCACCGGTCACGACACAAAACTCTCTGGTACCATTACCCTCAGGCAGATACGTAAGAGCATGTGTGCCTTATCTGTTGTGGTGTTTTGAGCCATTTGAGAGTGGATAAGGTGAAATGCGTGTGTGTTTTAACTGTCAGACAGATCATTTTCGTCAGCAGAAAAATCATAAAGACAATAAAGCTTTTCTAAATAAAATATTGTAGACTTTGAGTTCTCTTAGGGTTCAGATGGAATCATATTGTCAACCTGCAATGGGTGTTTCGAATATTAAAAAGCAGTAGAGTATATTATAAATAGTACAACATGAAGAAGCCGTTTTTAAACAAGCAGTGGAGTACAACTGGCATAATCAGATTTAGATGAAGAATGTATACACGATGACGACCGCATCCAGAGTAAATGCAGACATAATGCATGCATTGTGGTGTTGCAAAACATTTAAATACAGTCAGTGAAAAAAAATCCAGCCAGACTAAAACAAGACAGCCTGTTATTTAATGTGACTTTTCCAGTTCAGTTCTGAAGCAAGCCCACAAACGTTCAAGAATCTGACTACTTGACCTTGTTTGCATCGTGGTTACGTAATAAGAAATATTGCAACAACAAATTTAATGTAGCGAATGAAATTTTGCAGTTACATTTTTGTGGGTGACATATTCAAGTGATTAACAATGCAAGACAACAGGTTAATGTAAGAGCGAGATAAGCCACTGAAAATGTGAAATGTTGGTATACCAATAACCTGCGTAATCACCAGAACATTGAATGTAAGCACGCAGACATGCATACAATGTGTTGTACAGTTACCGTATGTCAGTTTGTGGGTTGGAGGTCCATGCCTGTTCCACTTTTTCAGGCAATACAGGGACGGTTAATGTTGGTTTTGGATGACACTGGATTTGTTGTCCGATGATGTCTATTACGTGCAGGATTGGAGACAGATTATATTCCCGAGCAGGCCAGGGCAACACTCGACACTGCAGAATATCCTGGGTTACAACAGTGGTTTATGGGCTACCGTTATCCTGCTGGAAAACACCCAGTGGAATGCTGTTCGCCGGCCGCGGTGGTCTAGCGGTTCTGGCGCTGCAGTCCGGAACCGCGGGACTGCTACGGTCGCAGGTTCGAATCCTGCCTCGGGCGTGGGTGTGTGTGGTGTCCTTAGGTTAGTAAGGTTTAAGTAGTTCTAAGTTCTAGGGGACTTATGACCTAAGATGTTGAGTCCCATAGTGCTCAGAGCCATTTGAACCATTTTGAATGCTGTTCATGAATGGCGGCACAACACGTCGAATCACCTGACTGACGAACAAATTTGCACTCAGGGTGCGTGGGATAACCACGTTAGTGCGCCTGCTGTCATACGAAATAGCACCGTAAACCATAATTCTAGGTGTAGGTGCAGTTTGTCTTGTAGGCCTTCATCTGGCCTCCTTATAACCAACACACGGCTACAATTAATAAAATAATCCACGCTATTTCGCCGTGCTCTAAAGGATTTCACTTCAAAATGTGACACGGTTACGGCCGAAAAATCCGCATAGAGGCTGTAAGAGTACTGTCTCGTGCAAGGCCTCCAAAAACTGTTGGTGAGAGGAATGCCTTAAAACGCCTGAATGAGGACGATAGTGGTATCATTCTCACCACTGACAAGGGAAATGAAACGGTTGTTTTGAATGCGACCTACTATCATAGTAAGATTAACGATTTATTGGATTCACAAACATAAAGGAAACTAAGTAAAGACCCCACTGACAAAGTTATTAGAACTGCTACGCGGTTGATAAAGAAGTCCTCTGTCGAACAGAGCATTAGGAAGTCTGTTCATTTCAGTTGCCCTCGCACCAATAATTTATGGATTGCCGAAGGTGCACTAAGAACATGTTCCTCTAAGTTCTATAGTGAGTGTTATTGGTTCGCACATCTATTCGATTTCCAAGTTCTTGACAACATTATTGCGAACGTATATGATCCGATCGGATTCGGATATCAAGAATTCGGCACATTTTATCAGTAAATTAAATGGAATAGTCGTACAGCCGGAGAACATATTAGTTAGCTTTGATGTGGTGTCGCTATTTACAATGGTTCCTCTCAATAAAGTATTGCAACAGCTGAATCGGACTTTTCCTCCCGACGTTGCAGAATTGTTTAAACATTGCCCCTCAATCACATATCTCAAATGGAACGAAGAGTTCTATGAACAGACGGGTGATGTCGCTCTGGGGAGCCCCTTAAGCTCGGTTATAGCGAACTTCTTTACGGAAAAATTCGAAGACAAGGAATTGGAAACTGGGAACAAGAAACCGAAAATCTGGTTTCGTTACTTGGGTGACACGTTTGTTTTGTGGCGACATGGCAGGGAGGAACTGGATCGTTTTCACAAACATCTGAACGTGATCAATCCAAAGATTCAGTTTACGAAGGAGGAGGAGGCAGGAGGAAGATTCAATTTTCTTGATGTGTTAGTTTTGAAGATAGAATATGGTAGCTTGGGCCACACAGTTTACCAAATACCTATGCACACAGACCGTTATCAACAATGGGCTCAAATGGTGCAAATGGCTCTGAGCACTATGCGACTTAGCGTCTGAGGTCATCAGTCGCCTAGAACTTATAACTAATAAAACCTAACTAACCTAAGCACATCACACACATCCATGCCCGAGGCAGGATTCGAACCTGACCGTAGCGCCTAGAACTGCACGGCCACTCCGGCCGGCTCTACAATGGGATTCGAACCATGATCCACAGCGAAAGTGAGGCTTCATAAAAACGAAGGACGGATAGAGCCAAGAAAAATCTGTGAACCGGAGTTGCTTCACTGCATTGCTCAAGAAGACATTCTTTTGCTGAGGTGAAAAGAGCGTTAAGATCACTGCTTGGAAATCGTTGTGATGCTCAAGCGCCAGTTAAACGGGAAGTTTTCCCGCCATTCATTAAGGAAGTGACTGACGGCACAGGAAAAATCTTGAGAAAGCGAAACGTCGCGGTAATTTACACACCCACACGGAAGATACAAGATCATCTAAATTCAGCCACGGATGCTCGCCAACCGATGGAAAAATCTGGAGCTTATAGATTCCTTGTAGTTGTGGGTCCTACAAAAAGAACTGTCAAAAAGCGACTCTAAGAGAACAAGGGCAATCGCTGAAGAGGGAGATAGACACATCAGCTATTGCGGAATATGCTTTACAGCCAGCTGATCACCACCTTGATTTTGACCGGACTGAAGTACTGGCAGCCACAAACGGATACTAAGAAACGCTCTACAGAGAGACCATGGAGATTGTGATGCACCCAAGTAATTTGAATAGGAAGGAGGAGGGCGTGAAATTGAATGTAATTTTGATTCCGATGCTGAAGAGGATGTGTACCAATCTTCCACCATGGAATGATAGTAACAGTTATACAGGATGGGCGGTTGGGAAGGCGATGGGCGTTATGAAATGAATAGTAAAAAATTCAGACAAAGGCCATTTATTGGCGAAAGCACGTTAAAAAGGGGTCACATGAGCCGTGGGAGGTGAGGGTGAGGCAGAGCGTAGAGTTTGGCGAAACATAGTTCGCAAAGCTAACGAAAGTTGTGGCCTGCCAAAACTAAGTCCACAGCGCCGCAGCACCGGGAGAAGCGGGCAGGTGTACACTGCTGCAGGGCGAGCGTCCAAGAGAGCGGGAAGACAAGAGCACAAGAGAGCGGGCCCGGCGACGGGCGGCCGGGTATATTCGACGCACAACGCGGCTTCCTCCGCCCTGATTGGTCGGGACCGAGAAAGCCGCGGGGGTGGCAATGGATCTTTCCAGAGCGTTGCCTGCTAAGCGACGCCTGGGGCGGCGATACCTCGTAAGCACATGAGGAAGGCTTGTGATCTAGGTGCTGACTTTCTGTTACTAGACCGTGGGACGAAAGAATTTACAGGCAACTAACACTGAATGCCGTGACTTGGCCGTAATGGAAAAACGAAGTTACCGTTTGAAAGCTCATATAATAAAGTAAAATCCCCTACTGTCTGGTTCATCGTTTACACAGTCGACAAAGACCATTTGCGCTCACGTATTCAAAACATGTGACGTCACGCCACTGGGCGGAAGGTCGCAGAAGCGGAATTTTGCTGTAGTCAGTAGCGAGACAGGGTGTGAATCGGACATTCAAAAAAGCTTCGATTATCCTTGAAAATGTCCACCGCTGATGGGGACGTAACGTCGGATTTTGAAGTGAAACACCTTTGACCGCGGCATAATACCCCGGAATATTTTATTAACTGTGACAATTCCAGCAGTGAAAGTTTACATTTAATAACACACAGCCATCACAGGCACCGTGACAGTATCAGCTTTCATCAGACAAAATAGAAGTCGCAAACGGAGCTGGTTTTCGGTCAGTGGAATGCACGCCACAGTGCTTCTGACTCGGAACTGTCCTTGAAGTAACTGATGTGTAATAGTCTGTTGTGTCACTGTGGAGCAAAGTGCAGCTCATATTACTACTGCAGGTGCAGTACGATGCGCCAGAGCCATTCCCCGAACAGATGGACTTCCCTATAGGTAGTGTCACGTGGCTTTTCGGAGCCCGGTCTTCTTGCAACCGTACGTTCTCGTGGCGAACACTGCCAGAAATCATGTACAGTAGCTACATTCCAGTCAAGTCTTTCCGCAATATCGCACAAGGAACATCCAGCTTCTCGTAGCCCTATTACACGACCTCATTCAAACTCAATGAGGTGTTGAAAATGGTGTCTAGTCTTCGGTGAATGGCGCGAAACTGTAATAGACATCGTCTGTCATAATTAGAAACACGGCCACCGAATTTCGTTGATGTTGCAAAACTCGTTCTGGATGTTGCGATTTTTTCCCGTCAGAGTAGGAAATTGTGTCTGTAATATCGCCAACATAAAAACGAAAATTAGAAGAAGAATCACCTGAACCATTTTCTGCATAATTCATTACAATACATTTTGAAATTTCCTTTTTTGTTAATTCACAGAGACATCTACAGTCTCAGCGCTATTTTGCGTCTGAAAGCGGGAGGAGTGGTTAGAGTCGAGATCATAATAGGCTGCATTAAACTCATTTAGTGACGTTTAGAGGAAAGACACGCCTGTGCTCTTGTTCATGGAACCGTCTCAGCATTCGCCAGATTTTTTTTTTTTTCAGCAGTATTTTAAATACACATCACCTGCATGTAGATCGTGAGTTCCGTCCAGGGGTATTCAGAGCCCACAAAGCAGACATGTCTGCTGAATAGACATGGATGTTGATAAACTGATATCGACTCGGTTACTGAACATTCGTCCAAGAATATCTATAATTGTGTAAGTGATGTTGGTATGATTAAAGGAACCATAGCTGGTCTCATGCATGGCTTAATCCTTGGCACCAACACGTGTCGACAAGATGAATGAATCACGTGCTGAATACAATGAACCCAGCAATACGTCCTGGAGCCCGTGAGTGCTCTGTTTGTGACGCAACTTCTCGTTCCAGACTATATCTCTTCAAATATGGTTCAAATGGCTCTGGGCACTATGGGACTTAACTTCTGAGGTCATCAGTCCCCTAGAACTTAGAACTACTTAAACCTAACTTACCTAAGGACATCACACACATCCATGCCCGAGGCAGGATTCGAACCTGCGACCGTAGTGGTCGCGTGGTTCCAGACTATAGCACCTAGAACCGCACGGCCACCCCGACCGGCACTACATCTCTAAAGTTGCTCTGGTCCCAGAGATGGATTGAAGCAAGTCGCAGTCTTGCTGAGCCATCCGAGTCGACGCTGGAACGAGCTACTGCTGCAGCCCGCTCGGTTGCCGCAGCAGGCCAAATCTACTAAAAATGTATACTATTCTCCCGAGAAAGGTAGCCAATTTTGTAGCGATTTTACAGGAACTCTGTCAAGGTATAATTGTAACCATTCACTTAATCAGTGTTGTTTTCGTGTAATTTTTATGCAGTCAATAAAACCGTTCATTTTATTAAATGTATGATGACGATCACAGTGTTGTTTGCTTTGGGGTTCTAAAAATCCTGTTGTTTGGCACTCATACTAAAAAATCACCCTTATATTCTTTAATCTTTACTAGTGTACATTGTCGGAAGGCGTGACTTACCAAATAGAAAAGTCAAAACAACCTTCCGTGAAATTAAAAGTGAGGCCAGTAATACAGAGAGTTCAGTGGGAATTCCTCTGTTTAATGCAGCGGAGAGAGCGGATGGGTCTCTGTGACGAGGAGGGCTTGTCAGATGGCGTGACAGAGGAAAAAACAGGAGTCGATAGGGAAGATACAGGGAATCAGATATTAAGATTTAAAAGATCTTCCGAAAACTTTAGATCAAGTAAGGCAGAACTAATCGATAACATTTCATCGAAATTTCTAAAATCATTGCGGAAAATCGAAAAAAAGATTATTACCGTTGATGTGTAGTACGTATGACACTCGCGATATATCATCAGACTTTCGGAAAACCATGATCCGCACAGTTCCGAAGATAACAATAGCCGTTAAGTGCAGCACTTACCGCACAATTAGCGCAACGGCTCTTGCAACCAAATTGCTGGTAAGACTGATATATGGAAGAACGTAAAAACAAAATTGGGGACGTATTATATGACAATCAGTTTGGCTTTAGAGATGGTAAAAGCACCAGAGAGGCACTTCTGAGGCCGCAGTTGATAATGGAAGCAAGGGTGAAAAAAATGAAGACACGTTGGGAGGATACGTCGTCCTGGTAAAAGCGTTCCACAGCGCCAAACGGGACAAGATGTTTGAAATCATTAGAGAAATACGGATAAACTATATGGAAAGGCGGTACCATATACATAAGAACCTAGAGGGGACCATAAGAGTAGGGAGCCAAGAATGAAGTGCTCGGATTACAAAGGGTATAAGGCTCAATGTCGGAAATAAAAGAGAGGTTCAAGAGTGGGATTAAAATTCATGGTGAAAGGATACCAGTGATAATATTCGCCTTGCTATCCCCAGTTAAAGTGAAAAAGAACTGCAGAATTTTTTGAATGGAATGAACAACCTAATGTGTATAGAAGATATAGAACATGGACTTTGGGTATCGGAGACATGAGAATACCGATAAATTGGTGATCACGAAGTTGAGGAAGTAAAGGAATTCTCCTATCTACGCAGTAAAATAACCCACGACGGACAGAGATGTGGTGCTACATACGAATGTTGAAAATTAGATGGACTGATAAGGTAAGGAACGAGGAGGCTCTGTGCAGAATCGGAGGGGAAAGGAAAATATGGAAAACTCTGACAAGGAGAAGGGACAGGAAGACAGAACACCTGTTAAGACATCAGGGAAAGACTTACATGGTGCTAGAGGGAGCTGCAGAGGGCAAAAACTGTAGAGGAAGACACAGATTGGAATAGATGCTGCAAATAGCAAATAGTTGAGGACATAGGCTGTAAGAGCTACTCTGAGATGAAGAGATTTGCTTAGCACAGCAGAAGAATTCGTGGGGACTCAAATAAAAAGCGGAGTAAAGAATTTTTTTAAAAATGAAATATAGAATAACGACCTGCAAAACTGATAGAAAAATCCCTAAATGCTTGGCACATACTCATCTAACGCATATTGTACGATGGTTTTGAACTTTGTCCACTGATCCTCAACACTATCAGTACTTGAGACAAAACTTTTGTGTTGAGCCAACAGGTACTCTGAAATCTGCTTTTTGTCACTTTTTCTAAACAGAAAAATCTTCCTACCCTTTTTAATATTCCTATTTACGGCTGAAATCATCGATGCCGTAACCGCTTTATGATCACTGATTCCCTGTTCTGCGTTAACTTTTTCAAATAGTTCGGGTCTGTTTGTCACCAGAAGGTCTAATATGTTATCGCCACGAGTCGGTTCTCTGTTTAACTGCTCAAGGTAGTTTTCAGATAAAGCACTTAAAAAAATTTCACTGGATTCTTTGTCCCTGCCACCCGTTATGAACGTCTGAGTCTCCCAGTCTATATCCGGCAAATTAAAATCTCCACCCAGAACTATAACATGGTGGGGAAATCTACTCGAAATATTTTCCAAATTATCCTTCAGGTGCTCAGCCACAACAGCTGCTGAGCCAGGGGGCCTATAGAGACATCCAATTACCATGTCTGAGCCTGCTTTAACAGCGACCTTCACCCAAATCATTTCACATTTCGGATCTCCGTCAATTTCCTTCGATACTATAGCACTTCTTACCGATATAAACACGCCTCCCCCTTCACTGTTCAGCCTGTCTCTGCGGTATACATTCCAATCTGAGTTTAGGATTTCGTTACTGTTTACGTCTGGTTTCAGCCAACTTTCTGTCCCTAGTACTATATGGGCGTTGTGATCGTTTATTAATGAGAGCAGTTCTGGGACCTTTCTATAGACGCTCCTGCAGTTTACTATTAGCACATTAATATTGTTATTCCCTGTTGCATTTTGCCTACTCCTATCTTGCCGCGTCTCAGGAGGCGTCTTGTCGGGCCTAGGGAGGGGATTCTCTAACCTAAAAAAACCCCATGTGCACTCCACACGTACTCCGCTACCCTTGTAGCCGCTTCCGGCGTGTAGTGCACGCCTGACCTATTCAGGGGGACCCTACATTTCTCCACCCGATAGCGGAGGTCGAGAAATTACAAGAACCTCTGACAAGGTGAAGGGACAGGAAGACAGAACACCTGTAAAGACATCGGGGAAAGACTTACATGTTACTAGAGGGAGCTGCAGAGGGCAAAAACTGTAGAGGAAGACAGAAGACAGAAGACAGATTGGAATAGATCCAGCAAATAGTTGAGGACATAGGCTGCAAGAGCTACTCTGAGATGAAGAGGTTAAGAGGATAGCTTAGCACAGCAGAAGAATTCGTGGGGACTCAAAAAAAAAAAAAGCGAAATAAAGAATTTTTTTTAATGGAATATGGAATAACGACCTGCAAAACTGATAGGAAAATCCCTAAATCCCTCTATACCTATGTATCGTCACTAGCTATTTAGTATCTTCTACCAGCCCTCACACCACACATAAAATTAATAACAAAAACAAAAGATTCATTGACAAATTCAATTTTCTAGGCTATTTCCTCTCCCATTGGCTTCCTTTGCTTTAAGTACCGAAATTATTTTGATTTAATGAATTCCATTACGCCTGGAGAGTTTCGAATCACAGTGGCACATTTTTAGAATGCGGTAAGGTGCCCTTTAGCAGGATCAGAATAACAAACCTAGATGCTCATAGAAGAGCTACCATAGCAACAACCAACCAGATGACACTCCGAGTCCCGTTTCCTGTTTTGTTGCTTGTTGTCATTCCGCTCTGTCTGCGGCAAATACGACAGTATCTGTTAATGGCAGGACTGTAGCACTTCCATTTAGACAAGGGACTAAACACACTCAAAAGTGACGTGTTAATGACGTGTCACTCTATGCGGCAGACGCCATTTTGATTCTATTACAACCTGCAGTATACCATTTGAAGGCAGCGGCGCCCTGAAGATTTATCGCAAACGTGCCAACCTTATAGTTAAATATAGGTTGACTGTGCATCACGAAATAACCCTTGAAGATATACTAAGACACAAAAATCAAAATCGCATGTCTTTGGCGTAGTGTACTGGGTAAAGACGTGAATTACAGAGTGGAAGGAAGCAAGTTCGCGTCCCACTATATGTGCTACTAGCTGAGGAACCCAGCGTTGTCCGGGTCAGAATATGTGGCATGGGGGAAAGCGTGAGTATCATTCTAGACATGAGATGCGTACAGACGTATATCTCACTAAGGATATTGTGAAGGCAGCTATCCTCCTAGTATGATAGTCTGGTCGCGGTGAGTCACAGTGGGTCAGTGTGGTGGGCAAAAATTCGAGAAAGATGGAGCAATAAGTACTCTTGGATAAAGCTAACTAATAGATGGTTAGGAACTTTTCAGTATATGTGAAAGCTTTTTTATTGTGGTTGGCAGATATCTCAGTATAATACGAATGGAACAGTTAGTTCTCTTAGAAGCCGCTGTTCTCGTTAAGTGTCGCTCCTATTTCCTCTCCCATTACGTTTCTTCGTGCTAGTTTTCTACGCTGCGAATTAACGTGTGTTAACATAGTTTTACGCATCGGCATCTTCTTTGCAAACGAAATTATGTAATTAGTAATATTAAATCGTCATCAGTAACTAATAGAAGAGTATTAAGGATAATATTCACGAAGAATAACGAAAATAGGAATAACCTAAGTGACTGGGGAGAACTGTTGATCGTCGGCAAAGTGAGACTGACGAAAACGTGCTGAGAAGTTAAAACTGATACTTGATATTACGAGCCATTATTAAAGTCAGAATGGCGAAACCGCGCAGACAACGGATTATGGCGGACGAATGAAACAACAAAAGCATTTTCACATGTACGAGAAAGGCTGTAACTCTCAAAGTATATAGCTTTTCCTAAAAGTATTTATTGCTCCATATCTCGCGAATTTTTTCTCGCCCCACTCACCCACCGCCACCCACCTTGACTTTGCTACTAACAGTATGAGGCCAAGGGCTGTCTACCACCACAACGAGTCGGTGGCAGTGAGTGGTCATGGAGAAAAGTCTGTCAGTACGTACACACACAAGCCTTTTATACAATCAGTTCCACAAGAAAGTGTACGCCATTATCAGTTTGAAATGAAAGGCACTACTACAAATATTTTTACATGAAAATACATATTATTACTAATTGCACAATTACCTAATACTTAATCTAATCGCCGCGATTATCAATTAAAGCTTAGCACCTTAGTCCTCTCTCCGGTAAATCATCCACCCTCTAAATAACGTTTGACCCACTTCGCAACGAATGTCTTTGACTTTCAAAGAATTTTAACAGCAGCTCCATATGAAAGCTTTAGTCTTTTAGAGTGATTTACAGGGAATACTTCCCCGTGAAGCTTAAGATATTTTGCACTCATTTTGAACTGCCACCGACAAAAAGCAAAACGTTCAACTCCCACACTGTTTATCTATACACTGTACAAAAGCTTATTAATTGCACATTCGAGACGACGACCAGAGATGTTGCAAACGCAATTTTTAAAATTAAGCGTACGCTTTCTTGTGGAACTGACTGTATATAGATGTAGATTATCTCCGCAATAAGCAGTTTCTTCAGGTAACACTTCAGCTGCTTATGAGAAGGGATCAGACAACGACATTGAGGAAGCAATCAAAACGTTCAGGATTTAATGGGATTCCTGTTGAATTTTGTGTAAAACACTTACGTATTCTAGGGGAAGTTTTACTGGGTATTCCTGATGAAATCCGTAATGATGTCAACATACCAGAAAAAGTTTTAAGAGCTTGCATTACCAATATCGGTAAACAAACACCAAAGTTACAAAAAATACGTCCAGTCACATTACTCAACAGTGACTATCAACTAACAGTTCGGTGATTTTCTGGGTGGTTAAAGCAAATAAAACAGCGATTAGTCGGAATCATACGTGCACCGTTGAGGAGAGAAACATATATGACGCCTTACTAGCGTACACAGATGGTGTTTCGTACGCAAAAACCGGAATGAAGCAGCGGTTTTGTCAGTAGACTTTCCAAATGCATTCGAAGGGGTTAATCGTAAATATGTGAAAAAGCCATGACTAAAATGAGCTTTGGCAACATATTCACGAACGCTGTTTAGAATATTTTTGGCAATACTGTGTCACATTATTAATGGTAGATTAAGTGAGAAAATCTTCATCAACAGATAAGTCATGCAAGGTTGCCCATAATCTATGACGTGATAGAGGGTGTTCGGAAATTCCCGTAACAAACTTCTTGGACTTGTAGGGAGGAGTGATTACATAACAGTTTGAAAAGAAATAATGTCCGGAAACGAACCGTTTCTGTGTTACTGCCGTTTCAAAACATGTTCACTAGGTAGATTTTCTTCAGGTAGACATAGGGGAGAGTGCTTACGCCAGACTGGCTGACGTCATTTAACGTCTCTCCTACCACTCTCACCTAGCAGAGCCTCATTCATGAGTCTATGAGTGTTAGAAGTGGTATGGAGCGTGTCTCGATGTAGTTGTTGCACATCCACAACACAACAGACGGTGCTAAGAGCAACGTCAATTGCACGCGTAACTGCTCGTGCACTCGCTGGCGTGGTCTCTTCATCACAATGCAGTACGGCCTCTTCTAATACGTGTGTGCGGCGTCTCGTCGGAACACCCAGTCACGCACGCCGACGGTGAAGGTACCCTCTTTTTGAAGCCGTTGCGTAATTGTGGCGGAAAAGGTCCGCGATGGAGTCGGATGTTGTGTATAACTATCTTGATAAAGGCGACTAGCAGCTCTTCCATTACAGTAATCCTCAACTTTCAGAAGGATCATGTTAGTGGATTCTACAAACGTGTACTCAACCATGTTGCTCTTACACTCACAGACATGTGAATGAGGATCGAACCAGGTCAGGGAGGTGAGACAGACGTAAAACGACACCAGCCAGTACAACGTAAGAACCCCCCACCGTGACAATTCTGTTGCAAATCTGTCTACTAAATATGTCTCCAAACGGCTGTAGCACGGAAACGATACATTTCCGGACATGCCCCTATTCAAAACTTATGTAGTCACTCTCCTTTACAAATGCTAGAAATTTGTATAGGGAATTTCCGAACACCCTGTATGCATTAGGTTCAGATCCTCTCCTCTGTTCCATATGTTGTAGGAGGCAAGAAATTTCAATGAGAAATGAACGGCTGATAGATAGAGCTTATGTAGACGACTTAAGTGTTTCCATAGAGAATTTGAGAGATGTTGATATTTTACATAACATCCTACAACGGTATGAAAAAGCTACAGATGCAACTGTTAATCCCAAAAAGTTTGTATTGCTGCCAACTGACAATAATAAATGGATATGCAGAGGAACTGGTTCACTCCCAAAAATCAACAACAAATGTTAGGCGTCAATATTACTAATAACACGCAAAGCATGTAGGCTCTCACCCTGGCGCCTGAAGCTACGTAAAATAAAAGCGGCCATAAAAATCCACGCTGACACAAATTTAGCTGTGACAGAACATGTCAATCTAACCAGTATGCAAACAGTTCCAAAAGAGTAGTATTTAGCTCGGTTGCTCCCGGTGCCTAAAAGACAGGGAGGGCTATGCAGTGCAAGCGATACTTTGCTCTACACGGAAGGGTGAAATTTGTAAGGGGCTCTGGAACGCCCTATACTTGCAATGTTAAAATAACGCTTATAAATTACATCTTTCCTCACAAAGTATTTGAGGTAGGAAGTTGAACTTTTTACAGATTATTTATTGGAATATGGGCTACAACTTAACACAGGGATTTTACAAAATTTTAGTTTAGTTATTAAAGATGATTTTTTTTCAATTGTAATGAAAATTCACAACATTTTTGCAATTTTTTATTTATATATTCAAAAATTTACAGTTTTTTGGAAAAAGGCTGTGTTAAATTATGCAGAAGGTATTGTGTAACATTTACTGAAAGTTTGAAACAAATATGATTGGAAGATCCTTAGAAAACATGTAATTAGTATGAGAAAATAAAAGTTTTGGGAATCGAGCGACAAAGATTGGATTAACTTTTTAGTGCATTCCAGGTCCATAGGATGGATTATCTTCATCCTTTGCAAACTCCTCCTCCAGCTTCCTCTTGTTCCTCCTCCTGTTTACTCTTGCTTGTATTTCTAGACTCTTTACAGCCCTGTCTGCAGCCCGAAGGCGTTCCTTGTCTAAAGCAAGCATCGCTCGTACCATGTTAGAATGTTATTATTTACAGTAATAACACATACCTTTGGCTTTCCAACATTTCTCCTTTTCTTAAAAGCCTTCAGAGGATTTCTAATAACTTTACTTTTACTCATTATTATACTTCAACAAAACAGAGACTCAAGAAACAGAATTAATTACGAATATTTTCGAGATAACGACAGAGTAAATAAACATGAAACAATCGACAATCACACCAGCGATATATATATAACCATCACAGGTTAGCCACAACACATACTTTATCTCACATCACTAAAATGTACCTGATGAACACGGACGTTAATAATAACACCATTTGACAGCAGTTTAACAGCGCCACAGTGGGTCACGCCCATGTAGAACACATTTCAAAAAAAGTTTAAAAATAGTTGTAGTCTTCGGAATTGAATAAATTATATATCTATTAAAAGGTAATAGTCTGCAGATTCAGAAAACGCAAAAAAGTAAAAATTGAACTTTTCATGATTTTGAGCCTTTCCGGAGCCCCTTAAGGTTTCTCGGCAGGCCTGTAACCTCAGTTTAAATGAATGTGATCTTCGACTTGCAAACTTGCAAACAGAATGTGTGGCATTACACGTCAGCAGAACTAAGCGTGTAATAGAAAAGGGATTACATTCGCCAACTGCTGTGCTGTTTTACAAATCTTGCTCGACATCGGTGCTAGGACCGGTTAATATTGTCAGTAGTATACGCTGATTAAACTTCGTCCAAAATTATTATCTCAGTAAAAATGATACAACAACAGATGTACTAGAAAAAGAAAAAGTTCGTAAAATGGCCGTAGCTCTCAAATGATTTCCAGTTTCTAGTAAATGGGAACTGCGATTACCACAGGACAAGTTCAAAATCGTGTGGGAAAATTTAGGCATGAAAATAATTCCAGAAGGCGCTAGATCGACTCGGTACAAAGTGGTAAACCGGACAGTAGCCCAAACAAATGGCTCAAATGGCTTTGAGCACTATGGAACTTAACATCTGAGGTCATCAGTCCCCTAGAACGTAGAACTACTTAAACCTAACTAACCTAAGGACATCACACACGTCCATGCCCAAGGCAGGATCCGAACTTGCGACCGTAGCGGTCGAGTGGTCCCAAACTGAAGCGCCTAGAACCGCTCGGCCACAACGGATGGCAATATCACCAACACAAAAATTTCCCTACCCAGTTGTAAATGTCGGCTGCATGTGAAAACTGTAATTCAGAGGACACAGTCGAATAACATTTGGCCTTATATGGGTCACGGCACTGGACACTGTTCGTCTGGGTAATAGACCTGGCGTGGGCGACATGCAAATCCTAACGCCACGATACCTGAATGGAAACATGTAACTTGCTTTGCGTCAAATGTGCCACGGAAAGCGGCGATTGCGTGTGTTGGGAGAAGAGGCGAATGCATCTTCTGTGGTGCGGCTACAGTATAAGGACGCCAACGGCCATACCATGTTGACTACACCGGTTCTCGTCCGATCACCGAAGTTAAGCAACATCGGGCCCGGTTAGTACTTTGCTGGCTACCCGCCTGGCAACACCTCGGTGCATGGATCATGGAGGACACAATACATACAATATTTGAACTGGCGTAATTATGGGATGAACTCGAGCAAGGAAGTCGTTATCGAAAATGCAGGATTATGTACGCGAATACTCTCAGGATTGCAGTGTGTAAACCCAATGAAAATAGTTTCATTGTAATGTGAATTCTGCAACTGCGTCAGCAAAGAAATAATGTAAAACTTCTTACAGATTTCCGTGTTGAAGGCTGAAATTTGAACCTGTTGTAGAGCATAGACTGACGTGATAAAAGTCGTGGAATACCTCATAACATCGTGTCGAACCTCCTTCTGCCCTCCGTGGTGCAGCATATCGAAGGAATAGGTGCTCAACAAATCGTTGCAAGTTCCCTACAGTTCAAAAATGGCTCTGAGCACTATGGGACTTAACAGCTATGGTCATCAGTCTCCTAGAACTTAGAACGACTTAAACCGAACTAACCTAAGGACAGCACACAACACCCAGCCATCACGAGGCAGAGAAAATCCCTGACCCCGCCGGGAATCGCACCCGGGAACCCGGGCGTGGGAAGCGAGAACGCTACCGCACGACCACGAGATGCGGGCTTCCCTACAGTTCCCTTGAGCCATGATTACCTCTATAGTCGTCCATAACTGCGAAATTACTGCCGGTGCAGGATTATGTGGGTGAACTGACTTCTTGATTATGTCCCATAATTATTAGATAGGCAGCCAAACCATTCGCTCGAACTATCTAGAATTTTCTTCAAACCAGTCGTAAAGAACTGCGGCCCACAGATATGGTGTACTGTCATCCACAAAAATTCCGTCGTTGTTTGGGAACATGAATGGCTGCATATATTCTTCGAGTAGCCGAACGTAGCCATTTCTAGTCAATAAACCTATTCAAAAAATTTAAACTTTTTTTCTGCGTCTGGTTTGTAAATGGGTGGATTTACCTAATTTTGCGGTGCTGAATAAACTTGTAAATTTAGTTTTTCTCTATGATGTTACATTTACTAGATATAGAGCAGAATAAAAAATGGTAAAAGCGAAAATTGGCACAATTAAGTCAAACAAGAAAAACACATTCAGAACGTTTGAAATCAATACTGTTTTGTATGTATATGTGGGCTTGATGGCAATAAAAGGTCCAAATTAGTTCAGAAAGAATTTTCACCTTTAATCGTCTTTGGTTTTTGAAAAATGCGACGGGGGGCTCTTCTTTTGTTTGCTGTTTCATCACTCTCCCAACAAGACCTCAGCAGTACTCACTATCATCGAAGGGTTCCAATGGCCTTGGTAACGGTGTTCCATGGTAAGAATATCTTGGTGAAAGCGTTCACCTCGCTGATCGCTTACGTCTCCCAAATTTTCCGGGAAGAAATCGAGGTGAAAATGTAAAAAGTTAATTTTAAGTGACATTCTCCACCCCATGTTATTATAGTTGTCCAACAGATCATTCACAATGATAGATTTTGTCTTTTGCGTTACCCAAAAAGGGCTTCACAACTGCTTTAAAAGAAGACCAAGCAGCTAATTGGATATCTGTGAGTCTGGCATAAAAGGTTAGACCTTTCAGCAAATTTCTTATTTGTGGTCCAACAAATATACCCTCTTTCAGCTTTGCCTCAATTTGGAAAAACTTTTAAGTAATTGAAGGCTTCACCTTCTTTATCCAGAGCTTTTACAAAGTTCTTGGTAAGGCCCAACTTGATATGAAAAGGAGGCAAAATGATTTTATCGGGATCAACTAATGGGGTATTGTTCACATTTACGTTTCCAGGAAAATATGACTTGGTTATAGGCCATTCCTTGACTGTATAGTGATTCTTGGTGTCACGGCTGTCCCAAAGGCACAAAATACATCAGTATTTCGTGAATCCAGCCTGTAAACCTGTAAAGAGTGCAACAACTTTTAAATTACAGCAGATCTGCCATTCATGATCCTTATATTTTATTGCCTCTAGCAGCAAACTCATGGTTTCATCTGTTTCTTTCATGTCTACTGCGTAAACCAAAGTTATCGATGGAAATACATTGCCATTATGTAGTATTATTGCTTTCAAGCTGGCTTTGCTGGAGTCTTATAGTCGGCACTCCTGTGGATTATGTTGTAAACCTAGCTGTATCACCAGACCATTGACTTCTCTATATACACATATTGAATTCTGCACATCGAAATACTGAGCGTAGGAGGCACCCCTTGACCTGAAACAGGAATTTTTTGTCCCTGGAGCTAGAGGATTCCGTTGTTGCAGTCTCGACCCCAAGAGTTGAGCTTGCTGTTTCGAAAGTTTAAAATCTCGAACCAAATCGTTCAGTTCCTTTTGATTAAAGAGCTGAGGCGAAGTGTCATGATTTTGAGGGCAGTACTCTTCTATATGTTCAATACTTTCTGATTCACTTGACATGGTGTCTGGTTCAGCGGCTTTCAAGCTACAGACAGGAATAGGCAACCCCTCATCATGGAGCATAGGCAAAGGCACTGAAGATTCATTTGGATACTTTATTTTATGTCTAGTTTAGAATGAATGTTCCGAAATATTTCTAAGACAGAAGTAACAGTCTCAATAATGGTCTTTAAGCTCACACCACACCATCGGAACAGCGAATGGAATGGCTCGGCGTTTTCCTTTAAACCACTCGGTAAAGGTTGTGGTACGGGATATGCAGGCAATATCAGGTGGAAAAGTTTTATCTTGATCGCTAACAGGACAATCAATGTGCAATTTGTATGCCTTCTTAACCATATCAGTGACTGTCTTTCTAAGAGCTTTTGGAGTGAGTTTCCCACACACGTAACAAAAGTTGTCGGAGTGGTTTAGACAGCAACGAGATTTGGTAGTTGCCATATTTCTTAGTGTAAGTTTTAAACACAAAAATGTTTGCACTGTCTTTCACAGGAAAAACTCACTGAGGATTTATTTCACACCAGTTGAGTACCACACCAACAATTCACTGACGATTTGTAGATCTTCTAGCTCTCCTCTGCATATCAAGCTCTCCTCTGCAAACAAAAAACAATTAAACATCAAAACATAATAACAGCAAGAAACGAAATACTGAATACGAAAAATAAAAGACCTTGTAAAAACTCAAAAATGGTACCTTCTAGAACATTTTGAAAGGTATATTAGGATTCTACACACCTAAATACATACTAGTTTATGTATCACATCCCAGATGCAAAATGACTGTTGACTAACGTAATCGGTTCAGTTGGACGAGACTCCCAGTCCATTCCATGTAAACTCAATCCACACAATTGTGGGGCCAACACCAGCTTGTATAGCGCCTTGTAGACTACCTCTGTCTGTGGCACACTCGAACCCTACCATCAGATCTTATTAACTGAATAATCGGGACTCATCTGACCAGGACAGGTTTTTCAGTGATCTAAGGTTCAACCGATATGCTTCTCATATTGATTTCTGCGGCCATTTCAATCAGTGTAGCTTGTCTGTTAGCACTGACAACTCTACGCAAACACCGCTGATCTTGGTCGTTAAGTCTGGGTCGTCGGCCACTGCATTGTCCGTGGTGGCAATGAAATTTGGTATTCTCAGCAAACTCTTGACCCTGTTGATCTTGGAATATCTAATTCCCCAACGATTTCCGAAATGCAATGTCCCAAGCTCCGAGCTCCAACTATCATTCCGCAAATCTGTTAATTCCCGTCGTGCGGACGTAAACACGACGGAAACCTTTTCACATGAATCACCTGAGCACTAATAACAGCCCCGCCAATGCACAGCCGTTTTATGCTTTGTGTACGCGACACTACCGCCATCTGTATGTGTGCATGTCGCTATAACATGAGGTTTGTCACTTCAGTGTATACCTACTTTTTTTTCAAATGAATGTTTCTCTAAGATTTTCTATTTACTTTCGTGGTAATTAGATGTTTTGACAAAATCGCCACATTGTGTACAAGAGTTATGTCGTCTATCCCAATACTGGTTTTTCCTATTTTGATTTGTTCGTCTTTTTTAAGCTCAGATTTCTGTTGCGCCACTATTAGACTACTTTTTCCAGGAAACAAATGAAACGTTATGGAGAGATTCCAATACATCGTGTCACTCCTGATTTAATTTCAAAATTTTTTGCGATTTTTGTCCTGAATTTTACCTTAGATTTTGTACTATTTAGTCTGTCACCAGTAATATCAGCGGTTTTGAGGTTCAGATCTTGTTCTTTCAGAATTTTCAAGAGAAAGACTGATGGTCCTCTCAATCATAGCCTGGAAAGGTTTAAACCATTTTCTTATTATAAAATTTTTCAGGCGTGAGAATTACTTTAAGGACGAAAATTTGTTCTGGGCCAGAAAAGTTTGATCAGAAACCTGATTAGTATTAGCCAAGTTTACATTTGGGTTGTTGCTGTCTTCCTCACAGGAGATATTGAGATAGAATTTCATCTGAGACAAGAAGTAATGAAATTCCTGCGTTATCACTAACAATTTCTGCCTCCCTCCCACATACTGAACTGCGGTTATCCAGTCATTCGGAATTTTCCCAGGTAGACTTAAGTTTCCCACCATCAGTTTAGTTTCTCTTAAAGTTTTTGTGCAGCTAATTTCAGGAGTTCTGCAGAAATTCAGTCTTCAATAAATGCTTCTTATTTCTTACACTTTTATTTTGAGAGAAATTTGATTCCAATCTCTGCTTGTGCAAGAGGATTTGTATTCAGAGGCCTTTCTGATGGTGATCGTTCTGTAGGCTCGAAGCAAATCAAAATTTTTGAAACTGCAGAGAATTTTACAGTTTTTTGGTTGTTAAATGCCGATTGTCAATTCTTCTTCTTGAAGAAGATTTTTTTGACCTGGTACCCATTTAGCTTAGTTTTAAATGTTATACAAGGAAGCTGTGGTTTGGTTTTACTTGGATGCTTTCTTCAGTTTCACATAACTGATATCTCATCGTTTTGTTTGTCTGATTAATTTTGCAGCTTCTTTTCTATATTGCCATGCACAGTTTTTATATGTTAATGTTTCGTGTTTTGAATGCTTTGTGTTTCGATTTTACTATGTGTTTAAAATCTTCGCTCCATCAAGGGTGTTCTTTCTGCTTTCGTAAAAGAATTTGGTTTTGGTACGTTTTGATAAACTCGCTTTCCAGCTATTTCCAGTCTTCATCTTAAGAGTCTCGAGTTCGCTTGCTAATAGTAGTGGTTGGATTTTACTAGCATCACATTTAGACATTGCTGACGTCTATTTGATGGATTTTTGGAAATTTAAATTCAGTTTGAAGATGGTAACGTGGTGATGTGTGTCAACATGTTTTGCTGCTTTGCTTTCGTGAATGTTTACAGTTTTCTTGTAAAGATATGGAATTATGATAAGATCAATTGGAAATTCAGCTTTATTCCTGCCACGAGATCGACGGATTTAGTTTAATGGATTTTCAATTTTTATGTTGAAATTTCTACACAAAAGCTGTTTTACTTTAATTAGAAAACTGCCTTCGAGAATTTGGTACGAGTGAATTTGCGATAACTGTAGCTGTAAGTCCCAATGATTAATGGCAAGCGATTACGTGGTAAACTGAATTTACGGTCTTCATTTTGTTAATGGAAGTGACAGATAAAAGAGCATTGATAGTTTTACTGATACTGTTGTCACCTGAAGGTGGTGTAACTCAGCTAAATAGGAGAGCTCGTATGGTGGGACATGGTGCATTAAGCTAGAGCGTTCTAGTATTGCGGCTCGTATGACGGTGGATGTAAGGCTCTCGGACGTATTTCGTATACCTGTTTCTCTATTCATTCGTACAGCACAACGGTATTATAACATTGGTCTCCATCTACGACCATGAACTTCACACACCCCTCCACCGCCATACTGGTGATTCTTTGATGTGTCCTATCTACCGATTCCGTCATTTAATTAAGTTGTACTGTAAATTCTATCCCAAATACGATTCAGGACCTCCTAGTTTGTTATTCGATCCACTTATCTAATCTTCAGTGTTATTCTGTAGCACAACATTTCAAAAGCTTCTGTTATCTACTTTTCTGAACAGTCTACCATCCACGTTTCACTTTCATACAAATATCTTCATAAAAAGACTAACTAACGCAAAAATTTGTATATAATTTAATGGAGTTCCTTTTCATCGAAGTGTTTTTCCTGACACTGACAGCCGGCAGTTGACACCCTCTCTACTTTGACCATCTGTTGCTTTGCAGCCTAAACAGCAAAACTCACCTACTACTTCTAGTGTCACATTCCTTCAGCATCGCCTGATTTAATTCAGCTACACTGCATTACCCTTGTTTTACTTAAGTTGTTATTCATCTCGTAGACTCTTTTCGAGACACTGCCCGTTCTGGTCAACGGCTCTTTCAGTCCTGTGCTGTCATTGACAGAATTACAATATCATCAGCAAATGTTAAATTTTTTATTTTTTTTCCCCGAACTTCAATTCGCTTTCCAAATACGTTATTTGTTTCTGTAAAAACTTGCTAAACATATAGGCTAAATAATATCGACGGTATACCACAAACCATTCTCATTCCGTCGTCAGCTACTCCCTGTCATGCCCTTTGACATAACTGCAGTTTTGTTCTGTATAATTTTAAGACAGCCCAATCCTCCCTATATTTCTTCTCTGCTATCTTCAGAATTTCGAAGAGGCTACTCCAGTCTTCATTGTCAAAAGCTTTCCCTAAATATACAGATGCTGTAAACGTAGAGTTGCACTCTTTCAACCTGGCTTGTGAGATACGGCGTCGAATCTATACTGCCTTTCGTGTCCCCACATTTCTTCGGAACCCAAACAGATCTTTCCTTATCTCGACCTCCTTCCTCCTTTAAATAACTTGTGTTAGTATTTTCCAGCCTTTACTTGATAAACTGAGGTTTAGTTTAACAAGGTTACAACGTTCTGAATTCATGAAGTTCAGACATAAATGAACCACTGATGTTTATTCACAATGTTACGTCTATAGCAAACATAAGGTAAACGTAGTTCATATACGCTACTGCACTTCAATGAAATAATAATTAATCGCTTTCGCCGCATTCTCCATTTAACATTTTCTACACGAAATTGCCACCTAAAACTTGGTACACCACACCACTTCAAAATCAGTGCTAACCCATTCACATCCAGAGCGCATGCGCCTTTGAGCGTTGACACATTAATTCAGACAACATTACTGTAGTTGCCACGTAAATTGATATAAAGGCGCCCATGACAATGTCCTGCTTCAAGCACAGTTCATTCAAAATTTCTCAGATCTCAGCATTATTATAAGTGTAGTATGGCAATGCAGGATTTATAGCGATCCCACAGCGATAGCCATAAAATTAATTTTTATCTGCTTTCGGCGTCAGAGAAAATGACAAAAAAATTGCAGAACAGTCAGGTGAATAGCGTTACTTTAAATCGTCTTATAGTCTCAGTATAAGACAAGGGTAAAATATAGGGAGCGAAAGGCCATTTATAATTTGCACAGAAACCAGATGGCAGTTATAAGAGTCGAGGGACACGAAAGAAAAGCAGTAGTTGGGAAGGGAGTGAGACTGGGTTGTAGCCTCTCCCCGATGTTATTCAGTCTGTTTATTGTGCAAGCAGCAAAGGAAACAAAAGAAAAATTTGGTGTAGGAATTAAAATCCATAGAATAATAAATAAATACTTTGAGGTTGGTCGATGACATTGTAATTCTGTCAGAGACAGACAGGACTTCGAAGAGCAATTGAACGGAATGAACAGTGTCTTGAAAGGAGGATATAAGATGAACATCAACAAAAGCAAAACGAGGATAATGGAATATAGTTGAATTTAGTCGGGTGATTCTGAGGGAACTAGATTAGGAAATGAGACACTTAAAGTAGTAAAGGATTTTTGCTATTTGGGGAGCAAAATAACTGATGATGGTCGAAGTAGAGAGGATATAAAATGCAGACTAGCAATGGCAAGGAAAGCGTTTCTGAAGGAGAGAAATTTGTTAACATCGAGTATAGATTTAAGTGTCAGGAAGTCGTTTCTGAAAGTATTTGTATGTAGCGTAGCCATGTATGGAAGTGAAACATGGACGATAAATAGTTTGGACAAGGAGAGAATAGAAGCTTTCGAAATGTGGTGCTCCAGAAGAATGATGAAGATTAGATGGGTTGATCACATAACTAACGAGGAGGTATTGTATAGAACTGGGAAGAAGGGGAGTTTGTGGCACAACTTGACAATAAGAAGAGGCAGGTTGGTAGGAGATGTTCTGAGGCACCAGGAGATCGCAAATTTAGCATTGGAGAGCAGCGTGGAGGGTAAAAATCGTAGAGGGAGACCAAGAGATGAATACACTAAGCTGATTGAGAAGGATGTAGGTTGCAGTAGGTACTGAGAGATGAAGAAGCTTGCACAGGATAGAGTAGCATGGAGAGCTGCATCAAACCAGTCTCAGGAATGAAGACCACAACAACAACAATATAAGACTTCATTAGTAACAAACACAATAATGCTTGATTACTCTTCGTTAAAGCAACAGTCCTGTGGCTTCCCTAAGTATAAGGTAAACCACTACTTTTCTTTTAACCACTGACTTCCACTGACACTGCAGATGTACCAAGAAAGCGAATAAAATATGAGACATTACGTGAGACTCTTAAAATAGTACTGTGTAGATCCACGAAATTGTCCATACGTACATAACAAAGTAACGTGAAGAGTAGAGGCTACCCACTGAGTATGTGTAGCTGTCACAGCAGTGAGACACTAATGCAGCCATGTGAAATCTGTTCCTTTCTAAATATTTTGACTATGAAAATTCATTATACAAAAAATGAAAGTTAGAATTACGCATAGAAAGTGGTATATGCACTTCAGTTTCTTGGATTAAATGTCTTTCCCTGAAAGTATTCAGTCATGTGTTGTTAACACCAGCCTCAGCACTTGATTAATCACACACACGGCATCTCTTTAAAGACCAATAACCTTCGACATATCAGTATCATGTATGTACTGTGTACCGCATTGTCGTCGTACAGAACACCTAAAAGGAAGGGTAATCGTTCTATAAAAATCATGGCACACGTTTCTCGTAGAGAACTCATAAGATCAGTAAAAGGTGAAAATACTAAGAGTAGCTAATGGGACCTACAGGTACAAAAGGAACATAAATGCAATGAAAAATTACTCTTTATCAGAAAAAATGATGCGCTACCAAACCATAACATGAAATGAAGGGCTTATTTTAGTAGTCCTACAAGTCCGTTTTTGTTCATTTTGGGATACACAGTCCTAAAGTTAAATGAGAGCTGAAAAATCTGCTGTTGAGATACTAGAAATATTCAAGCATATGGCTTCTGGCTAGAGATGAACCTTTCTTTCTGTTTGTTTGGATCATTAATTTCAGAAGCATTATAGGCAGAACAGTGGAGTTAATGAACTTCTACCACTATTGAAACAAGCCCTTCAAATATGACTATATGCAAATACAGCTCCTTACTTATCCAGTTAATGCTGAAAAAGATCTGTATTGCCATAAAACCATAACACTATGTTTTTGTGCTCGCGTATTAGCACTTTCACACGCACATAGGGAAAATATATTTAGGCATGGGGCTTGTCGCCTGCTGGGGGTGGGTCTAGGGGAGAGAGGTGCTGACGTTTTCTTGCGAGACTTCGTGACACCGTTAATCATTGATCAGCGTAGGTATGGCTAGTGCTAAAAGAAATACCCGCCCAATAAACGAATAGTCAGTCCTAAAGAATGTGTGACTTCTTTAAAAAGCATATTGACACTTTTTAAGGACCATGCTTCCCTTTCGGTCGCTATGCTTGCGTTCCCAAGTTTTTAGAGCTCTATCTGTAAAAACGATAAGTAAGATCCTCAATCCGTCCATTTATTTCGATATCCTGACAGAGTTAACCTATTGAACCTTACTCACAGCTAGGCGGGCCTAAATAAAATTATTCATTTACCTTTTGATGAAAAAAACTGATTAACCACATAATTTTGATCTAATTCGGTGAAATTTCACCTGCTGTTCTGTTTGCCAAACCTATAGAGTGACCTTTCATTAACAGTATTGGTAAAACTGAGTGCGCAAACTCCTGATAGTTAGTTAAACTTTGGTAAAATCAACTTCTTGTATGTGTTTCTTACACTTTGGTGACAGACAGTTCCACACCACCTCTGTTTTTTCGGAGTTGGGTTCAGTGCTCCATCCAAAATAAAATGTATCAATAATTTAATCTCTTGTTTGAATTTTCAACACTTACTGTAATACAACCATTGTAAGTTATTTGTGAGACTTCAGACAAGATATTCAAGTATTTCTCCCAGGTCTCAATGACATCTGGAATACCATCTACGTAGAAGGCTACCATCTTTAAAATCTCAATACGTAGCACCTGATTCAATGAATGCAGCAAAGCGGATGCTGACAGAAGCAAAACAAGACGCGTTAGTCTAAACATATAGCTCATTTAAATATAGACAAAAACATTCCCATTCATGCTTCTGATGTCAGTTGCCAGTAACCACTAGCACTGTAAAAACTAGTGAAATATTTCAGATCCTTAACACGTTACAGATGAGAAAAATTAAATTTCATGGTCGAGCAGGTACTCATAAGCCACACATCACGCCGGCAAATGCCAAACGACGCCTCGCTTGGTGTAAGGAGCATAAACATTGGACGACTGAATTGTGGAAAAACGTTGTGTGGAGTGACAAATCACCGTTCACGATGTGGCGATCCGAATGCAGGTGTGGGGTATGGCGAATCCCGGTGAACGTCGTCTGCCAACGTGTGTAGTGTTAACAGTAAAATTCGGAGGCGGTGGTGTTATGGTGTGATCGTGTTTTTCATTGAGGGAGCTCGCAGCCCTTGTTATTTTGCGTGGCACTATCACAGCTCAGCCCTACATTGATGTTTTTAAGATCTTCTTGCTTCACTCTGTTGAAAGGCAATTAGGGGATGGCGATTGCATCTTTCAACACGATCGAGCATCTGTTCATAATGCACGGCCTAGGGCGGAGTCGTTAAACGTCTATAAGATCCTGTAATCGACTGGCCTGCATCTATAGAACACGTTTGGGACGTTTTGGAACGCCGACTTAGTGCCAGGCCTCTCCGACTGACATCGATACCTCTCCTCAGTGTAGCACTCCATGAAGAATGAGTTGCCATTCCCCAGAAAACCTTCCAGCACCTGAATGAAAGTATGCCTGCGAGAATGGAATCTGTCATTAAGGCTAAAGGTGGGCCAAGATTATATTGAACTCCAGCGTTACCAGGTGTCCGGATACTTTTGATCACATAGTGTATATGACTTGCGGTGAATCGGCTCACGTTCACACTCTTCGAAATGAAACGCACATCCATTCAGCTGTCTTGGATTCTTTGAAAAGGCTGTCCGATTAACCCTAAACTCTTCTGCAAGCTTCACTGCTTACAACTGTTGCTTAATTTTCGTGAGTTCTTTCCATTGAAATATTGACTTTCACCCTATACATTTCAGCTTTCAATATTGTTATCATGACGTACACGTTCTTCTTCCTGTATCAAGTTATCCTTTATGTCTTCTTTGCGAGAGTATTTCATAGTATTCCATTTGTCCCATTCAATTTTCCTCTTCTCTTCTCTGGTATGACCTTTCTTTTCAATCCATCCACTTCTATGAAACATTAGATAATATGCACAGTTGTTCTCTCCAGTTATCCTAGAGATTACCTTTCTCAAATTATCTCGTTCTTTCGTTAAGTTTCATTCATTCTTGATTCCTCCTGTTAATATCGATGATCCTCTTGAGGTCTTTAAAAAATGATTATTTACATCCGCAGGATAACGCTCTTTGAAGCCACGAGTGTAATATTTAAAGTTACGATTTTCTTGCCACTGAGATTCCTCTTCAGAAGATTCTATTCAGCCCGATAGCAACTAAAAACTTTCGATATCTATTGCACTGTGCCAGCAACAACTTGTTAAAAATTATAATCAGCATCTACTGAAGTAGTATTTCTATCAATTCTACCTCATACATGGGATCGTAAACATTTTCTTAATGTACTTTTAAATTGGAAAATCTTTCTGGCTGGTACGAGGTGGCGATACCAAATAACGCCAACACATGTACAGGAACATGAATTCAAACCAGCGATAATATTCGCATATGTCAATCTGTTTGCTGCACTACACATGCATTTATTCCTGCCTCTATCCTGTACAGAATCTAATCTTTTTCTTTTTGCCCCAATACATTGATATTGCGTATCAAAAGTGTTGCAGATATGTATTGGAAAGACTGAAATTGATAAATACTCAACTAATTGTCACATGTGACATTAACAGATGTAATGATGAATTTTTGTTTTCTTTTGTCCAAGACCTTGCGTACGTTTCCGTCACTCAGCCATTTTATGAATTTTTTTCTGTTGGGCTGCTACTCGCAGTCTTTCCATTACTTGGCTTTGTAGACTTTTACATTGCCCTTAAAAGCCTCCCACAACTTTAAATATGTCTGTTTTGGCAGCTTCACACCTACATCTCATAGATACAATGTTGCACTCCTGCTCGTTAACTTTTAACCTCAAAATTTAATTCTGTTCAATTCTTGTATGTTCTTTTCTGCCCCAAATTCTTTTCAGATACTCTCCAGCTACCTACCAATCGCCAAGAGTTAATGGTGAAATCCTCAGAGAAAACACTGAATTATTTTATTCACCATACCAGTTTCTTTGGTTCAAAATTTTGCTCCTACTTTGTGCATCTGCTCTTTTTATTTCTTCCAGTTTCTCGACTGTTCCATTAGATTATAGCTTCATGTTGATGATTTTTTGTTTCTGTTTAAATTTACATTCATTTATTCATATCATTTGATACTAAGTCCCTTTGTCTCTGATCTGTTATTGTTAACGCTGAGTGTCACGATAGTAATAATCTACTGAGGAGCATTTTCACAATCGTTTTCTGGGAAGTCCTTGCTAAATCTTATGTTGATATGAAATTAAAAAAATATGGGGCTGTGCTTTAGCTGCTCACTCTACGAATCAAGTCATCTTGTGATCGTCAGCTTCTGAAGAATGTCCAGGTGTTTCTGTCATCAGCTTTGTGCTGGCCAAATAACATCCTTGTCATTGCTGCCACAATGTATGGCGAGAACGCTGTTTACACCCAGTGCACGCCTCATGTAGTAGAGATTAACTATTAGTATCGAGAATAGCTTACTTCGATGAAATTACGAAGCCCAAGCATGTATTACCAAACAGCGTTTATTCGCAGTGTTTGGTATACTATAAAGAGAGGAAAAATGCTGTCCCTATATGCCTGTAAACAGTATGTAATAATTATTAATCAATGCCATAATTTTACATTTAACTTTATCTCTGTCAAAGAGTCACACAATTGCGTAATGCACAGCGTCACTTCAAAAGCAACAACAACACGTGGGTGCCCAGAGCGACTAATACTCTCCACGATGTCATGGATTAATTGTGGTTGCCGTTTACTTTATTACAAAGGCGATGACGACAATGACCTTGTTGTAAACATGATCCACTCACAATTTATAAAAAAACAATCCATTAATGGAAGTATCTTACGGTAATACGAGAGTTACAGATACCTTGTACATTGTACACATTGATTCACATAGCCTTTGGCACGATTGTTTTATGCATCTCCACTTTAGTAAGCGACTAGAAGTTTTTGTGCTTGTGATATTTTGGTAATTTTCATGGTTACTTAAAGCAATAACTGTTTTTTTTCTTCTATCTCAGTTATGTTGCTAAGATTTTTGCTAATGAAGGTGTCTTCCTGTTGAGGTGTATTTCTGCTTCTGATGAAGGTATATTTAGATGTACCGAAATCGTGGTCAAGGATTTCAATAAATCTTTAACTTGCAACTGTTTGCGTGTTACCATTTACGCGTGAAGAACTTTTAACACTCCGTTATGAGTCTAACAAACCTATGATCAATCGTGCTGCCCTTTTTTGTCTAATTTGGTTACCCCCAGTTACTCCTATTAGGTACACGTCCTACACACATCAGCAGTATTCTGGATGGGTTGCACGAATGTTCTGAAATCACACTCCTTTCTAGTCTGAATGCATTTTTATCTACGACTGAATCTATGTTATCGTTCCATGTCATATCACTGTATCCAGAGATGAGTCGATAGAGATATCCAGTTATTTTTATGCTCACGCTTGATACTGAGGCTGAACCTATGTGATCGTTCTAATTCTTACCACTGTATCTGGGGATGAGTCGATGGAAAGATCCATTTATTTTATGCCAAGCCTTGATACTGTGTCTTGCCCATATACTCGCATGGAGCTCCAATTTCTGTCTAGGTGGATGCGAGTTTCTTTCCTGTTGTGATACGTACTCAGTCGCCATTTCACGTTTGTGTATCGTTTTGCCAAACAATTAGATTCGCCCAACATCTCACACCTATCTATTTCTAGCTACGTTTCTGCCCTTACTACAGAGTGGTCGTAAATGTTTACCCTGATAACAAAACAATGTAAATGAAACTTGCGTTATACCATATATGCATCTACTTATTAAGTTTTAAATCTAACATAAACATTTAATACCGGTAATAACGTTGACATTTAAATCACTTCAACATGTGAACCCTTGGTAGAATGTATAATTTCGAGACGGTATTCAACCTATTGCCACACATCAAGCAACATCTCTGATGTGATTGTGCCAATGGCAACTCTGATGTCTTATTGCGAGGTCACAGTAGTAGGAACTGCTGCTTTGAACTCCATATCATTCTCATAAGCCCAGAGAAAGATATCTAAGTGGGTAATGTTAGGCGATCTCGAGGGCTATGGAATTGGACAGTCTCTACCAACCCACTGAGTGGGGAAGCTTTCATTAGGAATATCGCGGACTAGCAGCGCCCCGTGAGTGGGAGCGCCATCTTGCTAAAAGATGATAATGTCTTCCATAACCTGTAGCTCGGCAACAGTGGATATTTTTATTTCGACGTATTGATGAATTATAAGCATACCCACTTACATTGCTTTCAAGGAAGAAAAGTGGGCCAATCACTTGATCACACATAAACCTTTGGACTGTCCCGAATAAGATCTCGTACCACATGACGACTTTCTGATCACCGTATCCGGACATTATGAGAGTTAACTGAGCAACAATCATGAAATGTAGCACAATTGGAAAATTATAAACGCTGCAAGAAGTCATTGATCTCATACAATCACTTCAGTATGTCGATTTGCAAATTTTTCATGTTTTGCGCGATCGCCTATTTGTAACGATCGAGCACTGTGGAGTTTGTACACATTCAATTTAAGACGTTTTCCAACCATTTTATGCACTGCACTCTTTGGCTCCTGAAGCATATGCGTACCTTGTCTAATCGTTTTCTGTGGCGACCTCGTGAATGCTGTTTGAACTGCCTTGCACGGTCTCCTTTGAAACAGATGGTCTGCCGCTGCCTGTCCGTTTCCGAACAGACCACGTTGCTAAAGAAGTTTCCATATTCCGATTTACTTCACATCAGGTGCTTACTGTTCATAGTAGGACAGAAACTTTCGCTACACAAAAATCTTTGATTTGGTTTCTGCTGACCACACAACTCGTGGAGCTTTCTCCAGGGGGGAAGCCATTTTACAATATAGCTCACACAGCGCTCCTTGTGCTGAAAGTTGTGAATGGAACACGACTGTACAGAAACTTCGTCCGTTCCCTAGTAGACCTGTAACAAAAAAGAAACGATACCATTATACATAAAATTAATATTTAGTCTTGAAATCAGGTTAAACGTTTACGGACACTTTGCATTATGTGATGTCCACTGATTTTTATATGTGCGTAAAATTCTGGCACTCTTTTACGAATGCTTTAGCATTTGATCACTGGAAATTTAATATTCTCGTCGACAGGGGCACTTTCACGGATCTTTCACTCTCATATTGGGGTCTGTTGCACCTATCAGTATCTGTACTGGATGGAGAGTCGCCTAACCTAAAAAGCCTTGTGTTCACCCCATACGCAATCAGCTAACTGAGTGGCACTCTCTGATGTATAGTGTAGACATGAACCGTTTACGGTGACCTTGCAGTTTCTAGTCCTTTGGCCCAAGGGTAGAAATTCACGACCTCGCTTTTCACAGAATCATCAAAGCCTTTGGTTCGGAATCAGATCACTACGATCAGTTCACATCCCATACGCTAATCAACACAAATAAACAGACACGAACACACAAAAGACACAATTGAAATAATATAGCTAAAGAGCATTAGTACACGAAGTTCATATTTCAATTGCGAATTACCTTTGACAATCCGTAAACACGGAAGCAACAAACACATGAAGATGATTTAACATTTACAACGTGAATATGTGAACAATTATGATGTAAAAGCCGTTTTGGAAACCGTGGAGCTGGTGAAGCGCAGAGTATATGTATAGACTAAGCAGACGTTAATGCTAAATAACTTGCTAATGGATGGGTATACTAAATGGTGTCTGTAAACCAATTAACTACTTAGTACATCATATATATTAAAGTGTTATTTAATTCTTGAAATAAATCATCCATACTTACAGAAACGGAGGGTGTAAAACAGTCTGTTCGTGACGATCCTAACCTCTCCATTCGTAAGCGTGCATTATCTTTAAATATACGTAGAACATCACAGCGCCGAATTCTATAAAATCCAATTTATACAAGAATTAAGCGTCAGGATGCCAGACATAGGCTGCAGTTCGTTAATGATGTGACTGAGAGACCTTCATTTAACATCTTTTTGACGAGGCTCAATTTCACCTGACCGGTCAGGTCAAATAAGCAAAGTTGCCTCTACTGTGGTGCAACGAACTCTATACAGAAGCCTGAGAAACCCCTTAATTCACCAAAAGTTACTTTGTGGCCTGTGATGTCGGCTAGCGGAATAGCTGGCCTGTACTTTTTAGAGGACATGAACGGTAGTGCTGTTATAGTGAATACGGAACATTATGTGACGATATTAAATGACGTTTTGGTGCTTGAATTGCAAAACTTTCCTAGTTATAACCAAAGAAGACGATTTCAGCAAGACTGAGCAACAGCACGCACTTCCAATGCACCTATACCGCGAGTTCGTGAAATTTTCCCTGGCAAACTGATTTCGAGGAGGGGTGCATAAAGTGGCCTCCACACAGTCTAGATATGAGCCCAATGCATTTTTTCTTATGCGAATTATCGATAAATGGGTATGTTAATTTGGTGGCTGATTGCAGCTCTGCCTGTAGCCAGCGGAAAGGTGTTCGTGTTGCCTGTGCAATGTAGGAATAGGGAGAGGTTTGGATGGTATAATAGGGTTTGGTGAAAATCTCATTTAAAATGAAGGTGCGGACTGTATCTTTAGACAAGGAATGCATAAATACTGATTTTTTTGGGGGGGGGGCAATGCACTTCGCAAAGGTGGGATGTGAGCCGCTGCATGTGTCTAATGTGGGAAAGGGAAGTGCGGATAGGGAATTATTTAAGGAAATGAGTAGCAGTACAGTGTCGCCATGTGAGTGAGCTTTTGCCGTCGGCTATGAGGTGATCGTTGTAAAAGATACATTTTTGGCAGTGGCAAGGCTGAGATCTGGAAGGTTCAACTTTCTGGCAGCAGTGGTATACCAGGGCTTTCCCTTTAAGGAGATGATCTGATGTGTAAGTATATTCCATAATAACACGAATTAGGTAATTGGGACCAAGGGTATTGCTTATGCAGAGGGCTTTTCGGATTTCTATATCAAGATGGAAGTCGAATTCATATTGTAGTCCTTTATATTTCATCTTGAGGTCGTCATCACAGCAGTAGGTTGGGACTGTTTAGTTTGGGTGGTGGTACGGACACGTACTAAGCAGGCTTTGGAACTATACTAATGCGACAGGATTTTGGAGAGGAGATTATTATAAAAGATGAAATTCGGGGTTCTGTTAGGACAGACCGATTCCTTGGGGTGATTTGTTGTATTTGGTGGTTTGAGAGGTACTTTTTTAAGTTCTACTGTGACATATTTGAGGAATTTTGAGTGTGCCTGGGAAAGGATGAAGTTTTGGGGGGAATGCTTATCATTTGCTGTGGAGGTCCCAGTCCACAGATGGGACAGCAACATAAAACCTCTGTATTACTCAGTATTAGATATATTCTGTCTTAACATGTTAGTGTGATTATAAGTGTTGTATTTGCTCTTATAGTTACTGGTGTCTCATACATAAAAAACTGTCCAATGACCTGAAATTGGGACACCACTGTACCAAAATCTGTAGACATATTAAATGTTTACAAAGAATAAAACATCTGCACCTACTTCATCTACATACATACTCTATCAGGCTACCGTATGATACATGGCAGAGGGTACCTTGTACCAATACTAGTAATTTCCTTTCCTGTTCCATTCACCAATAGAGCGAGGGAGAAATGGCTGTCAGTATGCCCTCATACGAGTCCTAACTTTGTGGTCCTTAAGCGAAATTTACGTTGACAGCAGCAGAATCGTTCTGCAGTACACATCAAATGCCGGTTTTCTAAATTTTCCTAATAGCGTTTCACAAAAAGACTTCGTCTACCCTCCACGGAAGTTCACGAAATATCTCCGTAATAATACAATATCTCCATAATAATCGCATGTTGATCGAACCTACTAGTAAAAGATATAGCAGCACGCCTCTGGATTGCTTCGATGTCTTCCCTTATTCCGACGTGGTGGGGAACCCGAACAGTTGAGCAATACTCAAGAATTGGTCGCACCAGTATTGTATATGCGATCTCCTGATCTACTTTAGAGATGAACTACACTTCCCGAAATCGGCAGTTTGCCATCCCTGCTACAGTTCTCACATGCTCGTTCGATCCCATGTCACTTTGCAACGTTTTACCTACAGTCGAGACGTTCTAACAAGCTCCCTGACAGCTCGTAGCCCTGCTGCCAGATTTCAACCGTGAAACGCTAACAGTGCAGGCCTATAAACAGAAGCCGTCTACAGAGCTGTGACAACACTGAGGCGTCGCCATAGAGACGTTTACAAAATCGGGATACTTTATTGTTTAAGGTAGGGGCAGAAATCTACCTTCCTCCCTACACTGCAACAGTCAGAGATCAACTATAAGACTGAATTATAGATATGTCGAGACGTGTTAAGCAGCACAATGCTATATTGCACCATTACGGGATTCTTTTTCCTATTAATGTGCAATAACTTAAACTTCTCTACATTTAGAGAATGCTGCTGCCATTCATCACACCGTCTAGAAAGCTGGTCTAAGTCGTCTTGTCTCGTCCTACAGTCACTCAGCGACAACACCTTCCCATGTTTCACAGCTTCGTCAGCAAACAGCCCCAGATTGCTGCTAATCCCGTCTGTCAGATCATCTTTGTACACAGAGAGTAAGGGCTGCCCTACCACACTTTCCCCGGCCACTCCTGACGATGTCTTTGTCTCTGATGAACACTCTCCGTCAGGGGCAGCGTACTGGTTTCCATCCCTTCTTCGGGTCGCTCACATATGTCAGAACCTATTCCGTATGCCTCTACCTTCGTTAACAGTCTGCAGTGGAGCACCGTGTAAAACGCTTTCCGGAAATCTAAGAAAATGGAACCTACATGTTGCCCTTTACCCATGGTTCGCAAGATATCGGATGAGGAAAGGGTACGCTGAGTTTTACACGAGCGATGCTTTCTAAATCTGTGCGGGTTTGTGAACAAAAGCTTTTTTATCTCAAGGAAATTTCTTATATGCGAGCACAGAATATATGCAAGTGCTCATACCCAAAGTCATGTTAAGGATGTTGGTCTGTGATTTTGTTGGTCTGTTATTTTACCCTTCTCATTTACAGGAGTCACCATTGGCTTTTATCCAGTCGCTTGGGACTTTGCACTGGGAGAGAGATTCACGATTAATGCTAGCTATGCAAGACGACAGTGTCGTAGAGGCTTCTATGTAAAACCGAACAGGGACTCCATCTGGACTCGGAGGCTTGTTTGCTTTCAACTCTTTCAGTTGCTCCGCTACGGCGGGGTACCTGTTCTACGTCCTTCTTACGGGAGAGTATGGAACGGACAAATGATGGTATGGTTGTATGATGCCGCTGTATGAATAATTTCCTAAACGCGAAATCTTAAACTCCATCTTTAATTTGCTATCTTCTATTGCCTCTTCAGACTGATCAACGAGTGACAGGATAGAAGCCTTTGACCCATTTAACGATTTTACGTAGCACCAAAATTTTCTGGGGTTTTCGGGAAGATATTTTGCTATGGTAGGACCATCATAGCTGTAGCTTCGGGCATCGATTATCCTAGAGACGCTTGAATTTCTATTAACTTTTGCCTATCGCCATTTGTCAGTTCTTTTTTGAACTGAGTTTGCAAGTCTGTACTTCAGCAGCTTTTTCCAAATTTTTTTATCAACCACGCAGGTTTCTTTCCATCCTTAATCCACTTACTCGTCACATACTTCTCCTGACACGATTTACAGTCCGTATACACTTTGTTCGTAATTCCTCTACGTCCATCATATTGGAATGTGACTAACGCAGTTTGGAAGCATTTCGATCCTGCCTTAGGACTTATTACTTGCTAACATAGGTAGGTCACTTGTTGGGCAGCCGTTGGGAACTCCGCAGACACAGCAGACGTCCAGTGAATAGCTGGAGAACATCGCACAATCAGCACATTCCACTGCAGCAATTTCCGAAAAATTTCATAAACCATTAAACACTTAGGACTGAATTTCTTTTATTCATCCAGAATTGTTTGTGGTTATTTCTTGTCATGGGTAAAAATTTCAAGGTCCTCCATACGTCTAAGACATGTCGTTGAAAAGTCCTGTCCAATATTTCCTTGATTTCACTCATCCGGCCTAAGATTTACTTCCACATTTTCAAGAGCGTCGTTAATACGCTACCAATCCCATCGTAGGAATGTTCTCTGAAATTCGTAGTGAACCTCCTCCTGGTTTGTCTTACATAAAATTTTCCATAATGGCTGGCTTATTTTATACGAGGGGCGTTCAAAAAGTAACGCAAATATCTTTTTTTTCCCTGAAAGCACGTGCTTTTATTTAGGATTCCAGTACGTATTGTTCTCCACTTTTGTGGATGCAAAACGTTATTTTTCAACGTAATCTCCGTTCCATGCGACGGTTTTACGCCACCTTACACGGAGTGCCTGAACGCCCACATGATGCCACTCTATTGGTCCACGCCGGAGCTGGCGTCTTGCGCCATCAATCACCTCCAGATTATTCATGTTCTGCTTCCTGCGGAGTGCTTCCTTCATTAGGCCAAACATGTGGAAGTCGGAGGGAGCGAGGTCTGGGCTGTAGGGTGGATGAGAAGGGAAAGTCCAACGAAGATTCGTCAGCTCCCCTCGGATGCGCAGAATTGTGAGCGGCCTTGTATTGTTGTGGAGGAGGAGAAGTTCGTTTACAAGGCGTTCTTCAATTTGAGACCTTAACTTTTTCCGGCGAATTGAATGTTAAAATAACTTACGGGTTTGCTGCCGGGTGACGTCATCCACCACCGCCGATATTTCGGCAGGAGCACACCCTGCCATTCTAAAGGCACAACTGCAAGGAGGAAGCAATGTGCAAGGGAATTTAATACCTCGGTTCACAGAGGAGAAACAAGGAAGATACCAAACACAGAACAAGGAACCGCAGAGTCAATACGCAACCAAAGATAACCAACATCAGAAATATCGATAGTGACTATTAATCAACAGGTGAGGTAGCACTAATTCTGTCCCTCTGGTTTTTGATGAGAGACAGAGCCGGATTCCAAGCAGCATTTAAACAAAATCTACCATCTCTGTTTATTAGGTTGCTTGATAGATTGATTTCAACAGCTTCCTTAGTAACACTATCCCAGTAGCTTGACGTGCAAGCCAGAATCTCAGTTTTGTTGTATTTCATATGATGACCGGTGTCAAGGAAATGTTCTGCAATAGCGGATTTGCTCGGCTGTTGTAAGCGTGTGTGACGCTTATGTTCAACACACCGGTCTTCCACAGTCCTGATTATCTGACCAATATATGACATGCCACAACTGCAAGGAATACGATAGACACCAGCCTTACGCAAACACACCACAAGGTCGTCGTGGTTAACCTGCAACTTAAACAATCGTCATTCTCTCCGGTTCTAGACGCGCACAAATTGGCGACGCGACTGCCTGCTTTGAGCCTCCGGGCTTGTTTATTTATACGTGTTTCCCTACGCCTCTATTTCCTGTGAAGGGGACAACTGGAGTGTTCTTTGATAATTCAACTTTAGCCCGCTTCTGCACTTACACACGGGTCACTAAGCACTGTGTTAACTGCTACGTTATGGGTTCTTCACAGCACGTCAATGCCCTGTGGTGCCGCCGGCCGAGCTGGCCGAGCGGTTGTAGGAGCTACGGTGTTGAACCGCGCAAGTTCGAATCCTTTGGCTAGTTAGGTTTAAGTAGTTCTAAGTTCTAGGGTACTGATGACCTCTGAAGTTAAGTCCCATAGTACTCAGAGCCATTTGAGCCATTTGAGCCTGTGGTGCCCTGATTACTTCACATTTATACACAGTGCCCACCGGGCCGTGCCTGACAGCAGTGTTCAGAACTTGTCTCTCAGAACCGTTTGCAAAATATCAACATTCCCTGCGCCTGCCATCCAAAGTGCCACTCTGTCCCTTACCTACTGCCTTCCAGCAACTGCTGTTCGAAATTTACAAGAATTCCCCAAATCCACGACTGCACTTTTTCGTGGCGCAGCAGTATGGTAATATCCGTTTCATGTATGCATGTGTTCTTCTGTAAGTATCAGATGCACAAAGTACAGGTTTCCCATTGACACGCTATATTTAAACATTTCGCTGGACAAAAACTATACTGTAGTACGCTGCACATGGACTTGCTCGAGTGATGTAGGGCTGACTGAAGAATCGCGGGAGCTGTAGAGGGGTGAGAGAAGAGTGATTACAGATTGAGAGGGGGTGTGCAGCCTGTAATTAGTCCGTCATCTCGTACACGCAGAAATAGGTCATAAAAATACATGTAATCGTAAAAATACGTTACATTTGGGCACTGATGTGCCAATATATTATGACCACCTGCTAATAGCTTGTTTATCCATGTTGTTGCCAGGCATGTGGAGTTATGTGGTGTTGGTGTGTTCCTATGGGACCAATCTGCTGAGATAATTGGTCCCTAGGCTTACACACTACTTAATATAACTTACACTAGCTTACGCTAAGGACAACACGCACACGCATGCGTGAGCGAGGACTCGTACCTCCGCCAGGGGGAACCGCACGAACAGTAGCAAAGCGCCTAGATCGCGCGGCTACCCAGCGCGACGAGAGCTATGTGGCATTAGATGTCTATTCACGTATCATGTAGTACACATAAGTAACAGGCCGCTGATTTGCATATGTGGTGATGGCGGCAGATAGCGGCCCAGATGTGTCCCTTAGGATTTACATCAGTCGTGTTTCGTCCCCGAGACTTCAACGTGCGTTCAGCTCAACGCTTCTCAAACTACTGTGGCACGGTTCTGGCTCCGAGACGTGGACAGTTATACTGCTGAAAGATGACATCGCCTTCGGGGAAGACATCAAGCACTAAGGGGTTGCAGGTGGTTCGCAGCTGTCAGCATGCCTGTAGCATAACTGTAGTAGCAAGGGAGGAAAAATGGCTGCTAATGTTAACGATATATGTGAGAAAATACCAAAACAAAAATTTCTGTAAACGCTGATTCTTCGTATTGAAATATCTACCTGAAATCAATATTAACTAATTTGATAACTGTGTCTGATCCTTTTTCAGATGACGACAACAAATGGACTCGAGTTCCAAGCAACGCAGCTAACTAAGAACTTACTGCTGGCGTGCAAACCATTCCACTGCGCGTGCAAGCTGTTTGGGCTCACGCCATTCACTATAGATGTCAGGACCACATCGCTCAAGCAGTCCAGATCGGATATTGCCATCCTAATACTCGCTATTATTCTGCAGCTGATATCTGCTTTCATATTTTTAGACTTTTTTTGTGGTATGATAAACACATTCTCTGCAGTAAATTATGTTATAGTTATAGGTGCTTCACAATACCCAATCTTATCTTTTACCGCAATAGTTACAGATATTTTATGTAATACACACAAATACATGGAAATATTACGGTTACTAACGTTATGTGACAGAGTTCTGATGGTCCATGTTGGGTCGGAAAAGACAAACCAGAAACGGTTCGTCAAACTGCAACCGTTTTTATTGTTTCTCTGGTTTTGTCTATTTCTCACTGGACCTTTTCGTGCTCGTGTTGGTTGGGGTGCTGTTGTAGGGGCAATATTTAGTCTGAACAGCTTGGGAGCTGGTATACTAGTTATTTTGAAATACATGGACTTGCAGCTCATTATCAGGCAAAGAGTTTCGCTCCTAAACATTTGCCTCCTCAACATGCGAGACGAGGTTTGTGGGACACCTTGCAAGAAAGGTTCGGTAACAAGACGGGCGTCACAAGTGAACAGCCAAAGCGCATGTTGCAAAGCGTCCTACTTGCGATCGCTCAGGCGGGCCTATGCAGCACTCTGTGAGTTGTCACTGTTGGTTACCTCCATCCATACCAGCGTGTTAGTGTTAAACTTTGCAATGCTCGCGCTGAAAACTGTAGTAAAGATTTATTTCGTACTTCGCAAACTGTCATCGCCAGGCACGACATTCGAGGAAATCATTAAGATGTCGGGGATTGGACTGACATTCAAAGTGAGCACGCTAGCCCTGCTGCTGCTGCCTGGCCACTGGACAGCGACCGAAGCCGGCGTCACGCTCCGGCTGTGCTCGCAGCTGCAGCTGGGAGGGCGGCGTGTGGGCGGCGCCGCCCACCGCGAGCTGCGGCTGCTGGCGCGGCAGGTGTCCTCTGGACGCCCCGTGGTCAACCTGCTGGGCGTGCTCACGCTGGACCTGCGGCTCGTCGCGGCTTTCGTCTCCATTGTGACCACCTACAGCACCCTGTTCCTCACGTTCATGCCTTCAGGTAATCTAATCGTATCTTTCTGCCCTGTCATCGACTTATCAGCTTCTTTAGAGAGTGTGTCAGTAACACGCAGCTTTCGATATGTCGTGCATATTTACGCTATCATATTTAAGCACGAATTAAAATCGAAATTTTTGGAGAAGTATTGGGTGCGGCAGCTACCAGTGTGGCAAATTTTCTGATATACAGGGTGTTACAAAAAGGTACGGCTAAACTTTCAGGAAACATTCCTCACACACAAAGAAAGAAAATATGTTATGTGGACATGTGTCCGGAAACGCTTACTTTCCATTTTAGAGTTTTTATTACTTCTCTTCAAATCACATTAATCATGGAATGGAAACACACAGCAACAGAACGTACCAGCGTGACTTCAAACACTTTGTTACAGGAAATGTTCAAAATGTCCTCCGTTAGCGAGGATACATGCCTCCACCCTCCGTCGCATGGAATCCCTGGTGCGCTGATACAGCCCTGGACAATGGCGTATTGTAACACAACCGTCCACAATACGAGTACGAAGAGTCTTTACATTTGGTACCGGGGTTGCGTAGACAAGAGCTTTCAAATGCCCCCATAAATGAAAGTCAAGAGGGTTGAGGTCAGGAGAGCGTGGATGCAATGGAATTGGTCCACCTCTAGCAATCCATCGGTCACCGAATCTGTTGTTGAGAAGCGTACGAACACTTCGACTGAAATGTGCAGGAGCTCCATCGTGCATGAACCACATGTTGTGTCGTACTTGTAAAGGCACATGTTCTAGCAAAAAAAATAGTTCAAATGGCTCTGAGCACTATGGGACTCAACTGCTGTTGTCATCAGTCCCCTAGAACTTAGAACTACTTAAACCTAACTAACCTAAGGACATCACATACACCCATGCCCGAGGCAGGATTCGAACCTGCGACCGTAGGAACAGCGCGGCTCCGGACTGGAGCGCCTAGAACCGCACGGCCACCGCGGACGGCCATGTTCTAGCAGCACTGGTAATGTATCCCGTATGAAATCATGATAACGTGCTCCATTGAGTATAGGTGGAAGAACATGGGGCCCAATCAAGACATCACCAACAATGCCTGGCCAAACGCTCACAGAAAATCTGTGTTGATGACGTGATTGCACAATTGCGTGCGGATTCTCGTCAGCCCACACATGTTGATTGTGAAAGTGTACAATTTTATCACGTTGGAACGAAGCCTCATCCGTAAAGAGAACATTTGCACTGAAATGAGGATTGACACATTGTTGTATGAACCATTCGCAGAAGTGTACCCGTGGAGGCCAATCAGCTGCTGATAGTGCCTGCACACGCTGTACATGGTACGGAAACAACTGGTTCTGCCGTAGCACTCTCCATACAGTGACGAGGTCAACGTTACCTTGTACAGCAGCAACTCCTCTGACGCTGACATTAGGGTTATCGTCAACTGCACGAAGAATTGCCTCGTCCATTGCAGGTGTCCTCGTCGTTCTAGGTCTTCCCCGGTCGCGAGTCGTAGGCTGGAATGTTCCGTGCTCCCAAGAAGCCGATCAATTGCTTCGAACGTCTTCCTGTCGGGACACCTTCGTTCTGGAAATCTGTCTCGATACAAACGTACCGCGCCATGGCTATTGCCCCATGCTAATCCATACATCAAATGGGCATCTGCCAACTCCGCATTTGTAAACATTGCACTGACTGCAAAACCACGTTCGTGATGAATACTAACCTGTTGATACGTACTGATGTTCTTGATGCTAGTACTGTAGAGCAATTAGTCGCATGTCAACACAAGCACCGAAGACAACATTACCTTCCTTCAATTGGGCCAACTGGCGGTGAATCGAGGAAGTACAGTACATACTGACGAAACTAAAATGAGCTCTAACATGGAAATTAAGCGTTTCCGGACACATGTCCACATAATATCTTTTCTTAATTTGTGTGTGAGGAATGTTTCCTGAAAGTTTGGCCGTACCTTTTTGTAACACCCTGTATACATTTAACTTTTAATATTTATAGTTGCCGAATTATAACACCGACTTTTTCATGGAACTATGCATTTCTTCTGTATCATAGACAGAGCCTTTTGAGAGGACTTCGATGGCCTAACATGCATGGTACTTGATCGAACAGTAATAAGTTAAAAGAGCCACTAACTCCTGTCTCATCGACAGGAGGAAGTTGCAGAAACGTGTGCCATACTGCACCAAATGTATGTGGACACATAACTCAGGTTCGGCTCTTGTGTTCGTTGTAAATACTGTCATATAAAGTGCTCAAAATCTTGAGGCTGAGCTTTGGTACTAGCGATAAAGCGGTTTCAGTCGGACAATGCTGCACACTGAATTTCATTTTGGTGTATCGCAGCACAAGTGTGTGTTATGCAGAATTTCATGCCTTCAGGAGTTGTCAATGTTTACTTCTAGAGTGTCAGGGATCCGCAGTCAGTCAACTTACAGTAGTGTAGTTATAGTAATGGCGCAAGAAGATGAGGCTTATCGTATTGTTGAGCGTCACTCTCTCTTTCTCTCTCTCTCTCTCTCTCTCTCTCACCCCCTCCACCACTCCTAACTGCCCATTGCCATTGGCTGACACTCAGTAACACGTAAGAATTACACCGACTTAAGATGAATTACGTATTATTACAAAAAGTGATTGTAAAGATGGATTGCTGATATTGCGCATTCTCATCTACCACATCGACCAGTGGATTGCAGTGTGGATCATGTTTGCAGATTATAACAGTGTCAGCCGCTGTGGACGAGCGGTTCTAGGCGCATCAGTTCGGAACCGCGCTGCTGGTACCGTCGCAGGTTTGAATCCTGCCTATGGCACGGATGTGTGTGGTGACCTTAGGTTAGTTAGGTTTAAGTAGTTCTAAGTCTAGGGGACTGATGACCTCAGATGTTAAGTCCCATGGTGCTTAGAGCCATTTGAACCATTATAACAGTGTGTGTCAGTATTTCTGTGAATCTGACCTGTGCTTCGACATGAATAGACATGTATTGAAGAGGGTGTCTGTCTTCTATTGTGTTTGAAGATAATATATTTCATTATTTAGTGGAAACTTACATGAACTTGGTTACAGAGAACCTCTATTCCTTCAATACAATATCAATGACCAGCCAAAATCCGACTGAAACAGCTCCCCTAGCAGTTAAAACTGATCAGCTCTTATCCATTAGGTAACAGTCGTCAAAATAAGAGGTTAGGCTCCTACATTATTCAATCACTAATAATAAAAAATTTTATCAGGGGAGTTTCAGAAGCTCCAATTTTAATTTTCTCCCCACATAAAAGTTCAGAGCTATTTGGTCTGGTGACAGTGAAGATCATTTTGTGTTTCTCAAATGACTGATCGGACGATTTCCAAACGTTTTGCTAAGAGTGTCTGTCATTATCTGCACTGAAAGATCGGGCATCAGTCTTACTGATACCGTGTAGGCTGCATTATGTCCTGTAGGAGGTCTTTCAATAAATACAGCAGCAGATCTCTTTGTATCTGTAGACACTTGTGAATATTTAGAGTCCCTTCCTTAAAGCAGGAATCATTGATGTGATTCTTGGAAAGTCCGTCCTGCACATTGATAGATTAAGGTTGTTTTCTATCCACATCTCTCTGCCAGCGTGGATTCGTAAGTGGCCAGTAGTGCATACCACCAAAATTGATGTGCATGGTTTGTGAAAGATGCTTCACCTGTAAACAAAATCTAGCACACAAATACCAACTCACCTACAGTCTATGCAGACATCGTTTGGAGAACTGTAACCGATTCTGAATGTCTTTTCCAGGAAGCTGCAAATGAAGCGAATCATGGAATGAACGAAATGCGTTGAATTATAATATTTGCCGGACACTCCAATCGCTTACCCCACTTACACATTCAAGTAGGTTCTAAATGAGGTGTAGATTTTGTGATACTTCCACTACAAATTTAGCTGCATTTCTGTCATCAGCTGCTGTCGCTTTATGTGGGTGTATTTTGTTTTCACACACTCAGTTTCTTCAGTTTTTTGATAGTTTATGCAAAGCCAGATTGTAAGGGCTTGGCACGAGCAAGGCACCTTCTCGCTTACAGCTTTACAGCTCGTCTAAATTTTGGCGACACTCGCCGTAAACAAAGACCACATCACTTCTTCAACTGTTGGACACATTGTAAAAGTCCGAGTACCTTCAAGATCAGTTCACAGACTGGTGGGTTTCAAGTGCACAGGTAAGTACACGAAGTGAACCTGTTAAATAATTGGTTACATTTGATACAGTAGGGATATGTCTGTGGGATCGGTATTCCTGAAGGCGGATGGTATGCGGTGCCGTTGTCTTCTTGCTGTGTGATCAAGTTCCGTACATGTTATGTCGCTAATTTCCTCTTCGCAGACTATTGCTAATGCTTCAGGAAAAAGTTATATAAATTCCTTTGTAAAAAATCAAGGTCATAATTTGAAACTATAAACGTTAAAGCAATGTTAAAAAATTGTCTACGTTGTTCGCCGTAGTTCAGCGAAAACAGCAGGTCTACAAAGCTACTCATTCCAGACATGTTTTGAGTGACCTGTCTCCGGTGCCTCACTCAGTGCACTGTATGGCAAAAAGTCACTGACCTTAAGTTTCTCGGGTAAAAATTACGATAATGTACACTCCTGGAAATTGAAATAAGAATACCGTGAATTCATTGTCCCAGGAAGGGGAAACTTTATTGACACATTCCTGGGGTCAGATACATCACATGATCACACTGACAGAACCACAGGCACATAGACACAGGCAACAGAGCATGCACAATGTCGGCACTAGTACAGTGTATATCCACCTTTCGCAGCAATGCAGGCTGCTATTCTCCCATGGAGACGATCGTAGAGATGCTGAATGTAGTCCTGTGGAACGGCTTGCCATGCCATTTCCATCTGGCGCCTCAGCTGGACCAGCGTTCGTGCTGGACGTGCAGACCGCGTGAGACGACGCTTCATCCAGTCCCAAACATGCTCAATGGGGGACAGATCCGGAGATCTTGCTGGCCAGGGTAGTTGACTTACACCTTCTAGAGCACGTTGGGTGGCGCGGGATACATGCGGACGTGCATTGTCCTGTTGGAACAGCAAGTTTCCTTGCCGGTCTAGGAATGGTAGAACGATGGGTTCGATGACGGTTTGGATGTACCGTGCACTATTCAGTGTCCCCTCGACGATCACCAGTGGTGTACGGCCAGTGTAGGAGATCGCTCCCCACACCATGATGCCGGGTGTTGGCCCTGTGTGCCTCGGTCGTATGCAGTCCTGATTGTGGCGCTCACCTGCACGGCGCCAAACACGCATACGACCATCATTGGCACCAAGGCAGAAGCGACTCTCATCGCTGAAGACGACACGTCTGCATTCGTCCCTACATTCACGCCTGTCGCGACACCACTGGAGGCGGGCTGCACAATGTTGGGGCGTGAGCGGAAGACGGCCTAACGGTGTGCGGGACCGTAGCCCAGGTTCATGGAGACGGTTGCGAATGGTCCTCGCCGATACCCCAGGAGCAACAGTGTCCCTAATTTGCTGGGAAGTGGCGGTGCGGTCCCCTATGGCACTGCGTAGTATCCTACGGTCTTGGCGTGCATCCGTGCGTCGCTGCGGTCCGGTCCCAGGTCGACGGGCACGTGCACCTTCCGCCGACCACTGGCGACAACATCGATGTACTGTGGAGACCTCACGCCCCACGTGTTGAGCAATTCGGCGGTACGTCCACCCGGCCTCCCGCATGCCCACTATACGCCCTCGCTCAAAGTCCGTCAACAGCACATACGGTTCACGTCCACGCTGTCGCGGCATGCTACCAGTGTTAAAGACTGCGATGGAGCTCCGTATGCCACGGCAAACTGGCTGACACTGACGGCGGCGGTGCACAAATGCTGCGCAGCTAGCGCCATTCGACGGCCAACACCGCGGTTCCTGGTGTGTCCGCTGTGCCGTGCGTGTGATCATTGCTTGTACAGCCCTCTCGCAGTGTCCGGAGCAAGTATGGTGGGTCTGACACACCGGTGTCAATGTGTTCTTTTTTCCATTTCCAGGTGTGTATATAAAAATGGTACCCGCGGTCTAGGGGTAGCGTCTTTGATTCATAATCAAAACGTCTTCGATCCCCGCCACTGCCTAAATTTTGATAAACAATCAGCATTGGCGGCCGAAGACTTCCGGCATAAGAAGTCAGCCTCATTCTGCCAACGGCCTTGTCAAAGAGGGCGGAGGAGCGGATACAGGTTCAGGCCACTCTCTTGTCCTAAGGGTTGGAAAGGCGGAAGAATCAGCAATGATCAACGACATGAGGATGCAGAAGGCAATGGAAACCACTGCATTAAAGACACGTAACGTGTATCCAGCGGACATGTGACCTGTAATTGAAGAAGTGTCATGTTGATCTCTCCATTGGCAAAAGATTCCGGAATAGTCCCCCATTCGGATCTCTGATAGGGGACTGCCTAGGGGGAGGTTACCATGCGAAAAAGATTGAATAATCAACGAAAGGATAACGTTCTACGAGTCGGGGCGTGGAATGTCAGAAGCTTGAACGTGGTAGGGAAACTAGAAAATCTGAAAAGGGAAATGCAACGGCTCAGTCTAGATATAGTAGGGGTCAGTGAAGTGAAGTGGAAGGAAGACAAGGATTTCGGGTCAGATCAGTATCGGGTAATATCAACAGCAGCAGAAAATGTTATAACAGGTGTAGGATTCGTTATGAATAGGAATGTAGGCTAAAGGGTGTGTTACTGTGACCAGTTCAGAGACCGGGTTGTTCTAATCAGAATCGACAGCAGACCAACACCGACAACGATAGTTCAGGTACACATGCCGACGTCACAAGCTGAAGATGAACAGATAGAGAAAGTGTATGACGATATTGAAAGGGTAATGCAGTATGTTAAGGGGGGACGAAAATCTAATAGTCATGGGCGACTGGAATGCTGTTGTAGGGGAAGGAGTAGAAGAAAAGGTTACAGGAGAATATAGGCTTGGGTCAAGGAATGAAAGAGGAGAAAGACTAACTGAGTTCTGTAACAAGTTTCAGCTAGTAATAGCGAATACCCTGTTCAAGAATCACAAGAGGAGGAGGTATACTTGGAAAAGGCCGGGAGATACGGGAAGATTTCAATTAGATTACATCATGGTCAGACAGAGATTCCGAAATCAGATACTGGATTGTAAGGCGTACCCAGGAGCAGATATAGAGTCAGATCACAATATAGTAGTGATGAAGAGTAGGCTGAAGTTCAAGACATTAGTCAGGAAGAATCAATAGGCAAAGAAGTGGGATACGGAAGTACTAAGGAATGACGAGATACGTTTGAAGTTCTCTAACGCTATAGATACAGCAATAAGGAACAGCGCAGTAGGCATTACAGTTGAAGAGGAATGGACATCTCTAAAATGGGCCATCACAGAAGTTGGGAAAGAAAACATAGGTACAAAGAAGGTAGCTGCCAAGAAACCATGGGTAACAGAATAAATACTTCAGTTGATTGATGAAAGGAGGAAGTACAAACATGTTCCGGGAAAATCAGGAATACAGAAATACAAGTCGTTGAGGAATGAAATAAATAGGAAGTGCAGGGAAGCTAAGACGAAATGGCTGCAGGAAAAATGTGAAGACATCGAAAAAGATATGATTGTCGGAAGGACAGACTGAGCATACAGGAAAGTCAAAACAACCTTTGGTGACATTAAAAGCAACGGTGGTAACATTAAGAGTGCAACGGGAATTCCACTGTTAAATGCGGAGGAGAGATAAGATAGCTGTAAAGAATACATTGAAAGCCTCTATGAGGGTGAAGATTTGTCTGATGTGACAGAAGAAGAAACACGAGTCGATTTAGAAGAGATAGGGGATCCAGTATTAGAATCGGAATTTAAAAGAGCTTTGGAGGACTTACGGTCAAATAAGGCAAAAGGGATAGATAACCTTCCACCAGAATTTTTAAAATCATTGGTGGAAGTGGCAACAAAACGACTATTCACGTTGGTGTGTAGAATATATGAGTCTGGCGATGTACCATCTGACTTTCGGAAAAGCATCATCCACACAATTCCGAAGACGGCAAGAGCTGACAAGTGCGAGAATTATCGCACAATCAGCTTAACAGCTCATGCATCGAAGCTGCTTGCAAGAATACTATACAGAAGAATGGAAATGAAAATTGAGAATGCGCTAGGTGACGATCATTTTGGCTTTAGGAAAAGTAAAGGTACGAGAGAGGCAATTCTGACGTCACGGCTAATAATGGAAGCAAGGCTAAAGAAAAATCAAGACACTTTCATCGGATTTGTCGACCTGGAAAAAGCGTTCGACAATAGAAAATGGTGCAAGCTGTTCGAGTTTCTGAAAAAAGTACGGGTAAGCTATAGGGAGAGACGGGTCATATACAATACGTACAAAAACCAAAAGAAAATAATAAGAGTGGACGATCAAGAACGAAGTGCTCGTATTAAGAAGAGTGTAAGACAAGGCTGTAGCCTTTCGCCCCTACTCTTCAATCTGTACATCGAGGAAGCAATGATGGAAATAAAAGAAAGGTTCAGGAGTGGAATTAAAATACAAGGTGAAAGGATATCAATGATACGATTCGCTGATGACATTGCTATCCTGAGTGAAAGTGAAGAAGAATTAAATGATCTGCTGAACGGAATGAACAGTCTAATGAGTACACAGTATGGTTTGAGAGTAAATCGGAGAAAGACGAAGGTAATGAGAAGTAGTAGAAATGAGAACAGCGAGAAACTTAACATCAGGATTGATGGTCACGAAGTCAATTAAGTTAAGGAATTCTGCTACCTAGGCAGTAAAATAACCAATGACGGACGGAGCAAGGAGGACATTAAAAGCAGACTCGCTAGGGCAAAAAAGGCAATTCTGGCCAAGAGAAGTCTACTAATATCAAATACCGACCTTAATTTGAGGAAGAAATTTCTGAGGATGTACGTCTGGAGTACAGCATTGTATAGTAGTGAAACATGGACTGTGGGAAAACCGGAACAGAAGAGAATCGAAGCATTTGAGATGTGGTGCTATAGACGAATGTTGAAAATTAGGTGGACTGATAAGGTAAGGAATGAGGAGGTTCTACGCAGAATCGGAGAGGAAAGGAATACGTGGAAAACACTGATAGGAGAAGGGACAGGATGATAGGACATCTGCTAAGACATGAGGGAATGACTTCCATGGTACTAGAGGAAGCTGTAGAGGGCAAAAACTGTGGAGGAAGACAGAGATTGGAATACGTCAAGCAAATAATTGAGGACGTAGGTTGCAAGTGCTACTCTGAGATGGAGAGGTTAGCACAGGAAAGGAATTCGTGGCGGGCCGCATCAAACCAGGCAGTAGAGTGATGCCCAAATATATATATATGTATGTATATATATATAAATATAAATGGAACAGATATAGGAACGTAATGCAAGGTAAATCTACGTTTAGAGGCATGCTGATTGGAAATACATGTGGCGAGCCACAGCACTGGCTTCTTTATGCTCTCCTCGAAGAACTCTCCCGTCATCTCGTACCTCCACTTCAGAACTTTCATGTGCACCTGCTCATCGGTTGAAACTTTAATTCCACTCATATGTGCCTTCAGAAAGGTGGAAAGATGATAATCTCGAAGAGCCAAGTCAGGGGGATAGGGGTGGGGGTGAGTTGGGGGGGGGGGGCGGGGTTCAAAACATCAAACCATATGGCTTCACCTTCGCCTTGGTGGCTAAGACTGTGATAGGACGGGCGTTGTCATGCAGCAGCAAGTACACTTCTCTCGTCAGCATAATCTTCCTTTTGTTTTCAATGCTCATTTTGTGTTTTTTTCAATATCTCGAGATTTCGAGGTAGAATGGGATAGGAATGATGATAGAAATAGGATCACATTTGAGGAAGTGGAAAAAATGGTCAATAGATTGCAGTGCAATAAAGCGGCTGGAGTGGATGAAATTAAGTCGGAACTCATCAAATACAGTGGAATGTCAGGTCTTAAATGGCTACACAGGATAATTGAAATGGCCTGGGAGTTGGGACAGGTTCCATCAGACTGGTCAAAAGCAGTAATCACACCAGTCTTTAAACATGGAAACAGAAAAGATTGTAACAACTACAGAGGAATCTCCTTAATCAGCGTTGTGGGTAAAATCGTCTCAGGTATTGTTGAAAGGAAAGTGCGAGTATTAGTTGAGGACCAATTGGATGAAAATCAGTGTGGGTTTAGGCCTCTTAGAGGTTGTCAGGACCAGATCTTTAGCTTACGGCAAATAATGGAGAAGTGTTATGAGTGGAACAGGGAATTGTATCTAAGCTTTATAGACCTAGAAAAGGCATATGACCGGGTTCCTAGGAGGAATTTATTGTCTGTTCTACAAGATTATGGAATAGGAGGCAAACTTTTGCAAGCAATTAAAGGTCTTTACATGGATAGTCAGGCAGCAGTTAGAGTTGACGGTAAATTGAGTTCATGGTTCAGAGTAGTTTCAGGGGTAAGACAAGGCTGCAACCTGTCTCCACTGTTGTTCATATTATTTATGGATCATATGTTGAAAACAATAGACTGGCTGGGTGAGATTAAGATATGCGAATACAAAATAAGCAGTCTTGCATATGCGGATGACTTAGTTGTGATAGCAGATTCGATTGCAAAGTAATATTTCAGAGCTAGATCAGAAATGTAAGGACTATGGTATGAAGATTAGCATCTCCAAAACGAAAGTAATGTCAGTGGGAAAGAAATATAAACGGATTGAGTGCCAAATAGGAGGAACAAAGTTAGAACAGGTGGACGGTTTCAAGTACTTAGGATGCATATTCTCACAGGATGGCAACATAGTGAAAGAACTGGAAGCGAGGTGTAGCAAAGCTAATGCAGTGAGCGCTCAGCTACGATCTACTCTCTTCTGCAAGAAGGAAGTCAGTACCAAGACTAAGTTATCTGTGCAACGTTCAATCTTTCGACCAACATTGTTGTATGGTAACGAAAGCTGGGTGGATTCAGGTTACCTTATCAACAAGGTTGAGGTTACGGATATGAAAGTAGCTAGGATGATTGCAGGTACTAGTAGATGGGAACAATGGCAGGAGGGTGTCCACAATGAGGAAATCAAAGAAAAACTGGGAATGAACTCTATAGATGTAGCAGTCAGGGCGAACAGGCTTAGATGGTGGGGTCATGTTACACGCATGGGAGAAGCAAGGCTACCCAAGAGACTCATGGATTCAGCAGTAGAGGGTAGGAGGAGTCGGGGCAGACCGAGGAGAAGGTACCTGGTTTCGGTTAAGAATGATTTTGAAGTAATAGGTTTAACATCAGAAGAGGCACCAATGTTAGCACTGAATAGGGGATCATGGAGGAACTGTATAAGGGGAGCTATGCTCCAGACTGAACGCTGAAAGGCATAACCAGTCTTAAATGATGATGATGATGATGATGATGACGATTCATGATCTCAAAATATCGTTGTAGAGTTCAAGTCGCTGAAGAAGCTTGTGGGTGCTCTAGACCCGCTTTTGCTTCTGCTCTGTCAGTTCTTTTCGGGACCATTTTGTGCACAGTTTCCAGTATCTTCTGGACAGTTATGGAAACATACTAGAAATGTCATCCACTGCCAACTGGAAGTATAAAAATCTCGATTACTATCACCAACCCATCAATCAAAATGGAAGGTCTTCCACTCCTCTGTCATGAACATTTGATCTGCATCCACTAAACTCCCTGCACTACCTAAACACACTCGTTCTGTTCATAATACCTTCGTCGTAAATCGTTTTGATTGGGAAAAAGTTTCGGTAGTCGTTACCCCTTTCTAGTTTAGGAAGCGGATGACAACACATGACTCTCACTTGGAATGATTTCTTAACGAGATCTTTCATGCTACAGGACACTACAACGTTAGTTTACTTACTACCGTGTTCCTGCGTCGATCACTCTAGTCAGGGGCCATCCCTTTAGCACACAGCGTTGCTAACTCTCAAGAAACAAGAAACCACAGCACATTAATTTCCCTATAACTTACTTTCTGAACATTTATCTACAGGTCTGGTTACATGTTTCACAATTGTCAGCTGTGTGAACTACAGTAGGAGTGGTTCATTCGGCTTATCGAGGATGAAGTTATACAGTCCATTCTTGTAAGCTGTAAGAGAGGCAATACTATACAGTGGAAATCGCAATGAGGAATGAACGAAAGACTCTCTGGTGTACTACCAGATCCTTGTGCTAAACATGTGTCATATTTTGACAACAGAGTTGACGTATCAGATGCGGTGACTAACTGATTCCTGGAGACATGAAGGGTGTCTGAATGCTCAGATCAAAAGGTTCAGTTCCTTACTAGCCTTCCACCTTGCCTACATTAAAATATACAGATATAAAGAATAAACTGGCTTCAGGACTGTCGTCGCTCGCCTGCTTAGGCTAGTTCTTACTTTTACACATTCTACATTATTATAATTTTTAACAATTTAAAAAATGAAATTTTGTTTGTGTTTAGTCAAGTAACTTTTTTCTTATTTTGACACCTTTTCCTCTTAAGTTTAAATGAGTTAATCTATTAATCTCCTATTTCCAACTTTGATGCATGCGGTGCACATGGTCAGGCCACCCTGATTGAGGTCAGTCTGTGGAAGCTCTCCCTGAGAAACAGTTCATATCGTGTAACACGTCGCTGGGAAGTTCACTAGCAAGTCTTCAAAGCACAGTTTTGAACGTCAAGAATTCGCTGAATGTGGCTAGAGGTGGCGTTACTTCAGACCACTCCCACCTACTGCAGTAATGGTCACTGCAGTGCGTGTACGACGGGTTCCAGAGAGGTTAGATTCCCTGACAGTCTTGTGGCCTTCACCATCAGCTAGTCGCGTATGTGAACGCTGAGTCTGACGTCTGTTCATCTCCACTCCCAGATATAACGGAAGTTTCGTCCAGCAGACATTGGTTGGATGCCGGCTGGTAGCTGTCGCCTACAGATGGTGACCACCTGTATTTTGCTGCATTAAGCTACAGATGCTCTGTCTGTCGTCTAAAATTTCAGAATGTCACACTCCGGCTGGAGGCAGCGACACAGTTGTACCACGTTCATAACAAGTGAGTAAAGCGTCTCGTAGTTGGCGTAAAATTCGAGGTGCACTTGCTCTACCGATCGAAAGTCTTAAGTACAAAATTTGTGTAGCTGCGTCTCGAGCAAGTTTTCGTGTGAAATTCCAGCTACAATTGAGTGTACTGTAGACAAGCCATCGTAACAATGGATGGAGGTACTTATTCAATAGCATGGCGCACAAGACTTGGCAGTAGCTAAAATGCGCAGCAGTACTGTAATGCGGCAAAGACCCACATCAGAGGCCTGCATAGGGTACAAAAAAGAAAAAAAAATTCTCGTTTCTTGCACTCGCAAAGGATTTTCCCACGGCCGAACTCCACCAAATCTCGTGAGATGAAATTCTTAAAGAAAGGTCAAACACTACGTTAAGGCTGCATTATCTACAATCTAATGTATCTATAGGCCACGTAAGAGTATACATAGAAATGCAGCCACAAGTTTTTTAAGTCATAAAGGTTGTATGTGTTTGTGCATGTTCAAGCGCATGAGAAACTGATACGGCAGGTCTTGGATACAGTAAAAAGTTTTAGGTCGCTGCGAAGGTTTTGGAAAACAGTCAAGATAGTGAAGAGACAGGTATAAAACTCCTAGTGCAGTGTTTTAAAGAAAGAAGTGTTTTCAAAAAAGCTGCTCTTTATGTGCCAATACCGTGATCATAACGACGCTATTCCACTTACCAACATACACCTTCATGCTATGATTGTCGGCCAATGTCTGAAATGTTAAGAAAAACTTTGGTCCGTCCTCTGTCTCAGAGTCACAGAGTCGACCACGTACGTGCCTCACATTTGTTCCTTTGCAGTGGATGAAATAAATGAATTTCTTTGGAGCAAGTGATTAGTTGTAAATGACTTTCACTAACAAGAGCAATGTCATCTTTTAGAGGTACACACTTCTCCCATAAAACAGCAATTGTCAAGTTCTCCGAAATACACCTCTGACAGGACGATGACTTCCTCATTTGAGCAGAATTCGTTATCTGAAGCCATTTCATTTTGAGAACAAGGAGGAATCTCAGCAAGTAAAAAACATGGCTCTGAGCACTATGGGACTTAACATCTGAGGTCATCAGTCCCCTAAAACTTAGAACTACTTAAACCTAACTAACCTAAGGACATCATACACATCCATGCCCGAGGCAGGATTCGAACCTGCTACCGCAGCAGCAGCGCGGTTCCGGACTCAAGTGCCTAGAACAGCACGGCTACACCGGCCGGCCGGGAAGTCATATATGGTGTATACGCTGATACAGCAGCAACCTATAATGCATTTCACGCAGTTTTGCAGTAAGAGATCGATATAAATGTGTTGGTGCAGTGTCGTACTGAAACACAACGTTATCCTTCGCCAAATGCGCCACGTTTCGATCAGTTTCATACGGGAGATAACAGGCATCTCACTGTAGTAGTTTATAGCGACTGTTTTTATTTTTAGTAAGACGTGTATGATTGCGTCACAGTTTGCATCACAAAAAAATTGTTACCACAAGTTTCTGGTACTTATCTTTGAAGGAAATTCAGTGGACACAACCCATGGTTTCTATTACAGTTTGATTTCCTGGGTTTTAATTATGATCTCATCGATGGTGGCAACGCGACGCAAGAAGTTCTTTGGATATCGTTACATTGTTCCCAATTCCTTTGAAGTCAAAAGGCATACCCGGTTCTTGCCAGAAATCGCGGCAGCCATAGAGCCCGCAGCAGTTCATCATAACGTTATCGTGTGAAATATTATTTTGACGGTCCCATCAACATACTTACAGACTCCTACATCACGCACTTCGTTCCACGACAGCGAAAATCATATTGACTTTTCAGTTGTTTCTTCGGTAACAACATTTGCGAACAAATGGAGCAATCCTCATGAAAAACAGATCTTCGATCACTTTCATGCAGTATATAACCATCACCATTTATGACTTAAATTATACCGAAATATCCTGTTTTTCCCTTGTCATGTGTTTTCCAAACAAACCTCAAAAAGCGAATTACTGAATAATAGTACACTTTTTCCAACTCAGTGAAAACCACATAACACAAATTACTGAAATGACTGCCAAGTGCAAACTAAGCAGTTGATCAGAGTTATTTTAGGTTTAGCGTCGTCTAACAGTTGACGGTCACGTTTATAACGCCAAGCTGCATTCGCAATGCGATTTGCCTTCAAACGCGGATACCAATCGAAACCCTTCTTACGGAGAAATTTGTGTTACACAAGTTTTCACACTGGTATACCGCAGCAGGTAGTGGTACAGCATTAATTAGCCTTCTACTAGATTTACTGCTATTCCTTTCTTCCATTTAAACCATCTACTCGACTGCCGGAGTGGCCGTGCGGTTCTAGGCGCTACAGTCTGCAGCCGAGCGACCGCTACGGTCGCAGGTTCGAATCCTGCCTCTGGCATGGATGTGTGTGATGTCCTTAGGTTAGTAATGTTTCATTAGTTCTAAGTTCTAGGCGACTGATGACCTCAGAAGTTAAGTCACATAGTGCTCAGAGCCATTTGAACTATTTGAGCCATCTACTCGTAACCATACCTCGTATGTGGGAAACCTCTTGTCTTCATAACCGGTAATCATGCGACAGCATACGCTACCCAATACGTTTCAAAACGCCGCGTATAAGAACAGGATTTTTCCGTCTCTCATACCTCGGGGCTCTGTTGGCGATACAAAGATTGGATTAAGTGTTCTGGATAGACCTTGGACTATGGTTCATTTGTATCCAAGAGAAGTATCGTCTTACTCCAGCTTAACCAAATCCTCTTGGTCTTATATATCAGGGTCGTTCTTTGAAAGAGACAGTACTGGCCTAGTTCGTCGATAGGTTATTAAACCCTGATTTTGTTATTCCTTCCTGGAGAGAATACGTAGTGTCTTCCAACAGTACACTGTGCAATAGTAGCCTTCCTTGGTGATTCAGTCTGTGTACTGGACTCTGTCACCGACCCAGAACCGCGCCTCTGATGACAGGTGGTGATTCCTGCTTGGATAAGGAAGGATTAAGCTTAATGTCACTAAAAGTATGTATGGCAAGGAAATGAAAACTTTCTGGTACCTACAAAAGTCCAAATCATTTGTATAATTTCTTCCAATATTTGTTGATTCATTTGACTATTAATTTTTTATTCAGTACTCTCTAAGAGGAGATCACATAATGTGAACTACCAGTAAGAAAGTAAATAGGACCCACCACACTATATACAACCAAATAGCGAGAAAACCCGCAGCTAACAGATACAGGTGCATCTTCAGTCCAGATACAGTCTTCATTTATATCTCGGTAACAATAAATGGCCCTGGCAAAGAACACACGTCGTCTTGGAAGTAGCTGATTTGAAGAGATTTCTCATTCATAAGGTTCTGTAACACCGGTTGACTATGCCGAAATGCCCTACTTTTGAGGCAGTATCTTTGTATCAGGTCTGACTCGTCCTTTGCGTGCAGTAGGAACTAAAGTTTCTTCCCAGTTTTTGTCAACGTTTGACGCGTTATAGCTTTTTCATTGTCGCATGTCCAAGCGAAAATGTTGTCATTTGAGAAGAAGGCACATATTCTGCTTTGATATGCGGAGTTTAAACCCATTGTTATGGTCCAAAGGCAGGTCCGTTCTGTTTACAAGAAAGTGGCACCAGCCACAAAGAGGATAAAAGAATGGCGTAGGTAGCTTCTGATCACTGGCAACGTTCTGAAGTGGCATGCAAGGGGTCGATGTGTCTCTGGAGAGTAAGTTGATATTGTCCTCCAAAACGAAGTCAGGTTTCACAGGAACTTCAGATGCCACTTATAACTATTCATAAGGTCTCCAAAAAGCGGTTGTATTTGTATTCACACTAGGTGCAGATTCTGCAAGCCATAATGCCGGACGAGAAGCAATGGCGATATGGATTTGCACGTGAAATACTTATACGAATCAACTGGAATACTGCTTTCTTGTTAAGTGTAATATTTCCATTTGTCTGGAACTGAGAATCACAGACTCTACAGAGTATCAAGGAAAAGGTGCGAGGTCGGCCCTCGGGGAGTGTTTTGTGTGGTCTCACATGCAACAAGATAACTGGACTGGTTTCCTTGCTGAGGAGACTGACACAGGACGAAGTACCTAGCCACGTTGGAGATATTTGTTTTTCCCAAGGCTGAGGACCTGCAACCAAAATTTGTTTTCAACAAGATGGTACTCAGCGTCACTGATTGTTGGAAGTTCAGACATCTCTGAATCGAACATTCTGAAGTTGTTGGATTGGACGAGAGGGACCCGTGAATGGCCTCTGCGTTCTTGTGACATCACACCATTAATATATATTTCTCTTTGGGACTAGAAAAGGACAGAGTGTTCGCCACTGCAGTGAGGGAGCTTCAAGACTTCCGCACCTGGGTTGTGGCAGTCACTGGCACCATCCCTCCGGACATGTTGCAGCAGATCTGGATGGGTGTTGAATACAGGTTACATTCTTCGCGACACCTCAGGAGCTCACATGGAAGTCTTCTGAATTGATCTTGTAGCTTTCTTTTGAAAACTTAAGTTGACATACAAGTTATTTTTTGAGAAGAAAATAAATTTACTCCATTTAATTTTGTTTTGGAAGCAAACTGAAAAGAGGGTATTACTGTGTAGGCAGCCTCTAAATTAATTTCTGCAATTTTTATTCTGTATTCGTTATTTGTTACCGTTTATCATATATTCACTTGTACCGCCACATTGCTTGTTAGAAAGTACAGTTTTCATACTCTGTAAAGACATGGAAAAGCTGAATCAACAACAAGAGACAAACCGAAGCAAAATGTTGGCTCTACCGCTAATGTCAGACATCCACGTAAACATGTGATACTATGAGAATATTAACATTATAATTAAATGGAGCGATTGACGATATGGAAACTTCACCGAAACGTGTCTGGGTGTTCGACGAGAAGAATTTGTGTTTGCTCAAGGCCGAACAAGATGTCCATAATTATATATTATGAAACACACGAGGACAAACAGATTGTTTCAGTCACGAATACAACAACACAGCTCGCAACACCTGAATAGGGCAACTGGGTCGTTCATCAAAATATCCTGCAGAAAAATGGAATCAATAACACCTGAAAACACACAATTTCCACTTGGTAACTGACAGGTCTTGTCAAAACCAAACGTTTCTGTTATAGAAAATCAATATTGTGACAGAGGGTTCAAGTGGTCGCAGTAATCGTTGGGAATGCAATGTCTCAAATTAACTTATTTCTTGACCATGGGACGCTGATTATCGTATCTCCAGTTATCACTTTGTGTTCAAACTCATCACGATAACAACCGAGAATTAAGCGTGGTAATGGCGACGAAATAAAAACCTATTTCCGTACAGGTTCCGGAACCGATGTAATGCAAAACTTTTTTTGATGTGTGTACCTGGGAGCTTTACCATGGTAACTAGGCCGCTAATGCAGTCATGTGGTTTGGTCTGACACTGTTGTCCCCTGCTGTCGCGGTACGGCAGGTTTTTCGAATCGATGTGAGTAGTGGAAGCCAGCGGGCGGTCATTGCTGTCCTGACCAAAATGTCGTCTAAGTTGTTGTGCTCTGAGCCATGACTTATTTATATTTTTTCCACCATCGACTCGATTATGAGACGGTGGTCTCCGAATAATAGACCCTCTGCTTCTGTTGTGGTTCCCGTTCCTTTAAAGAGAGGTGGTCTTCCGCTTCGTTCTTCGTCATTTAGATTTTTTTGACAGCACTTCAAGCGTCCGAGCCTCTGCAACTACTGTACTATTACAATGGACAATAGTTGGTTTACCCACCAAATTAGTATGAACTGTCTCAGCGTTGCTTGTCTTCTAATGCAGAAAACCAATTACCGCAAATTTCTCCACTTTATCAGAGGGCTTCGCCTTCTTGTCTTAGGTCTTCTACGGTACTGTCGCCCAGGGATATCAGTGTGTACCAAGACTGCTGTCGTGAAGCTGCAAAGTCAGGAAAAATTGGTTACGTCCTTTTCGTCCGACATGATAGTTAAACCTTTATGGCAACCCCCCGTATTTTTTTTTTTTTTTTTTTACATGTGTTCTGACTGGTTTGATGCAGCCCGCCACGAATTCCTCTCCTGTGCAAACCTCTTCATCTCAGAGTAGCACTTGCAACTTACGTCCACAATTATTTGCTGGATGTATTCCAATCTCTGTCTTCCTCTACAACTTTTGCCCTTTACTGCTCCCTGCTCCATGGAGGTCATTCCCTCACTTCATAACATATGTCCTATAATACCGTCCCTTCTCCTTTTCACTGTTTTCCACATTTTGCTTTCCTCTCCGATTCTGCACAGAACATCCTCATTCCTTACCCTATCAGTCCACCTGATTTTCAGCATTCGTCTGTAGCACCACATCTCAAATGCTTGATTCTCTTCTGTTCCGGTTTTCCCACAGTCCATGTTTCACTACCTTACAATGCTGTGCTCCAGACGTACATTTTCAGAAGTTTATTCCTCAAATTAAGCAGATATTTGATATTAGTAGACTTGGCGAGGCATGCCCTTTTTGCTATTGCTAGTATGCTTTTCATATCCTCTTGGTTCCGTCAGTCATTGGTTAGTTTACTGCCTTACTTAAGAAACAGAAAAGATCGAGAAAACGCAAAGACGGATGCGATAAAGAGTATGAATATAAATGTTTCAGAAGTGGAAAATAACAAAGAAACTGTATAAATTCTTCTATTTTTAACATTGCACAAGACAGCAGAAGCTAAGAAGGTTGATCGATGTTGTTTAGCACACTCAATGAAATATTTCTTCGCAAAAATTAGCCTACAGTTATTGGATACCGGCGTAAAACTAAGAAATTAATTTCAGAAGCTATGTGTCTGAAATATTGCAATATATGTATCTCGAAAGCAGTTAACGTCAGTATTGGAGAATAAAGCTGTAAACGTTTGAAATGTGATGTTACAGAGGAAATTTATTAAATATAAAATAGAACTACAGCGTAAAGAAAAAATCGAGGGTGGGAGTAAATGCAAGAATAACAGACACGTTAGAGAGTGGAAGTCAATGCTAGAATAGCAGACCGTTAATGGACCATCTGTTAAGCCATCCAGAGATGATTAAGTTTTCTCTGCAAGAATATACCTGGCATTTCTTCCTTGAAATATGCGAGTTGCCTTAGAAGCTGTGTGCCCTCTCCGTACCTACACAGAAATCTAAAGGCACGCTATGCTGGAGACCTTGAACTTATGACACTGCCCGACTCGACCTACCTATCGATCGCATAATATTGACTTTCGTGGAGGTGTTTCCGGACGGCCAGAACGAGCACCCATGTCGACAGCAAAACTTAATTTTACTTGACATAGAACAGCTGTAATACTTTTCCACATAAAGTGCCCATTAATTGGTCTCACTACTGTCAGTAAAAACTGGTAATGCAGACTAATCGTCAACTGTCCATTTAAGACACAATCTAATCTGTGCTTCTAGTTTACCAGAAACATGCGGGACCAAATTTTCCTCTCACTTTTATTTATTTTATGTCAGTACAGTAGGATGAGTTTGAAAACAGATTTTAAAATCCTCTATCCGTCTATTGTTCAACTTTACCTGTAATAGAAGGTCCAGTTTGGAATATTAACAATGTTTTAACTTAAATAAGTTTGGAATCACGGCCTGGCGCAATTCTTTCATTTGGACGTCACTTTGGCGATCTGAGTGCCATTAATTCCAACGGAACCCTGTTTTTCCCCCACGGTCACGCTTCCAAGCAGTAGCCGGACCCAACATTGCTTAACCTTAGTGATCGGGTGCGAACCAGTGTCGCCAACCTGACAAAGATGTTGGTTAGCAATATTATGAGAGTGATAGATTGCCGCTCACTGTAAAGATGACGAGTTGCAGATACTTAAAACGTCTTTACGGTGAGTAGCAATCTATGCTTTTCATAATATTGTCAACTTTATATGTGCCAGCTACAAAGGTTCAGCGGGAACAGAAAAACAAAAGTGGTTAATTTGCGTTCTATTGGCGTAGTGCTTTTGGTTTTCTCCATTTAACGACCTGTAAACTTCCACAGAGATTGCTGAAAACAGTCTCAGTGAAAACTTACCCGACCATCCTCTCAGTTATAGATTACACAGAGTTTAATGAACTATAACTGATGTTTTATTTCATGGTCATTGCATTAACAAAATGGTTGAAATGGCTCTGAGCACTATGGGACTTAACTTCTGAGGTCATTAGTCCCCTAGAACTTAGAACTACTTAAACCTAACTAACCTAAGGACATCACACACATCCACGCCCGAGGCAGGATTCTAACCTGCGCCCGTAGCAGTCGCGCGGTTCCTGACTGGAGCGCCTAGAGCCGCTCGTCCACCCCGGCCGGCCATTACATTAACATATAATAAACTAGTGTCATGGACTGTTAATGACAATTTATGTGGAAATCAGTCATGTGTTGTTTAATATGATGTATCCAAACTAATGACAGCTCCTTTCTTTGCTCGATTTAAATCCAGGAACCATTCTGTGGTGAATGAGACGTTTTATACACATACTGCTTATTGTAGACGGCAGTAATATAATTCTATGGTTTTCTTTTACCTCTTGTTGGTTTCCTTTCCAGTGAAGTAGAAAAACTGAAAAATTGTTCCGCCTTTAGATAACGTTATTGTAAAACAGTGATGTGAAAATTCATTAAGATCACCAAAAAAGAGTCTCGATCTCATAACCATTAATTAAAAAAACTTATCAGTTTCGACCTCTAGTAGTAGGCCGAAACTGCTCGTATTTTTAATACCTGACTATCTGATCGAGAATCCTTTTTACTAGTTTTATTCTACTTTTAATCAATTGACTTCCTCTGTACATATTCTGTAAATAATCTGGCGAGTTGCATTTTATTATCTTGCTTGCTGCTTTAACTATTTCTGTGCAGATATCGCCATCTCCTGTCTCCTTTCCTTTCTTCATACCCCAAATAGCTTTATACGAGGTGCATTCAAGTTCTAAGGCCTCCGATTTTTTTTCTCCGGACTGGAAAGAGATAGAAACATGCGCATTGTTTTAAAATGAGGCCGCGTTCATTGTCAATACGTCCCAGAGATGGCAGCCCCGTACAGCAGATGGAATTTTACCGCCAGCGGCGAGAATGAGAACTGTTTTAAATGGCGACGTTTTCCTTACTTGAACAGCGTGCAGTCATTCGTTTTCTGAATTTGCGTGGTATTAAACCAATTGAAATTCACCGACAGTTGAAGGAGACATGTGGTGATGGAGTTATGGATGTGTCGAAAGTGCGTTCGTGGGTGCGACAGTTTAATGAAGGCAGAACATTGTGTGACAACAAACCGAAACAACCTCGGGCTCGCACAAGCCGGTCTGACGACTTGATCGAGAAAGTGGAAAGAATTGTTTTGAGGGATCGCCGAATGACTGTTGAACAGATCGCCTCCAGAGTTGGCATTTCTGTGGGTTCTGTGCACACAATCCTGCATGACGACCTGAAAATGCGAAAAGTGTCATCCAGGTGGGTGCCACGAATGCTGACGGACAACCACATGGCTACCCATGTGGCATGTTGCCAAGCAATGTTGACAATGGATGAGACGTGGATGCCATTTTTCAATCCAGATACAAAGCGCCAGTCAGCTCAATGGAAGCACACAGATTCACCGCCACCAAAAAAATTTCGGGTAACCACCAGTGCTGAAAAAATGATGGTGTCCATGTTCTGGGACAGCGAGGGCTCACCTGCAACAGTTTTAGTGGAACACAATCACCCACCCACCCTATAGTACTGACTTGGCGCACAGTGACTATCACCTGTTCCCTAGGTTAAAAGAAAATTTGGCCAGAAAGCGATTCAGCTCCGACGACGAGGTGAAAGAAGAGGTTCATAACTTTCTGAACAGCATGGTGGCGAGCTGGAATGACGTGGGCATGCAAAAACTGCCACAGCGTCTACAAAAATGCATCGACATAAATAGTGATTATGTCGAAAAACAACTATATGTTCAATCTGTAAACTGATGTAAACCATTGTAGAAATAGACCTTACTTTTGGATTTCTGCACTAATAAAACACCTGCAGTCAAACATTTAAGTGTGCGAAAACAGCAGCGCCGTGATGTATTGTTGGAAATGATATGAAAGTGTAATATAGGTTGTGACAGGTAAATGATTACAAAAACGTGGCGATTGTGATTGCGTGGGATGAACAACTGCCTACATACGATCGTGTTACAGGTATTCAGAATGTTTCACAGTTCCTATTACCTGCTTCAGGGAGTTGTGGAGGGAATTAGAAGTGTACAGTTCTTATATGAAACCCAAGTCCGCAAATGTAGCGTTAGGACATAGATCGGATCGCTCTGAAATCTTTCACTTCACGATATGCACACTGACTGAGAACAGGGCGCCGATCAGTCCCTGTTGTAATTGTGAAACCACGTTCCATTGTCATACGAATACAAGAACGACCGTGAGAAATTAGGAGGCGTGACCGTGGCGCACTCTCGACTTGACTAGAACGTCCTTCATGCCGCAGAAGATAACTAGACGACGAGTACTCCAAACATTGCCCATGCCGGGGGTCCTATACTGTAGAACACACAGGTGGGAGTTCACTGTCTCTGCTGTGTGCATGCCTGGAAGCAAACGATTTAAAAGATATCTGACTTCAAACTTATTTTACACCCAAAAAGTACATTTACGCACATGGATTCCTTAGAAGAACTGTATGTAGCAAGTACTCTCTACAACGCCTAGATAGACCCTACATATCCAGAATGTTTCACAGTTACAATCACAGAGTTCAATTTACTGTAGTAAATAGGGAGAGCAAAAAAAGAAGAAAAAAATAAATATTTTTTATATAAAACAATGTCCAGAAACCTCATCCAACGATCCTCCAAAGCATTGAAAAACTAACATGCATGGTGAGCCATCTGACCATAACTTGCAATATCTCCATTGAACATATGAAAAGTGTGATTAACGAATCAGTAGCAGAACTTAGTAAAATAAGGGCGGTTTGTGACGTACACAGAAGGACAGAAACCGTAGTGTGCTTGCTGTAGGCAAAGGTATGCAGAAGCCAACTGTGCTGCAATATTGGACACAACAAAGAGCATACCCAAGATATAAGCAAGGTGTTGGAAGCGAAGGGAGAGAGGTCATTTGTGTTTAGCAAAAGGAAATTGGTGGATGTAGCGACTCACAATTTCTTAGAAAATAATACTCAGACCTATTGAAAACTGTGTTCATTAATCATTTCATCAGTCTCCACTGTTCGAGTTGATCGGACTTTGTCCTCTCAGTTAGCCTCTGTTGTTTATGTTGCGCAACATCATCTTTTAGCTTTTCATATCAGAGTGACTTTTGTGTTTGTCCAACTGGGGTGTCTGCATCTCTCGATGTTTTTGAGAGTAATCTTTAATTTGGAAGGCCATTGTGCCACCAATTTGTGCTCTGATGTGCATTGATTGCGACTCTGCTTATGGTCGCCAGTGGCAGGCTGCTCAGTAGGTGGTAGGCCTCCTTCAGTAGAGAACAGAATGTTTCCAACTCAGCAGATTGTATGCTCCTCGCAACAAAATTATATAGCATTCCCAATGAAGTGCATCAAAGAGTGTGACAATTCTCATCATAAATTGGCTGAATCCATGTCCCCTTACAGTAATTTCATCAACGAACTATAATATGTTGTTTAAAGATGAATCTTATTTTAACTATTATTCGACAGAACTTTTCGAAATAAACACAAGATTGTTTCCACACCAGAATGTGGGAAGTAGCATAGTTCACAGACATTACCACATCTAGTTCAAGTACTGTGTATTGTCTCAGTGCTGTCAGACTATGCCCAACTACTGATGCTGATTGACTAATGTTTGTGATGTTATATTATAACCCATCCTATTTAGAATGCTGCTTGCTTTTGCCAGGACTGAATTCAGGATTTATAATTGTGAATTTAACTGCGAGAATTGTCTGGAATGATGAGTTAACACTGAGAATTTCTATGCATGCTTGAGGAATCTGCATAAAGTACAGCAGAAGATATCGTTAAGTGCTTCAAGGATGACTACAGGTTTTTGGCTTATTTGAGAGTACATTGGTGGGAAGGTTATGATGTGCACACTTAAGGTAATATTATTTTTCCTACCAACAGGTGAAGAACAGTTCTTGGTACATTTATTGTGTTTCATCCTTTGTGGCCATTATTCTGATGCATTTTTGAACTTTTATTTTAATGTGCTTATAAAGATGTTTCTTAATATTAATGCCATATTCTATGAACAATTAGATTCTATTCTACATTAAAGTCATCAACAATGGTTAATGTAGCGTTTATTCTTGTTAGCTAATAATAATACTCACTGTATTCTAAATTTAGTATTGCCCAAATATTTTCTTTTAGAAACACTCACAAATACTTTTGAATATCCAAAATAACAACATTAACTACAGTTACTTACAAAATTCTAATGGAAATATTCAAGTTTGATGAAATCAAAAGGTGCAAAGAAATCTGTAAGCATTCTGGTAATCTTTCTGACTTGTCTCTTCAGTACTGGTTTATAAATGGCTAGTAAAAACGTTTGCAAAGTACTATTTTCTTCATAACATATGAGATGACAGAGGATGGCCAAAATAAAACTGAAGTGGAAAACAATTAAGACTGAAGTTAAATACATTGACCAAATTTATGAATAGAACATGCTACATATTGTCACATTATATCTGATAATCACCAAACTGCTTCACTAAATGCCTGTCTCACAATATTTTAATTTTGTTTATCCACAAGTAATTCTCTTTTCCCCACGTGGTGTCACATTTCAGATACAAATAGTGTCACACACACACACACACACACACACACACACACACACACCTCCCCCTCTACAGCATGAGAGATTTGGGCCTACAGGCCTTGGGACACTCACTATGTAAGAAAAATTAGTCACTTACCTGCCTTGATACCTCTTACAGTGTGTTGTGGAGAACCAAGCTTTGTTAATAAACGAAATAAATAATGCATGTGCTTGTTTCTTTTCGTATCTTTATCCTATTACATGATGTTAACAAGCTTTAACTGAAATACCAAGCTGATTATATTGATATTAATTGGCCTGTGTTTATTTTGTCAATTTTCCATAAGTAAGGTATCAGTACCCACTTAAGTCCTGAATAGAAGTGTGTTTTTAAACATTGAGGTACAGTATTAATAGTGCACTTGCAAACTGTACTATGATCTTTACAATTGCATTTTTACAGATTTATTACCCACTTGTGGCAAACGAAATCCACCAAGAGTAAAGGTGATCAAACTTTGGAATTGTAATTGTATTTAACATTACTGTATGGAATGAGATTTTATTACTCTGGCATTCATTGTCTAATATTCAAGATTGAACTTCGTTTGCAGGGACCAAAGGCATAAGACATACCACATGGGTAACACCAATGACAAAGTGCTGCCAAATGATGTGAATTTTGCCTTGAGGGTTTATCCTGAACAGTTTGCTTTCTGTGTTTAAATATGGATGTAATACTCGTTATTTGTGGGAAAGCAATTTATAAATAGCCAATTTTTTAATCAGTGATTTTGTGACACTGAAATAAAAAATACTGCAAACATACAAATCTGCTAGGAGTGATAATATTACATAGAAAACCAAAATTATTTTGTATTTAATGTTTCTTGGGTAAATATGCTGAGTTCTGTGAACTATGTAATACGCTCAGGAACATGTACAAGAGAGTTGCACCCTGGTTTCCTTTGGTCAGAAAAAATTAAAACGAAACCAATATTGTCTTGGCTATGACCTTGCCGCAGTGGTAACAGCAGTTCCCATCAGATCAACGAAGTTAAGATCTGTTGGGATTGGCTAACACTGTTGGCCATTGTCCTGGAGTGCCAAGTGCTGCTGACTGCTTGACTGACAAGTAGCGATATCAGCCACGATAGCTGAGAATGGCTGGGATTGTGGTGTGCTGACGACAGGGTCCTCTGTATCTGCACTCGGTGATGCCTAAGGGCTGAGGATAACACAGCAGTCGGTCAGTATCATTGGGCCTTCAAGGCCTTTTCGGATGGTGTTTGTTTGCTTATTTTTGTTATTTTAAACATTTTCTTGATCATGCTGGAACCACATTATAAATGATTCTACATATACTGACTATTACATCAAATTGTGTTGATAGTAAGTATTGGAACAGAATAGATAACTGAAGATAATAAAGATACAGACATATATTTCATACCCTTTAGAAGCAACCCTAACATTTTGTACTGCTGCACAAATGCAGGACGATATCACGCTGTTACAAGCATTGGCTGTAACTGTAATTAATTTACTCAGGAAACTTGTATATGTTTTGTTATAAGGCACAGCTTTGTTACAGGGCACAACTTCCATCCATTTGAACCTGCTTACAGTAGTCAAACCTTGGTGCACCTGTGAATGGCCACTGCCAAACTGCCAAGAGACAGCTGGATCACTCTGTTGCTGATCATGCTACCCAGCATGATATCCTTGAATTCAATGACTGCTTCACTGACTGGATTCTTTCCGCCTACACCATCCTGCTCACCTCAACCTTCCCTATCCCCTACTCTACTCCCACTCAAGCTCTACACACCCTTCTACCCCACCAGTGAATTGGCAGAATCATTTTCCTTTCTCTACTTTTCTCCATTCCCCACATAGCCCCATCTTTGCCTCCTGTTGTTCACATTTCACAAATGGGATTTCAAACTGTTTACACAAGCAATTTTTGTCAGTTCTACAAAAGTACAAAATGCACATAATCTGTTTTTCATCGTAAGCGTCAATCTCTCATAGTGATATCTGAAACTGAAATCATTATTTAATGTACAGTTTACTGCAATAGGTGTGCAATTGTTGCCATTTGTAGCATTCAGTTTTTGGATTATGCTGTCTCTCAATTGTAAAATTGCAGTTCTTTTATTTTGGACTATGCCATACTGTATTGAGAAGTTCATAAACCATGTTGCTTATTCACTACCTGTGTGTTGTAACATAAAACAAATTTCGGTTACCGCTCTTAAAACATTTTGGCAGCCTATTGTACCACTTGTGTCTATTTACAAATTTTTGTTTGTGTGTAGTAATGGTATTGTGATCATGTATCTTATTTCACATATTTCACTAATCTTGGTAGTATACAGAAAATAAAATGTAACTGTGAAAGCAAATATCTTTTTCTATGTTTTCTTGTAACACATCCTGACATGAGCTCCTTCCTACATAAGTTGTACCTACTTAACCCAGAGTTCTTTTTTGTAGCTCTCTGTCTGAGGTACATATAGTGAAATATTTATACTGGTTAGTACCTTCATGGATGTAGATCTGACACAAATGTTACTGTTCTCTTTTACAACAAGATTGTTCTGTTACTGTGTGTACTAAACCACAGAAATACTATTATGAGAACATGCTATACCAAGAGGTGTAATGCTTATCCCTGAACTAGTTACAAATTTGGTATTTAACAGAAACCGAATTCAATATTATTCATCTGTCAAAGATAGTTTTAATCCAGAGAGTTATGTAAATGCAACGAATGGTCTCCTGTACTTTTTTATTTATCCTATTTGGCCTTCTATTTAGTCAAAGTTTCCAGTACTTGGAAGGTGTTTATTATTTACAGATTCATCACCTCAACAAACTCATAGCATTAGTTTGTGTATTACTCCATAATTTCATTGTAGGATGTGCATATTAATATTGTGTATAATATTAGTTTTCCTGAGTTTGCCTGATGAACTTTAAATTGACTTAACTGTAACTCTTACAAGCATATCTCATATATGAAGAATAGAAACTTTACAAAAATTACTTATTCCTCATATGATCTGTTCACTTCATGAAATAGTAACAAACCCTTCAAGTGCCAATGAGCAAACCATACAGTTTAGCATTTAGTACTGCAGTTTTCGGCAAGCTGTTTTCCAGCTGGAAGGGAAGTAGCTTACAAAATGCTTTTTTCTTTTTCATGTGCAGTCCTCTCGTGGGCATGTACAGAAAAACCCCAAGGAGGGGGTGCTACAGATATCTTGAGCTATCTCAAGAAAGCTGTGGATCTTCTCGAAAGTCACTCTTATTGGAGCTATACGCATCAATAGTTGCCCATATTATGCGTTAATTATACTAAACTATTGTTATATTATTAGCAAAAATATTGTTACGAGTCTCTTGACTAGTCTTCACATTTGTACTAGCCACAACTAGGACTTTTTATTTATTCATTTTTCAGTCTTAATACTTCTGCTTCTGAATGTAAACTAGCTTCCTATTCAGCCAATAGTCCATATTTACAATGCTATAAATTGAAGGTTCTCTGTACAAGAAAACAGTAGGACATTTGTGACTTTTCTCAAACAAATGCCAGACAGAATGACACATTGAGATCACTAGAATGGCCGCGATTTTTCTCATAGATATGTAGTAGCTATCTACATGCTAGGCAGAAACATATAAAATATGATGACAGAGACACGCATGCTACATTGGGAAATACACTACTCGATAACTCGATTCAACCTAGTTGACTGATGAAAGAAATTTATGAATAGCATGTGGGCTGACTGGTGGGGGCACTGGGGGGGGGGGGCAATGTGGGCAGGGGGGGGGGGGCAATGCAGTGGCCCCACAAGAGGGGGCGCGCAGCCCCCAAATGCATCTGCTACTGGTCCTCTCATACTTAGTTCTATGGTTAGCCACATTTTATGTTTAGTGCATCATTAGGAAGCTTTTGTTCATCATTAGTGGCCCTTCAGTTGCCCAATGAAAAGCCAAACACACTTTGTAATGTCACTGACCTGGTTATATTGCTGGTGTTCTTTGGTAACGCTAAACTATCTCAATCTCTGAAATTGGCTGGAGATGTAGTCTAATATTTCAATGATGGACAAGACACCATTGATTTAAATTGAAGATTACTTCACATTTCTTATAGTCAAAACATGTAATGATGAAGATTAACTTTTTATAGTTTATAGTTCGAATACACTAAGTCAGCTACTACACTGGATGAACTATAAACAGGTGCAGGTTCTTTTCATGTTGAAGTCCTCATTCACGCCAGTAAAAAATATATCTTCACAAAATAACATTTCAAAGAACTCAGTCACTTAGACTTTACTAACACTTTAACACAGAGAAGTTATGGGGATGAATACAGTCAAATTTTCCAAAGTAGTTCATGAAATGATCACAATGACTGACTGTTTCAGTAAGATCTGTTCATATTAGTGACTTTGACTTTGAAATTTGGAACAGATGAGTGCTCTCTATGAATTTTTACATTGAGATAGTAAGATGAAAATAGCTAATCATCACTCTGATATGGGGACGTTAATGTAACATTTACTAGCAGTAATTTCATATTGCTTTGTAAACAGAACAATATTGAAATTAGTGGCAATGACATTATGGGGAAGCAATTAATAATTTGGTTTAGCTGTGTGATGTTCTAGTTCAGAAAAATTATGCCAAGAAAATTATAAATTCAGTTATGATGTTATAAACCTACTTTAAGGCCAATTAATAATAATATTATCTGCATTGTTGAAATTTTAATTATGAATAACTTTTTAGTTAATGACTTCACAAATTATAAAATGTTTCCTGGAAGAGTGAAATTAGGGCTTTCAAACAATTTATGTCATTCTGGAAATAAACAAGTGTTACCTCACGACATGTGTCTGAGCATATGGCTTCTGAATAAAGCGAATTGCAGTTTCCTCTTAAATTAATATGTATACTTAAAAATTAGCAATATTGTTGGCATTAGCAGAACTCAAATAAACTGATGAATAATGAATTTTACTGAAACTTCCTCTAAATACTAACTTTAGTGCTTTACGTAAAAGTGGTACATCTACTGTCAGCATAACATAAAAAAACAAAAAGAAGAAGGTTATCTAAGGAGTAGAGTTATAGCAAATGATGTTGCTAAGTTTCAAGTTCCTCATATGTTCATTAGAGCTATGTCTCCTGCTGCCCCACCTTGAAAAAGTGAGTCTACACTTCTCAAATCCTAAATGATGCATTTAAATCAGTGTTTATGAAGTTACTGTTGATCGCTTAAGCACTGCAGATAAGTTGGCTAAAGTATGAAAACCTACCAAATTTAGGGAAATCTTTAGCCCAGCATACAGCTGCAAGTTTCTGAGGGGAACATGGTATTAAAAGAAATAAAATACTGTAAAATAATAATAGAACACTTGTTTACTTAATACATGAATCTACAAAAACAAAATTAGTGGCAATGGCGTACAAGAGCAGTCAGATTAATATGAAACAGATGGAAAAAAGTAAGTAAATTATTCATTAATACAGAAGTAATTGCCATAGTTGTTGACACATTTATCCCACTGTAGGACAAGATGGTCAATGTGTTTGTGGAAAAATGTTTGCAGGTGCCTCCAGAAAAAAAAAAAAAATTGTACCCAGGCATTCACCTCTTCATCTAAAGCAAAAGGACAGACATGAATGCCTTTGTTCAGGGCTCTAAAATGAGAAAATCATGTGGGGAGATAACCAGCGGTTGTGGCCGAGCGGTTCTAGGCACTTCAGTCTGGAACCACACTGCTGCTATGGTCGCAGGTTCGAATCCTGCCTTGGGCTTGGATGTGTGTGATGTCCTTAGGTTAGTTAGGTTTAAGTAGTTCTAAGTCTAGGGGACTGATGACCTCAGATGTTAAGTCCCATAGTGCTTAGAGCCATTTGAACCATTTTGAACGTGGAGAGAGATTGAGACTCTATGGAGAATGTGTTAGGGTTTCATAGTGAAACTTCTGCTGCGCACTCTGTACAAACTTTGCACGCGTTTTGTTGGCAGGTTGCTTCAGATATACTGCAGTGTTTTGTCTTGGAAGTCTTCACACAACATCAACACAGTCCCTAACTCTTCTCATGTGATTTGCATGTTTTTGGAGCCCTGAAGAAAAACATTCTAGGCCATCCATTTGCTTCACACAAAGAGGTGCACATTTGGGTATAGTCATGGTTCGATAGGCAACTGCCAACATTATCCCATGAAATGATTGACCATCTTGTCTCACAGTAGCATAAATGTATTAACAACTATGGTGATTATTTTTCAAATAATAAACAGTTTACTTCTTTCCTTCCCATCAGTCTCGATTTTGTTTCACTGTTTTGCATGAGTGTAACCAAAGATATTACAACAAAAGATGAATGTGAAAGGGCTCAGATCCCATGGAGAGCCAATCACAAGATATTTTCATTTCATTCATCAATTTCAAATTGTTTTTAAGGTCTGCTATATTGACCCAATGATAACATCTATAGTGTCAGATTCGTGATTAGGTTGAAATTTTTTAATTAATACATACTAATATTTTTTGATGTGAGCAGTTCAAACCTTCTCCTCTACCTCCATCCAGCCCTCCAGTTTCTCTGTGTGATGGTGGGGAGCAAGGACATAACTGACAAAAGACATATAAAACTGGCCATTACAACAACTCGATACATTCTTGTTGCAATAAACAAATTTAGTTTACTACACCTGTACTATCAGGTTACGTTAAAAAATGTACATTCTGATGAATAAATTATTACTCTGTCAACCACCACACTGAGAAGTGTGTGCTGATCAAACACACAGAATCTAAGTGAAACTCAGAATTTCTCTTGTGGTCACGTCTATTACAACAGTAACTTCAATACATGAGGTCTTGGCAACTACCAATAACCAAACACACTACTCCTAAGAAAAACTATGATCTTGACTCTAGTCTTTAAGGTTGTGTGTTAACTTTCACATATGCTTCTGTTTACATATTATGTTTCTTCAACAATAAAGTGAATTTTGTATCTATAGTAGTGCCATCTCATATCACTATTGAATCTGTTTATTTTTTCATGAATTATTAATTTCATTTTGTGTACTATCGTTACTCATTAATGACCTTCAGTGGATCACCTAATATCTAGAGCTTTGGATCCTGTTTTCCATACCTACATATCAAATTTTCATTTTGAAGCCAAGGCAATCTAAACATTGAAAGGCCAGCTTCACTTGATTGTGCAACTACATGCCATGCCAGTTTTCATGCAACAAACTTAACCTCATCTGCACCACAATGGCAGGATCCACATGTGACAGCTCCATTCCAAATGGCAGCATAAGCTGGCTACCACTGTATGCCACCCCAGATCATGGCCTACACCAGTTGATGCAAGAATTCATACCACAACCTTTCATCTCAATGCATCTACCATTTATGTCCACATCTTACCCACTGCAGAAGCAGGACAATTATTCCAGATTCATGCTGCAAGTCAGCAATCAGCATTGAAACCTACTGACTCATCCTTCAATAACCACAGTTGTTCCATCCATGTTTACAAGTAGTTTTCTCATCCATGCCTGCTGTGTCATGCAACACATGTGAGCAGCACCTCACTATCCCTTCCATCCCCCCACCCCCCTCCCCCACGCATGACCTCCCCATACAGCAATCTTGGATGATGCATCACATCTCCATACCACTTCATATGGTGCCATCAATCAAGATTTTACAAAATAGCCACATATATCAAAGCCTCCTCTGCACCATATGGCAGTTCAACTGCTGGTTATGCAACATGCTCCTGTAAGCTGATTTCCAAAGTTCTCTCAACTGCTAAAGGAAGACATCTACATCTACATAGATACTGCTCAAGCCACTTTCCTCTTCCACTCACAAATAGAGCAAGGAAAAAATGACTGTTTGTGTGCCTTTGTACAAGCCATTATTTCTGTAATCTTACTTTGATGCTCCTTATACTAAAGGTACACTGGCAGCTATAGAACCATTCTGCAGTCAGACTCAAATGCTGGTGCTATATTTTTTTGTATTTTGAATTTTTTGTTTGGGAATAATTCTCAAACAATTTGAAGAACAGAAATTGTCATGAACTTAAGAAGATAACTGTACTATGAGAGCACCTGGTGAAGTGTGAGCCAACTTTTCCTCGAAGAACCTGTCAATTTAATATCAGTTTCAAGTTTATGCCATGAACAAATTTACTCTCTGTTTATGTCTTTACTAACCTGTTATTCAGTTTGAGGCATCATGCAGTTGCCGCCTACTCAGCCACAGATCTGATGTGAAAAGCCTTAAGTAAGACTGTGTCCATCTTGATGGGCACCACATTGTAAGGGATAAGCTATACTCTTGGCAAGATATCCGCTGTATGTCCTGTCTCTCACTGGAAGTCTGATAGTCCATCTTTACTACTTTGGTAAATAGCATGTTAAACACCAATCTTCAGACAATGGAAAATCCAGCCTGCAATACTGACAGCACTATGAAAATGATAGTTTCTATTCACCACACAGTGGAGATGCTGAGTCACAGATAGGTACAACAACAAAAAGAATGTCAAACAAAGCTTTCAGCCAAACAGGCCTTACACTTACACACACACACACACACACACACACACACACACACACACACACACAAAGTCTTGCCTTGGCAGCCAGAGACTGGCATCATGTACTTGTGAGTTGTGTGGAACCCACATACACATGACCACAGTCTCTGGCTGCCAAGGCAAAATGAACACTTATTTACAACAGTTTCTTCAAGATATATTCAGTTTGGTTTGACCTTTTGGATGTGACATGACTTGTAGAAATAAGAGTAAAACAAGCAGAAGTAGCAATAGTACAACCAGTTCTTGATTTGTAAAAAAAAAAAAGAGATTCTAGTGTTGTGACCTGCCAGGGAGTGTTGTTCTGTTTTTAATTGTGTTTCTGTGTGTGTGTGTGTGTGTGTGTGTGTGTGTGCGTGTGTGTTTGTGCGTATCTGCAAATCAGCATATCGAATATATGGTGAGGAACGACTGTCCTTTACATTAAACTGTCAAACATTATTCTTCCTTTTTTATTGCTGTGAGATAACAAAGGAATCCAGGTGAAGTTACTGGTGTCACTAGACCAAAGCAAACAACTGCTTTTGTTGTTATAAACAGTGCTTGATTTATGACAGTATGTGTACCGATACCTATGATTAAAAAGAAGCATTAAAGTAACGGCTTAAGACATTAAATTAAAAAAAGAAAACATCGGTTTGCTACAGAATGTTTCAGCACACTCCCAGTTATAATTGTGAAATATACTGGACGGGAGCGGACATTGGGTCCAATAAGTGCAGAACGGCCTTTTAAAATATTTATTAACCATCTATGTAATGAAATAAAACACAGTGCCGTTTAGGCGTTAATTTGTAACAACAATCAAAGATTTACTATCACAATTTGTGCTTATGTACACATTACTTAATTCGAATTAATCTTTATAATCCTCCAAGTAATCTGGGTCCACAGTCACAGTACAATCAATGTAAGTGGTTGCCTTTGCTGTATACAATTCCGCCGGCACGAGGCCGACACAAATAATAGAAATGATAATCAAGATAAGCTCATCAGGGAGGAAAGCTATATTGAAACCTTACCACAGAAACATTCAATAACAATTACCTTTGCTTGTACTGCCGGCACTTTCGTCTTTGACACAAGCATCTTGAATCCAGGAAACTAAATTTTTCCCTCTCTCTTTATTTAATTTTTATAGCGCAAAGCTAGTGGGAAGAATGTAATGTCAAATCATATCCAAAGTATGTAACTGAAGGAGAGAAAACTATAGTAGTCGACTTATTTATTTTCAGATCATTTATAGGCAAATATGAGCACATTGAATGTCCCATCATTCATCAGTCAGTCTGTAATAACTCGTCAAAATACTGACGAATGTCAAAATACTGACGAATGTCAAAAGATAAAACAGGGAGAAGGAAGAAGACGGTAATAAGAGGAAGTCAGCTATAAGAGGAACAATAAAATTGTAAAACCAGAGAATGAGAAAAAATGGGGCCTTATGGAGGATTTTGAAATTAAATAATGATCGTGGTAAAAGACAGGACGTAGTAAGAAGTACAAAAAAGGTGGCTGTTGAACAATATTAAAATGATTAGTGAAACAGTAAAAATATGTACGAGTGCAGCTTACCACGGAGAGATGGATGGCTCATGAACTTGTAAATAATATGAATACGAATTATAGGTTGCATGCATGAAATGTATAGATAATGTTAAGAACAAAGTGCAGTAAAATGACTATTGACATATAATAAGAATCAGTTACTTACACTGCAGTAAATTACTTACACTGCAGTAAATTAAAATTGCAGAGTTCATTTTAATGCTTCAACTCGCTTTGGCTATTTAGTTTTCATTCTGTATGACATTTCCTACTTCACAGAATCTCTCTCTCTCTTTTAGTACATTTAAAGTATGGCATTTGTTCTGACTATATAATATTTTTAAGTTACATGGAAAATGTGTGATCATGTAGTTCTGTTCACGTAAACGAGGGCTTACCCTGACATGGAATATGTCAGATTGAGTGCTCTCGTAATCCGATTTCAGAACTCCCACCTGTCTATCTTGCATACCGCCGCGGGCAGGTGTCACAATGAAGTCAGTAGCCGTCGGCAGCAAAAATTTGGGAATTATGACGGTCTCCCTACCTCTATACATGTCTCTAGACATATTAATTATGAGAAACGCAGGAGCTATATACTCGTTTTATTAAAATAGAACCGATCTAATCAGAAACCTTACCGAGGTACAAAAACCTATTATAAATAACCCCATCTGTATGTTTGTCAGTACATGTCAGTGTGATTGAATGACTGTTGTGGGAGCGGAGCCCTAACTTTCTTAAAAAGATTTTTTGATGGGGTGTTGGCGAAATCAGAATCTTAGCCATTGCTGTAAGCAATATACTGGGTAGTACGATATCCGAATGCCTTAATTTCATGTGTCATAGGATAGTTGCAAGTGCAATGAATTGCAAGATCTTAGTTATTATTTTCTATACATGTGTCAGATACAAATGTTGAGTTCGTAATATGATTCTCAAACGCAAGAGAGGATTGGTGCTGTCTATGTTATATCGCATACTGAATTTAACTGTATGATGAAACCCAGTTATCTCTCCAACAAAATTACTTCGTTCTTCCCTGATATCCTGACATGTAGGAGGAACATCTTTGACATATCAGCGCCGAAGTACAATCTTGTTAGTGTGATGAGGAATGTTAGTTGTTAGATCATACTGAAATGTGATCATAGATTTACTTACAGCACAGTACTCAAGTGGCGAACCCATTGCCAATTCTTTTTAAATACATGCATCAATTCTAAATTTTAAGTAGTTTTATTTCAAAGTGACATCTTAAAGAGCCAATACTTCGTTAATTTCATCAAGCGGTTTGGCATAAGTTGTAAAAAAGAAATCTTTCTTGCACCGAAATTTCAGCAAAGAATTGTTCATCATTTTGAACGTAGTTAGCTTCATTAATTACAACAGCTTTAATATTATCTGCCTGACTGGGTTCGCGAAGTAGCTACAAGAAGACAGATTGCCAAATACATCCGATTGGACCAGTCTTCTGAAGTGGACTCTGTTATTAGACGTCCTGTCATAAATTTGACGGATAAGGATTTGGACGAAGCTACGTTATCTGTCTTAAGGAAAGGGCTAAATTTTGCCCCTACGCCAAAGACTTTGCCGATAACATCTTTCATCAGTGCCATTGAAGAAGATGTCCGACCACTATCAGAGGACTCTGCTGAAGAAATCAGACGAGGAACCTGTCGAGCAATTAAAAAACATCGTCCACAAAGAAGGAAAGTTTGCAAGGAAGAAAAATGTGCTGCACGAAAGCTGCGCGAGGATACTGACACAGTCATCTTGCGTGCTGATAAAGGAATTGCTACCGTCCTTTTGCCTGAGAGAGTCTACAAGGAGAAGATACGTAGTCTGCTTAGTTCTGGTGCATACTGGAAGATTAACAATGATCCTACTAACAAGGTGACAATAAGGAATGCTGCCTTGCTGAACGCTTCATCACTACCAAAGAAGTTTGAAAGTGCGAGGTGCAGTACCACCGAGATTTTATTGTCTTCCTAAAGTTCACAAGATCGGTAAGAATGAGCGTCTAGAGGACTTGTCTATGAGACCTATATCGAGCACTGGTTCACCAATGTATTATTCTGGAAAAATTTTTAGCTTTCTTATTGAAACCACTGGTAGGAAAATGTAGTCACCACATTCGTAATTCTATGGATTTTATTCAGAGACATAGGAATGTCTGCCTAAATAGTACGGATATGCTTGTTAGTTTTGACGTGGTATCATTGTACACCAAGGTACCTTTAAAGGACTCTTTATCGGACCACATTTTGATAAGAATATTACTGCCTTATTTGAACATGTGCTTTTATCATCTTATTTTCAGTTTAATGGTGAATTTTATGAGTAGAGTTATGACGTTGCTATAGGATGCCCCCTCTACCCTCTGGTAGCTAATTTATTCATGGAAGACTTCGAAAACAAGGCACTGGACTCAGCAAGTCTTAAACCATCGGTCTTTTGTAGGTATGTGGACGACACATTTGAGATATGGCCACATGGCATGGATGAATTACAACGGTTTCTTGAGCGTTTGAATTCTATCCATGCTAGTATCAAATTTACTATGGAAATAGAAAAAGACGGCTGCCTCCCGTTTTTGGATGTTCTCGTTCGCCGTAAAGTTGATGGCACATTAGGACATGTCGTGTATCGGAAACCAACTCAAACAAATCTATATGTATATGCCGGTAGCTGCCATCGCCCTTCACAGACCATTGGTGTCCTTAAGACCTTAGTGCATAGGGCGCATTGTATATCCGATGAAGATAATTTGCAAGAAGACCTCACATACCTGAAGAGCATTTTTAAATAGAATAGATTTTCCCCGCAACAAATTCGTAGAGCATTCAATGCAAAACCTAGAATGCAGGTATGTGTTGGGGAATCATTAAATGATTTAAGTGGAGAATTCTATGTGCTTCTTCTTTTGATTTTTTGGTAAAAGTGATTACTGAGTATTTGCTATCTTTTGGGTAATGATGGATTTGTTGTTAGTCCGGTGGTGGGAAGCTAATTTTTGTAGTGGTGCTTCTGTTTCGATGAATTTATTATGTTTACATTTCAGTAATGATAAAAACGTTTTAAGTGTTGCTATCAATATCAAGTAAAAGGATGCGACGTTCCACATGCAGAAATGTACGTAAACTAATTGATTATAATTTTTATTTCAACAAAACTGATCTACGGTGAACCACAGCACAACTAATCGCAGTTTACACTGCTACTACAGTATGATTCAAAAGAAAAGAGTAAACTCATGCTATCAATAGTTTCTTAGGGGTCATTGTCTTGAATATTAGTTACTACTTGGAAACAAATGGGACACTGACAGCTGGAATTACGTAGGAATGCTATATTTCATTATTGGCTTGAATGGTCGATATGGCATTCAGTCATTAATTGTTCATGTTGAGATGTGATATTCGGACCGTAAGTATTGCTTCTGTGAAGGCAACCGTCAGATTGTCCCCTACTGTGTCTTAAACGCCAATGACTATCAGTGATGATTATCACTTATACTCAGAACCAAAGCCTTGAGTGACTTTCCAGTTGTAATAACTAAAGAGTCTCATTGAAAGGTTTGCAGAAAAACGTATTCACAGTACAACTACCCCTCACTCTTAATTTGCCAGTTGAAATTCTACAACTTCCAAATCAAATTATTTATTAGCAGCTGTTATTCCCATTCCTAATACTGTCTTTTCCCATATTAACGGAAATATTCCTCTTTTAACCAGAAACACACTTTTCTACTTCACTCACTGAAATAAAAATCGTAATCTGATAACCCTCTATTCTATTACATCGCAAATCTTAGGAGATTCTGTAGTTGAAGCCAGAAACCAAGACAGTTTTGAAGGCTTACCTCCAGCGTTATTGTCAAGTGTGATACTTTCGCCTGTCTTCAGGCCTTCCTAGTGCAAACACACTGCATCCCTGTAATGGACTGGCCTTCACAGAAACCTTACCTGAATCCTACAGAACACCTTTGGGACGTTTTGGAACGCCGACTTCGTGCCAGATCTCACCGACCGACATCGACACCTCTCCTCAGTGGAGCACTTCGTGAAGAATGGGCTGCCATTTCCCAAGAAACCTTCCAGCACCTGACTGAACGTGTGCCTGTGAGAGTGGAAGCTGTCATCAAGGCTAAGGGTAGACCAACACCCTACTGAATTCCAGCATTACTGATGGCGGGCGCCACAAACTCGTAAGTTATTTTCAGCCAGGTGTCCGGATACTTTTGATCACATGTGTAGTCGTGTCATTCAGTTCAAGTGGGTTTCATAAATCTTACGGTTTCCCTGAGTGACTGAAGGCACATCCATGACTCGAAATGTGATGTTATCTGCATGTGTAGTTTTCATTCGTTTGGCGCGATCAGGCACTCATTGTAGGTAAGTTCCGAATTTTTACTTTATGTCTGAGTGACTTACATTGCTCTGTTTCTAGCTCTCCACGAAGATTGCTTTATTTTCTTCTTCTGTTTTTGACTCGTAGTACTTCTTCTGCGACCAAATTTTCCTTCTACATAATGTATTAAGTTCCCTTAAAAAAACTCCTGTTTTAGAGTAGACACTGGCGACAAATGCGTATTGATCTTGAGATATATTAAGAAAGACAAAATAAATATTGCATGCACCTGGTGATACGAGGGCTATTCGGAGAGTAAGACCCGAGCGGTCGTGAAATGATAACCAATTTGAATTTTTTTCCAACAGTTAGCTACACATTCCACCTACTTCTCTACAGAGTCACCGCTTCGAATTAGACTTTAGTCGTAGCCGTCTACCAACTTTCCAGTATCCTCGTGACAGAATGCAGTCGGTTGTGCTTTCCGGTAATTCTCTACGCTGTTCCACAGTTTGTTGTCTGTGTGAGAATGTGGTCTTCATAGCCAGTGGTTCACGTGAGCAGAGATGAAACTAAAGGGAAGCCAATTACCAGCTGTTTTGTGGCTCATCAAACAGTTCGCATTGCAAACGCTGCAGGCGTTTCCTCATTACCCTTTCAATTTGGCGCCGAGAACTGGCACATAGAAGGCAACGCCTAACAGTTACGTTATGTGGGCTGAATGACATAAGGGGAAACTTCTCAGGAGGCCCTCATACTTAGCGGCAGACAATATTTACGTAACCATCTTTAAGTGCTCACCATGCGCTGAGAACTGAAAAGAACGACGAGACGCGATCGACAGGCATAGTAGAGACGCTGCCCAACACATCTGTGCAAAGCCTCATCGGATTTTCACTGTGGTTTCGACTTCGCGCCGGTCGAATCACTTTTCGAATAGCCCTCGTCGTATTCTTATAACGAAGTAAGCTAAGAAGTAACAGACACTTTGAAATAGTCTAATTAGAATACGTATGTATCTTTGTCATACATTGTGGATTCGTGCATACGTCACCACATGTATATTGTTACAGCTATATTATTACTTCTACAATCAAAGATATTACGTTACATATCTGAAAATAGAATCTGTTTATAGCATCCCCTCCGCCCTGGTCCATCTGAAACGAAGTAAGTAGTTGCACAGATCGACTAATATTTCCTCCGTCAGCTGTCTGTTGACTGATATGAATAAAAACGAGTTGTATCTAAGTTGCTTGTGAATAATCGTTGTAGATTCTAATACGCCAAGATGTATCTTGTCTTTTTCTGGTGAGCAAGATATAAGCTGTGAGTGCAGATTTGAATCTAGTTTTCACACTGAGACATTTCTAGATTACTCACTAGACAGTACTGGGGCATTCTTGCGCCATGGCGATGTTGCTGCCGGTCAGACAGGAGAAACGTTACCAGTTTCAGAGGGATGTTAATTAATGTAAAGAAGTGTTACGATTTGAAACTGAAAATATAGACTTTTCAATTTCTGTATTTATGCTAGGATGTGATTAAACACGCGGAGAACCTTGATTTTCCGAAAACGGATGGAGATACTTTTTCGTTGTATGCATTCCAGACTGATGTGGCCGAGGATTTTAGGGTTGACTGGACAACAGTATGTAAAAAAGTGAACGATGTGATGGCTCAGATAGTTTTAAAAGCTTACAACTGGATTCATTTCCCGTTTCCAATTATGGAAATTAATGCGGCTAAGTTAGAATGGCGAAAAACATTTCTACTGTCAACTTTTATACGGGATTTGGATTGTGCCCAAACAGAAAGCAGAAGACGAGCATTACATGGCGATGAATACATAGGTCGCAAGGACTAAGTCCATATTATTGTGCAGTTCACCGTACGCTGGTGATAAATTTACTGGCGTAAGTGCAGAATGGTATGGAAGCGTCCTTGACGCTGGAATATGGAGACATAGCCCAATTAGAAATATAATTTCAGTACACAACGGGCATGCTTCCTTTTTGATAATTTAGTGTATGGTAACCTCTCCATGGTTAGACACTCCATCGAAGCCAGTAAGAAACGCTGATTAGCGACGATTAAATTTGACACATACCAGAAAAGAGCGGTAGTAACGTGCGCAGCACAGCACAGCAACTGTATGTTCCTGAAAGATCGCTTCCAATATCATTTGAAGGAGAGGAAAGACGCAGAAGAAGGAGGTGAAGAAGTAGAAGAAAAAGAAGACGAACACGAAAGTGAGATTTATGATGAACACAAGCCTACTGACAGACAAGTGGAAAGCAATGGAAACAAATTTCGTTCTTAACGCAAGCGATAGCAAATGTTCGGATTTATTTAGGTTTTTTCCTCTTGGTATAATTGTGTGCTGTTGAGATGTAATAAGGGATGTATAAGTACTTTAATTAAAATTTAAAATCACATAATTATAAGGGCACAAGAGAAATGTCCAAAATATTATTTATTTATATTCGGGAATAAGGAAAAGGAACGGAAAGGATACAGCAATGCGAAGCGTTTGCAATACAACGTTTATGTTTCATATCTTATAATCCATTCGAGTAGATAGCTCCTCTGCTAATTTTATAGCTTTTCCTCTCTGTTTTCTATTTGAAGATTATGTATTTAGAATTGTCTCAATAACAAAAGTCTCTGAAATTGCGATGAAGACAAGTCTTTCGTTCCCTCAGTTCAATTTGTTATAAGGATTTTCTCTCCAGGTCGAATGTACAGGGTGAACAAAAAGTCAGTATAAATTTGAGTAAATCACGTGATAATGTAGATAGAGAGGTAAAAATTGACACACATGCTTGGAATGACATGTGATTTTATTAGAATCAAAAAAATACAAACGTTAAAAAAATGTCCGACAGATGGCGCTTCATCTGATCAAAATAGCAATAATTAGAATAACAAAGCAAAGATGATGTTCTTTACAGGAAATGCTCAATATGTCCACCATCATTCCTCAACAATAGCTGCACTCGCGGAATAATGTTGTGAACAGCACTGTAAAGCATGTCCAGAGTTATGGTGAGGCATTGGCGTCGGATGTTGTCTTCCAGCACCCCTAGAGATGTCGGTCAATCACGATACACTTGCGGCTTCAGATAACCCCAAAGCCAATAATCGCACAGACTGAGGTCTGGGGACCTGGGAGGCCAAGCATGACGAAAGTGGCGGCTGAGCACACGATCATCACCAAACGACGCGCTCAAGAGATCTTTCACGTGTCTAGCAACACTTTGTTTTTTTGTTTCTTTGCTTCTAATAAAACCTCATGTCATTCCAAACATGTGTGTCAATTTTTACCTCTCTATCTACATTAATCCGTGGTTTATTAAATTTTCAAATTTATACTGACTTTTTGATCACCCGGTATGTTGAGGTAACCGGTTTTGTTGTCGGTCGAGCAACAACTGGGTACGTACTAGGGTATGATACTTCCCTCTAGTCATTTCTATCGCAATCTTTAGTAGCGTTTGATAGGTGCTTGACGCTAACCAAAATAGCTCCTGCAACGTTTCTAAAAAAGGATTATTTTTCTATGCGTGGAATACCAGCAAATTCTTTTCCCAGATTTAAGTTTTATCGGTTTATTTCCTGTCTCCTCCATATAGATTTTCTATTTTATTTTATTCTTCATATCCGTGCACAGTTTATCAAGCTGTCTACCAGTGTAATGTTTGCTAAATCCGCGGGAGTATTGCTGTGCAATAGTATTCCCTGCATTCTTCTTTTTTGACACTACGTTAGGTATTTTGAATTTTTTGCAGGACAATCATCTGCTCAGATTGTTAACTGTCGTCTTGTCGGCATCTTCACTTTCAGTGGAAGTCATGTCGATAATAGACTCTTCAAATAGCACAATACTCTACATTTAGCTAACATATGGTATGAGTACAAAAGGTCGAGACGGTAGGGGATTGGGAAAGCTGCCTCAGAATAGCTGCAATTTGTCGCGATCAGGCGAACGCTGTCTCACAGTGAGAAACAAGATGTATCTTGCCCTTGGGTTTTTCCTACTTCTGTAAAATGTGCTTGCATTTTCCCAATGAACAGGATACATCTACCTACATTTAACTTCTAATTATTCACTTCAGAAATAATGTAAGTCCTATCGGCTAATAAGTAGACTCCACGCTTCAGCTACATCACTCAGTACCTCTTCTCCTAGTCTCATCTCAATTAAGTGGGCTTTCTTTCAAATCGGCTTTATGTCTTCCTGTAAGAGGATAGTATCTCCAACTCGGTATTTGACAGGCTGCCTCTCAGGACGCTGGGCTTCATGCTAGTTTCTGAGTTCGAGAAGTTATTCTTTCTTCCCTTTCTTTATTAAGTCTGTGACTAGTATCTCATCAGATATCATCCAGTATAGTGAGTTTGGGATAGGTGGGTAATGTAGTCAGCCGTACTGAACAGTGTTAGTATAGTCCTTTCAGTCTCATTTCCTTTTGAAATTTCACAGACCTTTTTTATCTTTGTCTGCTGTCGTGTCTAGAAATACTGTCGCACACGAACATTCAAATAATGTAGTGCCAAATTACTGTCAACAGATGGCGCTATCTCGGATTACCTTTAAAGCGATCATTCAAAGACAGTATAACTAGACAAGTATTGCACGGCTTGGCACAAGGTTCATTGTTTAAACCCTCGCTGCTTCTGTTATCGATATTATCCTGTGCTTGTCTCCCGAAAACAATGCCCAGACACTACCCCGTTAAGCCGTTGGCGCTCTTACCTAGAGCCCGATGACGTTCTCTTCTAGGAACACCACTGAGAAAATTTAGAGAACGGCATTGGAAGAGGACTGCAGAACGATTCTACTGCGTCCAACGTACATTTTGCGTCAGGACCAAGAAGACTGAAAAATGGGGACTCGTACGGAGGTATATAGGTAGCAGTTTTTCCCTCACTCTTTTTGCGAGTGGAACAGGAAAGGAAATCATTGGTAGTGGTACAGGTTACCCTCCGCAACGTACCGTACGGTGGCTTGCGCAATACATACGTAGATTTAGATGTAGATTCCACAGTAAGAACGGCACAGTGGGCTTTGCCTAAGTATGAACTTCACAGTAATTGTGAAGATCGCCGCGCGGGGTGGCTGCCCTATTATAGGTGCCTTGTCTCGGATTGCGCGGCCTCTCCAGTCGGATGTTCGAGTCCTCCCTCGGGCATGGGTGTGTGTGTTGTTCTTAGCATAAGTTAGTTTAAGCCGTGTGTAATCCTAGGGACCAATGACCTCAGCAATCTGGTCACTTAGGAATTCACACATATTTGAACAGTTTGAATTGCGAAGTTCATTCAGTATGCATTTGCCAGAACACTAGAGCGCCCTATTTAACATCTGTGCCAATGTAATGTAACTGCAGGCTGCTCTGCTATAGCCGCCTCAGCCCTTACCTCTATCTGACTACGTGTCGCACTCGGCACTAGTTTTCCGTCTGGCAGCTGCAGTCCCACGCAACCGTAACACAGGATTCTGGGTTTCGACACCGTGTTATAAGTTGTGTATTAACGAACAAGGCTTCACAACTATCACTTGCAGCTTTATTATTGCTTCTGTAGCTAAAGGTATTACTTTACAGATATGAATAATGAACAGAGAATTTATATATAGTCGTCAATTTACATTCGATTCTTAGAAAAATGTGTACGTTATTTACGTTTTCTGTATCAGTTGATATATTTCTTGATTCACTGGTGGTTAATCATAGAAGTTGCGTCACAACGTGTGTGAAATAATTGATGAATCACTGCAGTTTGATGAAAGACTACGTATGTACCGAGAGATATGAAGCATTACTTGCCAATAAAAACTGGAATAAGACCAAAGGTTGTAAACAAAAGCATAGTCTCGCAGGCGCTATATTGATCGCTGAGACAGTTTACTTAACAATTTATGAAGGTGCAATTCCTGGATTGGGCTCCTGAAGACAACGCCCAGACATCACCGTGTTGAGCCGTCGGCACTCTCTTATACTCGTATTTGTTGTGCGTTCTCAGTACCTGTAACTAAAGAATGATGCAAATCATTTTATGCACTGATGTAACCTATATTAACAATTTTAGTCATATCATTATCGCACTGATGGAACTTATCTTAACAGGTTTATTTTTAAGTAATTTCTGCGATAGCCTTGATATCGTATTTAGTATATCTGATAACTTATTATTTTGAGAAACTACATACCCTAAATGACTGCGTTCTATTCGATGCATTGTATTGGTACAGCACTATGGTTGGAATAAATAATGTCAGTCGCACGCGTGCTTGTGTGTGTGTGTGTGTGTGTGTGTGTGTGTGTGTGTGTGTGGTGTGTGTGTGTGGGTGGGTGGGTGGGTGTGTGTGGGTGTGTATGTGTAGGGTGGCAGGTGGGTAGTCTTCTGCAGCCATCGTCGCAGCCAGTAAAGTTTTTCTGAGTTTGGGACTGCATTGCCAATATGTAAAACTACCGACGTTTCTTCAGCGTGTTTTCTTGTAATTTCATTCCCGGCCGACATATAGGCAGGGGAGGGCTGTCAGTGGCACAGTCCACCGCTCTGCTCTTCAGCCGAGTGACAGTACAAATAAAAAGATCGAGTGATATACATAAAAGGCGATAAAAATGGGGACATAAGCATAGAAATAAGGGGAGACAATGGGAGTTAAAATATACACTTACTAGGAGATGTTTACTGTACCACATAAAGATAAAAAATACAGTTGGTGATGTGCATGGCACAAAAATACACTGAATTCACATGCACAAGTTAAAAGTTGGTCACAGTTCAAAACACCAGAACCACGACACTTTAAAAACCGTTGCACGAGACGGAGCACACATGACGAATAGTAAAAACTGGCAGGAGTGACCTGTGGGATGAAAATAAAGGTGGTCGAGAGGTGCACCAAGGGGCAGGAGACGGGCAGGGTGAGAGATGGATAGGGATGGCAAGTCAGGAGGGAGCGCAGAGATGCAGAAAGGGTGCACTGGAAGGAGAGGGCGTGGAGGAGGGAGGAAAACACCTCTCAGGGGAAGGGGAAAAGAGAGGAGAGGGAACCCTGAAGAGAGCTAGGGGGGAGGTTAGAGTTGATAGGAGGGGTAGCTGTCAAGGCAAAACTAATCATCCAGGAGGCGTAGGTGCTGGAAGTTGTGTTGGGTAAGGAGATGGAGGGTGTGGAGATGGAGAGAGGGCAGGACACCATGATAAAAGGGGCAGAAGGGGATGGGGTTAGAGGGGCAGATGACGCCAGGGGATTGGGGCGGCAGATGATGTACAGGTTGCAGATGTGTTTGAGGAGAAGGAGAAGATGTTGGAAGGCGATAATGTAATAGAGGATCTGTGCGTGCGACATGAGGTGGATACAGAGGACGAGATACCGAAGGCGAGATGGAGTGCATGATGTTCAAGGATTTGGAAGGCTTTGTAAAATCTGGGTGGAGTGGAATGCTAGCATAACAGGGGATGGGGTGGATCAACGATTTGTGAAGGATGGTGGAAGGATGCAGTCCCCATGTCCGGCCAGACAGGAGTTTCAGGAGGCAGAATCTATTGCGGGATTTGTGTTGGATTGTAAGGAGATGGCGAGTCCAGGTGAGGTGACAGTCGAGGGTGAGACCAAGGTATTTCATGGTAGGAGTGAAGAGGATAGGACGACCATAAATTGTGGAATCGTGGATTCGGAAGGAGTGGGTGCTACAATATCTGACTGGGTCTTGGAAGGGTTGATGTGAAAGAGCCACTGGTTGTACCAGGTGGTGAACTGCTCGAAGAGGGTTTGAAGGGTTCGTTGGGACCATTGAAAGGTAAGATAAAGGGCCAGGAAGCCGGTGTCATCAGCAAATTGGAGGATATGTACAGGCAAGGGAGGTTTGGGCAAATTGACAGTATACAGGAGACAGAGGAGAGGGGAAAGGACAGAACCTTGGGGCACGATGCCAGTGAGAGAGGAAGTACAGGAGTGGGTGGTGGATAGTGACATAGGAGGTGTGATGGGAGAGGAAGGAAGCATTTAGATGGACGAAATTGATGGGAAGAATGTAGATCTGGAGTTTAAAGAGGAGCCTGGGATGCCAGACATGGTTGTAGGTGTTCTGAAAGTCAAGGAAAATAAAAAAAAATTAGAGCGACACGAGTTGGAGGGAAAGAAGACTGGTAAGGTTTAGGAGGTGTTCGTCAGCTGAAGAGGAGGGTAAGGGGAAGGAAGTGGTGCTGGTTATGGTGATGGTGAATATGGCAGGAGAGGAGGAACTCAAAGACCTTACTGAACACGGAGTTGAGGTAGATGGGACAATAGGAAGAAGTGTCACAGGGGGGCTTGTTGGTTTTAGGGAACAGCAAGACATAGGAAGTTTTCCACAGACAGGGTGAAAGCCAGTGGAAATGAGAATGTTAGTAGGATACCAAGGACAGTCAGGAAGGAGGGGGGAAATTCCTTGAGGTGGCAGTCGGTGACACCATCATGACAAGGGGTGGTGCTGCATTGGGAATCGAGTATGAACTTGATGTCATGGCAGTCTGAGGGGGGTAACTGAACCAAGTACTGGAAGCTGGGGGCAAGTGGCGGGACAGATATGTCGGATCGTTCAAGGACCATGGGGAAAAGAGAGTAATCAAAGGGACGATCATCAGTAATGCAGAAGACCTTGGAGAGGTGGAAAGCAAAATGGTTACCATTACTGAGGTCATCAGGGAAGGAGCGGTTGTCGTGGGGAGTGCGATAATGCAGGGTGGAATGGCTACCAGTGAGGCAGTAGAAAGTAGACCAGTACTTTGAAGAGTTGACAGGGAGGGCGGAGTTGAGAGGTGTACATATCTGGCGCCAGTCCCGGCGTTTCTTTGCTGTTAAGAGGTTTCGGATGTGTCGTTGTAATTGCCGTTGGCGGAGTACTGTATCCCGGCAACGGGTACTGACAAAGGAGCAGTAGAACCTGTGAGATTCACGAAGAAGGACGGCCTGTGGAGGAAGAGTAGGGCGGTGAGAGTGGATACATTTCAGGAATGTGGGCCTCCACGGCATCAGGGATGGTCTTCTTTAGGAAGGACGAAGGAGGAGTGGTATCTGTGGGATGTTTAAAGCTTACTAGGTGGATTTCGACCTGTGAGGCAAAGGGTTTCCGGTAGGCATCCAAGTCGGCGCGGGGGTAGTCATGGACGAACTTCGAATGGGGAGGAGGGTGGGGGGCAGGAGGGCGCCAATGGGCGAAGGAGTTGGTGAGAAGGACTGGGAGGTCACTGCTACCAACGCGGTGGAGGACGTCCCCAGCGATACAACAACGAATGTTGGGGGAAGAGTGCTGAATGACAAAACAGTTTCTTATATACCTGCTGACGTGTCTGTTATCTAATTCTGATAGGCTGTTAAGGATGAAAGACAGGGATGTTAGAAGTCCTTTACTGGTGGTTTTATTATTTCTTTTCGTTAGTGTAAATCCAACATTTTCATTGGTGTTTGCGTTACTGCTTGTGACTGGTGGAAATCGGTGAATAAAGAACCAGGCGGCATGTCTGACGTGGAGTTGTTTTCCTGCTTTCTAGCGCCATCTGAGGCGCGCCAGTACTCTACGTACTCGTACTTGAGGCCGCTGCAGTCTCCCCCGCTCCTGGGTGTATTGCTTCACGTGAGTTGTCTTTCCATGACGCTGCTATTGCTGGCAGTCAAGATGTCGGAAGTTGGTACCCGCCCTCTCTGTTCATATTGGCGGTTCGCTGGCCTATTTCTATTGCCTCTCTAATCTTCCTCCTGAAAGTAAGGGGTTGTTTCGCCACTACGCGAGCTTCACCAAAATCAATTTTTGCCGCACTCATCCTAGTGTTTCGCCACCGCTGACTTGGTTGTTGTTTTAGCTGGATATACCTTTCGTATTCAGTTATACGTGTGCTGATGGGTCGCCTCGTCTCGCCTACATACCCTAATCCACATTCGCACCTGATTTCGTAAATTGCAGCAGCATGTAGTTTCTCAGCTGCATCTTTCGTCGTACGAAGAACATCTTTAATTCTTTTGCTGCTTCGGAAAATCAGCTTGACGCATGCTCGGTGAGAATTTTGCCCACTCTGGAACGTATGGCAATAGAGCGATATTTTGTGCCTCCTTCTGCTCTCCTCTGTTGCCTTCATTCTTTGTCGCCATAGTTTCATCTACTGGTTTCATCCCATAACCACTGGCACCAAAACTCGAGAGTTAGTAGTTCGTCCCTTAGATGTTCCTTATCGCTGATGCTGTGAGCCCCCTCCGTTAAAGTGTGCATGGCGGATGATGAGAGGAGGCATGCAGGTATCTGTCAGTACTTGTTGGCTTCCTGTATACTCTATGACCAAGTTTACCATCAAGCTTTCTCTAAACTTCCAAGTCGAGGGAAGACACCACCTCACTCTTTTCTGTCTCCATAGTGAATAGGATTCTGCTGTGCTGAGATGATGGTGTAAATTTCCTCCCCATGTGGCCAGAGAATGAAGGTATCATCAACATATCAGAGCCCACATTCTGGAGTACTGTTTCTTCAAATGCTTTCGTGAAGATGTCTGCTGCAGTAGGCGCGAGAGGGGAGTCCATAGCTACACCATCTGTCTGTTCGTAGAATTTCCCTTTCCACCTGAAGTACGTGGTCGTTAACAGTGGCGCACTAGCTCGCAGATATCGGGTGCTACGAGTTTCTCTGAGATTTTCATGGTGTCTTGTACCGTTCCATTCGTGAATAAAAACTTCACGTCGAAGCTAGCCGTCAGGTCGGTGGCCGGGATACATTTTTCTTTTAACAGTTCTACAAAATGGGTGGAGTCTTCAACGTATGAATTTGTGTGGGTCGCCAAATGTCGGATATTTGGAGCCAGTCCCTTTGCTAGACTATACGTCGGTGAATTAATGGTACTCCCAATCTGTCATAAAGCAAAGGCCTCTTTATGGACCTTCGGCACACCATATGTCCTTGGTGCCTGTGGAACTTGTGGAATGAGTCTTCTAGCCTTGTCAAAAACCGTTCTAGTTTGCTTATGCAGTTCTTGCATCGATATGATTATCTTGGCTGTCGGATCTCCCTTAAGATTATAATAATTGGGTTTACTCAGGAGATCCTCCAATTTTTCGTTTGTTATGATCTTCCGTTTCAACACGACGATCGCATTTCCCTTGTCTGCTCGTGTTATTGCTAAATGAGAGCTGGTCTTCAGTTCCGCGATATCATGACGTTCCTCCATGCTGATATTTTGTTCTACATCTACAGCTACATGGTTAAGTGCCTGGCAGGGGGTTCATCGAACCATTTTCATACTACTTCTCTACCACTCTACTCTCAAATGGCACGTGGGAAAAGGAAACTCGGGTATCATATCAGTGACACTCTCACCCCTGTTGTGCGATAACACGAAATGAACTGCCCTTCTTTGAAGTTTTTTTATGTCTTCCGTCAATCCTACCTGGCAAAGATTCCACACTGCACAGCAGTATTCCAGCAGAGGACGGACAGGTGTAATGTAGGCTGTCTCTTTTGTGGGTTTGTCACATCTTCTAAGTGTTTTGCCAACAAAGCGTAGTCTTTGTTTCGCCTTCCCCACAATATTATCTATGTGGTCTTTCCAATTTAAGTTGCTCGTAATTGTAATTCCTAGGTATTTAGTCGAATTGACAGCCCTTAGATTTGTGTGATTTACCGTATACCCAAAATTTATCAGATTTCTTTTAATACACTTTTCTTTGTTTAGTGCCATTTGCCACTTTTCGCACCATACAGAAATTTGTAATTTGTAATTGGAATTGATTATCTGATGATTTTACTAGACGGTAAATTACAGCGTCACCTGCAAACAATCAAAGGAGACTGCTCAGATTATCACCTAGATCATTTATGTTAAACAGCAACAGCAGAGGGCCTATGACACCACCTTGCGGAACGCCAGATATCACTTCTGTTCTACTCGATGATTTACTGCCTATCACTACGAACTGTGAGCTCTCTGAGAGAAAATTACGAATCCAGTCACACAACTGAGACGATACTCCATATGCACCCAATTTGTTTAGCAGTCGCTTGTGAGGAACGGTATCAAATGACTTCTGGAAATCTAGGAACATGGAATCGATCTGAGATCCCTTGTCGACAGCACTCATTATTTCATGGGAATAAAGAACTTGCTGTCTTCCACGATATTTTTGAATCCCTGTTGTTTACGTATCAATAAGTCATTTTCTTCAAGGTGTTTCATAATGTTCGAGTACTGTATATGCTTCAAAATCCTACTGCAAATTGAGGTCGGTGATATGGGTCTGTAATTCAATGTATTACTTCTATTTCCTTTCTTGAATATTGGTGTGACCTGTGCTACTTTCCAGTCTTTAGGAACAGACTTATCGTCAAGTGAGCGGTTGTATATGATTGCTAAGGAAGGCGCTATTGTGTCTGAAAAGAACCTGATTGGTATACCATCTGCACCGGAAGACTTGCCTTTCTTAAGTGATTTGAGTTTTTTCGTAACACCTAAGATATCTAATTTTAGGTTGGTTGGTTGGTGGTTGGGGGAAGGAGACCAGACAGCGTGGTCATCGGTCTCATCGGATTAGGGAAGGATGGGGAAGGAAGTCGGCCGTGCCCTTTCAGAGGAACCATCCCGGCATTTGCCTGGAGTGATTTAGGGAAATCACGGAAAACCTAAATCAGGATGGCCGGACGCGGGATTGAACCGTCGTCCTCCCGAATGCGAGTCCAGTGTGCTAACCACTGCGCCACCTCGCTCGGTCTCTAATTTTAGGTCACTCATGCTAACAGCTGTTCTGGTTTCGAATTCTGGAATATTTACTTCGTCTTCTTTCGTGAAGGAAGTACGGAAAATTGTATTTAGTAACTCCGATTTGCCGGCAGTGGTGGCCAAGCGGTTAAAGGCGCTCCAGTCTGGAACCGCGAGGCCGCTACGATCGCAGGTTCGAATCCTGCCTCGGGCATGGATGTGTGTGATGTCCTTAGGTTAGTTAGGTTTACGTAGTTCTAAGTTCTAGGGGACTGATGACCTTAGAAGTTAAGTCCCATTGTGCTCAGAGCCATTTGAACCATTTGAACTCCGATTTAGTGGCACCATCATGGGTAAAATTTCCATCGCTATCGCTATTGACTGTCTTTTGCCACTGCTGTACTTTATATGCGACCAGAATTTTTTTGGGTTTTCTACCATATTTTGAGACAATGTTTCATTGCAGGAACTATTAAAAGCATCTCGCATTGACGTCCGCACTAAATTTCGAGTTTCCGTGAAACATAGCCAGTCTTTGGGATTTGACGTTCTTCTGAATTTGGCTTGCTTTCTTCGTTGCATCTGCAACAGTGCTCTGACGTGTGTTGTGTACCATAGTGGATCAGTCCCGTGTCTTGTTAACTTATGCGGTATGAATCTATCTATTGCTGTCCATAGTGTATCTTTGAATTTGAACCATATCTGGTCTACACTTACATAGTTAGCTCGGAAGGAATGGAGACTCTCTCTTAGGAAGGCATCAAGCGAATTTTTATCTGCTGTTTTACTTTGAACAATTAGTACATGAGCCCACACGAATTATAAACGGTTGCGCATACGCACTTGACCTCTTAGCCAGAAATAATCCTGATCGAATACAGAGCGTCATGACGGATACAGGGATTAGTGAACACAAGGTCATTGTGGCGGGCTCAAAACCATACAAACCAACGTACTAAGAAGAAACGCAAAATCACAGAGAAAGCATTTAGTACAATTTCGGAAGATGTTTTCTGTCTACCATCGGCTTTGAACATGTATTTTCGCCAACAAATCGAGGGTAGATTGAAGTCTCCACCAATTATAACTGTATGAGTGGGGCACGTATTCGTAATGCATGAGTCAGGACCTGTACCGTTTATTGTCTAACCTTCTCCGCCCCAGCTTGTGGTAAATGACGAATCGAAGCCTCGACAGATTCGTTGATGCCTTCTTTCGGAACTCGTTTTGTGCAACTGTGAAAGTCATCCTTTTATCCAGAATTTGTGTGGCTGCATCGCTTAAGATATGGCTAGAAAGGTTAACCACCGTCCGTCGAGTGCTCAGCATCAGCCCTTCCTCGCTGGTTTCCTGCTGTAGTTTGTCAAACTTACTCATATGATGGGTGTCGGTACTATCGCTAGATCTTGTAGCCTGTTGAAAGGTTAACATGCCGATCTTCTCCCAGTCATCCACGTCCAGACTTCCAGCAAGGAAGAGGTGCAGTTTACAAAGTTTCCTGTTGTTTGGGTCAACACTTGCTCGAACGTGGCGGATCCTCACCTGTAACAAAGCTTTGCTGGCTTGTACACAGGTATTCTTCGCCTCGTTCGATTTTATATCGGACGTCAGCCGTTAGAATTCTGACACGGCACCCGTGTCCGTGCACCTCTTCAAAAAGGCAGTATCATTCAGCAGTTTACTTCTTCTTAGCCGCAGCGTTTCCAACTTTCTGATGTTTCGTAGACTTCCTGGCCATGCAGGTTGGTTAAATCCGTATAAAAGTAGGCTTCCGTGGTCGTTGTCACAGTCAATAAAATTTTGCTGGATTTGTGAGCGCATTGTCAATATGTAAAACTGAAAGTGACCCTGAAGAAGGTCACTTGTAACAGTGATCGAAACGTCGGTAGTTTTACGTGTTAGCTTGTTCTAGCGATTCTTCATTATTGTTCATCAACTTGGGATTCTTACTAGATAGGACTGATAGAGGAGATCCAAAGAAGAGCGGGGCATTTCAACACTGGATCATTTAGTCGGCGCGAGAGCGTTACAGATATGCTAAACTAACTCCAGTGGCAGACTTTAACGTTGTGCATCACAGAGAGGCTTACTACTGAAATTTTGCGAAAACAATTTTGGGGAAGAGTCGGTCAACATATTACTCTCTCCCGCCCTCAGCCCCCCCCCCCCCCCCCCCTCCACACAACTCCAACATCTCGCGACGTGAAAATTCAAGATATCAGAGCAAATACAGAAGCTTACGACAATCACTCTTCCAATGGTGGTGCCATGGGAAATATGATGTAGATCTGTATGTAGATGACTAAAGTACGGTCGCCAGCCTCACTTTGATTCGCGAGACAGAAGCTAAAAACGTTACTACTCATATATCAGAAAATTAGTGTCCTGCAGCAACTCAATTGCGTTCAAAATAATCCCAAATCAGAAATTGGAAAACGAGCAACGCAAAAAACACGCTACACCGTGCTGAACAGCTACCGACAATGTCCTCCTTCCGAAAAACAGGAAAGCAACCTAATCTCAAAAAGGAGGACACACACGTAGGCACCTTGCCACAAGTTTCCGCTGGAAAAATGTTAACAGATTCATGACAGAACGACTTCATAATTTTAAATGAAAAGCTGGTCATTGTTGACAGCCTGCAGAGAAAATTTAAAGCTGTTCTATACACAGGGAATGAGTGTAGGGTAGCCGCTTATTCCGAGGTTACACTGGAGGTCGCTCACTATTGCATTCCTCCGACCTGTTATGTTGTAACAAGCGTGTATCTTCGTCGTGTGGACGACTGTGATGGCTGCTAGCACAGTGTAGCGTCGGGTTTTGTGTTGTGGTGGCGAAAAGAAGAGACGGTTCAACCGAGTGCCGAACAGCAGCTGGGAGGCGGTGACCTTAACGTTCCCCTCCGACGGACGGATCATCATCGATGGCGTCACATACCCTCACTTCATCAGACACTGCCGAGTAATTCTGAATTGAGTTGGAGTCATTGTCACAAACAGTGGTAATCAGGAACCTTACACCATCACCTCTCCTTCCCTTGATGACCAACAGCTAGCAGTGAAAATAGTCCACTAGCAGGGTTCGAACAACTTAGTACGTCTTATTTAAATTCATTAATTGATAGAATTTAATGTCTTTTATTGAAACTCGTCAAATCTGCCTCATCCATTAAAGACCATCCACAACTAACAAACGGCTCCACAATCCACCCCGTCTACCTAACGAGTACGTGGACGCTCACAAGACTGTACTAGTCACCAAGAAAGCGTCAAATCTCTGTTTGAAATCCACGCTCTCGGTGACGCACTGCGAAACTGCTCAAAACTTTCTGGGAAGGAGGAATATACTGACCTCTGAAGTTCATCCCCCCTCCCCCCCCCCTCCAAATGGGCCACGATTCCCTGCCTTCACCCTTAATGGCTGCCCAATAGCTCCTGATGTGCACTTGAAGACGCCACCGTCGCCCCAGTGTGTACTTGCGTTCTAGTCTCTCAAGGATTCCTAAACACTCCAGAAATAGCTATACATCTGGGCCTTTATGCTAGTCCGCCCCAAGGGCTGAATACAGACTGTTTAATTGGCCGTTTCTTGCTGCCATTAACGGCACTGTTCCGTATAATGCTGCTGCCATCCACACCCTTTAAGACAATTTCTTTCAGAGGACGTTGGATAACATCAGCAGCCATGGTAAACCCACAAGGCCTTAACCAGTCACATAGGTCTCGGCTACAATTCATTTAGGTAAGTTACAGGAGGACTGACCCATTATCTGCAGGCTCAAAAACCCCGCGTCCCAGATAAATGCTACCAATTCCAGCAACCACAAAAGCGAACAGGACGACCACATAGAGCACCCTGGAAATGATAAATCGCAACATCTACGTGTTTTAAAATAACTTTTAATCAGCTGCATGGCATGCTTCTTCGTACAAGGGTCGGGAAAAAAATTGGGAAAACGGCGAGAAATTCATGTCTGATCATAAATCAGATCCTAGGCAAGCAAGCAGGTCTCACTGTTGTGTTGTTGCGCTGTTTTATTTGACCAGTAACGGCACATCTGCAATGTCCTCAATACAGTTACAAGTGTTAGGCGTTCCCAGGACACTGTTCCGTGTAGTTGTGAATGCATTATGTCGGAGACAACTGAATGCGAACGTGGGCACATTGTTGGTGTTCATATGCTGGGTGATCCTGTAAACAAGGTAGCCGACGAGTTTGGTGTTTCAAAAGGCACCGTATCAAATATTTGCGTTGGGTTGTTTTGGGGGAAGAGACCAAACTGCGAGGTCACCGGACTAGGAATAGGGAAGGACGCGGAAGGAAATCGGCCAAGCCCTTTCAAAGAAACCATTCCGGCATTTGCCTGAAGCGTTTTAAGGAAATCACGGAAAACCTAAATCAGGATGGCCGGACGCTGGATTGAACCGTCGTCCTCCCGAATGCGAGTCCAGTGTGCTAACCACCGCGCCACCTCGCTCGGTATATGGAAGATTTATACCGTATACACAAAAGAGGAAAAACGTCCCGCTAAGTCATAACACGGACTATAGTTGTCTACTGTGATTCTGACAGACAATCACTGAAGAGGACTACGAGGAAAAATATGAGGACGACACCTGCAAAAATCACTGTAGAACTGAATGTCGCACTCGCAGATCCTGTCAGCAACAAACCAGAGTGACGCGAGTTCCGTAAGCGATGAAATGCAGGGCATGCTGGGATTCCAAAACCAACCGTCACTGATGGAAATGCCTGTGACAGGAAAACGTGGTACCGAGGCCATAAAACTTGGTCTGTGAAACAACAGAACAAAGTCATTTCGTGGAATCAGTCCTGTTTCACACTGTTTCCAATTCAGGTCAAGTTTATGTCTCAACAGTTAAAAATGGCGGTGATTCGCTGATGATATGGGCAGACATATCGTGGTATCACATTGGCCCCGTGGATACTCCTCAAGGCCGCATTACTGCCAGGGGTTATTTGATCATTTTGGGTATCTTATCCAGTTCATCGTAAAAGTTTGCTCTTCAATGATGATACTGTGTTCCAAGACAAGGCCCCTTGTCACACAGATCGCATTGTGCGGGACTGGTTTTGTGAGCACGAGGATGAATAATCGTGTCTCTCCTGGCGACCACAGATACCAGATCTCTATATTATTTAACCTTTGGGGTCTACTTTGGAGAGAAGGGTGCGGGATCTACATCTTCTTTACTTGAACTTGCCACTATTTTGAAGGAAGAATAGTGTAAGACGCCCTTAAACACCGCAATGACCTGTATTTATCAAGTCTGTGACGACTAGAAGCTGTTTTGAATGGAGTGTACACTAATGGCCGTTAACATTGCTACACCACGAAGATGACGTGCCACAGACGCGAAATTTAACCGACAGGAAGAAAACACTGTGGTATGCAAATGAGTGCTTTTCAGAGCATTCACACAAGGTTGGCACCGGTGGCGACACCTACGACGTGCTGACATGAGAAAAGTTTCCAACCGATTTCTCATACACAAACAGCAGTTGACCGGCGTTGCCTGGTGAAACGTTTTTGTGATGCCTCGTGTAAGGAGGAAAAATGCGTACCATCACGTTTCCGACTTTGATAAAGGTCGGATTGTAGCCTATCACGATTGCGGTTTATCGTATAGCGACATTATTGCTCGCGTTGGTCGAGATCCAATGACTGTTAGCAGAATATGGAATCGGTGGGTTCAGGAGGATAATACGGTACGCCATTCTGGATCCCAACAGCCTCGTATCACTAGTAGTCGCGATGACAGCCATCTTATCCGCAAGACTGTAATGGATCGTGCAGCCACGTATCGATCCCTGAGTCAACAGATGGAGACATTTGCAAGACAACAACCATCTGCACGAACAGTTCGACGACGTTTGCAGCAGCATGGTCTATCAGCTCGGAGACCATGGCTGTGGTTACCCTTGACGCTGCAGCACAGACAGGAGCGCCTGCGATGGTGTAGGCCTACTCGACGACGAACCTGGGTTCACGAATGGCAAAACGCCATTTTTTCGGATGAATCTAGGTTCTGTTTACAGCATCATGATGGTCGCATCCGTGTTTGGTGACATCGCGATGAACGCACATTGGAAGCATGTTTTCGTCATCACCATACTGGCGTATCACGCGGCGTGGTGGTATGGTGTGCCATTGGTTACATGTCTCGGTCACCTCTTGTTCGCATTGATGGCACTTTGGACAGTCGACGTTACATTTCAGATGTGTTACGACCAGTGGCTCTACCCTTCATTCGATCCCTATGAAACCCTACATTTCAGCAGGATAATGCAGGTCCTTTACGGGCCTTTCTGGATACAGAAAATGTTCGACTGCTGCCCTGGCCAGCACATTCTCCAGATCTCTCACCAACTGAAAACGTCTGGTCAGTGGTGGCCAAGCAAGTGGCTCGTCACAAGACGCATCACTACTCTTTATGAACTGTGGTATCATGTTGAAGGTACGTGTGCAGCTGTACTTGTACACACCATCCAAGCTCTGTTTGACTCAATGCCCAGACATATCAAGGCCGTAATTATGGCCAGAGGTGGTTGTTCTGGGTACTGATTTCTCTGTATCTATGCACCCAAAATGCGTGAAAATGTAATCACATGTCAGTTCTAGTATAATATATTTGTCCAATGAATACCCATTTTTCATCTGCATTTCTTCTTGGTGTTACAATTTCAATGACCAGTAGTGTGTATGAGGGGGTATCCCATGACTTTTGGCATCTCAGTATGCATCGTTAATGAAGACAAATGTAGGAATGACGTGTAGCGCACCTGGCGGCAGGAAGGTGAGCAAAACGGTGCAGTAGGTGGTGACGGCGGAGACGTAGGTGATGACGAACCGCAGGTCCATGGCGAGTGTCCGCAGCAGCAGCGCCACTGGGCGCCTGGCGGTCGCCTGGCGAACTAGCAGCCGCAGCTCGCGGTCCACCGCGCCAGGTGCCGAACGGGAGCTCACGAGCAGCAACTCGGCGCTCAGTCTAGCCGACCGCCGCGCCTCCATCTTGGTGAGGTGGCCGGAAATCAGCAGCACGCACAGTAGGCTCAAGTGGTACCCCATCGAGAAGCACCACTCCTGTGTTGGTGCTCTCCTGCCGAGGAACAGCTCGTGTCTGAAAATCAGGTACAGCTGCGAGACAACCGCCAGTATCATCGTGACCAGGTAGAGCACCAGAAAGTTTTCGTGAGCCGAAGTCACTACGAGAGACAGCTCACAAAGCTTTGTATGTACTCGCCTCAGGGATCTGATGTGGAATGGCAGGTAGCTAGAATCTGCGATATTAATGTGACCCTTGTCGTATAATGCATATCTTTCCGAAACAGGTATTCGTTTGCATAGTGTACCTCGAATTACGTCTCTCACGCCAAGCAGACAAATGTTGAAAACGGAAGTTCTGTTCTTTACAATCAGCTGCAGGTTCGAAAACCTGAAAATCGTCAGAACCACAACCGCAAAAGTATTTATGCTAAATAAACTAGATAACACCGAATGGGCACTAGTACTCGCGGCGAACAGGCTCATAATAGCCCATAGATACGGCCAAAGCAATAAGAATAACTGCATTTTTACGATCTTCCCAACCAATCCATTCGAGGGTTTGCTAACCAAGTACGTATTCGTAATTCTATCACACGACACGATCAGTTTAAGCATTTTTTCATATTTGCATCGATTTAATAAGTGGTCAGTAAGTATAGAGACAGCAGATAAGGCAGAGAAATTTAAAAAGACTGAAAAGTTAACAATATTTATCGAAGATAGCCGCCCTGTCATACGGACAAATAAATACGGGAATCCACAAGCAGAAATTAGCTGATACGTGCAGGCAACAACAGAGATGACTAAGTCGCTCTTAGATGTCTTCAGCGACGCCGTTGCCGTATCCACTGTGAATGGCATTAGACCAAACATTTTGCATGCAGCGATGAAAAGTTTGCTGGCTACCAGAAGATATCTCGTGTTTTCTTGCATTGGAAAAGACGTTCCCGTAGGTGACACCATCTGAAAAAAAAGGTTATGCTCTGCTCAAATCTCGTCCTATTCTGTCTACAGCACAACATCATCAACATCTTACATGATCCACTACACGCAGAGTGTTCAAAAATTACAGTTATTATCTCAACGGTAGTAAAATATCGTCGATTTATTGAAAAAAATATTCCTTTTTCGTATGGTTTTCCTCATTTATGAGCCTCTTACGGTAATTACTCATTTGTTAGTCATCCATGATAGATGAAGTAACGTGTATGTTCTGAAAATTTTTCAGTAAACGCGTTTTTAAATACTACCGGAAACTACACATATTCGAAACAGGAAACGATGCGCTGCAGTAGAAGTCACCAGGCCATGTACTAAGACAGCTGGAAGGTTTTCTTTAATCAAAACTTTTAGGCTATCCAACACACTCAGTTCGACCCGAAAGGTTATAATGTAATTCAAATTTACATTCATGCGCTTCTGCAATGCCTTTCTCCTTCTCTGTACACCAGTTTCACTTTCTGACTACACCTTTTCTCTCCATTACTCTCTACCACACGAAAGATATACAAACAAGCCTTAGCTATTAATAAATGTGTCCCACTGACACATCAAAATACAGTTCTTATTGGAAACTGCTGCACATAATGGTAAGGATTCTCCCTTTCTTCCAAAATGTTACACATCCAGAAAATATAAAGGGTAAATTCACCGAACTACACTCCTGGAAATGGAAAAAAGAACACATTGACACCGGTGTGTCAGACCCACCATACTTGCTCCGGACACTGCGAGAGGGCTGTACAAGCAATGATCACACGCACGGCACAGCGGACACACCAGGAACCGCGGTGTTGGCCGTCGAATGGCGCTAGCTGCGCAGCATTTGTGCACCGCCGCCGTCAGTGTCAGCCAGTTTGCCGTGGCATACGGAGCTCCATCGCAGTCTTTAACACTGGTAGCATGCCGCGACAGCGTGGACGTGAACCGTATGTGCAGTTGACGGACTTTGAGCGAGGGCGTATAGTGGGCATGCGGGAGGCCGGGTGGACGTACCGCCGAATTGCTCAACACGTGGGGCGTGAGGTCTCCACAGTACATCGATGTTGTCGCCAGTGGTCGGCGGAAGGTGCACGTGCCCGTCGACCTGGGACCGGACCGCAGCGACGCACGGATGCACGCCAAGACCGTAGGATCCTACGCAGTGCCGTAGGGGACCGCACCGCCACTTCCCATCAAATTAGGGGCACTGTTGCTCCTGGGGTATCGGCGAGGACCATTCGCAACCGTCTCCATGAAGCTGGGCTACGGTCCCGCACACCGTTAGGCCGTCTTCCGCTCACGCCCCAACATCGTGCAGCCCGCCTCCAGTGGTGTCGCGACAGGCGTGAATGGAGGGACGAATGGAGTCGTGTCGTCTTCAGCGATGAGAGTCGCTTCTGCCTTGGTGCCAATGATGGTCGTATGCGTGTTTGGCGCCGTGCAGGTGAGCGCCACAATCAGGACTGCATACGACTGAGGCACACAGGGCCAACACCCGGCATCATGGTGTGGGGAGCTATCTCCTACACTGGCCGTACACCACTGGTGATCGTCGAGGGGACACTGAATAGTGCACGGTACATCCAAACCGTCATCGAACCCATCGTTCTACCATTCCTAGACCGGCAAGGAAACTTGCTGTTCCAACAGGACAATGCACGTCCGCATGTATCCCGTGCCACCCAACGTGCTCTAGAAGGTGTAAGTCAACTACCCTGGCCAGCAAGATCTCCGGATCTGTCCCCCATTGAGCATGTTTGGGACTGGATGAAGCGTCGTCTCACGCGGTCTGCACGTCCAGCACGAACGCTGGTCCAACTGAGGCGCCAGGTGGAAATGGCATGGCAAGCCGTTCCACAGGACTACATCCAGCATCTCTACGATCGTCTCCATGGGAGAATGGCAGCCTGCATTGCTGCGAAAGGTGGATATACACTGTACTAGTGCCGACATTGTGCATGCTCTGTTGCCTGTGTCTATGTGCCTGTGGTTCTGTCAGTGTGATCATGTGATGTATCTGACCCCAGGAATGTGTCAATAAAGTTTCCCCTTCCTGGGACAATGAATTCACGGTGTTCTTATTTCAATTTCCAGGAGTGTATAATCTGCAAAACGGAGTTGGGTAGGGATGGCCCAGCAGGAAAGCTTTCCAGCGGAATACCATGCGGATAAAAACAAGACAAAGTTTTCAGCGAAGTCAAGATACAATGTTACAGCCTGTTTCCTCAGGATGGACCCATACGACTTGGACGACCACTTCACTTAGGGGGCTTGAATATACTGGAAAAACATCCACTACTCTTACAAGGTTCTCATCCATTTACACGGTTCTTATTCGAGAAAATCACATACGCTTACACCACACAGGAACTGTTATAGTAGTCGGTGAATTAGGGATGAATATTGAATTTTAAGGGGAAGACAAACAGTAAAAGTTGTCATACACACTTGTCTCCCTTGTTAGTTAGACAGAAGAGCCCGAGGATGCGAGAGAGAACCTCCTCTACCACCTGACCGCATTAAATTCGCTAAGCCATTTGTAGTAATGGGCTTAGATTTCGCAGGATCGTTTTCGTCAAACTTGGCAATATGTTACGAAAATGTTATATGGTACTATTTACATGTACTAATACAAGAGCTCTGCACTTCGAACTTCAAAATGTTCAAATGTGTGTGAATTTCTAAGGGACCAAACTGCTTAGGTCTTCGGGAACAAGACATACACACTACTTAAACTACCCTAGACTAACTTATGCTAAGATCAGCACACACACCCACGCCCGAGGGAGGACTCGAACTCCGGCGGGAGGGGCCACGCAGTCCGTGCATGGCGCCTCAAACCGCGTGGCCACTCTGCGCGGCTCACATCGAACTCGTATAAGATAACAGCACAGATAAATTTTTGATACCCTTCAAAGTATTTACTGTAAGTAGACGAAGAAACATTTAGGACTTTATTAGCAGAAATCGAAGCCGCTATCAGCTCACGACCAATTGCTTGTGGTTAAACAGATGTACTGAAACGAAGCCATTTCTTAGCAGGATACCAGTTAACTACTATGCCCACACGTCCTGGACTTGGTTTGCATAAGGACCTGAGAAGAGAAGCAAAGCTATGAGAAAAATTGCAACATGATTTTATGAACAGAGAAAGTGGTTAAACGTAGAGTGGGAGACATTTTGCTCTTACAAGACGATAAGCAACCAAGATATACGTGGAAGAGAGCTAGCGTAATGGAAGCGAGTTACTTGGCCGGTGCAACTGGTCATCTCACTAGAGATCGAACAGTTTGGGAAGGATGTTGAGGGTTAAATAAATACTCTGTTTTCTATTAAACTTCATGTTATTTATCTCTTCCTATTAACTTAAATAAAACTGTAAGAACGATATATGTTGTCCTGTCAGTTATTATATGATGCATAAAACCCCTATTCTTCTCTAGTGTCCCTGTTGCTCTGTTAAGTGCTTTTTCATGTTCTACCCTCCTTTATTGTTCTGGAACAAGGGTATTGTCATCCAAGGTCACCCATTCCCCTTCGGTTTGCACTTTTGGAGCAAATGGTGTTGCTTGTATTGGATTAGATGAATACTTGTTCCAAAGATCATGAATGCAACACTTTGTAATGATGTGGAATGTGTCTGTTGCCCCTCCCCCATGTGTCTGACATAGGCCAATTGATCTATGTATGAAATGGTGGGAAATTCAAAATCTGGTCGGATTTCAAAATTATCCCAATAGTTGTGCTAGTGGATTTGATGCATTGTAGTCATATACTTAAATTTGTAGAAATCCCCCACAAAATGCATTGTCTTGCTGGATTTCATGATGATCGACCTGAGTAAGCTGGTAAGACTCGCTATTTAAATATTTTTTTGTTGTTGAAATCACCCGCCTTCTCAGAACTCGCCGCTATGTCAATATCAAGATCGGACTGGAGCCTCCGGTCGCTGCATATTTTTGGTGAGTTGGCTTCCCCTCGCGCCGCGAGGTGAGAGAATGGAAGGGGGTGGCTGGAAGTTACCTTTGGGCGGTGCGTGAGGAGCGACGACGTCGGTGTCGGTGGGCAAGGCTGCTTGGTCGGTGTGCCCGCGGAAGCAGTCGGTTGGGGACGGAACGCCGTGGACTCGAAGATCCTAGTGTGGAGGGCCGGTGTGGTCCCGATGGCGGTCATCGTGTGGTCATTAAATGGCTGAGAAGTGATTTCTTGGTTTTGACTTCGGATTGGAACGAAGGATTACGCAAGTCTGGTGTATGAAGTGATCACAAGATTTCTAAAAAGGTGCATGTTGGCGGCGCGTATATCAATCTTGTGAGTGGTCTAAACTTTGTTTCGGTAATGCAGTCTCCAGTTGGAGAGCTGCTTGGGAGGAGAGCGTCAATATCGGCATTGTCATCTAATTAGCTGCTTTAAAGTAAATGACAGCTTTGGACCGCAGGTGGATCCAAGTGAGGTACGGAATGATTGCTTCTTTTAGATCGTTGCTTCGGTGACGAGACCACGCGGAATTGTGGGATTCCTAAGGACTGATCTTGCTCTCTGCTGTGAGTGTGATAATTATGACTGGTTTGCTTTCTGCGCGTGTTTGCGCCCTGCTGCTTCTATATCGGGTTCGGTTTAGCCTTGTGTTGTGTTGTTCTCTATTCCTGTGTCTGGCCATGTAATTTGAGGAGCCTTCCAGTTGGTAATAGTGACGAAGGTGGTAATTGATTCTTTTTTATTATTTTTTTTGAGGTATTAGTTTTTTCTGGTACCTTGTGCACTAAATCTCTAAGTTACTTTCTTTAGTTATACGAAGCCGGCAAGCTTGTGTGTCTTACCGGGACAAATCTTGCTGCATGTATTTTCAAGGGTTGTTCTTCTAAGCATGCGTTTACATAGGAGAGGTTCATCAGCAAACCGTTGGCGTCTGCTGTGTTTTCCATCCCATGTGACGGTTAAGTTTTTACGGCTTACGCCTAGTGATGTGATTTTTAGATATGTGTCGGCAAATTTTTGGAATGAGAAAAATATTTGTTGTAAATTTTAGTTTCGTACTTCGTCTACCAATGAGTGACTTTTGAAGAGCTAAAAGCAAGTATTTGAATTAACATTGTAACATTTTATTTGACCTCACTGAAACATATGGTGAATTGTCAATCGTTTATCTGTAATTGTCTCAAGTAATTTTATTTAAATTAACATCTTAGTATGGAAAGGTGCTCTTGGCCTAATGAATGAAATTATTTTGCTGGCAAGGGTTAACAGAACTCTTGATACGAATGGTGTTCAACCTTTATTCGTCCTGTTCCTTCCACTCCTAGGTAACCTTACACCAGTAGTGCGTAGCAGTCTAGACACGGGAAGGAAGGCGGAGATAAAGGGAAGCCGAAGTCTCGCTTGCTCGCAGTCATCGTGGAGTGCCCGATAGTCGAGGTGCTCCAATTGGCTGGGACCGCAAACCGGGACAAGGAGAGGAGGGTGGAGCAGCCGTACCGCTGCTAGAAACCTGGACGCGTAGCCAAGTGCTGCTAGAAAGACGTGGCGTGTATGACGTGCGTGCAAGTGCACAACACACGAACGTGAAGGAAGACACGTGGCGCCGCGCCGATCTGTGTCAACTGCGGTGGCGCACACAAGGCGAAATTTCGCGGTTGCAGCTACATTATGAGATGGAGCCCCGAAAAGAAGAAAAGTGAAGACCCGCCCGCAAGACCACCAGTTATAATGAGGAGGCTACCGGTGTCCCTCCCACCGCGAGAAGAGGTGGCTGGCCGTGCCGCTGCGAAGATAAGGCCGTCGACAATGGTGGCATGCGCCCGATGCTGCCTACTTTCATCGATGACACAAAGGCCGCCATCAAAGCCGCCATGGCAGCAGAAAAAACTGCATTGAAGGGAGAAGTAGAAGCAGTCCTCATCAAGCTGCAGCAGCTGCGAGTGGAGCTAAGACAATCTGGACATTGGTAGTGTGGGACCGCTGCTCAGCCAGCTACCCTCGTTCCTTCTTCATCTCCTCAACCTCTACCCTTTCACCTATCCCAAATAAACGTATGCTTCCGTGCCATCATCCGAATCCTTCTATCTCTGAGCAGCAAGAGACGCTGCTTAGATTCCTCTCCATTGAATCTGTCATGCTGATCGACGCCAAGGCCCTGTTCATCCAAGCGCAGTGACAACACAGCGTTGGCGTTGCGGAGGAGACTCTCCGAATACAGTAGATGATTCACCGCAACGCCAACCATCAGGAAGAGGCGGCCAACACAATGGACGAACCTTCCAAGCAGCTGCTCATGAGTCACATGGTCGAAGTTTAATGTACACTACTGGTCATTAAAATTGCTACACCACAAAGATGACGTGCTACAGACGCGAAACTTAACTGGTAGCCAAAAGATGCTGTGATATGCAAATGATTAGCTTTTCAGGGCATTCACACAAGGTTGGCGCCGGTGGCGACACTTAAAACGTACCCACATGAGGAAAGTTTCCAACCGAATTCTCATACACAAACAGCAGTTGACCGGCGTTGCCTGGTGAAACCTTCTTGTGATGCCTCGTGTGAGGAGGAGAAATGCGTACCCTCACGCTTCCGACTTTGATAAAGGTCGAATTGTAGACTATCGCGACTGAGGTTTATTGTCTCGCGACATTGCTGCACACGTTGGTCGAGATCCAAAGACTGTTAGCAGAATATGCAATCGGTGGGTTCAGGAGGGTAATACGGAACGCCGTCCTGGATCCCAACGGACTCGTATCACTAGCAGTCGAGATGACAGGCATCTTATCCGCATGGCTGTAAAGGATCGTGCAGCCACGTCTCGATTCCTGAGTCAATAGATGGGGACGTTTGCAAGACAACAACCATCTGTACGAACAGTTCGATAACGTTTGCAGCAGCATGGACTATCAGCTCGCAGACCGTGGTTGGGGTTACCCTTGACGCTGCATCACAGACAGGAGCGCCTGCGATGCCGTACTCGACGACGAACCTGGGTGCACGAATGGCAAAACGCCATTTTTTCGGATGAATCTAGGTTCTGTTTACAGCATCATGATGGTCGCATCGGTGTTTGGCGATATCGCGGTGAACGCACACTGGAAGCGTGTATTCGTCATCGCCGTACTGGCGTATCACCCAGCGTGATGGTATGGGGTGCCATTGGTTACACGTCTCGGTCACCTCTTGTTCACATTGACGGCACTTTGAACAGTGGACGTTACATTTCAGATCTGTTAATACCAGTGGCTCCACCCTTCATTCGCTTCCTGCGAAATCCTACATTTCAGCAGGATAATGAACGACCGCATGTTGCAGGTCCTGTACGGGCCTTTCTGGATACAGAAAATGTTCGACTGGTGCCCTGGCCAGAACATTCTCTAGATCTCACACGAACTGAAAACGTCTGGTCAATGGTGGCCGAGCAACTGGCTCGTCACAATACTCCAATCTAAATAAAGTTATGAGAACAGAGACCGAACAACAGGCGATGTTTTCGAGATTGTAGGACAGTACTGAAATAATGGAAGTAGACCAAATAAAGTTATGTGAACAGGTTAAAACCTCCCGGTGTGGCCGAGTGGTTCTACGCGCTTCAGTCTGGAACCGCGGCATGTCACAAGGCGAGAAGTGTGATGGAGCGTACAAGGCACACAGTGGCGAGTTCCAGTTCATGAGCTGGCCCCCAGCTCGCTATATCTGCACCCGATCGAATACGTCTGGGATGTGAGTGAGTGTGGTGTCACAGATCATCTCCCACCTCCCCGGAATTTACGGGAATTATGTGATTTGTGTGTGCAGATGTGGTGCAAACTCCCTTCGGCAACCTATCAAGGCCTCATTGCTTCCATGCCACGATGCATCGCCGCTGTTATCCATGTCACATATAGCATGGCTATCCGGTTGGTGATAATAATGATCTGGCTGATAGTTAGAACCAACTTTCACCTGGCGCTTTTTTTACTCTCACTACACGAACTAGCCGTTTCTCTTGAGTAAAAGGTCTTGTTACACTGCAATGTCAAAAACAGCCGAAAAATTTTTCGCTTTGGAAAAATTTTTAAATGCAGTAAGGAATGACCAACTTTTGGGAAATAACATATTGCTCACTTTCACACAACTTCACGTACATTTTGCACACGGATTTCTGGGGGACTGGGTATTTTAATACACCAAGAAGTAGTCTATATATCTTACGACCATACACTTGAGCCTCTTTGACAATTGTATTTTTCTTATCTGTTTATAATTAACATAATCACTTTTTCAGTTACAAAACATTTCTCAAAGCTTGTTCTTCTGTTCTTTTAAAGCTTTAAAGAAACTGTAACAGACAGTAATAGTGTGGTGTCACCGCCAGACACCACACTTGCTAGGTGGTAGCTTAAATCGGCCGCGGTCCATTAGTACATGTCGGACCCGCGTGTCGCCGCCATCAGTACTTGCAGACCTAGCGCCACCACATGGCAGGTCTAGAAAGACGGACTAGCACTCGCCCCAGTTGTACGGACGACATTGCTAGCGACTAGACGTACGAAGCCTTCCTCTCATTTGCCGAGAGACAGTTAGAATAGCCTTCAGCTAAGCACATGACTACGACCTAGCAAGGCGCCATTAGCCTTACCTACTTTGAGAGTTATAGTATAAATGTCTCAAGAAGAACGCTGTATTCATCAGAGAATAAAAGTTAAGTATATGAGACGCTCCGTTCTTTTCTTTATAGCATTTATGAAGTATCCTGTTTCAGACTTTACGATCTTCTGGGGGAGCTGATAGCGTGCCTATTCGGCCATTCTAAATAACACTGTGTCGGCACTTCTGTCGACACACATAACATTGGCGACGAGTCAACGTGTTCTTCCTACTTGTTTTGCTCTGATTTGATTTGCTTGTGTCATGGCTTCGCCACAATCTCCAGATGTACTGTCCGAATTTTATCGCTTGCAGAATCAGCAGACGCAGGCGTTATTGGATGCCCTGGGACAGCTCGTCCAGGGTCAACGTGCGCTGCAAAACGATGCGGCCGCCGCCGCTTCGCCGTTCCCGCAGCCACAACACGCAGTTGCACCCTCTTTTCGTCAATTTCGTCCCGACGACGAAACATGGACGGAGTGGTCACGCCAGTTTGGATTCCATCTCGCCGCCTACAGAATTCAAGGTAACGAGCGGCAGCCTCACTTATTGTCTTGTGTCGGCGTGCAAACGTACCGTGTGATAGTGAAATTGTTTCCCCGACGCGACGTAGCTACTCTGTCCTACGAAGAAATTGTGTCGGCTTTAGATGCCTATTTCAAAGAAACAGTTAATGTGGTTGCAAAACGGTATACGTTCTTTCGTACGAAACGTACGGCCGGTCAAACTAATAGGGAGTGGGTTGCAACTTTGCAAGGCCTTACTAGGGATTGTGAATTTCAGTGTGACTGTGGCCTTCCTTATTCAGATACAATGGTGCGTGATGCAATAGCACAGAACGTTTCTGATGTTCGCATAAGGGAACAGATTTTGAAACTAGTTAATCCCTCCCTTCAACAAGTGATAGACATATTGGATAGGCAAGACACACTTGACTGTGCTCAGGAATCTTTTGAAGCTTCGCCAGCAGTGTGTAACATTAACCGGCCCGCTGGACGCGCTGCGCGGCCCGGTAACCGGCCCTCGCGCACTTCGACGCAGCTGACGCCGCGCTCTAAACCAGGTGTGCCTCGCCAGCCCGCAAATGCAGTGAAATCATGCCCGCGGTGTGCTACTAGACATTCGCGTGAAAATTGCCCGTCACGCCAAGCTATTTGCTTTTACTGTCACAAGAAAGGACATGTTCAAAGTGTTTGCCAGAAAAAGCTCAGATCCGACAATCACAACCGTTCCAGGCCCTTTGCTTCGCGCCGGAATCGAACCAAGGACACTCAGGCTCGGGAACCTTCGCCCATGGACATTCATGTAGTTAATGCCACTCCGCCCAGTGTTCCTCTCTCTAATAGTGACTGTGTTTGTCCCACAAAAAGTGTGCGTCGACGTCGACGGCAATCCCGTCACGTCGCAAGTAATTCTGTACCAGTGTCTGTTCACGTTGCACAAAACAGTCGCTCTTGTCGTCAGCAGGACAATAAACTTTTTGTAGCTTTGGACTTTGCCGGACAAGTGATACCATTCCAGCTCGATACCGGAGCTGCAGTTTCATTGCTCAATCACGCCACGTACAAACAACTGGGCGCACCGCCGTTGCGTGCCGCAAAAGTTCAGCTCACTAGTTATTCAGGACAGCATATCCCTGTGTTAGGACAGTGCAGCCTTCTTGCAACATACAAGGGACAAACAAAACTTGTGTCGTTTTACGTTCTTCGTTCTTCTGCTGCAGTGAACTTGTTTGGTTTAGATTTATTTCAATTGTTTAACTTGTCTATTGTGAATCAGGTCCTATCAGTGAACCAGACTGTGCCTTCAGCAGTGTTTCTAGTCTATGTGAGGAATTTGCAGACATTTTTGCACCGGGCCTTGGTTGCGCTAAGAACTATGAAGCACATTTGGACCTAAAAGTCAACGCGCAACCGAAATTTTTCAGAGCGCGCAATGTTCCCCACGCATTGCGTGATGAGGTCGCGAGAACATTAAAAGATTTAGAATCGCAAGGTGTCATTGAACGTGTGCAGGCTTCTCTCTGGGCCTCACCCTTAGTGATTTTGCAAAAACCTTCCGGCAAATTGAGACTTTGCGTGGACTTCAAAGCAACAGTGAATCCACAACTAGTGACTGCTACTTTTCCTTTGCCCCGCCCGGAAGATCTTTTTGACAAACTGTGCCCGGGAAAATATTTTTCAAAGTTGGACCTAGCAGATGCGTACTTGCAAATACCGGTGGACGACGAATCCCAGCGCGTATTGGTGGTTAACACGCATCTTGGATTGTACAGATTCAAAAGACTGCCATTCGGGTGTGCATCCGCCCCTGCATTGTTTCAGCAATATTTACACACTATTTGTGCGTCGGTCCCTACTGCAGCTAACTATTTGGACGATATAGTGATCTCAGGAAAGACGGAAGCAGAACATTTACAACATCTCAGAACACTATTTCAGGTCTTGCGACAGAATGGTCTTCGCTTGAGGAAGGACAAATGTGTGTTTTTTGCTCGTGACTTGCCGTATCTGGGACATGTCATAAATGCCCAAGGCATCCATCCGAGTCCAGAGCACCTCCGTGCCATACAGGAGTTACCTTCGCCGCGGAATGTGAAGCAGCTACAGTGTGTGCTGGGTAAAATCAATTACTACCATCGTTTTTTGCGCAATGCCTCTTCCATTTCAGCTCCGCTTCATCGCTTACGCCGTAAAGGAGTTCCGTTCGTCTGGTCGACGGAATGCGAACGCGCCTTTCGCCAATTGAAATCGGCGTTGCTTTCAAATACTTGCCTTACGCCATTCGATCCCCAGAAACCCCTTTTGTTGATGGTAGATGCATCGGATTTCGGGATCGGTGCTGTGCTTGCGCACAAAGATGGTTCGCATGATCGCCCTATTGCCTTTGCGTCCAAATTGCTCACGTCGGCGCAAAGAAATTATTCCAGATAGAGAAAGAAGCTTTGGCTCTCGTGTTTGGTGTTACAAAGTTTCACGATTTCTTGTATGGTCGTCACTTTACCATCATTACAGACCACAAACCTTTGACATCGCTTTTTCATCCGAACAAGCCTGTACCTCCACGTACAGCGCAGAAATTCATTCGCTGGTCTCTTTTCCTCTCGCAGTACCGCTACGATATCTTGTACCGGTCCACTGCTAAGCACGGAAACGCAGATGCGTTGTCCCGTTTGCCTGTTGCCGAGGATACAGCTTTCGATTCTTCCGAACTTGCTTGCATGTTCATTGATGCGGAAACTGATGACGTGGTCGAATCGTTTCCGATTGATTTTCGTCGTGTAGCTACAGCCACAGCTGCCGACCCTGTCCTTGCTACCGTTTTGCGTTTTGTTGCTACGCAATGGCCCTTGTCAAAGTCGCGGATCGAGGATCCGTTGGTTCGCCGATTTTTTGCTCACAAGGAGAGACTTTTTGTGCGACGTGGTGTTTTGTTGTTGCGTTCTGATAATGATCAGTCTCGGGTCGTGGTCCCACGTTCGTTACAGTCATCTGTCTTACAGCTTCTCCACCAAGGACATTGGGGTATAGTGCGTACGAAACAACTTGCTCGTCAGCACTGTACTTGGTTCGGAATCGATGCTGCGATTACGAATATGTGCTCTTCTTGCATGGCGTGTGCCGAACAACAATCCGCACCGCCGCGGAAATTCTTTGCATGGCCAAAAGCCACTTCCCCTTGGCAACGCTTACACATAGATTTTGCTGGTCCGTTCTGGAATGCTCGATGGTTGGTTGTCGATTCCTTCAGTAATTTTCCTTTTGTTGTCCGGATGTCTTCCACGACGTCCTCTGCCACCATCCAAGCGTTGTCTGCTATCTTTTGCATTGAAGGTCTCCCACAGACTATTGTTTCCGACAATGGCCCACAATTCATGTCCGCAGAATTTCAGTCATTCTGCCAGGCCAATGGTATTCAACATCTGACATCCGCGCCGTTTTCGCCTCAGTCAAACGGTGCTGCTGAACGTTTGGTCCGGACTTTTAAGTCACAGATGTTGAAGTTGAAAGAGTCGCATTCTCGGGAGGACGCGTTGTTGCTCTTTTTGTCTTCCTATCGCTCTCAGCCCCGCGATGGTCGCTCGCCGGCTGAGTTGCTTCACGGTCGTCCTCATCGAACCTTGATGTCTTTGCTGCATCCGCCGCATCAGGTTCCTGTGCAGCGGCAGACTCCTGCTTTTGCTCCTGGCGACACTGTCTTCTATCGTAACTATCGCGGTTCACGGCGTTGGCTCGCAGGGCGCATTCTTCGCTGCCTCGGCCGCGCGATGTATTTGGTTATGGGGGCCTCTGGTGAGGTGCGTCGGCATCTCAATCAGCTGCGCCTCTGTCGTCGCCTGGGTTCTGCCGCTCCCCGTCTGCTTTCAGCGACGGAGCCGTCCGGTCAGCGCCCTGGGGACCCATCTACTGGCTCGCCTCATCCCCAGGTGTTACCGACGATGCCTTCCATTTTGCCATGGCGTCGCGCCGCCGCAGCCGCCGCTGCAGCCGCCGCCGCTGCCGCCCGCAGAGGACGCTTCGCTGCAGCCGCCAACCGCCTCCCTGGGTCACGCGCCGCCGATCGCTTCCCGTGACCAGCTGTCGTCCGCCCTGGACCTCTGGCCCGCTCCGGACCACATGGCGTCATCGCGTGTCGGATACCCTGTCTCCTTACGGGCGCATACGCCGCATGTTGACGTGCACCCTGGAGTAGGTTTCCAGGCGTTTCCTAGCTCCCCTCGGACCGAATGGCCGGGTGCGGGTGGCACAGCCTCGCCTGTTGTTAGGCTCCCCACCTCATCGCATACGTCAACATGGGGCCCTCCCCACGGCGGGCGGAAGCCTTATAACACGACCGTTCGCCGATTTGCGGGGGAGGAATGTGGTGTCACCGCCAGACACCACACTTGCTAGGTGGTAGCTTAAATCGGCCGCGGTCCATTAGTACATGTCGGACCCGCGTGTCGCCGCCATCAGTACTTGCAGACCTAGCGCCACCACATGGCAGGTCTAGAAAGACGGACTAGCACTCGCCCCAGTTGTACGGACGACATTGCTAGCGACTAGACGTACGAAGCCTTCCTCTCATTTGCCGAGAGACAGTTAGAATAGCCTTCAGCTAAGCACATGACTACGACCTAGCAAGGCGCCATTAGCCTTACCTACTTTGAGAGTTATAGTATAAATGTCTCAAGAAGAACGCTGTATTCATCAGAGAATAAAAGTTAAGTATATGAGACGCTCCGTTCTTTTCTTTATAGCATTTATGAAGTATCCTGTTTCAGACTTTACGATCTTCTGGGGGAGCTGATAGCGTGCCTATTCGGCCATTCTAAATAACACTGTGTCGGCACTTCTGTCGACACACATAACAAATAGGTCACAACTTTATTAATTAACGATGGCCTCTCTTTCTTTGACTTTTGACTAATCGTAATTGAGAAAGTTTTCAATTATAATTTATTGACCATTACCTTATATTTAAATTGCTGATTAGAACAAAATAGGAAGATTGGGTAAAAACAAAGTATTTATAAAGATACTTTTAAATTATAACGTAAACATTATGAATTGTAGCTCTCCATTCGGGAAAATACTGTTTCACATGTAAAAAGTGTTTACGACTAAAAGTGCATGCACATGTTATACCTATTTTGCCTGCTCAAAACTCTTAAGGCAGGAGGGATTTTTAGTAATGCATATACTGCAATCACCAATAAAGTATAATCACAAATAGCTTGAAAAAACCATCTTATGCAGAGAAGCACGGTAAAATTTTACAGTCATGCAACAGGGAGTGTGTAAAATAAAACCTTCTAAATGAAACAAAATTATAATTCACGAGATTGTCATTCTTTATTTAAATCCAACAATCGTCTCTCCACACTATTCAGATTCTCTCCACAGTCTCTGTATCTTGTGCTCTGATGGCAATGGGATGTATAGAACATGTGTCGTTCGTGCTAATAAACGAGTTATATATTTACTACATAGCAGAATACTGTTTTTTAGTATGTACACATTGTAGCTAAGATTCCAACAGTAAAATAAGACAAATAAAGGAAAGTATGCATAGCTCCTCTATTGGCGGAATATATTCAAAAATTCTAAATTAAGTGATGGTGTTATATATATATATATATATATATATATATATATATATATATATATATAGCTCAAATAACATTTGGTGAACTTACCATGCAAGACAATCTTTTGTGATGTAACTGCATGTTTTCGTCATTGTAGGTGTGTTAATCGTAATATCCCCGTTTGGTTTCCATAAACTCATTACTCCCTCAGAGAGCTTCTTCCGTATTACTGCGTTTTAATGCCAGTAAAGCTGCTGAAATTCACTTGAGATGATGCCAACGATAACTGATGAGCGTTAGGTTTTACTGAGAAACTTCCATTAACTAATCACTTGTATCCACACGATTACAATCGCTAACTCCTTCGACCTCCCTTCTCCTCAACATAAGAGCCTTGAATTACGAGAGCTCCCATTTAACACAGGTGCATAACCACTTATCAGACAATGAAACCACTCTTAAGACGAACAACACCTGTCAGCTGTTTTCTTAGAAAACTAAGTACTTTCTTTAGCTGTATATTGTACCCAAATGTGTTAAAAGTAGTCGATCTGTAAGAAGGAAGCTATACACTCAAAGCAGCCAACCATATGACTTTCAAAAGACGAAATGGGTGCTCCTGTTCATTTATTTGATGAAACACTGCTTCTATAAAGGAGCAAATGTACATCACATTATGACAGTAGTTGACTGGGAATCATCACTTGTGTAACTATGTCACCGGTCACGACACAAAACTCTCTGGTACCATTACTTTCAGGCAGGTACCTAAGAGGTGGTATACGTGTGTGTTTTTACTGTCAGACAGACCATTTTCAATAGCAGAAAAATCATAAAGACAATAAAAGATTTCTAAATAAAATATTGTTGACTTTTATTTCTCTTAGGGTTCAGATGGAATCATAGTTCCAATCTGCAATGGGTCTTTCGAACATAAAAAAGGAGTAGAGTATATTTTAAATAGTACAGCATCACTAAGCATTTTTAAACAAGCAGTGGAGTACAACTGGCATAATCAGTTTTAGATGAAGAATGAATACAAAGTGACGACGACATCCAGAGTACATCAAAGTAAATGCAGACGTAGTGCATTTATTGTGGTGTTGCAAAACATTTAAATACAGTGAGAGAAAAAAAATCCGGCAAGATGAAAACACGACGGCCTGTTATTTCATGTGAATTTTCCAGTTCAGTTCTGCAGCAAGTCCACAAACGTTCAAGAATCTGACGACTGGACCTTGTTTGCACCGTGGTTACGTGATAAGAAACATAGTGGCAGAAAAAAAAATCGCAACACCAAAATTAATTTAATGTATCGAATGAAATTTTGGAATTACAATTTTGTGGGTGACATATTCAAGTGATTAACAGACCCGCCAGGATAGCCGAGAGCCGGCACGGTAGCTCGGCGTGTTCGGTCAGAGGGTTAGCTGCCCTCTGTAATAAAAAAACTGAGTTAATGGATCAATAAAGAACTTCAACGGGCGTCAGGGGACGTCCGCCACGAACAATTGCAACGAACTATAACGAATAAAATGAGACTAAAAAAAAAAAAAAAAAAAAGAGCGATAACGCGCTGCTTCCTGGAGTCGGGTAGGCGCGCCAGCCCCGGATCGAATCCGCGCAGTGGATTAACGACGACGTCGTTATGCCTGCCAGCCTGGATGTGTTTTTGGGCGGTTTTCCACATCCTACTAGGTGTATACTGGGCTGGTCTCCACGTCCCGCCTCGATTACACGACTCGCAGATATTTGAAACACATTAACACTATTTCACGATTTGCACTAGACGCAGACAGCTGGGGTACACTACTTCTGTCCCAGGGGGTATGGGGTGGTGGCAGGAAGGGCATCCGGGCACCCCTTAAAAATTCACCTTGCCAAATCCGTACTTAACCCTGCCAATCGTGGGCACAATGCGGGATAAAGGCAGTAGCAAAAGAAAGAAAGATAGGAAAAAGAATATTCAAGTGATTAACAATGCAAGACCACAGGTTAATATAAACGCCAGAAAAACCATTGTCCGCCGCTCGTGGTCTCGCGGTAGCGTTCTCGCTTCCCGAGCACGGGGTCCCGGGTTCGATTCCCGGCGGGGTCAGGGATTTTCACCTGCCTCGAGATGACTGGGTTTTTGTGTTGTCCTCATCATTTCATCATCATCCAGGAAAGTGGCGAAATTGGACTGAGCAAAGATTGGGTAATTGTACGGGCGCTTATAACCACGCAGTTGAGCGCCCCACAAACCAAACATCATCATCCTCATCAGATAAGCCATTGGAAATGCGAAATGTTGGTATACTAATAACCTGCGTAATCACCAGAACATTGAATGTAAGCAAGCATACATGAATACAGTGTGTTGTACAGCTGCCATATGTCCGTTTCTGGGTTGGAGTTCCATGCCTGTTTCACTTTTTCAGGCAATACCGGGACGTTTAATGCCGGATTTGGATGACACTGGAGTTGTTGTCCGATGAAGTCTAATATGTGCAGGATTGAAGACATATCTTATGCTCGAGCAGGCCAGAGCAACACTCGACACTGCAGAATATCTTGAGTAACAACAGTGGTTTGTGGGCGACCGTTATCCTGTTGGAAAACACCCCGTGGAATACTGTTCATGAACGGCAGCACAACACGTCGAATCACCAGACTGACGAAACAATTTGCAGTCAGGATGCGTGGGATAACCACGTTAGTGCTCCTGCTGTCATACGAAATAGCACCGTAAACCATAATTCCAGGTGTAGGTGCAGTTTGTCTAGCAGGCCCTCATCTGGCTAACCGACACATGGCTACAATTAATAAAATATTCCGGGCTATTTTGCCGTGCTGTGGTCTAAGTGATTTCACTTCAAAACACGACAAGGTTACGGCCGAAGATATCCGCAAAGAGGCTGTGAGAGTACAAGGCCTCCAAAAAGTAATTTAACTGTGGGTGAGAGGAATGCCATAAAACGCATGAATGAGGACAATAGTGGTATCATTCTCACAACTGACAAGGGAAATGCAACGGTTGTTTTGAATGCGACCGACTATCATAGTAAGATTAACGATTCATTAGATCCACAGACATATAGGAAACTAAGTAAAGACCCCACTGACAAAGTTGTTAGAACTGCTACGTGGTTGATAAAGAAGTCCTCTGTCGAACGGAGCATTAAGAAGTCTGTTCATTTCAGTTGCTCTCGCATCAATAATTTATGGACTGCCGAAGGTGCGCAAAGAACATTTTCCTCTAAGTTCTATAGGGAGTGGTATTGTTTCGCCCATACATTCGATTGCCAAGTTCTTGACAATATTATTACCAACGTATGTGACCCGATCATTTTCGTATATCAAGAATTCGGCCCGTTTTATCAGTAAATTAAATGGCATAGTGGTACAGCCGGAGGAAATATTAGTTAGCTTGGATGTGGTGTCGCTATTTGCAGTGGTCCCTCTCAATAAAGTATTGCAACAGCTCAATCGGACTTTTCCTCCCGACGTTGCGGAATTGTTGAAATATTGCCCCACAACCACGTATTTCAAATGGAAGATTAAATTTTCTTGAAGTGTAAGTTCTGAAGATAGAATATGGTAGCTTGGGCCACACAGTTTACCGAATACCTACGCACACAGACCGTTATCTACAGTGGGATTCGAACCAACGTCCACAGCGAAAGCAAGGCTTCAAAGAAACGTAGGACGGATAGGGCCAAGATAAATATGTGAACCAGAGCTGCTTGACGCTGAATTAAAACATCTCACCACTGCATTGCTCAAGAAGACATTCTTTCGCTGAGGTGAAAAGAGCGTTAAGATCACTGCTTAGAAATCGTAGTGATGCTCAAGCGCCATCTAAACGAAAAGTTTTCCTGCCATTCATTAAGGACGTGGCTGACGGCACAGGAATAATCTTGAGAAAGCGAAACATAGCGTTAATTTACACACTCACACGGAAGATACAAGATCATCTAAAATCGGCCACGGATGCCCGCCAACCGCGGGAAAAATCTGTAGCTTATAGATTCCCTGTAGTTGTGGATCCTACAAAAAGAACTGTCAAAAAACGACTCCAAGAGCACAAGGGCAATTGCTGAAGAGGGGAGACTGACATATCAGCTATTGCGGGATATGATTTACAGCCAGCAGATGGCCACATTGACTTTGACCGGACTCAAGTACTGGCAGGCACAAACGGATACTAAGAAACGCTATACAGATAGGCCATAGAGATTGTGATGCACCCAAGTAATTTGAATAGGAAGGAGGGGGGCGTGAAATTGAATGAAATTTGGATTACAATGCTGAAGAAGATATGTACCAATCTTCCACCATGGAATGATAGTAACATTTATACAGGATGGGCCGTTGGGAAGGCGATGGGCGTTAAGAAATGAATAGTACAAAATTTAGACACAGGCCATTTATTGGCGAAAGCGTCTTAAAAAGGGGTCACATGGGCCTAGGGAGGTGAGGGTGAGCCAGAGCGTAGAGTTGGGCGAAACATAGTTCGCAAAGCTAACGAAAGTTGTTGCCCGCCAAAACTAAGTCCACAGCGCCGCAGCACCGGGAGAAGCGGGCTGGTGTACACTGCTACAGAGCGAGCGTCCAAGAGAGCGGGAGGACAAGAGCACAAGAGAGCGGGCCCGGCGACGGGCGGCCGGGTATATTCGACGCACCACGCGGCTTCCTCCACCCTGATTGGTCGGGACCGAGATAGCCGCGGGGGCGGCAATTGAACTTTCCAGAGCGTTGCCTGCTAAGCGACGCCTGGGGCGGCGTTACCTCGTAAGCAGATGAGGGAGGCTTGTGATCAAGGTGCTGACTTCCTATTACTAGACCGTGGGACGAAAGAATTTACAGGCAGCTAACACTGCCGGCCGTGGCTTGGCCGCAATGGAAACATGAAGTTACCGTTTGAAAGCTCATATAATAAAGTAAAATCCCCTACTATCTGGCTCATCCTTTACACAGTCGACAAAGACCATTTGTGCTCACGTATTCAAACATGTGACGTCACGCCACTTGGTGGAAGGTCGCAGAAGCGGAATTTTGCTGTAGTCAGTAGCGAGCCAGGGTGTGAATCGGACATTCAACAAATTCGATTCTCCTTGAAAATGTCCACCGCAGATGGGGACGTAACGTCGGATTTCGAAGTGAAACACCTTTGACCACGCCATAATAGCTCTGAATATTTTATTAACTGTGACAATTCCAGCAGTGAAAGTTTACATTTTTTAACACACAGCCATCATAGGCACCGTGCCAGTATCAGCTGTCATCAGAGAAAATAGAAGTCGCAAACGGAGCTGGTATTCGGTCAGTGGAATGCAAGCTATAGTGCTACTGGCTCAGAACTGTCCTTGAAGTAACTGATATGTAGTAGTCTGTTGTATCACTGTGGTGCAAAGTGCAGCTCATATTACTACCGTAGATGCAGTACGATACGCCAGAGACATTCCCCGAACATCTGTTCGGTCCTTCCTCTAGGTAGTGTCGCGTGGCCGTTCGGAGCCCGGTCTTCTTGCAACCGTACGTTCTCGCGGCGAACACTGCCTGAAATCATGCACATTAGCTACATTCCAGTCAAGTCTTCCCGCAATATCGAACAAGGAACATCCAGCTTCTCGTAGCCCTGTTACACGATCTCATTCAAACTCAATGAGGTGGTGTCTAGTCTTATGTGAATGGCGTGAAACTCTAATAGACATCGTCTGTCATAACTGAAAACACGCCCACCAAATTTCGTTCATGTTGCAAAACTCGTTCTGGGTGTTGCGATTTTCTTCCGTCAGTGTAGAAAATTGTGTCTGTAATCGCCAACATAAAAACGAACGTTAGAAAAAAAAAATCACCTGAACCATTTTCTGCATAATTCATCACAATACATTTTGAAATTTCCTTTTTTTGTTAACATTAATTCACAGAGATATCTACAGTCTTATCCATATTTTGCGTCTGAAAGCGGGAGGAGTGGTTAGAGTCGAGATCATAATAGGCTGCATTAAACTCATTTAGTGACGTTTAGAGGAAAGACACGGTTGTGCCCTTGTTCATGGAACCGTCTCGGCAATCGCCTGATTTTTTTCTGCTGGTGACGATGCACATATTTTAAATACGCACCACCCGCATGTAGGTCGTGAGTTCCGCTCACTGGTGTTCAGAGTCAACAAAGTAGACGTGTCTGATGAATAGACATGGATGTTGATGAACTGATATCGATTCCGTTACTGAGCATTCGTCCTAGAATTTCTATAATTGTTTGCGTAATGTTGGTATGATTCGAGGAACCATAACTGGTCTCATGCATGGCTTAATCCTTGGCACCAGCATATGCTGAAGGTGAATGAATCACGTGTTGATTACAATGAACCCAGGAATGCGTCCTGGAGCCAGTGAATGTTGTGTCTGTGACTCAACTTCTCCTTCCACATGAAAAGGCACAGGTCATCCTTAGACTACAACTCTAAAGTTTCGCTGGTCCCAGAGATGGATTGAAGCAAGTCGCAGTCTTGCTGAGCCAGGCGAATCGACGCTGGAACGAGCTACTGCTGCAGCCCGCTCGGTTGCCACATCAGGCCAAAAACTACTAAAAATGTATACTATACTCCCGAGGAAGGTATCCCATTTTGTAGTGATTTAACAGGAACTCCAAGGTATAACTGCAATCAGTCACTTAATCTGTGTTGTTTTCCTGTAATTTTTATGCAGGCAATGAAACCGCTCTTTTTTTTTTTTAAATGTATGCCGACGGTAACAGTGTTGTTTGCTTTGGGGTTCTAAAAATCCTCATACTAAAAAGAACACCCTTATATTCTTTAATCTTTACTAGTGTACATTGTCGGAAGGCCTTACTTACCAAATAGAAAAGTGAAAACAAGTTTCCGTGAAATTAAAAGCGTGGGCAGTAATATAAAGAGTACAATGGGAATCCCACTGTTTGATGCAGCGGAGAGAACGGATGGGTCTCTACGACGAGAAGGAGTTGTCTGATGACGTGACAGAAGAAAAAAGCAGGAGACGATAGGAAAGAGACAGGGAATCAAATATTAAAACCTAAAAGAGCTTCCGAAGACTTAAGATCAAATAAGGCAGAACTAATCGATAAGATTTCGTCGAAATTTCTAAAATCATTGGGGAAGACCACAAAAAACAACTATTCACATTGATGTGTAGTATGTATGACACTCGCGATATACCATCAGACTTTCGGAAAACCATCATCCGCACAGTTCCGAAGATAGCAAGAGCCGTCAAGTGCAACACTTACCGCACAGTTAGCGCAACGGCTCATGCAACCAATTTGCTGGTAAGACTGATATATGGAAGAATGTACAAACAAAATTGGGGACGTATTAGATGACAATCAGTTTGGCTCTAGCGATGATAAAAGCACCAGAGAGGCACTTCTGAGGCCGCATTTGATAATGGAAGCAAGGTTGAAAAAAATGAAGAGAAGTTCATAGGATATGTCGAACTGGTAAAAGCGTTCCACAGTGTCAAATGGAACAAGATGTTCGAAATCATTAGAGAAATACGGATAAACTATATGGAAAGACGGTACCATATACATAAGAACCAAGAGGGAACCATAAGAGCAGGGAGCCAAGAACGAAGTGCTCGGATTAAAAAGGGTGTAAGATTCAATGTCGGAAATAAAAGGGAGGTTCAAGAGTGGGATTAAAATTCAGGGTGAAAGGATACCAATGATAATATTCTCACTGATATCCCCAGTTAAAGTGAAAAAGAATTACAGAATTTGTTGCATGGAATGAACAACCTAATGTGTATAGAAGATGTAGAACATGGATTCAGAATAAATCAAAGACATGAGAATAGCTATAAATTGGTGATCACGAAGTAGACGAAGTAAAGGAATTCTCCTGTCTACGCAGTAAAATAACCCAAGACGGACGGAGATGTGGTGCTACATAATAATTTTGCAAATTAGGTGGACGGATAAGGTAAGGAACGGGGAGGCTCTGTGCAGAATAAGAGAGGAAAGGAATATATGGAAAACACTGACAAGGAGAAGGGACAGGATGATAGAACACCTGTGAAGACATCAGGGAAAGACTTACATGGTACTAGAGGGAGCTGCAGAGGGCAAAAACTGTAGAGGAAGACAGAGATTGGAATAGATCCAGCAAATAGTTGAGGACATAGGTTGCAATAGCTACTCTGAGATGAAGCGGTTAGCAAAGCAGAAGAATTCGTGGTGGGCCGCATCAAACCAGTCAAAAGACTGATGACTCAAAAAAAAGTGAAATAAAGAAGTTTTAAATGTTATACGGAATAACGACCCGCAAAACTGGTAGAAAAATCTCTAAATCCCTCTATAGCAATGTATCGTCACTAGCTATTTGGTATCTTTTATCAGCCCTCATACCACACATAAAATTAATAATGAAAATGATTAATTAACAAATTCAATTTTCTAGGTTGTTTCCTGCCTACTTGGTTTCCTATGTTTAAGTACCGTAATTATTTTGATGTAATGAATTCCGTTACACCTAGATATTTTGGAATGACAGTGGCACATTTTTAAAACGCTGTGAGGTGCCTTTTAGCAGGATCGGAATAACAAACCTAGATGCTCATAAAAGAGCTACCATAGCAGCAACCAACCATATGACACTCTTAGTCCTGTTTCCTGTTTTGTTCATCGTTGTCATACCGCTCTGTCAGCGGCAATTACGACAGTATCCGTTAATGGCAGGATTGTAGCACTTCCATTTAGACCAGAGACTTTAACACACTCGAAAGTGACGACTTAATGACGTATCACTCGATGCGGCAGACGCCATTTTTACTTTGACGTATTCAGCTCTCTTCTATTACAACTTAAATAGTGTACCATTTGAAGGCAACGACGCATTGAAGATTTATCGCAAACGTATCGCCCTTATAATTAAATATAAGATAATTTTGTATCAAGGATCTAATTCTAGAAGAGATACTAAGACACAAAAATCAAAATCGCATGTCTTTGGCGTAATGTACGGGATAAAGACGTGGATAAAGACGTGAATTACAGAGTGGAGGGTAACAGGTTCGCGTCCCACTATAAGTGCTAATAGCTAAGGAATCCAGCGTTACCTGGGTCAGAATATATGGCATGGGAGAAGGATTCTAGATATGAGATGCGTACCGACGTACATCTCATTAAGGATATTGTGAATGCAGTTATCCTTCTAATATAACAGTCTGGTCGCGGTGAGTGGCATTGGGTGAGTGTGGTGGGCAAAAATCCGACAAAGATGGAGCAATACGTACTCTTTCATAAAGCTAATTAATAGCTGGTTAGGAACTTAACCGTACATGTGAAAGATTTTTTTATTTTTGTTTGCAGATACCTCAGTACAATGTGAATGAATCAGCTACTTCTCTTAGAAGCAGCTGTTCTCGTTAAGTGTCGCTCCTATTTCCTCTCCCATTTCGCTTCTTCGTGCTAGTTTTCTTCGTTGCGTATTCACATAAGAGTGTGTAAACATAGTTTTACGCTTCGGCATCTTGTGTGCAAACGAAATTATGTAATTAGTAATTTTAAATCATCCACTGTAACTAATGGAAGTATGGTGAGGACACTATTTACGAAGAATAACGCAAAAGAGGAATAACCTAAGTGATTGGAGGAAACGCGCCAAATTATGAAGCGGATTATACTCACGAAGAGTAAGCGAAATGTTTATCGGAAATCACTGTAGTGTACCGTTACATTATTTATTTGTTCGTTACGAGTATTTTTATCTTTAAGTCTATTTGGATTTTAAACTGCAAATCTCACAATGTTTATCTATACATTGTACAAAAGCGCATTAATTACAGATTCGAGACCACGACCAGAGATGTCGTGGAAGAAATGACTTTTAAAATTATGTCGTATGCTTTCTTGTGGAACTGACTGTATATAGACGTAGATTATTTCCGCAATAGGAAGATTCTTCAGGTACCACCTCAGCTGCTTATAAGAAGTGGCCAGACGCGTGTTAATGAGGCTTCAAAGAGGCCTCAACGAAATTGAGGAAGCAATCAAAACGTTCATTATTTGATGGGATTCCTGTAGAATTTTGTGTAAAACACTTAAGTATTGTAAGAAACATTTACCGGGTATTCCTAATGAAATCCGTAATGGTGTCAACATACCAGAACAACTTTTAAGAGCTTGCATCACGCTAATATCGGTAAATAAACACCAAAGTTACAGAAAATACGCCCAGTCACATTACCCAACACTGACTATCAACTAAGAGCTCGGTGCTTTTCTGGGTGATTAAAGCAAGTAATAAAAACAGTCACTAATCACAGTAACAAGTGCGCCGATCCGGAAAGAAACATATATGACGCATTACAGATGTGTGTATTCTTAAGGGACCAAACTGCTGAGGCCATCGGTCCCTAAGCTTACACACGACTTAACCTAACTTAAACTATCTTACGACAAGAACAGCACACACACCCATGCCCGAGGGAGAACTCGAACCACCGACGGGGGGAGCCGCCAGGACCGTGTAAGACGCCTCAGACCGCGCGGCTATCCCGCGCGACTGACGTATTACTAGTGTACAGATATGGTGTTTCGTACGCAAAAACCGGAATAAAGCAGCGGTTCTATCAGCAGACTTTGAAAAGGCATTCAAAAGGGTTAGTCATGAACCTGTGAAAAACGTCATGATTAAAATTAGCTTTGGCAACATGTTCACGAATGCTGTACAGGATATTTTTGGCAATATTGTGTCACAAGTCATTATTAATGGTAGATGAAGTGAGAAAATCTCCATCAAAAGATAAGTCATACAACGTTGCCCATAATCTATGAAGTTATAGAGGGTGTTCGGAAATCCCCCTAACAAGCATCTTGGACTTGTAGAGAGTAGTGAGTGCATAATAGTTTGAAAAGGAAATGATCTCCAGAAACGTACCGTTTTTGTGTTACTGCCGTTTCAAAACAAGTTCTCTAGGTAGAAATGGTACAGGTAGACATAGTGGAGAGTGCTTACGGCAGACTGGCTGACGTCATTTAACGTCTATCCTTCCACTCTCACCTAGTCGAGCCTCATTCACGCGTCTGTGTGTGTTAGAAGTGGTATGGAGCGTTGGAGGTGGTCTCGATGTAGTTGTTGGTCATCCACAACACACCAGACGGTGCTAGGAGCAACGTCCATTGCACGCGTAACTGCTCGTGCACTCACTGACGTGTTCTCTTCAGCACAATGCAGTACGGCCTCTTATAATTCGTGTGTGCGATGCCTTGTCGGAACACCCAGTCATGCCTGTCGACGGTGAAGGTACCCTATTTTTGAGGCCGTTGCGTAATTGTGGCGAAAAAGGTCCGCGATGGTGTCGGATGGTGTGTATAACTATCTTGATAAAGGCGACTAGCAGCTCTTCCATTACAGTAATCCTCAACTTTCAGAAGGATCATGTTAGTGGATTCTACAAACGTGTACTCAACCATGTTGCTCTTACACTCAGAGACACGTGAACGAGGTTCGAACCAGGTCAGAGAGGTGAGACAGACGTAAAACGACACCAGCCAATACAACATAAGAACCCCCTCCACCGTGACTATTATGTTGCAAATCTGTCTGCCAAATATGTTTTCAAACGGCTGTAGCACGGAAACGATACGTTTCGCGATATGCTCTTATTCAAAATATTATGTAGTCACTCTCCTTTACAAATGCTAGAAATTGTATCGGGAATTTCCGAACACCCTGTATGCATTAGGTTTAGATCCTCTCCTCTGTTCCATATGTTGTAGGAGGCAAGAAATTTCTAGAAGAAATGAACAGTGATGTGTAGAACTTATGTAGACGACTCAGGTGTTTCCATAGAGATTTGGAAAGATGTTGAAATCTTACATAACATCCTACAACGGTATGGAAAAGCTACAGGTGCAATTGTTAATCCCAAAAAGATTGTATTGCTGCCAACTGCAAATTATAAATGGATATGCAGAGGAACTGGTTCACTTCCAAAGATCATCATCAAATGTTAGGCGTCGTTATTACAAATAACACGCAATGCATGGAGGCTCTCACCCCCCTAGAACGTAGAACTACTTAAACCTAACTAATCTAAGGACATCACACACATCCATGCCCCAGGCAGGAATCGAAGCTGCGACCGTAGCGGTCGCGCAGGTTCCAGACTGAAGCGCCTAAAGCTGCTCGGCCTCACCGGCCGGCAATATCACCAACACAAAAATTTCTCTACCCAGTTGGAAATGTCAGCTGCTTGTGAACACTGTAATTCAAAGGACGCAATCGAACAACATTTGCCCTGATATGGGTCTCAGCTATGGACACGGTTCGTCTGGTCAATAGAACGGGCGTGCACAATATGCAAATCCTAACGCCGTGATATCTGAATAGAAACATGCAACAGTATGGATCATGGAGGACACAATACATACAGTATTTGAACTGGCGTATTTATGGTATGAACACGAGCAAGGAAGTCGTCATCGAAAATGCAGGATTATATACGCGAATTCTCTCAAGATTCCAGTATGTAAACTTAAGGAAAATATTTTGTCATGTGAATTCTGCAACTGTGTCGCCAAATAAATAACACAATGTAAAATTTCTTACAAATTTCCGTATTGAAGGCTGAAATTTGAACGTGTCGTAGAGCATACACTGATATGATAAGAGTCATGGAATACCTCGTAATATCGTATCGGACGCCCCTTTTTCCCGGCTTAGTGCAGCAAGTCGAAGGAATAGGTGCTCAACAAGTCGCTGGAAGTTCCCAGCAGTTCCCTTGAGCCATGCTTATCTCTATAGCCGTCCATAACTGCGAAATTGCTGCCGGTGCAAGATTATGTCGATGAACTGACTTCTTGATTATGTCCCAAAAATATTAAATAGGTGGCCAAAACGTTCGCTCGAACTATCCAGAATATTCTTCAAACCAGTCGTGAACAACTGCGGCCCACAGATATGGTGTACTGTCATCCACAAAAAATCCGTCGTTGTTTGGGAACATGAATGGCTGCATAGCTTCTTCAAGTAGCCGAACATAGCCATTTACAGTCAACAACACTAGTTAAAAGATTTTAACATTTTTTCTTCGTCTGGTTTGTAAATTGGTGGATTTACCTAATTTTTGGGTGCGGAATAAACGGGTTAAATTAGTTTTTCTCTATGATGTCACATTTCCTAGATATACAGCAGAATAAAAAATCGTAACAGCGAAAATTAGCACAATTAAGTCAAACAAAAATACACATTCAGAACGTTCGAAATCAATACTATTTTGTATGTAAATGTTCAGAAAGTAGTTTCACCTTAATCGTCTTTGGTATTTGAAAAATGCGACGATGGAACTCTTCTTTTGTTTGTCATTTCACTACTCTCCCAACAAGACCTCAGCAGTAGTCACCCACCATCGAAGGGTTCCAATGGCCATGGTGTGTCATGGTGAGAATGTCTTGGTGAAAGCGTTCACCGTGTTCATGGCTCACGGCTCCCAAGTTTTCCGGGAAGAAATCAAGGTGAAAATGTAAAAAGTGAATTTTCAGCGACATTATACACCCCTTGTTCTCATAGTTGTCCAACACATCATTCACAGTGATAACATAGTTTTTGTCTTTTCTGTTACCCAAAAAGCCGTTCACAACTGCTTTAAAAGAAGACCAAGCAGCTAACTGGATATTTCTGAGTTTAGTATCAAAGATTGCTTCTTTCAGTAATTTTCTTATTTGTGGTCCAACAAATATACTCTCTGTGGTGTCACAGCCAGACACCACACTTGCTAGGTGGTAGCTTTAAATCGGCCGCGGTCCATTAGTACATGTCGGACCCGCGTGTCGCCACTGTCAGTAATTGCAGACCGAGCGCCACCACACGGCAAGTCTAGAGAGACGTACTAGCACTCGCCCCAGTTGTACGACGACTTTGCTAGCGACTACACTGACGAAGCCTTTCTCTCATTTGCCGAGAGATAGTTAGAATAGCCTCCAGCTAAGTCCATGGCTACGACCTAGCAAGGCGCCATTAACCATTTCTATAGAGAGTCTCACTTGTATCATCAAGAATGCTGTATACAAATGATGGATTAAAGTTAAGTATTCTTGGAGCTACGTACTTTTCTTTATAGCGTTCAATACTTATCCTGTTCCAGACCTCACGACCGTCTGCGTTAGATTATAGCGTGCATTTCGGCCTCCTCTATCTACAAGGTGTTGGCACATTTGCCAACACATCACTCTCTTTCAGCGTTGCCTCAATTTGGGAAACTTTTCTTCTAAGTGATTGAAGGCCTCACGTTCTATATCCAGACTTTTTACAAAGTTCTTGATACGGGCCAACTTGATATGAATAGAAGGCAAAATGATTTTATCGGGCTCAACCAATGGGGTATTGTTCACATTTACGTTTCCAGGAACATATGACTTCCTTATAGGCCATTCCTTGACTATATAGTGATTCTGGGTGTCACGGCTGTCCAAAGGTTGGTTGGTTGTTTTGGGGAAGGAGACCAGACAGCGTGGTCATCGGTCTCATCAGAATAGGGAAGGATGGGGAAGGAAGTCGGCCGTGCCCTTTCAGAGGAACCATCCCGGCATTTGTCTGGAGTGATTTAGGGAAATCACGGAAAACCTAAATCAGGATGGCCGGACGCGGGATTGAACCGTCGTCCTCCCGAATGCGAGTCCACTGTCTAACCACTGCGCCACCTCGCTCGGTACGGCTGTCCAAAAGACACAAAAAACAGCAGTATTTCGTGAATCCAGCCTGTAAACCTGTACAGAGTGCAACAACGTTTAAATCACAGCAAATCTACCATTCATGATCCTTATATTTGATTGCTTCTAGCAGCAAACCTATGGCTTCATATGTTTCTTTCATGTCTACTGCAAAAGCCAAAGGAACCGATGGAAATGCATTGCAATTATGTAGTAGTATTGCTTTCAAGCTGGCTTTACTGGAGTCTTTAAAAAGTCGCCACTCCTGTGGATTATGTTGCAAACCTAGCTGTATCACCAGACCATTGACATCTCTACATACACACATTGAATTCTGCACATCGAAGTACTAAGTGAAGGAGGCACCTCTTGATCTGAAACAGGACTTTTTGTCCCTGGAGCTAGAGGATTCCGTTGTTGCAGTACGGACCCCAAGAGTTGACCTTGCTGTTTCGAAAGTTTTAAATCGCGAACCAAATCGTTCAGTTCCTTTTGATTAAAGAGCTGAGGCGAAGTATCATGATATTGGGGGCAGTACCCTTCTGTATGTTCAATACTGTCTGATTCACTTGACATGGTGTCTGGTTAGGTGGCTTTCAAGCTACAGACAGGAATAGGCAACACCTCATCATGGAGCACAGGCAAAGGCACTGAAGATTCATTTGGATACTTTAATTTATGTCTAGTTTGGCTTCAATGTTCCGAAATATTTCTAAGACAGAAGTAACAGTGGTCTTTAAGCTCACACCACACCATCGGAACAGCGAATGGAATGCCTCGGCGTTTTCCTTTAAACCACTCGGTTAAGGTTGTGGTACATGATATGCAGGCAATATCAGGTGGAAAAGTTTTATCTTGATCGCTAACAGGACAATCAAAATACAATTTGTATGCCTTCTTAACCAAATCAGTGACTGGCTTTCTTTGAGCTTTTGGAGTGAATTTCCCAAACACGTAACAAAAGTTGTCGGGGTGGTTTGGACAGCAACTAGATTTACTAGTTGCCATATTTCTTAGTGTAAGTTTTAAACACAAAAATGTTAGCACTGTCTTTCACAGGAGAAACTCACTGAGGATTTATTTCACACCTCTTGAGTACCACGCCAACAAATTACTGACGATTTGTAGATCATCTAGCTCTCCTCTGCAAATAAAAAACAAACAATTAAGCATCAAAACACAATAACAGCAAAAAACGAAACACTGAGCACGAAAAATAAATGACCTTATAAAAACTCAAAAATGGTACCTTCTAGACTATTTTGAAAGGTATATTCGGATTCTACACACCTAAATACATTCTAGTTGATGTATCACATCCCAGATGCAAAATGGCTGTTGACTAATGTAATCGGTTCAGTTGGACGAGACTCCCAGTCCGTTCCGTGTAAACTCAATCCACATAATTATGGAGCCAACACCAGCATGTATAGCGCCTTGTTGGCGAATTATGTCTGTGGCACACTCGAACTCTACCATCAGATCGTATTAACTGAAAAATCGGGACACATCTAACCAGGACAGGTTTTCCAGTGATCTAAGGTTCAACCGATATGCTTCTCACATTGATTTCTGCGGTCATTTCACGCAGTGTAGCTTGTCTGTTAGCACTGACAACACTGAGCAAATGCCGCTGCTATTGGTCGTTTAGTGTAGGTCGTCGGCCGCTGCATTGTTCGTGGTGGCAATGAAATTTGGTATTCTCAGCAAACTCTTGACACTGTGGATCTTGGAATATCTAATTCCCTAACGATTTCCGAAATGCAATGTCCCATGCGCCAAGCTGCAACTATCATTCCGCAAATCTCTTAATTCCAGTCGTGCGGACGTAAACACAACAGAAACCTTTTCACATGAATCACCTGAGCACTAATAACAGCCCCGTCAATGCACAGCCGTTTTATGCTTTGTGTACGCGACACTACCGCCATCTGTATGTGTGCATGTCGCTATAACATGAGTTTTGTCACTTCAGTGTATACCTACTTTTTTTTTTTGCAAATGAATGTTTCTCTAAGATTTTCTATTTAGTTTCGTGGTAATAAGATGTTCTGACAAAATCGCCACATTGTGTACAAGAGTTATGTCGTCTATCCCAATACTGGTTTTTCCTATTTTGATTTGTTCGTCTTTTTTAAGTTCAGATTTCTGTTGCGCCACTCTTAGACTACTTTTTCTAGGAAACAAATGAAACGTTATGGAGAGATTCCAATACATCGTGTCACTCCTGATTTAATTTCAAAATTTTTTGGGATTTTTGTCCTGAATTTTACCTTAGATTTTGTACTATTTAGCCTGTCACTAGTAATATCAGTGGTTTTGAGGTTCAGATCTTGTTCTTTCAGAATTTTCAAGAGAGAGACTGATGGTCCTCTCAATCATAGCCTATAAAGGTTTAAACTATTTTCTTATTATAAAATTTTTCTGGCGTGAGAATTACTTTAAGGATGAAAATTTGTTCTGGGCCAGAAAAGTTTGATCAGAAACCTGATTAGTATTAGTCAAGTTTACATTTGGGTTGTTGTTGTCTTCCGCACAGGAGACATTGAGATAGAATTTCATCTGAGACAAGAAGTAATGAAATTCCTGTGTTATCACTAACAATTTCTGCTTCCCTCCCACATACTGAACTGCAGTTATCCAGTCACTCGGAATTTTCCCTGGTAGACTTAAGTTTCCCATCATCAGTGTAGTTTCTCTTAAAGTTTTTGGGTAGCTGATTTCCAGAGTTCTGCAGAAATTCAGTCTTCATAAACGCTTCTTATTTTTCCACTTTTAATTTGATAGAAATTTGATTTTAATATCTGCTTGTGTAAGAGGATTTGTATTCAGAGGCAGTTCTGATGGTGATCGTTCTGTAGGCTCGAAGCAAATTAAAGTTTTTGACACTGCAGATAATTTTACAGTGTTTTTTTGTTGTTAAATGCCGATCGTCAATTCTTCTTCTTAAAGATGACCTGGTACCCGTTTAGCTTAGTTTTAAATGTTATACAAAGAAGTTGTGGTTTGGGTTTCTTGGATGCTTTCTTCAGTTTCACATAACTGATATCTCATATTATCGTTTTGTTTGTCTGATTAATTTTGCAGCTTCTTTTCTATATGTCATGAATGTCAGGCACAGTTTTTATATGTTAATATTTCGTGTTTTGAATGCTTTGTGTTTCGATTTTACTGTGTGTTTAATATCTTCGTTCCATCAAGGGTGTTTTTTCTGCTTTCGTAAAGAAATTTGGTTTTGGTACGTTTTGATAAACTCGCATTTCAGCTGTTTCCAGTCTTCATCTTAAGTTTTCTTGCTAATAGTAGTGGTTGGATTTTACCAGCATCAGATTTGGAAATTTCTAACGTCTATTTGATGGATTTTTGGAAATTTAAATTCAGTTTGAAGATGGTAATGTGGTGATGTGTGTCAACATGTTTTGCTCTTTTTCGTCCATGAAGGTTTACATTCTTCTTGTAAAGATATGGAATTATGATAAGATCAACTGCAAATTCTGCTATATTCCTTCCAGGAGATCGATGGATTTATTTTAATGGATTGACAATTTTTATGTTGAAACTTCTACACAAAAGAAGTTTTACTTTAATTAAAAAAACTGCCTTCGAGAATTTGGCAGGAGTGAATTTTCGATAACTGTACCTGTAGGTCAGAATGATTAATTGCATGCGATTACGCGGGAAACTGAATTTACGGTCTTCATTTTGTTAATGGAAGTAACAGATAAAAGAGCATCGATCGTTTTACTGATACTGTTGTCACCCGATGGTGGTGTAACTCAGCTAAATAGGAGAGCTCGTATGGTGGAACATGGTGCATTAAGCTAGAGCGTTCTAGTATTATGGCTCGCATGACGGTGGAGGTAAGGCTCTCGGACGCATTTCGTATACCTGTTTCTCTATTCAGTCGTGCAGTATTATAGCAATGGCCTCCATCTACGACCCTGAACTCCACACTTCCCTCCACTGCGATACTGGTGATTCTTTGATGTGTCCTATCTACCTATGCCGTCATTTAATTAAGTAGTGCTGTAAATATTTATCCCAAATACGATTCAGTACCTCCTTTTTTGTTATTCGATCCACTTCTCTAATCTTCAGTGTTAATGTGTAGCATAACATTTCAAAAGCTTCTGTTATCTACTTTTCTGAACAGTCTACCATCCACGTTTCGCTTTCATGTAAGACTGTACTTCTCACAAATATATCCATAGGAAGACTCCCTAACGCATAAATTTGTGTATAATTAATGAAGTTCCCTTTTACCGATGTGTTTTTCATGACACTGACAGCCGGCAGTTGGTACCCTCTCTACTCTGAGCATCTGTTGTAACGTTGTTACTTTAGTTTGTGGTGTAAGCGGTGCTGATTGACAATAAAAGCGGTCTAAAAGCTGTGAGCTGTCTGGGGAAGTTAGCCTTGCATTACTGAGCAACTGTTTCACCAGGTATCCAGTCTAGCTTACCAAATTCCCAACCAGACTAACATTAATTATAATCCTTTAATAGTCATACAACCACCGGTGATATATATATATATATATATATATATATATATATATATATATATATATATAAAAGAGAATTTAAGTAAAAAGAAATAAATCAGTTCATATTTGGAAATTTATTTTAACATTGATCATTGAAATTTCAGCATATTAAACTTGAGTTATAACTAAGCTGGTGCCTTACTTAGGACTGTGAAAATGTGAGTTTGTAATCTTACGGAACACATCAAATATGGAGCCAAGATTGGGAGACTGCATACAACACTGCATTCATAAAATAACACACGAAGGACGTTGAAACATATGCATGTGGAAATTAACCACAAACAACCGATTCAATTTTCACCCAAAGAAGTTACGTTCATAGCACAATCCTGTCTGTCATGTAATTACCACACACTGGTATGCTAAATTCATACTAACTCTCTGTGAAATCTTCCCAAAAAGAATAGCTGAGGGGTACTTTGATGATTACACCACATGCTTCACGTGGTCAACTTGGTTTACACAAAGAGTGTAACTCCACAATAATTTTGATAATTAAAATAAATTAGATCGAAAAGCAATTTACAAAAGAAAAACCTCGAACTGTTTACTAACGTCTTACTATTAACCTGATGGGTCAAACAACTGTATAAGCACGTGGTACTGGTCTCACAAAGTACACCCCACATGGGTTGAACATAAAGAAAAGTTGCTATATTGAAAAATATTGTCAAGACAAGACGTTATAATCTCACGCACATTCGCATTTAAGATTGATGATCTTAGTTAGAGTTACCGATCAACACGTGGTTCCACTTTACTCACAAAGTAGTGACAAAGCAACTACCGAAATGTATTCTGAACTTCACACGAGAATTACACTGCTCTGCAATTTAAGCTAACATTAGATATTTTAGAGCTAAACCTGAAATAAAGGTGATTAAATTTTCAGTTAGGCTGAACTTAAGAAATCCATTGTCCTACGGACTTAGCAGACACGCGCTTAGCCGGAGATCTTACCACTTCAGACGCTCGCCACGGACAAACTGACCTGGTCCCTCGTTGAGGGTGGCTCACAAATACAAACGGAAGTGGCCAGAGGGGCCGCTTCCTATACCAACATGACAAGCGACGGACAGGACCATATTAAGGATAGAAACCTCTTTGCTTTTAGAAAGCGTAGCTACCTGTTCCGACGTTGGTCCTACTGTTCTCTAGCAGACAGGATTGTCTGCTACCCTCAAGCATGCTACTAGAAATACATTTGCTCTTCATCCTCTCACACAGAAGGGAAAGGGGATGACAGTATCTTATCATATACAGTATATAAAAGAAAGTGGATGTAGGTTCCGTATGAGACTGTGAGACATGAATTACATATAAACTGTGTTTTAAAGTGTAGTAGTGTGACAGATCGTTCTTGTTTGTGTGTAAAAGGAACACGTTTCACTGCTCAGTCTCCGCCCAGATAGTCAGAAACACCACAGTAAATTTAGAAGAGGAATTTATGCCGTAAATGACAACAGATTTAAGAAATTAACATGAAAGGAATCCAACAGAGACCTTTCACTGTTGCTTTGCAGCCTAAACAGCAAAACTCATCTACTACTTCTAGCGTCACATTTCCTAGTCTAATTCCTTCAGCATCGCCTGATTTAATCCAATTACACTGAATTTCCCTTGTTTTACTTACGTTGTTATTCATCTCGTAGTCTCTTTTCGAGTCACTGCCCGATCTGGTCAACGGCTCTTTCAGTCCTTTGCACTCTGACAGAATTACAATATAATCAGCTAATGATAAGTTTTTATTTTTTCATCCCTGAACTTCAATTCGCTTTCCAAATTCGTTATTAAATTCTGTAATAACTTGCTAAATATATATGCTAAATAATATCGACGGTAGACTACAACTCTGTCTCATTCCGTCCTCAGCTACTCCCTGTCATGCCCTTTGACATAACTGCAGCTTTGTTCTGTATAATTTTTAGATAACCCATTGCTGCCTATATTTCTTCTCTGCTATCTTCAGAATTTCAAAGAGGTTACTCCGGTCGACATTGTCAAAAGCTTTCCCTAAATATACAGAGGCTGTAAACGTAGAGTTGCCTTCCTTCAACCTGGCTTGTAAGATACGGCGTCGGATCTCTACTGCCTTTGGTGTCCGTACATTTCTTCGGAACCGAAACTGGTCTTCCCTAATCTCGACCTCTACCAGTTTTCCTTCCTCCTTTAAATAATTTTTGTTAGTACTTTCCAGCCATTACTTGATGAACTGAGCTTTTAAATTAACTAGGTGACTACGTTTTGAATTCATGAAGTTCAGACGTGAATGAACCACTGATGTTTATTCACAATGTTAGATCTATCGCAAACACAAGGTAAACGTAGGTCATATACGCAACTACACTTTAATGAAATAAGTATTAATCGCTTTTGCAGCATTCGCTATTTAACATGTTCTACACGAAATTGCCACGTAAAACTTGATACACCACGCCACTTGAAAAGAAACGCTAACACATTCGCATCCAGAGCGCATGCGACTTTGCGCGTTGACACACTATTTCAGACAAACATTACTCTAGTTACCATGTACATTGATATAACTGCGCCCATGACAATGTCCTGTTTCAAACACATTTCATTCGAAATTTCTCAGATCTCAGCATTATCAAAAGTGTTGTACGGCTCTTACTAAGGCTGGAGGCTTTGTTACCCGGTAGTAACGGGAAGTATCCTGCGATGGGCTTGCTTTTTATTCGGTGTGCTCATATTAGAACAATAATGTTTCGTCATATACACCAGAAAAAATTCCGTCTACTGCAGTTGATGTTTTATTTGTGTCTACCGAATATGTTTCGCCCATTCTTGCCAGACATAATCAGTGGTGTACAATATAAGAAAAATTATTTAATTATACATACTTGATAGGCGGTCTGTAGTTATCCTCGACAGCTCATTTCAATTATCTAACTGTTTACATATATAATGTTATAACTGCCCGAGCTCACGGGTTGTAATACGTCAGACCGAGAGGTATGGTTTAGGTGAGAGGGATGAGTGTGTCAAAAATGGTTCAAATGGCTCTGAGCAGTATGGGACTTAACATCTGTGGTCATCAGTCCCCTAGAACTTAGAACTACTTAAACCTAACTAACCTAAGGACAGCACACACATCCATGCCCGAGGCAGGATTCGAACTCGCGACCGTAGCGGTCACGCGGTTCCAAACTGAAGCGCCTAGAACCGCACGGCCACACCGGCCGGCTATACGTCTTTCTATGCGCCTCTGACATATTTCCTCTAGTGGGTACAACTGGAGCGTTCTTTGATAATTGAACGTTAGCCCGCTTCAGCACTTACACACGGGTCACTAAGCACTGTGTTAACTGCTACGTTATGGGTTCTTCACAGCACGCCAATGCCCTGTGGTGCCCTGATTACTTCACATTTGTACACAGTGCCCGCCGGGCCGTGCCTGCCAGCAGTGTTGTGAACTTGTCTCGCAGAATCGTTTGAAAAATATCAACATTCTCTGCGCCTGCCATCCAATGTGCCAATCTGTCCCTCACCTACTTCCAGCAATTACTGTTCGAAATTTACAAGAATTCCCCAAATCCACGCCTACACTTATTCCTGGCGCAGCAGTATGGTAATGTCCGTTTCATGTATCCATGTGTTCTTCTGTAAGTATCAGATGCACAAAGTGCAGGTTTCCAATTGACAGGCTATAATTAAACATTTCACTGTACCAAAACTATACTGTAGTTCGGTACACATGGACTTGCTCGCGTGATGCAGGGCTGACTGAAGAATCGCGGGAGCTGTAGAGGGATGAGAGAAGAGTCATTAGAAATTGAGATAGGTTGTGCAGCCTGTAGTAAGAATATATATATATATATATATATATATATATATATATATATATATATATATATATATATATACACTCCTGGAAATGGAAAAAAGAACACATTGACACCGGTGTGTCAGACCCACCATACTTGCTCCGGACACTGCGAGAGGGCTGTACAAGCTATGATCACACCCACGGCACAGCGGACACACCAGGAACCGCGGTGTTGGCCGTCGAATGGCGCTAGCTGCGCAGCATTTGTGCACTGCCGCCGTCAGTGTCAGCCAGTTTGCCGTGGCATACGGAGCTCCATCGCAGTCTGTAACACTGGTAGCATGCCGCGACAGCGTGGACGTGAACCGTATGTGCAGTTGACGGACTTTGAGCGAGGGCGTATAGTGGGCATGCGGGAGGCCGGGTGGATGTACCGCCGAATTGCTCAACACGTGGGGCGTGAGGTCTCCACAGTACATCGGTGTTGTCGCCAGTGGTCGGCGGAAGGTGCACGTGCCCGTCGACCTGGGACCGGACCGCAGCGACGCACGGATGCACGCCAAGACCGTAGGATCCTACGCAGTGCCGTAGGGGACCGCACCGCCACTTCCCAGCAAATTAGGGACACTGTAGCTCCTGGGGTATCGGCGAGGACCATTCGCAACCGTCTCCATGAAGCTCGGCTACGGTCCCGCACACCGTTAGGACGTCTTCCGCTCACGCCCCAACATCGTGCAGCCCGCCTCCAGTGGTGTCGCGACAGGCGTGAATGGAGGGACGAATGGAGACGTGTCGTCTTCAGCGATGAGAGTCGCTTCTGCCTTGGTGCCAATGATGGTTGTATGCGTGTTTGGCGCCGTGCAGGTGAGCGCCACAATCAGGACTGCATACGACCGAGGCACACAGGGCCAACACCCGGCATCATGGTGTGGGGAGCGATCTCCTACACTGGCCGTACACCACTGGTGATCGTCGAGGGGACACTGAATAGTGCACGGTACATCCAAACCGTCATCGAACCCATCGTTCTACCATTCCTAGACCGGCAAGGGAACTTGCTGTTCCAACAGGACAATGCACGTCCGCATGTATCCCATGCCACCCAAAGTGCTCTAGAAGGTGTAAGTCAACTACCCTGGCCAGCAAGATCTCCGGATCTGTCCCCCATTGAGCATGTTTGGGACTGGATGAAGCGTCGTCTCACGCGGTCTGCACGTCCAGCACGAACGCTGGTCCAACTGAGGCGCCAGGTGGAAATGGCATGGCAAGCCGTTCCACAGGACTACATCCAGCATCTCTACGATCGTCTCCATGGGAGAATTGCAGCCTGCATTGCTGCGAAAGGTGGATATACACTGTACTAGTGCCGACATTGTGCATGCTCTGTTGGCTTTGTCTATGTGCCTGTGGTTCTGTCAGTATGATCATGTGATGTATCTGACCCCAGGAATGTGTCAATAAAGTTTCCCCTTCCTGGGACAATGAATTCACGGTGTTCTTATTTCAATTTCCAGGAGTGTATATACAGGGTGTTATAAAAACGTACGGCCAAACTTTCAGGAAACATTCCTCACACACAAAGAAAGAAAATATGTTATGTGGACATGTGTCCGGAAACGCTTACTTTCCATGTTAGAGCTCATTTTATTACATATCTTCAAATCACATTAATCATGGAATGGAAACACACAGCAGCAGAACGTACCAACGTGAATTCACTTAGTTACAGGAAATGTTCAAAATGTCCTCCGTTAGCGAGGATACATGCATCCACCCTCCGTCGCATGGAATCCCTGATGCGCTAATGCAGCTCTGGAGAATGGCGTATTGTAACAAAACCGTCCACAATACGAGCACGAAGAGTCTCTACATTTGGTACCGTGGCTGCGTAGACAAGAGCTTTCAAATGCCCCCATAAATGAAAGTCAAGAGGGTTGAGGTCAGGAGTGCGTCGAGGCTATGGAATTGGTCCGCCTCTACCAGTCCATCGGTCACCGAATCTGTTGTTGAGAAGCGTACGAACACTTCGACTGGTGCAGGAGCTCCATCGTGCAGGAACCACATGTTGTGTCGTACTTGTAAAGGCGCATTTTCTAGCAGCACAGGTAGAGTATCACGTATGAAATCATGATAACGTGCTCCATTGAGCGTAGGTGGAAGAGCAGGGGCCCAATCAAGACATCACCAACAATGCCTACCCAAACGTTCACAGAAAATCTGTGTTGATGACGTGATTGCACAACTGCGTGCGGATTCTCGTCAGCCCACACATGCTGATTGTGAAAATTTACAATTTGATCACGTTGGAATGAAGCCTCATCCGTAAAGAGAACATTTGCACTGAAATGAGGTTTGACACATTGTCGGATGAACCACTCGCAGAAGTGTACCCGTGGAGGCCAATCAGCTGCTGATAGTGACTGCACACTCTGTACATCGTACGAATACAACTGGTTCTCCCGTAGCACTCTCCATACAGCGACGAGGTCAACGTTACCTTGTACAGCAGCAACTTCTCTGACGCTGACATTAGGGTTATCGTCAAATGCACGAAGAATTGCCTCGTCCATTGCAGGTATCCTCGTCGTTCTAGGTCTTCCCCAGTCGCGAGTCATAGGCTGGAATGTTCCGTCCCCCCTAAGACGCCGATCAATTGCTTCGAACGTCTTCCTGTCGGGACACCTTCGTTCTGGAAATCTGTCTCGATACAAACGTACCTCGCCACAGCTATTGCCCCGTGCTAATGCATACATCAAATGGGCGTCTGCCAACTCCGCATTTGTAAACATTGCATTCACTGCAAAACCACGTTCGTGATGAACTCTAACCTGTTGATGCTACGTACTGATGTGCTTGATGCTAGTACTGTCTGTAGAGCAATGAGTCGCATGTCAACACAAGCACCGAAGTCAACATTACCTTCCTTCAATTGGGCCAACTGGCGGTGAATCGAGGAAGTATAGTCCATACAGACGAAACTAAAATGAGCTCTATCATGGAAATTAAGCGTTTCCGGACACATGTCCATATAACATCTTTTCTTTATTTGTGTGTGAGGAATGTTTCCTGAAATTTTGGCCGTACCTTTTGTAATACCATATATATATATATATATATACGAATAGCACATAAAAATGAATGTAAGCGTAAAATAACGATACATTTGGGCACTGATGTGCCAGAATATTATATAGCTTGATTATCCATGTTGTTGGCAGGCATGTGGAGCTATGTGGTGTTGGTATGTTCCTATGGGACCAATCTGCTGATATCATCGATCCCTAGGCTTACACACTACTTAATATAACTTACACTAACTCACCCTAAGGACAACACACACATCCATGCATGAGGGAGGACTCGAACCTCCGCCAGGGGGAACCGCACGAACAGTGGCAAGGCGGTTCTGGTTCCGAGACATGGACAGTTATACTGCTGAAAGGTGACATCGCCTTCGGGGAAGACATCAAGCACTAAGAGGATGCAGGTGGTTCGCAGCTGTCAGCATGTCTGTAGCATAACTGTAGTAGCAAGGGAGGAAAAATGGCTGCTAATGTTAACGATATATGTGAGAAAATACCAAAACAAAAATTTCTGAAAACGCTGATTCGACGTGTTGAAATATCTACCTGAAATCAGTGTTAACTAATTTGATAACTGTGTCTGATCATTTTTCAGATGACGACAACAAATGGACTCGAGTTTCAAGCAACACAGCTCACTAAGAACTTACTGCTGGCGTGCAAACCATTCCACTGCGCGTGCAAGCTGTTTGGGCTCACGCCATTCACTATAGATGTGGGGACCACATCGCTCAAGCAGTCCAGATCGGATATTGCCATCCTAATACTCGCCATTATCCTGCAGCTGATATCTGCTTTCATATTTTTAGACTTTTTTTGTGGTATGATAGACACATTCTCTGCAGTAAATTATGTTGCAGTTATAGGTGCTTCACAATACCCAATCTTATGTTTTACTGCAATAGTTACAGATATTTTATGCAATACACACAAATACATGGAAATATTACGGTTACTAACGTTATGTGACAGAGTTCTGGTGGTCCATGTTTGGTCGGAAAAGACAAACCAGAAACGGTTCGTCAAACTGCAATTGTTTTTATTGTTTCTCTGGTTTTGTCTATTTCTCACTGGCCCTTTTCGTGCTCGTGTTGGTTGGGGTGCTGTTGTAGGGGCAATATTTAGTCTGAACAGCTTGGGAGCTGGTATACTAGTTATTTTGAAATACATGGACTTGCAGCTCATTATCAGGCAACGAGTTTCGCTCCTAAACATTTGCCTCCTCAACATGCGAGACGAGGTTTGTGGGACACCTTGCAAGAAAGGTTCGGTAACAAGACGGGCGTCACAAGTGAACAGCCAAAGCGCATGTTGCAAAGCGTCCTACTTGCGATCGCTCAGGCGGGCCTATGCAGCACTCTGTGAATTGTCACTGTTGGTTACCTCCATCCATACCAGCGTGTTAGTGTTAAACTTTGCAATGCTCGCGCTGAAAACTGTAGCAAAGATTTATTTCGTGCTTCGCAAACTGTCATCGCCAGGCACGACATTCGAGGAAATCATTAAGATGTCGGGGATTGGACTGATATTCAAAGTGAGCACGCTAGCCCTGCTGCTGCTGCCTGGCCACTGGACAGCGACCGAAGCCGGCGTCACGCTGCGGCTGTGCTCGCAGCTGCTGCTGGGAGGGCGGCGTGTGGGCGGCGCCGCCCACCGCGAGCTGCGGCTGCTGGCGCGGCAGGTGTCCTCTGGACGCCCCGTGGTCAACCTGCTGGGCGTGCTCACGCTGGACCTGCGGCTCGTCGCGGCTTTCGTCTCCATCGTGACCACCTACAGCACCCTGTTCCTCACGTTCATGCCTTCAGGTAATCTAATCGTATCTTTCTGCCCTGCCATCGATTCATCAATTTCTTTAGAGAGTGCGTCAGTAACACGCAGCTTTCCATATGTCGTGCATATTTACGTGTGGTGTGCATACTGTAAGACCCTCAGTACACACACCATCAGATTATTTGACTTGTCTTTCTAACGAAGTAGGCGAGTGTCAGCAATATGTCTCGTGGTCTTATTGTGGCGTGTTTATCTTCTGCCGTTAGCTCAGACGATAGAAATGTCACTTGCACGCTTAGAGTAGCAGATTGGCGGTGACCAACTTTAAACAGAACTTGATTAATTTTCACACACATTTATTAAAATAATAACAAGTATAAAAATTACTTAACTTGGTTCTGGATGCTATTTACAATTGACAATCTCAAGTTCCTTTGGTATTGGTACGTTAATCTTATTCTCACATATATCTCTGATACTTGACAAAAGTGTCTATACATTTATCTTCATGGATATGTACAGCAATATGGTAATCTTATTAGGTGCAGACTGAAACTTGACTATAGACTGGTACAGACAAATGTAGAACTCGTAGAGACTGTTGCAGACAAATGCAGATTGGTACAGACTAGTGCAGACAAATGCAGAATGACTAATCAGAGGTCTGTACACTCGTTATAACACCTCGCGCGTTCATGTATCACACTGTTCGAGTGTGATCCGCGAGGAGAAAAGGTTCTACGTTAGCAGCAATCTCATTGGCTGCGTTACATATTACTACGCAGATCGGCGGAAGCAGAATTTGGTCCGTCTCTATAGCAGCGCCATCTCGTAGTGTGGAGATGGACGAGCGCTGCGACTGCACTGTTGTGCTTAGTGGGGCGCGCTCTAGTGGGAAAGTTGTGTACGCACTGACTACGCGGAACTATGTTCACAACATTATGCTATCAAATTTAAGCCCAAATTAAAATCGAAATTTTTGGAGAAGTATTGGGTGCGGCAGCTACCAATGTGGCAAATTTTCTGATATATGCATGTAACTTTTAATGTTTATAGTTGCCAAATTATAACACCGACTTTTTCATGGAACTATGCATTTCTTCTGTAGCATAGACAGAGCCTTTTGAGAGGACTTCGATGGCCTAACATGCATGGTACTTGATCGAACAGTAATAAGTTAAAAGCGCCACAAATTCCTGTCCCATCGCCAGGAGGAAGTTGCAGAAACGTGTGCCATATTGCACCAAATGTATGTGGACACATAACTCAGGTTCGGCTCTTGTGTTCGTTGTAAAGACTGTCATATAAAGTGCTCAGAATCTTGAGGCTGAGCATTGGTACCAGCGATAAAGTGGTTTCGATCAGACAATGCTGCACACTGCATTTCATTTTCGTGTATCACAGCATAAGTGCGTGTTATACAAAATTTCATGCCTTCAGTAGTTGTATATGTTTACTCCTGGAGTGTAAGGGATCCGCAGTCATCAGTCAACAGAGCAGTTGTGTAATGGCGTAGCAAGATGAGGCTTATCGTATTTTGCTCAGCGTCTCTCTCTGTCTCTCTCTCTCTCTCCCGACACACACACACACACACACACACACACACACACACACACACACTGCCCAACGCCATGGACTGACACTCAGTAACATGTAAGAATTACACTGACTAACGATGAAGTACATATCACAAAAAGTGATTGTAAAGATGGAGTGCTGATGTTACGCACTCTCATCTACCACATCGACCAGTGGATTGCAGTGTGTATCATGTTTGCAGATTATAACAGTGCCGGCCGCTGTGGCCGAGCCGTTCTAGGCGCTTGAGTCCGGAACCGCGCTGCTGCTACGGTCGCTGGTTCGAATCCTGTCTCGGGCATGGATGTGTGTGATGTCCTTAACTTAGTTAAGTTTAAGTAATTCTAAGTGTAGGGGACTGATGACCTCAAATAAGTCCCATAGTGCTTAGAGCCATTTGAACCATTATAACGGTGTGTGTCAGTATTTCGGTAAATCTGACCTGTGCTTCGACATTAATAGACATGTATGATGAAGATGGTGATTGTCTACTATTCTGTTTGATGGTAATATACTGCCTTATTTAGTGCAAACTTGGTTACAGAAAAACTCTATTTCTTCAATACGATATTACTGATCAGCCAAAATCCGACTGAAACAGCTCCCCTAGCAGTTAAAACTGATCAGCTCTTATCCATTAGGTAACAGTCATCAAAATGAAAGGTTAAGCTCCTACATTATTCAATCACTAACAATAAAAAATTTAAAATTATAAGGAAGGTCAGCGTTGGTCGTAATATTGATGTTTTATTGATAGCATAATCGATTTTCGATCACATAGTGATCATCTTCAGTGCTGTGGTGTACAAATTAAACTCAGACACTGGTATCAAGTTATCAATAACCAAAACTGAGAAGCAATCACAATAACTCTATGCTATCAATAAAACATCAGTATTACGGCCAACGCTGAACTTCCTGTTAATTTAACATATATGGTCGTTGTGCACACAAAACTCCATGGAGTCGCCTATCAATAAAAATTTTAATCACGGGTGTTTCAGAAGCACCAGTTTTAATTTTCTCCCCACATAAAAGTCCAGAACTATTTGGTCTGGTGAGAGAGCAGGTCATTTTGTGTTTCTCAAATGACTGATCCAACGACCTCCAAACGTTTTGCTAAGAATGGCTGTCATTATCTGTGCTGATTGATCGGAACATCAGTCTTGCTGATACCATGTAGGCTGCATTACGTCCAGCAGGAGGTCTTCCAATAATTACAGCAGCAGATCTCTATGTATCCGTAGATAGTCGTGAATACTTGGAGTCCCTTCCTTAAAACAGGAATCATTGATGCCAGTCTAGGAAATCCCGTCCTGCACATTGACAGATCAAGGTTGTTTTCTATCTACTTCTCTCTGACAGCGTGGATTTGTAAGTGGCTAGTAGTGCATACCGCGAAAATAGATGTGCATGGTTTGTAAAAGATGCTTCATCTGTAAACAAACTCTAGCGCGCAAAAATCAGCTCACCTACAGTCTCTGCAGAACTGTAACCTATTCTGAAAGTCTTTTACAGGAAGCTGTAAATCAAGCGAAATATGGAAAGAATGAAATGCGTTGAATTATAATATTCGCAGGTGTAGATTTTGTGATACTTCCACTACAAATTTAGCTGCATTTCTTTCATCAGCTGCTGTCCCTTTTTGTGGGTGTATTTTATTTTCCACAGACTCAGTTTCTTTAATTTTTTGATAGAATTTGCAAAGCCAGGTTGTAAGGGCTTGGCAGGAGCAGAACACATTCTCGCTTACACCTTCACAATTCACCTAAAAGTTGGCGACACTTGCCATAAACAAAAACCACATCCACTTCTTCAGCTGTTGTACCCGTTGAAAAGTCTGAGTACCCTCAAGAGCGGAGAAAAGACTGGTGGGTTTCAAGTGCACAGGTAAATAAACAAAGTGAACCTGGGTTAAATAGTTGGTCACATTTGAAACAGTAGGGAGATGTCTGTGGGACCTGTATTCCTCGAGGTGGATAGTATGCGGTGCTGTTGTCCTCTTACAGTGTGATCAAGTTCCGTGCATGTTATGTCTCTAATGTCCTCTTTGCAGACCCTTGCTTCAGGAAAAAGGTATATAAATTCCTTTACAAAAAGGCAGTGTGATAATTTGACAGTTATAAACGTTAAAACAATGTTAAAAAATTGCCTGCATTGTTCGCCGTAGTTCAGCGATAACAGCTGATCTACAAAGCTACTCATACCAGACATGTTTTGAGTGACCTTTTTCCGGTGCCTCACACAGTGCATTGTGTGGCTAAAGGTCACTGATCTTAGATCTATGGGGTGAAATTACGGTAATGGATATGAAAATGGGACCAATACAGGAACATAATGCAGGGTAGATCTACTTGATTCAACGCATGCTGTTTGGAAATACTCATGGCGGGACACTGGCTACTTTATGCTCTCCTCGAAGAACTCTCCCGCCACCTCCTACCCCCACCTCCGAACCTTCATCTGCACCTGCTCGTCGGTTTAAACTTTAATTCCACTCATATTTGCCTTCAGGAAGATGAAAAGATTATAATATGGAAGCGCCAAGTCAGGGAGTAAGGGTGGTGGTGAGTTGTGAGGGGGGAAAGGGGGGGGGGATTCGAAACATTCCAACCAAATGGGTTCATGAGCGCCTTGCTGGCTAAGGCTGTGTGAGGACGGGCGTTGACATTCAGCTTATACGTATCGAGGATGAAGCTATACAGTCCATTCTTGTAACCTGTAAGAGAGGCAACACAGTAAAGTGGAAGTCACAATGAGGAACGAACAAAAGACTCTCTGGTGTGCTACCAGATCCTTGTGGTAAACATGCGTACAACAGAGTTGACGCATCAGATGCGGTGACTGACTGATTCCTGGAGACACGAAGGGAATCTAAATGCTGAGTTCAAAAGATTCAGTTCCTTACTACGTTCCCGCCTTGCCTACATTAAAATTATAAAAGTATAAAGAATAACTGGCTTCAGGACTGTCATCGCTCGCCTGCTCAGGCTAGTTCTTACTTTTCGACATTCTAGATTATTACAATTTTAAATAATTAAAAAATGAACTTTTGTTTGTGTTTAGTCATGTAACTTTTTTTCTGTTTTCACATCTTTCCCTCTTTAAATGAGTTAATCTATTATTCTCCTGCTTCCAACTTTGATGCTAGTGGTGCACCTGGTCAGGTCACCCTGACTGAGCCCAGTTTGTGAAAGCTTTCCTACAGTAACAGTTGAGATCGTGTAACACGTCGCTGGAAAGCTCCCTAGCAAGTCGCGATCCCGATTCAGAGCGCAATTTTGAACGTCAAGGATTGAAACGTCCCCCTAGAAACATTTGTGAATGATTGTGCTGATAAACCTTTTACATTATTTGATTTTTAAACAGCTGTGCAGAACTGAACGTACTCAGACATTTCGCTCTTTACTTATTCTGATCAACACTGAACTGACACACAATATTTTTAGCGCAACGCAATCTGACTGTCAATAATCCCTAGAAAAGAATGGCCTTGACTAACAATAACCTATACCTTTCATGAATCACTTACCTCACAAAAATCTTCGTTACTCGAACTACTGCAATACAGCGAGCGCCAATACTGCCAGCTAAATAAAAGATTCTAACTACCGAAGGCACTAACTACTGATAGGCATACTTAGCAAATGAAAGATGTTGATAGGGAACAAACAATGTATTTACCTTGGTAGTGTTGAAAAATCATAATATATATCAGTTCATGACATCCAGTCTTAGAAATTTACTGTCTCTGACGGACACACGTCGAGATCATACGCTCTCAAAACACCGCCATCTCTCTCCCCACATCCACCACTGCTGGCAGCTCCGGTTAAAGGCGCTACAGTCTGGAACCGCACGACCGCTACGGTCGCAGGTTCGAATCCTGCCTCGGGCATGGATGTGTGTGATGTCCTTAGGTTAGTTAGGTTTAAGTAGTTCTAAGTTATAGGGGACTTTTGACCACAGCAGTTGAGTCCCATAGTGCTCAGCGCCATTTGAACCTCAACGCTACGCGCTGTTAATAGCCAACTGCCCGACACTAAAATAGCAAATTCCAACAATGCCACCCAGCCACAGACTGCTCACAGCACAGCCAGTGATTTTCATACAGATCGCTACGTGGCGTTACCAATAAAAAAAACCTAAACAACCTACTTACAGGATTCGCTGAAATTGGTTGGAGCTGGCATCACTTCACACCACTGCCAGCTACTGCAGTACTGGTCACTGCAGTTCGTGGACGACGGGTTCCAGAGGTGTGAACGCTGAGTTGGACGTCTGGCCATCTCCACTCCGAGATATAACGACAATTTCGTCCAGCAAACAGGAGTCATCGGTCGGATGCCAGCTGGTAGCTGTCGCCTGCACATGCTGACCACCTGTATTTTGCTGCATTAAGCTACAGATGCTCTGCCTGCCATCTAAAATTTCGGAATGTCACACTCCGGCTGGAGGCAGCGACACAGGTGTACAACGTCTATAATAAGTGAGTAAAGCGTCTCAGGTCGGCGTAAAATTCGAGGTGCACTTGCTCTACCATTGGAAAGTCTGGAGTACAAAATTTGTGTAGCTGTGACTCGAGCAAGTTTTCATGTGGAATTCCGGCTACAATTGAGTGTACTGTAGACAAGCCATCCTAACATTGGATGGAGGTAGTTATTCAGCAGCATGGCGCAGAAGACCTTGAGGAGCACAGCACCACAGCAGCTAAAATGCGCGGCAGCACTGTAATGATGCCAAGACCCGCATCAGAGGCCTGCATCGGGTACAAAAAAGACAAAAAAAAATTTCGCGCTTCTTGTACTCGTAAGAGATTTTCCCACGGCCGAACTCCACCAAATCTCGTGGGATGAAATTCTTAAAGAAAGGTCAAACACTATGATACGGCTGCATTATCTACAATCTGATGTATCTATAGGCCACGTAAGAGTATACCTAGAAATACAGCCACAAGACTGTTATTGAAGTCATAAAGATTGTATGTGTTTTTGCATGTTCAAGTGTATGAGAAACTGATACGACTGTACTTGGATATGGTAAAAAGTGTTAGCACGCTGCGAAGGTTTTGGAAGACAGTCAAGGTAGTCAAGAGGCAGGTATAAAACTCTGTAGTGTTTCAAAGAAAGAAGTGTTTTAAAAAGAGACAGCTTTGTATGTGTCAATACAGTGATCGTAACGACGTTATCCCACTTACCAACATACGTCGGGCCAATGTCTGATATGTTACGAAAAACTTTGGTCCGCCCTTTATCTCAGAGTCGACCAAGTACGTGCCTCACATTTGTTCCAAAATTTTAAGTTTTATTTGCAGTGGATGAAATAAATAAATTTCCTTGGAGTTGTAAATTAAGTGCACTAACAAAAGCAATATCACATTTAGAGATACACACTTCCCCCATAAAATAGCAATTGTCAAGTTCTCCGAAACACTCCTCTGACAGGACGATGACTTCCTCATTTGAGCAGAATTCGTTACGAGAAGCCATTTCATTTTGAGGACAATAAGAAATCTCAGAAAGTCATATTTGGTGAATACGCCGATACAGCAGCAACCTATAATGCATTTCACGCAGTTTTGCAGTGACAGATCGATGTGAATGTGTTGGTGCAATGTCGTACTGAAACAGAACTTAACTTTATCCTTCGCCAAATGGGCCACATTTCGTTCAGATATCTCACTGTAGTAGTTTACAGCGATTGTTTTTACTTTTTGTAAGAAATGTATGAGTGTGACACACTTTGCATCACAAAAAAATTGTTGCCACAAATTTCTGGCACCTATCTTGGGAGGAAATTCAGTAGAGACAACCCAATGTTTCTATTACAGTTTGATTTCCAGGGTTTTAATTCTGATCTCATCGATGGTGACAACACGACACATGAAGTTCTTCGGATCTCGTTACATTGCTTCCAATTCCTTTGGAGTCGAAATACATACCCGGTTCTTGCCAGAAATCGCGGCAGCCGTAGAGCCCCCTGCAGTTTATCATAAATTTATCGTGTGAAATATTATTTGTCGTTCCCATCAACATACTTACAGACTCCTACAAACCGATTTTCACTCACTTTCATCCAGTATCTAACCATCACCATTGATGACTTAAATTATACAGAAATTTTCTTTTTTCCCTTGTCATGTGTTTCACAAACAAACCTTAAAAAGCGAATTACTGAATAATAATGCACTTTTTCCACCTCAGTAAAAACCGCATAACACAAATTACTGAAATAACTGCCAAGTGCAAACTAAGCTATTTATCAGAGTTATTTCAGTTTTTGCGTCGTCAAACAGTTGACGGCCACGTTGGTAACGCCAAGCTGCATTTGCAATGGCGGATGCCAATCAAAACCCCCTCTAAGGAGAAATTTGTGTTATACAAGTTTTCACAGTGGTAACCCGCAGCAGGTAGTGGTACAGCATTAATTAGCCTTTTACTAGATTTACCGCTATTCCTTTCTTCCATTTAAACCATCTACTAGTAACCATACTTCGTATGTGGGAAACCTCTTGTCTTCATAATCGGTAAACATGCGACAGCGTATGCTATCCAATATGTTCCAAAACGCCGCGTATAAGAATAGGATTTTTCCGTCTCTCATACCTCGGGGCTCTGTTGGCGATAGAAAGATTGGCACAAGTGTTTTGGATAGTCCTTGGGCTATGGACCATTTGTACCCAAGAGAAGTATCGTCTTACTCCAGCTTAACCAAATGAAGCAAATCGGTTTGGTCTTCTTTCGTTAGATGTGTTCTACGGTGCACCTAGAGGGGCTTATGGGGATACCATTTGGTTCATGGGCGGTTCATAAGAAAACTCAAGAAACATGTTTTCTGGGTACAAAATCTGAACCACGGTTTTCAAGACAGCAATATACAGAAAACTGCTGTAATTTTTAAGATAAATTCATAAAATCCCAACTTCAAACCACCCTGAAAATTTTCTTGATTTCTTTACCTGTTTTTCGAGATACGAGGGTTAAAAATTACCCATTTTTACACATAAAATACGCATGTAAAATCCAACGTAAGGCGAAAACGTAGTTTATAAAGCAACGTAACAAGGAGAGATATGCTGAGAGTGTCTCCCTTACGGTGAGGAGAATTCTGGGAAGAACATGCAGAATTTTTGTGCACCCAAAATCCGGCCTGATGTATGAAAGCATGTAGTTATACGTTGTTTCAATTCCCCATACGTAAACTATAAAAATTTTATTGATACGCAAAATTCTTTTGATATGAATGACATGCCCTACAGTAGCAGGGAAAAGAAGGGAAACAGCGAAAAAGATTCCTATCAAAGCAGGAAAAAGGCGAATACGCTACTATTTATTGAAAGCTATCTCATTGTACCTTCCTCAGCACCTTTAAAATTTTTCGCTAAAATTTTGGATTGTGGACATAATTGTGCTTTCTATGCTGAGAGGGAGGGAGCCAGTGGTAGAAGGAAAGAGACAGAAAGGTAGCGAATACTGGACGATAGCTCACAGGGGTTATGGCACAGAAAGAGCGAAGGAGACAATGGGATGGTTGGAGAAAGGGAGGGACACAGTGGCAGTTATAGTTGACAGTAACAGAAGAGTAAAAGGAAGAGTGAAGGAGACAGTGGCAATGGGAGACGAATAAAAAGAAGGAGAAAGTGGATGTGGCTGAGAGCCATTGATAATGAGAGACAGAATCTATGACAATGACAATGAGGAAGAGAGGGATGGTGACAGAAGAGACAGAAGCAGTGGAAAGCAATGAATGAGATAGAAGTAGTAAGAGAGTGAAAGTGGGAGGAGGCAGTATTAATAGGACAGAACAAAGGAGACAGTGGGTGTGAGATACGAGGCGGTGGCAGAGAGACACAAGCAGATAAAGGCAATGAGTTAGGCTGAATGAGTTAGTGGAAATGGACACTTGGAAGTGGATGGGTATGAGATATTTACGACGATGGGCTAGTGGGTGTGAGTGAGCAGTTAGGGAATGAGAGGTGTGTTGCATTTTGAAAAGAGTGCACGTATATTCGCATGCCAAAATTTTTGGGAAAGCAATGTGTGGAAGTCAGTAGATGCAGGGGAATGCTACTTCAGTTGTGGTGAAAACGTCGGTTTTATTCATTCTGGATAGTTAATTTACAACAAGCTAAATTTTGTCTGAAGTGTAGGCTTACTACAGTGACGGATGTTTTGCTTATGCATGACTATAATGTGTTGAAGATAAGACTAGAATTTTCTGATAGAAAATATTATCACATAGGATAGTAATCAATACTGTATGTTAATAAAGACGAATATGCTCCTCTTTATTAAAAGACTTCACCGAAAAGTGTCTGGGTGTTCGACAAGAAGAATTTGTGTTTGCTCAAGGCAGAACAAGACTTCCATAATTATATATTATGAAACAAACGTGGACAAACAGACAGCTTCAATCACGAATGCGACAACACAGCTCGCAGCACCTGAATAAGGCAACTTAGTTGTTCGTCAAAATATCCTGCAGAAAAGTGGAATCAATAACACCTGAAAACACACCATTTCCACTTGGTAACTGACAGGTTGTTATCAACACAAAACGTTTCTTTTTATAGGAAATCGATATTGTGAGAGAGGGTTTAAGTGGTAGCAGGTTGAAAGTAATCGTTGGGAATGAAATGTCTCGAATTGACTTATTTCTTGACCATGGGATGCTGATTACAATATCTCCAATTATCACATTGTCTTAAAACCCATCGCGATAACAACCGACGTAACGCATAGGTACACTTTATAAGAGCAAGAGCGGAAAACCTAAGACAATGCCGAAACAGAAATTTATCGACGAAAAATTCGGAGGTAGCCAGTATAATGGAAACACTGGTTCACACCACACAGACAGTACAAGTATTAAGCGCGGTAATGGCGACGTAATACAAACCTATTCCAAAAGAAGTACAGCGAAATGTTGCTATATGTATTGTACTCACTGAAACATGAACAAGGTAACCAGGACTCCTACTCTAGTAAACATATTTGATACGCCTTGAAAATAGCCAAGTAAGAAGTAACATTCGTACAAAATTCTGGCCATTAACCAATACACATTTAAAGACGATGACGCGAGTCTTCACATCGCCACAGACATTACCAATGAAGGTAACTCATCCATATACATCCATACACACGAATAATACCTGTAACAACATTATTAATATAAAAGTTGTTAATATAGAAGTTTTCTGGCTACGGAGCAGCATCATATTGTAAAATAATTATCTCTGGATAAATAAAATGGACGTTTCAATCACTGCTATCGTTGATGTAACGCCGATTGCTTTCCCCAGAGACAGTTATTTTACAGTATGGCGTGGAAGTCAGTAGATCCAGGGGAATGCTACTGCAGTTGTGGTGAAAACGTCGGTCTGATTCATTCTGGATAGTTAATTTACAACAAGGATTGGTTCTACACCCAGACACAGGCTGCGGAAGCAGACAAATAACATACTAACGCTAACTCTGATTCATCGGTTGTATGAAGCATAGTGCTGAACATTCAGGGTTACATGTGAATTTCTTCGTACTGTTCAAATTCTGCAGATCTTCCTTTCGGTGCAGCACCCTTTCATAATATTTAGACTGACGTTCAATAATCTAAATATATTTCTGCTTGTTTTATATCTAAACTGTTGTCTGTTAACACACACTACAAAGCAAAATGAATTCTATAGGTATTTTCTCCTTTAGTATTTGCACGTAAGTTTCAGTTTTCAAGAATTTTGTTGAAACAAGATATTAGAACGTTTAGCGGTATTTATTTTAAAATTCAATTGAAAGCACATGAAGTGCCAAACCTGATAAGTACGAATCTGATCGAAATCATCCAGGCTCTCCCATGTAACAGGAAAGTTACTACTAGATGTCACGAGAAGCCGACCCACCAGTATAAAATGAGGTGGGGAGCATTGTGTTGTCAGAGTGGATCGATCAGAATAGTTCAGCGAATTGGGACAAGTACCGTCTGAGTAACAGATCCATCAGGGACATTTCAAGCCTTCTAAAGCTGCCCGAGTCGATTGTTGGTGATGCGACTGTCTTGAGGAAAACTAAGACGAGGCGCACCTCCATACTAGCTAAAAATAGATCAGGCATCGCTCAGGCGCTGGCGGACAACGACCATCGGGCATTGCAATGGTTGCTGTAAGAAATCGCACGAAATAAGAGAAAGGAATCACTGGAGAGCTCCAAAGTGCTACAACCAGTCCAGCTATACCAAGAGTGTGCGCGGGGATTTTGAAAGTAACTGCTAAGAAACGCATCAGGTGATGTAAAGAGTGATGCCATCCACTGCATAGTGAACGACTGGAAACGAGTGATTTGATATGATGAATCACATTATAACCTACCCTAATCCGACGAGAGTGGTTTGACGAAAGGGTAGTGCCAACGGTGAAGCATAGAGGAGATGGTGTTTTGGCATGTGGGTGTTTTTCGTGGCTAGGGTAAGGTCTCTTTATTGAGCTTAAAAAGCTCTCAAAGTGGAACAATAGCAACAGATTTACAGCATTGTGTGTGGCATACAGTAGAGAACAGGTCTGGAGACGATGAATCTCTGTGTCAGCTTGACAATGCACCCTGACATAAAGCATCATCTGAGAGACAATGGTTTGTGGATAAAAACATTTCTGTAATGGACTGGCCTGTCCAGAGTCCCGACCTGAACCCAATGGAACACATGTGGGATGACTCAGAACGTCGGCTTCACTCGAGACCCCAGCGTCCAACAAAGCTACCATCTGTGGTTTTTGCTCTTGAAAATTAATGGACTTCGGAGATACTCAGACTCCTCACTGACAGTGCACACAGAAGGGACGAAGCTGCCACAAAGGTGAAGGGTGGACACACCCCGTTCAGTGTCCAAATGTTTTTCATCAGATAGTGTACTGTCGACAATGATAGGTTGCGATTTGAATAAATCAGTTAGCACTGGGTCACAAAAAGAGCACCTTTTCCTGTACTCACCTACTTGTGGTAAGTTAGCAAACTTCCACCTGATGTGTCTAAAGAGCGGCCAGATGCGAAGGAAGATGTGGTCCAGTATCTCACTATTATCGTCGGGCAACAATCTAACTCTCTCAAAGTTCTCCACTATCTATATTTATAAACTGAAATCGAAAATTCTTTCCTACACTGAGAGAGACACTTTAATTTACCATTAACACTTCCTTTAGCACATTTACTGCCATTTAAGCTTGTAACCTATTTAATCACAATAAAGAAAATCAGGCTGTTGAAAGAGAAAGGATAATTTAAACAAAAATAGTATACAGGCGGCAAGAAACAATTAAAATCGCTCAAAAGAGGAAAGGCCTCAGGACCTGATGGGATACCAGTTCGATTTTACACAGAGTACGCGAAGGAACTTGCCCCCCTTCTTGCAGCGGTGTACCGTAGGTCTCTAGAAGAGCGTAGCGTTCCAAAGGATTGGAAAAGGGCACAGGTCATCCCCGTTTTTAAGAAGGGTCGTCGAACAGATGTGCAGAACTATAGACCTATATCTCTAACGTCTATTAGTTGTAGAATTTTGGAACACGTATTGTGTTCGAGTATAATGACTTTTCTGGAGACTAGAAATCTACTCCGTAGGAATCAGCATGGGTTTCGAAAAAGACGGTCATGTGAAACCCAGCTCGCGCTATTCGTCCACTAGACTCAGAAGGCCATAGACACGGGTTCACAGGTAGATGCCGTGTTTCTTGACTTCCGCAAGGCGTTCTATACAGTTCCCCACAGTCGTTTAATGAACAAAGTAAGAGCATATGGACTATCAGACCAATTGTGTGACTGGATTGAGGAGTTCCTAGATAACAGGACGCAGCGTGTCATTCTCAATGGAGAGAAGTCTTCCGAAGTAAGAGTGATTTCAGGTGTGCCGCAGGGGAGTGTCATAGGACCGTTGCTATTCACAATATACGTAAATGACCTGGTGGATGACATGGGAAGTTCACTGAGGCTTTTGCAGATGATGCTGTGGTGTATCGAGAGGTTGTAACAATGGAAAATTGTACTGAAATGCAGGAGGGTCTGCAGCGAATTGACGCATGGTGCAGAGAATGGCAATTGAATCTCAATATAGACAAGTGTAATGTGCTGCGAATACACAGAAAGATAGATTCTTTATCATTTAGCTACAAAATAGCAGGTCAGCAACTGGAAGCAGTTAATACCATAAATTATCTGGGAGTACGCATTAGGAGTGATTTAAAATGGAATGATCATATAATGTTGATCGTCAGTAAAGCAGATGCCAGACTGAGATTCATTGGAAGAATCCTAAGGATATGCAATCCGAAAACAAAGGAAGTAGGTTACAGTACGCTTGTTCGCCCACTGCTTGAATACTACTCAGCAGTGTCGGATCCGTAACAGATAGGGTTGATAGAAGATACAGAGAAGATCCAACGGAGAGCAGCGCGCTTCGTTACAGGATCATTTAGTAATCGCGAAAGCGTTACGGAGATGATAGATAAACTCCAGTGGAAGACTCTGCAGGAGAGACGTTCAGTAGCTCGGTACGGGCTTTTGTCAAAGTTTCGAGAACATACCTTCACCGAAAAGTCAAGCACTATATTGCTCCCTCCTAGGTATATCTCGCGAAGAGACCATGAGGATAAAATCAGAGAGATTAGAGCCCACACAGAGGCATACCGACAATCCTTCTTTCCACGAACAATACGAGACTGGAATAGAAGGGAGAACCGATAGAGGTACTCAAGGTACCCTCCGCCACACACCGTCAGGTGGCTTACGGAGTATGGATGTAGATGTAGAAGTGCTTATGGTATGGGAACATGTCTATTTTATTTCATATTATGTTAGCTTGTTGAATTAATGCATGCCGAGAACTGACACAGGTTAAAGTGATTTACTTACATTATAAATAAATTAATAAATTAATTTGGAGTAACATAAGAGTATCACATCAGTAAACTCAAGTGCGGTGTTTCTTCCTTGCAGATCCTGCAGATCTTGCGGCGGTGTGAGACAGGGCTATCAACAGCACGCTGGTTTTTATTCAAAGCACGGTGTTTTGCCATCAGATTTCACCAGCAAAAACCAACATATGTCATCCCGTCTTTCAATCATCCTTCAGTCAACAAAATGCTGAAATACTATTCCATTTCCCTTACATGTCTAAAATTTCACGATGGTTACATTCTGATTTGTTCGTCATAATGCATATACCTTAGGTATCATTAGTGAATCAGCAAAGAACATAGTAACAATTTATACATACAAATTTGAGACGAGTGGTAATTAGTCACAGATTATAATTCATTGGTTGTTAATTTACACACTCTAAGTGGCGTTAATGATTTCACGAACTGCTGTAAGCGATACAATTTGTTTGCATGTCCTGACACTAAGTTATGGACACAAGCGATCTGTAACAGTTTACTACACTCCTGGAAATTGAAATAAGAACACCGTGAATTCATTGTCCCAGGAAGGGGAAACTTTATTGACACATTCCTGGGGTCAGATACATCACATGATCACACTGACAGAACCACAGGCACATAGACACAGGCAACAGAGCATGCACAATGTCGGCACTAGTACAGTGTATATCCACCTTTCGCAGCAATGCAGGCTGCTATTCTCCCATGGAGACGACCGTAGAGATGATGGATGTAGTCCTGTGGAACGGCTTGCCATGCCATTTCCACCTGGCGCCTCAGTTGGACCAGCGTTCGTGCTGGACGTGCAGACCGCGTGAGACGACGCTTCATCCAGTCTCAAACATGCTCAATGGGGGACAGATCCGGAGATCTTGCTGGCCAGGGTAGTTGACTTACACCTTCTAGAGCACGTTGGGTGGCACGGGATACATGCGGACGTGCATTGTCCTGTTGGAACAGCAAGTTCCCTTGCCGGTCTAGGAATGGTAGAACGATGGGTTCGATGACGGTTTGGATGTACCGCGCACTATTCAGTGTCCCCTCGACGATCACCAGTGGTGTACGGCCAGTGGGAGATCGCTCCCCACACCATGATGCCGGGTGTTGGCCCTGTGTGCCTCGGTCGTATGCAGTCCTGATTGTGGCGCTCACCTGCACGGCGCCAAACACGCATACGACCATCATTGGCACCAAGGCAGAAGCGACTCTCATCGCTGAAGACGACACGTCTCCATTCGTCCCTCCATTCACGCCTGTCGCGACACCACTGGAGGCGGGCTGCACGATGTTGGGGCGTGAGCGGAAGACGGCCTAACGGTGTGCGGGACCGTAGCCCAGCTTCATGGAGACGGTTGCGAATGGTCCTCGCCGATACCCCAGGAGCAACAGTGTCCCTAATTTGCTGGGAAGTGGCGGTGCGGTCCCCTACGGCACTGCGTAGGATCCTACGGTCTTGACGTGCATCCGTGCGTCGCTGCGGTCCGGTCCCAAGTCGACGGGCACGTGCACCTTCCGCCGACCACTGGCGACAACATCGATATACTGTGGAGACCTCACGCCCCACGTGTTGAGCAATTCGGCGGTACGTCCACCCGGCCTCCCGCATGCCCACTATACGCCCTCGCTCAAAGTCCGTCAACTGCACATACGGTTCACGTCCACGCTGTCGCGGCATGCTACCAGTGTTAAAGACTGCGATGGAGCTCCGTATGCCACGGCAAACTGGCTGACACTGACGGCGGCGGTGCACAAATGCTGCGCAGCTAGCGCCATTCGACGGCCAACACCGCGGTTCCTGGTGTGTCCGCTGTGCCGTGCGTGTGATCATTGCTTGTACAGCCCTCTCGCAGTGTCCGGAGCAAGTATGGTGGGTCTGCCACACCGGTGTCAATGTGTTCTTTTTTCCATTTCCAGGAGTGTATAAATTTATTTGTCTTGATCGCAATACAAAGAAGCAGTTAGATAACCAGTTGCGATAGCTAAACACCGATCAAGACAAATAAATTCGTGTGCAATATAATTTTTGCTTTAGCTAAATGAAAAACAATGCACTAATTATACGGCAGACCACTTCTGCAAATTGTTCAAGACGACTGAACTCCTTAAAGGTGACCCACGTGACTAAAATACCGTATGTTGTGTTAGTAACTCTGAGGCACTGTTTCTCTCAGATGGATCATTCTCCATGGTTAACTGATTAGCGCATTTCATTTGGCCATATTGCACAAACTATGGTCGTGATATTTTCTGTGTGGTCCTCGATATCTTGATGTAAGAAAATGAGTGTGGTATATTTAACTGACGGTTTGTACAAAGTGAGCAAAATGGTAGTTTCAGATTCTATGTAATGTATACTTCATTTTAGAACGTAGGTATCTTTCAAATGACTCTCACTATTGGCACTTTTGGAAGATTTCTTTGTGGTCTCTAATAGTATTTCATTACAGTTGTAATAATTAAAGTGAAAACATTTTTTTCACTCATAAAATATTTCTTCAGTATAAAGAATTGGTGTGTATATTAACAATGACTTAAAGCTTAATGGGATATTAACTTACGCATAATCGTGAGAATATTATTTGGTATTAAAGGCTCCGTTTGTAGCTCCACATTGTAATTGTAATGAATGTTTATGACACCTGTTAATCACAAATGAAATAAATGCTACAACTGCAGCAATACAATACAGCACATTTCTTTCGGAGCAAAGTGAGATTTATTTTCTTTATCATTTACAAACCTTATACTCACACATTTAATGCACTTCCATCACAAATCATAATTTAAAAACGGGAACAATAATATGCCCATTGTGTGCCAATGACAGCACGCGCTCAAGATGATCATATGAAAATAATCCAGACCTCAGTTCACAAAATACCACCGTACTATCTAGCACAATATAACACACGATGAAATCCGCTGCTCTCTAAGTGTCTTCAGTTTTACAATAAGAGGGCACAAATGAATATACCACAAATAATAGAGCATCGGAAAAGGATGACAAGAACAACCACATTGATCATATCTGAACCTTGACTACAAAATTCCATAATTCACTTCACCAAAAGCCGACACCCAAAACTAAAATCATTAATGAACTAGAAAACAGAGAGTAAATAATAAATCACAGCAACCAGGTACCCACTGCTGACTCATCAGCAGAAGTAAAATTACAAAAAAAACACTATAAAAAATAAGAGCAGGAAATGAAGAAATGAAACAAAATTTGTGCCAAGACCAGGACTCGAATGCAGGTCTCCGACTTACTAGGTAGATATGCTATCCACTACGTTGTGGCTAGCACAGCTGCACGGACTACCCTAATCAAACACCCTCCCTAACACAAACTCCAATTCACTCTTCAGCCCATCTTTACTCTCCCCTTCTTAAATCGTCAGTAAGTAAAAAAAATACAGATTCTCAGGTTTTAACACACTATTTCCTTCAGCAGTGTAGCCAAAAACACAGTCAACAGCGTGACTAAGGTCTGCACTGGTTACCAAGGGCATCCATACAACAGTTTCTAAGAGGGGGAGGGGGCTAGACCTTGGGGGATGGAGTACCTTTAATATTTTGGAAGATGAACGGCAGCTAGAAAAAATTTCCACTTCTGACCCTGTTATAAACCTGCACAGTACCAACTTCTAAACAATTTTCTTGAAAACAAACACTTGACTACATTTTTTTTTTTTTTTTCCTTTTCAGAGAGCTAGTGGTTGGGGAGGGAAGCAGTCCCCCTTGCTCCCGGTACGGGCGCCATTGCTGCATACAACCTTCACTACCTGCTTTAACAATCGTAGGCAAGAACACACCACAGCTAAAAACAACTTGTAGCCTGGCGGCACCACGTTCCTTGCATCCACAAAGCCAAGCACAGTCCACTCGATCAGGTGGGAACTGATGTTCCGTGCAGACAGCAGGCCACCACAAGCCCAGTCCCAGACTTTGTCCGGCTGCCTCCGCTGCTTTGTTGCATCAACTTCTGATCCCCCTCTTTCCGCCAGCTGCCTTCTTCGATAATCGCTAGCTGTCTTGCCTTCTTCGCGAATGTCTTTGTACTGCCGCCTCCCCGGCGTGGTTCCCTCTGGTGACGACATCAGTCGCCCCATCGTCCAAAAACAGGGCCTGCTACCAAGAGCTAACTCCACGAGCAAGTCGCACCAGAACATAAACACTTCCCTCGTAACCATGTATTCTCCCACTTCTACCAGTTCGGTTACCATAGGCATAGTTGTTTAGTTATGTCAGTCTCAGCAACGCAAGATCAATGAGTGCAGTGTGTTCTCATACTTCACTTCAGCTTCTTATAATATTGTATATATTCACATTAGGATTAAAAAGGCTAAAGGGTGCTGCAAATGAATCTGTCATTTCACCTCTTGACGGCGAACTAAAATAAACAAACAAGTACACCGTCAATTAATGAAGTCGTGTGATGTACGAGATAAACGTATATGATGCGCACTGTCTCTGCACTTGACATCACTGTTGAACCCATCATCATTGTACTTGAACTCTGTCAGTCACTTTAGAGTTCTTACCGTCACAACCACTGTGTTCATTTTTCCACCAAGTAGTGGTCTGTGCCGATCTCAAGCTGTACGCAGTGCATATAACGTATTTTCTTTTCCTATCGTTTATTTGTACTAACTACTTAGCAAAAACACATTTTTCTTGACTGTATGCCTACTATTCGTTGCCATATTTTTGTGTTTCAAGAAAATGTACATGATGTTTCGACCAAAAGATATGGCTCGATGGCTAAATCGCATTCTAGAGAACTGGAGGTTAGAAATACCGGCTGGCCACCCAGATGTAGACTGACAATGATTTCTGTAATTCAGCTGAGGCGACTGGTGAGACGACTCTTTTGGAAAACCCATTATCACCTTCCCGTCGCGTTCTTGTCCAATCCGCGCTCCATCTATTAGAACATCGTCAGTAGTAAGGCAATGACATCCGAGCCCAAAACGATCACTCAGCAGCGGCCAGCACCTTTTTATTGCGGTGTCATCTTACAACAAACTGTGCATGTCACATTAGCATCAGAAATACCTTATCTTCAGTGCCATTCGAGGAATCATTACATCACCATCATCACATCTGGGCACTTGCCAAGGCCACAGAGGGGTCACCCCGCGCACACTACGCTCGGCAGCCGGATACATATATCTACACCCAATGAAATATGCATCCAACCAGAAAGCTGTGATAGTTGCACGCCCCTGGAAACTACTGCTCACAACGTCACGGCCTACCTCCATCCCGAGTCGTCGCTCGCCCTCTCCTTGCTCCTGCTGTGTGGAGTGCTGTGTGGCCCTGCTCGAGGCGCCTTGCAAATGACCAACGCAAACAATATATGCTACTGCCATAAGAAGACCAAGAGTGCCACCAATTGTCTGCATAACTTTCTACGATATTACTGCTTAATTATGCATATGGCATTGATTCTACTCTTTTTTTTTCGTTTGTATCCTCTACTTCCTCCTTTTAAGATGCATATTTACATCTACGTCTACGTCACTACTCTGCACCTCAAATTTAAGTGCCTGGCAAAGGATTCATCGAGTTACTTTCACAATAATTCTCTATTGGTACAACCTTGAGTAGTGCGCGGGAAACGTGAACAGCTGAACTTTTCCGTGCGAACTCCGATTTCTCCTATTTTAACACGATCATCATTTCTCCCTATGCAGGTATGCGTCAGCAAAGTATTTTAGCTTTCAGGGTAGAAACTTGGAGATTGAAATTTTGTGAAAAGATATCGCAGCAACGAAAAACACCTTATGTTTTTAAAAAGAGTGCCGCCCCATCTTAGCAGCGATACACTCATCCCTGAACAGAATAAATGACAGAGTAATTGACAGAAGTAGAACTACCAAAATACAATAAACAATAAGGGCAGAAAATGAAGAAATGAAACAAAATTTGTGCCAGACCAGGAATCGAATGCAGGTCTCCGACTTACTAGGTAGATATGCTATCCGCTACGTTGTGGCTAGCACAGCTGCACGGACTACACTAAACAAACACCCTCCCTGACACAAACTTCAATTCACTCTTCAGCCCATCTTTACTCTCCCCATCTTAAATTGCCAAAAAGTAAAGAAATACAGATTCTCAGGTTTTAACACTCTATATCCATCAACAGTGTAGCCAAAAACACAGTCAACGGCGTGACTAAGGTCTGCATTGGTTACCAACGGCATCCATACAACAGTTTCTAAGAGGGGGAGGGGGCTCTAGGCCTTGGGGGATGGAGTACCTTTAATATTTTGGAAGATGAACGGCAGCCAGAAAAATGTTCCACTTCAGACCCTGTTATAAACCTGCACAGTACCAACTTCTAAACAATTTTCTTGAAAACAAACACGTGACTACATTATATATTGTTTCCTTTTCAGAGAGCTAGTGGTTGGGGAGGGAAGCAGTCCCCCTTGCTCCCGGTACGGGCGCCATTGCTGCATACAACCTTCACTACCTGCTTTAACTATCGTAGGCAAGAACACAACACAGTTAAAAACAACTTGAAGCCTGGCAGCACCACGTTCCTTGCATCCACAAAGAAAGCGCAGTCCACTCGATCAGGTGGGAACCGATGCTCCGTGTAGACAGCAGGCCACCACAAGCCCAGTCCCAGACTTTGTCCGGCTGCCTCCGTTGCTTTGTTGCATCAACTTCTGACGCCCCTCTTTCCGCCAGCTGCCTTCTTAGACAATCGCTAGCTGTCTTGCCTTCTTCGTGACTGTCCCTGTACTGCCGCCTCCCCGGCGTGGTTCCCTCTGGTGACGACATTAGCCGTCCCATCGTCCTAAAACAGGGCCCGTTGCCACCAGCTAAGTCCACGAGCAAGTCGCACCAGGACATAAACACTTCCCACGTAACGATCCATCCTCCCACTTCTACCAGCTCAGTAACCATAGGCTTAGTTGTTTAGTTATGTCGGTCTCTGCAACGCAAAGATCCACGAGTACAGTGTGTGTATTCCAGTGCTTTACTTCAACTTCTTTTAATATTGTATATATTCACATAAGGATAAAAGGCCAAAGGGTGCTGCAAATGAATCTATCATTTCACCTCTTGATGGTGTACTAAAATAAACAAAGAAAAAAAGGAGTACACCATCAATTAGTCAAGTCATGCGATGTACAAGCTAAACGTACACGCAGCGCTCTCTCTCTGCACTAGCATCACTGTTGAATCCATCATCATTGTACTTGGACTCTGTGAGTCACTTCAGAGTCCTTACCGTCACAGCCAGTGTGTTCACTTTTCCACCATGCCGTGGTCTGTATCGATCTCAAGCTGTACGCAGTGCGTGTTACGTAACATCTGTTTGTTTGACCATTTAATCTAAAGAAAGTGGAATGTCTGACCCAATAAAGTGAAAATTTCAATTCTAATGGGTTTATTAGGTATCCAAAACAATCACATAAAATTTGACTGGCACCACAGGGGCAAGACTATTTAAGAGACATACATCACAGAAAATCATAAGCTAAGTAATAAATCATTAGGCAAACATTGAGAACCACCACTGAGGCAAAATATTTACGAAATCTACATTACATAAAATCATAAGTTGATAAATCATTAGCCAAACATTAAGAAGCGCCACTCAGGCAAAATATGACTATAACTTTAACAAAGCAACTCTAGTTAAGTCAGAACAGAAAATGTGTACTAAGCGAAGCAAGGCCCAAGGCCGAAGTTTAACCACGAACGGTGGAGCCTGCTGAGGGAAGTAATGCTTAACTTCGAACCAAGACGTGGCTCCGTTTGCAGCCCACGCCGAGTAGGCCACCAAAATGTGAACCAAGCGAACGCTACGGAAGAGAAACACACGAGCTCAGGCGAAGTCCACCGCCCGTAAGCCAAACTTGTAATCTAAAGGGAAGCTCTGCTCTTCGGTTGCCCGCTGCCTCAGCTCACTGAAACACAGACCACACCAGACAACAGGAGGCAGGAAATTTTTCTTAACATTAACATATAAGATAGACCAGTATATTAACTCTATAAAATCAAGGCTAAACAATAACTACTTTCACTCGCAAGTCCTATAAGTGTAACAATACTTGATAAACACTAAGAGTGGGAAATGAACTGGTTCACGAGTACCAACACTGACTAGAACTTAAGGACACACATCTGCAAATTCATCGATATTATGCGGAAGCAGAGCACACGCTTAGTAAGAGACCTCAAATGAAATCAAACAAACATAACAACACACGTCTTGCAACGTCTTACTGTACCAAGAGCTATCACAATGACAGTTAAATAAGCGCTTTTAGTAAATAGCGTCCTTAACTTGGTGTCTTGATGTTGAGGCGATTTTGCGAGGATGGCAAACCATCGCTTCGCAAGACCATAGAAGCAAACACATCCACAGCTCACGAGAACGCACAGCGCCGGCCAACTCCCGCCGAGTCCAGTACAATCACGTGACAGCCGCCGACCGGCCTCTGGCAGGCCGTCTTAGCTTCTGTCCGCCAGCCAATCGCAGACTCGCGCACCGCGGCGTAATGTTCTCAAAGCGTTGTGTCCTCTCCCCTACTCACGGATGTCACTCCCTTGTATCTCGGGCCGGCCCGAGCCCAAAGACAAACCTCTGCACTAGGAAATCTATCGTGCTCATACTACTGGCGCCAGTCTCACCACGGCTCTGTATTTTGTTTTTCTATCGTTTCTTTGCACTAACTACTCAGCAAAAACAAATTTATCTTGAATGTCTTTCTTCTATTCGTTGCCATATTTTTGTGTTTCAAGAAAATGTACATGATGTTTCGGCAAAACGAGATGGCTCGATGGCTAATTCGCATTCTGCAGAACTGGGGATTAGAGATAACGGCTGGCCATCCAGACTGACAATGATTCCTGTAATTCAGTTGAGGCGACTGATGAGACGACTCTTTTCGAAAGCCCATGATCAGCTTCCCGTCGCATTCTTGTCCAATCCGCGCTCCATCTGTAAGAACATCGCCAGTAGTGGGGCGCTGACATACGAGCCCAAAACGCTGATTCAGCAGCTGCCAGCACCTTTTCATTAGCGGTGTCGTATTACAACTGAGACAACTGTGCATGTCACATCAGCATCAGAAATTCCTTATCTTCAGTGACACTGGAGGAATCATTACATCAGCATCATCACATCTGGGCACGTGCCAAGGCCTTAAAGGGGGCACCCCAGTGCACAATACGCTCGGCTGCCGGATACATAAAACTGCACCCAGTCAAATATGCATCCATCCACGAAGTTGTGAAGTTTGTGCCCATTATAGCTGGAAACTACCTGCTCACTACGTCACGGCCTAACTGCTTCCCGAGTCGTCGGTCGCCTGCTCCTGCTGTGGAGTGCTGTGTGGCCCTGCTCGAGCCGCGTCGACGCTACCTTGCAAATGACCAACGCAAACAAGAGATGCTACTGCCAGAAGAAGACCAAGAGTGACACCAATTGTCCGCACAACTTTCTGCGATATTACTGCTTCAATATGCATATGGCAGTGATAGTACCCTTTATTTCGTTTGTATCCTACACTTCCTCCTTTTATGATGCATATTTACATCTACATCTACTACTCTGCAAATCAAACTTAAGTGCCTGGCAAAGGGCTCAAAATGGCTCTGAGCACTACGGGACTTAACATCTGTGGTCATCAGTCCCCTAGAACTTAGAACTGCTTAAACCTAACTAACCTAAGGACATCACACACGTCCATGCCCGAGGCAGGATTCGAACCTGCGACCGTAGCGGTCACGCGGTTCCAGACTGAAGCGCATAGAACCGCACGGCCACTCTGGCCGGCCCTGGCAAAGGGTTCATCGAGTTACTTTCACAATAATTGTCTACTGGTACAACCTTGAGTAGCGCGCAGGAAACGTGAACACCTAAACCTTTCTGTGCGAACTCCGATTTCTTCTGTTTTATCACGATTTCCATTTCTCCCTATGCAGGTATACGTCAGCAAAATAATTTAGCTTTCAAGGTAGAAACTTGGAGATTAAAATTTCGTGAAAAAATCCCGCCGCAACAAGAAACGACTTAAAAAAAAGGCATTCCACACCATCTAACCCGCGGTACTCTCATACCTATTTCGCGATAATATAAAACGTGCTGCTCCTCTTTGAACTTTTTCGATGTCCTAAGCAAATTCTATCTGGTGAGGATCCCGTACCGCACAGCAATACTCTAGCAGAAGACGGACAACTGTAATGAACGCAGTGACTTTGGTGAATTTGTTGCATCTTTGAGTATTCAGCCAATAAAATGCAATATTTAGTTCGCTTCCGGGTGACGTTATCCATTGGAACGCCAATTTAAGTTTTCTGTAACTCTTACCCCTAGATATTCCCCGAGCGGTCTAAGGCGCTGCAGTCATGGACTGTGCGGTTTGTCCCGGCGGAGGTTCGAGTCCTCCCTCGGGCATGGGTGTGTGTGTTTGTCCTTAAGGTGATTTAGGTTAATTATTGTGTAAGCTTAGGGACTGATGACCTTAGTAGTTAAGTCCGATAAGATTTCACACACATTAGATATTTCCTTTAATTGACAGCGTGTACATTTGTGTGATTTATGGTGTAACCGAAATATAACGACTTCCGTTCAGTAATCATATGGATGACATACATTTTTCATTATTTAGAGTCAATTCCCACTCTTTGCACCATACAGATATTTTGTTTAAATCATTTTGCAATTTGTTTTGACCATCTGATGACGGAAAATGTCAGCATCATCTGCAAACACTCTAACATGCGTGCTCAAATTGTTACCCAACAACACTTCTTTGGGGAACTACCAATATCAGTTTTTTTTGTTTTTTTGTTTTTTTTTTTTTTGGTCAATGACTCTCTGTCGACTACTACCAACTGTGACCCTTCTGACAGGAACTCACGAATACAACTGCGCAACTGAGACGATGGCCCATTGGCTCACAGATTAGAAGTCTCTTATGAGGAACAGTACAAAAGTTCATCTGATAATTTAGAAATATGGAATGAATTTGAGAACACCTTTCTATATCACTCACAGCTTCATGAGAATAAAGAGGTAGCTGTGTTTTGCGAAAACGATTATTCTGAATCCGTGCTGACACTGTGTAGTAGATCGTTTCCTTGAAGGTAATTCATACTGCTCGAACACAGTATGTGTTCCATAATCTTACTTCAAATCGACGTCAATGATACAAATCTGCAATTCAGCAGCTTAGTTCTGTTTCCTTTCTTCAGCACTAGTGTGACGTTTGCAACTTTCCCAGTCTTAAGTACGGATCCTTGGTCGAGCGACGGGTTGTATATGTTTGCTAAATAAGGAGCTAATACATCAGCATAATCTGAAAGAAATATAATTTTTATTCAGTCTAGACCGGAGGACTTGCCTTCATTAAGTTACTTATAGTGCTTCGCTACACTGATGATAGCTACTTCTGTGCTATTCATGTTGGCAGCAGTTCATGAGTCGAATTCTGGAATATTTACTTCGAGTGTTTCGGTGGAGGAATTTCGGAAAACCGTATTTAATAACGCCACTTTGTGGTGGTAACATTACCACCCTTATTCTTTCCAAATAGGAGAAATCGTTACGGTTTGTCACCTTAAAAAATTTGTTTTTCTTCTTGTTACGTAAGTTATGATGTTATTTCAGTTGTGATGAATACTATAAGCTTGTAAAGTGTATCTCACTTAATACAAACTTAATAATGTTCCTGTATCTCACACTGCGCAATAACGACAGTTATAAGCTGAATTACCTAGGAATATAGCTCTTATAATTCTCGCACCACTGCTGTCTGTGGGGTATGGAAACCTGATATCGCTGAAATTTAACAAAGCTTCAGTACCCGATAGAATTCCTACCAAATTTTATAACATATTTCCATCTGAGTTAGCCGCACTTTTAACTGTAATGTATCATAGATCCCTCGAACCAAAACCGGTGTCCAGTGGTTGGAAGAAAGCACCAATCTACAAGAAGCGTATCAGAAGTAAATCACAAAAGTAATATCCATTCTCCTTTAGATCCATTTTTTGTAGAATTTTAGACTACATTCTGAACTCAAAAGTAATGAGGTATCTCTTCCATACCATACCATGAATTCCGGTCATCTGAAAGCCAACTGCCAGTCTTTACCCATAACACACTGAAAGCCATGGACCTAGGCAGTCAGGTAGATGCACTTTCTCTCAATTTACGAAAAGCATTTGCTTCACCACCTAATCTGCACTTACTGTCAAAACTACGATCGTATGGGATACGAAGCGAAATTTGTGACTGGACTGAGGATCTTTAGTAGAAAGAACAGAGCAATTTATCTTGCATGGAGTGTCACCAGCATAAGTGGATGTAACTTAGAATATGCTCCAGAGAAGTGTGTTGGGACCCCTGTTGTTAATGTTTTATAGTTCTGACTTTGTTGACAATATTTTAAAAACATCTGATTTTACACAGTTGATGTAGTTATCCATTATGTGATAGTACGTGAAAAACAGATGCACAAATATTCGGTTAGATGGGGGCAAAGGAGATTAGTGTTAATCGTCGTATCGACAACAAGGTCATTAGAGACGGAGCACAAGCTCGGATTGATGAAGGATGGAGAAGGGAACCGGCCAAGCCCTTTCAAAGGAACCATTCCGGCCTTTGCCTTAAGCGATTAAGGGAAACACGGAGAACCTAAATTAGGATGGCTGGATGCTGGATGCGAGTCTATTGTGCTAACCACTGCGTTTCCCCGCTCGGTGTATTCGGTTAGATCTTGATAAGATTTCAATGTGGTGCAAAGATGAGAAACATGTTTTAAATGTTCAGAAATGTGAAATCGTTCACTTCAAAAAATGAAAATATCGTGATACCCTACGATTACCATATCAACGAGCCACAATTTGTATCGATCAGTTTATACAAATACCTGGGCGTAACGGTTTGTAGCGATAAGAATGGAATCGATGACTTAGGATCAGTCTTAGATATAGCAGGTGACAGACTTCAGTTCAATGGTATGATACGTGAGAAATGTAATCAGTATACAGAGGAGACTGCATACAAAAGAGTCGGGCGACCCATGCTGGAATACTGCTCAAGTGTGTGCGATCCGCATAAAATAGATCTAACAGGGGATATTCAACGAAATAGAAAAGCGAAGCACTAACGTTCACAGGTTTGTTGACCAGTGGAAGAGTGTCACGGAGATGCTTATAAAACTGAACTGGCAGATGTTTGACGATCGAAGCAAACTGTCCCGAGGAAGCCTAGTTAGTAAATTTCAAGAACCAGCTTTAAATGATGAATCTAGGAACACAGTACTACCCCCACGTATCGGTACGTTGGGACCGCGATGACCAGCACTCCATACGTCAATGGAACGTTAAGAAAGCTTAATAACAGGAACAATGAGAAGTACCCTCTGCCACACATCACACCGGTTTGCACAGTACTGATGTATATGTAGATGTGGAATTATTGTTATAAAGAAAATTTTTTTCAAGTTTTTAAGTAGCGTATATAGGACGCTAGGAGTGGGAGAAGAAGCTAAGTACAGCTTGTGTCGTCCATACAGGGCGAATCAGAATTCCACTTGCAAAATTTATGAGATTGTTCAGGGATTTTTCTGAGTATTGTCTCTGTTTATGTGAAAATGCTACTGCAACCTAGAAAAATCCTATAATTCTGAATCAGCAAAACGTAATAGCGCCAAGAGATCCAGTTTTTTGTGGGCACCTATGCACAGATGCAAAACTGCTGTTTTAGTTGCCGTCTTTGCGGAAATTGCTGAGCATATATCATCATTGTACAGCTTTTCCGTTGCATTCAGTGAACCGAAAGAGGAAATGCATAGTGACCCATTCGTCGTCAGTTAACCCAATTATACCCTTGTGTATCACTGGTGACGTACCAAAAAAAAAATGGCTCTGAGCACTATGGGACTTAACATCTGAGGTTATCAGTCCCCTAGAACTTAGAACTACTTAAACCTAACTAACCTAAGGACAGCACACACATCTGTGTCCGAGGCAGGATTCGGACCAGCGACCGTAGCGGTCACACGGTTCCAAACTGAAGCGCCTAGAACCGCATGGCCACTCCGGCCGGCTGCTGACGTACAACTGGCCCTGTTGGAAAAACTAGCACGAGACTGGAGCGGGCAGTAGAGAATGCAAGCTTCGGGGAGAAGAGAAAGTAAGCATTAATGTTGTTAATAGCAGGTATACTGACTAAAGGGAACAGATTTGTTTTCTAAAAACACACACGGCGCATATAATCGACATTTTCACTGATATGCAGATACTTTCAAGACGATGCCGATATAAGAGTGGAGAAATCAAACGAAACGTAATAACGCTGTAACGAGTTACCGGAACCACGGGTACAATAAACGAAAATATTCGGAAAATGTCCCGGGACAATCTCCGAAATACACCCCTGGAAATGGAAAACAGAACACATTGACACCGGTGTGTCTGACCCACCATACTTGCTCCGGACACTGCGAGAGGGCTGTACAAGCAATGATCACACGCACGGCACAGCGGACACACCAGGAACCGCGGTGTTGGCCGTCGAATGGCGCTAGCTGCGCAGCATTTGTGCACCGCCGCCGTCAGTGTCAGCCAGTTTGCTGTGGCATACGGAGCTCCATCGCAGTCTTTAACACTGGTAGCATGCCGCGACAGCGTGGACGTGAACCGTATGTGCAGTTGACGGACTTTGAGCGAGGGCGTATAGTGGGCATGCGGGAGGCCGGGTGGACGTACCGCCGAATTGCTCAACACGTGGGGCGTGAGGTCTCCACAGTACATCGATGTTGTCGCCAGTGGTCGGCGGAAGGTGCACGTGCCCGTCGACCTGGGACCGGACCGCAGCGACGTACGGATGCACGCCAAGACCGTAGGATCCTACGCAGTGCCGTAGGGGACCGCACCACTTCCCAGCAAATTAGGGACACTGTTGCTCCTGGGGTATCGGCGAGGACCATTCGCAAACCGTCTCCATGAAGCTGGGCTACGGTCCCGCACACCGTTAGGCCGTCTTCCGCTCACGCCCCAACATCGTGCAGCCCGCCTCCAGTGGTGTCGCGACAGGCGTGAATGGAGGGACGAATGGAGACGTTTCGTCTTCAGCGATGAGAGTCGCTTCTGCCTTGGTGCCAATGATGGTCGTGTGCGTGTTTGGCGCCGTGCAGGTGAGCGCCACAATCAGGACTGCATACGACCGAGGCACACAGGGCCAACACCCGGCTTCATGGTGTGGGGAGCGATCTCCTACACTGGCCGTACACCACTGGTGATCGTCGAGGGGACACTGAATAGTGCACGGTACATCCAAACCGTCATCGAACCCATCGTTCTACCATTCCGAGACCGGCAAGGGAACTTGCTGTTCCAACAGGACAATGCACGTCCGCATGTATCCCGTGCCACCCAACGTGCTCTAGAAGGTGTAAGTCAACTACCCTGGCCAGCAAGATCTCCGGATCTGTCCCCCATTGAGCATGTTTGGGACTGGATGAAGCGTCGTCTCACGCGGTCTGCACGTCCAGCACGAACGCTGGTCCAACTGAGGCGCCAGGTGGAAATGGCATGGCAAGCCGTTCCACAGGACTACATCCAGCATTTCCACGATCGTCTCCATGGGAGAATAGCAGCCTGCATTGCTGCGAAAGGTGGATGTACACTGTACTAGTGCCGACATTGTGCATGCTTTGTTGCCTGTGTCTATGTGCCTGTGGTTCTGTCAGTGTGATCATGTGATGTATCTGACCCCAGGAATGTGTCAATAAAGTTTCCCCTTCCTGGAACAATGAATTCACGGTGTTCTTATTTCAATTTCCAGGAGTGTACTTGCATAAACCGTTTAGGTAGAATGGTATCGCATCTTGTGTACGTTTCCTGTACTATATGCTGTTCCACGAGTATCGGCCATATTTTATTTTAAAGTATTCTTTGTCGAGGAGAAGACACACAATTTATCAAATCCGTGTCTGTAATTCGGTTTTACTGTTTTCCTCAATATTTTCTGAAGATCTGATGATAGTAAAAATATTATTAAGTCTGAGACAAATTAGAAAAATTATAATCCTTTCCGACTGTGAAATTTAGGTGTTTCAATTCTCGTTCGGGCATCTCCAGTCCTCTTCATCTGCACAACACGTAAGGGGCCGGCGCCCTTCCGGCTTCCAGGAAAGTCGCAGAGTTAGGACGGGTCGATTAGTGCAGCCTTCGACCTATTCCTGGGTGCAGATATTACTGGATGCAAATTTCACTGGATGCCGTTTACAGGACACCCAGCAGCCAATGGCGTGCGTGTTCTCAGCACGAAGCACCCGTTTGTCCCAGAGTGCCCTCGCACTCGGCAGCCAGTGGCGTACAATTTGCACGCATGTTGTCACATGCTGCCCGGCGAGAGCTGCAGCGCTCCGTTCACGCTTTCGAGTGAGCGAGAATCGATGGAAAGTTCGAATACGTATCGCACTTTGGCACAATCAGCTTCAGCGCTTTCTTATCGTTCCGGGCACCCGGACACCACACGCCCGCTCCCATGCCCTGTGTGCCCGCCAGCCGACGGCATCGCCTGTGGTGTCCAAGATAAGGAGCCCCCATTGTTTTTCGAACAATATGCTCTCCATTCTAGCACAGTGCTCAGGTACTTGTTATAACAACAAATTGATTTACTATTCCCTAAAAGTATTTGAAGGATCTTATAATGTCACCCATACTCCTGTGTAACCTAAGGACAACGTCCATAAGTATTTTAGTGCTCAAAAGTTACCTGTAGTATTTATCAGCCATGTAATGTAGCTCTCCATTCGAGGTCCCTTCTGTGTAGTGAGAAGTAGAGTAAGGTACTTTGTCAGTCTGAAATAATGAAGTCAGAGAATAGTCAGTAACAAAAAAAAAGATAAAAAGGAAAAACGTAATTAGTCGAATAGCAGCAAATTTGGAAATTGGTGATATTAGCAGTTTGGTGTGACCTCAAAACTGGAAAAAAAAGTAAACAAGCTGTTGATGATTCCACCGCAACTGTGACTGCTTAATGTACCTCGAGCAATATCGTCTCCATTCTAGCTCATTGCTCGGGTATTTGTTGTAATACCAAAATAATTTTATTTTGTCCATAAAAGACACCCAAACGATATGACGACATCTCACGCAAATCGGCGTAACGTCTCATCAACGTCCGAAAGTTCAAATGGCTCTAACTATGGGACTTAACATACGAGGTCATCAGTGCCCTACACTTAGAACTACTTAAATCTAACTAACAGAAGGACATCACACACATCCATTCCCGAGGCACGATTCGAACCTGCGGCCGTAGCAGCTGCGCGGTTCCGGACTGAAGCGGCTAGAACCGCTCGGTCACCACGGCCGGCCGTCCATAAGTAATTTAGCGCTCAAAGTAACTTAAGCATTTATCAACCATGCACTGTTGATCACCATTAGGGGCATCTGCGCAGTAGTAAGGAGTTGAATAAGATCCTATGACAGTATAAAGCAATAACTTCATACAGGTAAGAAACGTGCCCTTACCCCTACATAGGAATGACGCTGTAACGGCAATAGAATATGGAAAATGACATTAGAGAAAAAATAGACTCCCTGTGGTTGATAAAGCGGAGGCGAGTTTTGCGTTACTGTTAGTACACACCGTCAATACGAGGCAGCCTCCTACGAGAGAAGCAATAGTTTAAAAAATGATTGTAAATATTATGAGGTACGGCACTTCAACACTGCAATGTGAGTGTGACATCATGACATTACTGCTTTGCAGAGAGACAGAAATTTCGACGTAATAATAATATAGAGAAACAGAGATGAAATAATGCGAGTACAGCAGCAATACTGGTAGGGAATTGCTAATAATTGTTGAAGTAATGTAATTATATTCTATAAGAGAGTAGTGAATTGACCCACCAATAGACATTGTCTATGACATTTTTTACCATTCGTATAACTGTCAGCTTCTAGCAGCTATAACCCCTAACGAAGCGGGTGAGAGAAGTCTTTCAGTATGCACCTAAAATAATAATAATAATTAAAAAAGCTATGTGCAACCCAGCTCTGTGGAATTAAGATTTACGTAATACCGTCTCTCACCGTATGTGTCTTAGAAGCGATGTGAGGCATGCTGGCTGGTGGCACACTTGGTGCAGCACACATATGGAGAGAACACGCACACATGCTAGGCGACCGAAGGCAGGCGGACAGTTGTTGAGCATAAGCTTCCCACAATATCTCCGTCGCTGCTGGGAAATTATCCAGCTAGAACTAGCTGTTTTTTTCGGAGCAGGAACTACTTTAATGCACTCCGTTTCTCCTCGCATAACCGCTAGTAATAATAATAATTATAATTATAATAATCGTGTTACATATATCACACGCTGAATATGTATTCAGTTTTTTATCCAAGCCTCGTTCGTTTCTGTGAAAATAATCTCACAGCGCCGGCCGGAGTGGCCGTGCGGCTCTAGCCGCTTCAGTCTGGAGCCGAGCGACCGCTACGGTCGCAGGTTCGAATCCTGCCTCGGGCATGGATGTGTGTGATGTCCTTAGGTTAGTTAGGTATAATTAGTTCCAAGTTCTAGGCGACTGATGACCACAGAAGTTAAGTCGCATAGTGCTCAGAGCCATTTGAACCAGCCAATCTCACAGCAGTGAAACAGCCTTCATTATTCACCACAATGTCAAACAGAAAGTGGGAGAATAATGCAACAACACACAAACGTAAAGCGTACACATCTGGCACAGTGTGCTCAATCTGTTCTAACAGTGTAAAGTAGTTCTTCTATACTCTGCACGCCAATCTAAACCTGACAAGCAATTCTCAAGTATCGATCTGACGAGCGTTTTATAAGCTACCTCCTTCATTTTTGAACTGCACATCCTGGCGGCTATTTTCAATGAATCTGTCTGTCGTCTGCCTTACCTGTGATTACTTTATCTGGTCGTTGCACCTTAAATCAGTCCGTGCGCATAAGCTTAGATATTTTTTGGACGTGACTGCTTCCACTGATTGTTCAGCATTAGTGTAATCATACAGTAATGGTCGTCTCTCTATATTTCTCTCAATACATTCCACTGTTTTGCTTTGGGGGTCAACTGCCAAACCCCCCACCAACCGTCCACCCTCTGCTTGTCTTCCTGTATTTCGCCACAGTTTTCCAGCGTTGCTTCTTGTCTCTATGCAACATCATTATCCATGAAGAACTTCAGATTTTGCCTGCTAAGTCATTTATCTACTGTGACGCCACAAAAGTCGTGGATTACCACTTAATATCGTGTCGAACCTCTTTGACGTGGCCTGAACTCAACAAGTCATTGGATGCCCCTGAAGAAATTCTGAGCTATGCTGCGTCTACAGCCGTCCATAACTGTGAAGGTGTTGAAAGGTGGATTTCATTTGTGACTTTCATTTCGCAGATTATTCTGCATATTTGGAGTAAATAAACCCATATAATGGTTACCGGCCGGGGTGGCCGTGCGGTTCTAGCCGCTACAGTCTGGAACCGCGTTACCGCTACGGTCGCAGGTTCGAATCCTGCCTCGGGCATGGATGTGTGTGATGTCCTTAGGCTAGTTAGGTTTAAGTAGTTGTAAGTTCTAGGGGACTGATGACCTTAGAAGTTAAGTCCAATAGTGCTCAGAGCCATCTGAACCATTTTTTATAATGGTTAATTAGTCTTATTAGGTGGATTAGAAAGAGAGATACGTGATGATTAGACACATGTCTGAAATAATACGGGGTTTGTTAATGATAATATTTAGTTGCAGCTGTAGGTGTAAACAAAGTGGATTTGCCAGTGGAGGCGGGGAGGCGAAGGCCGGTAAGCGCCGGAAGAGCATTTTGCAGGGGCCGGGGGTCCCAGGGGATGGGGCCAGTGACCGGCGAGCATCAAAAGAAAGGAACGCCGCCGGGTGCCAGGTGAGAGAGAGAGGGGAAATGTCGAGCAGACAGAGAGCGTCCAACGTATGCGCTGGCGCCGCCCGGTCGCGCGCTGTTTTAGCGGCAAATGGGCTGAGCTCTGGTTGGGCAGTTCATAAGATAGTGAGGGAAACGCTGAGGGTCAACGCCCGCTGTTTGGACAGAGAAATTTTTGGATGGGTGAAGAAACTGTATCACTCCGCGAGGGAGATGTGGGAGGCCTTTGCAGCGTCGGGATTGGCTGATTAGAGTTTGGCGGCAAGATTGTCGCAAGGGCATCGTGCAGAGAGCGACAGGTGGGAGAGCGTCTTGTGCCGTGAAAGCGGACAGTCGCAAAGTTCGGTAGCTCTGAGATAGGGGCTTAGATTCTGAATACTGTGCTGTGTAAGATCTAGAGTCTGCAGCTACAGTAGGACATCAGCGTCCACGGTAGGCATTGCATTGACTACTAGTATAATTGCAGTTGAGTCCGCCTTATAGGCTGGCAGTAACCATTGAACGTAGTCAACCAGTGCACAGAGCTATCATACTGGTATTGCACGTTAGTACAAGACACACTGGGCTGCACCTCAAAGGTTGTTGAGACAGCCTTGAAAGCGTTGTACACCATTTAGAGGAAATAGGGCTTGTGGTATTAGCAGTTTCTGAGTAGTTTATTCTGCTCAAGATATTTGAGAGACTTATCTTAATTCAGTCCGCAGCTCGTGGTCGTGCGGTAGCGTTCTCGCTTCCCACGCCCTGGTTCCCGGGTTCGATTCCCTGCGGGGTCAGGGATTTTCTCTGCCTCGTGATGACTGGGTGTTGTGTGGTGTATTTAGGTTAGTTAGGTTTAAGTAGTTCTAAGTTCTAGGGGACTGATGACAACAGATGTTAAGTCCCATAGTGCTCAGAGCCATTGGAACCATTTTTGAACTTATCTTAATTCAGCTGCAGTCGTGACCCCAGCCGTATCGATGGAGTCAGCACGCTGGTAGACGGTATTGTAAAACTTGCATCAGCGGCAGTAAGTTCAGAAATAGTTGTTGGATCGTGTTCTTGCCATCCACTGAGCATCCGTGCAGTTTTGCTTACGATTCGTTATTGGTTATTTGTCTTTTTGCATGTTGTTTGGTTTGTTTCTTGGTGGTGGTGTCCGAAGTGCGTATTATTTGAGACACAAAAGAGATTATAGGAACGCAGTCAGATCACATTTACCATTTGCTTATCCAGGGGCACAATTAAATCTAACTTCGCATCAACTTAACATTGAGATTATAGGAACGCAGTCAGATTGCATTTACCATTTGCTTCTCCAGGGGCATAATTAAATCTGATTTCGCATAGTCAGATCGCATTTACCACATGCTTATCCAGGGGCATAATTAAATCTAACTTCACATCAACTTAACATTAAGAGCTGAGAGTCAATCTTACCAGTGTAGTATGTCTTTGTTTAATTGGTTTTCATTCATGATTTGTTTGATATGATATAATTTCTATCGTGAGATAATTTACAATAAATACAAGTTATTTACAATATTGCTTTTGATTCAGTAATCAGTGGTAGTTAGCCGTCACTGTCACATGAATATATTTTGTTCATGTTTAATAGCAACCACTAACCCAAAGGAACCCCTACAGTGATGCCGGTGCAAGATTTGTGCACGAACTGTGTTGTGTCCGCGGACCCTGCCGTCGCCTCGCTTGCCATAGTTTCCCGTCGCGACCGCCGGCGGCGAATGGCGTTACCGCCATGGAGGTAAGAATAGAGGGAGACGCCGTGACGTCACAGCTGTGAAGCTATGTGAAGCCGAGGGTAGCCATCTCAATCCGACCAAAACATTGCTGCTGTGAGCTTGTGTGCATAGGCTTGTCGCTTGCTTTTGGAAGGATTTTGCGCTATTATGGTGACTTGTGTGGTGTTCGGATGTACGAATCTTTCTGATTGTGATACGAAATCGAAGGGAATAACATTTCATGTGTAAGTTGTCTCGTTAAGTGTGATTTTACAACTTCATTGTGAATGAACGTGTGCTACATCGGTACTTGTACTATAGCGTGTTTTTCTCCTGTATGATTTTAGATTTCCTAAAAATGAAAGTCGGAAAGGTCTGTGGGAGAATGCCGTGAGGAGGAAGAATTGGCGTGCGTCTAAATGGAGCACTATATGTTCTCAGCATTTCCGAGAAGAGGACATAGACCGAACTTCCCTTTCAACAGTAAGGCTCCGAGAAAATGCTGTACCATCAGTTTTCCCTACACACCCAAAACATTTGCAAAAGGTATGTTAATTCAAAGAATTAAATTCTTAGTTTTCAAGTTCACGTTTCAGTATAATACGTACGTATCGTCGATAATCGAAGTGTTGAGTAACTCACTTTGTCTTCATCATGTACCAAATTAAAAGCTAACACTACATTAACTGGCGTAAAGTATAGGCCTAAACAGGACACTGTGTAGATTTGCCATTCTATGCACCGTATTTCAGTAAATATTTGTGGTAATGAACAGTGTTTCCCAATAGTGTTACATAACTTAAATGTTCCAGTACGTATTACAAACAAGATATATTTATGGGGCTTTGGAGGGAGGGTATAGCTAACTTAGTTTTCAGTTTCTATTATTTAGTTTGTGATACACGTTTATTACTGAATTAACAAAATTGTATCGTTTACATTGAAGGCTAGCTATTCGTAATATTACATTAAAAACTATTTTTAATCAGAAGAAACGCGGAATTTCGCCTTTACGAGATTTTATTTTAAACAAAAACTTTGAAACAACTAATCTGATGACGTTACATGCGTATATGGTGCAATTAGCGACTGTAATACACGCAGCGCTATAGCACACTGGCAATGTTGTGGTCAGGTGTCATGGCAGCGAGCCACGCCCCCATGGCTTCAGAACCTAGTACGGCTGGGATACGTAGCGCCATCTCTTATTCTTACCTCCGTGGTTGCCGCCGACCGAAGACGTCGCGCCATTGCTGAGCTGGGGCCTACAGCGCCCTCTGGCTATGCGATATAACAGGAGCGCTGGCCCCGAGTCAGGGAGTCTTCCAGACAGCTCTTTGCAGTCGTCAGTGCCGTCGTTCGTTGTCTGATTAGCTACCTAGCTGTGTGAATCAGTATTGTATAACGACTTAGGCCACGAATCAGGAATATTCTTTGGGCACTAATTGGAACTGTATCTACGGTACACTCTTCTCTGTCAAAGGTAAGTAACTGCTTTATACTAGCTGGAGCTTATTTGTCACTAATCGTTTTCCTGCCACCAGATTTTAGTCACAACCTGGTCACGTCCTACTCCGTATCCAAATTTTGGTTGCCACGCCCAGGCAGCCTTAAAAAACTGACCTCTCGATTATGTCTTATAAATGTTCTATGGGATTCAAGTCGGGCGATTTGGGTGGCCAAATCATTCGTTCGAACTGTACAGAATGTTCTTCAAACCAGTCACGAACATTTGTGGCTCGGTGACATGGCGCATTGTCATCCATAAAAAATTCCATCGTTCTTTGGAAACAGAAGTCCCCGAATTGCTGAAAATGGTCCTCAAGCAGCTTAACCTAACCACTTCCCGTCATTGTAAACAAACACAAAGTACTATGGAGCCTGCACCAGCTTCCACAGCGCCTTGTTGACAATCTGTATCTATGGCTTCGTGGACTCTGCACCACAGCTCGAACCCTGCCGTAAGTTCTTACCGACTGAAATGAGGAATCATCTGATCATGTCACGTTTCTCCATTCGTCTAGGGTGCAACCGATATGATCACCAGGCCAACAGAGGAGATGCAAGCAATGTCGTGCTGTTATCGAAGGCAATCAAGTTGGTCGTCTGCAACGATAGTCCATAAACGCCGAATTTCGCCTTACGCCCTAACAAATACGATCGTAGTAAGTCCCACATCGATTTCTGCGGTTATTTCGGGAAGTGTCGCTTGTCTATTAGCACTGACAACTCTACAAAAACGTCGCTGCTCTGTCATTATGTGAAGCGTGTTGGCCACTGAGTTGTCTGTGGCGAGAGGTAATGCCTGGAATTTGGTATTTTCGGCATACTCTTGACACTGTCGATGTCGAAATATTCAATTCCCTGACGATTTCCGAAATGGAATGTCTCGTGCGTCTAGCTCCAACAACCAACTCGAATTGAAAGTCTGTTAATTCACGTCGTGTGGCCATAGGTACGTCGGAAACGATTTCACATGAATCACTTGAGTACAAATGACTGCGTTGCCAATGTACTGCTCTTTTACATCTCGTGTACAGGATACTACTGCCATGTGCATATCGCAATCCCATGACTTTTGTAGCTTCAGTGTATGTTGTGAAATTAATAATTCCACAGCAAGTAACACACGCAAAAGTGTCCTATTTACAGAAGATTCCCAATACGTCAGCCTCCATGATCACTGTACAGTCTACAGTGGTGTCTTACAGGCTCAAAACTCCCAGCAGTTTGGCGTGCTGCTTGCGCACCTGCGACAATCCCAGCAACCATATCCATGTAGCGTATCAACTGGAGCCGCGTAATATTACGCCTTCACACACCCCCTGAAGGACGAGTCCACTGCCGCCATGCCCGCTGATCCAGCTGTATGTGGAAATGGATTGTCGTGACAAATTCGTAGTTGTAGCAACGAAATGCAGTAGCTTTGTAACGAGCCACAGAATATGGTGAGTCCCCTACAACAAAATACTCAGAAACTATCTCTGAACAACGTTCTCAATTTTCCGTGGAGTTCTCGTTCATCCTGTACATCTTCTGAAAGTTTAAATAGGTCTGCGCTACACATTATAGCAAACTATAGTAATGAAAATGTCGAGCAGTTATTTATTTTCTTTGTTTTCATTCGTCAAAGGCTAACGAATTGTTAGTTATCACATGTGTTGTATACAACGACAGGGGGTCGCAGGAGGAATGTTTAAGTTTCAGCGGGTCATGACGGAGAAGACCATTCGAAGAGAAAACACTGGTGAACATGGGCTCTGAAATGAATAACTTAAGAGCTATGAGCACGAGTTCATCTTCGCTATGGTAAACTTGCCACATGAGCGTGCAATAACGCCATCACAAACCTAAGACGACTCACGTCAGGAGTTACCAGTAGTAAAATTAATAATCAATGGATGAGGTAGCATTAACTGTGTTTCTCAGGCTTTTGGACATTTTGAGTTTGTTTTGCAATGTGACTCCTGTAACAGACAGAATAATTTTGGAGAAAATAAGGCATCATTACAAGAAAAGCCACAGAACACCAAATCATTCGAAAGAGTGGCATTATGTTGTTGGACCGTTATGTAAGACCATGGATGGAAATAAATACATTTTGATCATGTTAAATCATTTTTCCAGATATCCTCTCATGATCAGAGTATCGACAACATTTCTAAAGTTTATTACATAAAACGGTGGATTCTGAACTTTCGATCACTGTTAAGCATAATCAGTAATCAATAAACGAATTTTATGAGTAGCCTGCTTCAATAGACTTGTAAGCTGAAGCAAATAAAGCACCTAAGAATTACACCAGTACACCCTGATTGAAACGGACACTATGGAGGTGCCTACTACAAAAAAATACACATGTGAGCTGGTTTAAGTCCCTATGAATTTGTGTATGGAATGAAGATACATTTACTCTTGCACTTTGACCAGTTGACCACTGGAATCAGGAATGAACACGTAGAGCAATTAGTGCTCAAACTTAAATATATAGGCACTAATGGTAAACAGCGGAAATGTCAATCCTTTCCTCTGCAAGCAAAGCAAATTATTACAAAGCACTATAGCTGCAGTATCAGGCTGAAGATCTTGTCTACTTCAGATACACGGTGTTAAAGAAGAGTCAATTCAGAAAGATGAAAAAGTTCTGGAAAGCTCCATCCCCGTTTTTGGAGGTGTTGTTACAAGTCACACTTAAGCTTCAACGGCCTTGTCGTTCGATTATCGTTCATGCCAATCACTTAAAGCCATTTCCGGGTAGATTTCCTGTGGTATCGCAAGACGAGAACAACGATCCGCCCAGAGGCAGACCACCTGTTCCCAAATCCAGAAACCGAATATTGTGAAGTGCCAATCCAGACTTCAAGGCTAAGACGTCACCGCACATTGTGCGAACCAGTTCTAGACATATCTACTGTGGTGTCACCGCCAGACACCACACTTGCTAGATGGTAGCCTTTAAATCGGCCGCGGTCCCTTAGTATATGTCGGACCAGCGTGTCGCCACTATCAGTGATTGCAAACCGAGCGCCGGCACACGACAGGTCTAAGGAGACTTCCTAGCACTCACCCCAGTTGTACAGCTGACTTTCCTAGCGATGGTTCACTAATAAATTACGCTCTCATTTGCCGAGACGATAGTTAGCATAGCCTTCAGCTACGTCATTTGCTACGACCTAGCAAGGCGCCTTTACCAGGTACTATTGATGCTGTTAAACATGTACCATCAATAGCGATGTTCACCAATAATGGATTAAAGTTAAGTATTCCAGCAGCTACGTACGTTTTTTGCTAGTATAATTACCTTGTCCTGTTCCAGACCTCACGCCAGCCTGCGTGATCTTAAACGCGTGCCTTTCGGCTTCCTCATAGTGGGTTGGCTGTCTTGCCAATCCACATCATCTCCAATCTCTGTAGTAGTGTATAATGTGAGTGTTGCCAGGCAAGTGTTTATTTTCAGCCACATATGTATGTGAATGTGTTACGCAAATGTAGAATTCCAGTTATTAGACAATGTGGTAAGAAGAGCAAACTTGAAACTTCCTGGAAGATTAAAATTGTGTGCGGGACCGAGACTCGAACTCAGGACCTTTGCCTTTCGCGAGCAAGTGCTCTACCAACTGAGAAACCCAAGCACGACTCATGCCCGTCCTCACAGCTTTACTTCTCCCACTACCTCGTCTCTCCACGGGGCGTGAGTCGTGCTTGGGTAGCTCAGTTGGTAGAGCACTTGCCCGCGAAAAGCAAAGGTCTCGAGTTCGAGTCTCGGTTCGGCACACAGTTTTAATCTGCCAGGAAGTTTCGTATCAGCGCACCCTCCGCTGCAGAGTCAAAATCTCATTCTATAGCAAACTTATTCCAAAGGTTAACTCCAAAAACGCATTTGTAGTTTTTCACTGTTCAGTTATAGTTGAGCCGTGCGTGGCTCATGTTCATGCCATCTATTATGAAACATTTTGTGTTACCGTACGGCCGCCTCGTCATTTTACATTTCAGTTACTGGTGTCACTGAATTACTGTCTTGTCTACCCGTGAGTGACAGTAGCAGCGAGTATCGATATTTGCTCTGCCGTATTTTCTTTGTTGGACGGCCATTACCCCCTGGTCATCGTGTGTCGTGAAGTGAGATCGGACCTGGAGTAGTTGGAGTTGGAATACGACAGAAGTGCAGTCGTGACGTAGCAGCAGTCGGGGACGGAGCGCTAGGGAGGCGCGGACAGACGTGCCCTTAGCGCTAGGATTTCACCCGGAACAAGTCCCGCCCATTCACCCCCCCCCCCTCCACGCCTCTCCATAGTGTAAGGCCCTCCCCTAAACAGCCGCCAGTTCCCAGTTCCGCAAACTGGAAGCTACAACAAAGTTGTTATCGTCACAGTCCAACACACGTTACACTGTGATGAAATTCAGTAATGATAACAGTGATGTTATTTAAGGGCAATAAGGACAAATTTTCATTAACTAATTCACTTATTAATAATACGTTTATTTGAGGGTAACAGCAGAGCAAACATACAATGCGAAAACAATGGTCTTGAATATGTTATGTAGATAGTAAAGCCACAGATGCAGTCGACTAACTCTGTTGTCTAAAATCAACGTTATATAGAAATAAGTGAAAGTCGTTTTGTTTATGTAGGCCCTCATAGTAACTCACGAAAATTAAAGAATGTAAGAATGCCATAAAGTAGAAATGCCTAATGAAGGCAGTACGATATTTCCTTATATGACATATTTCGTTGGTATTTGCATGTGTAATGGGTGAATTTTAACTTGTAAATTATTCCAATGCCATACCTGCGCATTATAAACGAGGTTACAAAGAAATGTGGCTGTTTCTGTGTGATTAATGTACTATATGCTGTTGCAAACGTCTCAGGGAAATAATCTGTCGTTATTCTTTGTCCTGTCTATTTTTAACCAAAAGATTCATTAATTTTGTAAATTTCATTCAAACCATTTTTAAAAAATAATGATGATGATGTGTATGTTTGTCACAGAACAGTTATGGAGGAAATAAATGCTTCCCCCCCTAAAACTTTTCAGCAAAACTATTCAGTGAATAACACGCGAAAACAGCGTGGATCGATCTAGCAGGAACAAAGTAATTTTGATGCCCTCTCGAATTATAGTGAACACTGACGCCTGTTTCGCGTATACTGTCTGAGTTCTGAAACTCAGAGTGTCAAGTATACCGTGGTTCATATTTCTCCGAGCAAATTATTATTTGAGGGTAGGTTTATCCTGTTTTAGCTTTGGGTGCTTTTTCTCACACGGAAGTATGTTTCTTCATAGGCTATTCATATGAATACTGAGTTCTCGTATTTAAAGAATTCAGTGCTAAATTGTTTTCTCTTATGTTTGCTGTGGAAGTACCTGGCACAGCTGAGGCCAACTGTGCACGTTTTTTTGTAACGTGTCTTTTAACTATCTGGCGAAATTTAAGACCTGGCAAGATATTAATTTAACATTCACTCCGAGCGAGTGCAGCCGAACGCGGTGAACCACGTGGGTCAACTGAAACGATGCCCAGGCGCCGAACAAAGACCGGGAAAACCGGGGGTGAGTGGGCGGGACTTGTTCCGGGTGAAATCCTGGCGCTAACGATTCCTCGCGGACAGCCACTACCGCCGACCGCTCGCGACACAGGATGAACTGCCCGACGGACAGATGGTAGAGGGATCGACCATTGATCGGTCGTTCAGTTGGTCGCCTCTTTGGGTTAGGTGTGTTTGGTCTTTTGGGCGTTTTTAGGTCTCGTCACTGGATCATCTTGCTGGACGTGACTTGGTTCCTTCTTGTGCGTAGACGTCGTGGCCAATGATCAAGTGTTACCCTTGCACGATTGGGTCCGAGCCCAGTGTTATCGGATCGCCGTGTCTCCCAGTTCCCGACGGACAGCGGACGCGCATGGTTTGAGTGCCAACGACCTTGGTTGGCTGTTGGTCGGTCGTTTAGTCAGACGACGTGTGTTTCGTCACCAACCGTCCTTCGGGTTTGTGTATGTGTCCGCCGGTGGTTTGTTTTAGTTGTTCATCAGTGATTCGTTTTACGAGTGATCGAGTTTCTTGTGGCAGTGTTTCGTGCAACACTGTGTACCCTGTGTCAGTTCAACTGGGCAATGCTTTAAATGATTTAACGCTGTCTGCGTACTGCAGTACCTAGATGGTCGGCTGTGACAGAGCGGCGAGTGAGTGTTTTCTTGCCGTGTTGATGCTGTCCGCCACGGCGTGTAGTTCTACAGCCGTTGCGATGTTAATGTTTGTCAGTAGTTGTAGTGTCTTGGCTTATTAACAAACCAGTATTTGAATAGAGCGTTACTGGTGTCTTCGCCTCGCTGGCATTTTGGTTGTAGTGTTTTTGGTCTTCGGCTGTCTGTCGGTTGGGTTGCCTTCCGATTAAGAGATTGTTGGTCAGCCTGCTTGTCTCGCCTAAACGGGCGTTAGTGTTACAATTCCAGGCCGACCCTTGGAAACTGCTGAGCGCCGTCCCATGTGTGTTACATAGTAACTTCCCTGTTGAGTTTTAGTTATTTGGTTTATGTGTGGCCTTCAGCCGACCTTTAATATATCCTGGATTAATGTTCCTGTCTTGCCCATAAGGCATGAAATTGTTATTCTTTATTTTATATGAAATGTTTTATTCTGCCTTTAAAATTGAAACTTTTCTTTTAGGGCTTAAGCCGTTAAATTATTTGGTAATGTGTGGCCTTCAGCCGAGCGTTGATATCTCTTAATGTTCTTGTCTTGCCCTTAAGGCATACGTTTGTGATGTTTTTGTATCGGGCCTTCATCCAAATTTGCTTCAATTGTCTTCTGCCGTTTGATTGAAACACTTCTTATTGCTTAATATGCAGCCTCCAACCAAGTTCCATTAAAATTAAATTGCTAAGGCCTTCACCCTGTTTAGATTGAAGATTTAGAAAATATAAAAGGGTGAAACATCCTGAAGAAACTTGTATTTCAATTTCTTGCTGAGGCCTTGCGGCTTGGATTTTGAGTGTGGCCTTCAGCCGTTCTAAGGTTAATCAAGGAGGTCGATTAAAGTTTTGAGTGTTTTGCATTTTTGTTGTAATATTGTGTGTTGATAATAAAGTTTGTATGTTGAGTGCAACTGACAGGAATTCATTTTGTCTCCTAACCCGCTCTGGCCTGCTAGCCCAGGCATTTCAATAGTGTTTAGAACCAATTAACCTCAATTAACTGGAATTCTAATTTTTGCTCTAATGGTGTTTTCCTTTAATGCTGTGGTAATTGTACCAGAGAAATCAGATATGTTGTTTGAACCACGATCAAAGATGTTAATTTCAACAAGTAATGCTAAACTTGTGTTAAAGTAATTTCGTTCTTAGTTAGAAATAAATTATCTGGCTGCGAATAACTTGTCCTCAACTGTGTTACCTATGTCACTTGTTTGTGCCAGACCAGAACTCCAACACAGATTTCTCAATTATCACGAGCAGATGCGTTAACCAGGTCCCAGGACCGATCCAAACTTTCTATGTCACACTGCCTAAATCCCTATACCATATTCTACATTCATCACTAAATTCTCGCAGTTTTACTCTACATTGCTGCGCCAGTGAGAAAGAGACTTGCGATGTTATCGTCTTTTACCGCATTTGGCAAGTAAGATTTACTTTCATGTCTGGATGAACAGACACTGATGGCGATATACAGCCGTCTGAAATTAATTCAAAACAAATTTGCTGAATGCCAATAACATCTCGTATATCTAACACAGCTGACGCCAAGTTATTTGCGTTCAGCGAATTTATTTCAAATTACTTTCCGATTGCTGTATAACGTCATCAATGTCTGCTCGTACAGACTTGCAGTAAACGTTGCGTGACAGCGTGGGAAAAAGACGATAATGTCTTGGGTGTCGATTCCTCAAAGTCTCCGTGACATATGGAAGTTTGGATCGGTCCAGGAGGTGCGTACGGATAGCCTAACAGTTAAGGTGACCGATGGCGATAAACGGGAAATCCGGGTTCGAGTACCGGTCCGACACAAATTTTCATATGAACCTGTAGGTGGTAAATCTACCCCTAACGCAGCTGAGGCGAAGTTGTTAACGTTCAGAGAAATATTTCGAATTGATTTCAGAGGGCAGTGTAACATCATCAATGTCTGTTAATCCTGACATTAATACTGACAGTCAAATGAATAATTCATTTCTGTTAAAATTGGAATTGATCTAATTCTTTCTGTTAAGGATACCGATACGATTTCGGAAATGGCAACAACTTGGTATATCAACTGGATCACCGAAATGCAGGTAGTGTACAGCATTTTCTAATTACGAACAACGGATTAACTGACCTTTAAATCTTAAACCGCACAAATTATTGCTTAGACCCAAACGTGCCTAGGTTCATTTTGGAGGGAGTGTCCTTCTCCCTGTATTTGGTACTTTAGCCAGCCGAGATCTGTTGGGTGTTAAGACAAAAATGTTACCTCATCAACAGCAGTATAGTACGAATTCAGTAAAACCTTCCAATGAAAAGGTTGTATAAAAATATTCAAATAACCGCTACTAAGCACACTGTTTTTATGGAACTAGTTGTAAAGCAGTTAATTACACATTTAAACATAATTCATTGTGAAAATAGTGTAGTACTCGCGAGCTGTTCGAAAGATTACGTGCTGTGAGTGCCCACTTACAATTAAACGTCCTATTGTTAACAATTACTCTCAGATTATCAAATGCTAGAATTGATACTGTTCATTTAAGAGCAAATCTACCTAGAGAGGTGGCGCAGTTGTTAGCACGCTGAACTCGCACTCGGGAGGACGAAGGTTCAAACCCGCATCCAGTCATCATGATATGGGTATTCCATGATTTCCCTGAATCGCTTCAGGCAAATACTGGGGTGGTTCCTTCGAAAGGGCATGGCCGACCGACTTTCTTTTTGCATCCTTCCCTAATACGGTGGGACCGATGATCCTGCTGTTTGGTCCCCTCGCCCCCCACCCCCTCCCCACTGAATCAACCAACCAACCAACCTAGAGCAGCCCCAGAAAGTATCTCAAATGATAGTTTCAGTAGCGTGCTATTGCATTCAAACCAGTTCTTACAGATTAATTGTAGGTAAGCTAGATCCAATATCTGCTGTGACTTAACGGGTTAATTGTTACAAATTATACGTTTGCTGTAAGTTAGCTACCACATACGCTGTAAAGGATGAATATGAATTAACTGTTATGGTTTCTACACCCATCGCTAAATGTAAGAATAATTTGAAATTTGAGATATATACTTACCCTGTGAGGTGACAACAGGCTGGCATTCATGTCACGTATGGACTAAAAGGCTATCTACTGATCAATAAGAATTGAAGGCATTTTGTATCTCTGAGTGAACATGATATTCATATGTGTAAATTACTCCCAAGTTAATCTGCACAGAATCGGCAATACTCTCAGATAGCAGAGTATCCAGCTGTGAGACCGAATTGAATATGAAGCTCCAACAGATAACTGCCCTGGAATTTTAATGTTCATTTATAACTCATTTCTTAAACGATGTTCTGAAGGTATAATTTAGGTTTACAATTACAGATGGCTAAGCGGAGACACTTCTGTGTGAAGTCAGGATAGCTGTTGGGAACCTGTGTAGCGCCATTGTCTCCAGTGAAACATTATTACAGTTCAGTTATTTATCCACAATGTTTACAAGTCGTCGTTCTCCTGCCTCCAATAGGTACATGTATTTTGTAATAATAGAGGTCATTTTCAATCAGTATCATACATCATGCTTTTTTTAAGTGAATAACATGGTGCATTATCGCTGTTCCTCCTAAACTGGTGCTTACTCTGTTTAGTTTTACGACATCGAATTATTAGGCCAAACTTTTAAAATGTCAGCTGTTCCTAGACGTGGAAATCGAGCACTTGGGTACATAATTTAGAATTTTGGGCACTACTCTGCCATATAAGTGTATACGTGGAAATTAACTCACATTTGCTTTTATACTGCAGACATATATGACGTCACATTAATTGATTTGAGTCTTACGGCCTTTTTTCATATACTAACCGCAGTTATGTCCAAATACTCATTGTAAACATAGTACTTTTTGCGCTGCCTGTGTATTTTGTTGACATTTTAAAATACTGCTGTATCTTAGATGTGGGAGATAATTAATTTACGCCGGCCGCGGTGGTCTAGCGGTTCTGGCGCTGCATTCCGGAACCGCGGGACTGCAACGGTCGCAGGTTCGAATCCTGCCTCGGGCATGGGTGTGTGTGATGTCCTTAGGTTAGTTAGGTTTAAGTAGTTCTAAGTTCTAGGGGACTTATGACCTAAGATGTTGAGTCCCATAGTGCTCAGAGCCATTGGAACCATTTTTTGATTTGAATTAATTTACGACTCTTATGTTTTACCACCGTAGATAGGACTGAAAACTGTTGTTATAGCACACAGCTCTCAGTAAGATTGTTTAATTTGTAATAATGGCAGAAAATGGCATTCAACAGCATCGCTTACATTTTTCTAGTGAATACGATGATGCAGTGTCTTTGTCTCTCCCTCTTTGCTTGAGAACAATTTAGATGCGGAAATGTTTACTCTGACGAAGCGTTGTGAATTACATCAACAGTATGCCTAATTAGACACATCAACTGTATCTGCACGATTTAGCTAGGACGTATTTTTCTACAGTTACAACCCTGTTAAGATAAATTTTAGCGACATCGAATTATTAGGCGTATATTCTCAAATGTCAACTGTGATTAGGTGTGTAAATCTAGCATTGCGGTCCATAATTAAGAATTTTTGACACTAGTCTGCGGAATATGTATATATGTTGAAATTAACTCACACTTTCTTTTATACTGCAAATGTGTTTTTGCAATATTGTGACACTGCATCAAGTGATTTGAGTGTTACAGCGTTTTTTGATGTAATAATCTCAACGTGGTCTTGGAAACTCGGGGCAAACATCGTACTTTTTGCACTGCCTACGTATTTTGCAGAAATTTTACAATTTTTTAACGGCTTAGGCGTGGAAAACAATCAATTTATAACTCTCTAAAATGGTTCAAATGGCTCTGAGCACTATGGGACCCAACTGCTGAGGTCAGTAGTCCCCTAGAACTTAGAACTAGTTAAACCTAACTAACCTAAGGACATCACACACATCCATGCCCGAGGCAGGATTCGAACCTGCGACCGTAGCGGTCTCGCGGTTCCAGACTGCAGCGCCAGAACCGCGCGGCCACTTCGGCCGGCTCTAAAATGGTTCAAATGGCTCTGAGCATTATGGGACTTAGTACCTGAGGTCATCAGTCCCCTAGAACTTAGAACTACTTAAACCTAACTAACCTAAGAACATCACCCACATCCAAGCCCGAGGCAGGATTCGAACCTGCGACCGTAGCGGTCGCGCGGTTCCAGACTGAAGTGCCTAGAACCACTCGGCCTCACCGGCCGGTTATTTTATAACTCTGTTGTGATTTTTAACCGCGCAACCATTAATTGGTAGCAATAAGAGATTGTGGTACACAGATCAGCCATTTCTACATTTTACAATAAAGCCATCTGCTGGTGGCGGGAGTAATGTTTCACATTTAGGACAAGGTGCTATTCAGACCTTTAAACAGTAGTTCTGTCTAAGGTATTGCAACCGCACTGTTAAGTTCGTTAGAAGCTTAGTGAGCCGGTGTCGTAATTTTGAAATGAGAGTTCGTATGAACGTCGCGTAGTAAATATTTCGCGTGAAGCGCCGTTGCGACACAGGCGGAGGTCAATTTTGGTTACTAATCCACTGAATATTAAAAGTAACGATATTAAGGAATACACCCGACTGACTAAACAAAGTAAGAGAGCACGTACATTCGCGAGTGAGTGGTTCAAAATAAGAATTAATAATGAAAGAGAAATGTATAATTAGGTCGGTACGCACTCAGTTGTATACCAACGTACGTTCGAGATAGAGGCACGTACGTTCTAAGTACTATAATTCCCCGTGGCCTAGGTAAAAATAATTGTGATCATAATGCATTTATTCATCTGAGAAAGAAAATTATCAGATTTCCTAATTAAATGAAAAAGAGACTGCGGGTTCTGAATGTCGAGGCAAATAGGCCTATGACCTAAATATTGAAACTGACAGTGGCGGCCACGGAGGGAAAGAGATGAACACATTCACGTACATCTATTGCTGAGCAGCGCCCCCATCTAAATTCTCCATACAAAATTAAAATAATAATAGTCTTCCAGATTTACAGGAGCTGGGATCCATGGTACCGAATATCAGGAAATCATATTGTTCATAAATTGATTTCATTATGTAACACAATTTCACTTTAAAATTACACAAGACGATTTACCATGAAGACATGAGAACAACGAAAGGTAACTAATACTAAAACTAATAAACGAAGAGCGTAAAGCTCCTTTTGTCAGTCAGTGTTAAATACTTTTCAAGTTGATCTTTGGTTTAAGAGTCGAATAATTATCTATACATTTATCAATAAGAAAAAATTATTAAGTCCTTTTTATCGACACCCCCTGGGGGAATTGTCAGAAGCAATGTCAAATTTCGGGCAATGAGCCCAACCACTTTACACTCTGGTGGTTCTTTCACTCGCGTACTCATGTACCTGGATTGCACTGTTCGTGTCTTTTAAGGGATTTCTCATAACCAGTTTGCTTACACAGTTCTGGTGCCGGCCCTGGCACTTATCAATGAAATCAAAACATGTACACTTGGGTACATAACATATTCATTAACTTACATAATACACACAAAGATTACTGCATCGTCCTGTACGTCGAATACATTAATATTATACACTACTGACCATTAAAATTGCAACACCACGAAGATGACGTCCTACAGACGCGAAATTTAACTGACAGGCAGAAGATGCTGTGATATGCAAATGATCAGCTTTTCACAGCATTCACACAGAGTTGGCGCCGGTGGCGACACCTACAAAGTGCTCACATTAGGAAAGTTTCCAACCGATTTCTCATACACAAACAGCAGTTGTCCGGCGTTGCCTGGTGAAACGTTGTTGTAATGCCTCATGTAAGGAGGAGAAATGCGTACCATCACGTTTACGGCTTTCATAAAGGTCGGATTGTAGCCTCTCGCGATTGCGGTTCATCGTATCGCGACATTGCTGCTCGCGTTGGTCGAGATCCTCTGACTGTTAGCAGAATATGGAATCGGTAGATTCAAGAGGGTAATACGGAACGCCGTGCTGGATCCCAACGGCCTCGTATCACTAGCAGTCGCGATGACAGGCATCTTATCCACATGGCTGTAATGGATCGTGCAGCCACGTCTCGATCCCTGAGTCAACAGATGGGGACGTTTGCAAGACAACAACCATCTGCACGAACAGTTCGACGACGTTTGCGGCAGCATGGACTATCAGCTCGGAGACCGTGGCTGCGGTTACCCTTGACGCTGCACCATAGGCAGGAGCACGTGTGGTGGTGTACTCAACGACGAACCTGGGAGCACGAATGGCAAAACGTCATTTTTGCGGATGAATCCAGGTTCTGTTTACAGCATCATGATGGTAGCATCCGTGTTTGGGGACATCGCGGGGAACGCACATTGGAAGCGTGTATTCGTCATCGCCATACTAGCGTATCACCCGGCGTGATGGCATGGGGTGCCACTGGTTACACGTCTCCATCACCTCTTGTTCGCACTGATGGCACTTTGTTCAGTGGACGCTACATTTCAGATATGCCACGACCCTTGGCTCCACCCTTCATTCGATCCCTGCGAAACCCTACATTTCAGCAGGATAATGCACGACCGCATGTTGCAGGTCCTGTACGGGCCTTTCTGAATAGAGAAAATGTTCCACTGCAGTCCTGGCCAGCTCATTCTCCAGATCTCTCACCAATTGAAAACGTCTGGTCAATGGTGGCCGAACAACTGGCTCGTCACAATACGCCAGTCACTACTCCTGATGAACTGTGGTATCGTGTTGAAGCTGCATGGGCAGCTGTACCCGTGCACGCCATCCAAGCTCTGTTTGACTCAATGCCCTAGCGTATAAAGGCCGTTATTACGGCCACTATTGGTTGTTCTTGGTGCTGATTTATCAGGATCTACGCACCCAACTTGCGTGAAAATGTAATCACATGTCAGTTCTAGTATAATATATTTGTCCAATTAATACCCGTTTATCATCTATATTTCTTCTTGGTGTAGCGATTTTAATGGTCTGTAGTGTATTGCATTTTATACAAGTTCTTTATGATGGTTGGCAGCGTCGTTGTTTCTGCGAACATATAACAATTTCAGTATCACGTTGACAACAAAATTACATTTCACAAGTCTCTTCTGTGATCCCAGAATTATATTTTTCCTGAAAATAAAGAAGTTTCACAAGAACGTCATATATTTTGTAGTGTCGGTCCACTCTGTAGGGTTGGCAAGGGTATCTGGAGTGGTGAGTGTGATAAATTCTTCCTCATCGTTGTTTATACTCTCCCCTGCCACCCTCTTTTATACTAGAATCCATTTGACTGCGTCCTTTCTGGGTTTTATAGTTGTCTCATCACAGGCAAGATAGACATGTAGCAAATAAAATTCACAGAGATTAGTACTTAATCTAACTTAACACTAACATAAACGTAAACACAGGTGGTGGACTGCCTTAAGTTCAATGAACATGGGTGTCGTTTTTATTTCGTGACGTGGGACGTAGATCATGAGCTGTAGTGGTAAGACTATTTAGCGGGTCAGGAAATCGTGTGTCTACATCTCTTTGCACTATGGTGAGTGTCCATTTGAAGGACGCGATACTGAAATTGTTATATGTTGAAGGTAGATTTTGCTTCTCATTCAAACTGTCCTGCTGCATCACGCCGTCAGTCAACAATGCGTCAGTTACAAGTAACCGCCAACCCAACAAAGTCTGGCAGCACGCTACGCCCCGTTTGGAGTCCAGTAGCCGTGCACCCACCGCTGGGTAGCGATGCAAGGTGTGCCGGTCAGTGCATCTGTATGAAATGTTTTGTGCAGCGTTCGCAGCATTTACGAAACTACTGCACCTGCTTCAACTCGCCGTACACCTTGGCTGTGAGAAGGGACCACAGGGCACCTTCTATATTCACTGCATGAAAGTACTGCGCTTTATTACTTCTCTTGCCAACGGCACACTGTCCTATAATTTGCACAAACACCCGTACAGTAGCAGGCTTCCTCGGTTCACCAAGCATCCTTTATTTCGAAGTATTTCGTGGTATAGAACATGTTCTCACTTACCTCTATGCGTATAACTTAAATGTTACTGAATAAATCACTGTCACTGAATAACGCACTGTCATTGTGTAACTATACACTGTCCCGTTCATTTTTAACCGTTCAAAAAAACTGTATCTCATGAGACCATTGGCTAGAGCTCTTAGTAGTTTATGCGTACGTTCGTTATTTGCTCCGTTATCCTCTTTCAAAACTCTATTGGTGTACATATTGCTCAAAATATTTCATTACACAAGTAGGTAGGTGCATGTGTTCTCAGAAAATACGTGCCTCTAGTATTACAGTTCGCGAACGCGACGCTATCTTATATCTCACAGAGCACAAGAGAACTCGTTTTCTGGAACAACAGCGCTTCCCTAAGTTAAGATACTGCTACAAATGCACTTATACACCGAAACGACAATACAAAAAATTAATGCACCAAAAGTGCTTATAGAAATTGTCTCCAAATGAGGCAAAATCTATGCATTAACTACCCGCGAGTTACTGTGGAGCGAAGGGGGAGAGGGAGGAGGAAGGGAAGGGAATTTCATCTTTACGTCACCCAAGATTGTAACAACGCATGGTAAACTCATCAAAAACACATAAATGAACAAATATCGTAAATTCGTACATAAATAGAAAATTAAAATGCTAGGTAATACGAACAACAGATTGATACAGAAGCTTGGCTGCTGCACGCTATACTGCTTCCTAAGTCTGTGTCCGTGTTTGTACATGTTTTCATGTTCGTGTGTTCATCATTGTATCAGCATAGATTCTTAATACTTTCATGCCGAAGGAAAGACAAGTCACTAAAATTCTATGGTGCTACTTCTTGAAAATAGTAATGGCAAATAACACGGCTACCTTGCAAGCTAGAAACGTTCACACTTTTACAGGTAGACCACGCATACTATACATAACTTGCTGTGTCCAGACGATTTTCTGCTGGCGAAATGTTCATTTATGTGAAGAGTTCAAAGGACCGCCCATTTTTCTAATGCAAACTGAAGGCACCATTTATTAAAAGACCTACCGACCAAACCTGAAGTCGTTGGTTTCACGGAGCGACAACCTCCCTCGACGCGCTGTTTGAAGTCATCAACTGATGTGGATTTGGTGACATAAGCACGATATCCCCACAAAAATAAATGAAACTGTGTTAACATGGGCGACTGTGCAGGCCTGAGTACCTTGGTATTGTAAACATCTCCCACTATACCTGTTGTTCAGTCCTTGCAAAAGGTGACGTGAAGAATGGACTGGGTGACCATCACCCTGCATTTTCACACGACATCCAATATCCAGACTAACACTTTCAGAGAGCGCACCCAAAGTTTCGATGACAAAAGCTCGATGCATCTCTCGTTCAGAATACCCGCGAAGTAGTGTGGACCAACGATTTTATCTCGAAGGATTCCATACTAGGCCTTAAGAAACCACCTCTATTGACAATAGATATGATATACACACCTAGTATTTCCTGCGGCCCAGTAATGCATGTTATGACTGTACACTGCACTGTAATTTGTAAATATGGGTGCATCAGAGAACGTAACTTCTTGTCAGACGTCTAGAGTGAAATTACGCACGGACCATTCGCAGAAAGCAACTCTCTGACTTTAATACGAGAACTTCCCATGCAGCTCCTGTGGCAGTGACAGGTGGTACAGGTGAAACTTGTGGACTTGTACTGTTCGCCCCACAGATCTATGGCAGTTACCTGTGACTGATGCGACTTCTCATAAACTGACGTGAGGATAGAAAATCATGGAAATTTAATCAGACAATAACGTTTCTTACATTTACCCACCTTAATATGCATTCCTTTCACTTATTAGTTTGGATCTACATAGAACATAACTTGGTCTTAAACTGAAGATGAGCTTCCACGTCATCCCATCGACTTTCTGGTGCTACTGCTAACTATATGTATAGCTTTGGATCTGCGTCATGCAAGTCATTGTGTAGCCAGATGACTATCCAGCAAATTCATTTCACAACAGAGTAGTTGATTTTCACTATTCATTACCTTTTCCTCCTCAACTATTTATTGTCTTTTTACAGTTAATATGGTGTCTTATTTTGGTCTCACATCAAAAACTTTAAAAATCTCAAAATAAAAAATTGCAGCACGTGAAGTTGCGAAAGGGAACACAGATGTCTAAAAAATTAGATTGATGGACAGATCAAACTGGTACAGCAAGAATGGCTAAAGGACAAGTGCAAAGTATTTTCATAAGTGAGGGAAAGACGGATGTTACGAATACAAAAATTAAAGAGAATGTTAGAGAAGAGAGAAGCACCACTATGAATATCAAGAGCTCAGATGCGTGAACCTATGCTAAGCAAAGAAAGGAAAAATGAAAGGTGGAAGGAATATATAGAGGGGCTGAACAGTGGAAATGTACCTGAAGACAGTATTACAAAAACTGAAGAACAGTAAATTTAATGACCTAAGTCGAATCAAGGAACCTGGAGTAGACGACATTCCATCAGAATTATATAGATTCATGGGAAAACCAGTCACAACAAAACTTTTCTAGCTATGTGCGAAATTTATGAGACACGTGATATTACCTCAGACTTCAAATATAATGTAAAAATTCCAATTTCAAATAAAGTGAGCGGCGATAGGTGTGAATACTGCTGAACCCTCGGTTTAATAATTAATGGTTGCAAAATACAGATACGAATTACTTACTGAAGAACGGAAAAACTGGTTCCAGAGAAGCGTACGTAAACACTAGGCAATAATGACTTTAAAACTCAGTTTGGAAGATAAAGAAAAGCAAAACTTCTTTAAAAGCATTTGTATATTTGGAGAAGCTTTTTAAAAATCCCGACTTAAATACAATCTTTGAAATTCTGAATGCAGCAAGGATAAAACACAGGGAGCGATAGGAGGTCTACAGTTTGCACAGAAACTAGATTGCAGTTATGAGAGGAGGATATGAAGGGGAAGAAGTAGTTGAAAAGGGGGCAAGAAAAAGGTTGTAGCCTTTCCCTGGTCCTGTTAAATCTATACTTAGAGCAACTGGTAAAGGTAACAATGGAGAAATTTGGGAAGGTAATGAAAGATGAGGGAGAAGAAATATAAACTAGGAAGTTTGCCAGTTTCTATTACAGACAGCAAAAGACTAAGAAGAGCTGTAGAGCATGGCGGGTAGTTTCATCAAAAGAGTTTATGGGGTGGACAGCAACGTAAGTAAGACTAGAGTAAAGAAATGCAGTCAACTAAAGTCAGGCAGTGCTGAGGGAATTAGATAAGGAAATAAGACAGTAAAAGCAGTCGATGAATTTGGTTATTCGAGCAGAAAGATAACAGAAGATGGTCAGAGAAATATGAAATGCAGACTGGCAGAACCAAGAAAAGCAATTCTCAAAAAGAGATATATGTTAATATTGAATAAAAAATTTTAATATGTTTGTTTTCATGATAAGTTCGTTTGATGGGGAAACCAATAATAACTGATAAATCTAAGTTTAGAAAGACTTCATTGAAAAGTATTGTCTGTGGTGTAGCCTTGTAGCGAAGTGAAACATGGATGTTAAGCAGTTCAGACAGATAGAGAATAGAAAATATTGAAATGTGGTAATCGAGAAAAATACTGAAGGTTACATGGCTAGATCGAGTATCTAACAAAGAGGTTTGCAATCGACTTGGGCAAACAGACTAGCGTGGAGTGATGCCCCAAACCAATCTTGCTGACACTTTATTTTTAAACATCATTTAAAGTACCTGGTTAACAAAGTGCTGGCTGCATGGTATGAATGTTGAACATCAGTAAAAATAAATTTTAAAAATTAAATATACTATCAATGCACTGTTTTAGGGAGAATATAAGAAAAGATATGACCATGTAATACAGCAACTCCAGAGTGATCACAGATATATGGAAGCTGTGAATGCTTCCAGAGTATTGTTTTACAAGTGGAAATCAAAATTTGTCAGAATGGTACAGATAAATCAGAAAATAAGCTGTGAAGATGGGATGTTTTAACCAGTAATAAGATTATTTTGTTCAACTCAAGCACTAACTCATTCTAATAACCTCCTCATATGATCGCTCCAACAGCTAGGTTGCTTGGAGTGGGTCTGTCTTGACTGATTAGATATTGTAACTTTCCAGATTTTCAACTCACGACTCAATAAACAAATTGAGGTAATTATCCAAAACAGTAACGGTACACTTTACATAAAAGAAATGAAATGTGAAAAACTGAAAACAACTAATAGCTGAATGCTGATGAAGTTCCTGAAAATTCGTATTCACCAGAACGACCTTCATTGTTTGCATTCCACTGAAAGCTTTTTCAGACCCTTTTCTCCCAATAATACGTGTTCCAAGTAACAATCTTCAAATGCGTTTCTCACAATAAACTCCTTGTTATTTACCGATGTTCAACTTCATATACAGAGTGGTTGTTATTAAACTTACGCTAGTTGATGCAGTATACACGGAAAACTATTTACCGTTTGGGTACCCAATTTCACAGGAGTGACGTTCTAACTATGCACTGCAGGATTTAGGTTGTCAGGATTGTTATTGGTATTAATTGCCGTTATGTTTCGGTGCCGGTACAAAGACGTAGTGTTCAAACACAAATGTAAGTGTTCATTACAATTGCCAACAGTCAACATGGGCCTGAACAAGGTGAACAGGACTTTTCTCCTTAAACTGTTTCATTAACACAGCAGCAGTAGAGCTGGTCCTCTTCACGAGTATTGACCGATTACAGGGACACAGAGAAGTCTTCTTTCCATACGGGGGTTGAAGAACATGATGCGGAAGTTAGAATGGACTGGCAATTTTGGAATTGCTCCTGGAAGAGGTCGAGAGCCAGTTGCACCATAAATTGTTGAAGTTTATGTTGCCTTGGCTGAGAAAGTTGGACCCAAAGTGCTACCTTCAAGCAGTGCAGGATCTATGACAGGGCAACTGAACATTCCATGGTTTACCGTTCGAAAAGTGCTGTAACCAATTATGAAATAGTGTCTCTGTTACGGTTGCAGGCTGTAACGGACGTAGATGGTCAGCATTTTGAGCAACGTTTGTGACCTGGAACGTAAACATTGTATGGAATCAACAAACGTGAAAATTTAGCTTATTCTGGTTTATTCATTATTTCTCTTTCCCGTGTACTTACAATTGTTTCCATAAAGTTTCATTGTCCTGTGATCGCTCGTATTTCATGGGGGCATTATTAAGTAGAGGAGGTTTAATTATAACTGTTCTTGTATGGTATAGTATTTTCTAGACCATTCTTCACATTGTACCTGCTCTCCATGAGGTGTCTCAAGCAATTTTCCTTCTCAATGAGGTCTCACAGACTACTACTACTTCGCAAAGCATTCGGCTACCAAACATAGCACCAGAAACATAAATAATAGATACAGAACAGAATTGACTTTCGCAATATGACCATTTTGTCATTGTTATATTTTCATGAACTTAAAAAGATTGTATAGTTATGTATAATTATAAATCATGTTTTCATAATGCTTCTGTTTAATATTCAAATTATTGATTCGATCTTTGTTTGTCATCTTTGGTCATAATTAAAGCACAGATTTTTTTGTAATATCAACACGCAAACGTGTACATATTTATCTAATGAAAATGGGTAAAATATATAAGAAAATGTCTAATATCACGAAAACATTATATGAAGTATATAACATAAAACATTAATCTCGATTGAAATCAAAATGTAATTTACACCATAGTCTACTACAATAAAGAGCCAAAGAAACTGGTACACCTATTTAATAATATCGTGTAAGACCCCCGCGAGCACGCAGAAGTGCCGCAACACGACCTAGTATGGACTAGAGTAATGTCTGAAGTGGTGTTGGAGGGAAATGACACCATGAATCCTGCAGAGCTGTCCATAAATCCGTAAGAGTACGAAGACATGGAGATCTCTTCTGAACAGCACGTTACAAGGCATCCCAGATGAGCACAGTAACGTTCATGTCTGGGGAGTTTGGTGGACAGCAGAAGCGTTTAAACTCAGGAGAGTGTTTCTGGAGCCACTCTGTAGCAATTATGGAAGTGTGGTGTGTCACGTTGTTCTGCTGGAATTACCCAAGTCTGTCGGAACGCGAAATGGACATGAAGGGATGCAGGTGATCAGACATGATGCTTAAGTACGTGTCATCTGTCAGAATCGTATCTAGACGTATCAGGGGTCGTATATCTAACTTCACACGCCCCACACTGTTACAGAGCCTCCACAGTTTGAACAGACCCCCCCTGACAGGCAGTATTCATGGATTCATGAGGCTGTCTCCATACCCGCACACGTCCATCCGCTAAATGCAATCTGAAACGAGACTCGCCCGACCAGGAAACATGTTTCCAGTGATCATCAGTCCAATGTCTGTGCTGACGGGCCCAGGCGAGGCGTAATGCATTGTGTCGTGCAGTTATCAAGGGTACACGAATGGTCCTTCAGCTCCGAAACCCCATATGGATGATGTTTCGTTGAATGGCTCGCACGCTGACACTTGTTGATGGCCGAGAATTGAAATCTGCAGAAATTTTTGGAGCGGTTGCACTTCTGTCACTTTGAACGATTCTCTTCAGTCGTCGTTGGTCCCGTTCTTGCAGAATCTTTTCCCGGTCGCAGCAATGTCGGAGATTTGATGTTTTACTGGATTCCTGATATTCACGGTACACCTGTGAAACGTCCGTTCGGGAAAATCACCACTTCATCGCTACCTCGGATATTCTCTGTCCCATCGCTCGCGCTCCGACTATAAAACCTCGTTCAAACCCGCTTAAATCTTTATAACCTGCCATTGTAGCAGCAGTAACCGATCTAACAACTGCGCCAGACACTTTTTGTCTTATATAGGCATTGCCGACCACAGCGCCGTATACATACCTCTGTATTTGAATACACAAGCCTATACCAGATCCTTTGGCGCTTCAGTGTCTGTTATCTTACACGAACTAAAACGGGCCAGAAATACGAGAAGAGCATTAGGAAAGCACATCTTACGATAATTGATTTATGATTTTGGAAGTTTATACTGCGTGATATACGGGAGCTATTTTCTGTCACATCTACTCGTATTTACTAAAACGCCCATATTTACTGAAATTACGTGCCCCACATAACCTTTCATTCTGAAGCGCAGTGAACGAACAAGTACTTCTCCAAATTATCTGCAGTCATAAGATATTGCCGTTTAGAAAGAATGTTTTCATAGGAGGAAAGTCACAGGACGTGTACGTTTTAGGAGGTGATATACTCCTGGAGAGATGGTTGCTGCAGTATCTTCCCCCAGCTGAGGATGCTGCAGATAGCAGTAAACATTAAGTAAACAAGACTTCTTGCCAACACAGCGTGAAACTTTTTCACTACTCTCCGCCTAATATCACGTCTTGCGTCGGCCCGCTTGCCTTTGGCATTCTCAACAATTTCTGACGATTTCTGCAAAGGTAACCCAATAGAGTCTAATTGATTAATGCTGCTTGCAAGGAATCCATTGTTTCTATGGGTCTACCGCAGACCATTTTCGATTTTAGCATTTTGTCCTTCTCTTACTGAAACTGAAGTTTCTCTCGAAATCAATCAATCATAGTTACCACAACTTGAAAATGTTCGTTATAAAAACCAACAGGCTCAGACAGCTACACTAGGTTCGGCAGCAGTTCGATATAGAACGACACACGATATGGGCTGTGAGAAACAATTTCTTCGTGTATGAAATTATTCTGTTGTGGGTAGCCCGACGTGATATTCTAATACGACACGTTGCACTGTACCGGCGATCGATGCAGAGGATTAAATGGCCATACAATATGTGTTAGGTAGTTACCGTCTTCAGCATGTACGCTACAACATCCGGAAACATAACAAGAAGGTTTTCTTCTTGAATTCTCTCAAGCCATAGTGCTTTAGGACTGTTGTTCACAAATCGTGCTACTGCTGAATGATTAAACCTTGCAAGGAATCGAGTCTGGCAACAACGGTATTGCCAACTGAACGTGCACAATCGTCTGTTGCTTCGTCGACGGGTGGTGGTTGCTGATATAGAGCCATGCACTTTTCAGAACCTCTGGTAATAAAAATCTAAATAGTATTTCTTCCTTGTTGATTCCTCAGGAATCTGTTACCTACAGACTTATCTAGAAATGGGTGACATTCGGGCACTTGAAGTTTAAACCATGTACTGTTAGCAGCAATTACAGTGGAGCAGATACCAAGAAACAAAGAAAATCATTTGTGGAGCGCAGAGTCTTGTGTATGTGTCAATGCCCTCTGCTTCTTTCACGATTGCACTGCTTTGTTCTTTTGTGCACATCAGTATACGCATGTTTCTGAGGTTCGGACCTCGTAGAGCACCCGATCTGTATATTGCGCACGTTATAGGACGATATCCCCGTCTGTTGAGGAAGTATCATTAATCGTAACCCAATATCTTAATTTAAATGATGACTTTGATGCAACAGGAGTCATCATGAACACATACTGTTGAGAGTTTCTAAGAAGAACTGTTTGACAAACTTTCGTTAGTGTACATTCTACCCAGTTCTGAACCTGCGGAAGTCGCTAGTAGTCGGAAAAAGAGGGCCGACAGCACTTTCTTTGTTCCCCTGATAATCTCCACAGCACACAAAGCCTTTTACTACTCGTGATAACGCCTACTACAATGCTATATAGAGTTTTGTTATGCTTTGCTTTTGAGAAATGAATTTTCATATCTTATAATATTAATCAGAAGAACGTCCTTCATAATCCAACTAAAAGCGCAATTAACCACGTTTTATTGTACTAGAATATGGATATGACTGTCTCCAACTTTTACGATTGGTCAGATTCGGATACTTTTCTAAAAGAGCGGCTTGCGGAAGTTGTGGAGTAATATGAATATGGTAATGAAGCAATAATACGTATTTTGTATGTTATGAAGTTAAAATATTCAAAAATATGTCACGATAAAATAAAACATAACAAAGCTGGCAACGTCATTCCTGAACATTGACGCTTTGCATGTGTGTAGGAGCAAAGGAAAAATATTTAATTCCAGGAAAATCTGTTCTGTAGTCAGCATTCACACAGTTTACGAATTTTCTAATATAAAATAAGAAGAAATCACAGTTGATTTCTGAAATTGGTCGAGAGAGTCATAATCACATGTGAAATAGTTGATACGTAACTTCAATCTGGACTCCCCCAATACCTCTGACCACTTTACAGTATTATTTGAATCTTTCCTGGTTATCGTGTATTTCACGTTCATTTACGAACATTGGGGTGATAAACTATAAATTAATAAGGGATAATTAACATTGTTGCAAGAATAGCTCTAGGACGTGGGACTTAGGGAAAGCAGGATAGATGTGGACGGGGCCTAACCAGTTACCCGTTGGTTGCGCAGAAAACACATACACTTTATTTTTAAAATTCAAAACTCTCAACATTCATTTTTTAAGATATTACTACACTGGCGGCTGAAAGCCTTATTAGAAAAATCGCAAGTTATTGTCGGCTGAAGGCCACAAGCAATGTTACAAACAATTAACGGCTGAAGGCCAGCAGCAATTTCAGAATACACAACGGCTGAAGGCCTGAATTACAAATGAGGAGGGCAGTTACACATTAACAAATACAAAGATATTTTTTTCTTAACAATTAAAACGGTAACAAGCTATAATAAGGGCTGAAGGACTTATTAAGAAAAAAATTTCAAAATATTGGTCGGCTGAAGGCCACAACAATGTTACACATAATCAATGGCTGAAGGCTTGATTAAGAAGGTTAAAAATTATTCTTGGGCTGAAGGTCACAAGCAGTTTCAGAATACACAAGGGCTGAAGACCTGAATTACAAGTAAGGTGGACAATTACACCTTAAATATACTAAAACCCTATCTAACAATCCTAATAATTTGTAACAAGCTATAGTGACGGCTGCAGGCCTTATTAAGAGAAAATTGAAAATAATTTGTCGGCTGATGGCCACAAGCAGTGTTACAAACAATTCACGGCTGAAGGCCGGAATTACAATTGGGGAAGGCAATAACATGTTGAAACGTTATTGTAAATTTTAAACAATTATGGCAACTTGTCCAAATAAGATGGAGTGATCCACAGACACTTCTCCCTGGATCGACCTGAGGAAGGTGACTACAGCTGTGTAAGGGGTGAGACAGGTAGGCAAGAGTTTTACTCACGTAACAGTATGGCAACTCACATTAGGGGTAGATTAAGCGTCGACTGACCGACTAACCAATCCGCCTAACGTCCGATCACTGGTAAAACAATGGAATATTTTTAGGCAAGGGCGAAGAGGCGGACGGCACCACGTCTTCAGAAACACCCCCATGGCCGAAAGAAACACTGGAACCAAGCTAGACATCCCAAAAACATATCCACAGTACAAATCAAGAGGCTGTCGAACTACATGCCATGACGGACAGCATCAACACGACGAGGAAAGATACCCCGCCGGAAAAGTACACTAACCTCCATGGCATGTAACTTGGGCGTTAGCGGCCACAAGGCAGAAAATACCGCAGGATGCGCTTCACAAATAAGAACAATACTAAATAGAAATCAACGAGCAGAAGGCGGCTAATAGTTTCCGCCAACCTCACGGACTCCACTTGCGGTTGGTCTCTCCGACCCTGGGAGCAGCAACACACAAACAACAACGAGATTTCAAACAGTGGGGGTTTCAGTACTGGACACGGTTCACTCAACTTCAAACATCCTGGGTTCGGTTGTCGTCTACAGCCCCTCGATCCGACAGTGCCTGCACGCCGCCAGTAGTTCTGGCCTGTCCTCGTACTGCACACCTCCTTGCTGCTCCGTCCAAAGCCGAGCTGCCTGACACACACGACGACCCGAAATACTAGCTGTGGCCTCAAAGATAGTACCACAGTACTGGCCATCGATAACCGCTGCTGCTGCCACTCGCGCACACACACTACTAGCAACTCAGTGGTACCATTAACACAAGAAGGAACCGAGACGCCTCTACCGCTATTACACGACGTCAAGTTATGAACGGCAAGAACGCGAGCCGCACACGGCTCATGATCTTTTAATATTTCAAATGGTTCAAATGGCTCTGAGCACTAGGGGACTTAACATCTGAGGTCATCAGTCCCCTACAACTTAGATCTACTTAAACCTAGCTAACCTAACGACATCACACACAACCAACCCCGAGGCAGGATTCGAACCTGCGACCGTAGCGATCGCGCGGTTCCAGACTGAAGCACATACAACTGATCGGTCACAGCGGCCGGCTAACTGCTGATAAAGCAAAGACTTTCGGCCTTTAATGTTTTTTTTTTTACTTAACATGCTGACAGACGGGTTCCACGTGTTTTGTGGAACAACAATTACAGACAGAAGCTTAATATTCCGGGAAATACCTCGCAATCTTTATCAGCATTCGGACCACCAGCCAGTGTGTGTGCACTCACTCGGGTTGCTGTACGAGACCATGTGCGAAATGAAATGTCGTTCCTTGTGACTTCCTTAGTAACTGTGGCTGTAAATAAATTGCAAGCGATTCAATTCATTGGTAGTGGTGCGAACATACTGGCCGTACCGAGCGCTACGACCCGACGGCACAAGCGGTTTTCGGTACTGGTCCAGGTGACTGCCCTGTCACTGACGCTGTTAACGGCCCACTGTGTGGCGGCAGAAGCGGAGTGCAAGCAGAGGCTGCGCTCGCAGTTGCTTCTGGAAGGGCGGCGTGTGGGCGACGCTGCCCACCGCGGTCTGCGGCTGTTGGCGAGGCAGGTGTCCTCTAGACGCCCCGTGACCAACCTGCTGGGCGTGCTCAAGCTGCACCTACGGCTCGTCGTGGCTTACGTCTCCGTCGTGACCACCTACTCCATGCTGCTGCTGACATTCTTGCTTTCAGGTAAGATCTCTCTAGTTTTCTCAGCGTGTCCGATCAGTTGTACGCTCTCCAGTGTTCAGCCGACATTTCGTCTCCATTTTCTGCAATCTGCAGAAAATGGGAACAACAGCTTCGCTGAACACCTGGAACCACACCAAAAGCCACTGTTTCAGTTACGTGCTCGTGGTACAGTGCTGTTGTTGGCTTAAGGACGAACACTGGCTCAATGCAGCTTTGTGTAATTTCTGTAAAAATAAACCAGCTCTTCAGATGGGGTAGTACCCACTGCAGTGACCTAAGTTGTAAAAAAATTTTTGGAACCTGTAAGAAAACTTTCTGTTAGGAATATGGTAGATCAAAGCACCAAATTTCTTCTCCTAGTGAGGGGGTGAAGCGAGGGAATGAAATTATGCCAAGTCTTTCCAGTCAACATTTCATTAACGGTACATAGTACTGGACGGTTACTTTACAAGTGCGACGCAGAGGCTAGTTGTTTTTCGCTAGTGCGAGCCAGTGGGTGTGTTGGACCTTCCATCGAGCTACGGACCCCTTTGAAGATGTCTCCCGCAGTCGGAGACGAAACGTTGGGAATCGACACAGAATTCATCAACCGACCACGGCATAACAGCCCGGATAATTATAATGGACATGATATTTCCGGCCGTGAAAGTCTACATTTTAGTATGGTAAGATATTGCTGTCAATAAGTATTGAGCCAAAAAAAAAATCAGCAAAATCCATACACAATTAGCTGAGGAACATAATTGCCTTATCATCTTGTCTTGGTCGCCTTGGGAACAAACGTAAAATTAAATGTCATATTTAAGCTCTTGTTAATTTATAACGCTTCTTTTAGCCGCGCGGGATAGCCGTGCGGTGTGAGGTGACATGTCACAGTTGGCGCGGCTCTCTCCGTCGGAGGTTTGAATCATCCCTCGGCTTGGGTGTGTGCCTTGTCCTTAGCGTAAGTTAGTTTAAGTTAGAATAAGTAATGAGTAAGCCTAGAGACCGATGACCTCAGCAGTTTGGTTCCATAGTCCTTACCACAAATTTCCAAAATTCACTTCTTTTACTTGTTTTTACTCGTGTCTTAAGCAAAAACATTATATGGCCCTTCCCCGTCAGAGAGACATTATGGTTTATCCATCCAAGTCTATTCATCTCTACGTAACTAGTACAAATTTCATCCAGCTAAAACTGTTAACTACAGACAAGCCTTGGCTACCTCTATAGTTTGTAGACCTCATGATTTATTATCCAATGCCTCAGGATGCGACCCATCTATCTACCCTTTCTTTTGGTCAAACTATGCCATAAAGCTCATTTCTTTCCCGTTCGACGCAGTATCTCTTCATTATTTATCCGGTCTACCAATCTAATCTTCAGCATTCTTTTTCAAGATCTCGTCTCATTCCTATTCTCTCTTTGCCTGTTCTGCTTACAATCTACATTGAACTCCCGTATAAAAGGCTAAACTATTGTCATAAATTTTCATAACAAAATCTTCCTTCACTTCAGTTTACAGTCTTTGCCAACAAGTGCATTCTCTCTCTCTCTCTCTCTCTCTCTCTCTCTCTCTCTCTCTCTCTCTCTCTCTCTCTTTTCTCTCTCTCTTTTTCTCTTTTTTTCTTTTTTAATGGCCCGTAAAGTGTCCTCTTATGTGTCGCAGTTTGGTTTATAACAGCATAATTCTTCCAACAAAAGTACTCCTGAAAGACACATTTATTTGATTTCCAATTTTGATCGAAGGGCTAAAGTCAGCGCATCCAGTCTTGCATCGTTTGGTACTATGAACGCCAGGCCGAGTTCTTCGGGATAAAGTCGGATATGGCCCCAGTTCCGCTGAAAAACGTAAGAGCAGTCATATGCTGTACACAGTTACCTTTATTTAGAACACAACATTTCCTTTCATTTTACAAAATATCATATACACTACGTGCTTTCTTTTTGTGAAAATCTCTTTTTGCTATTGCCAGCTGCTTTTATGTCCTTTTTTGTTCTATTATCTACAGTTTCGTCGATGACCAAATTACAGACTTCGTCTACTACTTTTATTGTTTAATTTTTTAATGTAATTCCCTCTTCAGCACCCGATTTAATTTGGAATTTGCTAGCATGTCTTCAAGCTGACTGCAGTTACCTCTGCAATAGCTGATCTAATTTGAAAGTGACCTCGTATAATGCTGGCATGTCTTCACTGGTGATTGTAGTCGTGCTTTGTTTCCCAGAGAGTGAATGATGACGAAATGTTCTCACGATGGATGTGTGGATAGATACAATCCCAAACACATCCTTTTTTTGTTAATATTCTCTCGACCATGCTGTTCCAATCACTTGCAGAGGCTTGAAGGCCCTTCAGAAATGTAAATACAGTCGCGGGGAGTGCATGTACAACCAAATCGCCTAATTTTTCAAGGCATAAAACAAATACTGCTTTTCCTTTCTTTTTCTACCCGATCAGCTATATTTATTGAGTTCCACTTTAACTGCGATATATTTCAATCTACAAGGTTCCATCTTGAGGCACAAATCGCACGAATCATTGTACAGTACAGATTCCCGCATTATATGCCTAAAGGTGAAATCGTGTGTCTTCGAAAACTGTTACAATTGTTATGTAATGGAAATAAATATTCTGGTTGGGCTCAGGGATAAAGGAAATAAGTAGTATTTACTTTGTGCCATCAAAGAGTTATCTGCTGACGTTCCAACATCTTCCTTTACAACGAACACAAAAAGAAAAAAAAAGTCGTTCAAGCTCATAAGCCTACCCCCTCCGCCTGACAGGCCACCCAATGAGCAGACAGCTATGCCACGGACTGGGGATGTTGATATCCATATAATGCCGCCAATGAAGTAAAATTCATTAAGGCAGTCGATGTAAACTTATTCATCTCTCATGGAAAATTAACGTGCATGCCAGTGGTACTTGTGGCACCAAATGCGTCTCCTTACTGCTGCTATTCCCATATATGGTATGAGCATCTCTAGAGATCGAAAATGATATGAGGAAAACTACAGTCCTGGAAGCATGCTCAGATTTTGTAATGCTTATAGCGACTACTCCTCATAAGGTCGGAGCTCCAAAATTGAACAGCAACCTAGTTCAATCGCCACGATAGGCGGATAATATCACAGAGAAAGAAATGATTTCATTGCTATATTTCATTTAATAGTTTACTTTTCCATTCGTCTCTGCAGAATGATTTCACTGGTGCTTCACTGGTTTCCCAAGGGTGAGCAACTGCAATTGATGCAGTTTATGGTTATAAGATCTTGATGTAAGGAAAAATCGAAATCTTCTTAAACTTCTTCGACTCTTTGACTAACTTCATGGCTCAGGTAACCTCAGAAGGATCGATCAACAGTACGAGTGAAAGCAAGGTTCATCACGCGATGTCTTTTCTGTCGTAGTCGAATAGGTCCTCCAGTGGTTACGCTGCTTCAGTAGGAGAAAACAATATAATAAAAAAAGACATTTGAAGCTACAAAGGTAAGGCAAGTGCATAAAATCACAGGTAATGCTTGCAATAGGGCAACAAAACAACGAGAGAAGAGATAAAAGAAGGAGAAAGATAAGATGTGGGACCAACAGCGCAGGTTACTTAAATCTGCTTCTCTACTCCGCAAACCACTTTACAGTGTGCTGCGGAGGATACCTCTGATAGGACTATCATTTTTCCACTTTCTTGTTCAATTAGCGAATGGTGCGTGGGAAAAAGTACTGTCGATAAACTACTCTGATTTTCTCGTCGTGATTCTTTTCACAAGTGATACGTGCCCCCCCCCCTCTCCTTCCCCTACCCGCCTTACCCCCATGGATCTTGGTTCAAATGGATCTGAGCACTATGGGACTTAACGTCTATGGTCATCAGACCCCTAGAACTTAGAACTACTTAAACCTAACTAACCTAAGGACATTACACACAACCAGGCATCACGAGACAGAGAAAATCCCTGACCCCGCCGGGAATCGAACCCGGGAACACGGGCGCGGGAAGCGAGAACGCTACTGCACGACCACGAGCTGCGGACCCCATGGATCTTGCCAAGGTGTTGTTGACTGCGTATCTCAACGATACAGATAGCTGTAACGCAGATGCCACCTCAACGGAGAGGCGACTGTGCAGATCTCAGACTAACTTATCGTTCCTGAATAGGAACAGCAGGCTTTTCAGTAGTTGCGGGGGTAGAGTCTACATGTTTTATTTTTATTGGTTTCCCCTTGCAACATTAGCTACCATGACCTTACTGCACTGGTACTCCAAACAGCTGAAAGCAAAGCAAAACTCCCGCCATTGATTTTCCAGAGGGCATGTATGGTTAAATGACGATGGCATCCCCTGGGGTAAAATATTTGGGAGATGACGTAGTCCCCCATACAGATCTCCTGATGGGGACTACTCAGTAGGATGTTATCATTAGGTTGGCTGGTTTGATGGTTGATTTGTCGGGAGAGAACTAAACAGGAAGTCATCGGTCCCATCGGATTAGGGATGGATGGGAAAGGAAATCGGCCATGCCCTTTCAAACGAACCATCCCAGCATTTGCCTGAAGTCCAGTGTGCTAACCACTGCGCCACCTCGCTAGGGCCCCTAATCGCGTAGGCATGTTAGAGGATTTATGAGAGGAAAGGGGTAGGGTAAAGTTAATTAAGTGACAACTAGAGAATTTCGATAGCAGAAGAACAGGACTTCTGGTCAAGCGAATGATAACAAAATCAAATACGGGTAGTGCTGGAGTAGGTCCAGTACTGAGTAACAAATGAGGAACGTGGGTAAACTATCAACAGCATAGTGAATGCATAATCATAGTCAAGATAGAGACAAAGCCTAAATTCAACACAGCAGCACGAGTTTTTATGCGAACTAGCACAGCAGGTGATGAAGAAATTGAAAAAATTATAGAAAACAGAGGCACCTTTACGAATATCGAGAGCTAAGATGGCAAGCCAGTGCCAAGCAAAAATGGAAAGCTGAAACGTGGAAGGAATATATAGAATGGCTACATAAATGAAATAAACTTGAAGACGATGTTACAGAAACAAATGAAATTAATAAGGGTGGTCATTACGGTATATACGATACTGCGACAAGAATTTTGACAGAGCACTCAAAGACGTACATTAAAAAAGGCCCGTGGACTAAAAGAAATTCCTTCAGAATTATTGAGATACTGGTCAGAGGCAGCAATGACAAACTACTCCATCTGCCGTATAAGATATATGAGACAGACGAAGTACCCTCAGACTACAACAAGACTGTCGTAATTCTAAATCCAAGGAAGGTAGGAGCTGACATGAGAATTATGCTATCCGAATTATTAACTGAAAAATACTGACAGGGTTTATTTACCGAAGAATGGAAAAAATGATAGCAGTCCACTTCCTGGGAGATCAGTTTGGGCTCCGGAATAATTTTGTAACATTTTAAGCAATACTGACTCTTTCCAAAATTACCTTCACATCTGTTGATTTCATCCCGTAAAGAGTCTGAAAGAGACAGAAGAGTTTCTATCTGAAGACGACAGGGTAAAAGGATAACAAGGAACCACATGCGTGAAGATGAAACACAATATAGAAGATGAAATATAATATAGAAATATTTAGTTTAAAAAAATCTAAATTGAAATAAACAGGTCTATGTACTTATAAAGGAATTGGAGACCTTACTTTTGAGGTTACCTTCGCACTTATGCAGCAAAAGACGTATCAGGTATGAAGAAGAAAATAAATCCTCAAAACACGAAGTCCAGTATTGAACAGGAGTACTGTTTCAAAGAAGCAATAAGAGAAGATATAAAAAAAAAATTCGATGATATTCAAGAGGATGTGAGAAATGATGATGAAAATTTGTTAAGAGAAACAACTGAAAAAATATAAATGAGAAGAAAACAAAACAGAAACTTATCTTAGGTAGACATCACGTTCTGTAAAGCTGAGATGGCAGATATCACAGTAATTAACAACAGAGAGAACGTTACTCAATCTTCAAAGATTTCGTTAAATGTTTACATAATTCAAGAAATCAGTGATAATGGAGGTAATTAATGATGAAATCTAGGAAATTACGGAATTATATAAAGGAATTATATAAAGCTATGTATAAAGCTATTTGGGGTATGAAGAAAGGAAAGGCGACAGGAGATGGCGATATCTGCACAGAAATAGTTAAAGCAGCAAGGAAGATAATAAAAAGCAACTTGCCAGATTATTTACAGAGTATGTCCAGAGGAAGTCAGTTTATTAAAAGTAGAATAAAACTAGTAAAAAAGATTCTCGATCACATAATCATGTATTAAAAATTGGAGCAGTTCCGGCCTACTACTAGGGGCCGAAACCGACAATTTTTTTTAAAAATTAATGGTTATGAGATCGAGACTCTTTATTTTGGTGACTTTACTTAACTGTCACATAACTGTTTTACAATAACGTTATCTAAAGGAGGAACAATTTTCCAGTTCTTCTACTCCACCGGAAAGGAGACCAACAAGAAATAAAAAAAAACATAGAATTATCTTACTGCTGTCTACAATAAGCAGTATCTGTATTAAATGTCTCATTCGCCTCAGAATGGTTCCTGGATTTAAATCAAGCAAAGAAAGGAGCTGTCATTAGTTCGGATATATCATATTGAACAACACATAACTGATTTTCACCTAAATTGTCATTAATAGTCCACGACACTAGTTTAGCATATGTTAATGTAATGACCATGAAATAAAGCATCATTTATAGTTCATCAAACTGTGTGAAACCTATATCTGAAAGGATAGTCGGGTAAGCTGATTACCTTTTCACTAAGACTGTTTTCAGCAATCTCTGTGGAAGTTTACAGGTCCTTAAACGGAAAAAACCAAAATCACTACGTCAATAGAACGCAAATGAACCACTTTTGCTTTTCTTTTCCTGCTGAATCTTTGTAGCTGGCACATATAAAGTTGACAATATTATGAAAAGCATAAATTGCTACTCACCGTAAAGACACTTTAAGGCCGGCCTGAGTGGCCGTGCGGTTCTAGGCGCTACAGTCTGGAACCGAGCGACCGCTACGGTCGCAGGTTCGAATCCTGCCTCAGGCGTGGTTGTGTGTGATGTCTTTAGGTTCTTTAGGAATAATTAGTTCTACGTTCTAGGCGACTGATGACCTCAGAAGTTAAGTCGCATAGTTCTCAGAGCCATTTGAACCATTTGACATTTTAAGTAACAGACGGGTCTTCCAGACCGCATATGACTCTTTTGGTTGTGCCTATCATCTTTACAGTGAGCGGCAATCTGTCCCTCTCATAATTTTGCTAACCAACAACTTTGTCAGGTTGATAACACTGGTTCGCACCCGATCACTAAGGTTTATCGATGTTGGCTCCGGCTACTGCTTGGAAGCGTGACCGTGGGGGAAAAACAGGGTGCCGTTGGAATTAAAGGCACTCAGATCGCCAAAGTGACGTCCAAATGAAATAATTGCACCAGACCGTGATGCCACACAACCTTAATTAAGTGAAAATATTGTTGACATTCCAAGCTGGACTTTCTATTACAGGTAAAGATGAACAATATACGGATAGAAGATTTTAAAATCTGTTTTAAAACTCATCCTACTGTACTGACATAAAATAAATAAAAGTAAGAGGAAAATTTGGTCCTGCATATTTCTGGTAAACTAGAAGCACAGATTAAATTGTGTCTTAAATGGAAAGTTTACGATTAGTCTGCATTACCAGTTTTGACTGACAGTAGTGAGACCAATTAATAGGCACTTTGTGTGGGAAAGTATTACAGGTATTCTATGTCAACTAAAATTAAGTTTCGCTGTCGACATGGGTGCACGTTCTGGCCGTCCGGAAACACCTCGACGAAAGTCAATATAATGCGATCGATAGGTAGGTCGAGTCGGTCACCGCGCTAAGTTCAAGGGCTCCAGCATAGCGTGCCTTTAGATTTCTGTGTAGATACGAAGAGGGCACACAGCTTCTAAGGCGACTCGTAAATTTTGTAAGTAGGCTGTTTAGATTTTTATATGGGTAATGCCACGTAGCGCTCTATATGAAAATCACTGGCTGTGCTGTGTGCAGTATGTGGCTAGTTTGCATTGTTGTCTGCCATTGTTGTCATGAACTGCTATAGCTGGATGTGAACAGCGCGTAGCGTTGGGCAGTTGGAGGTGAGCCGCCAGCAGTGGTGGATGTGGGGAGAGAGATGGCGGATTTTTGATAATCTGTAAGACTGAATGTCAATTATGAATATTAAGGTAAATACATTGTTTGTTCTCTATTAATATCTTTCATTTGCTAACTATCCCTATCAGTAGTTAGTACCTTCAGTAGTTTGAATCTTTTATTTAGCTGGCAGTAGAGGCGCTCGCTGTTTTGCAGTAGCTTGAGTAACGAAGATTTTTGTGAGGTAAGTGATTTGTAAAAGGTTTAGGTTAATGTTAATCAGGGCCATTCTTTTGTAGGGATTTTTGAAAGTCAGATTGCGTTGCGCTAAAATTATTGTGTGCCAGGTTAAGCACAGTCGTGTACAATTGTTATAAGGGGACGTTTCATATGTCGACCCTTAGCCTAGGATACCTCACTGGAATCTTCTGATTTTTTCTTGTAGTTTGTGTATTTAGTGTAGCTTTAGCGCGTAATTGTAGAGAGAATCTCCTTGGTAGTTGCAGTCTTTCATTGTTGTACAGTAAAACAGTTGTGGCATGCATATAGATTTGCACCAAGTATTTCGCAGCTACGCTTGCAATTAACTAGATATTATTTTCAGTGCTATGTTAATGTGTTCTCTTATTTTTGCTATTCAAATTGTGCTTTTCTGTGTCATCGTGTGAAATATTGTGACAATAATGGCGTGTGAAAAACGTAACACTAGGCTCCAAGCTAAATTGAGAAATAATAGTGACGACGAGCGTAGCTTATCAGCGCCGCCGAGTAATGAATTTACTAATGTTCAAAGTAGTAATTTGGTAACTGTGCATAGGGAAATGGAGCGGGCGTCAAACAATGGCGTAGGCAGTGAAACAGGTAGTGAACAGGGAAGCATTATCGATCGATCGGTCGGCAACAGCTCGCCTCAGGAATCCGAAATGATAGGACACAATTTTGCAAATACTGTAGATTCAGGTTTTGCGTCCTCACCGTTTTCTCAAGTAAGTCAAGACACATTTTCAGCTTGTCAAAATGTGAATGTTGCCGGTGCAAATTCACTGCCGAAAAGCACTGAGGAAAATGTTTCAGACACCAATGCATTGTTATTACAATTAATGCAACAAATGGGAGAAAAGCTTCAGAAGTTAGACACAATGGAACAACACCAGAGACAAACACAGCAACAGTTAGACGCAGTGGAACAAAATCTTAAAAAGTTAGACACGATGGAACAAAATCTTCAAAAGTTAGACTCATTGGAACAAACTCTCGAACAAACACGTGAAGATTTAACTGCTGAGTTACATAACATTGAATCGAAATGTCAAAAGGTCTGTAATGACGTAAAAACACAAATTTGTGAGCATTTTCAGCCTATTTTTTCGCGGCATGAAAATGCATTACAGAATCACGAAGCAGCCATAAAAGAGCTGCAAACCATTGTTCATGAAAATCATGAGACCTTGTGGGCTAAAATTGACTCAGTTGCATCTACCGATTCGGTTACGCAACTGGCAAAAACTCAGGAAAACTTAAAGAACACAGTAGATTCGATTTCAACACAAATGGACACTCTGAAACTTGGTTCAGAAAAACACACTGAGGAAATGTGTTCACTATCGGAGAAAGTAGCTGAACTTTCGGATCAGGTCACTAACTTATCTACAAAGGTAGATGATGATCTGAATGACACAAGACCCGTAGCCTTCACTGACACAGAAGAGTATGAACAAATTAGAAAATTCAGACAAAATCAAAATCAAATCAATACACAGTACAAAAGAGAAATCCGGGAAGTACAAGATCAGTTGACACAGGTGATACAAGAATTACATATTTCAGAGGACACTCGCGCTCCAACACGGGAAGAGGAACTTAGAAATACGGAAAAGCCACAAAATAATAACACAGGGCATTTCGGTAATTATGAAAGAAATTGGCAAGGTACACCGAATTTTGAGATGGAACCGCCGGCACGACGTAACAATGACCGATATGCTACTCGCCGACACGATGACTTTGACTATAAGCTGTTCATTACTACACGTAAATTCAAAACATTCAAGAATTCTGCCAATGACATTCATCCACAAGCGTGGCTCCATCAATTCTCTCATTGTTTTCCTCCCAACTGGTCATTAGAACACAGATTAGAATTTATGTGTGGCTACTTGGAGAATGAACCAGCTGTAAGAATGCGATCTGTCATTCACGATTGTCACAGTGAAGGAGAATTTTACCATGCGTTCCTCTCAGCATATTGGTCACAAGCTACACAAGATCGCGTAAAACATAGCATCATGATGATGAAACACTTTGAACAATCTGAATTTTCCAGTCTTGTCAAATATTTTGAAGACATGTTGCACAAGAATCAGTACCTGTCAAACCCATACAGCCCCTCAGAACTCATCCGCATTTGCTTAATCAAACTGCCTGAACATTTACGACATATTATTTTAGCAGGACGTTGCAAAGACGACATTGAAGCTTTTCAGGGACTGTTACAAGAATTAGAAATTGACACAGACAGTCGCGGGATGCGAAAACAGGAAAACAATCACTACAGGTCACATCCGTCACAATTCCGTGACGACAGAAACGATAACTGGACGCGACAAGGCTATTCTCACCACACAAATCGTGACCAAAATAGACACCACCCGTGTGACAACCGTTGGCAGAGTAGTAATAATTACAGGGAAAGATAACCTCTCCGCAGTAATGACTATCACAGAGACAATCAGAGAAACAGACAATATGGGAACCAAAATAATTATTATCAAGGGAGACAGAATAACTTCAGACGCAACGGTCCAGCGCGCAGTTACGATTCAGGAAGAAATTCTCGACCACGTGACCGACAAGAAAGATACTATCGAATCTACCGACATGACGACAGACGATATGATCGTAACGACAGACCTGAATTGCATCAGAACTGGCGAGATTTAAACAGAGCAGAGCACTCTCGTCACGATGAATTTGTAGAAGTTAGGCCTCCTAATCCCAATAACGGCGCGCGCCAACAAAGAGGTAGCAGACAATGACTCGCACCGCAGGCACCTGCGTGCGCCGGCTGGCTCCGAGAAAAATGACATTGACGCTAACCGTGAGCAAAATTCCCGTATTCTTTACGGACGAATACCACATGATAATTGCGTTGAAGTTGAAACTCTGCGTACTAGGGAGAGTAAAGGTTTACACCACATTTCTCATGTAAAACCATTTATTGACAGATAATCTGCTTTTTAACTTAGTCTTTGCAATTTTCACTTCACACCACTTGTACAATTTGTCACACTGAGAAACTGTTAACATGCAACTATGTTTCAAAGCTAACTAACCATCCAGTCAAGAACATAGGTAACTTAGACAAGTAATTGCGAATGCATTGTTATTGCGAACTGACGACACAGTGTTGTTATTTATACATTCCTCCTTGTTAGTTGCACGATTACGTAACGAATATACGGCTTACATACTTAGAACATATACCAGCACTGCTAATGAAATTTTCATGCAACATTTTGGTTTGCTTGAGAGTGGATTCTGGATTTGAGGTGCTTTCTGTGAAATGCCAGATGACACAGTGGTTAGTTTATGTGACAGCTACACGATTTTATCACGACGCTGCTAATGCGTGACAATTTACAATGTTGCTTTTGCGGTGTATCTGTTTTATATCTGCACAGTTTTTTCTGAATCCTTATGGAAAGCAAAACATGTTTTAGTAGTAACTTTTGTGGTATTGCTACAAGGAGACAGCCTTTTCCGTAGGACAACAATACGTTACAGCACAGTACTTTCCTCATCACGGCAATAAGCGTAATAACTAAGTTATCTATATGCAAAGCATTTCACTTTTGTGTATCATGAGGTAAGTACATTGACTTCTGCAGAACTTAGCTTTCGGAGGACAATAACTACCACACTTCCCAGAGATTATCTAACAGCAAGACGCATATTTAGCGCTACAGGACACGTATTTGAGTGATTAATTTTGTACTTAAAACATTTATTTTTAAAGAGTTTTGAATTACACAGAAAGTTTTTTGTGATACATTTCATTCCATTGCTGTAATCTGTAACACCTGAGGGTATAATTACAATAAACCTCAGCGGGGTACACGTTTACTTTGTGTACCATGTGTCTGGCAAGCACAAGGAGCCCTAGCTAATATGGTATTTGCTTATACAATTTAACACATCGGTACCATATTTCTCTAACACATAAATTACACAGCTATCTGATCATTTAACAGAGAAACAAACATCTTTTTTACTACGTCACTGACACATGTTTACGCAATTACAGAGTTGGATTACTTCACACTTAAGAAATTGTATTTTGTCTGTACTTTTTGCACTGTTCATATTTTTTTTTGGTACCATTGTGATACTATGAGAGCTTTGAATGATGTATTTGGTAAGGGAGCATGATTTTAAAGTACGTTTGAGGCAGATGACACTTCTGACATGAGCAGAGAATTTTGTTAGGTTTTGAAATTATTGGAGGAAGCTACGACGATTTTGAGATTGACTGAGGTGTTATGATGTTATTATTACGATGACGATGAGTATTATGCTGCTGAGATATGTTTATGATTAATAGGCTGATGCTATATGAGTTATTTGATTATGCTACTTATCTGTTATGATGCAATATTGAAGAAGTGTCGACGAATAAGGTAAGGAGTAATGAATAGTGGTTAGGGACGCGAACTTGTGAAAAAGGATATTGGAAACAAAGAATCGTACTTTAAGAGTTATGAAAGGTGTGTAAATGCGTGAATGTATCACAATGCCGGCGAAAATTTTTTGAACACGGTTATATTCATAGGATTTTGTTTCTACACATTTGCAACGCACATTCTTGACCTGTGAAATATTTTTATATGAGACTGTCACTGTAGCGGAAACTGCTGTCGTAAATATTTCCGTAAGAAAGTTAATTGACCACCTGCACGTGCGTCGTCGGGACACAGCTGTGTCAAACACCTGGAGAACAAGCCATTAGTGTGAGTGCCTCGTCAGAAGCACAGGTAGAAAAAAAAGGAAAGGGAAGGCCATTGTCCGCGCTACTGACATCTCCTTGTTGAAAGCATACTGTGGAGCTCGTAATTTATGATATTTACTGAAATGCCTAATAAAATGACAAGAAATATTTTTACATCTGCAGACCTGATTATGACAAGTGTCTTTGTACGAGAGTTGAGAGCTACTGACTTATGAAATGTCACATGACTATTGAATGATATTTTTATGCTTTGCTTTTCATAGTTGCTTATTTCATTTAATATCTGGTTTCCAGCTGTGTTGCAGCATTAGTTTTATAAAATAAACTTAGATGCATTTGCTAATGTGAACTCTTTCTGTCAACAGATCTATTAAATAATTATTTTATGATCCACATTCTTTAAAAAAGGAGCACTTGGAAAGGAAAGAACAATAAGAAGGAACTAGTAACAGAAACACATAATTTTCTTTTCAAGTACATGGTAATATTTTTTTACAATAAGTTGTTGTGGTGCACCACTTTAATTACATAGACATTAAGATGACCACTTTAATTACATAGATATTAAGATGTGAATAGACATTTCCCTTTTCTGCATTGTTGTCTTTACTGTAATATTTTTTCTGCTTGCGCTATGTCATGTTTAGGTATAAGTTGCTGCTGTTTGCCAGGCATAGTGTTATTGAATTTGACTTTTGCTAATTTCTTAATGCTGCTTGCTTCGCAAATCTGCGTTTTTTTTCATTGCTGTTTATATTAACTGTGTTATGTGATGCTGCATTGCCTCGTCCCTTGGTATATATATCTGAGCTCAGTAGATTTAAGTTGGCTTAAGAGGGGGTAGACTATATAAGAAACTAACTATGATGAATTGGACGAAATGCATAATGCATGAAGAAGCTATAAGAAAATGGTTTGACCAAAAAAAAAAAAATTAAGGATACTGTACAGTGGAGAAAAACTATTTTTGACAGAGGAGGTGAACAGAATACAGAAAGCAGGCTTAGATAGGACTTTTGGGAATAATGATGAACGAAGGGAGATCTCCATGCAAAATACTGCAGTAAAATAAACCCTGTCCTTTCCTTTTGTGTCATCCCTCTATATGTTTGTGTACCCTTGTGTATTTGTGTTTTTCCTGTCTTTATGTGTTGATGTGTTTATGTGCTGATGAGAGCTATGTTGTAGAATTTTTCTAATACTCTGTTATTTTCTTTGTAAAGATGCTTAGACATTATTTATTCTGTTTTGTTTTAATGCTCATGTGTGAAGTTGACGTTTCAAAAGTGATTCTGATCTTTTATTTTTGTACTCATGTCATCATTCCTGTAACACTGATGTATATGTTTATTTCTATTCTTTTGTAAAGCCGGTACTACAAATGTTATCTGTATTGTTATGTTTTTAATTATGTATTTTGTACCTTTGTCATTGTATTCTTATGTTATAAAATTGTAATTGACAGCAGTTCATCAAATTAAGTAACTTGTAAGTTCCATCTCACTGCACACATTTCTGTTGGTCATAGTATATGGACAATATGTGAGAAGTAGGGACTGTTAGTGTTTGTACGTATGTTAATAATTCAGCAAGGGACTGGATAACAGCATTGCTGGTTCTAAGGACAATTCCAAAAACTTTGTGAGTGCACAAGTGGTGGTTATGGACTTGCTCTATTATCCGCAAGACTCTTCAATGGTGATTGTGCACCTGCACAGTCGCAACAGATGGCTGCTGGCCATCTCTACAAGGACTACAGTGGGTCTGCACCTCTGGTGGCCCACCAATACCATACTCTCTACCAGGACTACAGTGGGCCTGTCCACAATTTCTACAAGGACAACAGTGGGTCTGCACCTCTGGTGGTCCACCAATACCACAATCTCTACCAGGACTACAGTGGGTCTACTCTGTGATGACCTACCTACCAATATTCTTCGAAACGTCGACTGACTCTGCTGTGGGTTTGCTCTGTTGTGGCCCATTACCTGTCAGCATATCAAGAGTCAGCACTGTCTTACTGTTGGAAGGACAATACTACTTCTTCAAGACTGCATGGAAATCCACTACTTCCGTGTGCATTGTATTCTACTGCTCAGACTTTGAGCAAACAAACTGCAGGTTTACTCTTATGATGAATGATCGGGACTGTCTTTATTGACTGTGAAAAAATTTTAGCTGTTGACCAACATTGTATCAATAAGTGTGTGCATTTGATATCTTTGTTATTGTAATTATGAAAAATTTTATCAAATCTTTATTGGCCACTGCCCAAAAATATTTTGTAAAATTTTTTGTGGGGAGCATGGGGGCTATATGTAAGTAGGCTGTTTAGATTTTTATATGGGTAATGCCACGTAGCGCTCTATATGAAAATCACTGGCTGTGCTGTGTGCAGTATGTGGCTAGTTTGCATTGTTGTCTGCCATTGTTGTCATGAACTGCTATAGCTGGATGTGAACAGCGCGTAGCGTTGGGCAGTTGGAGGTGAGCCGCCAGCAGTGGTGGATGTGGGGAGAGAGATGGCGGATTTTTGATAATCTGTAAGACTGAATGTCAATTATGAATATTAAGGTAAATACATTGTTTGTTCTCTATTAATATCTTTCATTTGCTAACTATCCCTATCAGTAGTTAGTACCTTCAGTAGTTTGAATCTTTTATTTAGCTGGCAGTAGAGGCGCTCGCTGTTTTGCAGTAGCTTGAGTAACGAAGATTTTTGTGAGGTAAGTGATTTGTAAAAGGTTTAGGTTAATGTTAATCAGGGCCATTCTTTTGTAGGGATTTTTGAAAGTCAGATTGCGTTGCGCTAAAATTATTGTGTGCCAGGTTAAGCACAGTCGTGTACAATTGTTATAAGGGGACGTTTCAATTTCAAGGAACAAATGCCTCTGTAGTTTAAACGTTGATAATTTTATTAAAGGAAGACATGAGTCCGTTTTATAGAGCCACACTTGTAAAGTTCAAGGGAAATGGGAAGCTTATTAAGACAGTGAAATTTTTGAAATCTTAATTCAGCCTTTTAATAAGATGTGCATAGCTCTGAATGATTTTTTTCATGTTTCATTTATAATATTTGCTTGTTGCTTAAGAGTCAGACATGTATAGTCCGAATGTCTTGATAGTTGCATAGTTCCAGACAGAATTTTTTGTTCCACAGTGGAGTGTGCTCTGATATGAAAGACTGTGTGCCAGACTAGGACTCGAGCTCGGGATCTTTGCTGGGTGAAACCGCGTCTCCGCAATATCCTTTCTTCCAGGGCTGCATGTCCCGTAAATTTCGGAGGAGAACTTCTGTGAAGTTTGCAATGAAGGAGACGAGGTACAGGCGGAAGTAAAGCTGCGAGGACGGTTCGTGAGTCATGCTTTCCTAGCACTGCTGGTAGAGCATTTCCCTGCGAAAGGCAGAGGTCTCAAGTTCGTTTTCGTCTGATACACAATTTTAATCCGCCACGACGTTTGAACTGAATATTTTTTTGAAGCAATAATAGAATTAACAGGTTACTGTTTTCCCTGAAACACGCAGCATAAATAATAACGTGGCGCTGCCTGTCTGTGAGTTGATACGGCTCGAGACTTTATGCGCAAGACGACAGCATTAAGACATGTTTTTAACCCTTTCCCAGTCTCTGTGTCTACTACCCATCTTCTCCTTGATCGATTTCTGTTTCCTATCAGTTTTTTTTAAAACCAAATGTCAACCGTCTCTTTTTACCTTGAGCTTTATATACTTTTCGCTGCAGAGAAAAATTAATCATCTCTGGATGGCTTAACATTTGGACGATCAACGGTCTGCTATTCTAGCATTGACTTCCACTCTGTCTCTGTTATTCTTGCATTTATTCCCATCCTCGATTTTTCTTTACACTGTAGTCTTATTCTATATTTAATAAATTCATTTGCATAATCACGTTTAAAATGATTACAGCTTTATTCTCCAACATTGACGTTAACTGCCCTCGACTTACATACACTGCACTGTTTCAGACGTATAGTTTCAGAAATTTATTTCTTAGTTTTACGCCGGTATTCAATAACTGTAGGCTAATTTTGACGAAAAAATATTTCACTGACTATGCTAAACAACATCGATCGACCTACTTAGCTTCTGGTTAATTGTGCAATGTTAGAAGAATTTGTACATTTTCTTTGTTCTTTTCCACTTTTGAAACATTTATAGTCATACTCTTTACCACATTCGTCTTTGCTTTTTCTCCATCTTTTCTGTTTCTTAAGTAAGATTGACTGATCTGGCCTTGTAACAATAACCAAAACGGCCTTGCTGTGCTGGTACTGCGAACGGCTGAAAGCAACGGGAAACTACGGCCGTAATTTTTCCCGAGGGCATGCAGCTTTACTGTATGATTAAATGATGATGGCGTCCTCTAGGGTAAAATATTCCGGAGGTAAAATAGTCCCCCATTCGGATCTCCGGGCGGGGACTACGCAAGAGGATGTCGTTATCAGGAGAAAGAAAACTGGCGTCCTACGGATCGGAGCGTGGAATGTCAGATCCCTTAATCGGGCAGGTAGGTTAGAAAATTTAAAAAGGGAAATGGATAGATTAAAGTTAGATATAGTGGGAATTAGTGAAGTTCGGTGGCAGGAGGAACAAGACTTCTGGTCAGGTGACTACAGAGCTGTAAACACAAAGTCAAATAGGGGTAACGCAGGAGTAGGTTTCATAATGAATAAAAAAATAGGAGTGCGGGTTAGCTACTACAAACAGCATAGTGAACGCATTATTGTGGCCAAGATAGACACGAAGCCCACGCCTACTACAGTAGTACAAGTTTATATGCCAACTAGCTCTGCAGATGACGAAGAAATTGAAGAAATGTATGATGATATAAAAGAAATTATTCATATAGTGAAGTGAGACGAAAATTTAATAGTCATGGGTGACTGGAATTCGAGTGTAGGAAAAGGGAGAGACGGAAACGTAGTAGGTGAATATGGATTGGGGCTACGAAATGAAAGAGGAAGCCGCCTGGTAGAATTTTGCACAGAGCACAACTTAATTATAGCTAACACTTGGTTTAAGAATCATGATAGAAGGTTGTATACATGGAAGAACCCTGGAGATACTAAAAGGTATCAGATAGATTATATAATGGTAAGACAGAGATTTAGGAACCAGGTTTTAAATTGTAAGACATTTCCAGGGGCAGATGTGGACTCTGACCACAATCTATTGGTTATGACCTGTAGATTAAAACTGAAGAAACTGCAAAAAGGTGGGAATTTAAGGAGATGGGACCTGGATAAACTGAAAGAACCAGAGGTTGTACAGAGTTTTAGGGAGAGCATAAGGGAACAATTGACAGGAATGGGGGAAAGAAATACAGTAGAAGAAGAATGGGTAGCTTTGAGGGATGAAGTAGTGAAGGCAGCAGAGGATCAAGTAGGTAAAAAGACCAGGGCTCTTAGAAATCCTTGGGTAAATGAAGAAATATTGAATTTAATTGATGAAAGGAGAAAATATAAAAATGCAGTTAATGAAGCAGGCAAAAAGGAATACAAACGTCTCAAAAATGAGATCGACAGGAAGTGCAAAATGGCTAAGCAGGGATGGCTAGAGGACAAATGTAAGGATGTAGAGGCTTATCTCACTAGGGGTAAGATAGATACTGCCTACAGGAAAATTAAAGAGACCTTTGGAGATAAGAGAACCACTTGTATGAACATCAAGAGCTCAGATGGAAACCCAGTTCTAAGCAAAGAAGGGAAAGCAGAAAGGTGGAAGGAGTATATAGAGGGTCTATACAAGGGCGATGTACTTGAGGACAATATAATGGAAATGGAAGAGGATGTAGATGAAGATGAAATTGGAGATACGATACTGCGTGAAGAGTTTGACAGAGCTCTGAAAGACCTGAGTCGAAACAAGGCCCCCGGAGTAGACAACATTCCATTGGAACTACTGACGGCCTAGGGAGAGCCAGTCCTGACAAAACTCTACCATCTGGTGAGCAAGATGTATGAAACAGGCGAAATACCCTCAGACTTCAAGAAGAATATAATAATTCCAATCCCAAAGAAAGCAGGTGTTGACAGGTGTGAAAATTACCGAACAATCAGTATAATAAGCCACAGCTGCAAAATACTAACACGAATTCTTTACAGACGAATGGAAAAACTAGTAGAAGCCGACCTCGGGGAAGATCAGTTTGGATTCCGTAGAAATACTGGAACACGTGAGGCAATACTGACCTTACGACTTATCTTAGAAGAAAGATTAAGGAAAGGCAAACCTACGTTTCTAGCATTTGTAGACTTAGAGAAAGCTTTTGACTATGTTGACTGAAATACTCTCTTTCAAATTCTAAAGGTGGCAGGGGTAAAATACAGGGAGCGAAAGGCTATTTACAATTTGTACAGAAACCAGATGGCAGTTATAAGAGTCGAGGGACATGAAAGGGAAGCAGTGGTTGGGAAGGGAGTGAGACAGGGTTGTAGCCTCTCCCCGATGTTATTCAATCTGTATATTGAGCAAGCAGTAAAGGAAACAAAAGAAAAATTCGGAGTAGGTATTAAAATCCATGGAGAAGAAATAAAAACCTTGAGGTTTGCCGATGACATTGTAATTCTGCCAGAGACAGCAAAGGACCTGGAAGAGCAGTTGAACGGAATGGACAGTGTCTTGAAAGGAGGATATAAGATGAACATCAACAAAAGCAAAACGAGGATAATGGAATGTAGTCGAATTAAGTCGGGTGATGCTGAGGGAATTAGATTAGGAAATGAGACACTTAAAGTAGTAAAGGGGTTTTGCTATTTGGGGAGCTAAATAACTGATGATGGTCGAAGTAGAGAGGATATAAAATGTAGACTGGCAATGGCAAGGAAAGCGTTTTTAAGAAGAGAAATTTGTTAACATCAAGTATAGATTTAAGTGTCAGGAAGTCATTTTTGAAAGTATTTGTATGGAGTGTAGCCATGTATGGAAGTGAAACATGGACAGTAAATAGTTTGGACAAGAAGAGAATAGAAGCTTTCGAAATGTGGTGCTACAGAAGAATGCTGAAGATTAGATGGGTAGATCACATAACTAATGAGGAAGTATTGAATAGGATTGGGGAGAAGAGAAGTTTGTGGCACAACTTGACCAGAAGAAGGGATCGGTTGGTAGGACATGTTCTGAGGCATCAAGGGATCACTAATTTAATATTGGAGGGCAGCGTGGAGGGTAAAAATCGTAGGGGGAGACCAAGAGATGAATACACTAAGCAGATTCAGAAGGATGTAGGTTGCAGTAGGTACTGGGAGATGAAGAAGCTTGCACAGGATAGAGTAGCATGGAGAGCTGCATCAAACCAGTCTCAGGACTGAAGACCACAACAAAAAACAAAATAAGGTAGTAAAATAACCAATGACTGACGGAGCCAGGAGGATATCAAAAGCGGACTAGCAATAGCAAAAGGGGCCTTCCTGGCCCAGAGGAGTCTACTAATATCAAATATCGGCCTTAATTCGAGGAATAAATTTCTGAGAATGTACGTCTGGTAGTGAAACATGGGCTGCGGGAAAACCGGAACAGAAGAGAATCGAAGCATTTGAGATGTGGTGCTAAGACGAATGTTGAAAATCAGGTGGATTGATAAGGGAAGGAATGAGGAGGTTCTGCGCAGAATCGGAGACGAAAGGAATATATGGAAAACAGTGATAAGGAGAAGGGACAGGACTATAGAACATCTATTAAGACATGAGGGAATGACTTCCATGGTACTAGAAGGAGCAGTAGAGGGCAAAAACTGTACAGAAAGTAGAGGAAGACAGTGACTGGAATACATCCAGCAAATGATTGAGGACGTAGGTTTCAAGTGCTGCTCTGAGATGAAGAGGTTAGCACAGGAGATGAATTCGTGGCGGGCTGCATCAAACCAGTCAGAACGCTGATGACAAAACAAAAGTACGATGGGTAGCCATAAAGGTTTAACCATCATCTCGGAAGAAAAGGACATAACCAATTTTTTCTTAGTTCGCAGCTACACGAATGCAGTGTTGGTACACACTGATATTCCCGGGCGACAATACCGTGGAGGACCAAGATAAGATGGCGAAGCCGCCTGATAAAGTGAAGAATTTTGCGGTACCGGCAATTGGTTTTCTGAATTAGAAGACAAGCAACGCTGAGAGAGTTCATACTGGGTTGGTGAGTACGGTAACTATGGTCTATCATCATGATACAATGATTCGGGAGACTCGGACGCTTGCAAACGTTGTCAGAAATAAATAAATAAATTTGAATGACGAAGAATGAAGCGGAAGACCACCTCTCTTTAAAGCAACGGGAACCGCAGCAGAAGCAGCGGCCCTGTTGTTCGGAGACCGCCGTCTCATAATCGAGTCGATAGCGGAAAAAGTATAAATAAGCCCTGGTTCAGAGCTCAACATCTTAGACGACATTTGGGTCAGGACAACAGTGACCACCCACTGGCTTCCATGACGCTCACACCGATTTTATAAGTCTGCTGAACCGCGACAGTAGGTGACAACTGTGTCAGACCAAACCAAACTACTTCTGCACTAGCCGCCAAGTTACCATGGTAAAGATCCCAGGTACACACATCAAAAAAAGCTTTGCATCACATCGGTTCCGAGAGTTCCGGAACCTATACAGAAAATTTGAACAGAGATCAACATAAACATCATTTACACCCCTTTTTTTTTGTTTTTGCTCATGAAAAACGCACATTGCATGATGTACTACCATACAGTGAGACCTTCAGAGGTGGTGGTCCAGACTGCTGTACACACCGTTACCTCTATTACGTAGTAGCACGTCTTTCATTTATGCATGCATGCATTCGTCGTGGCATACTATCCACAAGTTCATCAAGGATCTGCTGGTCCAGATTGTCCCACTCCTCATCGGCGATTCGGCATGGATCCCTCAGAGTGGTTGACGAGTCACGTCGTCCATAAACAGCCCTTTTCAATCTATCCTAGGCATGTTAGATCGGGTTCATATCTGGAGAATATGCTGGCCACTCCAGTCGAGCGACGTCGTTACCCTGAAGGAAGTCACTGACAAGATGTGCACGATGGGGGTGCGAATTGTCATCCATAAAGACGAATGCATTGCCAATATGCTGCCAATACGGTTGTGCTATCGGTCGGAGGATGGCATTAATGTAGCGTAAAGCCATTACGGCGCCTTCCATGACCAACAGTGGCTTACGTTGGCCCTACATAATGCCACCCCAAAGCAGCAGGGAACCTCCACACTGCTGAGCTCGCTGGACAATGTGTCTAAGGCGTTCAGTCTGACCGGATTGCCTCCAAACATATCTGCGACGATTGTCTGGTTGAAGGCATGTGCGACTCTCATCGGTGGAGAGAAGGTGATGCCAATCCTGAGCGGTCCATTCGGCATGTTGTTGGTCTCATGTGTATCGCGCTGCATGGTGTCGTTGTTGCAAAGATGGACGGCATCATGCAGTCTATTGAGTCATAACACGACGTCCTGTGGCTGCACGGAAAGCGTTTTTCAAAATGATGGCATTGCTGTCAGGGTTCCTCCGAACCATAATCCGTAGGTAGCGGTCATCCACTGCAGGAGGCTGGTCCTGGCGGCGGTTCAAGTCCTCCCTCGGGCATGGGTGTGTGTGTTTGTGCTTAGGATAATTTAGGTCAAGTAGTGTGTAAGTTTAGGGACTGATGACCTAAGCAGTTCAGTCCCATAAGACTTCACACATATTTGAACATTTGAACACTGCGGTAGCAGCCCTTGGGCGGCTGGGTGAGGCATGTCATCGACAGCTCCTGTCTCTCTGTACCTCCTCCATTTCCAAAAACCATCGCATTGGTTCACTCCGAGACTCCTGAACACTTCCCTTGTTGAGAGCCCCTCCTGGCACAAAGTATCAATGCAGACGCGATCGAACCGCGATATTGACAGTCTAGAGATGGTTGAACTACAGACAACACTAGCGGTGTACCTCCTTCCTGGTGAAATGACTGGAACTGAATGGCTGTCGGACCCCCTCTGTATAATAGGCGCTGCTCGTGCATGGTTGTTAACAATTTTGGGAGGGTTTAGTGACATCTCTGAACAGTCAAAGGGACTGTGTCTGTGATAAAATATTCACAATCAACATCTATCTTCAGGAGTTCTGGGAACTGGAGTGATGCAAAACTTTTTTTGATGTGTGTATATCACTTTTACTCCATATCAAAGGAGCAAACCAAGCAGTGGAAACATGTGGATTCAACGCTAAAATAGGCGATGACCCAACTTCAATAGGCAATGTGATGATGAGTACTTTTTGGGACAGCCATTGTGTGGTGCTAACACATTATGCAAACGATCACAGGAGCGTACTACGTAGATCTTGCGATGTATTTCGGGGTGCAATCAAGACGAAGAGCCGCCGGAAGTTGTCCAAGGGAGTGTTCTTGCTCAACGATAGCGTCCCAGCTCATACTCCACAGGACACTGGCCACAGTCCGCGGATGAAGAAACCACTGCGAGGCAGGCATTTCCAGAATGACACCGACGTGATTTTCGAGGTGGAACGTTTCCTAACCTTTTTTGAGGCCTCTACCATCAAGGCATCCGCCAACTGACCAGTTTTGAGAGAGTGTGTCGTGCTGAATGGTGAATCTGCAGAAGTGGTTAAGATAATCACAAAATGTCATGATCGTAACTTCTTTTTTCAAGCTGATAATTAAAACTTCAAAACTGCCCCTTATATGCAGATACACCATTCATCAACCTATTCTTTACCTTTCTACTCACGAACTAAGTCACCTGTGAACCTTAGTATCGGCGACTGTTCTTCTTGAACTTTCATTTATGGTTTGATGTTACTTCCACGTTACTTGTTTCGTAAATAAAACTGAATCTTCCTGCTGATACTTAATTTACTTATCCCATCAGATCAGCATATCATTAGTAATTACTTTTTTACAAAAAATAATCTAAAACTAACAAAACTGTATCCTTATAGATCCCACTGATGTTGCCTTAGAACAAGATAAGGCGAAACGCGTATGGGATTAATAATTTAAGTAGCAGTGGGAAAAGGCAGTTTTATTTACAAAACAAGTACCGGGTGATCAAAAAGTCAGTATAAATTTGAAAACTGAATAAATCACGGAATAATGTAGATAGAGAGGTACAAATTAACACACATGCTTGGAATGACATGGGGTTTTATTAGAACCAAAAAAATGCAAAAGTTCAAAAAATGTCCGACTGATTGCGCTTCATCTGATCTGAATAGCAATAATTAGCATAACAAAGTAAGACAAAGCAAAGATGACGTTCTTTACAGGAAATGCTCCATATGACCACCATCATTCCTCAACAATAGCTGTAGTCGAGGAATAATGTTATGAACAGCACTGTAAACCATGTCCGGAGTTACAGTGAGGCATTGGTGTCGGATGTTGTCTTTCAGCATCCCTAGAGATGTCGGTCGATCACGATACACTTGCGACTTCAGGTAACCCCAAAGCCAATAATCGCACGGACTGAGGTCTGGGGACCTGGGAGGCCAAGCATGACGAAAGTGGCGGCTGAGCACACGATCACCACCAAACGACCCGCGCAAGAGATCTTTCACGCGTCTAGCAATATGGTTTTTTTTTTTTTTTTGTTCTAATAGAACCCCACGTCATTCCAAGCATGTGTGTCAATTTTTACCTCTCTATCTACATTATTCCGTGGTTTATTAAGTTTTCATATTGACTCTTTGATCACACGGTATTTATATGCTTGCTGCGGAACACGGCCACGCAAATAAACTTTTGTTACGTCCACGTTATCTTTTGGCATTCGACTACAAAATGAACAACATAACGCTGAAACTCTGATTTTCTCCCATCTCAGCAAGATGTACTATATTACTTTTATTGCATTCCTTAGGCTTTTGTGTTAAGTTTTTTGGTTTTCATCTGTATCTGTACATTGTCTCCATAAGTTTCAGGGTTCCACCAGATCATTCCAAATATCCGTGTGTCTCCAAACACCACGAAGACTCCTAGTTATTCTGTACTGTTTCTTTCATTAATAAGCAGAAGGTCAAGACTACTTACCTAGGACCTTTAAATTTTCGATTGCTAAACCCCGTATTAATATAGTACTTTCACTTTTTTGTTGTAGTGGTTAACGTTTTACAGTCAAGAGACGTAAGTTGGATAGGGCGATAGTCCCTTCGTTACTCTATCCTTCTTCGGCAATGTAATAATATTACTTTTCTAGCAAAATTTAGTTGTCTGATTTCATGGATATTGACATCAAATCAGATTTCAAGTTCCTTCAAGCTCCACAGATTTTAGTAAAGCAGAAAGCATACCATCGACTCCTGCTGATGCTTTTCAGCTCAGATAATTCTTCAGTCTGTCAGACTGTCTGCATTTCTCGCCATCCGCTTCTCCACAACTGATCCTCTCTTTTGGTGGGCTTTGGGGCTTGTAAGATATTATTCTCAGGTATGAAGACTTAAAATAAGTCTCTCTCGGCTTCCTGCTCATTTTGCTGCCAATAATAGGGTCTTATCAGTGTATTTTAAGTTTCATACTTTTATTATTAACCTTATTATTTTTATTATTTAAATATTTAATTTAAATATTTTAATTTCTTTATATTTAAATATTTTAATTTTTTTAAATATCATTTTTAGATGAATCGCTGGGACCACAATTAACGCTGACAGGGACTGTGAGACTCTGAAAAAGCTCAAACGGGCAATCCAGAACCGGAGAAGAGGAATGTTGAGCAAGGGCGTACACATTCTACATGACAACGCTCGCCCACACACCGCTCGGCAAACCGTTGCTCACCTGCAATAGTATCAGTGGAACACAATCACCCACCCACCCTATAGTCCTGACTTTGCACCCAGTGACTATCAACTGTTCCCTAGGTTAAAAGAACATTTGGCCGGAAAGCGATTCAGCTCCGACGACGAGGTAAAAGAAGAGGTTCATAACTTTCTCAACAGCATGGTGGCGAGCTGGTATGGCGTGGGCATGCAAAAACTGCCACAGCGTCTACAAAAATGCTTCGACTTAGATGGTGATTATGTCGAAAAATAGCTTTATGCTCAAGCTGTAAACTGATGTAAACCGTTGTAGAAATAAAAAGGTCAGGAGACCTTATTTTTGTGATTACTCTTGTACGTTTGCCACTTTGGTCTAAACCACTTGACTCTTTCCTTTATATTATGCTGCACTAATAAAACACCTGCAGTCAAACATTTAAGTGTGTAAAAACAGCAGCGCTGTGGTGTAATGTTGGAAATGATATAAAAATGAAATAAAGGGTGTGACATGTAAATGATTATAAAAACGTGGCGATTGTGATTGCATGGAATGAACAGCTGCCCATGTACGATCGTGTTACGGGTATTCAGAGTGTTTCACAGTTCCTATTACCTGCTTCTGGGGGTTGTGGAGGGAATTAGAAGTGCACAGTTCTTATATGAAACGCAAAGTCCGCAAATGTAACGTTAGGATGTAAAATAAGCATGAAGATCGGATCGCTCTGAAATCTTTCACTTCGCGATACGCACACTGACTGAGAAGAGGGCGCCGATCAGCCCCTGTTGTAATTGTGAAACCACGTTCCACAAATACAAGAACGACCGTGAGAAATTAGGAGGCGTGGCCGTGGCGCACTCTCGACTTGAGTAGAACGTCCTTCATGCCGCAGAAGGTAACTAGACGACGAGTACTCCAAGCATTGCCGATGCCGGGGACCCCTCTACTGCAGAACACACAGGTGGGAGTTCAGTCTCTGCTGTGTGGGTGCCGTGGAGCAAGCGATTTAAAGGTTATCTGACTTCAAACTCATTTTACACCCAAAAAGTACATTTCCGCACATGGATTCCTTAGAAGAACTGTATGTAGCAAGTACTCTCTACAACCCCTAGATAGACCCTACATATCCAGAATGTCTCACAGTTACACTTACAGAGTTCAATTTATTGTAGTAAATAGGGAGAGCAAAAAAAGAAGAAAAAAAGAAATATTTTTTATAGAAAACAGTGTCCAGAAACCTCATCCAACGATCCTCCAAAGCATTGAAAAACTAACATGCATGGTGAGCCATCTGACCAGAACTTGCACTATCTCCATTGAGCATATGAAAAGTGTGATTAACGAATCAGTAGCAGAACTTAGTAAAATAAGGGAGGTTTGTGATGTACACAGAAGGACAGATATCGTAGTGTGCTTGCTGTAGGCAAAGGTATGCAGAAGCCAACTGTGCTGCAATATTGGACACAACAAAGAGCATACCCAATATATAAGCAAGGTGTTGGAAGCGAAGGGAGAGAGGTCATTTGTGTTTAGCAAAAGGAAATTGGTGGATGCAGCGACTCACAATTTCTTAGAAAATAATAGACCTATTGAAAACTGTGTTCATCAATCATTTCATCAGTCTCCACTGTTCGAGTTGATTGGACTCTGTCCTCTCAGTTAACCTCTGTTGTTTATGTTGCGCAACATCATCTTTTAGCTTTTCATCTCAGAGTGACTTTTGTGGTTGTCCAACTGGGGTGTCTGCATCTCTCGATGTTTTTGAGAGTAATCTTTAATTTGGAAGGCCATTGTGCCACCAATTTGTGCTCTGATGTGCATTGATTGTGACTCTGCTTATGGTCGCCGGTGGCAGGCTGCTCAGTAGGTGGTAGGCCTCCTTCAGTAGAGAACAGACTGTTTCCAACTCAGAGGATTGTATGCTCCTCGCAACAAAATTATATAGCATTCCCAATGAAGTGCATCAAAGAGTGTGACAATTCTCATCATAAATAGGCTGAATCCATGTTCCCTTACAGTAATTTCATCAAAGAACTAGAAATATGTTGTTTAAAGATGCATCTTATTTTAACTATTATTCGACAGAACTTTTCGAAATAAACACAAGATTGTTTCCGCACCAGAATGTGGGAAGTAGCATAGTTCTCAGACAGTACCACATCTAGTTCAAGTACTGCATATTGTCTCAGTGCTGTCAGACTGTGCCCGACTACTGAAGCTGACTGGCTAATGTTTGTGATGTTATATCATAACTGAGCCAATTTAGAATGCTGCTTGCTTTTGCAAGGACTGAATTCAGTATTTATAATTGTGAATTTTACTGCGAGAATTGTCTGGAATGATGACTACAAGTTTTTGGCTTATTTGAGAGTACATTGGCAGGAAGGGTACATTGCACAGTGCTCAAAAAATGACTATATTCCAGTTGTCAGATGGTAAGTAACATTGTAAAGTAAATAGTTTATGATGTGCACATTTAAGGTAATATTATTTTTCCTACCAAATGGTTCAAATAGCTCTAAGTACTATGGGACTTATCATCTGAGGTCATCAGTCCCCTACAACTTAGAACTACTTAAACCTAACTAACCTAAGCACATCACACACATCCATGCCCGAATCAGGATTCGAACCTGCGACCGTAGCAGCAGCGCAGTTCCGGACTGAAGCGCCTAGAACCGCTTGGTCACAGCGGCCGGCCTTTTTCCTACCAACAGGTGAAGAACAGTTCTTGGTACATTTATTGAGTTTCATCCTTTGTGGCCATTATTCTGATGCAGTTTTAAACTCTTATTTTAATGTGCTTATAAAGATTTTTCTGTCTATTAATGCCCTATTCTCTGAACAATTACTTTCTATTCTACATTAAAGTCATAAACATAGTAATCAACAATGGTTCGTGTAGCATTTATTCTTGTTAGCTTATAACAATACTCACTGTATTCTAAATTTAGTATGGCCCAAATATTTTCTTTTAGAAACACATACAAATACTTTTGAATATCCAAAATAACAACATTAACTACAGTTACTTACAAAATTATAACAGAAATGTTTAAGTTTGATGAAATCACAAGTTGCAAAGAAATCTGTGACCATTTTGGTAACTTTTCTGACTTGTCTCTGCAGTACTGGCTTATAAATGGCTAGTAAAAGGTTTGCAAAGTACTATTTTCTTCATAACATATGACATGACAGAGGACGGCCAAAATAAAACTGGACTGGCAAATACTTAAGACTGAAGTTAAATACACTGACAAATTAATGAATAGAACATGCTACAAATTGTCAAAGTTTATCTGAAAATCGTCAAACTGCTTCACTAAGTGCCTGTCTCATGATAATTTCATTTTGGCTTCCCAGGAGCAATTGATACCTCTTACAGTTTTGTGGAAAACGAAGCTTTGTTAATAAACAAAATAAATAATTTATGTGCTTGTTTCTTTTCTTACCATTATCCTGTTACATGCTTTTAACAAGCTCTAACTGAAACACCATGCTGATTATATTGATATTAATTGGCCTTTGTTGATTTTGACAGTTTCCCGTAAGTAAGGTATCAGTACCTACTGAAGTCCTGCATAGAAGTGTGTTTTTAAACACTCAGGTACAGTATTGATATTACATGTGCAAACTGCACTATGATCTTTACAATTGCAGTTTTACAGATTTATTACCCAATTGTGGCAAAGGAAATCCACCCACAGTAAAGGTGAGCAAATTTTGGAATTGTAATTGTATTGAAAATTATAGTATGGAAAGCGATTTTATTACTCTGGCATTCATTGTGTAATATTCCAGGTTGAACTTGGTTTGTGGTGATGAAGGGCATAATGCACACCACATTGGTAACACCATTGACAAAGTTCTGCCAAATGATGTGAATTTTGCCTTGGGGGATTATCCTGTATAGTTTGCTTCTGTCTTTAAATATGCATGTAATTAATAGTCTTTATTTGTGGGAAAGCAATTTCTAAATAGCCAATTTTTTAATCAGTGATTTTGTGACATTGAAATAAAAAATATTGCAAACATATATATCTGCTAGGAGTGATAATATTACATAAAAAACCAAAATATTGGGAGCCCATAAAGATTAAAAATTATTTTGTATTTAATGTTTCTTGTGTAAACATGCTGAGTTCTGTGAACTATGTAATACACTAAGCAACATGCACAAAACAGTTGCACCCTAGTTTCCTTTGGTCAGAAAAAATTAAAATGAAACCAATATTTTCTTGGCTATGACCTTGCCGCAGTGGTAACAGTAGTTCCCATCGGATCACCAAAGTTAAGATCTGTTGGGGTTAGCTAGCACTGTTGGTCATTGTCCTGGTGTGCCAAGTGCTGCTGGTAAGCGGGGTGCAGTCAGCTCTTGTCAGGCCAATTGAGACACTGCTTGACTGACAAGAAGTGATATCAGTCACGATAGCTGAGAATGGCTGGGAGAGTGGTGTGCTGACCACGGGCTCCTCCGTATCTGCACTGTGACGCCTAAGGGCTGAGGATGACACAGCAGTCGGTCAGAACCATTGGGCCTTCAAGGCCTTTTCACATGGTGTTCGTTTGCTTGTTTTTTTTTTTTTTTTTTAATATTTTGTTGAACATGCTGGAACCATGTTATAAATGGTTCTACATCCACTGACTATTACATCATATGTGTATTGATAGTAAATATTGGAACAGAATAGATAACTGAAAATAATAAAGGTACAGACTTATATTTCATACCCTTTAGAAGCAACCCTGACAATTTGTACTGATGCATAAATCCATGAGGATATCACACTGTTACAAGCATTGGTTGTAACTGTAATTTACTCAGAAAACTTGTATACATTTTGTTATATGGCACAGCTTTGTTGTAGGGCACAACTTCCATCCATTTGAATCTGCTTACAGTAGTGCGCCTCTGAATGGCCACCGCCAAACTGCCAAGAGACAGCTGGGTCATCCTGTTGCTGATCATGATACCCAGCATGATATGCTTGAATTCAATGACTGCTCCACTGACTGGAGTCTTTCCACCCACACCATCCCACTGACCTTAACCTTCCCTATCCCCTACACTCCTCCCACTCAAGTCCTACACACCCTTCTACCCCACCAGTGAATTGGCAGAATCCTTTTCCGTTCTCTACTTTTCTCCATTCCCCCCATAGCTCCACCTTTGCCTCCTGTTCACATTCGACAAGTGGGATTTCAAAATGTTTACACTAGCAAGTCCATTCTACATAAGTACAAAAATGCACATAATCTGTTTTTCACTGTAAGTGTCAATCTCTCATAGTGATATCTGAAATCATGATTTAATGTATAGTTTACTGCAAGAGGTGTGCAAATTGTTGCCATTTCTAGGATTCAGTTTTTCGATTACACTATCTCTCAATTGTAAAATTGCAGTTCTTTTATTTTGAACTATGGCATACAATATTAAGAAGTTCATAATCCTTGTTGGTTATTCACTACCTGTATGTTGTAACGTAAAATATATTTCAGTACCGCTCTTAAAACATTTTGGCAACCTATTGTACCACTTGTGTCTATTCACAAATTTTTGCTTGTCTGTAGTAATGGTATTGTGATCATGTATCTTATTACACATATTTCACTAATCTTGGTAGTATACACAACATAAAATGTAACTGTGAAAGCAAATATCTTCTTTCTATGTTCTCTCATATCACATCCTGACACGAGGTCCTTCCTACATAAGATTATACCTACTTAACCCAGAGTTCTTTTTTGTAGCTCTTTGTCTGAGGTACATGCTGTGAAATATTTATACTGGATAGTACATTTATGGATGTAGATCTGGCACAAATGTTACTGTTCCCTTTTACAACAAGAGTGTTCTGTTACTGTGTGTACTAACAAAAAGAAATACTATTATTAGAACATGCTAGCACTTTGTCAAAAGGAGGGAATTACATTTGATTCAAGAGCTATAATGGTTATCCCTGAACTAGTTAAAAATTACAATATTATTCATCTGTCAAAGATAATTTTAATCTAGAGAGTTATGTAAATGGAGTGAATGGTTTCCTGTACTTTTTTTATTTATTCTATTTGGCCTTCTATTTAGTCAAGGTTTCCAGTACTTGGAATGTGTTTATTGTTTACAGATTCATCACCTCAACAAACTCATACCATTAGTTTGTAGATTAATCCACAATTTCATTGCAGGATGTGCATATTAATTCTGTGTATAGGTATTTAGCCCAATCATAATTTTAGTTTTACTGAATTTGCCTGATGAACTTTTAATTGACTTGACAGTAACTCTTACAAGCACTGTACAGTATAGCATTTCGTAGTGCAGTTTTGGGCAAGCTGTTTTCCAGCTGGAAGGGAAGTAGCTTACAAAATCTTTCTTTCTTTTTTATGTGCAGTCCTCTCGAGTGGCAGATACAGAAAAACCCCAAGGAGGGAATACTAAAGATAGCTCACGATACCTCAAGAAATCTGGGGATCTTCTCAAAAGTCACTGTTATTGGAGCTATACACATCAATAGTTGCCCATATTATGAGTTAGTTATGGGAAACTATTGTTAAATTATTAGCAAAAATATTGTTATGAGTCTAATAAAAATATTTTTTCTGAGAAATTACTATGAATTACTGTTATTAATACTTCACAAACAACTGATCACTCTCACTCTTGACTAGTCTTCACACTTGTACTAGCTACAACTAAGACATTTTACTTATTCTTCTTCAGTCTTAATAAGTCTGCTTCTTAATGTAAACCAGCTTCCTATTTGGCAAATAGTCCATATTTATAAAGCTATGTATCAAAGGTTCTCTGTACAAGAAAATGGTAGAACATTTGCGACTTTTCTCGAACAAATGCTAGACAGAATAATGCACCACTAGAATGTCTGTGACTTTTGTTATAGGTATGTAGAAGCTATCTATGTGACAGGCAGAAACATATAAAATACTATGACACAGACACGTGTGCTGCATAGGAAAGTACAACTACTCGATAACTCGATTCAGCCTAGCTGACTGATGAAAGAAATGAACGAATAGCGTGCGGGTTGACTGGCGGGGGCACTGCGAGAGGCAATGCGGGTGGCCCGGCAAGGGGAGGCGCATGCCCCACAAATGTGTCTGCCATTGGTCCTATCATACTTAGTTGTATGGGTAGCCACATTTTATGTTTAGTGCATCATTAGGAACCTTTCCTCCTTCATTAGCAGCCCTTCAGTTTCCCAGTGAAAAGCCAAACACACTGCGTAATGTAACTGACTTGGTTATATTGCTGGTTGTTGTTGTGGTCTTCAGTCCTGAGACTGGTTTGATGCAGCTCTCCACGCTACTCCATCCTGTGCAAGCTTCTTCATCGCCCAGTATGTACTGCAGCCTACATCCTTATGAATCTGCTTAGTGTATTCATCTCTTGGTCTCCCTCTACTATTTTTACCTCCACGCTGCCCTCCAATACTAAATTGGTGATCCCTTGATGCCTTAGAATAATTCCTACAAACCGATCCCTTCTTCTAGTCAAGTTGTGCTACAAACTCCTCTTCTTCCCAAACCTATTCAGTACCTCCTCATTAGTTATGTGATCTACCCATCTAATCTTCAGCATTCTTCTGTGGCACCACATTTTGAAAGCTTCTATTCTGTTCTTGTCCAAACTAGTTATTGTCCATGTTTCACTTCCATACATGGCTACACTCCATACATATACTTTCAGAAATGACTTCTTGACACTTAAATCTATATTTGATGTTAATAAATTTCTCTTCTTCAGAAATGCTTTCCTTGCCATTGCCAGTCTACATTTTATATAAACAGAACAGTATTGAAATTAGTAGCAATGACATCATGGGGAGCAAGTAATAATTTGGTTAAGCTGTTTGGTAGATGACTGGGAAATAAAAAATAAAGTTGGGTGAGTTGTTTTATTCATAACATGTGCACTGCTGTGGGAATTTGCCGAGCCTCTTCTTTGCCACATTTTGAAAGCTTCTATTCTGTTCTTGTCCAAACTAGTTATTGTCCATGTTTCACTTCCATACATGGCTAAACTCCATACATATACTTTCAGAAATGACTTCCTGACACTTAAATCTGCACTCAATGTTAACAAATTTCTCTTCTCCAGAAACACTTTCCTTGCCATTGCCAGTCTACATTTTATATCCTCTCTACTTCGAACATCATCAGTTATTTTGCTCCCCAAATAGCAAAACTCCTTTATTACTTTAAGTGTCTCATTTCCTAATCTAATTCCCTCAGCATCACCCGATTTAATTCGACTGCATTCCATTATCCTTGTGTTGCTTTTGTTGATGTTCATCTTATATCCTCCTTTCAAGACACTGTCCATTCTGTTCAACTGCTCTTCCAAGTCCTTTGCTGTCTCTGACAGAATTACAATGTCATCGGCGAACCTTAAAATTTTTATTTATTCTCCATGAATTTTAATACCTACTCCGAATTTTTCTTTTGTTTCCTTTACTGCTTGCTCAATATACAGATTGAACAACATCGGGGAGAGGCAACAACCCTGTCTCACTCCCTTCCCAACCACTGCTTCCCTTTCATGTCCCTCAACTCTTATAACTGCCATGGTGTCTGTACAAATTGTAAATAGCCTTTCGCTCCCTGTATTTTGCTCCTGCCGCCTTCAGAATTTGAAAGAGAGTATTCCAGTCAACATTGTCAAAAGCTTTCTCTAAGTCTACAAATGCTAGAAATGTAGGTCGGCCTTTTCTTAATCTAGCTTCTAAAATAAGTCGTAGGGTCAGTACTGCCACACGTGTTCCCATATTTCTACAGAATCCAAACTGATCTTCTGCAAGGTCGGCTTCTACCAGTTTTTCCATTCGTCTGTAAAGAATTCGCGTTAGTATTTTGCAGCTGTGAATTATTAAACTGATAGTTCAGTAATTTTCACTTCTGTCAACACCTGCATTCTTTGGGATTGGAATTATTATATTCTTCTTGAAGCATAAGGGTATTTCGCCTGTCTCATACATTTTGCTCAGCAGATGGTAGAGTTTTGTCAGGACTGGCTCTCCCAAGGCTGTAAGCAGTTCTAATGGCATGTTGTCTACTCCTGGGGCCTTGTTTAGACTCAGGTCTTTCAGTACTCTGTCAAACTCTTCACGCAGTATCATATCTCCCATTTCATCTTCATCCTCTTCCATTTCCATAATATTGCCCTCAAGTACTCCTTCCACCTTTCTGCTTTCCCTTCTTTGCTTAGAACTGGGTTTCCATCTGAGCTCTTGATATTCATACAAGTGGCTCTCTTTTCTCCAAAGGTCTCTTTAATTTTCCTGTAGGCTGTATCTATCTTACCCCTAGTGAGATAAGCCACTACATCCTTACATTTGTCCTCTAGCCATCCCTGCTTAGCCATTTTGCACTTCCTGTCAATCTCATTTTTGAGACATTTGTATTTCTTTTTGCCTGCTTCATTTACTGCATTTTTATATTTTCCCCTTTCATCAATTAAATTCAATATATCTTGTGTTACCCAAGGATTTCTACTAGCCCTTGTCTTTTTACCTACTTGATCCTCTGCTGCCTTCACTACTGCATCCCTCAAAGCTACCCATTCATCTTCTATTGTACTTCTTCCCCCATTCCTGTCAATTGTTCCCTTATGATCTTCCTGAAACTCTGTAGAAAAACATCTGGTTTAGTCAGTTTATCCAGATCCCATCTCCTTAAATTCCCACCTTTTTGTAGTTTCTTCAGTTTTAATCTACAGTTCATAACCAATAGATTGTGGTCAGAGTCCACATCTGCCCCTGGAAATGTCTTACAATTTAAAACCTGGTTCCTAAATCTCTGTCTTACTATTACCTAATCTATCTGATACCATCTAGTATCTCCAGGATTCTTCCATGTACACAACCTCCTTTTTTGTTTCTTGAACCCAGTGTTAGCTATGATTAAGTTATGCTCTGTGCAAAACTCTACCAGGCGGCTTCCTCTTTCATTTCTTAGCCCCAATCCATTATCCACCTACTATGTTTCCTTCTCTCCCTTTTCCTACTCTCGAATTCCAGTCACCCATGACTATTAAATTTTCGTCTCCTTTCACTACCTAAATAATTTCTTTTATCTCATCATACATTTCATCAATTTCTTCATCATCTGCAGAGCTAGTTGGCATATAAACTTGTACTACTGTAGTAGGCGTGGGCTACATGTCTATCTTGGCCACAATAATGCATACCTCCACTGCCAGCATAATATAAAAAAAGAAAAAGAAAAGGGTTGTCTTAGGAGTAGAGTTATAGCAAATGAAGTTGCTAAGTTTCAAGTTCCTCATCGGTACAGCAGAAGCATGTCTTCTGCTGCCCCACCTTAAAAAAGTGAGTCTACAGTTCTAAAATCCAAAATGATGCATTGAAATCAGTGTTTATGAAGCTACTTTTGATTGCTTAAGTACTGAAGATAAGCTAGCTGGATTATGAAATCCTATGAAATTTAGGGAAATCTGTAGCCCAGCATACAGCTGTAAGTTTCTGAGGGGAACATGGTTTTAAATGAAATAAAATGCTGTAAAATAATAATAGAACACTTGTGTACTTAATATATAAATCTACAAAAACAAAATTAGTGACAATGGGATACAAGGACAGTCAGATTAATATGAAACAGACAGAAAAAATTAAGTAAACTATTCATTATTACAGAAGTAAATTTATCCCACTTTAGGACAAGATGGTCAACATCTTTGTGGAAAAATGTTTTTAATTGCCTCCAAAAACATAATTGCACCCAGGCTTCATCTGAAGCAAAGGACAGCCATGAATGTCTTTGTTCAGGGCTCTAAAAATGTGGAAATCACTTGGGGAGAGAGCCAGCCTCTGTGGCCGAGTGGTTCTCGGTGCTTTAGTCCGGATCCGCACTGCTGCTACGGTCACGGGTTCAAATCCTGCTTAGGGTATGGATGTGTGTGATGTCCTTAGGTTAGTTAGGTTTAAGTAATTCTAAGTCTATTGGACTGATGACCTCAGATGTTAAGTCCCATAGTGCTTAGAGCCATTTGCACCAATCTGAATGTGTGGAGAGATTGAAAGTTTATGGAGAATGTGTAAGGGTTTTGCAGTGAAACTTCCGCTGTGCACTCTATACAAACTTGGCACACATTTTGGTGGCAGGTTTGCTTCAGATATATTGCACTATTTTGACTGGGAATTCTTCACACAACGTCCATACAGTCCCTAACTCTTCTCATATGGTTTGCATATTTTTGGAGCTGTGAAGAAAAACATTGCAGGCCATCCATTTGCTTAATACAAAGAGGTGCACATGTGGGTACAGTCATGGTTTGATAGGCAACTGCAAACATTATTCCATGAAGGGATTGAGCCAATTTAGATTTCATTCATCAATTTCAAATTCTTTTTCAATTATGCTACCTCTATTGACCCAATGATAAAATCTTTAGTGGCAGATGCATGATTAGATTGAGATTTTTTGATTAACACATACTAAGATAGATTTTTTTGAGGTGAGTAGTTCAAATCTTCTCCTCTGCCTCTACCGCCCCTCTCCACCTCCAACATGCAGCAATTTGTGAGACCAATTTTTTTATCTGTTTCTTTGGGTGGCAGTGGGGAGCAAGGACATAACTGACAAAAGACATATAAAACTGGACATTATAACAAATCCACACACTCTTGTTGCAATAAACAAATTTAGTTTACTACAGCTGTACTATCATGTTGCATTAAAAAATTTACATTCTGATGAATAAATTATTATTCTGTGAACCACACTACATACCAGACAGAAAAGTGTGTGTTAATCAAGCACACAGAACCTAAGTGAACCTATTACAACAGTAACTTCAATACATGAGGTGATGGCAACTACCAAGAACCAAACAAACTACTCCTATGACAAACTATGATCTTGAGTCTAGTCTCTAAGGTTATGTGTTAACTTTCACATATGCTTCAGTTTGCATATTGTGTTTCTTAAACAATAAATTTAATTCTTTATTTACAATAGTGCCATCTCATATCACTATCAAATATACAGAGAGACAATCCACAATTGTGACCCCAAGTCTGTTTATTTTCTCATGAATTTTTAATTTCATTTTTCATATTACCATTACCCATTATTGGCCAACAGACAATGGATCACCTAATGACTAGAGCTTTGGATCCTGCCTTTCATACCTACATATCAGACTTTGATTTTGAAGCAAAGGCAATCTAGACATTGAAAGACCAGCTTTACTTGATTGTGGAACTACATGCAACAAACTTAACCTCGTCTGCACCACAGTGGCAGGATCCACATATGACAGCTCCATTCCAAATAGCAGCATATGTTGGCTACCATCATATGCCACCCCAAATCATGATCTTGGCAAGATATCCATTGTATGTCCTGTCTGTCACTACAAGCATGATAGCCTGTCTTTACTACTTTGGTCAATAGCATCTTAAACAGCAATCTTCAAACAATGGAAAATCCAGCCTGGAATAATGACAGCACAATGAAAATGATAGTTGATACTCACCACACAATAGAGATGCTGAGTCACAGATAGGTACACATGAAGTCTTGCCTTGGTGGCCAGAGACAGTCGTCATGTGCTTGTGAGTTGCATGCAACTCACATGCGCGTGACCACAGTCTCTGGCTGCCAAAGCAAAATGAACAAATATGTAGTACAGTTTCTTCAAGATATGTTCAGTTTGGTTTGACCATTTGGATGTGACATTATATTGATGAAATAAGAGTAAAACAAGCAGAAGTAGCAACAGTTACAACCAGTTCTTGATTTGTAAGAAAAGATATTCTAGTGTTGTGACCTACCAGGTAGTGTGTTTCTGTTTTTAATTGTGTGTGTGTTTATTATTCTTCCTTTTTTATTGCCGTGAGATGACAAAGGAATCCAAGTGCAGTTACTGGTGTCACTAGTCCAAAGCAAACAACTGCTTTTGTTGTTATAGACAGCACCTGGTTTATGACAGTATGTGTACAAATACTTATGATTTTAAGAAAAGCATTAAAGTAATGGCTGAAGACATTACATTAAAAAAAAAAACACTCCCTGGTAGGTTACAACACAAGAACCTCTATTTTTGCAAATCAAGAACTGGTTGTAACTTTTGTTGCTTCTGCTTGTTTTACTCCTATTTCTTCAAGATCATTTCACATCCAAAAGGTCAATCCAAACCTAACTTATCTAGAAAAAAACTGTTGTAAATATGTGTTCATTTTTGTAGCCCATTATATACTTCAGAGACTGATCAGTCTGAAGTACAAGCAGAGGGAAGATGATGTGTGGAAAAAATCAAGGAAAAAGAACTGAACACATGAAAAGCAAGAAGCTGTATATCGTTGGCTGAATGTGTTACAATTGGCTCATTGTACCATATTCTAAAAATATACACATTGCATTTTTGATGAGGCTTCTAGAATATATGCAAATTTAGTATTTCTTCATCCCATTCAGTTTGGTATTACTGAATGTTATGCATCAGAAGACTGGTTCAGAGTCATCTAACTGCAAACCAATAACCTCATGGAATATTGTTTCTTAATAAATGCAGGTTCAAGTCATGCTCTGGCATAAATTTCTGAATGCCACTAATTAATATTACATCTGTGCATAATGCAGCTGATGAATAATTGAATATATTATAACAAAACATTCAACATTCCATGCCAAATAAATCACAAAATATTTTAATTTCATATTTTCCACAGATCTACTTTTGAAGAAATGTTAGCAACTCAGTCAAATTTATTATCCTTGGACTTATAACCATTAGTGATGGGCCAATAAACTCTCTTCTCAATAATGCATGCACTTGGCCCCTCCCAACACATACAAATGTAAGATTATGCAATGACTCTGCAATTACTTTCTGTGGATGGGGAGGGGAGCAGGGATTGTGAGCAAAATATGTATATAAAACAAGACACTATAAGATATGTAAGAGGCATAACTCCTTTTGCAATAAACAAATTTACTTTACTGCAGTTGCTTTTAACTTGTCATACTAAACAAATCACATTCATTATATAAGTAACTCCAACACATGAGACAGGTACAAGTGTCTTCCGCTTCAATAAATGTTTAATGATGGTGGGTTTTCACAGGGGAATGTATATCATTTCAGTTTCTTTAAGTGTATCTATGAGACTACTACTCGCAGTACCATAACAGTAATATATTACCAGACACATTAATTTGGCACTGATGGTAAAATATAAAATAATAATGACCTTGGGTAATGGCCATGACCTATCCTTAGTAGCCATAGCAGAAAATTAGAGTGATGGCAGAGAAAGTTTTGTTGTGCAAACCAGTACTCTTTCTGGTGTGATACTGGATTTGCAATGTGTTTCTGAAAATAAATCAAACGTACATTGAATGTATTATTTAATATTTTGTGATTGAACATGGCAGTAATGGAAAGCAAAAACATAAGTAGAATAACATCACTACATGTCAAATCCGAAAATAATTAAATACGTACTGATTAGTAAAATGAATTTTGTATGTAGTGTACACCACTCTGTCATCAATGAGTTGCAAATAAATCTCCAATGAAGTACCCAGGAGTAGAAACTCCTGAATTTGAGCAAATATTAAGTTCTCAAATGGTGAAGCATATGATCAGCTAATGTGATCAGATATTCCATTCACATTGTAAATGGTGAGTTGGAGATAGTTTACCAACAGATATTTTGTAGGTGCAGCTTCAAGGCATTAAGCATTTTAACTGCACCTCCACAATATATACATTTACTAATGAGAATTGACATAAATAAACCCTTACAATTTCAAAATAATAGTGACTTCTGCCACTCACTCATCATATTCTGCATATCGTTCCAAGAAGGTGAACTTACAAGGCAATGGAACAAGTAAAGGTAAACATTATTAAAGGACAACTAAACATAGGTTAAGTCATATGCTATATTAATAGTAAACTATCACAATACTACTTAATACTAGTTCTGGCTATGCAACTTAAATGTGTTCTAGTAAATAAGAAAGCTGCTGCTGCCTCAGTTATATTAGGTATCTGCAGGCCATCTTATTAGGAACTCAATATTTATTTGATTAATCAGGCATTTATCATAGAAAACAGTAACCTAAATATGTCATTACACAAGACACTTTACAACAAGCTACTTGCCATCCAGCTTAAGGAAAATCTAATCAGTGGAAGGAGTCGTTAATGAGGTATGTTTCAAATTTTCTTTTGAATGGATAACCAATTACTTGCTGTATGTTAGATGGGAGCTTCTCAAATATCTTCACAGCATAGTACATAACTTTCTTGTAAATCAGAGGTAAGGTTGCTAATTTTACACAAAAGTTATATTTCTGTTTTGTATTGATAATGCAGATCACGGATCATCCTGAACTAATTTTTCACAGCCACACTAAGCCTCGACTAAAATAACTCTGTGATTATGGCAATGGCTAGGTGTCAGTCAACTCCAATTCTTCCTTGGCATCTATGTGCCCACTATAATAACGGATATTTCAGGCACTACACAACTTTATCAAGCTCTGTAGGATGTACAGGAAGGGGGGAACCAAATGTTGCCCTAACCACCACCCCAACTGATGTACTTCCAATTGCCACTGACAATGACAACAATAAAAATAATCTGGATGTATGTTTTGCTCCTTTTGCATTGCATGTACAGTTATTGCTCATTTTAGGTATGTGCAATGTTGTATACAACCAACAACCCTGCTCCACCACTCCACAATGACTGTTCACCAGCCAGAAACTTATTTTACTCAAAATTAAAAAAAAACAACTGTTTATCACTAAATTTGGCAAAGGCTCACAGAAACACTCAATAATAGCCACAAAAGTTTTCTATTATTTTCCCACTAATATAATTTGACAGGTACCAAAACAATTTCAGCCTTTAAGGTTTATCCCTTATAGATGTGAGGAATTGACTGTGATGAATAAAAGTTTCCAGAATTTACTGCAATCAACGGCATTTTGTACAATTTTTCAATCTTTGTTTATCATGACCAGTTTTGAAACACTATCATCAGATGGTATACATTTATTATGTGTTCACAGCATTGTTGAAGCTGTGCAGCTGTGGCCAGACATGAACTGTACTTCTCACCACAATCAGTGCACACGTTTCATTCTCACGTCTTGCTGTAACTACATGACACTCAAAATGCTCCAAATATGCAATACATATGTACAATCTGCTGATAAATTGCTTGTCAATTCAAAACAGGTCATCGGAAATAAAAACTGAAGAACAGAACCAAAGGTGATGGCTACCAAAAACTTTTACTCAGTTTTAAATCTGAACTCAAATTGATTTTTCTGTCAACTCCTGCTCTGAAGATAGATATTTACCAAAAACATTGCAGCATAAAAGACTAAAATGATTGCTTGTGCTATTAAGAAATAGATCTAAGTGTTCCTTAATAGTAATATGACCAATGACAGAGACCAATATATTCATTATTATTACTTTTCAGCGAGTGAGCTAGCTGGTAATCTATTAATGGCTGGCCATAAATACAAAGAAGAGACACAGTGTAAAACCAATGTAATCTACGCCACTTTGATAAAAATAAATCAGTGGTCCTTGGAACATAACATTATTTTTAACTAATCAAATCACACACAAACTATATCAGAAGAACAAACTATTATAAAAAATAGATTGGCATAACTGAAATTTGTGACTCCACCCACATGTTTTCACCAGTATGTCGTCATTGTGGTGTACACTTCTATATAAAGCACATACAATACGGTGATCATGACATCTCTCATTGCACCTACAAACAAACATAAATAACATATGGAGTATTTAACTCCAGCAACAGAATGAAACAAACAGGATAACCAAATGAAGAATGGGGTTTTTGGTGGGGACAAACTAAACATATGATAGTAAGAATAATGAAATCACTGCAAAACAAATATCCTTCTAAAAATCAAGCTTACAAAATTCTCAAAATTTAACACAAAAATATATCCCAAATGAAGAATACAATACCAGTAAACCAACAACACAATTTTCTGTTGACCTACCTAGTTCCTACAAAGCCCTCGATACCAGAACCAACATACAACTCTAAAACATGGTGTTGTAAATTTCACTTTGCCCATATACCTCAAGCGAAGCCCCAGATATTATGAACTTGCACACAACTCCAAATTCTGATGACACAAATGTCATTTGACCTATATGGCACCAAAAACTGAAGCTCACAGTACCAAAACCAACACAATCAAATTCTAAAATCCATTATCCGTACCTCCACTTACTCTCTCTAAAGTTAAGTCCACAGTACAACAAACATCACCAAGCTCACGTGACTAATATCAGAAATGTATTTTTACCAGCAATGGTACATCAATACCCAGAACACCTACCAATCACAATCCAACACAATTACCAAACACAAAGAAGGAAAACCCCGAAATTCATGAAAACCAGCATCATCACCAATTTCGGTATACATCCCCAGTTTCAATATACAGAAACAACTATAAACAACAAACTCATATCGCACATAGAATATCACACAAAAGTGCTCAACATCCCCTAGTTTCCCTGCACACACGAAGAAAAGGGAAAAAAAATCATTCACCATCAGTCCAACTAACTGAAGAAACTTTACCACAGCCACCATATCATTGCCCATTGCAACAAGCTATGACCTACTCATAAATATCTGTATCTTATTCACAACTGAAGAAAAAATAAAAATAATATTAAATCTTGGACTTTAAGAAACTCCTTGCACAAATAGTTTCAAATATAAAAATGAATCCATCAGCCACAATATACTAATTTGAAGTACCTCACCAGCAAACCAGCTTGGATTCTTCCAATAGAAACCAGAAATATTCAATTCATTCGAAACAACTCACTAACAAATATCCAGCACAAGAGAGCACAACCAAATACAACACATCATCTACAAAACAAACAGGCACAAAAACATGAAGCCTCACCATGTCATCACACAACACATGTAATGGGACATTAATCTCTAACATTACTATTCCTCAACAGTAGTTGTTGATACCAGTATTATTTTCAAATTTTGGACAGGTCGGTATTATGTCAGCTGCTTTTCAGAAAGGTTTCATATAATTTTATTATACACAGTATGATTTATTTCAAGCTAAAATTTGTGAAAAGGGATTACTTTATTTTGGATATTACAATCAGTAAATACTAGTTCTGAATGTACAGTTAAAATTATATACATTATTTAAAAAAAATTGAAATTATGAATTATTTTGTATGCTTGAAATTTCTTTTCGTAATTATACAATCTAGTAATCTTTACTATGTTTGTTTCTGGATTGATTTATAAATAATAATCGAAATTAATAAAAATTCATTTGTCATGAAACATTTAAAACCCTTTGGAATATTGTTATTTCTGCTGAGTGGGACAGTAATAAGCATGCCTCTGATGTGATCCTATATATATTTGTATTATGTGTGAACAATGTAATTTTGTCTTTGTTAATGTAAGAAATCAAAAGACTGAATGAGATACTAAAATGTGACAAAATATATTAACATAACAACAAGAATTCTGCAACAACAGTCCAAATGTATTTAGATCAGTTCAAGTATGGGGACATAAAATGTGAGAATTTTGGCTTCAAGAGTTAGACTCCTTGACAAAAAGAACAGGAGCCAACTGTATGTGAAACAATAAGCAAAATAGAAAGTTTATTGTAATCTTTGCTCCTCTAAAATCTTCATAACAGACTAATGTGGACAATAGCTGCAAGTAGGTAGGAGGTGTAGATTACACACATCACAATTATGTCAAGGGTCAAAGCAGATTGGTGTAGAATTAGCACCTGATCCTGTGGAAATAACCTTAGTCTCAACTACTAAATAGGTAATAAACAGTGATTGCCAAATGGTAAGAACACGGGATTAAATTACTTTGAAACATTTGTTCAGAGTGTGTGAATTTTTGTACAACCTAAAAACCTCAGTACTGGCTGCTTTGCACCAAGAAATCTTTGTTACTGTACTGGCCCACACACAGGACAGACAGCATACTTTTATTCAATCTGTCCTACAGCATTTTCTTTTTAAGCAGTACAGCTAAGATCTAAAAACTGTCCATTCTAACACTGAAAATCTTATACTAACATCCCAAAGCATATACTCCCTAATGGTAATTCTGATTAATAACAAAGAGTGAATTTAGTAGACACAGACTTGATTTATGAATTTTCTTAATATCGGCTGAGATATTCATATAACACCTTACCTGCCATTTCATCATCTTATTTTACAAATGCTAATTTCCGATAGTATCTCCAGTTTTGCTGCATGTCTCATTATCAAATATTACTCCTAAATTTTTCACTGAAGAAATGAAATTTGTGGTTATCATATTTAAAGCCAAAGACAGGAGGCAATATTGAAATTTCTGGGCAATGAGCCTAGAATGAGAAATTGGGACCACATGAGGTCTTAATTGACTGAGGTTTAACCCTATATTCTGTGCACATTGTGATGTGCCTAATGCCCACAGATCAGTAGTGACATTCTTGATAGTTATATCCAATATTAGACAGTTCTTGAGTACATGTCATTGATACACAGCGATAGAGGTTTGTTGTTTTTCTCTGTTGTTGTTATTGTGGTCTTCAGTCTGAAGATTGTTGTGATGCAGCTCTCCACACTACTGTAACACATGCAAGCATCTTTGTATAACTACTGCAACCCAAATCAATTTCATATTGCATACGAAATGGAGCCATGGTCTCCCACCACAATTTTTACCCACCACACTTCCCCATTACCAAAGCAACTATTCCTTGATGCCTCAGGATATGACCTATTAACTGATCCCTTAGTTTAGTCATGTTGTCCCACAATTTTCCCCAAGTCACCTCAGTGCCTCCTCATTAGTTATTCTAGTTTGCTGATTTAATCTACAGCATTCTACTGCAGCACCACATTTTGAAAGCTTCTATTATCTTAAGCTGCTTCTGTTCAACACTGCACGTGAGATAAATATCTTCAAATAATACTTCCTAAAATCTAAATTTGTATTCTATATATCTGATTTGCTTTACTCAGAAATGCTTTTCATGCCTACTGCCAATATGCATTTTATATCCTCCCTACTTTTACCATCATCAGTTATTTTGTTGCCCAAACAGTGAAATTCATGTACAACTTTTAGTGTCTCATACCCAAAGCATCACCTTGCTTAAATTGACTACTTCTGTTGTCCTTATTTTACTTTCCTTGATAGTCATTTTACAAACTCTTTTCTAGACACTGTTTACTCTGTCCATCCACTCTTTCAAGCTCTTCACCATGTCTGACAGAATAACAATATCATCAGCAGACTTAACTTAATTTGTCTCACCTGTAATTCCTTTTTCCAAATTTCTCTTCGTTTCCTTCACACTTTGCTCAATACACAGATTGAATAATATCAGGGGTAGGTTACAATCCTGTCTCACTCCATTCTCAAGTACTGTTCTCCTTTAAGATCCTCCAGAACTGCGTTCTCTTGTTGAAAGATATACATTGTCGCAGTAGTTTAGGAAAACCACATAAAACCAAATCAGGATATTCCAGTGGAGATTAGAACCCACATCCTCCTGACTACATGGCCAATCTCTTAAATGCAGCACAATTCCAGGTGTGCAATACCGATTTCCTTATACATTCCTGAAAAAAAGCTATTTACTAGTTTAAGAAGCTAGCACTAGAACATTTATTCATTTCTCAACACTGATCACTGCAAACATTATATACACTATATTCACATTATTTCATCATGTAAGAAGCTAGTGCTACACCGTTCATTCATTTTTGAGCACTGTTGCTGAACACACTATGTGTGCCATACACAATTGGCAACTTAAATGCTGGTAACCAACGTATTGCTTCAGATTCCATATACAGTAGAGCCCTGGTAATTTGAGTATCTGTATTTCAAGGTTCTGTGTAATTTGAGCTGGTCTTATGAAAATTATAACTGTACATAAAACTAGAGTAAAATCCAGTTTTCATATGTTGTCCACATGTATGTTTTACGCACTTTTGAACTTGTTACATTTTGAACTTTCTTCCAATTTTCCATGGACAATACAGGTAAAACAGCCCCACTTAGGGTTTTCATTCATACTGCACTAAATAACCTTGACCTTAGATTGCTAACGCATTTTATTATAGATCTACAGGTACCATTAAGTTTCAAGGAGTGTGCTTGCTCTTCCTTTGTCGAGCCTTCACTAATTGGGACCACGTGACAATCAGTTGTACATTTCATACCATCCTTACTGTTACCCTTCTTGTTGTGTGTATTTATCAACAGTGTTCATTAAAATAAAGTATGCCTAAATAACTATACAGAACACAATTTGCAACACTGGTTGAATATTTTTATGCATACTGAGTTGATTGTATAGTAACATTGCGACAAAGCGAGTTGGGATGATTTTAATTCCCCTCTCATTTCGCCATCTGCATCCTTAAATCCGTTTTATTACTTTAACTATTTACCATTATCATATGTGAATATAATCTGCATTTTCATAAAAGAGAAAGGCTGGGCCTCAGTTTTAAGGAATATGACACCAGATCTAATTTTGTGCTTAGTTTTATGTATGTAATTGATTTTCTAGTTTATTTCTGTTCCTAGTTAGTATCTTTCTTCATAGGGTGAAATCAGTAATTGTTTCATAACTTAGATTCTATTGTTGACATGTAAACAAATATAGATTCTGTACTAATTGTAAACATTTGGGAGACAAAACTATAGCATTCTTAAAGGATATATTTCGCTCTATTCAAAAACATGGTGGCAAAACCAGCCCTTCATTAAATCCATTGTTTTGTCAAAAGAATTGTTTACATAATTATATATGTTAATTTCATCATTTAAACAAATAATTTGGCCTCAATGTTTTAGTAGAAGAAACTGTTAAAACGGATTCTTTCATTGTATTCAATCAATTTAATGAGTGAAGTTTTACTTGTAATTTCTGTAAATTAAACATCAAACAATGTGTACTTTCAGAACCTATTATTGTGAAGATATATAAGGTCCCAACTTCTGATCATGAGTCAGTCAGTCCATGGCCAAGTTTCAGACAAGAAACCTGTGTTGATTAGAATAACAACAATGCATCAACTTAACTGTGGTATACGTGTTAAGCAATTAGGCCATGTGTAAAAACAATGACAGTGTCTGCTCCATATGAACCTGATTATTTTTCAAGAACTGGGAACTTGATGGTTAAGTTTTACCGCTCATAGATGTTCAACAGGAAACTATTGTAGCAGTATGTGGAGGTTTTCCTGCAAATTATTAATGAGGCTCATTGAAAGTTAAACAATGGTGCACTGGCCATATAACTGTGCACTAACAGGGGGTTGTGAACAGTGAAATTAAAGTACTGTGAAGCACAATTGTGCACCTGTTGGCTACAATATTTAGTCAGTGTCAGAATCCACAACCCATTTTTCAGCCAGTGTATCAGTGCAGTATGTCGACACTGAGGACAACAAAAGAGATAAATAAAGCAGATGGAATTGACAACATCTGTACTGTAGTTAGCCAAACATACTGTGTACAGTACATGTGTAACTGTGTGTTTCTTAATGTTTTGATTTGTAGATAACAATGAGCCATAGGAGTAAGAGAAAATTTATGCCATTGAATGGAGACTGGAGGCTCTGAAAAGACTACACAAAAGAGAAACATTAAAAAATACTTGCTGCTGAGTATGGAATCGGTGAAGTGGCAGTTGGAGACAGGAGTAGAATCAGAGACAAAATTGAGAAGTTTCATCATTTCAATGGAAGCCAATAAAGATATCTGTGTATGAAAAAATAAGTTGAACACTGTTTTTTTTTTTTGGTTTGTTCAGCAAGCACAAAAAGGAATTCCAATTTCAGGACCTATTCTGTAAGAAAAAGCTATATTTTTAAAAATGAGTTAAAGAAAACTGAGGACAATTTTACTGCAAATTCAGGATGGTTGTACAGGTGGAAGAAGCATTGCAGCAAAAGGCATCTAGAAATTTGTGGTGAAAAACTTTCTGTGGATTCTTAAGCTGCTACACAATTTTGTGGGAAATTAAGAATATTTATACAAGAAGATAATCTTACTCCAGATAAACTGTATAATGGTGATGAAATAGGGCTAAATTACGAGGGCAGTTCAATAAGTAATGCAACACATTTTTTTTTCTGAAACAGGGGTTGTTTTATTCAGCATTGAAATACACCAGGTTATTCCCCAATCTTTTAGCTACACAACACTATATTTCAACGTAATCTCCATTCAATGCTACGGCCTTACGCCACCTTGAAATGAGGGCCTGTATGCCTGCACGGTACCATTCCACTGGTCGATGTCGGAGCCAACATCGTACTGCATCAATAACTTCTTCATCATCCGCGTAGTGCCTCCCACGGATTGCGTCCTTCATTGGGCCAAACATATGGAAATCCGACGGTGCGAGATCGGGGCTGTAGGGTGCATGAGGAAGAACAGTCCACTGAAGTTTTGTGAGCTCCTCTCAGGTGTGAAGACTTGTGTGAGGTCTTGCGTTGTCATGAAGAAGGAGAAGTTCGTTCAGATTTTTGTGCCTACGAACACGCTGAAGTCGTTTCTTCAATTTCTGAAGAGTAGCACAATACACTTCAGAGTTGATTGTTTGACCATGGGGAAGGACATCGAACAGAATAACCCCTTCAGCGTCCCAGAAGACTGTAACCATGACTTTACCGGCTGAGGGTATGGCTTTAAACTTTTTCTTGGTAGGGGAGTGGGTGTGGCGCCACTCCATTGATTGCCGTTTTGTTTCAGGTTCGAAGTGATGAACCCATGTTTCATCGCCTGTAACAATCATTGACAAGAAATTGTCACCCTCAGCCACATGATGAGCAAGCAATTCCGCACAGATGGTTCTCCTTTGCTCTTTATGGTGTTCGGTTAGACAACGAGGGACCCAGCGGGAACAAACCTTTGAATATCCCAACCGGTGAACAATTGTGACAGCACTACCAACAGAGATGTCAAGTTGAGCACTGAGTTGTTTGATGGTGATCCGTCGATCATCTCGAACAAGTGTGTTCGCACGCTCCGCCGTTGCAGGAGTCACAGCGGTGCACGACCGGCCCGCACGCGGGAGATCAGACAGTCTTGCTTGACCTTGCGGCGATGATGACACACGCTTTGCCCAACAACTCACCGTGCTTTTGTCCACTGCCAGATCACTGTAGACATTCTGCAAGCGCCTATGAATATCTGAGATGCCCTGGTTTTCCGCCAAAAGAAACTCGATCACTGCCCGTTGTTTGCAACGCACATCCGTTACGGACGCCATTTTAACAGCTCCGTACAGAGCTGCCACCGGTCGGAAGTCAATGAAACTATACGAGACGAAGCGGGAATGTTTGAAAATATTCCACAAGAAATTTCCGGTTTTTTCAACCAAAATTGGGCGAGAAAAAAAATGTGTTGCATTACTTATTGAACTGCCCTCGTATAAAACACTTCCATCTAAAATTCTAGCCTCAAAAGTAGGAAAGACTGCCCCAGGCTACGAAAACCAGAAAGAGAGGTTAACAGTTCTTGCTGCACTGTATGCAAGTGAAGACCATAAACTGAAGCTGCTGGCAAGAGAGAAGTCTGCTAAACCTATAGTTTAAAAAGAGAAATATCACTGCTTCTGCGCTGCCTGTTACATATGGCAACCAAAAATCTGTTTGGATGGACAGAAATATTTTTAAGAAGTGGTTTTCTGAAGACTTTGTTCCAGAGACCAAAAGATACCTAAATGAAACATGCTTGCCTTCCAAAGCAATCCTAATGCCTGACAAAGTTAGTTAATAAGACTGGGTTGGAAAATACTAGCAAAAATTATTTACAGAAGAATGGAAAAATTGGTAGAAGCTGACCTCAGGGAATATCAATTTGGATTCTGAAGAAATGTAGGAACATGTGAGGCAATACTGACTCTAAGTCAAGGAAAGACAATTCTTGGTGTTTATAGCATTTGTAGACTTAGAGAAAGCTTTTAACAATGTTGACACAAATACTGTCTTTTAAATTCTGAAGCTAGCAGGGGTAAAATACATGAAATGAAGGGCCATTTACAACTTGTACAGAAATCAAATGGCAATAATACAAGCCAAGGAGCATGAGAGGGAAGCACTTATTGGGATGGGAGTGACACAGGGTTGTATCCCATCCCCAATTTTATTCAAATTGCATATTGAACTAGGAGTAAAGGAGACCAAAGGAAAATTTGGTGTCAGAACTGAAGTTCAGGGAGATGAAATAAAAACTTTGATATTTGCCAATGATATTGTAATTCTGTCAGAGACAGCAAAGGACTTGGAAGAGCAGTTGAACAGAATGGATAGTGTCTTGAAAATAGAGTATAAGATGAACATCAACAAAAGCAAAACAAGGATAATGGAAAGTAGTTAAATTAAATCCAGTGGTGCTAAGGGAATCTGATTAAGAAATGAGATGAGTTTTGCTATTTGGGCAGAAAAAGTAACTGATGATGGTCAAAGTAGAGAAGATATAAAATGTAGACTGGCAATTTCAAGAAAAGCATTTCTGAAGAGAAACATTTATTAACATTGAATATAGATTAAGTGTTATTAAGTCTTCTCTGAGTATATGTGTATAGAATATAGCCTTGAATGGAAGTGAAACATGGACAATAAACAGTTCAGGTAAAAAGAGAATAGAAGCTTTCAAGGTGTGGCACTGCAGAGGAATGTTGATGATTAGGAAGGTTGAATATGTAACTGATGAGAGGGTACTGAATAGAATTGGGGAGATGAGAAATTTGTTTCACAGCTTGACCAAAAGAAGAGATCAGTTGATAGGACACATTCTGACACCAAGGGATTGCCAATTTAGTACTGGAGGCAAGTAAATCCTAGAGTGAGAGACTAACAGATGAATACAGTAAGCAGATAGAGAAGGACGTGGGTTGCAGTAGTTATTTAGAGACTCACAGTATAGAGTAGCATGGAGAGCTGCATGAAACCCATCTTCGAGCTGAAGACCACAACAACAATTACAACAACATAGGTATGTACTATATTGTTTTTCTTTATGGTTTTAATCATTATTGTGATAATTAAATGTTTATTCATGACTTATCCACTGATTTAGTGATATTTATTTATTATCAGAGTTTTTTCCATCTTGGAAGGTAACCTCAGCCCAGAATTAGCTCAAATTACCGGGGCTCTACCTTATTGAAAGATTTATTTCAATTTATACTGAGAATATGGGCCACTGTCCAGTTTAGTGCTGTATCAGTATATGTTTAATGGGCACCTCTTTATTTCAGCCATAAGTAATAATAATAATAATAATAATAATAATAATAATAATAATTTTATTGTAATTCGGCCATTACAGCAATAGACAACGCCATATACATACTAGAATACAATTAATAGTTTGAAAGAAACAACAGGTTTCTTGTTAACATTATTGTATTATATTACAGCTGATAAATTCTCTTATGTCATAGAATGGGTGGAGGACTAGCCAGTCATGAATTGTTTGTTTGAATAATTGTTCAGGTAATTCTTGAACAGATTGAGGAAGATTATTAAATAATTTGTATCCCATGATTTCGTAGCTGTTGAGTGACTTTGACAATCTGTGGTAGGGAATATAGAGGCACCTATTCCTTCTTGTATTGTGGCTGTGTACATTTTCTCTGGTTTTTGTTTCTGGTAATTTCTTCTTCGTATAAATTAGAACATAGTATATGTACAAGTTTATAACAGTCAAGATTTTCTGTTCACGGAACAATGGTTTGCAGTGTGCCTTATATGCAGAACCAGTAATTATCCTAATAGCTTTTTTTTGCAGTATTAATATGTCATGTACACAGCTAGAGTTCCCCCACAAAATAATTCCATATGTTATTATACTTTGAAAGAAGGAAAAGTAGTATGTTCTAACATATTTTTCAGGAACACAATCCATAAGTCGCCTTAACAGATAAATAACTCTTGACAATTTACCACTAATATATTGTACATGTTGACCCCAAGATAATTTATCATCAATGTATACCCCCAAAAATTTGACATAACTTGGATCATCTGACAGAAGCTTGTCTCTAAGACTACAGACCATCTGCTGTGTTTTGTTGTCATTCAGGAGGAATCTATTTGCCTTGAACCAATAGGATGCTTGGTCAATTGTCTTTTCTGCACAAGTTTTAAGGCTATTGAAATCCTCACTAGCATGAAGAAATGTTGTATCATCTGCATACAACACAGTGGTGGACTTGATAAATGACGGCAGATCATTTATTATTATCAGGAACAAAAAGGGGCCCAGCACAGATCCCTGCGGAACACCTACCTTGACTTGCTCTATACTCGACATTTCTCTCCCTACACAAACAACTTGCTTACGATTCTGAAGATATGATTTTATTAATTTAAGGCTGTTATGTCTAATGCCATAGAATTCCAGTTTTTCTAGGAGTGGCTTATGCTTTACACAGTCAAAAGCTTTGCTTAGATCACAAAATGTGAGTTGAGCATAGCCCTTATCCTCAAACACTTGATGTTAGTATTTGACTACAAAGTCTATAGCATCCACAGTAGACAACTTTTTCTTAAAACCATACTGAGATTCACTAATTATTCCTAATTTTTCAAAATAGACAGATAGCTGTTGGTAAATTACACATTCCAGTATTTTAGAAAAAGCTGGGACTATGGAGATTGGTCTGTAACTGGAAGGTGAGTCCATATCTCCCTTTTTATATATTGGAATTACCCTATCCACTTTGAGTTCTTCGGGAAAATATCCTTCAGATATGCATTTATTTATACAGAATGTTAAGGGGTACACAATATAGTCTATTACTTTCTTAAGTAAATTACAGGATATGACATATATATCTACACTTTCTGAAGATTTCATCCGTTTTACAATGCTTAGGACATAACTAGGTGAGACCTCGGAGAACATAAACGTACCTGTGTCTGTTGGTGTTCTGCAAACATTTTTAGAAAGTAACTCTGATGAACTGATATCAGGTTTGATTATAGTATTTTCTACATTTTCAACAGATTTAATAAAGAAATCATTGAATTTTTGGGGACTTATATTAATTTTTTTGCTTCTCACATCTTTAGCAGCACCATTTATTAATTTCCATGCAGCTTTGCACTTATTTGTGGAATTATCAATGGTATTGAAATTATGTGCTTTTTTGGCTTCCACGATGGATTTTTTATACTCATTCCTGCATTTTATATAGGCTAATCTGGCATGTTCTGTTTTCTGATTGCTACATATATTGTGCAACACCATAACTTGGGTTTTCATATTTGATAATTGTTTAGTGAACCATGAATTTTGTCTGTTTGTTGCGCTGTTTGTAAAGCCTTTGTCAGTTAATTTGCATTTCTTTATGGGGATGTTGTCATTAAATTGTGTCAGAAATGTTTTAAAAAATCTCTCAAATAATAGTTTCCCTGACAAATCAGCACTAAGACTATAACTTGTGTCACCATGACATTGGTTGAACCAGTCTCCCTCAGCAAGGGACTTACGGAGCTGAACAATTTTGTCATCTGTGACAGGCCTGGTGGTTATAACTTTTTGGACAGGCTTAGGAATATTACTATTATCAATACAGAACCTACTTGTATAGTTTAAAGATACAGAGTCATGATCTGAAAATGGAAACGCTGTAACAGCACATGTTTCTTCTGTAGTTTTAAAGTTGACAAAAATATTGCAAGACATGCTTTATCTCTTGTGGGCCTGTCATTGACTGAGTGCAAATTGCACTGTCTTAGAAGGTTTTTCAACTCAGTCACAGTACGTTTATGTGTTGTTATATCAAAATCTGCATTCAGATCTCCACCCATTACTATGTCATAATGCAACCATCTGGTCCCTCTTAGTACATCTAACAGCATGTCCAATTTTTCTAGAAATACATTGATGATACCCTTAGGTGACCTGTAAAGGGATACTATTACTAACTTAAGACTGTCCATAACTATACCAGTGGCTTCAAAGTCTTGTTCCTCACATAAATAATCTAGGTCCAGCTTAACAATGGAGCAGCTGAATGACTGATTAATATATATTGCCACACCACCTCTTATATGCAGTTTTCTACAGTAACTGTTTGCTACATTATAGTTATCAAGTTTAACAACTGGAAGTACACTCTCAGTAACCCAATGTTCACTCAGACAGAAAATATCAAATTTGTTATCTAGTCCAAAACTGTTTACAATAAATTCTTTATCTATTAGTCCTTGAACATTCAGATAGCAAATTTTAAGATCATAATTGTTGTTTATTTTAGATTCAACGTTTTGGTGAGGTGTTATGAAATTTGTTACACTACTTATCTCGTGGGCTTCTTCATCTTGCTGCCTTCCACTAAAAAATCATTTAGATGGACAGGTGGTGCTGTTTTCTGTCTACCTGTAACACTTGATGGTGCTTCTCCTGCTGCAATTCTCATTTCTCCTTTTAGAGGCACTATAGTTACTGTTGCTGGTGAAACTTCTGCTGTTGATGCTACTGTTACTTCCTTTTCCACTGCTGCTACTGATAATGCCACTAGTGACTGTGACGCTTTACATGTTTGCACAGTTGTAATTTTTTCATCGTAGGGTGTATCTGCAGACGTTTCTTATTCATATGCTGTTGGTGCACTTTTCTTTTCTGTTGTCATTGGCAGAAAACCTGTTGCAGGTAGTGCTATTTTTACATAGGCATCCACTCCTGCTGTCTTTATCCCCTGGAGAATTTCTTTGGCCAGCACTTTCTTGCCTAGGTTGTTTCTGTGCAGTCCATGTCCAGTAAAATGCTCTCTTACTGAACTCGCTGCTTCAATGAAAGTTGTGTGCACAAAACCGCTACAAATCTTCCTGAATTTCCGATTTGTCGCGATGATTTCTTTGTTTACACACGAGTCTTCCGTTAAGTCGTGTCTGTAGGGAATGTTTACAACAAATACCTTCGCCTGTGAAATTTTTCCTAGCGATTCTTTGTGTTCTTACAGCAAGGCTGCTTTCATTTTTATAGACATCGTTTCCCCCTCCGATTATGACACAGTTGACGTCGCTTTTCACGGAACTTTCACAGTTTTTCAGCACTTCTCGTAGAGGAGCACCAGGTTTCGAAATTACAATCACTTTATATTCGGACTGCATATCAGACATGATTGTAGCCAGTCCCTTGCCATGACTCGTCGATAATATGTATATTTCTTCCTTCTTCTTCTCTGTTTCCTTTATTGTCTCGTGTTCAGTTTTATTACAAGTTGCTCTCACACGATTTTTTCGTTTAATAGTATTTGATGGTAACGTGTTTCTGCTGGCACTTTTTTGTTCAACAGATCTTTCCGAGCAGTTACCTGTTACACTGAGATTTTTTGTCCGTGATTCTGAGCTGTCTGCACTTAGAACATCGTATTTATTCATTAGTGGAACACGAAAAACATTGGTATTTAAGACAGGTCGAGAGATTTTCTTAGGCCTAGTATATACACACTCTCGTTTGCCTGTTTGCGTATCTGAGGGAAGGTCCATATAGTCGATCAAACTTTTCAGCATTTCTGCATATTGTCTAGCTTTACTTAAATCACTTTGCAGTTCTTCCCTCACACTTATTTCGAGTCCAGCGTTGCACATTTCAAATGCAGTTTCAAGACCGTTGCACTCAGTTCCACAGTCACATGTAGGCCTATGTTGACCGAGATTTGCTTCCACTAAACAACAAGAATGATACCATTTATGTGCCACTAAACATATTTTAACACCTTTTATCACTTTTTTTTGCACATAGCATACAATTCACTGATGGTAATTTACCGATATTCACGGAGCGATTTGCCACTACATCCATATGCGCCACCATCTTGAACACAATAAGTTTTGTCATTAGTAGGGGCATGCCTGGTACATCCAATGTAATAGAATCAAAAAGTATTTTCTGTTGTTTTCTAGGCACTCTTTGTCACCACTGTGTTATAATAAGGCAAGACATTAAGTATATGGATCTCTGGCAGAATTTCCAGACACTTTCAGTTCAACATGTGGTGTACATATATATTGCTGCAGTGACACACTGCTGTGTTCGAAAACTGTGAAAGAAAACCAAATGAGGTATGCTGTTGTTAACTGTCTGGTATTCTATATGGGTGGATCAAACCTCTGATCTCCAGCAACCTGTCCAGAATTAGATTTTCTGCAGTTTGTCTAGATTGCTACACACAGGTGTCACGATGGTTCCTGTTACTGGTCAACAGCCAACTGCCTGTTTCATCCTTCTCAAGGTAAACCAGCAAGTAAAAACAAATTTTCACTTATTATACCTGTAAGTGTTTGTACAGCAATCTGCTAATTTTGAAGTGGTGGATTAACCGGTTTCCAGATTATCTAATTTTAGTATGGTGATTTTTGAAAGAAAAAAGAAAAATGCTAACAAAAAACCAAACCTGAAAACTTTTGTTATACTTAGAAATTTTTTTTGTTTAGAACACTCTGTTAGGCTTGTGACTAATGTTATGGCTTCAGAAGACAATATGGGCTCCATTCCCACTTTCAGACGGCCCTCAAATATTTTCCCATTGTTTCCCATGTTTTCCCACGTACAGAAAATGACCCAGAGATCACCAGTGTGTGTGTGTGTGTATGTGTGTGTGTGTGTGTGTGTGTGTGTGTGTAGTGAGTGAAGTGTTATGAAACAAAATGTGTATAGTGTATGCAGTGACTGATGGTGAGATACGAGTGAAAGTGTGACATTACATTACTTAATAAGTTATATGTAAGAAAGGTATTGTATACCAGGAGTAAATCTAATCATTGTCACTAACTAGAAGTCAGTAAATGTATGTGCATACAAATTATCTTATTTTAATTTGGTCTAAACCTGTAAATAACTTGACATGTCCTATGTCCTTGTAAAAAGAGATCTACAGATGAATAAAGCTGCTACTATTACTGCTACCACCCATTTCCTCTTCAGGGAAATGTGATGACCCTACAAATGTACCATGTAGGTGGCCACCTTCATGTCTATATGTTTACTAAGTGTTTACTCTATGAGCTAAATGTCAGTAATCTGGAACTCACTTAAAGCTCAAGGAAAAAGAAAATAACTTTAGAGTTGTTCAGGGACAGTCCTCCTCAGAATTATTGCTCTGTGTTCATACAAAATATAAGCACACTGTTAAACATTGCCAAGATGAATGCAGTGTTGACCGTAGTTACCTAAAATGGTGTGGTGTTGCCCTATATCATTTTTCTTGTTGTCATAGTTATGACTGGTTCATATGTGCTACGAACATGACAGAAACAAAAACATGTTGTAATGATCTAAAAGAAATTAGAAATTATGGATAAGCTAGAAAAGGGCAAATCTGCAGCCAGACTTTCTCAGTGCTATCGAATAGAAACACAAACAGTGAGAGACACGCAGGAAAATAAAGAAAAGATGTTAAATTTTGCTACAAAACTAATAGTAAAGCATGACTGTTACAGCTTAGGTGACTGAAATCTTCAAGCAATGTGAAACTAGGTGAAAGACTGCACTTGTGCTTCCAGCAAATTAGAGATGGAGGAGGTCCAGTATCAGGTGCAATGATAGGAGAGTTGTCTTGAAACTCTGAAGAATGAAGCAAGTTTGACACATTATGAGGATGATTGAATTGATGCAAACATCACTGTGGGATTCGAAATTGCTGTTCAGGATGAGATACTTAGTGCTAACAAAGACATAGAGGATGTTTCTTTCGATGATTTTTTCAGTCACCTTGAATTGCGCAATTTTTTCTGCTACAGATTGACACTGATGATGAAACTGGACAGTAAGTGAGGACATGACCACATGGTGTTTAGCCTCCTGGATTGAAGTGCATGCAACTAGACAAAAGCCTAGCATCAAAAAACTAACTGTTTCTTCCCAGATTCAATGGATAAACACAAATTGTTGCCAATCTTTATTGGCAAATTGAAAAAACCTCTCATATTCAAAGGAACAAAAAAATAGCCATTTTACTGCCATTTTACTGCCATTTTACTGCATGCATCCAAGAAGAGCTTTGATGAACAGTACCACCTTCTGAGACTGGTTACAATCTGCATTTGGTGACAAAATTCACTAGAACCCTCACCTTATCATTATACTGAAATGCTAAGCCTTACTGTCTCTGACTACGGAGGCACAGTGCTAATAAAATACTTTCAACTCAGAGGTGTGTCTAGAGTATCTTACATAAAACGAAAAAAAAGCTGTCAATTGGATCCAAGCTAGGAGTTAAAAAACTACAAGTTTGCAGCAAAAACCATTTCACTGAAAGGTCCATTTCCTTTCACAATAAAATGAGGTGGGAAAATAGACATTTACAAGCATCATGGCCTGTAATGTTTATTTCTCCATGGTGAGCACTTTCTTTTATGATGTGATGTGGAGCTCATAAACAGATCTACTAACTGTTCCAGAATTTTATTTTTCCCACAGCTTTTCATGTTCTTACCAATGGCTTTGACACAGAGGTAACAATAGTTCCCATCTGATCACATAAGTTAAGTGCTGTTGGGTTTGGTTAGTACTTGGATGATTGACAATCTGGGTCTGCTGGTAAGTTGGGCATACTCACCCCTAGTGAGGCCAATTGAGGAGATATTTGATTGAGAAGGAGTGGCTCTAGTGACAAAAACTGGCGTTGTCTGGGAGAGTGGTGTGCTAACCAAGTGCCCTCCATGTCCACATCCTGTGTCATCCATCAATAGATGATGACATGGCAGGTGGTCAGGACTGTTAGAATGCATTCCCTCACTTATCAATATATTTCATAGACATCACTACGAAGTACATATGGAACAAACTAGGATATATGTCTCCAAAGAGAAGCAGTTGAAATCTAATTTTGTGTGATTTATTAATAACTGATTATCTCTAAACTGGTGTCATCTGTTTCTACTCTCACAAAATACACACAGGAAAGTTTATGTTTTGAAGGAAACTACATACTATCTACTCGTATTTATCAGAAAGACAGGCTAAATACTGAATAAACTTTTATCTGACTACACAGATAGTTATGAGAAATTTTGTTATTTACACACTCTAAGTATGCAAAACTGTTCACAAAAAATTTTGTTATTTACACACTCTAAGTACGCAAAACTGTTCACAAATAACATTGCATGAAATATTTTGCCAAAAGAACAATTTATAGTGCATAAAATAGTCATATATGCTACCCATTCTACTTCCACACCACTGTGTGTCTGCTGAAAGTGATAGATAAAAAACTTTGCTTGTTAGCCTTTTCTGTTTCACAGCTGCATATGGGTTACAGCAAAAAGTTAGTATTTATTTAAGGTCATTTGGTGTAATTTGGAGTAATTTTCACAAAGCATTGAGGACTGTTGCCTCACAACATTTGAGCAATGCATGATAGGTGAGTCACAAGTTGGTCACAAAGTTTAATTATATAGTCCATTTTGTATTGTGAAGCAATTGCAGTCATGGATTTTTGTACTGAAATAAAAGGAAGTACAGTACTGCAGAAGCTCCTTGTGAGGTTCTTTCAGCAGCAAAAAAGTTTGTCCAAGCTTTGGGATCTCTCATAAAATTGCAATGAAAAAAGAACTGTTACATCAAGTCTAAGATAACCTAAGGTGAACTGAAGTTATCAAATGCCCACATCTTATTGTGTCTACAAGCATAGGGAAAAACAACTCTTTTGATTGATGCAGTAAATCTTCACTTTAAAATGCCAGAAGTGCAAACTGATGCCATGAAAGTGGAGAGCAGAAATAGGCCTAAATGTAACGACTAAAGGTGCATAAGTGAAAACAGGAAAGTTACTGCTTCTCTCCAGTATCTATGGGCATTATATTTTACAAAACTTAGTGAAATGAATTGCAATGTGACATACTTCTTATAACTAGCTGCACTTCTGTATGAGGTAATAAAAGATGTCAAAAACAATTTGAGTCATTAACATAAAATGACCTTACTATCTTAATGGGAGGATCTAATAATATGTATCATAACTTGTTATCAGAGCAACAGTGAAATCCCTCAACAATTTACCAAATGCAAATGTCATTCTCTCAAGCACACCCTCATGCTATGATTTAATTCGTACTTTGGTGTGTAAACAGAGCAGCCATAAACAGTAATAGGAAACTACTGAAAATATCTAAAGTGTTTTGAAATGCAACTTTTCTTGAACTGCATGCCTGTGAAGGAATACATTTCACCAACCAAGGCGTGCATTTAAACAACTCAGGTAAAATAATTTTTTACCAGAGAATAAGAGAACACATCAGAAATTTAAAAAAGGGTAAAAAAATTCCAAAATTATATTGAGTGTGGAATTACAAGGACAGAGTAAAACACCTTCTTAAGCTGATAATGTCAAAGTGATAAATGAATTCCCAACTGATTAACAAGTCGAGACATCTAAAATTACATCTTCTGAAGTAAGTTGTGATCTTATCATCAATGAAACTATCATGTGCAAAAGAAGATGGAATATCATCTGCAAAAGAGGATCTACCAACCACATGGTTTTCTGAAGAACTTGTGGAAATAGAAGAAAACATACTCGCACTGTACCAGATGCATAAGCATGCTTGTACCCAAAGGACAGAGCAAAGGGAGAACATTTATGGGTCCTAACTTAAAAGCAAAAAATTCTCCAAATCTAAGATCCAGATGGCAGGAAACTAGCAGTATAAAACCACATAGAAAGGCCCCCCAATAAATGCAAGGTAGCATTGGAAATAATATCACAAGGTCATGCACCAAAATACACACAAATAGATCCACTAGATCCTCATGAATTGAATCACTACTTTTGAAACTCAGTTACAGAAATAGGAAACAATATTAAAGCAACAAGTTCATCAGCAATGAACCTGACTGGAGCCCACTGCGAGGTGACCAGGTATTTTAATGGAGTAGTATCATGTTTACTGATGTTACAAAATATGTTTCAAAATTTTCAAATTCTAAAAGTATAGAATACTATTGGTTGTCAGATTGCATGCACCCAGTCTCTAAACCATTTGCTTTTATTTTTTTAAAAAAATTATAGAATTTGGAGTCACTCAAGGTATCAAATGTATCCCAGTTTTTAAAAAAGGGGACAAACAGCTTATCCAAAGTAAAAGAGCAGTCTCAATTGTGGCCATATTTTCAAAGATATTTGAGATGCTGCTACACACACAAATAAGCAGCTTCTTTGAACAATGGTGTCCTATGTGACAGTCAGTTTGGTTTTCACAAAAGGAGAAAAATTACAGCTTACATTTAAAAAACTATGGATCATACTAACAGATCTTGAAGAAAATAATATAGTATTACTGCTATTATCTGCCCTAAGTAGTATTTGATTCAATTCATGTTGACACTAATGAGGAAGCTGGAGTTGTATGGGATGCTTGGGAGCACATTAACTCTAATGTGTTCTTACTTAAGCAAAAGAAAATAGTTTGAATCAGAAATGTAAATTTATCCTTAATAGAAATAATTGCAGGTGTTCCACAAGGCTTTTTCTCAGACCCTTCTTCTTCATTGCAGCTATCAATCATTTGCCTAATAACATAACTCACTCTGTCATGTGTTATACAGATGATACAGTCCTACTTACCACACATCAGAGAATCTCAGGCCTGAATAAGACAACAAAAGAAACTCTTCATACAGTGTTGGACTGGTTTGCAGCTAATAAACTCCTGTGCAGTTCTGATAACACCAACAACTCTGATAGGGAATGTCTAATGAAAGAAAAAATAAGCCTGTAAAATGTTTAGGTATTTACATTGACTCCAAACTCCACTGGTAGGAACATATCAATCACATATGTGAAAAAATATCTCAGCCATCATACCTAATTTTGAAGTTAAAGGCTTTAGTGAGCTTGGATTACCTTAGTGTGACATAATTTGGACTTTACCAACCACATATGTCATACAGTCTAATTCTACACGTAAACTCCCCTCACATCAGGAATACTTTAAAAATACAAAGAAAGTGCTAAGTATAATGTGTAAAATATGTCACATGGAGCACTGTCATCCTTTTCTTTTCCAGGCTCAAAATACTCACAATTATACTTACTGCACATGTGCCTTTGCTTTGTGTTAAATATAATGTTTTGGAATTTGTTGACACCAGAACTAAGGCTACTTTAGATGTACCAAGGCACATGTTAGCAAGAACCGGAAATTCTCACAAGGCGAACAGATTCAAAACTTTCAACAAATTACCAGTCTATGTTCAGTCTATGGATCTAAAAATTTTTAAAATTTATTGGTACAGCTGGCTATCAGATCACCCATTTTACTGGTCTGTCTGGAGAGAAGCAGTGCCTAATTCCCTAGGTGGGCATCTTCCTAATCACAATCTTTTGAGAGAATTTCCTGGACCTACATTACATGCAAACAGAAATATAAGTGATGAACTTGTATCAAGTGCTTGGCACTTGTTTAAAGACAATTAATTATATAATTAAACATATCTTGAAATGTACTAAAACAGAGGCACACAGTTTACTAGGTAATGACAGCTGGTCAATGACCACTGAAGAACTAGAGGCATGTATTGCAGCTATTTATGGTCGTGGTGTGAGTGGTTGCCAAAGTGCAGACCTTCACATCTTATGGTCAGATTCCAGAGGCCTACCATTTTGTGTTGAAACAATGAGTAGAAATAGATTCTGTCAGATTATAAGATTCCTGAGGTTCCACAAGAAATCTGCATGCTCTGTACCTGTACAGCATCATAAGTTAGCATCGGTTTCTGCTGTTTGGAACAAATTAATAGAAAACCATACAATGTGTTACAAACTTGGAACTGGCATAACAATAGATGATCAGCTCTTCCCAAGTAAAACTAGGTTCTCACAATTCTAGATGTCAGTGACTGGTAAGTTTGGCCAAAAATACAGGTTAGCTGTTGATGTTGAAGCACGTGTATACTCAATAGTTTCCCTTATCTTGGTAAGGATACTGCATGATGCCAAGACAAAAGCATTTCAGGTTATGTAGTGATGCTTATTATGGAAACATTTCTGGGCAAAGGCAGAAATGTCACTTCAGACAATTACTTCACTTCACTCAAACTAGCCAAAAAATTGAAAGAAAAATCAATCTCCACTGTAGGAACAGTAAACAGAGCGAGCAGAGAAATACGACATGCTTTCAAGTCCTTGAAGAGTCCTCTGTATTCCTCAAAAGCTTTAAAATTTGATATTTCCTTGTCCGCCTATCAAGGAAAGGAAGCAAAAGATATGGTAGTAGTGTCTTCCATTCATCCTAATGTTACTATAAATACCAATGAGAAAAAACTCCACAAACTATGTGTTATTACAACAAAACAAAATTTGGTTTTGACATAGTAGACAAAATGGTGAGGCAGTATTCAGTCAAGGGCAGTGCTCTCCTTTTACAACATCCTTGGCCTCTCAGTAATAAATGCATATGTAGTGTTTAGGACTGTTATTGGGAAGGTCAAAGAAGACATTTTATTCTGCAGCTTGCAGATGAACTACACTCTATGTAAAGGAGTGCTTTACTTGTATGACCACAGAAAAGTATTAAAAGAATGAATATGAAAATGAAAACAAAATGCCACAGAAGCAATATATATATGAAGTTCTCAAATTCTGCAAATGTAGTAAAATATTTCCAAGTGCAGTGTTTATAAGAAGATGGTTTGTGGAAAACGTACTGAGGAAACTGAATACAAATGTGTGAACTGTGTAAAACAATGAAGTAGATGAAATCTCTGTGCACATGAAAACTTCAATTTTTTTATAAATTTAGAACAAAGAAAAGACTGTCACTTGCTTACACTTGTTTGGGTGTTACCAGGTTCAGTGAAATTGGTTTATGTGTCAATAAATAATATAATGTGTGTCCTTAATATTCACAAACCTGTATCTGAAATGGCTACAGATGTTGTAAACACAAAAATATAAATAAAGCTTAAATTTTGAAATAATAGTTTAGAAAATTTTTTTAAATGGTAGAGGTCATAATGACCCCTCTGGGCATTTGAGGGCAGACAAAGTGTGGGCCTTTGAGTGTTAAAGGAGAATGGACCTGTAACTTACAATGAAACTTTTCAAGGTATCACTGAATGGTTAACTCATCTGAGTTTCGGAGGTCTTCATCTGCCATTCTGCCTCCAAGTTGAAAGTTGAATGGAATGGGTTGATCATTGAATTTGTGATCAATTAGGCTGGTAAAATTTTTCAAGATCAGGTGAGACAAATTGTGAACTTATTCATTTTTTATGTACATTTTCTGATTGGGGGTTTGAGAGACTTCAGGGCAACATTTTCCTGCCTTGACTGATGCTAAGGCTGTTAATTCCAATTGTATACATGATTCATCAGTGGCCAACATCTATGAACTGGGTTTCACAGACTGTCTCTAACAGTGATGTGTCTCCAATAATCAACTGTTCACACAGCATCATTGTTAAATGCAACTTGCACACACGTCTGCATCCCTCTGAGACTGCAGACATGTGTGCAAGTTACGTTTGTGTGTGTGTGTGTGTGTGTGTGTGTGTGTGTGTGTGTGTGTCTACTGTTCACAAAGAAGCTATGATTGTGTGAATCTTTTTATTGTGCCCATCGCAACTCAGCATCTCCGCTATATGGTGAGTAGCAACTTTCTTCTCTGGTTATGTACTCTAATCAGTTTTATGAGATGCAGTACAGTGTTTGCTCAATGTGCTTGAGGCCACACTCACAAGGAATACTGTCTATTGGGTACATTTAGGATACTCAGGTAATCTTAAAATTTTACCAGGTGATGATGAGAGTGAAAATCATTTAGATGTTGCATAATTTCACTGAATCTGCCCAATAAGATTTCTCCAGCAGTATATGCTGAGGACATCAACGTTGTGTATGGTGATTCGTCACTCCACGCAACGTTTTCCGCTGTTCAATCGCCCATTGTTTATGCTCCTTACACGAAGCGGGGTGTCATTTGGCATTTACCAGTGTGATGTGTGGCTAATAAGCCACTCGACAATGAAATCCAAGTTTTCTCACCTTCCGCCTAACTGTTATAGTACTTACAATGGATCCTGATGCAGTTTGGAATCCCTGTGTGATGGTCTGGCTAGATGTCTTCCATTTATACATTACAACTCTCTCCAACTGTCGGCGGTCCCTGTCAGTCAACAGACGAGGTCGGCCTGTACGCTTTTATGCTATACATGTCCCTTCAAGTTTCCACTTCACTACCACATCAGAAACAGTGGAGCTAGGTATGTTTAGGAGTGTGTAAATTTCGCATACATTTGTTTGACACAAGTAACACCCAATCACTTGGTTACATTCAAAGTCCGTGAATTCTGCGGAGCGACCCATTCTGCTCTCTCACGATGTCTAACGCCTACTGAGGTCGCTGATGTGTAGTACCTGGCAGCTGGTGGCAACACAATGCACCTAATATGAAAAACGTATGTTTCTGGGGATGTCCGGATACTTCTGATCACGTAACGTATGACCTAGTTCCCATGTACCGAGATAGAATGACATTTTGATTTCCTGTCACACGACGAAAAATGGATATGAACTGTCTACAGTCAGCAAGGTCAACGATAGACCTAAGTTATCTATAAATCCACTATACTACTGGTATAGGCTATTTTAGCCAAGACCAATTGGTGGCCTTGTTTGAACTCAGTTGTGGACTTGTTAATCTGTTGTGTTCTAATTGCAGCTGAATTTAATGTAAGTGCTACCATTTATTGTTTTTGTGATATGAGAAGAGGGAAACTGATTTCGACACGTTCACTAACGTTATTCGGAGTTAAAAATATGTTTGCATTACTGCAACAGACTAGTTGCCCGTCTATAGCAGTTTAATGTTAGCACTTGAGTCGTTATTTAGAGGCTGGTAGAACTTAGGGCCTGGAATATTTCAGTATTTCACAAGGCAGTCGAGAGGTAAAAGTGATTGCAAATAACATTACATTAAAATCAGAGCATAAAAATACAGCTGAATTTGTCTGTGTCACCCAAAAATCAAAAATATCGCCCAAACAGCTATGGTTGCATTTCTTTAAAAATATGCTCAATATTCTAACAAAGGTTTCTTCTGCTGACTGCTTTAATTCGTCTGAACCCATTGCGCCCCGCATCCCTCTCTCCCCCTATCGTCCAACGTCTAATTACGCTCTTGTAACTCTGTAATAACTGAAGACAGCAGTTACAGTTATAATTAAATCTTAATTCATTCATGCACTATCAAATGACTAAACATGCCAAATTAAAGGAAAAACGTGCAATGTCAGAATTCAATCTTTTGTTGTGATTCATCTTACTTTACTTTAAAACAATGTACAACATCCAGTTTTTCCAAGTTCTCCGCCAACTTAGGGTAGCTCTGCATGATGAGCCGCTAAACCAGCAATCCATGGATTCGGGAGACGAGGTAGTTTGAATCCATCAGTCGGAAACCTTGAAAATGGTTTTCTGTGGTTTGCCACATTCAATTTACGAAAATGCAAGGCACAGCCACTTCTATAGGCCACATCCAGTTTTCTCCTGACAAATTCCAGTTCCCTCTGCTTAAATGGAAAGAGCTGTAACGAAAGCAAGCTGAGCATATCTTGGGACATTCCCGGCATTAAAAGCCATACTATAAATAAATGATAATCCAAAATCTCCTGATTTAGGTCCATGCACTTGTCTGCCACGACACTCTTCAACGCAGAAAATCTTCTTTCTTAAATTGCAAGAAATAACAGACGCATGGTTAAATGAGGAAACTCGAGATAGTATACGATTGAATAATTCCAGATCTTTTGCATTTCAGCCACCAAAATCTCTTCTAGCTCCTTTGTCGAACAGAGAACTCTTGATCCCTAAAGTGCTGTAGGGTAATAATCATGGTGTCCCAAAAATAAAACGCTCGTCCATTCTTAACGGTTTGCCAAAACACAGCACTTCTTAGTAATGAGATTACATCTCCATTGGTGAAAACTCAGAGATCATTGGCGAATGAAATCGCTTAGCGTCCTTTATGTGATGGAAATTTTCAGAATAAAAGAAGAACATGAGTCTCCTTAAGACAGTTTAAGAAGTCGGTGCCCCCTTCCCTTTGACAAAAATCCTGGCTACGTCCTTACAGTGTCACTATTGGCTCTTGAGCAAAAATGTTGGGCGAACACTGATACAGGTTATACATCTTTGTCTAAGGGTCAGGAAGAAGTTTTATGTCTGACAGACATCAGCAAGGAAACTAAAATCATGAAACATTAAAAACTTAACTAAAAGAATACGTTATAGACATTCTTTGTTTCATATATAAGAATATATGGACTCGAGAATACAAATTCCTGATGGCACTAACATTCAAATTAATACTTTCTCAACTTCTACAGTGTATAGCGTCTGTTAGTGTTCTGTGTAAATTTACATACAATGCTTGACAGAGAAAGTGAAGCACCCATAAGAAATAGTTGGATGCCAATGTAACTTTGTATGCGTATGAACCATCACGGGCTATGTAAATTATGTAAACGAGTTTGTGGCTTGTGCAATGGCCACCAAATTGCATTAATGATGTTTAGGTTTAGTGTTGTCATCAGGCCTGGTAGGGTATATAAGGGAATGAACAGCGTCAGATCTTGAACGCTCCTTGTGAAGGACATGGAGATGCCGTGTACTCGTGTTGTCGGCAGGTAGCAGAGTTTGGGAGGTGCCTCATTGTGGGTCGCTATTTGGCTGGTAGGTCGACTCGTGCAACATTCATAGGTACTTAGTGAGTTTCTATTTGGCTGGTGTACTTGTGCAACATTCTTATTTATGGGGGATTCGGATATGACAGTGACCCGACGTTGGACTGCATGACAACCTGAGGGCAGGCATACGTGCCGTCAAAGCTCAGGTCATTCACGTTTGTCCACCACAAGGGATGGACGGCATATTGTGCACCAAACACATCATAACACCTTCACCATCCGAGAATAAGCAATGGATTTCCTACAACGTTCAATGTCATCCTATACCATTCGTCGAAGAAAAACACCGTCCAGATTAGGAGATTACCCGCCATTGAATCGTGGTTCTACACTACGCCCCATCACAGCCGTCGACAAGTATGACGGCGACTTTCATATTACGGGTGGTAACGGTTGAGGGTAGTCTGACGACACAGTGGTACACCATGAACATCGAGCTCTCCTATATTACCTCTCATACGACAGTATCGTGACGCCATTTTTCAACAGGCGATATTCGCCCACACACGGTACGGTACTGCATGCATTATGTTGAGATACTCCCGTGGCCAGTAACACCCTCAGATCTGTCCGCTATAGAACATGTCTGGGACCAACTCGGACGTCATCATTGTCCCAAAGACAGTATACAATGTATTAAATACCAGATACAACAGTTGTGTGCCAGCTTGCCTCAGCAGAGTATAAAACTACTTTATGACAACCTGCATTACGAATCAGTACGTGCCAGAGGGGGTTCCACTTCTTACTGATGTGTAGGGCCATACTGCCTAGTTCTCTGTAACTTTGATTCGACTTTGCAGTAACTGAAATGACGTCGCGTATCTTATCATGAACGTGAAGTTTCCTGCCTATTCTGGGTGCTTCAATTTTTTGGCAGAAATGCTTCATATTTTTTGGTGTGTGCAGATACTTTGATCACATAGAGTATCCAGATGCTTTTGATCACATAGAGTACCTGGACACCCCAAAAATAGAAGTTTTTCATATTAGGTGCATTGTGCTGCCACCTACTGCGACCTCACTAGGCATTACAAATCGTGAGCGAGCAGAATGGGGAGCTCCGCAGAACTCAAGGGCTTCTAAGTGGTCAGGTAATTCAGTGTCACGTGTGTCACACGTCTGTACGCGAGATTTCCACACTCCTAAACATCTCTGGATCCAGTGTTTCCGATGTGATAGTGCAGTGGAAACGTGAAGGGACACATACAGCACAAAAGCGTACATTCCGACCTCGTCTGTTGACTGACCGCCGACAGTTGAAGAGGGCCGTAATGTGTAATAGGCAGACATCTATCCAGTCCATCACACAGGAACTCCAAACTGTATCAGGATCCACTGCAAGTACTATGACAGTTAGGCGGGAGGTGACAACACTAGGATTTCATGATCGAGCGGCTGATCATAAGCCACACATGACGCCGGTAAACGCAAAACGACGCCTCGCTTGTTGTAAGGAGCGTAAATATTGGACGACTGAACAGTGTAAAACGTTGTGTGCAGTGATGAATCACGGTACACAATGTGGTGATCCGATGGCAGAGTGTGGGTATGGCGTATGCCCAGTGAACTTCATCTGCCAGACGGTGGTATTATGGTGTGGTCGTGTTTTTCAGGGAGGGGGCTTGAACCCCTTGTTGTTTTGCGTGGCACTATCACAGCAGATGCCTACGTCGATGTTTTAAGCACCTTATTGATACCCACTGTTGAACAGCAATTCGGGAATGGCGATTGCATTTTTCAACACGATCGAGCACCTGTTCCTAAAGCACGGCCTGTAGCGGAGTGGTTACACGACAATAACATCCCCCTCATGAACTGGCCTGCACAGGGTCCTGACCTGAATCCTATATAACACCTTTCGGATGTTTTGGAACGCCGACTTCGTGCCAGGCCTTACCGACCAACACCGATACCTTCTCTTAGTGCAGCACTCCGTGAAGAATGGGCTGCTATTCACCAAGAAAGCTTCCAGTAGCTGACTGAACGTATGCCTGCCAGAGGGGAAGAAGTCATGAAGTCTACTGATGGACCAACGCCATATTGAATTCCAGCACTACCGATGGAGGGCTCCACGAACTTGTAAGTCAGTTTCAGCCAGGTGTCCGGGTACTTTTGATCACATAGTGTAGATAAGAATGGCAGTGAAGTAGTGATAGAGGCTTCATTTCTTAGAAGATATAAAGAAATTCCCATACTTATCACTGTGAGTACTTACACTATTTCTTATTGGTTGTTTGTACTGTATAGTAGTAAACTATAGTGGCCGTTCGTGGCAATTAGTGTATAATCTGCATTTCTTTGTTCTCGAAGGCTATCTTGTATAAGAATTTATGAGATAAGGCGTGTGAATGAACTAGTGAATGACGAATGAGTGCCTTAAGAGTTGTCTGACTTCTCTGGCCAGTCAAATGTCGAAGAAAATACCGTATTTAACCCCTTCAGTTATGAGGTGAGACAGTTTTCTGCTTCTGGCATCCTGGTGCCTTGTGTGTAGAACAGCGTTGGTTTCTTCCCTCCTGCCATCACTTATCAGTTAGAACGCTGTTCTTGTCGATCTGCTCCACTGCACTACGGTCCAATAGGCGACTCTGGTTCAAATGGCTCTGAGCACTATGAGACTTAACATCTGAGGTCATCAGTCCCCTAGAACTTTTTTTTTTTTTTTGGTCATCAGTCTACTGACTGGTTTGATGCGGCCCGCCACGAATTCCTTTCCTGTGCTAACCTCATCTCAGAGTAGCACTTGCAACCTACGTCCTCAATTATTTGCTTGACGTATTCCAATCTCTGTCTTCCTCTTCAGTTTTTGCCCTCTACAGCTCGCTCTAGTACCATGGAAGTCATTCCCTCATGTCTTAGCAGATGTCCTATCATCCTGTCCCTTCTCCTATCAGTGTTTTCCACATATTCCTTTCCTCTCCGATTCTGCGTAGAACCTCCTCATTCCTTACCTTATCAGTCCACCTAATTTTCAACATTCGTCTATAGCACCACATCTCAAATGCTTCGATTCTCTTCTGTTCCGGTTTTCCCACAGTCCATGTTTCACTACCATACAATGCTGTACTCCAGACGTACATCTTCAGAAATTTCTTCCTCAAATTAAGGCCGGTATTTGATATTAGTAGACTTCTCTTGGCCAGAAATGCCTTTTTTGCCATAGAGAGTCTGCTTTTGATGTCCTTCTTGCTCCGTCCGTCATTGGTTATTTTACTGCCTAGGTAGCAGAATTCCTTAACTTCATTGACTTCGTGACCATCAGTCCTGATGTTGAGTTTCTCGCTGTTCTCATTTCTACTACTTCTCATTACCTTCGTCTTTCTCCGATTTACTCTCAAACCATACTGTGTACTCATTAGACTGTTCATTCCGTTCAGCAGATCATTTAATTCTTCTTCACTTTCACTCAGGATAGCAATGTCATCAGCGAATCGTATCATTGATATCCTTTCACCTTGTATTTTAATTCCACTCCTGAACCTTTCTTTTATTTCCATCATTGCTTCCTCGATGTACAGATTGAAGAGTAGGGGCGAAAGGCTACAGCCTTGTCTTACACCCTTCTTAATACGAGCACTTCGTTCTTGATCGTCCACTCTTATTATTCCCTCTTCGTTGTTGTACATATTGTATATGACCCGTCTCTCCCTATAGCTTACCCCTACTTTTTTCAGAATCTCGAACAGCTTGCACCATTTTATATTGTCGAACGCTTTTTCCAGGTCGACAAATCCTATGAAAGTGTCTTGATTTTTCTTTAGCCTTGCTTCCATTATTAGCCGTAACGTCAGAATTGTCTCTCTCGTCCCTTTATTTTTCCTAAAGCCAAACTGATCGTCACCTAGCGCATTCTCAATTTTCTTTTCCATTCTTCTGTATATTATTCTTGTAAGCAGCTTCGATACATGAGCTGTTAAGCTGATTGTGCGATAATTCTCGCACTTGTCAGCTCTTGCCGTCTTCAGAATTGTGTGGATGATGCTTTTCCGAAAGTCAGATGGTATATCGCCAGACTCATATATTCTACACACCAACGTCAATAGTCGTTTTGTTGCCACATCCCCCAATGATTTTAGAAATTCTGATGGAACGTTATCTATCCCTTCTGCCTTATTTGACCGTAAGTCCTCCAAAGCTATTTTAAATTCCGGTTCTAATACTGGATCCCCTATCTCTTCTAAATCGACTCCTGTTTCTTTTTCTATCACATCAGACAAATCTTCACCCTCATAGAGGCTTTCAATGTATTCTTTCCACCTATCTGCTCTCTCCTCTGCGTTTAACAGTGGAATTCCCGTTGCACTCTTAATGTTACCACCGTAGCTTTTAATGTCACCAAAGGTTGTTTTGACTTTCCTGTATGCTGAGTCTGTCCTTCCGACAATCATATCTTTTTCGATGTCTTCACATTTTTCCTGCAGCCGTTTCGTCTTAGCTTCCCTGCACTTCCTATTTATTTCATTCCTCAGCGACTTGTATTTCTGTATTCCTGTTTTTCCCGGAACATTTTTGTACTTCCTCCTTTCATCAATCAACTGAAGTATTTCTTCCATTACCCATGGTTTCTTCGCAGCTACCTTCTTTGTACTTATGTTTTCCTTCCCAACTTCTGTGATGGCCCTTTTTAGAATGACCATTCCTCTTCAACTGTACTGCCTACTGCGCTATTCCTTATTGCTGTATCTATAGCGTTAGAGAACTTCAAACGTATCTCGTCATTTCTTAGTACTTCCGTATCCCACTTCTTTGCGTATTGGTTCTTCCTGACTAATGTCTTGAACTTCAGCCTACTCTCTATCACTACTGTATTGTGATCTGAGTCTATATCTGCTCCTGGGTACGCCTTACAATCCAGTATCTGATTTCGGAATCTCTATCTGACCATGATGTAATCTAATTGAAATCTTCCCGTATCTCCCGGCCTTTTCCAAGTATACCTCCTCCTCTTGTGATTCTTGAACAGGGTATTCGCTATTACTAGCTGAAACTTGTTACAGAACTCAATTAGTCTTTCTCCTCTTTCATTCCTTGTCCCAAGCCCATATTCTCCTGTAACCTTTTCTTCTACTCCTTCCCCTACAACTGCATTCCAGTCGCCCATTATTAGTTTTTCGTCCCCCTTTACCTACTGCATTACCCTTTCAATATCCTCATACACTTTCTCTATCTGTTGATCTTCAGCTTGCGACGTCGGCATGTATAACTGAACTATCGTTGTCGGTGTTGGTCTGCTGTCGATTCTGATTAGAACAACCCGGTCACTGAACTGTTCACAGTAGCACACCCTCTCTGCCCTACCTTCCTATTCATAACGAATCCTTCACCTGTTATACCATTTTCTGCTGCTGTTGATATTACCCGATACTTATCTGACCAGAAATCCTTGTCTTCCTTCCACTTCACTTCACTGACCCCTGCTATATCTAGATTGAGCCTTTACATTTCCCTTTTCAGACTTTCTAGTTTCCCTAACACGTTCAAGCTTCTGACATTCCACGCCCCGACTCGTAGAACGTTATGCTTTCGTTGATTATTCAATCTTTTTCTCATGCTAACCTCCCCCTTGACAGTCCCCTCCCGGTGATCCGAATGGGGGACTCTTCCGGAATCTTTTGCCAATGGAGAGATCATCATGACACTTCTTCAATTACAGGCCACATGTCCTGTGGATGCACGTTACATGTCTTTAATGCAGTGGTTTCCATTGCCTTCTGCATCCTCATGTCGTTGATCATTGCTGATTCTTCCGCCTTTAGGGGCAATTTCCCACCCCTACGACAAGAGAGTGCCCTGAACCTCTATCCGCTCCTCCGTCCTCTTTGACAAGGCCGTTGGCAGAATGAGGCTGACTTCTTATGACGGAAGTCTTCGGCCGCCAATGCTGATTATTTATCAAAATTTAGGCAGTGGCGGGGATCGAACCCGGGACCGAAGACGTTTTGATTATGAATCAAAGACACTACTCCTAGAACTTAGAACTACTTAAACCTAACTAACCTACCGACATCACACACATCCAAGGATTCGAACCTGCGACTCTGGATATTGAATAGCGTTCCAGTGACAGTGTGGTACGAAAACCACTGTGCAGTTGCAACCAAACCCGTCGACGGTGTAGGTTACCTGTGCCAATAAAATGTTCAGAACATCGCTTATCCTTCTACAAAACATCTCCTTAACCACAATGTTTAATGCTTTCAGCTTCGATTAAACCCCTAAAAGCTAGATGTACAAAGGAAAAATATGCAGGAAGACAACTACCAAATGACATGGTCAAGGTTGAGCCCGTGGGGCTGCGGTTGCTGTCATGTAAGTACACAGATCATGCGAAAGAGAGAAAATACAGTTTTAATTATTCTATTACTATGCAAATTAATGCTGACATTTGGAAGATATTGTACTGATACACGTGATAAGGCTAGTCGGCCTCCTCTATTATCTTATATTATACATTCACATAAGAAACTACTCCATGTATATGCTGATTACTTTACACATAACTCAAAATCGGCGTCCAGAGTCTCTCTTACTTGGCATTTAAGGAGAGATTTTCTAAATTTTAATGTATTTACTATGCTCGACCTCTGATTATTACAGAAAACTGAAGGGAGTCATAACAACAATGTTCCGCTTTCGTGTACCGTTGGAAAATATTCTGCCTTTGATCTTGGTAAGCATAACAAATAAACATTATTGCGTAAGAATGGCTCACACTACTACGTGTTGTTTACATAGACATCTAGCAACGTTGGTTCCATGGGCTAGGATATGTGATGTCGATATGATTCGTGGATTCTTGAGGCGAAGCTTTATATTCTGAAGTGTCAACCTGGTGACAAACTGGCCTAGTGTGTCATATTTCTATGAACGATGGCTGCTGCGTTACCTGTAAATTGAAAGACGACGTTATTAAAATAGTACACATGTTACTATATTGATTACGTATTTCTAATATTAACATTCATAAGTATAATCATTTCTATAATGTCACGTCAGCATTGTAATCATTTTTCTGTTACATATGAAAATAGCCAACAGGATTATCTGAGCAGCTGATGTGAAGAATCGCATTGTGACGTTAATTTTGTTGAGAAGAGGTGTCGCCACTAGTCACAGATGGTACTGAATGCAGTTTCCAGCACACGCACCTGCCCCTGCCCATTTCGTCTTTGCTGAATCGAAACTCCTTTCTGCTTCTTTGAGGAACAACTCTGTAGATAGCAGATATCTGAATCTGGTTGGAGATAGCACTGTCAGCGTCATGCCTGCCTTGTTGGTGAATACTCGGGTAATGACCACCTCACACAGAGCTCTATCAAATAATCACCCACTGATTTGGACTTTCTGATACGTTAATGGTGTTTAGAAAGTCCTTTCTTGGTCTCCTCAATAATTAGCTAATATTTAGATCCCGGTACCCAGAGTCTGTGAGATTCGTGGGAACGGCTCTGTCTGAAGCTGTGAAAATTCACATTTGTAGTCCTGGTTATAACATGGCACTACTCACTCCAGTAAACAGTCTTTGAGTTGTTCTTAAGACTTCCAAGTAGAAGCGATAGTGGTTTGATGAACCATAATGTTATCCAGCCATTCCTGGACTTAGTTTCAAGGTTTAAACATCTAACTGGCTGAATAGCACCCAGTTCATCTCTGTAAGCACTTATTTAGTTTGCTTCCTTTCAGTTACTGTGTCATCCTCTAGGTATACCCAGGTCGAGGATCGCTTACTGACCAGTCTTAATAGTACTGAGGGATCGTACCCAAAGACTGATAGAGGAAGATAACCCTCTTAGCAAAGTGGAAGTAAATTTCAGGTTCATGTGTAAGATTTTTAATTCTAGTATCTTTAGGTATAGTACGGTAGTAAGTGGTGGCAAAGGCCCATAGCACATTTTATGAATTAAAGGCTTCACATACGTGTTGAAGTATCTGATGTCAACCAACTGCCTTGTAGTCCATGGTTTCTTGCATATCTGGTAACAGAGCAAAGAATTTCTCCATATGGCATATACACTGCTGAAACTATGGTGGAGCAAAAGACAGGTGTGAATGGGATTCATTATCTACAAATATGACCATACTCTTTCGTTCAGAGGCATCATTAGCTTAAAATTTTCACAGAGACACAAAAAATCAAGAGCACAACTATCTCCGCATGAATTCTGACCATATATGTGTTCCGTTCCAAAGCAGAGTTTTCCATTGCGGTTGCTCCAAATTTGCACAATAGTATTTCGGGAAAACAACTTCACCCCTCTTATATTTAAGTACTATCAGCATACAGGTTGCAGTTTCGAATGAGTTGTGCCACCAATTGCTATCTTTGCAGCGCATATCTGAAATATTTCAAGATTTGCTGTAATTTAAGATTGATAATGATTCAAGACGTCAGAGAACACTCTAGGTATCTTCACACTAGAACCTTCTATTCGACTATCTCCACAGATTCACTTCCTGTTCTCAGAAACCAATCCCACAAATCTTGACCCTCCATTCACCTTGTAGGACTATATATAATATTTTGTACCTTCATTCCATTACTTGTTTGATCATTAAATACACTTCTGGCCACTTAAACTGCAACACCGTAAAGGCGACAGGTAACAATCGTTACATTGCCATGGAGAGAACTACGAGTACATGGTTGGACTTACACGGAGGTAACAGAAGTCATGGAATACCTCCTTGTATCTAGTCGGGTCTCCATTTTCCGGCGTAGTGCGGCTCCTCGACGCGGCTTGGGGTCAAGAAGTTCTTGAATGCCCCTGCAGAAATAGTCATGCTCCTTCTATAGGCTGTCATGGTTGTGAAAACATTGCCGGAGTAGGATTTTGTGCACAAACTGACCTCTCGATTATGTCCCAGGTCGGACAACCTGGATGGGGAAATCATTCACTCGAACTGTCCAGAATGTTCTCCAAACCGATTGCGAGCAATTGTGGTCCATGCACATGACGTATTGCCAACCACAAAAATTCCATCGACATTTTGGAACACGAAGTCCATGAATGACTGCAAATGGTCTCCAAGCAGCCGAAAATAACGATTTACAGTCATTTATCAGTTCATTTAGACCAGAGAAACCACTGCATTCCATGTTACCACAGCGCACACCATTATGGAGCGACCGCCAGCCTGCGTAGTGCCCTGTTGACATCCTGGGTCCATGGCTCCAAGGGATCCGCGCCAGACTCGAACTCTGCTTTCACCTCTTACCAACCAAAATCGGGAATTATCTGACCAGACCAGTTTTCCAGTCGTCTAGGGTCCAACCGATATGGTCACGAGCCCGGAACAGCCGCTGCAGCCGATGTCGGAATGTTAGTAAAGGCACTCGCGTCTGTTGCCAGACCTCATTAACATCAAATTTCGCCGCACTGCCCCAAAGGATCCGTTCGTCGTAGGCCCCACATTGTTTTCTGTGGTTATTTCACTCACTGTTCATTGTCTATTAATATTGACAACTCAAAGCAAACTCCACTGCTCTCGACCGATAAGTGAAAGCTGTCGGCCACTGCGTTGTGTGTGGTGAGCTATTAGTAATGCCTGAAATTTGGTATTCCCGCATTTTTGACACTGTTGATCCCGGAATATTGAATTCCCTAACGATTTCCGAAATGGAATGTCCCTTGCGTCTAGCTCCAACAAACATTTCGTATTTGAAGTCTATTAATGCCCGTCATGCGGCCGTAGTCACGACTGCAACTTTTTCATATGAATCACCTGAGTGGAAGTGACAGCTCCACCAATGCACTGCCCTTTATACCCTGACTACCAGATTCTATCGGCATCTGTATGTGCACATATCGCTATCCCATGACTTTTGTCACCTTAGTGCATAAATGATTAGCATTTCAGCGCAATCGTACAGAATATGTACTAGTGAAGGTATCTATATTCTGTGTAGGAAATATTGTACAGCGGGTTTGTTATTCAGAAATCTAGCTGAAATGTCAGTTGTTCGTAGGAACATAAGGAGAAATGTCTATCGGCGTGTGTCGGATTTCGATAGCAGCAAGATTGTCGCCTATCATGACTGCTGTTTATCGTTCCGTGATACTGCTGGTCGCATTTGTTGGGGTCCGACCATTGTCATCCGGACACAGAATCAATGGTTTCAGGAATGCCACAGTTTCGTGCAGGATCTCGACTGCCCTATACAACTGTTGCCTGTGGGCATAGACTTTCGAGCGTTCTGCCGTGCAGGCTCGTACAAACATGTTACATATCTTGAGTCAGGAATTGGGTTTATGTACAACTAAACAAATATCCTCATAAAAAATCCAACGACGTCTCGACTTCTGGAACACCACGGACTGCCAGCATGGAAACCTCGAAGATAGGTCCCAGCCTTCGACTTTATAACGTCAGAAGTATAACGGTGTTGTCCAAATTTCCAGCTATGAGAACCAGAGATGCTCGTATTACGGACACACTGGTGCGACACACGATCGCGCCAAGCGTTTATTGTGTATTATAGTGTCGAACGGAATCTAGCAAAGTTCACTCACCCCTGAGCCTTCGGACGAGGATAGGTACATCTTGTTGCTGTATGCAGCAACTGGACTCATCTGAAAACAAGTTATGTTGACACGCCTGTCACTGGTGTGGTGATGGCTGTCGGCATGTCTATTCACACTGCAGCGTCAAAAGTAGTGCTGAGAATTCGTGATGTTCCAGATGTCGTCATAGTGTCCGTAAAGACGAAGTCCGTCATCCCATAATTAGTTGTCTTCCTGGGCAAAGACAAGACTGTGGTGCACACATTGAAAAACAGCGAGCACGAGAGCCAGGAACATTAAATATATTAGTCTCGACAGTTATCCTTATAAGGGTAACACTGAGAACGTATCATAGCACTGTCTTAATTGCAATCGTGGGATACTGCGCGAGTGCTTACGACCGCAGACTTCTGCTTGTGACAACAGCAAGGATAATTAACAGGGTGCCAGTTGAGACGTTGCAAGTAATACGTAAACGAGGAGGTTCACATATTTTCTGCCAAATATAAAAGGAAGACTCTGAATGAAGCACCTAAGTTCCGCAAGAGATCTTACACACTTCTTGATGGGTCATCGGCCTATGTCGCTTTAACTTCCCTCCCCCTGAAATGCAAGTTAAATTATTAGGACTGAACAATATACAGTTACTTGAATGGAAAGTTTTGGGCGAGAGAAGTCGCTTCCCCAATATTTTTGCACAATATCTCCCACGCTTCCAGGTAGGAATTTTGTTGTTCTTTTGATTTATCAAATCTATAAAACAAGATAATTAGGAGTTGCACTTCATAAGCACATTCTGTCTGACCCTCCGTGTCGAAGTAAGCTCCTGGAATAAAATCTCTGTGGCTACGTAATTCCGGCGATCGTCGACTCTGAAAATTCTTAAAATAATTATAGGCACAATCGTACGCCGTGGGGAAGTCCGTCTTGGCTGTTATGACGTACTCTCTCTGGACCATGGGAATCAGTGTCCAAGTTGCGCATTAATTTCGATAAAGTCCAGAGTTTAATCTCTTAAAATAGAGTGTAAACAATCGTGGTGCAAGCTCTACTGACTTCCCAGGATACGAAATTCACAACGAGTTACGATACAACAAAGAATTCCGAGCCACAGGCGAGGGAGAATTTAAAATAACCAAAGAACTGAAGGTACCTTTTCCATTCATGAAATTATATTTTTCCATAAATGTTATTCCTAACTACATTTCCGAATACATCACCCTCTTGTATGAGATTATACGTCAACATAATTAATCCAGTAACATTCAATATTCAAAATGGCGGCTTAGAATTATGCCGGTAATTACACCTCCCCTGCGGTCCTACTCTCTGCAATTCTCAATGAGAAGTAATCAGTCCATTGTACACGTAATGTTCCACATTATAGCCATAGAGTAGAAGTATCTCTGGAGTGAGCATTGCGTCCTGCGCATGTTGTCAACATTAAATTGAAATTGTCACGTGATCTAGGAACGACGTCGATTGTTTAGCGCCAATTCGCGTCCGCCATCAGGTAACGTCACGCCTCGTCACATAACACCAAAACATTCTACAATACCTTCCGAATGGAGGCATTCGCACAGGTCGTCAACGGAAAGTATCGTCATTTCACGGTACGTCAAGGTCTCTCGGGAAGAGAATTTTAACGGTACCAGTCTGTTAACATCTTAAGTTAACCTATTTTCGCCGCGCTTATTCTCCTTGTTGTTGTTGTTGTTGTTGTTGTTGTTGTTGTCTTCAGTCCTGAGACTGGTTTGATGCAGCTCTCCATGCTACCCTATCCTGTGCAAACTTCTTCATCTCCCAGTACTTACTGCAACCCACATCCTTCTGAATCTGCTTAGTGTATTCACCTCTTGGTCTCCCTCTACGATTTTTACCCTCCGCGCTGCCCTCCAATGATTTGTGATCCCTTGATGCCTCAGAACATGTCCTACTAATCGGTCCCTTATTTTTGTCAAGTTGTGCCACATACTCCTCTTATCCCCAATTCTATTCAATACTTCATCATTAGTTATGTGGTCTACCCATCTAATCTGCAGCATTCTTCTGTAGCACCACATTTCAAAAGCTTCTATTCTCTTCTTGTCCAGACAATTTATCGTCCATGTTTCACTTCCATGCATGGCTACACTCCATACAAATACTTTCAGAAACGACTTCCTGACACTTAAATCTATACTCGATGTTAACAAATTTCTCATCTTCAGAAACGCTTTCCTTGCCATTGCCAGTCTACATTTTATATCTTCTTTATATTGTCCTCAAGTACATCGCCCTTAACTGCCACCTTTCTGCTTTCCCTTCTTTGCTTAGAACTGGGTTTCCATCTGAGCTCTTGATATTCATACAAGTGGTTCTCTTATCTCCAAAAGTCTCTTTAATTTTCCTGTAGGCAGTATCTATCTTACCCCTAGTGAGATACGCCTCTACATCCTTACATTTGTCCTCTAGCCATCCCTGATTAGCCATTTTGCACTTCCTGTCGATCTCATTTTTGAGACGTTTGTATTCCTTTTTGCCTGCTTCATTCACTGAATTTTTATATTTTCTCCTTTCGTCAGTTAAGTTCAATATTTCTTCTGTTACCCAAGGGTTTCTACTAGCCCTCGTCTTTTTACCTACTTGATCCTCTGCTGCCTTCACTACTTCATCCCTCAGAGCTACCCATTCTTCTACTGTACTTCTTTCCCCCATTCCTGTCAATTGTTCCCTTATGCTCTCCCTGAAACTATGTACAACCTCTGGTTCTTTCAGTTTATCCAGGTCCCATCTCCTTATATTCCCACCCTTTTGCAGTCCACATCTGCCCATGGAAATGTCTTACAATTTAAAACCTGGTTCCTAAATCTCTGTCTTATCATTATATAATCTATCTGATACCTTGTAGTATCTCCAGGATTCTTCCATGTATGCAACCCCTTTCATGATTCTTGAACCAAGTGTTAGCTATGATTAAGTTATGCTCTGTGCAAAACTCTACCAGGCGGCTTCCTCTTTCATTTCTTAGCCCCAATCCATATTCACCTACTATGTTTGCTTCTCTCCCTTTTCCTACTCTCGAATTCCATCGTCTCACTTCACTACCTGAATAATTTCTTTTATCTCATCATACATTTCTTCAATTTCTTCATCATCTGCAGAGCCAGTTGGCATATAAACTTGTACTACTGTAGTAGGCGTGGGCTTTGTGTCTATCTTGGCCACAATAACGCGTACGCTATGCTGTTTCTAGTAGCTTATCCGCACTCCTATTCTTTTATTCATTATTAAACCTACTCCTGCATTACCCCTATTTCATTATGTGTTTATAACCCTGTATTCACCTGACCAAAAGTCTTGTTCCTCCTGCCACCGAACTTCACTAATTCCCACTATATCTAACTTTAACCTATCCATTCCCCTTTTTAAATTTTCTAATCTATCTGCCCGGTTAAGGGATCTGACATTCCGCGCTCCGATCTATAGAATGCCAGTTTTCTTTTTCCTGATAATGACGTCCTCTTGAGTAGTCCCCGCCCAGAGATCCGAATGGGGGACTATTTTACCTCCGGAATATTTTACCCAAGAGGACGCCATCATTATTTATCCATACAGTAAAGCTGCATGCCTTCGGGAAAAATTACGACCGTAGTTTCCCCTTGCTTTCAGCCGTTCGCAGTACCAGCACAGCAAGGCCGTTTTGGTTAATATTGCAAGGCCAGGTCAGTCAATCATCCAGACTGTTGCCCCTGCAACTACTGAAAAGGCTGCTGCCACTCTTCAGGAACCACACGTTTGTCTGGCCTCTCAACAGATACCCCCCCCCCCCCCCCCCCCGTTGTGGTTGCACCTACGGTATGGCCATCTGTATCGCCGAGGCACTCAAGCCTCCACACCAACGGCAAGGTCCATGGTTCATGGGGAAGTTATTCTCCTTATAACAGTGGATTTTGTACTGTTGTATCTTCATAATCTTTATATTTTTAAGTAACGCTTTGTTTTAGTGACAAATTGGAGCTGTTCCATGACGACTGGGATATTTTTTCCACTTTCTTACACAACCGAGGTCATATATCTGAAGGCAAAAAGTTATTTAGGTTTTACGATAACACAACGGCGCAAATTCCACCATATGGCATTTTAAGCAAAAAAGTCAGCTTTAATGAAGGAGTAAAATACAGTTGTTTATGACGTTATTAATTTTGTCGTTAGCTCCTCAGTTCTGATACTACACTCTAACATTTTATGCATATTAGGGATGGTGACTCAAAACCCTAATTTCGCCGTTCATTACTGTGTTAAGTGACTTGACGAGATGTGACATGAAAGACATTGTAAATGCATGCTGACGTGCAGCTTCTGTGACCTCATGCTCGTTCATTTTTCTCTTCAAAGCTAAGAGCCCAATTTATTTCAAATATCAAGCGTAAACTGCTATGGTGCCTGCAAAACGTCTATACTAAATCCACAGCACTTACGAAGGGAATCTGTCTTTACTAGCGAAATGACAACATTCAAAATCTATAGGACAAATGTCGGACAAATCTACGGCGTCCCGAGATCGCGTGACCATTGTGGCAACGTATGTTGACAACACAAAATCAATTCTGGGCTTCTGAATGCTCACTCCAGAGATATTTCTCCTTCTTCTTCGGTTATCAACCCACAGGTTGGTTGGCAGCAGCACGCCATTCCGTTCTTTTGTCAGCTTTCTTCTTCATATCTGCATAGGTCTGGCACCCGATGTCATTTATTACTTGTTGAATGTAGGTTAATCTAGGTCGTCCTCGGCGAGTTCTTCCTTCAATGATTCCTTCTAATATTCTCTTAATGAAATTGTTATGCCGTAAAATGTGACCTATGAAGGTTATTCTTCTTTTCTGTATATTTCGCCAAAGAGATCTGTTTTCTTTCACTCTTCTGAGGACATCTTCGTTTGTAGCCTTGTCTCGCCAGCTGATTTTTTCCATTCTCCGGTAGCACCACATTTCGAATGCCTCTAATCTTCTCTTTTCTTCTTTTCCACAAGTCCAAGTTTCACATCCGTAAAGGGCTGTACTCCACACATAGGTTTTCATGACTCTCTTTCTTACGTCTAAACTAACATTTCTACTCGTCAGTAAGTTTCTTTTTCCATTGAATGCTATTTTGGCAAGTTGTATTCTGTTTTTAATGTCACTTTTGCTCCTTCCATCTGCTGTTATTTTGCTACCTAAGTAGTTAAATTCTGTAACCTGCCCTAGTTTCTCTCCCTTTATTGTTATTCGTATGGGTTCATTGTAGTTCAGGGCGCCACTCACCATCACTTTAGTCTTTTTCTTATTTAATTTCATTCCATACTGTTCTTTTAAGGTGTTTTCCATTTCATTGAGTGCGGCTTCTAAATCTTCTTTCCTTTCTGTAATTATGGCGATATCATCTGCATATCGCAACATATCTATTTTCATTCCGTTAAGTTTTATTCCTACTTCAATATTCTCTCTTATTTTGTCTATTGCTTCTTGGATATATGCGTTGAAAATTACTGGAGATAGTGGGCATCCCTGTCTCACTCCTTTCCTTATTCTTGCTGTTTCTTCTTTGTTTTCCTTCTTAACTAAGGCTGTTTCATTTTGGTATATTTTAAAGATTATCCTTCTATCATTATATTTCAGACCAGCCTTCTTCAGAATTCTAAACATTTCTGGCCATACAACATTGTCAAATGCCTTTTCGAGGTCTACGAAGGCTATAAATACTTGTTTGTTTTTGGAAATTTGTTTCTCAATTATTAGTCTTAAAGATAAGATTGCTTCCCTCGTCCCTACACCGCTTCTAAAACCGAATTGGTCTTCACTTAGAGTGCTATTCAATTGGTTTTCAACTCTTTTCAAAATTATTCTTATTAGAATTTTTGATGCGTGTGAAAGAAGACTGAGTGTTCGATGGTTTTCACAGTCCATAGTAGATGCTTTCTTAGGTATGGGGAATATGATGCATTTTTGATAGTCTTCAGGAACTTCACCTGTTTTGTATATTTTCTGTATGAGTTGCAGTAATGTAGCTTTCATTTTGTCTCCTGATTTCTTAATTAGTTCAGAAGGTATATCATCAACACCTGCCGCTTTATTATCTGGTAGTTCTTTTAGTGCTTTTTCAAATTCATCTTTCAGAATTGTGTCCCCTAGTTCTTCTTTCTCTACTTCTTCGCTTAATTCTATCATATTATCTGTTAGAGGGTCTCCTTGATATAGCTCTTCAATGTATTCTTGCCATCTCTTCAGCGTGTCATATCCAAATAGTACCTTGCCCTCTTTGTTCTTTATAGTTCCTGAAGATTTTACTTTCCGTTTAGCAAAGTTTTGTTTTATTGTTCTGTAGGCCAAGTCAGTTTTTCCTTTAACCATGTTTTCCTCCACCTCTTTACAAATGCTGTTGAGGTAATTTTCTTTTGCTTTCCTAGATTCTCTGTTTATTTGGTTTCTACTCTATGATTATAGCCACAGAGTTTTATATCAAGAATCAGAGATAAAATGTCTCTCGCAGTCGTAGAATTCCATGAGTCAGATAAAGCATTTGTGCAGTTACTGTACCAATAGAGTTAGTGGGCTTATTATCAATATCTCGAAGTCTTTTCGTGGACCATAATAAACGACGTGGATGCTGAATTCAATATCCAAAATAGTCACTCAAAACATTCAGAAAGAAACTCGAAAACTGTTGGTAAAAATGGACCAATTAAGAAATACAACCGGACACCTAGAATATGGTGGAACAGTTAAACCTCGAGAGTGACAGAGTGGGAGTTCCCATAGTCATAACAAGGAATTAAATGGATTAAAGAAAATCACGTAGCAATCACGATATTACGCTTAAAGGATGGCAACAGCCTAAATTACTAATAAAGCGAACTGAAATAAAATCATGTTAAATACTATAAACGAAGTAAGTCCAGCCGCCAAAGGCGGAAGCACTTCTAAGCAAAGAAGAAGAAGAAAGGCTTTACACCAAAAATGAAATGGGAAAAAGACATGCTATCTGGGAAAATGAGAAGGTGATAATGCGTTGAGAGAAAGAAAGGTAGATCTTCGTCAACACTGCCGACGGTATTTGAAGAAAAGCTTGGCTAGTCCATTACTCCATCAATCAACCACCGTCCACAACACTACGAGAGGAGCGGCAGAAGATCGAGAAGCAGCGCAGCAAAGGCAACTCAAGTCAACAGTTGCGGCAGAAGAACTACCAACACCGAAAGCGCAGCATTCGCAATAACGCCCGAGAAGCGTGGGCCGTGTTATGTCACCCAGCAAACCAGAACCAGGGTGGAGTGAATTGGCGTGTGGTTGTGCCTCTTACCAGCAACAGTGATGTTCCCTTTTAAAAGGGGGTTCGTCCCTGCAATCAGGGAGCCAACAAACAACGGAAGAAGCAGATAGAAGCACAATGTACTCCGTAGAGTGCAAGGAACCGACTTGGTGTGTCTATAGAATTGGGAGCGATGGAGTGCTGGAGGGGATTGTCGAATGTGACAGACTGGAACTGATGTTATAATATTGTATGTGTAGTTTTTATTCGTGCAAGAAATAGTGATTCTGCTCCTTTATTATTCTAAATAATAATAATAATAATTATTATTATTATTATATTCATAGCAGAAACAGTTATGGTGACGTGAGGTAGTATTGTGAATGATAAAATTAAATATTAATGTATACTCTATAACTTGTGTAAGAATCAATACACCTGTTTTCAAATTATAGATAGCAGGCTATAAGGTATTGGAATAAAAAATAAATAACTGTATATCTGCATGGGTAATTGTCTAGCAGCAAACAAACCCAATTCCTGACCCGAGGTACGTGACGCGGCTGTACTATCTTGCACGGTCCAATGAACAGTATCTCAGTTCTCTCAGGTGCTAGCTGTGTAGGGCCAGTGAGATTCTGCATGGCGTTTGCCCCTCCTAAAGCGATCATGAGCACGTTCACATGGCATTCGGGTATCCAAGCAAACCAGCAATGTGAGTGTAAAAATCAAGAGTCATGTGGCAGTAACACTGAATAAAATATTCTCGGGTTTACAGCCACGTCAGGTAGCTAACACGTTCTGAGCTTTGGACCAAGCACTCCTTGACCACTGTCAAGTGGAATGAGACTTACTGCACTTCACGAAGGTCAAGGAACGCTTGGTCGAAAGCTCATAGTATTTCAACCACTTGACCTGGCTGACAGCATGAGAACACTTTACCCAGCAATACGAGTACCTCAGAAGAAGAAGCTTTTGTCCCCATAGGCTCTCATAATGCCACCATCAAATTTCTAATCATTAACCATACTGGTAAATATTTCTTCTTCTCAGTCGAAGCGTGCATGAACTTCTCATACACAACCCAACGCGACTCCTGGATGACAAACCTACGGCATTAACTTCCGGTCCATGCAGAGTGAGGACCAACTCTTTATGGTTACACTGAAATGCCGAGCATTTGCATGTCGGAATATGCAAATCCGACAATTGGAGCCTGTCGTCTTCATGGAGTTACCATTTTAATGTTCAACACTGTATACTAAATTGCCACAAGGATCGGAATCGTGGGTATACAGCATCTTTTATCTAATGAAAGTAAATTAATACTCTGGTAGAACAGGATTCCAAATTCGAGATATACAGGGTGGTCCATTGATAGTGACCGGGCCAAATATCTCACGAAACAAGCATCAAACGAAAAAACTACAAAGAACGAAACTCGACTAGCTTGAAGGGGGAGATGGCGCTATGGTTGGCCCGCTAGATGGCACTGCCGTACGTCAAAAGGATATCAACTGCGTTTTTTTTAAAAATAGGAACCCCCATTTTTTATTACATATTCGTGTAGTACGTAAAGAAATATGAATGTTTTAGTTGGACCACTTTTTTCGCTTTGCGATACATGGCATTGTAATAGTCACAAACATATGGCTCACAATTTTAGACGAACAGTTGGTAACAGGTAGGTTTTTTAAATTAAAATGCAGAACGTAGGTACGTTTGAACATTTTATTTCGGTTGTTACAATGTGATACATGTACCTTTGTAAACTTATCATTTCTGAGAACGCATGCTGTTGCAGCGTGTTTACCTGTAAATACCACATTAATGCAATAAATGCTCAAAATGATGTCCGTCAACCTCAATGCATTTGAAAATACGTGTAACGACATTCCTCTCAACAGCGAGTAGTTCCTTTTCCTCAATTTTCGCACATGCATTGACAATACGCTGACGCACGTTGTCAGGCGTTGTCGGTTGATTACGATAGCAAATAACCTTCAACTTCCCGAACAGAAAGAAATCCGGTGACGTCAGATCCGGTAAACTTGCAGGCCATGGTATGGTGCTTCGACGACAAATCCACCTGCCATGAAATATGCTGTTCAATACCGCTTCAACCGCACTCGAGCTATGTGCCGAACATCCATCATGTTGGAAGTACATCGCCATTCTGTAATGCAGTGAAACATCTTGTAGTAACAACAGAAGAACATTACGTAGGAAATCTGCATACATTGCACCATTTAGATTGCCATCGATAAAATGGGAGCCAATTATCCTTCCTTCCATAATGCTTGTTCAAATGTTCAAATGTGTGTGAAATTCTATGGGACTTAACTGCTAAGGTCATCAGTCCCTAAGCTTACCCACTACTTAACCTAAATTATCCTAAGGACAAACACACACACCCATGCCCGCGGGAGGACTCGAACCTCCGCCGGGAGCAGCCGCACAGTCCATGACTGCAGCGCCTCAGACCGCTCGGCTAATCCTGCGCGGCTTCCATAATGCCGCACCATACAATAACCCGCCAAGGTCGCTGATGTTCCACTTGTCGCTGCCATCGTGGATTTTCCGTTGCCCAAAAGTGCATATTATTGCCGTTTACGTCACCTCTGTTGGTGAATGACGCTTCGTCGTTAAATAGAACGCGTGCAAAAAATCTGTCTTCGTCCCGTAATTTGTCTTGTGCCCAGTGGCAGAACTGTACACGACGTTCAAAGTCGTCGCCATGCAATTCCTGGTGCATAGAAATATGGTACGGGTGCAAACGATATTGATGTAGCATTCTCAACACCGACGTTTTTGAGATTCCCGATTCTCACGCAATTTGTCTGCTACTGATGTGCGGATTAGCCGCGACAGCAGCTAAAACAACTACTTGGGCATCATCATTTGTTGCAGGTCGTGGTTGAAGTTTCACATGTGCCTGAACAGTTCCTGTTTCCGTAAATAACGTAACTATCCGGCAAACGGTCCGGACACTTGGATGATATCGTCCAAGATAGCGAGCAGCATACATAGCACACGCCCGTTGGGCATTTTGATCACAATAGCCATACATCAAAACGATATCGACCTTTCCCGCAATTGTTAAAGGGTCCATTTTAACACGGGTAATGTAGCACGAAGCTAATACCGTCCGGACTGGCAGAACGTTACGTGATTCCACGTACTTATACGTTTGTAACTATTACAGCGCCATCTACCACAAAGCGAAAAAAGTGGTCCAACTAAAACATTCATATTTCTTTACGTACTCCACGAATATTTAATAAAATTGGGGGTTCCTATTTAAAAAAAAAAAAGGCAGTAGATATCCGTTTGACCTATGGCAGCGCCATCTAACGCGCCAACCATAGCACCATCTGGTTTCCCCTTTCAAGCTAAACGAGTTTCGTTCTTTGTAGTTTTTTCGTTTGATGCTTATCTCGTGAGATATTTTGCCCCGTTACTATCAATGGACCACCCTGTAGAGACAGTATACTATAGCCGTACCTGTAGGAAGAAAGGTGACAAGCAAAGTAGTGTAGGTTGTGACGACGGAGATGAAGCCAGAGAACACCCCCAGGTCGAGAGAGAGCATCCCCATCAGCGTGGTCGTGGGACGACCAGAGGTCACCCGCAGCGCAAGCAGGCGTAGTTCTCGCTGTGTGTCGTCCGCCGCACCTCTCTTTCCCAGCAGCAGCTGCGAGCATAGCCTGACCGTGCGGTATGACTCGGAAGACACCCACTGGGCAGGCACAATGAATATAGCCATGGTGCTTGTGTTGTAAATTAAGGAGAACCACAGGAGCCACAAGCTGCCATCATTTCCTGTGCTAAGGACCTCTGATTTAGTAACAATGTAGTACGCAAATATCACAACTACTGATGACAACGCTGCGAGGTAAAGGATTAGGAAAGTCTGGTGAATAGATCTCACCACCACTGACAATTCACACAGTGCCAAGTACGCTCGACTAAGAGCTCTCACAGAGATCGGTGTGCAGAGAGAATCTGTCTTAGTCAAAGCTAAGACACTGTTCCGTTCAGAACTTATACCTGAGTACTTCAGCCTATGTGGTGCTCTGTCTTTCATCTTGGTGAGGTTCATGTTCAGTAACGACAATCTGTTATTGATAACCAACTGCAGGTTTGTGAATCGTAAGATCGTCATCACAGAGATTCCAAAATTGTTAAGACCGATTATTGAACGTAATGTATCATCCAGAGCAGTATCTGCAGCCAGCAGGGCACTAAACATCAAGCAGTAAAGGAGAAACGCTACAGATAACTGTGCCTTCACAAAGCTCCCTGCTGCCGTTCTTGTTTGTCCCACTTTGGCAGCTAGACATCTGTCACACGATGCTAACAAACGAAGTATTTTCACATATTTATTTGTGTTACAGAAGCTATCGGCAACTATCGCAATAAACGACAGGGATAAATACTGAAGAAGTCCTATTAGCGTAATAATTTCTTCTGCAAAAGACGAGCGTTTTATCCGCAATGCAAAATATAACGCCACACAGGCACAAAGCAGCTGGAATAGGCAGGCTAGGCATGTCAAGATAATATCCGTCTGCGACCTCTTCAGGGATGCAGTCCTGGCGTCAACGGTAAACGGCATCAGGCCAAATAATCTGCATGCAAAGTAAAATGGTTTTCCAGCCAATAGGAGCCGCTCGGTCATTTCTGCTACTGGCTTCATCTGAAACAAAGGTAAGTTGAGTAAAGGGGATCGTTCTGGTTTGGGTCTTTATTCTCAGAATATAGAATACTGAAATTCGTGCCCCGTTATTGACTATATTTTTAAAATTTAACATCGTCTTACTCAGCGACATGCCTCTTTTGATTATTTCAAATCTAGAAACGTACTAGAATATGTTTCACACCTTGAAATTTCTGATTAATACTCTCTTTATTTGCATTAAATTCAGTTGATTGTGTAAATGAGAGTAACTATGACTAGTTCTCTCTCTAAAATCTCCACATTCATTCGCGTCATCGAAATTGAAATTTAACTATAACTTTTGATTTCTCATACTTAGCGCATAAATGTGTAACAAAGTATATAGAGTGAACAAATTAATAACAAAAATTTATAAAAAGCCATGAACTAGAAAATCATTTAAAACCTTAACAGATGGAAAGGTGTATGGAACATTTGAAGCCTGTCCTATTTTATTCAGTATTTAAGAGGCCATAGGGGCCACGTCAAAATCACATTTTCTGAATGAGAACTCAGCATTATTTAAAATATCTTTTTCTAAGATTCTCCGCTACTATGTGCATTTGGCTGTTTAGCCGTTGTCAACTTTTGAAATACAAATCATTGTAACATGCTTAAAAATAAGTGTGTAACAAGACCATTGGTTCGTTAGCGAAAAAGAATATAGTTAAACAAGAGAGAGGACTTAGATAGTGTAATTCGGACTTGGGTGTCTACAGAAAGAGCATTTGTCTAAGCGCACAAATAAGCCACGCAATATTATAAAGTCGTCAGTCGAAACACTCGTTGACCTAGATCGATGATGGTAAAAAAATCTCAGATTAAATCTTTTGGAACTGCTTCACCGAAGCAAATAAAAACATAAAGCCTATGTTCAGCAGTAGCACAGACAGAAAAAAGCACAACTGTAGAAATAAGAGAGCAGCGAATGGGCACATAGAGAAATGGTAAGAGGACCTAACAGAGTGTTTATCACTTTTCATATTGAATATCCGCAATAATACATGGTCTAGCGGTCTTATACTCACCATCATTGATGACGAAGACAGGCAACATTACAGCCAATGCGGCAGTGGGCGCTCCTTTCACGCCCATTACGATCGGTTGTACGCTTACCATCTTTATTCGCCAGCTGTTACTGGAGAAGTCTTCCGACTAACGTTCAGCACAATACCGGAGAACGTGGCGATGAAATTGGAGGCTCCAGTCACAGAAGATCAAGTCCTCGATGCTATTCAAGCAGAAGCTAACTAGTCATCTGGCCCTGACGGCATACTCATCGAATATTATGGTACTTGACGACATCTCTTAGGGTCCATGTGGACTGTTACCTGCGGAAAACTGAGGACCCCCGCGGTTTATTTCTAGAGGGCATCTTTGTAACTATTCACAAACAACATGGCAGTCAGCACATCGTTGATTATCGACCTTGCCAAATAGTGACATGAAGGTCTTTATTCGTGTTTTGGCAGCGCGACTTAAGAGGACGGCCCGTCATGTCGTGTCCTACGATCAGGCGTCGATTGATGGGCTCACAAAATTCGGGGAGTGCTCTTCCGCTACAGGGATCTGATAGCCCTCGCTCCAGCTCAACATTTGCCTGCGGCTTTGGCGTCGTTCGACTTCGGCCAGGTATTTGATTGAGTCGATCAGTTTTTTCTTACGGCTATCCTCCAACACATGTGATATCCAGAAGATGTTGTCATATGTCTCCTACTAGGAGCGACATCTCGGGTGCTGTATAATGATAGGATCATACAACCGATTCTGACCAGGTCCTCGGTGGAACAGGTGTGTCCTCTGTCGCACTACTGTACACCTTCTGCCTAGAACCATTATCATGTGTTCAGCGACAACGAATGACGGTGATATCGATGGGTCGACATCGATTCTGTTACACAGCCTATGCGTACGATTTGGTTCTTTGCCTAAAATACCCAGGCATCGCTTGCGTGGGTGGTGACCCACGGCGAGGAGTCGGGCAGCTCGATTAATGTACGTAAATAGCGAGCTATGTTCTTAGGTACTTGCCAGTCGGAGGGGAGCCTCGCTCCACAGAACGCGACTGATACCTTACATTGCCTTAGCATCGATTTTACGGCTGACATGCAGCGCACTGCGTGACTGCAGACGATTGCTGTAACGGAACGGGTTAGACTTGTTAAACAACGCCTTCGCTCCCTTGAACTCCTGCAATGTACCTGCTTTGTCAGCAGTGACATAGCGTTGGGGATCACTCACGTGGCGCAAACCCTTCCGGTCCCACACACCTTTGCTGACCACATATTATCTGCAATCGGTTCATTTGTTATTAACCAGGGGATGGTCTTCTAAGTCCGCTATGAGTCGTCCCTCATCCTTCCCCAGACTCGAGGCATTGTGGGTGTTTACCATATACCGGATAGAGTTCGCGCTCTTTTCGTCAGTTAGCAGTTGGTGATGTGGCGGTGTTGCACGACGTGCCTTACCAGGACTTTACTCGACGTTTCAAAAAAGATAAATAAGTAAATAAAAATAAAAACAGAAAGAAAATGAAGAAACTTAAAATATAAAAATAAATAAACAAAAAACATTCTTCTCTGATTCATCCATGCGATACCTTCGCCCCACCTTTCCTTTCCTGCTTTCTTGAATTAGGTAGAACTGTTGGGATAGGTGTAGTTAAGGGCGAAAGCCTGAAATGACACGGGTATTATTTTCTTTAGGGTCAAAGTGGTGGTGGTAGACAGACTTTTTTGTGTAGGTACCTTTATTGTCAGGAAGGTGAGGGGGAAGGAGAAAATATGAAATAAAGGGTAAGGCGACTTCTCGCGACAAGCGGCAAATCGAAGGTTCGAACGTTAGGGGGAAAGCAGTAGCATCTTTGAGCAGTAACCGGAACGTCCGTAGTTCCGGGCTGGAACTCCGTCACTGCTTACTTTCGAATAAAAGCCATCAGCATTGGCCGCCGAAGATCTCTGCCAAACGAAATCTCCTTCATTCTGAAAACTGCCTTGTCAATGAGGGCAAAGAAAAGTTCAGGTTCTCTCTTGCCCTTGGCCTGAGAAACTTCCCTTAAAAGGCGGAATAATCAGCAATGATCATCGGTATGAGGAGGCAGAGGGCAATGGAAAACACTGCATTAAAGACAATTAATATTTATCCACGGGCACGTGGCCTGTAATGGGAAAACTGAAATAATGATCTCTACACTGGTTGAAGATTAAGGGCTAGTCCCTTGTTAGGATCTACAGGAGGAGCTACCAAGGGGAGAGTAACGATGAGGACATGATTGAATAAATACCGAAAGGACAACGTTCCACGAGTAGGGGCGTGAAATGTCAGAAGTTTGAACCTGGTAGGGAATTTAGGAAATCTGAAAATATCAGGTGTGCATGGCGACGTCAGAAGCAGAAGATTAAGGGACAGAGTAATTGTGTGAAGATATTGAACGAGTAATTCAGAGCGTAAAGGGAGATGAAAATCTAATAGTCATTGGGGACTGAAATGCGGTTGTAGAGCATAGAGCCGAATAAAGGTTTGCAGGAGAATATGCGCACGGTAGCGGAAGTAAAAGAGGAGAAAGACGAATCAAGAAATCCTATAACTTTTAGTTAGTAATAGCGAATAATCTGTTCAAAAATCACTGGAGGAGGAATAGGGTTGCATGGAAAAGGCCGCGAAATAAGGGAAGATTTCAGTTAGATTACATAACAAACAGGCAGAGATTGCGAAATCAGATATTACATTGTAAGGTTTACACGGCGCAGATACAGACTCAGATCACAGTTTAGTAAAGACGAAGAGTGGGCTGAGGCTTAAGAGACTAGTCAGACAGTATTGGCACGCACGGAAGTGAGACATGGAACTACGGAGAATTGAAGAGTTAAACTTGAAGTTCTCTGAGGGTATAGATATTGCGATAAGGAGTAGCTGAGTGGGTAGTTTAGTTTAAGAGGAATGGACGTCTCCAAAGAGGGCAATCACAAAGGCTGGAAAGAAAAACATAGGTACAAGGAAGGTTGCTGCGAAGAAACCGTGGGTAATACAAGAAATGCTTCAGTTGATCTACGAAAGAAGGAAGTACAAAAATGTTCAGGGAAATTGAGGAATACACAAATACAACCCACTTAGAAAATAAATAAATAAATAGGAAATGCAGGGATGCTAAGGCGAAGTGGCTGCATGAGAACGTGAAGAAACCAAAGAAAATGATTGTCGAAATGACTGAATCAGCATACAGAAAAGTTAAAATAACCTTCGATGAAACTAAAAGGAAGGGCGGTAACATTAAGATTGCAATGGGTATTCCACTGTCAAATAAAAAGGAAGGAGCGGAGGGGTAAAAAGATTACATTGAAGGCCTCTATGGGGTTGACGAATTGTCTGATGTGATAGCAGAAGTAACAGGAGTCGACAGGGAAGACATACGGATCCAGTATTAGAATCATAATTTAAAAGAGCTTTGGAAACTTGACATGAAACAAGGCAGAAGAGATTGATAACAATCCATCGGAATCTTTCAAATCATTCTGGAAAGTGGCAACAAAACGACTGTTCACGTTGTTGTGCAGAATGTAAGAGACTGATCATATACCATCCGACTTCCGGAAAAATATCATCCACACAGTTCCGAAACTTGCAAGAGACGACAAGTGAGAGAATTATCTCACAGTCGGCTGAACAGCTTATGCATGCAAGTCCATGAAAGAATGGAAAATAAAGCTGAGGATGTATTAAATGACGATCAGTTTGGTTTCAGGAAAGGTAAAGGCACTAGAGAGACAGTTCTGACGCTGTAATTGATAACAGAAGCTCAAGAACTCAAGACGCATTTATACGATTTATCGACCAGGAAAAAACGTTCGACTATGTCAAATGATTAAAGATGTTCGAAATTCTGAGAAAAATACATGTCAGCCTTAGAAGATCGTAACATACAATATCAATAAGAACCAAGTATCAAAAATACGGTTGGAAGACCAAGAACTAAGTGCTCGAATTTAAAAGGGTTTAAGATATGGATGTAGTCTCTCGTCCCTGTTGTTCAGTCTATACATCGAATAAACAATGACGGAGACAGATGAAATGTTCAATAGGGGGATTAAAGTTGAAGGTGAAAGGATAATAATGATAAAATTCCCTGATAGAATTGCTAATAATTATAGAATGAAGTGAATAGTCTAATGAGTACAGGATATGAATTGAGAGTGTATCGAAAGGAGACGAAAGTAACAGCGAGAACCTTAACATCAGAACTGGGGAGCACGAAGTAGATGAATTTAAGGATTTCTGCTACCTAGACATCAAAATACTCAAGACCACAGACCAAATAGGACAGAAAATGCAGACTAGCACTGACAAAAACTGAATTACTGGCCAGGTGAAGCCTACTAGTATGAAACACATGTCTTAATTTGAAGTAATTTCTGATGATGTATGTTTGGGATACAGCATTCTACACTCCTGGAAATGGAAAAAAGAACACATTGACACCGGTGTGTCAGACCCACCATACTTGCTGCGGACACTGCGAGAGGGCTGTACAAGTAATGATCACACGCACGGCACAGCGGACACACCAGGAACCGCGGTGTTGGCCGTCGAATGGCGCTAACTGCGCAGCATTTGTGCACCGCCGCCGTCAGTGTCAGCCAGTTTGCCGTGGCATACGGAGCTCCATCGCAGTCTTTAACACTGGTAGCATGCCGCGACAGCGTGGACGTGAACCGTATGTGCAGTTGACGGACTTTGAGCGAGGGCGTATAGTGGGCATGCGGGAGGCCGGGTGGACGTACCGCCGAATTGCTCAACACGTGGGGCGTGAGGTCTCCACAGTACATCGATGTTGTCGCCAGTGGTCGGCGGAAGGTGCACGTGCCCGTCGACCTGGGACCGGACCGCAGCGACGCACGGATGCACGCCAAGACCGTAGGATCCTACGCAGTGCCGTAGGGGACCGCACCGCCACTTCCCAGCAAATTAGGGACACTGTTGCTCCTGGGGTATCGGCGAGGACCATTCGCAACCGTCTCCATGAAGCTGGGCTACGGTCCCGCACACCGTTAGGCCGTCTTCCGCTCATACCCCAACATCGTGCAGCCCGCCTCCAGTGGTGTCGCGACAGGCGTGAATGGAGGGACGAATGGAGACGTGTCGTCTTCAGCGATGAGAGTCGCTTCTGCCTTGGTGCCAATGATGGTCGTATGCGTGTTTGGCGCCGTGCAGGTGAGCGCCACAATCAGGACTGCATACGACCGAGGCACACAGGGCCAACACCCGGCATCATGGTGTGGGGAGCGATCTCCTACACTGGCCGTACACCACTGGTGATCGTCGAGGGGACACTGAATAGTGCACGGTACATCCAAACCGTCATTGAACCCATCGTTCTACCATTCCTAGACCGGCAAGGGAACTTGCTGTTCCAACAGGACAATGCACGTCCGCATGTATCCCGTGCCACCCAACGTGCTCTAGAAGGTGTAAGTCAACTACCCTGGCCAGCAAGATCTCCGGATCTGTCCCCCATTGAGCATGTTTGGGACTGGATGAAGCGTCGTCTCACGCGGTCTGCACGTCCAGCACGAACGCTGGTCCAACTGAGGCGCCAGGTGGAAATGGCATGGCAAGCCGTTCCACAGGACTACATCCAGCATCTCTACGATCGTCTCCATGGGAGAATAGCAGCCTGCATTGCTGCGAAAGGTGGATATACACTGTACTAGTGCCGACATTGTGCATGCTCTGTTGCCTGTGTCTATGTGCCTGTTGTTCTGTCAGTGTGATCATGTGATGTATCTGACCCCAGGAATGTGTCAATAAAGTTTCCCCTTCCTGGGACAATGAATTCACGGTGTTCTTATTTCAAGTTCCAGGAGTGTATTATAGACGCACATGGCCTGTGGGAAATCCGGAGCGGGAGAGAATCGTAGCATTTGAGAGGCGTTGGAACAGAAGATTTTTGAAAATTAGGTGTACTGATAAGATAGGTTCAAAAATGGTTCCAATGGCTCTGAGCACTATGGGACTTAACTTCTGAGGTCATCAGTCCCCTAGAACTTAGAACTAATTAAACCTAACTAACCTAAGGACATCACACACATCAATTCCCGAGGCAGGATTCGAACCTGCGACCGTAGCGGTCGCGCGGTTCCAGACTGTAGCGCCTAGAACCGCTCGGCCACTCCGGCCGGCTGATAAGATAGGTATTGAGTATGTTCTCTGGAGAATTGACGAGGAAAGTAATATACGGGAATATACGAATTAGCAAACGGAAATATACGGATTAGTAAATACCAGTAGTTAACAGGAGACTGTAAGAAATTGCGCGGATCCACAATTATTAACCAGTTTAGCGTACAATAACGAAACAGAACAAACTATGGGTAATGAACGCGTGAATTCCGAAGTTGGGTCGGTTGGCGATTACTCGCTACAGTCTAACGAAAGCGTGCTATATTTGCCACAGTCGTGCGAAACTTTACAACGACTTGTAACAGGCACGTCAGAATATGGTTTTACGGAAGTGTCTTTTGAACGAACACATCACCTTCAGTTAACAGTTATAAAGAATCACACTGCGAATCCGACAAATTTTCAAGAATCAATTCGCCAGATGCTTAAAGAGACACAAAATGAACTGAGTAAGAAAAACGACAAAATACAAGATGAAATGAGTAAGAAAATCGAAGAAATACAAGAAGAACATAAAAAAACCACAAAATGAGAGTAGGAAATCACATGAAAAGAAATTCAAAACACAGAATTTATCAGTGGAGATCACTGAAGAAATGAAAAATGACCTTCAACCAATAATCAGCATTTTTGCAACTAGATCACGTGATGATGAAACGGACCACGAAAACTTGAAGACAAGTCACCTTATGGCAAGGACGATTTGTCACCTAAAATCAACACTGTAGTTCTGAGTGCGTTAGTTACCAAGACAAAAGAACAGAACGAACATCTTAAAAAACAGTAAAAGAGCTTAACCAATAAGTAGAAACTTTGACACTAAATTCTGAAAAAAGAAAAGCACAATAAAAGAAAAAGTTGATGAACGGATAACGCAAATGGGAAATTTGTCAACCATTGTAGACAAAGTTTCAAATGACACAATGCCAGTACAATTATCAGACACAGCTGGATACAAGTCTTTAATAGATTTTAAAGACAACCAAGAGAAGATAAATCGGGAAAATAAGCATTACGGGAACACTATGAATGTGAAGGTCGATCGTGTTGAAAGAAAGCTTAACCGCGAAGACGACTAGGACGAATTGGACTGTGTACATTAATATTCAGAAAACTTTGGGGACCATACAAATTTACAGCGTTCAGGTGATTTTTCACGAGAACAGTACCACACTTCCAGATACGACAATGAATCACCGATGTGATGCAACAGAGAACAACCTGGTTCACACAGAAATGGTAACTTTGATTACACCTTATGACAGTACATAAATTCAAAGTTTTCAGGAATTATTACAGTAACGAAATTCTCCCCAAAAACTTGATTGATGAGTTCCGGTTTTATCCCACAAGATTTCGGGATTGCAGCCGGATCTCATCGACTTCTTTCCACGATATTTCGGCTGACAACCTTACAGCCATCTTCAGGCGAGTGTTTGACACTGGAGATTGCTAGTGCAAGTCGCTCTATTTATACGTAAAAGTGCCGCAGGCGCACATGCGCAAGTTACCGAAGCATGCGCGCCACCTGTCGATTCCAAGGCCCTCTACAATATTACTGCATCTATGGAGTGCAAACAAATTCGTGAAAAAGTAAAACATGCACGCAGACGTGTCCAAAACAACAAAATGCAAAATTTCAATATTAAAATTAAAATAACTTGTCTCTCGATATGTCAGAAGCCATAAAAAGTTTTCTTTTGGTTGAAATTAAAGAAATCAACGGGTCCCAGGCCTTATTCAATAAAAAGCCGCCATCACGATTAATGAGATTTTCCGCTAAACGTTATTTCCACGGATTTCTTCACAACTGAATCCCAGAAGGATCTCGATGGGGCCAAGATTTTCGTGGCCGAATAATCCATAGTATGTCCTGTGGAAATACAATGTTCGGCAATGGCCGACTTACTGGACTGTAAAAGGCGAGTGTGGCGCTCATGTTCAACGCAGCGGTCGTGTATTGTGCGTGTGGTTTGACCAATGTAGGCTTTCCCACACTCGCAAGGTATTTTATAAATTCCAGCCTTCCGTAATCCCAGATCATCCTTGGCTGAGCCCAGAAGAGCACGAGTCTTTGTAGGTGGCCGGAAGATTGCTTTCACACGATGTTTCTTTAAAATTCTGCCTACTTTCGATGAAATGTTCCCGACATATGGGAGAAATGCTCTGGACTTAAACACCTCCTTATCCTCTTGGGTGGTCACATTTTTTCCTCCTTAAAGCAGTACTGACCCGATGTGCAGAATATCCATTATGTTTAAATACCGATTTCAAGTGCTCTAATTCGTCTGCAAGGCTGTCTTTATCAGACACGACATGTGCCCTATGCACGAACGTTCGAAGGACACCCATAGTTTGTGACGGGTGATGACAGCTTGATGCCTGCAGGTACAGATCCGTATGCGTGGGTTTTCGATAGACAGAATGACCCAATGACCCAGCCACCCTGCGTTAACCATGACGTCCAGAAACGGTAGGCAACCATCCTTTTCAATTTGCATCGTAAACTGAATGTATGTGTGGATGGAATTCAGCTGTTGTAAAAAACCGTGAAAGCTCTTCACCGTTAGGCCACACTACACAGGTATCGTACACGTACCGCCAGAAGACTGTTGGTTTCAACATCGCCGAATCGAGGGCCCTCTCCTCAAAGTCTTCCATATAAAAGTTTGCTACCACAGGGGACAGAGGACTGCCCATGGCAACACCGTCAAGTTGCTCAAAATATTCATTACTAAATAGAAAGTAAGTAGAGGACAGGGCATGGTGAAACAGCGCCGTTATATCGGCCGTAAACTTATTGCCGATAAGTGACAATGAATCCAAAAGAGGGACCCTCGTGAAGAGTGAAACGACATCGAAACTTACTAACAAGTCCCAATCCTTCAGCTGTAGTGTTCTCAGTCTATTGGTAAAGTCCGCAGAGTTGCGAATATGGTGCGTACATTTGCCAACAAAAGGTCTCAGTAGCGAAGCCAAATGACTAGATAAATCATATGTTGGAGCACCGACATTGCTCACTATGGGGCGTAAGGGCACATTATCCTTATGGATCTTTGGAAGACCATATAACTTCGGTGGAACAGAACTGTGAGGTCTCAATCTTTTCACAATTTCTTGCGGCAGAGAAGAGGAGTTTAGCAACTCTGACGTTTTCCTTTCTACTTTCCGAGTAGAGTCTTTATCAAGCTTCCTGTACGTTGTCTCACTCAGCAAACTATATATCTTCTGATCATACATATCACGTGGCAACAGCACAGTAGCATTCCCCTTATCCGCCGGAAGGACCACCGTCTGAGGATCTTCCCGTAACTTGCGCAGCGCAGCCCTTTCCATTGAAGAAATGTTGCTCTCGTGAGGGCGCGACAATTTCCCGCCTGATTTCTTCTGCTGCTTCACTGGATAGAGACCTGACAGCTTCTTCAACAGCACTAATAAAATCTGTTAAAGGTAAGGTCCTAGGTGTCGGTGCGAAGTTCAGGCCTTTCCCAAGTACCGACAGTGTCACGTTGTCTAAATCCTTATCCATGAAATTTACCACAGAGCGTTGAAAAACATCTTCTTGTCGTGACGTTGCTGAGAGTGGGTCGAACTTCGATGATTGTCTTAAAGAATACTCCTGACAGACCCAGTCTGATTTGGCCCATGTTACACCATCGACCCATTCCCAGGAGAGGGAAGGAAGATTAGATGCAGTCTCCATATGCAAATAAAACAGCTCTTTCGAAACCATGTCCAGTTCCCGGCGAGTGAGGCGTATCCTCTCCTTCACAAGGGCTAAACTTGCTTTACGAGTGATGAACTTCGCAGCGGCGGTCTTGATAAAATGTGTCACTCTGGCGAACTTTGGAATAAGGCTATTATCCCGGCAATTCAGTAAGAAACATAAAGCACTTAACAATCTCACACGTTTGTTTCGTAACTTATCCAACTTCTGGATGTTAGATGCCATCTTCTCCCCGAAGAGGTATTTGATGTGACTCTTGAAATTTTCCCGGCGTATCGAATATTCCACAAGATTTCGGGATTGCAGCCGGATCTCATCGACTTCTTTCCACGATATTTCGGCTGACAACCTTACAGCCATCTTCAGGTGAGTATTTGACACTGGAGATTGATAGTGCAAGTCGCTCTATTTATACGTAAAAGTGCCGCAGGCGCGCATGAGCAAGTTACCGTAGGATGCGCGCCACCTGTCGATTCCAAGGCCCTCTACAATATTACTGCATCTATGGAGCGCGAACGAATGCGTGAAAAAGGAAAACATGCACGCAGACGTGTCCAAAACAATAAAATGCAAAATTTCAATATTAAAATTAAAATTACTTGTCGCTCGACATGTCAGAAGCCATAAAAAGTTTTTTTTGGTTGAAATTAAAGAAATCAACGGGTCCCAGGCCTTATTCAATAAAAAGCAGCCATGACGACCCGACTGCCAAAGCGTTAATGATTTTTATCGAGCATTTTTGTCACACTATTGGTCACACGCCACACAAAATAGAGTATAAAATAGCATCATAATGTTACGAAACTTCTGTGAGTCTGACTTCGCGATCCCAGCATAAGACTCTGAAGACATGGTACGCAGAAATCGGTACTTATCAAACCCATACAGGCTGTCGGAGCTAATTCGCATTTGTTTAACAAAGCTACCTATACATCTGAGACAAATAAATTTGGTCTGCTGATATAAAGATGACTTGGAACGATTTCAAACATTACACCAGGAATTGGAATTGGCCAGTGATTACGGTTTAACGAAAAGACACTATAACAATCAGAACAGGAAATATGACATACATGACTTATTCGTATCGCACGAAAACAAAAATTATGGGACTTCGCATAACAAACACAATCGACTAAACAATTACAGACGGGATAATAGACATCGTCCGTATGTAGAACAGTTCTCGCATCAGAACAATGATTGTCATAGAAGTCATATCCGGAACAAAGGTAATGAGAACAAGCGTAGGAATCTAAATAGTCGCAGACACTACCCTCACTCAGATGGTAATCATACAGGTTCCCGTGGGGTACACTTCAGGCAGATTGAATCCGCAAAATACATGGCACAACAACAGTTATGTAAATAGCAACCAACACAGTCAGAAGGAATATGTCACAGTAATCAGTATCATAACTCACAGAGGCAAAATTCTGGAAGGGCAAGCCCAGCGCAACAGATAAAAACAACTAAAGTCAGATCACCAGATCCAAGAGATAATCAACGACGGAGAAGCAATACAAGACAATGACTCGCGGCTCCGGCAGCAAGCAGTTATGTGCATGAGACAAAACACGCCGCAGCCGAAACTTTGAGCGTTTTGAAGTCATTAGAGATATTTCACTGGAAGGGACTGAAGACAAATAAAACTCTGTAGTACATCAAATAATAAAATTTTCAGTCGGCAACACTACACTTTCCGCTGTTCTTGACCCAGGTAGCCCTATTTCTGTGGCCAGAGACAATGCATTCAGCAAATGTATGGCAACAGACTGTCCGACCTTAGGTAAGATGAAAATACAGGGAGCGATATTTAGAAAAGGGTAGACGTGAAGCCTCAAACCTATTTAGACTTTTTGTGTCAAGCCCATAGATTTCCGATGAATTTCTTGATTGTTACTGTCTTTTTTTATTTTTATTTTATTTATTTATTGTTCCGTGGGACCAAATTAAGGAGAAGTCTCCTTGGTCATGGAACGAGTCAATACATGAAATTACAACACGATAGTAGAAACAGATAAAATGAAATATAAAAAAACATATTCAGGCGAGAAGTCGTAAGTTAAAATAAAGAAAATCAACAATGTAACACTGAAATATGTTTAATTTTTTAGCTCTTCCAGGAGCTCCTCGACAGAATAGAAGGAATGAGCCATGAGGAAACTCTTCAGCTTAGACATAAAAGAGTTTGGGCTACTGCTAAGATTTTTGAGTTCTTGTGGCAGCTTATCGAAAATGGATGCAGCAGAGTACTGCACCCCTTCTGCACAAGAGTGAAGGAAGTGCATTCCACATGCAGATTTGATTTCTGCCTAGTATTAACTGAGTGAAAACTGCTAACTCTTGGGAATAGGCTAATATTGCTAACAACAAACGACATTAGAGAAAATATATACTGTGAGGGCAATGTCAGAATTCCCAGACTATTGAATATGGGTCGACAAGAGATTCTCGAACTTACACCACATATAGCTCGAACAGCCCGTTTTTGAGCCAAAAATATCCTTTTTGAATCAGAAGAATTACCACAAAAAATAATACCATACGACATAAGCGTATGAAAATACGCGAAGTAGACTACTTTTCATGTTGAACTGTCACTTATTTCAGATACTGTTCTAATGGTAAATAAAGCAGCATTTAGTTTCTGAACAAGATTCTGGACATGGGCTTTCCACAACAGCTTACTATTTATCCGAACGCCTAGTAACTTGAACTGTTCCGTCTCGCTTATAATATGCCCATTCTGTCTGATCAAAATAACGGTTCTTCTTGAATTGTGAGTTAGAAACTGTAAAAAGTGAGTCTTACTGTGATTTAACATCAAATTATTTTCCACAAGCCATGAACTTATTTCATGAACTACATTATTTGATACTGTTTCAATATTACACACAAGATCCTTCACTACCAAGCTGGTGTCGTCAGCAAACAGTAATATTTTTGAATCACCTGTAATACTAGAAGGCATATCATTTATATAAATAAGAAACAGCAGTGGCCCCAGCACCGACCCTTGGGGAACGCCCCACTTAACAGTGCCCCATTGGGACTGAACATCAATAACACTCTCAATATTGCGGAGAATTAGCTTTTGCTTTCTGTTCTTAAAGTAAGAGGCGAACCAATTGTAAGCTACTCCCCTTACTCCATAATGGTCCAACTTCTGCAGTAATATTTTGTGGTCAACACAGTCAAAAGCCTTCGTTAAATCAAAGAAAACACCTAGCGTTCGCAATATTTTATTTAATACGTCCAAAACCTCACAGAAAAAAGAGAATATAGCATTTTCAGTTGTTAGACCATTTATAAAACCAAACTGTACATTTGACAGCAAATTATGTGAATTTAAATGCTCCAGTAACCTTGTATATACAACCTTCTCGATAACTTTAGCGAACACCGATGGCATAGAAATAGGTCTAAAATTGTCAACAGTATCCATGTCTCCGTTTTTATAAAGTGGCTTCACTGCCGAGTACTTTAATCGGTCAGGAAACCGACCACTGCTAAAGGAAAAGTTACAGATATGGCTAAGTACTGGGCTAACAAACATAGAACAATACTTCAGTATTCTGCTAGATACCCCGTCATAGCAATGAGAGTTCTTGGTCTTTAGTGATTTAATTATTAACTCAATCTCCCTCTTGTCAGTATCATGGAGGAGCATTTCCGGTAACAGTCTCGGAACACTTTTTTCTAAGAGCGCTATATGATTCCCTGTTGGGACTAGGTTTCTATTTAGTTCACCTGCTATATTCAGAAAGTGATTATTAAATACTGTACATATATGCGACTTATCAGTAACATGGACATTCCCTCTACACACTGATTCTATATCCTCGACCTGTCTCTGCAGACCAGCCACTTCCTTTCCGACTGACATATGATTTTAATTTTATCCTTAGACTTAACTATTCTATCTGCATACCACTACTTTTTGCCTTCCTTATAACATTTTTAAGCACCATACAATACTGTTTGTAATGAGCTGCTGCATTTAGATTTTGACTGTTTCTAACGTTTTGATATAATTGCCACTTTGTTCTACAAGGTATTCTTATCCCTCTAGTCAGCCACCCAGGCTGCCTGTTTGTGCTAGTACACTGTTTTGAACGTTCTAACGGAAAACAACTTAGAAAGAGCACGAGAAAAGTCTTGAGA